>NC_140080.1:23351289-25751289 GCF_964194135.1 Talpa europaea
AGTGCCCAAAGATAGATGAGGAGATGAAGAAGATGTGTTGTAAACACAATTGAATTCTACTCGGCCGTAAAAAAAGATGAACTCTTGCCAACTGCAAAATCTTCATGGAACTGGAAGGAATTATGCTAAGTGAAATAAGAAGGAAAAAGAAAAATACAAGATGCTCTCACTCATCATTGGAATATAGAGAAGCAAAATAAAGGACAGAAAAAACTAAGCCAAAATCAATCCTAGAAATTTTACTGTAGAATTGAAGCTACCAGGGCGGGGGGGGGGTGCATGAAGCAAAGAGGAACTGGGTCCAATGTGCCTATGGTGGAGCACTCTGGGTGCCTTAGTGGTGGTGTGGTAATACACACCGAAGAGGTGCGAGCCTATACCTCCAAACCATATAGAGAGCTTAACATTACCTCAAAAACAAAAAACCCAAAAAAACAACTAACAACAACAGTATTTTAAGAAATCCCCCAGACAGCTATCATCAAGACTATCCTGCTATGGCTCTATGCGGTGTGGCCCCAAGGTTTGGGTTTATATCAACTGAATCTGAGATCTGATTAGTGTTACAACTGCATGGGCAGCTCCTTAACCTGGATTGTTAAGTATCTGATACTGAGATCAGAGTGAATTCCTCATTTAGATTGACTGTGATCTTTTACCTTCCTGTTGTGCTCATTTCATCCATGCTTTTCCCCAAATAGTGTAAACATGAGTTTCTTTTGCAGAGTTGGTATATGCAGCACAAATCTCAACACTTCATGGAAGACAATAGCCTAAAACTTCTCTAACTTCACTTCTTATCATTAACTATTTCACATGAAAACAAGGGGTAAGAAAAAAAGTCAAGTGTTTCTAACAAACACAATTAGCTTCTTAATTCTCTCCTGTAACATAAAACTGAAATAGTTTTCAAGCCGAAGCACCAATTAACAGGGTTTGTCATGGAAAGAACATTCACGGAGCAAAACTTAATACCACAGATTTGCGTAATGGCTTGCTGGCATGTTGGTTCTTTTTCCCCTGATTCTTTGCCTATGTTAAATGCTTTAAAAGGGTGTAGGCAAGTGTTCTTGTCAGCAGGGACTTGGCAACTAACGTCTCCTTCCTGGACCCCCTGTGCCTTGCTTCAGTCTTAAGACACAGAGACAGCCAGCCACCCAGGCAATGTTTTGAAAATCTGATGCTATCAAAAGGAGGGTATTAAATTAGGGGGAACTGGAGTCTGTCTTTTTCAGAACACCCCATGTTGCCAGCAGGAGTTTCTGAGACAAGATGAAGTAGAAGTCTGCTTATGTGATTTTATTATTTTTTCAGCTGACTTGGCCTCTGAGGATACACAGGAGGTGAGAGGGGATAAAAATGATCCAATTGCCTACTAGTAAAAACATTGCTCCCCTGTCTCTTAGTATGCCACTAAGGAATGGGAGAAAAATATTTTCATGAAGTAATAATTGCCTCTTGAATAAACTTCCATTTTAACAGTAAAAAAAAAAAATCAGTCTATGCCAAGTATAAGTGAAAATATGCACGGAATTGTGATGGAAAAATGTATATTCAGCATGAGGTTAGAGAGATACCAGCTGTGTTTTCTGCGATTCCACTATCAAAACAGGAAGATAAAATACCAAATATAGTAGACTATGAATTACATGTATGGACAGATAGGACTTCAAATGCATGCCTAGTTCTGTTGGGGGGAAAGGATGTCCTGAAAATCTCCATTAACAGGTTTTATGGACCCACTGCCACCCCAGACCAAAGAGGTCCAAGACACCAAAGACTACAAATCCCATAATGCCATCACCACCAAAGGGAGGACTGCTGGGAACTGAGGGTGGAGTTAAGCAGCCAGGTCTGGGCTATGACCAGACATGTGGGCCTTGGGGGTCCTTTGGTTTTTTGCGAGCTTTCAGCATGCTATTGGGATTCCAGCTCAGCAGAAATGGTAGGACACATTCACCAATTTATCTCTTTCTCCCTGAGTTATTCATTTCGTTTCCCCTTTTTATAAATAAGCCTTTATTTACCTTTTTGTGTGTGCCTGCAGTTCAGTCTCATTATAAGCCCCTTTTAAGAACGCGGGTGAGGACCCATAGTCAGGGACCCATTTCACATTGGAGTTATCCTGTAACAGTTCCAGGGCACTTTATATACATCACCTAATCCCTCACTGTGCATGGAAGGTACTACTTTCTATATTAACAAATGAAAAACTAAGACTTAAAGTTAATTGTTTGCCAAGGTTACACAGGTAATAAGAGGTTGAAGGCTCCAACCCTATCCTATGAGGTATCAAATTACGAGCCCTTTCCACAATTCTTCCAAAATGCATGTTATTGGTGAGGTGGAATGTGTATGCGGCTACATGCCAGGGAATTCTGGGGCAGATGAAAGAACAGGCCTAGAGTTTTGCTCTGGAGGGCATGGTAGACACAGATGTGTAAGCAAGTGCAGCAAGACTGCTGTGAGCAGTGCTGTTGTCAGATGATGTCGGACCTTGGGGGGAGCCATCAGGATTCTGGGGACACTAAGTAGAGGAGAAAAACAGCCAAAGATGTGCAAACTTCCACATAGCAAACTGAGCATGTTGAGCACAAGCAGGTGAGAAGGATGGGGGCACAGTGAAGGGCAGACACAGTATTCTGGGGAAATGGGAGAAATGGGTTATTCATGTTTCTGTATAATAGTTCTCCATAAGGTCATCACATCCCACACAATAAAATGGCTTTTGGAGCAGGAATAATAAAAACTACTAACAGCATAAAAGATACAGTGGCAGGAAAGAGGGATCCATTGGGAGACTTGTAAGTATCTCAATGGGAAATGACTGAGGACAGAATTAAGACTTGGGAATGACAGTGTGGTCCTTGTCCTGGAATCAAGACAGGTGCCATCACCCAAGATGACCCTCCAGGCTGAGGAACAGTTTTGGTGACTAACAAAGGCTGTGGACGGGAGATGTGTATATTGGAGGACACTTGACGGATGGTGTCATTGACCCAGAGCTGGCTTGAAGGACCGCTACTCCCGAGTGGTCCATGTTCTGGTCTGGCTAGGGACTGTGGAATGTTTGAGTCCTGCCTCACTATTTCCCAGTCTCAGAAGCGAGATGAACTGAGTGGTTTTGGGAACAGATTTGAGTAATCTGAGGCAGCCTGGAAACACTCAGCTCTCACACCAGTGAGGTTCCCAGGGATGCCTGGCAGAGGAGGCTACTCATATCTGGAAGAAATGGGAAGCCTCAGAAGCATTTAAGAACCTGTACCTTTAAAACCAAGGTTTCCTGCTAGGATTTGCCTTCTGGGTTACAAATGCCCTCCAGGGCTCACCTTCCTGCCTTCTAGCACCTCCATTTTCTCTTCTCTCCCTGTAAACCCAGGGTTGGATAAATTACAAAGAACTGTTTTCTTCAGTTTTTAAAAATGAGACAACACATGGCTGGAGCCTGTCATCCCCACCCCTGTCACCAGAGGGCACCAGGTCCACATAAAATATCTAGGTGTCAACAACAAACATTCAAATCCAGCAAAATGTACCATGGGAAATGATTTGTAATAAGATAGCTTCCTCGTGACCTTTGCTTATGAACTTCCTTTCTGCTACCAAGTAAACGAACTTGCTCACTTTGACTTTAACAGTGTTTCCAGAATTCTTTCAGAAATCTAGCAAGTTGAAGAGAAGAACAGTAACGTTTGTCACAATATTATATGACTACCTAATCTTTGCTACCATTTTTGTGGATTTTACTGGGGGTCAGATAATGTGTAAGACCTTATATAAATTTTGCACATTTTATTTCAGATCCTGAAACAAATCATAATGGTTGCTATGGTCTCCTAAACGGCAAAACTGAAAAAAAACTAACCACAGTATATTACTCTGTTGTCTGTATGGAGACTCTGTACAGGTGTCTCTATAAAACCTACAAATTAAGCTTTGGATTGAAAGTTTAGAAAGATATACTGCTCAGACATTCTGTTTATGTAACCCCACACGGGAACGCAGAGACACGGTGTTATAAAGAAGCTGCCAACACTCTAGTTTCCACTGGCGTGGCCTCAGGGGGCTGACCCTCTGTGCCAAGCCTTGCCTGAGTTTATACCAGCACAACTTGGCGCATAGTTTCTCATCTGTGATGTTTCCCCTAATACATAGTCTTGTCCTTTAACAAAGGGGGAAAAAAGCAACGAGCATTTGCCACAGAATTTAATTCTTCTGAGTGTTGCCAGGCACTCTGTAGTGATTAGAATATTGGGACTCTGACTACCCCAGGCACGCCCCAAATCAGGCCAGCTATAACTGGCACCTGAGGAGACATCACATTTCAGGGTGTGGGAGCGAGTGCATTTCTGAGTGGTGTCAGGCAGGATCTTTGATCTGTGTGCTTTGTGCTGTGTAATCTAAAAACAGAATTAATCCACTGGCTCCACACCAGACGGCGTGAGGCTTGATTGCTGAGCTTAATGAACCCAGGAAGAGGGAATTAGCCCAAACAGAAGGTAAAAGACAGACTATGAGAATGTGAGGTGCCTCAGTTTCCGCCTCCCCGGAGGATAAAATAGTCCCTTCTTAGAAACCTTTTTACCCTGGGAACCTGTGCATCTTCTCCAGGCCCGGGGCCAGGCGGTGGAACAGAGTTTATTTCCGTGTGAGCTGGAGGACAACAGGTTAATGTCCCATTTAGAGAAATGACGGAGTGCCTGTCTTTGGGGTGGATTTTGTATCAGTTCAGTAACCGTATGAAAGAAACCATTAATTCCTCTTTTGTAGAGGAAGAAATGGGGCTACACTGATTTTAAGAACTTGCCAAGGATCTGCTGTTCACTTAAAGAGGTAACAGGGTAACAAATGACAGCCACCGTCAGCCACACGCATAGCCTGGATCAAGTGCCACTTCTCATCCTTAGAACACGGCGAGGGAGACATCAGCACACCCATTTTGTACATTAGAAACCAAGGCTGAAAAAGATTCGGTCACTTACCCAGATGCACCCCATCTCCATTTCTTCTGACTCTCCGACCTGTTGGCCCCCTGCAGGCGCTGACACACCATGTCCTTGGATTTGCTGCGTCCTTCTAGAATTAAAAAAAAAAACCAAACCAAAAACAAACAAAATAAGCACACTCATATGCAACCTCTGGAAAAACTGTTCAAATCAGATTGCTAAGACTGCATGTCCCAAGTATCTGCCCCACAACGGCCTTATGCTTCTCTCAAGAGGTCTGGTGGTCAAACACACTTGGGAAAATGCAACTTTCTGTACCTTGCTCTTCAGAGTGCTAACCTTACCTGAATGGCTCTGAGAAATCCTGGAATGCAGAAGAAACTGGGCATCAAGGACAGCCCCTTTTATTATGGGGACTTAAGCCTCAGCGCCCTCACCTGTGAAGTGAGGTAATAGGTCGTAGCAATCGAGTGGGTTCTACATAAGCTATTATTGCTTCCACTACCTCCACCTGTAAATGAGGCTTGGCGCAAGAGCACACTGGGGTGAGGGGGAGGCATCTGCAGCCCCATTCAGTGTTGTGGGCCAAACTTCCAGAATCCGCTTGGCACCAGAGGAAGTTTGTTTGGGGAAAAGATGGGTGCTGTCAGTCGGACTGCTGTGGACAGAGCTCTGCTTAACCTTCCTGTGTCTTAGTTTCCTTCTCCTCACGTAGGGATAAAATAGTCCTTTCCTTTTTGTGAGGATTAAAGGAGGAAAGAACTCAACAGGTTTGAATTGTTATTGTCATTAGAAGGTCAAGGGAGAACACCTGTGAAGAGGTGCGTGTGACACCACCCAGGAGAAAATAACTATCTCAAGGGCTTCTCAAGAGTCTTTAACTCTTTGGGAAAGAGTAAAACTCCCCCCACTTGAAAGCGTTTTTCTGTTGTTTTGTTTTTTACCAAAAACATGTTTGAAGGGTAATCTTCTCATTCTTTCTTGAGCAAAAGTGTGATGAAATAATAGAGGAGGAAGCCGACTGGTGTGGAAAAACATGAAGAGTGAAGGAAATCTCAGAAACAGAGACCTGCTCAGAACAGCAAGTCTGGGAGGTGACAGTGGACCCCCTACACTGGAAGGACACAGGCTGCCTGCACAGGACAGGGGTATCAAGGTGAAGATGGGTGTATGTAGGGACATTGTCTATTAATTTCTCAAGACTCCGTGTAGTACTTTAAATAAATTTTAACTGGTTCCATCTGAGTAACTGTCATTCCATAGATGTTTAATCCAATGGAATTTCTTCAGAAACATACTGAGCAGTTGCAGGCTCTTCCTCTATTCCTCAGGCCAGATTCCCTCCCTCTGCCTCTGCCCTGTGTAGGACGGAGCACAAAGGTTTATAGGCCACGAGCCAGGGAGAGCTGAGTTGGACAGGGGGTGAGGGCAGTGAGGTGGCAGATGAGTAAGTTCGGGAAGGTCAGAGAAGAACTTTTGGAAGAGCAAAGTAGCTTGTTTTCTCAAGCCTACTTAAGCTGTGCTTTATTCCCAGAGGCTAATCAAGTCCTTTAAGAGAAGGAGGTAGGGAGTGAAGGGAGAGGGGGAGAGAGAGAGAGAGAGAGAGTACCTATAAAGCTTTGCATACAGATTAACGAAAAGAAATAACAGGTATTTACGTCTGCACATTTTTACATCAAAAATAGAAAATGTTTTTAAATCACACAGGTGAGGTGCTTTTAAGACATGATTGATACCTTAAGTCACTGGAGGACTTTAACACCTTAAAACAATGCACTCAATAAATTGCTTTTGTAACATTAAAACAAATTTCTACTAAAAATGACTTCACTGGAAGCAAGACTGGAATTTTTGGATTAAGGCAGGAGAACGAGTCCTTATGGATGCAGAAAAATAGATGGAAAATTCTTGTGATTAAAGTTGGTGCTCACTAAATACTAGTATCTTTCTCTTTTCCTTCTTCTCATAAAACAGGTCTGAATAAAAACCAAAGGTAGGCAGAAGGGAATGAGAAGGAAAAAAAATTCCCTCTAAAGACTGTGCCAACTAAGACACAGAAGAAATGGGTGTGTTTAAATATTGATGATGATTTTGATGGACGTTCCAAGGAGTTTTCACTTCCTGTGAGTAAAATCTCATGGTATACAAGTCTTGTTAAAAAGTCAGACTTTATCATGAATTTACTGTATAACACAAGTTTCAGGGCTTAGAGAGATATGATAAGATTGGACATTTCCTTTACTGTTTATTTTATTTTAATTATTTTTTTATTGAGGTAATGGACCACAACACTGCACTGTAGGTGATTTAGGGGTATAGGTTCATACCTCCTCGGCTATAAGGTACCACATTATGCCCACCAGCAAAACACCAGTAATCCTCTACCACAGTCCATTCACCCTGTCTCTCCTACGTACCCAACCCTGAGGCCACTTCTGATAGCCTCTGACTGTTTGTTTTAAAGGAAAAGAATTCCTTTTAGCAGTACTTGTGAACTGTACTTTTCAAAACTAACCTTTCAGATCAGGCTGTGATTGCCTTGTTGACCTTGGTTGGACTGTATAATTCTCTTGAGCCATAGCGTGAATAGATTTCTTTGTCTGCCCAGTCTTCCTCCAAGCCAAGCTGGCCTGTGTTTTGGCATATCCATGAGCACACCACAGACTGGTAGGTCTTGATTTACAGATATGCAGAAATAGATGTGATTTCCTTTCCAGGAAAGGGGCATGATGTGCATTAATTTATACATATGAGGCTCTTTGAGAAGCTTGGATTGTGGCTGTGACCTGGTGAAAGTGTGTCCTGCAGCAGGGTGCATTGCCCCCCAGAGCTCACCACTAGACAGGAAACCTGGAAAGATGTCAAGACACAGAGGTGGCAGAGCTTGACCAAGACAATAGAACTGAGGGGCAAGAACCTAAAGATGTCACTGTAAAGCTTTCATAAATTCTACATGGACCCAAATTTTATTTCTATGGATCTGGTTTTCTCTATTCTAGGCATGTTTGGAGGGGAGGGCACGGGTGGTCCCTTTGCCTGGAAACACCGAACCTATGTTTTTTCTGACATGGTGATTTTCTATCAGGTAAGATCTCTATAATAAATGAGGCTGGGCCTCCCTGGTGGCACAAGGGGTTAAGCACAGCACTGTGAAGGTATTAGCAGCCTCTGTAACACAAGTTGAATCCCGGGGCGGGCCGGGAGCTACGCAGATGGCATAGCAGACCTCTCCTGTCTCGCACGCTGCTCCCCTCAGCAGTGTATTTCACTCAGTCTGCCTGTCCTGTTCCCCACTCTGTCTCTGGTGAATCCTCTCATCCCCCGCACCTCTGGCCTACATCCCAGTTCTTGTATGCATAAATAAATCTTTAAAAAAACTAAATAAATAAATGAGGTTGATTTGGCCCGATAAGTGCATGTCCCTTTTCCAATTGTGAACGTGTTTTTTTTTTCATCTCAGAAGCAACAGCTACATGTTAACTACTCCAAAAGTTCACTGCTTACTCGGGAGCCCCAGAAAAATTACTTTTTGGTTCAGGGAACTTTAGTGAGTTTAGCAAACAGATAAATAGATCTCACTTTTACACATGAGGACACTCCACTGCTAGAAGGCCACTCAGTTTAATGATAGTGCTAGAAAGGTCATGGCTGCCTCAGTTTCCAGGCTGCTGGCTAGCCTTTGTACAGACGAAAATTGACGCAGGGTCACCACTGGAGCCCCAAAGCCCAGGAAATATCTGTGTAGCTCAGAGGGGGCATAAGAGAAAGGTGTCCTTTGCAGCTTTTCCAGCCCCATTCTACACATTTGTCCTTTGTTCCCTCACAACCCAGAGAGACAAAGAACGCCTCTGTCCTTTGTTTGGTTGGCTGCTCCTTTGTGGCACTCTCTGCTCCCTTTTGCATCCTACACTCCAAGAAGACAGTTCCTGAGACCGGAAGGTGGTAAAAGAAACACTTCAAGTAGTAAATCCAATGTCCAGGAAGAATCTTTCTACCAGGTTAAAACAAACGAACAATCCAGGCCTCTGATCTCTGCATCTGGATTGGGAACAGCTGAGGGAGAAGAATCAGGGAGTCTCTGAGCAGCTGTCAGCAGACCAGAGGCTTGACCATGTCACTGAGATGGGGGAGGTTGGATACAGAAAGGGGTTAGGACAACTCTTGCTTTCTTTTGTACCAGTGAATCCATGCTCTCCCCACCCTGCCCTTATATTATCTCTCATTGTCTCCCTTTTCTTTGTCATTTTTTTTAACCCTCCACTCAAAATTCTCAACTTCTCTGACTGTTCATCCTCCTAGAAAATTGCCTCCAGTCTCAACTTTACGGTGTTCTGCCTTCTGTTTATCAGGGCAATAATAAAATGGCTACCACATGCTTTTTTTTTTTAATCTCACTCAAGTATCCCAGCACCTGTGGACGTGATGCGTGAATCAGGATAGGCTAATTGTTGCATTGAACAGTTCCAGAATTGCTGCAAGAATCTTTCTTGCTCTCAGGCAGAGCCTGGAGCCTGTGATCCCAGATGGCAGCTCTCCTAGGAGGTTTGCCTTGATGCAGTGAGCCCAGGAATCTGAGCTCCTTTATGCACTTCAACTGTTTTGAGGTCTTCTGTGTAAAAGGCAGAGGGTGTGTGTGTGCTGGATCATGGTGCTTTTTTAGGGCCAGATCTCTGGGGGGCATCCCACATTCCATTGGTCACAGATTGAAACACAATGTCTTCTATCAGCAGATGCCATCATCTCCCCCAAGTAAAGGAATTGAGGCTCAAAGATTCAGGGCTATCAGCTAACATATAGCAGAAACAGATTCCTACTGCATAAATCTAACTCCGGAAACTACATTCTTAAGCTTGTACTCTGCTTTCTTGGACTGTCTCTCAGTAAAAAAGTATTCCCCTTTTTGTTGTGCTATTACTTTGCCTTCTGCAAATATTTGTCCCCTGCTGCACCTGTTGTATCAGACCAGGATGGCCCAGAGAGAAGCAAACCTCCTTTTTATATCTGCACTCTCAGTAAATAGCACTGTGTGTGGGACATAGTGGGGCTCAGGGAAAGTTTGATAAATGAACGTTAGCTGTGATTTGTTTCTGGGGTCACAGGAGGGCACCCAAACTACTTTGGAGTGGTTGCATTGCAATTTTTCTAGATTACAATCAGAAGAGTATGGATCATTGAAATGATCACCCTCATGTAGCTATTTTCAACCTAGCCATTAAGAGTAATTCTTTAAAAATGTTAGTAAGAGGGCCTCCCCGGTGGCGCAGCAGTTGAGCGCTGGGTTGCGAAGCTGCCTGCAGCCTCTGCAGCGCCGGTTCGATCCCCGGCTGCTCCCCGGACACCGGAGGAGGGTCCCACATGGTGCGCAGACCTCTCCTGCCGCCCACTGCTCCCCTCAGCAGTGTATTTCGGTCCTTCTGCCTGCTCTGCTCCTCGCTCTGGCTCTGGTGAATTCTCTCACCCTCCCGCGCTTCTGACTGTACCCAGTGCATGTATAAACAAAAACAAACAAATAAATAAATAAAGCATGCCTCTATTAAAAAATAAATAAATAAATAAAAGAAAGAAAGAAAGAAAAAAAAAATGTTAGTAAGAGCTGATCTCTCCTCTGCCCAAATCTCTCTGATGACACACCTTTACCCAAGTGTTGGTTTCTTAATACCCACGCTCCAATAAAAGAATCAGACAAATGGCTGATTCTAAGGCAGGGATGAGGAAAATACAAGATAAGCGGGGAACATCTCATGGTATCAGGAAATGAGGAAATGCTAAAAACAAAATAAAAACAGGCATGTCAAATGGATGCAGGAGACCTGCGCACCTGCAAGAGCGCCTCAGGTCCAAATCCAGAACAACAAGAGAAACAAATAATGATAGATTGGATTATAATCCAAAAAATCAAAACATTATCCATGAGTATATATTGACATAAATAATTGAATAACTATATGGAGAGAAAGAAATCTCCCTTTGCCAAGAGACAAATCTTCCTTGCAGAAGAATTCCAAATAGTAAACATAGGAGGTGTGAAGGAAAGAAAAAATCACATTAGAACACCTCTCACTTCAGTGGAGATGCAGAGATGGATGTTAATATTAGTAGGTAAAACTTTAAGGTAAAGAAAGATATTTTCATAACTTCAAAGTGTCTTCTCCAAAATATTAATGACTGTGGCATTTTAAATATATATCCATAAATTCTTTGTTACCCCTCAGTCCCGGAGGTGGGGTCTAATGCATCTCCCCTTGAGAGGGGGTTGCAGTTAACATTCACTTCTAATGAAGAGTGTATGGAAAGGGGAATATGGTAAATGTACAGTTGGGACACGTGGAAGAAATGAGTTTTATTAAGTGTTCAAAGTTAATACATGACTACAGGGGCTTCCCTGGTAGCGCAGGGGTTAAAGACAGCACTATGAAGCTGTCCGCAGCCACTGTAGCACAAGTTCAATCCCCAGCCAGCCAGGAAGCAACCCACATGGCGCAGTGACCTCTCCTGTCTCGCCCGCTGCTCCCCTCTGCAGTGCATTTCAGTACATCTTCCTGTTTTGTTCCCCACCCTCTCTGGTGAATCCTCCCCTGCTCCCCGCACCTCTGGCTTACACCCCAGTTCTTGTATGCATAAATAAATAAATCTTTTAAAAAATGCATGATTTGGCCTCCCTGGTGGCGCAGACAGTTGAGCGCCGCACTGTGAAGCTGTCTGCTGCCTCTGCGGCGCGGGTTCGAACCTGGCCAGCTGGCGAGAATCCCACATGGCGAAGCAGACCTTTCCTGTCTCGCCCGCTGCTCCCCTCAGCAGTGTATTTCTTCAGTCTGCCTGTTCTGTTCCCTGCTCTGTCTCTGGTGAATCCTCTCACCCTCACACACTTCTGGCTATACCCTGGTTCTTATATAAAAATCAATAAATCTTAAAAAAATAAATAAATAAAAATAAAAAATACATGACTATAGTGGTATCATGTACCTAATGGTCTTTGAGAAGCAGGGCACGTCACCTCTGTGGTAGTTCTTTCCCCCAACCCATGAGAAAATGACAGGCAAACCCAGATTAAGGACATTTTACAAATACCTGCCCAGTACTCTTCAAAAAGATCAAGGTCATGACAAATAAGAAAAGAATGAGAAACTGCCATAGCCTGGAAGAGACTGAGGAGACAAGACAACTAAGTCCAACATGGTACACTGGTGGGATCCTGACACAGCTGAAGGATTTTAGTGGAAACACTGGTGAACTATGAACAAAGTCTATAGTTTGGCAAATAGTTTTGTACCAATGTTACTAACTTCAATTTGTAAGGTTATATCCCTTGCTGATATTAGGGAAAACTGGATGGAAAGTATATGGAAACTTTCTGGATGATCACACCGTAATTCTTCTCTAAATCCAAAGTTATTTTAAAATAAAATGTTTCTAAAAATAGTGATGAAAAATTCCCCTTCCATTTCAGGTTGTCTTTTTCAATATCCTATAAAACCTGCCTCTATGATCACCATCCCTCTCTGTTCACATGGCTTCTCTCGCCCCCCTTCCTCCTATAGACAGCATTAGTTACATGTTTCCTTCCTGCTCTCCAGCCCAGTGCTCCCACCTCTGGGCCTTGACACTTACTGTTTCAAGATAACCTCACAGTTGGTTCCTTTATCTTTGAGAGATCTGCCTTCCCTCCCCCCTCCCTCCCTTGTTCCTTCCCTTCCTTCATTCCTTCCTTACTCTTTTTTTCTTTTTAGAGGTCTTTAGTCAGATGTCCCCTAATCATGAGAACTTCTCTGATAAATCATGTCTGACATACCCTATTTCCTTTCTTCTTACACATTTCTCCATTGCTTGTCATCATCTGTCATACAGTATATTTTATGTATTTTTCCCTATTATGTTTATTTTTTCCCTATTTATGTATATATTTTCCCTTGGGGCGGGCAGAATAATGGCATCCAAAGATGTTCATGTTCCAGTCCCAGAACTTAGGAACAGGTTACATAAGCAAGGAGAAATTAGGATTTTAAATGGAAGTAAGGTTGCTAATCACCTGACCTTGAGATGGGGAGATCATCCTGGATTATTTGAATGGGCTCATATAATCACAAGAGTCTTAAAAGTAGAAGATGGAGGCAGAAACTAAGTCTAAGTGATTTAATGTGAAAATGACTCAATCCTGCATTGCTGGTTCTGGAGATGGAAAGGGACCAGCATCTAGAAAGTAGAAAAGATGGGGAAGCTCTTACCGAGGGTTTCCACAAAAATGCAGCCCCACTGACATTTTGATTTTAGTCCAGTGAGACCCACAGACTTCTGCTTTACAGAAGATACAAACTTTGTATTGCTTTAGGCTACTAGGTTTTCGGTAATTTGTTCCAGCAGCATAGAAAACTGGCTTATATTATGAAGGAAATCAGTGACTCATCAATTGCCCTGTGATGCTGTCATCTGACCAATGTGGGGACTGATGGGCAAGGTAAGGACTATTTTGTCATAAACTCTCCAGTGGTGATCAACAAGCCAGTGAAGTTCTGCGAGGCACAGGGTGTGTGAGACTGAGCAGGGATGGAGTCTGTTGTGCAGAGTTCCTGCGGTACATGCAGGGACCTCACAAGCATGCTCTCTAAGCAGTAAACCCTTTACCATTTCTTGCGTCTAATATTTAGCATCTCTAGGTGGACATGGACATTTCCAGACACTTTCCCTGAGTGGCCTGACCTGCTCTATCTACCCTAGGGAGAAACTGGTGGCCTGGAGCTTTATGTCTACAGCTTACTCAGAGGCATTAAAAATATTGTACAAGATGCATATTTACGAAGGCAGAGCAAACACCTCTCTTGCTTCTACTTAGAGTTCTTCTCAACAAGAGTCAAACCTTTGAGGAGTTACAGATTGATGGGTGAGTTTGCTTGTTTTATTATGTAAAATAACAGAAGAGCCAGAAGCAATATAACTAAAATACAAGAGAGCTTTATAAATAAAATAGGAATAATAGATACTTGAAAGATAATGTCCCCAAGCACTTTAGAAATGGCCAAAGTGTCCTAGAAATTTTTAGATGAATGGCTCTGAATTCATTTTGGAATGGGCTTTGGTTGCTACATTTCCTTTTCTGAATAAACCAGCAAAACTTTTAACTGGGTATAAAATACAAATTGAACACCAAGAGCATACATCATAATGCACTCAGCGATGTATTCAGTAGCACTAGAATCATGTTGAATCCATGCAATACTTTGCTTTGCACATGACAAGAAAACCCGACTCAACTTGGCTTAAACAATGGGATTTGGCTTAAATAATGGGAATTTACTGGCTTATATAACTGCAAGAATCGAGGTAGGGCAGGCTTTGACAAAGTTGATCCAAAGTTTATAATATCACTTGGATTGTGTTTTTCTCTCAACTCCATTCTCTAAAGTTTGTTGCCTTTTCCCTTACATTGACTTCACTCATGTCTACTGGCTTCTAGAGGGGCTGGCTTCCTTACCACATTTGGTGGCCACAGCCACTCTGGAGCACCTATTCAAAGCCTGCACTAGGAAATCCAAGATTGAAGATAGTAGAGCAGTAGTCATAGTACAACTCCTGTGGGGAAAATCCAGCCAGCTTTGTGATTGTGTAAATGAAGTTTACTGGAATCCAGCCCTGCCACATACTGCTTATGGCTGTTTTCACACCACAGCGGTAGAACTGAGTTGTTACAGCAGAGACCTTATAAAATGCAAAGCTGAAAATATTTGTTATCTCGATCTTGACAAAAATAATTGACAGCCCTCGAAGCAAAGTAACAGGGAATAACTCTTGGAGGTCCCATGCAATCCAGAAGCTGTTCTCTTCTCATCAACAGCAGCAAATTCATTCTCCCTGTGTCTTTTCTTTTTCCCATCAGAGCACAGAAGGAAGATTTATGTCAGGAAAGTACAGCAAGCAGTTTCCAAAAGTCAAGTAGTAGTTTCCTGATATTCAGGATGTATGTGGATCTTCACTCTGGCTAATAGTAACAGTGCTACTATTAGAGAAATAGAATAACCGAGGGCTGGACTATGAGTTAATACTAACAGCACACACTGGAGGCCACACTCTACATAAGCCCTTCACACAACTAGACATCTCACCAAATCTTTCAAGGTGTGTTCTATAATTGTTCCTACTCTATAGATGAGGCACTGAGAGTTTAAGAAATGTCTCCAGTTTACATTGAAAGCCAGGCAGTGGGACTCAAGTGTCCATGGTGTCAATCAGTACAAAGACTGTCTCTCTGAGCTGGAACTCAGATTCAGCAAACCAGAAAGAGGCCAGGAAGTATCTGTGAATTGTGATGTGGCTCAGCACTGAATGTAAAAAGTGTAAGACATGCAAAGACCAGAAGGCCTTCATACAACTTGGAAACAAAACACAGAGGAAGTTGGGAATAGAAAATGAATCTCCTTTGGTTCCCTTGCTAAAGTCTCAAGCAAGATCCTGATGACAGCAGCTTTGGAAAACCATGCTGGAAATATACACCGTCAGCTAGAGAAATCCCTAAGAACACACATCAAGAAGCTGCTCTATAAAGCAATGGTCTGGTGGTCAACTCAGTTGGAGAAATACAGCATACAAGGAGATTCCCAGAGAAAATGTAATAGGATTGGAGAAATGCTAGAGGAAACTGATGAATCCAGATTTTACTGAATTTATTTGACCACTAAATATTCGTTGTAAGTCCTGTATCTATAAATATTCCAAAGAACAAACTTTTAATCCATTTTGTTGTAGAATTTTAAATGCATCACTTAAATGTTTAATACTATGATTGATTCATAGCTCAGAAAGTGAAAACATTTCTTCCTATCTTTTTTTGTCTTTTTATAATCTTAGTAGAATAGCCTTTCCAAAGCAACTAATATAGGAGTCCAAAGCAGATGGATCTCTGGAGGTCAGGAAGACTGACTGCTGAGCTCGGGGAGCTTCCCAGGCAAGAAGTGTTATGAAAGGCCCATGAGTGGGCCTGCCAGATTCACTTTACACATATCAGTGGTGGCATCACTAATAGTATGGGTATAATAAGCCTGAGCTGAACCTTAGAGGGTCTTAGCTAATAATTGAGAAACACTGTAGGTTTATGAACATGGCCAAGGTGTGTGTTGTTTGACATAGATCACATGGGTGCAGCATAAGAATGAATAAGGAAAAATATTTCCCTTTATTACAGAGGAGGAAGTGACAATTATCAACTGCTACATTTAGTTTCATGCTTCCAAGAGAGCTAACTTCCAAATGACCAAAGTCAAAATCATTGAACTTATTTTTTAGAAATGTCCATAGACATCGATTCTACAAGTAACTATACATGACCTGACCCACTGTTTAATCACTATTATAATTAGGAAATTATCTTGCTTGTTTTCTTTTAAAATACTGTGTGTAGTATGTATGTATGTATGTATGTGTATGCATGTGTATGTATGTGTGTGTGCATGTGTCTGTGTGTGTGAGTGTGTGTGTGTAAAGGGACCATAACCATGTATAGTTTTTGTTTATCATAGCATATTTTGAAAATACAGAAAAACCTAAGAAGAAAAATAAATCATTCACATTATCAGAAATGGCTGTAAGTTTGGGGGTGTTTTCTCCTGGACACAGCCTGTGTGAGATGGCACCAGAGGTGGCTGTGTTCAACAGTCACTGACTGATGGGTGCTCTGGGGTCCACAGGGTGGAAAGGAGCAGGAGGGTATGAGCGGAGCTTACTTGGGTGCTCATTAGTCTCACTCATAAGCCTGTGTGTTTGGATGTCTATAAAAGGGATTATAGCTGGTTGTGATAAAATATTTAAGGAATGAGGGGCCTCCCTGGTGGCGCAAGGGGTTAAGCACCACACTATGAAGCAATCCGCAGCCTCTGTAGCACGAGTTTGATCCCCGGCCAGCCAGGGAGCAACCCACATGGCGCAGCAGACCTCTCCTGTCTTACCAGCTGCTCGCCTCGGCAGTGTATTTCAGTCAATCTGCCTGTTCTGTTCCCCGCTCTGTCTCTGGTGAATCCTCTCATCCCCTGCCTCTCTGGCCTGTACCCCAGCTCTTGTATGCATAAATAAATAAATCTTTAAAAAAATTTAAGGAATGAATGTCCTTGCCAGGTTTGGGTCAGTGCAGTGACTTTTCATTTTCAAGGGCAGAGTTTCAAAAATCATCATCTCACTGTGTGAGATGCCACCAAATTGTGGCTACTGACTCCTGCTTATAAGTGTTATTCCAGTCAGTGACATGTAGAAAACAAATACTTCTGTTTTCCACAAGCCTGAAACATAATGTGAGTCTTTAGTGAAATCATCTGAAGGACAGTCATATAATGTAAAAAGTCTGAAATCTCTTTACCTATTTGTCTCTGACAAGACCCATGGTGTACAGCAGCTGCTTCTCCAAATCCTTCCCCAACAGTCTCTATAAATCTCCAGAACCCACTGGCTTTCACTTCATCACTCTTAAATCTTAGGTGTCCTTCTTCCTTTCCTTTTTTTCTTCTGGAAGTTTTTCTTTTCAGACAGTTCAGGCCTTTTCTTATAAATGTAGGGTCTCGAAGTACTTTTCCTCACTTTATCCACAACCCAGTCTATGAGACAAAGATTAGAAACTTGAATCGTTTGGCTAAAGAGTGTTCCTTAGGAATCTTGAGAAGGGTAAATGGGAAATAACCATGTTTTCATAAAGCTGTACCTGCCACACCAACAGTGGGGGTGACCCATATGACTAAGAGGTTGTAACTCCTTAATCCAGATTATCTACAGATTAACTCCAGGCTCAGATTATCTCTGGAAAGTGGAAAGCTGATTACTGCTAGTAAATAAATGGCTCTAAACTCTACTAGGTGCCTAAGGGAATCTCTAACTTCAAACAAATCAGCTCCTTTGTTGATGTTTTCTGCCATTTAGAACCAAGTGTTGGGACACACTGATCATGACTTAAAAAGGCACCCCTCAAGCCCGGGGGCCCGGAATGTTGAGTGAAGTCACTTTGCCTCACATGGTTGTAGTTTTTTTTTTTTTTAAAAAATTTTTTTTTAATAGAGGCATGTTTTTATTTATTTATTTGTTTGTTTGTTTTTTGTTTATACATGCACTGGGTACAGTCAGAAACGCAGGAGGGTGAGAGAATTCACCAGAGCCAGAGCGGGGAGCAGAGCAGGCAGAAGGACTGAAGTACACTGCTGAGGGGAGCAGTGGGCACGGCAGGAGAGGTCTGCGCGCCATGTGGGATCCTCCTCTGATGGCCGGGGAGCAGCCGGGGATTGAACCAGCGCCGCAGAGGCCGCGGGCAGCTTCGCAACCCAGCGCTCAACCGCTGCACCACCGGGGAGGCCCACATGGTTGTAGTTTTATGTAAAACATTTCAGAATCTTCTGGGTGTTATTTGAAGGCCAATATGTTGACATTCCAGTCAACATTTGGTGAGTTATTATCAAACCCTAAGTGTTACTGTACCAGGGGCACAGTCCAGGTCCCCATGAACATGTGACAAGTATTCATGATGACTTGGTGTGGGTCTCACTTTTGATAATATCTGTGAGTCCTTCTTGGTGTTTTCAGGCTTCAGGAAGGATAACTTCTTCTCCTGCTGTTCCTTGCATGTGCTCTTGTTTATGCTTCCCCTGATTCCCTGTCCCTCCTGCAGTTGGATATGCTCCTGGCTACATGCCGGGTGTCTTCTCTGCTCTGGAGCTTTGCCCCGTATTGTGGTTTCTTCAGAGATCCCTTGAGCACACAACAGAGCCCTCTCCTGCCACTGAGATGGACTGGCAGGCTGGCAATGGATGTGTACAAAAGGGATTATAGCAAGATGGGATAAAATATTTAAGGAACAAGAACCAATTAATGAGAAAGACTTAATTGTATATTGAAATTTTATCTAGGTACCAGAGAGATTAGATTGATATATATTATAATTGAAAGTCAATAATAGTGACCAAAGAGGAATGATTCCTTCTTATCTCGCCAATAACTACATTTCATGTAAAAAAAAAAAAAAGAGTAGTGTTCAAGTCAGAAGGAAGATTAACAACTACCTAGGGCAGCGCCTGATTGTGAGGATGTAGACCTGATGCCTAGCGCAGTGGAGTACTTGTTCAAGGCTCCTCCTTGGGCTGGGACTTCTTTTACTGGGTATCTAACATGTACCAATGCTACTCCAGGCTTCAATATGCAATCACAAACAAGGACAAGTTCCCTGTCCTCTTGGAGTTTAAATTAAACATCAGGTGGGTGGGGAAGGGGGGCAGATAACATGTAAGTGAACAAATAACCAGTGAAAATGAAGGGAATAAAAAAAAAAAAGATCACTTTAAGAGGTGATGAATCCTTTGACTGTATCAAAGGGGGAATGTGGTAAGAGAGATGGAGAGAGGTTCTGAGGAGAAGATATTGGCAGTCAGGCCACAATAGTGAGAAGTTCCCATTCTGTAAATTGTTGTAAGACTCTGTAGAGCATCACAGGCTCCAAACTGCCCCCAAAGTAATGCTTTCAAGTAAGTCCTGTCATCTCATCTTCTGTCAGAAAGAGAAGTGAGCTCAGAGTGACAATATTCTATAAATAAGTATCATGTAACAAAAGCTATAATACTCAGGACACTGTCCTAGGACTTACAACAAAATTTATGTAGCATCCTTTTCCTGCCCCACACGAGGTTACAGCCCAATGAACAGCCTCTCAGTCACGAAGGCATCCTCCTGTACCTGGACAACGGTTCTGAGATCTATCCAGGTAGACGGAGGGAGATAGCTAGTTTGACTTAAACAGGATTCCTGTCAAGATCATGTCTATTCTAAAAGGAGTTCATAGCCATCATATCTAGAGCTTTGGCTTTATTGCTTATCTGCCAAAACACTGGTGTTTAATTAAATAATTATGCTTAGATGGAAAAAAAATGTGTCTATCCATGCTATTGACTCTAAAACTGATATTAAATATTGGAAATAAATGAGGAGAGGCAATGAAATTTCGGTGGACAAAGGACAACATGTAAAACATTTTTCTAAAAATAAAATTTAGCTAAATATACTGGGATTAAGTGCAGAGAATTTGAGCTACAATTTAATCATTATTTTTTAGCCTGTGATCATTTAAGGAGCCACATGAGCTGGATTAATATATATTTAATGTTGGTAAAAATAGGAAATATACATTTTGTTGAAAATATGCTCATTCTCTGAGAAAAATTTCTCCCAGATTATAAGAGTTTCACATTATCTTGGAAGAAAGAAGGGTGGTCATACTTAAAGTATGAAAAAGTGGACTAGGACAGGAAATCTAAAAAATAAAAGTAGGTTGAATGGATTTCTTGGAATTCTTTAAGACATTTCCAAAGTGTCTTTAAAATGATCATAACATTATTTTGTCTCATTGTATAAGCATTCCAGAAATTGTTGTGGAGGTGGGGAGTGGGATGACTTTTAAAATCTAGAAATCTAACCTCAAAAACATGAGGAATCCATGGGCCTAGTCTTCCCGGGGGAGGTGGGGGTGTGTATCGCATCATGACATCCAAGGGCCTGAGATGGCGGTGCTGTTTGCTGCTCGAGAATTTGAAAGGCAAAGAGTTTTCACTATCAAAAGCACAGAATTTCCCAGAAGGTGTGAGTGGTGGAAGAAAAGGGTGAGGATGTGAAAGTGTACCCTTACTGGAGTGTAATTCCACTTCAACAGCTTCTCTGCAACCGGAAAACAAATAAAGAACCCAACCTATGGACAGAGTGTGCTATGGACACAGAAGATGCTCAGTGGAATGATCAAGAGCTCAGACATTTTCTTTGAAGGCACTTTGGAGTGCTGTGGTGTTTCTCGTCTCCTGTTCTTCCTCACCCCAAGCCTTGCTGTGGGGAAGAAGAGAGTATTACACTTAAAGCCAAGTGAAAGATGCTGCAAGGGACCACTTAGTTTGACTTTGTGTCTGCCAATCCCCCCTCTTCTCTGCCCCTCGCCCCCCAAATTTGTGACAAGCTAGGTTTGGAGTTGACAGAGCAAAGGGAGAATGCATTCCTTGGAAGTGAACATGATTTTGAGGTTAGGGGGTAGTAACTGTTTCCATGGAGCAGATTGTGGGTCTCATAAGAGGGCAAGCCTGTCCATGAGGATAGTGTAGAAGAGTGAAAGAACCCCAAGGAGGCATTCATTTCTGAAGTACAGAGAGGCTGAAGGGGTATAAAGTGGGCAACCAGGAAAGAGGCATTGTCCATTCAAAGACACTGTGGCCAGAGGCCCCAACCGAATTCTTGAAGAACTTGCCAACATGCTCCATTAGAATAAAAGCCAGCCTCAGACCTACTGCCACCCTGCTCAGAGGGCCCCAACACCAGTTTACATCTGAACTTTTTCTCTACCTCTGGTTCTAGTCACAGAGTAGTGAAACTGGTGGTGGGTGGAGAAGATGACAACAGGAAAAGCCATCATTTGCTCCTCCAGCCCTTCCGGCAGAATTCCAGGGTGGAGCAGACCTGAATAAGTGATGAGGAGGAGAGAGTTTGAAGTTTAAATGAGTTTGGGGTTCTGTTCTCTAGGACAGACTGAACTTAATCATTTTCTTTTTTTTTTTTTTTTAAGATTTATTTATTTACACAAGCACTAGGTACACTCAGAAGCGCGGGAGGGTGAGAGAATTCACCAGAGCCAGAGCAGGGAGCAGAACAGGCAGAAGGACCGAAGTACACTGCTGAGGGGAGCAGCGGGCAGCAAGAGAGGTTTGCGTGCCATGTGGGACCCTCACCTGGTGGCTGGGGATCAAACCGGCGCTGCAGAGGCTGCGGGCAGCTTCGCAGCCCAGCGCTCAACCGCTGCGCCACCAGGGGAGGCCCTGAACTTGATCATTTTCAACTGGGCTGCACTTAATAGCATGTGAAGGTGACCTGAGAACTATTATTACCTAAGCATTATTAGAAACCAGAGACATCCCGAAGATTTCATTTCAGGGTCAGGAGAGAGCAGGTGAGGGAGTTTAAGAGGCAGAGAAAAATGAAATGAAATTGGTTTTTAGATCAATTAATAAACTGGGTCCATGAGCTAATACATGCTGAGATTGTGTGGCTTTAGGGTTCCAAGGAAAAGGTTGAATGCGAGAGGACCAGTGTTGGTGCTCGATTCACTTGCATTCTCTTGGATACAGTGTCTGTAAAATGCTTAGTCCTTTACAGCAGGAGCCCTAATAAATAATTGTATCATTGTGCTAATTATCTTTAATTATTATTACAAGACATCTGATTTAAGACATATAACTAGACTTCGAGCACCTTCCCACCAATATGTTACGCGAAGCAGGAATAATTCGAGGCCTCTGGCGTGGGAGCTCTGAACCATCCCCCCAAGGGTGAAGGGGTTGGTGGGATCCCTACCAGCTGCAGCCTCCTTGGGAAAATAATAAGGATGTGTGGGACTCCAGGAAGGCACCATGCAGAGGGATTGGGATGTCCGACCTGACTCTAGCTTCCGAGTGAATGGCAGGGCAGGGCAAATTATTAACTTCTGTGAACTTGTTTTCTCAAGGTTTAAAATCCAAAAATAATACATGCTATTATAGAAGGATTGATACTTATCTAATTGTTTTGACCATAATGGATATTCAGTGTGTTTATTTCTTTCTTCCAGCCTACTTAGCCATGTTCTCCTTATTTTAATTCTTAAAGCCCTTTCATGGAAGACCCAGCCATCTTAAACTTTCTGCTTTGTGTCCTATTTCCTCTATTGATTGGGAAAGTAGTCTGATCGATTGATGTTTAGTTAGGTAGAAGTGAATGATAATTGCTTAGACTGGAGATTACCTTTTTACTGAGGAGCTGGAAAGATGAAGCAGAGAAGAAATGTCAGGCTTCTCTTTTCCACTTGTGTCAACCTATGAGACAGATTTAGGGTTGGAAGAGCCATACTTAGTACCATCCCTAGCCTGGTGCTCCACTTATGACAAAGTGACCTTTGTTTATAATGTGGGTGTCCCACTCCTACAGTGCGTGACTGCTACCTGCTCTGTACTCCCCTGTGCCCAGGACTAAACCAGGGACTTTGCAGTGCAATCACACTGCACCTTGTAACATCTTGAAAGGGTCTTTAGCTAAGGGAGCTGGCTACTCAATCCTCAAACCAGACAAATTCAAAGTAGTCATTCATCCCTGACATAACCCACAAGAAGACAGAACTGAAGTAATTTGCAAAATATATATAGTGAAAAAAAGAGGAAAACTTTGCCCAGAGGAGCAGAGGAGTAAGGATGGGAAAGATGAAAAGTCCCAAACTTAAAATGCCTGAGAATGTCCTTGAAGTCTTTATCTACCTTTCTTGCCAGTTAATACCCATTTCTGTTGGATCAGCACACAAGCTACTTTCCACAAATCTGCCAGGTACTCAACCGGTGACAAGAGGTCAAAGTATAATGCGTGTCTGCAGCCTTTAATCTGGAGCTGGCATTTGGCAGTATTTGTGGGGACTTAACTTTAATTAATTGACTCCTGACAGTTTCTCTTTCATAGATTTCAGAAAGTTGGCTTTTTTTTTTCTCAAAGACGCATGCAATTCTCTAAATCCCTGGCCTGTGGAGGAGACAGATGTTGTCTTTCTTAAAGGATATATCTCTTCACATCACAAACACAATGTTATTCATCCTTGTGGAAGAATGTAAGTCCTAAAGGATCATTAAAGGGACATTCAGTGATAAAACTGGGGGGAAATAGCCATGTGGGCCCTTAATGTTGCTCGTCCTCTTCTTTAGGAAATGTTTTTGTGGCCTCCTGTCTCCTCACACTGAATTTTAAAGCGTGCTTTAGTCCTGCTGAAGAAACCACAGCACCCTGTTTCCACCTCTCTCTGGAGGTTCTGCGCTCACAGCCACTAGTCATTGCTAATTCCTAAAGCCAATGTAGCCTCATGCTGGTAGCAGAAGTTTCAGCGGGAGGCTGAGCTGTGCTCGCCGCAGGGTTCAGGCATGTGTGAACAAGTCTGCAGGACCTGTGGTTGGGCCTGCCAGGTTCTGTTTCTCTGTATGACCATATGGCACAGAGAGAGTTCAAGGGAAGCACAGAGGGGAATCGTAATTGCCCCTGTAAGTGTGGGCCCGTGTCCAAGGAGAGGGGCTGAGATGAGATGCGGCAAAAGCTAAAGAGCTCTTGAGGACCAGGGGGAAACTCTGCATGCCCCTGGTAGGCGATGATGGAAGACAGTGGCTCCTAGTGTGCACAGGAGTGTGCACAAAGCCTGCCTAGACATGGCTTTGCTGGGAACCCCTTGTAGCACAGGTAGGAGCCATGCCAGTATTCTGGGGTGCACTGATGGTGCCATGCCTCCAGTGGGCACCATCAACAATGCTGATGATGGGTTTCTGTCAGAATAATGCTTTGAGCTAGCTAGCAAAGGCACACAGACTGCCTATAAACAGCAGTAATGGGTGTGGATATCGAGAGAAGTGAAAACTGTGAAAATTGCAAGAAGGACTTCATGGAACCTGTACAGGATCCCTCTGAGAATTCTCAGAAATATCAAGCTATAGTTCAAGGGGGAAGACTGTGTTCCCCCCAGAGCAAGTGGAACTGAATCAGAGAGATACTGTGTAATGATTTTAAGACTCTTGCCAAACTCAGATAATGTGTTATGAGAAAGCAAACCTGTGTGTGTGTTGGCATAATGGGTCTATATTTTGTTGGGTTTTTTTAAAGATTTATTTATTTATGCATACAAGAGCTGGGGTGTAGGCCAGAGGAGTGGGTGTGAGAGGATTCACCAGAGACAGAGCGAGGAGCAGAACAGGCAGATCTATTGAATTACACTGCCGAGGGGAGCAGTGGGTGAAACAGGAGAGGTCTGCTGTGCCATGTGGGTTAGCTCCCGGGTAGGAGATCGAACTCATGCTGCAATGGCTGTGGGTAGCTTCACAGTGCTGAGATTTAACCCCCTGCACCACGAGGAGGCCCTATATTTTGACTGTTGTTGGAAGACTATGCAGATGAGACAGTGGGAATGCTGACTGAGAAACATACTAGGCCAGGAAATCAGACCTGGAGTTGAAGGAAGAAGAGATCTAGTGTGGCTACTGACCTTCTCTGGGCTTTGAGGAGTCTCTGGGCTGTGTCAGCAACACCACTGGTTCTGTGGATCCTGTTCTCTCTCTATGCCACTGATGGGGAACAGTGTTGTGGACTCATTTTTGAAGGACAGCACCTGACTGAGCAACAACAGAAAGTGGCATTTGGGCAGGGGTATGCAATGCAGGATAGAATGTTGAATGACTGGACACCTCTGTCCCAGCTACTTCAGCATCATGAGTTGCCATGGGATAGTGACTGAATTTGTATATAGGACAAAAGCTGTGCTCTAGAGAGCCATGGGCTGTAAGCAATCTTAGCTAAACAGCCTCGGGTGCTGCTCTCCCCTCAAAGGGGAGAAACTCCTGTCAGGTCAGCATTGACAGAGGCACAGGCAAGGACTATATTGGTGCAGTGGCAACAACCACCATGAAAGCTGAAAAGAAACGACTTCCTGATGACTGTTACAGGGCGAATGTTTGTCTTTTCAAAATTCATACACTGAAATCCTATCCCCCAGGGTGATGGTATCTGGAGGTGGGGCATTTGAGAGGTGCTTAGGTCATGAGGGTAGGGCCTCTGAAGTGGGGTTGGTGCCCTCAGAGGCCTCAAAGAGCTCCCAGGAGTGTTCCACCACTTGTGGACACAGTAAAAAGATAGTTGTCTATTAATCAGGAAGTGGGTTCCCACCAGACACTGATGGATCATGCTTTTGGACCTCCTAACGTCTAGAACTGTGAGAAATAAATGTTTCTGGTTTAAGTCACCCAATATATGGTATTTTTAACAGCGAAACAGTCTCCAATGGACTAAGACTCTAGTCCAGGAAGACGTTTTATTTTCTCTCAAAGAATGATTGGTCATCAAATCTCTAGAGTAAGTAAACATCCCTCAGTCTTGGGACATCCAGGGAGGAAGATCTCAGGGATGGAAGAAATACTTTTCCCCTCAGAGTGACTGGGGGTAAGAGTAACTTAATTTAAGTATTGAAAAGAATGGTACCTTATTTTGCTTTCCAAGCTTGTTAAAGGAAGGACAATTCCACACTCCATGGTGCAGATTCCTGGGTGTCCCCATTCAAATGCTGATCACCTTGTGCTGATGGAGTGGCTTCAAGAGAACTTTGAAAATTTGAGGGATCACTGGTTTCAGCTGGAAGCTGTGCTCATGTAAAGAAGAGCCTGCAAACACAGGATACACAAGTGAGAAAAACACACTTGAAGCTTGTTTTCAGGAATTAATTATAAAATGCCTGAAGTAGAAGATAGGACCTGGTTTGAGAAATAAAAATGTCCTGTGGTTTAAGTCATTGAGCTGTCCCCATACTCTAAGCCTCTAGCAATAATTTGTGAGCTCAGTCTTCCTCTTCACAGACTTTGTGAAAATAATGAATCACTTCTGGAAGATGACTGGAGGATAAAATAACAGATGAAACAACAAATAAGAAAATGAAACATTTTCTTCCAGGAAAAGTGGAATCAGCACCTTCAAATCTTACAAGATTTATAAAAAGTCTTCTTGTCTTATATAGTTACAGCAGGTATCTACTTAAGTCCTGCACATATCCAGTGGGTTGTGGTCTTATTTCCAGTGTCTCATTGCTAATGCAGATCCATAATACAATGATTTTATTTTTAACATACTTTTTTTTCTGAAACGTCATACTGCTAAAACTTCCCAAGGCCAAAAAGCTTTTGGTCAGTCAAATTAGATTATGTCCAGCAAAGTGTCAGAATGAATAAAGGATGCCTTAAAGACTGTCAGGGAAGGGAAATCATCTCAGTATATAGTTAATAAACAGCTGATTAGGAACTTTGTTTACGTCAATATGAAAATCAACATCTCTCTGTTATGGCAGTTGACTGGGAAAACCAGGGAATTACAGTACTTGAGAACCTGACTTCATCTTCTTTTCTAATGATTATTAAGCTTCCAGTGAGACCGGCCTTAATTCTGTCTTGGGAAAGGAGATTTGATTGCAGTGTGTTGTTGAGGCAGTCACTGCGGAACCACTGCTGTAAAGGGACAGAGGGAAGAAATCCTGACAGGAGAAAGATGTGATCAAGATCTTAGCCTATCCCACAAGGAGCTCTGGTGCCCCCTCTGTGTTGCCTGAATTAAGGCCAGGAGGTCAGGTCTTTGTATCATAATGGGGCTGCCCCAGGGAGGGGCCCAGCTCCCTTTGGCTGGCAATTCCTGAAAAGGGCTACAGTGATGAGCCCTCGGCAGTGAAGACTCCTCTCACTTGGGGAAAGGGTTTCCTTGGTTCTAAGTGGGATGGAAACATTTTGACGGAGTATCTGGGCAACACTTGAGAACGACTATAAATCCTTTCCTTGAAAAGGGCCCTTAATTTAGGTGAAAATTTCCCCTGTCATCTAATACTTTATAACATATCACTCCCAAAACTCAGTGGCTTAAAGCAACAAAAATAATTTATTACTGCTCTTGGTTTCTGGGGATCAGGAATCCATAAATGGTTTGGCTGGGGATTTTGCTTGAGGTGTTGTATGTAAATGTGGTCAGGCGGTGATGAAGCAGTGGACACTGGCCAGGCCCTTCCCTTCCTATATGCAGTCTTGGCGCCTCCCCCTCTCTTTGCATTAGACCTACCTTGTGGGCATAGGTGCCCAACATCTCACATTCACATGAGCTGCACAGGTGAGTGTCCTGGGAGAGACTGACAGACCGTGTGTGGTGTTTTCTATCTTTGGAAAGCATGTGTTCCATAAGCTCCACATTGTACTTGCTAGCAGCTCACCTGGTTTTAAGGGGAAGAGACAGAGATTTCACCTCTTAATGTGAAGAGAAAGGTCTGTACGAACATGAGGATGGGACATTCTTCTGAGAACACAGTAGGTTATAAAACATATTTTCCGATAATAATGGATCCCGTGAAAAAAAGACTTAAAAAATGGTATAACTAAAATCCTTTGATTTTTAAATTATATATATTATTCAGCCTAGAATATTCTAATAGTTGTAAGAAACCAGATATTGATAGATATCAAACCCAACATTATTACCTTCTATTATGTATAATAAATGAGAGTATAGGCGACACTAGCTAAACAAAGTTATTTCTGTGTCACAAAAGCCAGATGAATGAATTCTACATCCGTTTTCACTGATTATTGGCTTACATTTTTACGTATCATAATGCATAGTGTTCAATGTTTGTGGCAGTGCTAGGCAATCAGGAGATCAGTATCCTTGTTTCTGAACAAGAAGCCTCATTTTTGACCACAGAAATACTACTGGCTCCTCTCTTCTTGCCTGAAGGAATGTGGTTACCACCATGGGAATTTGGAACTCTTAAGTTCAGTTTCAAAACTGACATAAACTTGGATGTCACGCAAATTATGTTAGCTCTCACTAGCACAGAGTTTTGGATTACTTTGGTTAACACTAATAAGTTTGTCTCTCTGAAGTTTATTTGATGTTTCCCAGGAGGAAAACACTAGCACTTCCGTGTGATGAAACAGGGGAAACAAAAACCAGTCATTATGCCTCAGAGGTTTGCTCTTTGGTGATGGTATTTGAACACTTTTGGCATCCCTGTCATTTCATCTCATTTCTTTCAGTACCGGTCTAAGGGACCGGGGAATGACCTCACACTGTCAGACAAAACTATTGAGGCAAACATTCAATCAACATTTGCTTTGAGGGAGCAAAAAGACTGGATTTAGATTAGGAACCCACCAAATCAAACTTTTCAAAAGAACCTCTGAACTGTTTTATTATTATATCTTTTAGTCGAAATAGGAAAGTCTGTTTCGTTTACTATATGTTGTGTCAATGTACAATGTACAACTTATTTTTTTTAAGATTTATTTATTTATGCATACAAGAGCTGGAGTACAGGCCAGAGTTGCAGGGGGGTGAGAGGATTCACCAGAGACAGAGTGGGGAACAGAACAGGCAGACTGAAATACACCGCTAAAGGGAGTAGCGGGCAAGATAGGAGAGGTCTGCCTCGCCATGTGGGGCTGGCAAGCCAGATATCGAACTTGTGCTGCAGAGGCTGCTGATTGCTTCAAAGTGTGATGCTTAACCCCTTGCGCCACCACGGAGGCCGCAACATACAATTTAGATGATAAGAAGTGGAACTTCATACCCTTTTGTGATGCAGACAACTTTTAAGCACCATAATCAATGTCTTCACAATTTAAAGAAAAAAACACTTGATGAAAAACTGCTGGTGCAGAATGACATTGTATTTTAGTGTTCTCACCAAAAGTGAACAGCTTCAAAGATAACATATAAATGAAATGATTAAAACTCCCCAATTATAAAGTTATCTTAAAGTAGTTAAATGATGGGTATCTATGTACATATTTTAGCTATGTCCTGAAGTTGGAGATTTTAAAAGCAAATAATTTTTATTGTTGAACAAACATTACGTATTTTTCTCTTTGAACAGAAGCTTTGAAACTCTTTATCTTCTGAGGCTAGAATAATTGATTGGGAGACAGAACTGCATATTTATTTGAAAACCTTTAGAATGAGTCTTAGTTCAGTTTCCATTTGGCCCAAGTCAGGGGCTCTCAGATTAGAGTTGATGTATTGACACAATAATGAGTAAGCCTTAAAGAACTTTAAATCACTGAATATTATCAGTGGTGCAACAAAATGTTTTGGATGCTCCCCCTGTACCTTAAAGCTAGCTGAAGGACAGGGGAAAACAGAAATGGACACATGAAAAGGATGGGCAGGAAAGAGGAGAGCAAGGATTCCATGCCATAGATGTCCATCGAGTATCTATGATCCATGTAAAAACTTGCACCTCAATGATCTCAACCTTAACTCCCTGTTATCTTGTTATCACCCAAACCTATGATCATCCTGTTTCTCTCTCCCTATCACTCCTTTGTTGCATGTTCTCTTCTGCCCATGAACTTTTCCATCCCCTAGTGTTCTACTCAGTTTTCCCACAGAGACCCTGGAACTCCGGAGTAGGGTAAACCCATGCCTTTACAACCATAAGAATGCTTCCTCCAAGGCCTCCCTGGGGGCACAAGGGGTTAAAATGCAACCTATGAAGTTATTCGCAGTCACTGCAGCATGAGTTTGATCCCCAGCCAGGAAGCAACCCACATGGTGCAGCAGACCTCTCCTGACTCGCCTGCTGCTCCCCTCAGCAGTGTATTTCAGTCAGCCTGCCTGTTCTGTTCCCCACTTTGTCTCTGGTAAATCCTCTCACCCCCCACACCTCTGGCCTGTACCCCAGTTCTTGCATGCATAAATAAATAAATCTTAAAAAAAAAAAAAGAACGCTTCCTTCAGCTCCTTGCCTTCAAGGAAAAGGAGTTCATCCACCTGCCTTATGTATGGTGGGGAGTGAGCAGTAGTGACCCAGTTGCCTCATGTTTGTTATCACTGTGAAGTCTAGTACATATTAGTGGTGTAAGGTCGCCATAGTAAGATATGCCCTCTTGAGTCTCTGGTCTTTCAAATTCCAATGAGTATTCACCTCTACTCCTCTGAAGTCATTGCTCCCCATGGTCAGTGCTCTGGATTTCAAATTAGTCAGAACTCCAAGGTCCTATTTTCTAATCACAACCTTCCATCCTACTAACTTTCTCATCCACATTCCAACATTTGCTTTTTACGTCACTTGTACGTCCACTTCTGGGTGGGATATGAGCACCCTCCCAGCATGTCTCCCCTCCTTAGAGAACAGGCCACGTGGATCATCAGAGTCAACTCCCATGAACGACTTCACAAACTTTGCATGCGTGACTTTTAAGTTGCACCACACTCAAAGCTCAGCCATGTGTAGTGTCATTTTTTTCTGCTTTAATGCCCTTGTAGCTGAGAGCTGCTGGAGAAAATCACCAAGCACACAACAGCACAATGCATATCTAGGTCCTCCAAATTACACAACAATCTCCTTACTTCTCCCTGGTCTTCTTTTGCTCCCATTCTCTCATGGATGATCCCCAAATGTTCTCCTTCTCCTCACATTCCCTGTACAGACTCTGCCTTAATCCTTCTAGGGTATTATCTTGCTTTCAGCTTCAGTGAGAAAAGGAAGTAACCAGTGGGAAGGGAGCATCACTTCCCATACTCCCTTCCACAGAATCGTCCCAGTCTGTTACACAGTTCCTACCTTATAGAAGATGGTGGGACCACTTCCATCATTTAAGGTCCCTTCCCAGGACTCTTTTCCCCACCTTTGCTTGTTTCCTCCATGAACTTTATCCAAAACTGGTTCTGTTTCTCTCTGGTTTCCTCAGTCTCTGCAATCCATTGGTTATTTAGCCTTAACTTGTGTATGTAGTCAGATCACTGCCATCATTAAAAAAAATACACTTCTTCTTGCTCCCCCATCTTCTCTGAGAGCCATGCCTGTTGAAGGAATAATCTCAAACTTCTCATTTTCTATTTAGATTTTAACTTTTGATGATCTGGTTTCAACTTGCACAGTGTTTTGACAATTGCAGTGGCAGAAGTCATACTGCCAAAATCCACGGACTCAAGCACATCTTCTGGTGCACCTTACAGAGTTGACCTTACCCCCCTAGAAAATTCTTTTTCTTCTAACTTTTATAACATGTCCTGGTATTTTTATTTTATTTTATCCTTTGACCCCTCCTATTGGTCTTTGTGAGAGATTCATTTTCTCTATCCAGTCTTTGGCTCATAACTGTTTGGAGGTCATAAAAAAAACACACATGATATTTATGGGAGATTTTTAAGTCTATCTGACCATATCTCCATATTCCCCCTGAGGTTCAGGCCCCATATAGCTGAAAATTTACTGAACATCTCTACTTTCATATCACCCAGGCAACTCAAATTCAACATGTCCAAAACCATGTCCCTGCTCTTACTTCATGTTGTCACTCATTAGCACGAGCTCCAAGATCTCAATGAATTACATTATTTTTTACTTGGTCATAGTAGCTAGAAATCCCACATTAGCTAGAAATCAACCATTTTCTCTTACTGTACCGACAATAATGATTAAGTCCTATTCATTCCATCTCTTGGACATTCTCAAGTCTGCCTTCACTGCCAATCCCAGAGCCTCACACAGACTATTCCAACAGCTTCCTGCATGTTCTCTTGCACTGCAGTCTGTGTTCAAGGTGGCCAGAGTGCTCATCTGAGGAAACACTTGTCCTTTCTCTGTCTACCCCAAGCCCTTCAGTGATTCTTCAGCTCGTACAGCTGTTACCCAATACCAGAGCCATTGAAAGGTGGCTGGCTGAACTGAGATACAATGTAAGTGTAAAATGTAGACCAAATTTTGAGAATTTACTATGGATGTACACTATCTCCATGATTTTTATACTGATTACAAGTCAAAATGATCTTTGGATATGTTCAGATAAATAAAATGTATTAATATTAATTGAAACTGTTTTTTTAAGTGTTTAATCAAAAATTTAAACTCAGTAATATGCCTCACATTCTCTATTATCAGTGCTAAAGGACAGTGTGAGCCCCTGAAGCAATGGGCTCCTGGGCACCACTGTGACCCCTGATTCCCAGGCCTGGGAAGAGAGAAAGGTCCTTGTAGGGCAGGTTGCCACCAGCTGGCAAATGGATTAATAAGTCTTTGCTGTGTTTGTATGTGTTGCTCAGTGTGTCCATTTAAGCTTGGTCATTAGTGCTTAGATCACATGAGGCCATAAAATCTCTATGGATTTTACTTCCAATATTGAAGGAAAAAAGCCCCCAGGGAGCATGGGTACTAAAGTGTGTGCTGTGGGCTACAGCCCACACCTCTTCTCAGCTTCACCTCTATCAGAAGGTACCTCATCTTGGTTAGCAATGATCTGGGGAAGGGTTTCCCCTCTGTTCTTTATGGGAAACTGCTAAGACATTCTGGGGAAATGACCTTGAAGAGACACTGAAAAGAAGAAGGCTGGTGGTTCTGGTCTGTTTTCCAACCTCTAGCCTTTGTCTCCTCAAATTCTCTGAGATTTGTCACTTTTGGCATTTTCCTTTTCAGAAAGTGATAGTTCCCTGAAGATTTTTCACTCCATATTATATCTTGACCTTTCTGTGAGAGGTGGTTTCTCATTTCGCTGCCAGCTCACACTGTGGCCCTATTTTATTTGCAAGTTTTTAGGGGGAATACTTTTCTGCGTGAACTTTCTGTACCTCAAGCTGTATTTTACACTGGGACCAGCTCTCACTTGTAAGAGAGAAACTTACAGCCAGGATAAAATGAAATAATAACCTCCTAAATTTTCCTGCAAGGTCTTCTATTCTACGATTTGGACATTCATATTTCAAATCTTATACAAATTACAAATTTGAATTTTCAGGATTTCTCATGTTTTATAAGCACTTCCACTGAAACTTAGGAAAATCTTGCTTTATTGGGTTATTTTCATAATATCAAACCCTAGAGAAACTGACATTCCATTTCCTCAATATGGTCCTTTTTTGCGATGTGAAAGACTAATATTAATAGATGATCAAAGCCACGTGGCATTTGTATTTCACCCTTCCTACTTTGAAGCACCTCTGATAAAAGTGGATAAGGCACTAAGAAGAAATTCATTCTTTAGTGATAAATTCCAAAATTAGAAGGAAGACATAGTTTAGGGAATAAATTTTCTCTCCAATGGCATAGATTGGTTCTTGAAATTTTAAAGATGGAGAAAATATTTGATTAAGTTTTGATTTAAAATATTTAAATTGGGCCTCCCCTGGTGGTGCAGCAGTTGAGCGCTGGGCTTCGAAGCTGCCCACAGCCTCTGCAGCACTGGTTCATTCCTAGGCCCCTGGCGAGGGTCCCACATGGCGCACAGACCTCTCCTGCTGCGCCTGCTGCTCCCCTCAGCATCGTACTTCGGTCCTTCTGCCTGTTCTGCTCCCCGCTCTGGCTCTGGTGAATTCTTTTACCCTCCCATGCTTCTGACTATACCCAGTGCTTATATAAATAAATAATCTTAAAAAAAAATAAATTACCATACTTGTTGAAACGTCAGTCAGAGGTCAGAAATCAGCCTCACTGGGCTAAACTCAAGGTGTTGTCCAGGCTTCCAGAGTCTCGAAGGGTGAACTTCTTTTCCTTGCCCTTTTCAGCTCATAAGGGCCTCCTGCACACCTTGGCTCATGCTTCTTCCTCCATCTTCAGAGTCAGCAGTGTGATATCTTCTCTCCTCTGACTCCTGCTGGCTCTTTACCGCTGACTTTGACTTCTCCTGCAATCTTCTTAATAAGGACCTTTGTGATTCCCAGGGCCCTAGACGATCACGATAAACTTCCCGTTTCAAGACCTTAGTCACTTCTGCAAAATCCACTTTGCCATGTAAAGTTACACATTCACTGGTTCTGGAGGTCCAGAGCTGGACACCTTTGGGGAACAAGTCTTCTGTATGCCATAGTAAACAAATGCCCTACAGTCCTCAACACTTTCCTGCCGAGAATGAGAAAGCCCTAGTGCTGTTTCTGAGGAAAAACACATGAAAGGAGAGTTTAAAAGTTTAAACTGCAACCACTGTCATAATTCTAATATTTACACCATCTTGTCTCACAGGGGTCTCACTGCTGAACGTTTATTTATGGAGTTTGGGTTTGGGAACTGAGCTTTTAAGCTTATACCACTGTTTGCAAGAGAGGATGAGAGCAAGAATATCTAGATGTTGTGAAATAAATTTTAGGAATGCTTTACTTTTTTGGATTTCTTCCCAGTCAAAGCAACATTTCCCATTTATAGTCTGTGCATTTTTAAGATGACTTGTCAAGCTTTCTAGAGGCTAGTCAATGAGTTTCAAATATTCTTATTGATGAACTAGCTTAATTTTTACACCACATTTTTTTCAAAAGCATTAATACAAGATGCAGACACTTCAGTCTACTGATCAGTTCTTATTCAAGTACTAAATTTTATGCTGATTTTCTATTTAAAAAATAGGAGGTCTTTGATAAAAGGATCCCTTGGAATGAGATATGGATAAACGAGTTTCAAAAATTCTGGCAAACAGCAATTATGATAGACTGGTTTGCAGACAGTTAAAGAGACTGAATGGTTACAAGTCAGCACCATGTCCTGGAATGGCAAAGTTGAGGGTCAAAATAGCTTGAGGGTCAATGTACAAAATAGTTGAGGGTCAATGTACAAAATAGCTTCAGAATTCTGGAGCTCATCTCACAGGGACCCAAGAAACATCCTCCATCATCACTGCCCCCAGAATTAATTTATAGCTGTAAATATGTATTTACAGGTGTAAATTTATACTTGTAGTTCTTGGATTTTTTCATTCAGTCCCAGAGCAGCCCCCAAGCTGGGGCCTCATTCTAATGGTTGGACTTCCATTAGGACATCTGAGTTGTTGTCCTTCCACATTCTGATTTTTGTGGAATCATAACACAGGAGCCATGGAAGATTCCAGGCAGGGGTAAAGATAGGACTGCATTGATCAAGTATTCATCTTTAACATCGTCCATTAAGATGTCAGATGTTATACCCACCAGTTAGGGTTTATCACAGGTTTTGTCACAATAAAATAAGTCCTAAAAAGGCTCTTTTAAGAGGTTTAAGTCCCCATAAATATATCACCATTTCATTTTACTAAAAAATGTTTAAGTTAGTCATCCTAAATATCCTAGTCATCCTAAATGTCCTAGTTTATTTAAGGTAAAGAATTTTTTTTTTACTCTTCAGTTCATTAAATGAGTTAGGGATTTGATTTTCAAGAAGTCAGAAACATATTTTCTTTGTAGTAAAATATCTTTTTTTCTTGAGAAACTTTAATATTTTTGAATGTCTCTATACATTAGTTTACACAGATAGTTGGTATTTCTTTATAAGTTAATCTAAGAATTAGATTTTATTTGTTATAACAAATAATTGCTTAACAAATGCAAATATTAAATCCATGGCTTCCACAGTTTTTTTTTTTTTTTACTGTGATTCACAGTAAGAATAACATTTTATAGTGCAGCCTAACACACATACATATTTTTGAAACAAAAGTTTTATGAAAAATAAAATTTCTTTTGTATTTTGATATTTTGTATTTTATTTTAATTCACTGAGAAACTACTTGTTTTGACCCACTAAATTGATTTTATGACCAGCAATATGAAAGACACAATGCTATTAAATGATACAAAACCCCATTTTATTTTGCGTTGAAAAAGGAAACATGAATATGGCAATCCAAGTTAATTGCCTGAACATATTCTATCATAGAAAGATCAAAATGAAATCCTTGAATCATGAAGATTATGTTTCAATTTTTTTCTGAGACTTATTTTTGTTAGATTGATAATAACTTTTGAAATAATTACATTGTGTAGCCCAGACTACCAAAAAAATATTTTTTTAAAGTTGCTGAGGTGGTTCAGCCTACATTGCTGATAAAATTCCACCAAAATCTGTCACCTATGATTGCATTTCAGCAAATAGAGAATTCTATCAAGATCATGAATACAAGCAAAATGCATGTATCTAAGGAAATTAAATATTTTTTCTTTATCATTTGTGACTCATCCCACACCCCAGAAGAGAAGTGACAAGGGTTGAGTATTTTTATTTTGGGATAACATCCTGATTACCTCCTGGCAGAATCTTCATGCTCTAAAAGTGCTCCATTGACCAGAGGAGAACTATTACTGGGAAAGGTAAGGTTTTTAACAGTGGTAGATGGACATTTGCAGAAGAGCTAAATGGCCATCTAGAAAAGAGTCAAATCTTACCACCTTTGGACGCTGAAGCTCAGAAAATATTAAGATGCTTCTCTATTCCATAATTCAAACTTGAAACAAGAGTAAACTATAAAAGAAACATAACCAATGGGTTCTTAAGTTATTGTTGGTTACTGTTTTGATGCTGTGAACTTACAGAATTGTCTCAAGTTTTTCCTCAGACTCCTTGGTGACTCTGTTTCAGAAGTGCCTTTGGCACATCTCATCATCCTTCATCTGCCTGTGGCCTGGCCCTGTCACTTTAGGAAAGAAGTGAGATTATAATCTTGGTTGGTGGTTGGTGACCCAAGGGTGTTCCTTAACCATGCCTAAAGCATTCCTGATGGAGAAACACATTTTTCTTACCTTACTCCTCCAACATATTTTTACCGAATATAAATAACTTCAATTCATCTTCACTTCTACATTGCCTTCGTGGCTGCTTCTAAATGCATTTTGCTAAATGGGTGACCTTCACATTCCTGTATAGGATAAAATGCAAAATGAGACCCGGAATTACCATTTTAAATGGAAGAACTAGAGTTGGAAGAAAAATAGCTTCTCAAAAGGCTTGGCAGCTGAGTTGATTAGTCATAAAGAACTAGAGGCAAAACACCTCTTTTTAGCGCTGTTTTGTTGAATATCTTGACTGGTTTTTAGATTCTAGGCTTAAAAAAGGAAATTTTTACAAGTAAAGGAGGGTAAGTGAAGAATGGGAAATAACATTTGCTGAGAATTAAGGGCCTTCACATCTCCATACATTTGGTGGATCCAACAATACTGTTCCTTTTCCATCAAATAGTCATCGAATACTTCCTGTGTATCATGTTCTTTTACACACACACACACACCCCACACACATCCACCATGAATTTATATAACATATGTGTGCCTCCCAGCAAACAGTAAATGCTAGGGTAAACAACAACATTTCAAAGTAAGAGGAAGGACTGTGGTAGGCATGTAAGATCTCTCAATTATGGTACTTCTGATCAGAATCCTAAAGTAGGTGAGGGAAAAAAGCCCAGTAAGCATGTCCAAAAGCCTGAGGCTTTTGGCATGTCCAAGGAACAGCAGGAAGGTCTGAGTGTCTAGAGCTGAGTGAGTGAGCAGGACAAGAGGAGAGACATGGGGACAGGGTGGTACGTGGAGATATATTGCATGGGACACACATAATAAAAAATTATTTGTTACTTATTTAAAATTAGAATTTAACTGGGTGTCCTATATTTTTTTGTGTTGTTGTATCTGGAAACCGTTTTTCTTCGTGGCATTCATTTGACATACATGTAGATTCATTTGTTTTACTTGCTATCAGTTTCAGTTTTATTTTTCTGTCCTTATTGATTTAATTTTCTTTGAAAACATGATAATAGCATGCTTTCAAAAATCAAAAACATACAAAAATGTTATATACAGAGATCTGTTATCTCCTTGTCTATCCCATCTACCTTGGAGACCAGCAATTTCTTTATTTCTAGGTTCTTTGTTCGTGTGTGTGTGTCTGTGTGTATGTGTGTGTGTATGTTTTAAATGATTGAAAAAAGATGCACCTCGTTTTGCTTTCTTTTCCTTACTATGCAAACTTTGTCATTTTAAATATATACTTTGGTATTTTGCTTCTTTTTTACACAAAAATATATCATCTGGAAATTACTCTGTATCAGTTCAAAGAGATCTTTCTTATTTTAAAGCTGTATAGTATTCCACTGTGTACAGTACAATAGTTTGTCCAATTAATCTTCTATGCTTGATCATTTAAGGAGTTTTCAGTATTTTACACTTGCAAGTAATGCTACAAATGAATAATTTTGGGCATATGTATTTTTGAATTGATGAATATGTATCCTCAGGATAAATTTTCTAGGAGTGAGACTGCTGCATTAGCAGTAAATCTACATGTAATTTTCTTGGTTAACGCCAAATTGCCCTCCTTGTGGATAACATCACTTTACTTTCCCAAAGCTATTCATGTGTTTCTTTTTTAATTTTCTTACATCGTTGTTGTACAATATTTGATTTTCCCCCACGTGTTGAGTTCCCATAATTCTCCCATTAATTTGGCACCTATGACCATCACCATAGTCCCTTATGTTCTTGCCTCCCTATTCATGTTAACAAAGTTTTGATCAATGACAAACCACATAGTCAATAGTCTGAATAATTCAGTTATGCTATATAGCCTAAGTATGGAATAGCATTGTGTCATTATACTCTCTGTGATATTCCTACAGTGGTGAAGTTGGCTAACAATGAATTTCTCAGAACATATCCTCGTGGTTAAGTAACATATATATATGAGAGTTCCTGTTTCCTCACAGCTCCACCAATAGATTGCATTGTCAAGCTTTTGAATTTTTGCCAATCTCTAAGTGAGAAATGGCACCTCAGTATAGTTTAATTTGCACTCTACTTACATGGTACAGAACATCTTTTCAAATGTTTAGGAGACATTTTTAGATCCCTTTTGTGAATAATCTGTTATTGTAGCTTGGCTATGTCCTGTAAGATTTTTTCTCTTATTTAAAAAAAAAAATCCATTGTATAAGTTTTTTACTCTCAATTAAAAAAAATCCAACATTAGCCATTTATCTCAGATATAATTTGCAATATTTGAGATATTGTTTTGCAGTTTGTCATTTGTCTTTTGAAGATTATAATGGGGTTTTTTGTCATGTAAAAGTTTTATTTTTATGTAGTCATTTTTTTGTTTGTTTGTTTTTATTGCTCTGGGTTTACCTCACATGAGTTATGGGTTTAAAGAGGAAGTCACTCATGTTTTCTTTACGTTATTATTTCACTTTTTACATTTAGAACTTGGGACCATTTGGGGTTTGAACTTGAGTGTGTGGGAGGAATTGATCTAATTTTCTTAACCAAATGGCTATTCAGGTATTCTAACACCATTAAAAAAAAAAAAAAGACTATCTCTGCCCCAATGATTTGAGATACCACCTTTGTCAAACACTAGAATTTTACATAAAATATATTACTTCTCACACTTACTATTCAATTAGTATCAATTCAATAGCTCTGATGAGTATTCAATTCAGTATCTCTCAATTCAAGAACATGGCTGTTTTGAAGGGACTACTAATAGGGCTTGGAGATGAGTTTTATATTGGGCATAAGAAAAAGAGGAGTTGGACAGAATTCCAAAAATTTTGGCCACAACAACAAGAAAGTTAGACTGACCCCTTACTGAGGAGATTTGGGGGGTTACTGGGAACTGTGTTAGGCCACCCAGTATGAATTCACTGACCCCAGATGGGTTCCAGAAAAGGCCTTGTCCCTCAAGTAAAGAGGATCTATAAAAGCCACTGGAACAGAAGTCTCAGCAGTGAATTTTGTTTTGTCTGGTATGGAAGAAAGAAGTACAAACATTTTATTTTATTTTATTTTCCTTCTTTTTTATTTATATATTTAAAAGCCAGGTGCAGTGATCACCTCATGGAAGTTAGTCTATGACCACCAACAAATGTGAATTAATGTAAACCCAAGACATTTGCTAACGAAGCTCCATCAATATATACTTTCAGTTAGAAGAAACCCAAGGAAATTTCTCCTTTTAGAGATAGCATTTAGTTGTATATGGAAATAGAGTTTAGGCATAAGTTATTATTATGAACTTATTAAATACCTGTCTATTTCCATATGCATTAAAAAGAAAAGTATAAAACTCTCTGCGCTTCATGGAATGACTCCACAACTTTTCCAAGTCACCTTTACTTGAAAGGGTCCTAAAAGCTCTTTTTTGCATAAGCTTGTAATCTGTTTTTAATATTTTTGCTACTTGATTATTATCACTAGACTATAATGTACTACTGCAAGAAAACATCTTCATAAATTACTAAGTGAAACTCATCTAGAATCTATGTGAGACAAATTACATTGAGTTTGCCTTCCAAGAATTATAGTCATTTCCTAGTAACTTTGTTGCTGACATCTGTGATAATTTTTGTTGGATTCAGAATATGTTATCTAACATTTCTACTTCTCAGTTGAGTAAAATCACTCAAAGATATTAAACTGAAGTAGAGATTGAAGAAACTTGAATTTTGTCTATGAAGTTTTGATGGAAGTTTCTTCTTTTGAAGTAAGATTGGTTTACAACATTGTTTGTGTTTTAGAGGTATAGGGTCTCCTTTTTCAGGTGTTACCACACCATACCTACTGCCAAAACACCCAACGTGCTTTACCATAGTCCTTTGTATTCAGTCCCCACTTAGCAGAATTGTTTTTAAAGCATAAGATTGGAGGGTGAGTCAGACAATATTCCAGTTGCCTTAGGTTGTATAGAAAGCTGATACTGGAATGTTTGAATAAGGTCAGCTTACAACATCAGCAGTGGATAATGGACAATTTGAAATGAGCCAAACACAAATCATAAAAATGTAAATGTTGACTTCACCAGTACATTATGGGTTAATGAAGGTTATTTCAACTTTAAAAATAAAAAAAAAACTACCTTAGAACAATATGTGATAAAAGAAATAACTTAACACACAAACTGCACAGTCTAAATTGGATGAGCCCTGGTCTCTGAGAGTCCTTGCTGTCTCTTCTACCCAGGCTTTGTTCACAAACATCACTTCTAAATTGGGTTCCTCAGTCTGTCACAGAGGTACACAGTAATGACAGGACATTTACAATGTTGATACAATATGGTGCTGTTGTTTTGGCATTTCTTCTTTCTTTAATAAACAAAAGTAGCTGGGAATCTTCAGTCCTGTGAGAAACTTAGCAGATACTGATTGCTCAAAAATATTAAGATACCACCCTCATCATCTTCCCTGCCTGAACCCTTCTCTCCCATGGCCCTGATTCTGCTTCCTCTCCTCTGTCACGGCATTTAGAGGGAAGATCATCTGGGACTTTGACCTCATGGTGTCATTACTTCACATGGTTTGACTACTTGCCCTCAGTGAGGTTATAATCTGCACATTTGGTAAACCCAAACAAACAAAAAACCGAAACACAAGTTAAATAAAGCTCCCCCTTGGCTCTGCAGTGACCAGTGCTTCCTCAGCTAACAGTCTTTAAGACAGGCCCTGATTATCTCAGTTTAATGATTGTTTTAGGGGATGTAAAATGGGGCGTTGAGACTATGTTATTTAAATGCTATTATACCATGGGATCACAGAGAAAGATAAACTCTGAGGCCCTATGGCCCCCAGCATAGTTTTGGGTTATATGCCACTGGAGTGACACTAGAACTATAGTGTTGGTGTCAGTGGGGAGAAGGGAAGAGTGGAACACAACAACAAAAAAGCCTGGGCCTTTTTCAAATAATAAAGATACGTTTAGGAAAGAAAACGAAACAGCTTCATCTAGGAGTCCACTTTCCCGATCTCCAATCAACATGCAATCAGGAATATGGCTTTATAATCCTTTTCCAATATATTCACATACCTAGGAAGTGAATAAACAGAGTTTCCACTGTGGAAATAAGTGAAGATCCCCAAAATGATCCCCAAACAAAGGCAAATGACTCAGAGCTTGCTCTGGCAAGGGACTCAGCCACCATCACTACCACTCAACAGACTCAAAGGCAGATATCGGGTAGTTGCACTTATCTGCAGAATATAAATAACCGGAAAACACACTGGCAAAGCACAGCAAAAACGATTTCTTAGACTTTGTCAAAAATAAGCTGTTTACCAGTGGGTACTGGGATTAGGGAGGAGGAGACAGAGGGAAGGGGACAGGGCATTGGCACAGAGATTTGGTGGATAGCAAATGAAGAGTGTGCACATGTTGGGAAGTAAAAATAAAACCCCAAGGTTACACAGACATGTAAACAACTAAAAAATTAATTTTTAAAATGTTAAAAAAAAAACAAATAAAGGCAGTCCAAGGAGAGGAAAAGCTTAATAGTGGAAGTATGGATCGGCACACTCTGATGGGAAGTGATAGGCCTGTGAAAGCTGGGGGTGAGCTAACCGGAAGCAAACATCCGATACAATTGTGTAGGGACACAGTTGACTTTCTCCAACAGTCCTAAGTAGGAAGTGGGGGGAAAATTAGGTAAGTTGTCAGTTAATAATCATTTCTTGGCTCCTCTGGACCCATTGCTACAACAGGGATGATTGTTCGACTTCCTGGACCATTGCTGCTCTATTTTATACATGGTCTGGCCATTCAGTCTGCATTCTGTACTCACGTTTTACTTAGTCTCTCACCATAGGTAATTATTTATTCATAGGGGCACTTTATATATCTTGAACAGGATCCTATTGTGTTTTGTGTATTGCAAACACTAGTTTGTTCTAGACTGTTGTTTTTCATGTTGAAGTTTTAAATTTGTATGTAGTCAAATCTTTATCTTTATGACTGAGAATTTGTAGCTTTTCTAAGGCCAACTGCTTTGCAATACTATAACATAGGACTCCCAAGTTGTCCTTTTTATGTTATTATAGTTTAAAAAATATCTTTGTAACCCAGACAAGCTTTATTTTATACAGAGTGTGAAAAGGGACTACAGCTTTATTTCTTTTTCAAAAAGGATAGATATTTCACATTTTACATTCTACCCCCACTGACTCAAAAGCCTTTAACAAAGACTAAATTCCAATGTCCACCTTTGGTTTAGTCAGTACTTTGCTCTGCTTTTTGGATCGTTTTACTGCTTTAATTCCTAGAACATCACCATTTCTTTTAACATAGTTTCTGGCCTTTTCATTTCAGTTCTTATGTCTTTAACTCATTAAGAAAAGTAGTTTTTGATTTTAATTTTCATAGAATTTTTTCCTCTTAGTTATTTTATTCAGTCATTGCTTCATGGTGTAAGAAGGTAGTCTCTATGCTTGCTGCTTTTTGATTATGGTGGATTATTTTGGTCTAATTTTTGTAAAGTTTTTTTTACAGGTTTTTGAAAATAATGTGCATTCTCCATTTCTTGGGTTAAACATACACATTCAATCTTATTATGATAAACCTCAAATGCTCCATACTCTATTGTCTTAGACAGTTTCTAAGAAAGTTATATTAAATTCTCCTGGGATAATTTTGGATTTGCCAATTCTCCTTGAAGATTTAATAGTTTTTGGCTTACATTAAAGCAATGTGATTGTGGATATATTTGTGACTATTCTAGTGTCTTGGTGGATATTACATTTATTAACATGGATACCTCTTTCCCAGTATTGGGAGGCAAATCCAAAATTGTGAGGTAATTGGAAATCAAAACAGTGTGTGACTGGACTTGATTTTTTTTACCTGGGCACAACGAGGACACACAGTCCCCTCAATAACACATAAGTCAGTGACAAAGTCCTTGTGTTCATGAGAAACAACTGCCTGCTTCTTTGGATAGTGCTGAGTCAATACAGTTACCAGGCAGCCCTTTGGACTTCTCCAATGTTTCTATTTCCACATAATCCATTATTAATTAATTTAGTTAGTTTTAGCTATGCAAGAGCATTTATTAGGAAATGATAAAGTTTGCTGGGCTTTTTCATTTTGGCAGTGTTTTCTTTTTATGCTCTTACTCTCATGTATTGATTTCATAGGTCAGACTCCCTTGTTCTGAGTACCTTTTACTGTGCACTCTTTGTACTATCTTTAGAGGAAATGCTGGAATAGGAAAATTAATGGCTATATAATTGCTATGTGGTTGCTCTGGAAGGTTTTGAAGTCTTCAGTGACAGGGTCATTATTTTCTACCATATTGATGTTTAGTTTGTAGCTACTAGTCTGATAATCCCCTCTTAATTCCAAAACGCTATGATTTTAGGTAAGAGCAAGAGGCATGGAGCCCCAGGACTGCAGCAGGGCCTGTGAGCACCACAGATTGCATGGGATAGTCTACTTATCATGGAATTTCATGGACTTTTTTTTCTTTTCAAGAGGTAATTAAAGATATAGCTAATAAACTTAAATTCATATAGTGTTATTAGGCCTCCGATGCAAGTTAACAAGTCCTACAACCCATTTGCTTGTGAGGGTATGTGTCCCAGTTTTTTATTCAAAAGCCATAAGGTATTAAAGACAAGGACACAAAAGAAACTGAGAAATATTCCTTCAAAGAATTAATAGATCTCTTGGAGAAAATATTCTCCCACAGGGTGTCTCTACTGTTAGAAAAAGAGTTGAATACAATATAGAATAAAGCACTAATATAAATGACATTGTCTGTAAACTTTCTGGAAGTTCAGACACACCTTAATTACCTCAGACATAGTTTTTTCAGATATGACATCTCTTCCTATCCCTATAATTTAGAGCAGGTAATTTAAGGAGCTTAGAAACAGCAACCACTTTTCTCCACAATAGAGTCTCAACTTCTCTACATAGGAGAAAAAGGCAAGCCAACACTTAACCAGGTGCCAAACATTTGCCAAGTGCTTTTATATATCAGACTTTTCTTCATTACAATGTGCATTGGAAGTATGAGGATCTGCATTTCACAGATAACAACTGCAACTCAGATTAAATTTCATGCCTGAGATACAGAGGTAGGAAGTAGCAGGGCCAGGGTTTTGGACAAGAGAGCTGGTCTTTCAAGTCATTACCATATCTTTGTGTGAGGCTGCACATATGCTAAAGGCACTGATGTACATTCCAGGAACTATTTATTCATTTAGTCAATTTTCCCATTTAAAAGGCATTTTATTTTTTCTGCAAACTTTATGTCATCCCCCAGAGCAATAAATTCTTATAACTCTTCTTTAGATCATTTCATCATCATCAGAAATGGGGCAGTACAATAAAGAAAGGATCTTCAATATCCCCAGCAAGGTTGCCAGATTCAGCAAATAAAAATACAAGGCCTTTGGTCAAATACTAGGTACATATCTGTGCCCAAATACTACTCATTATTTATCTAAAATTTAACTGATTATCTTGTTTTATATCTGGAAACCTGAGCCCTTAGTCCAAAACTTGCAAATACATAATTTCATTATTCTTTCCAAAAATAATAGAATTTCTTTATTAGATACATAGTTTCATTTTCTTTCCTGTAAGTCCCATGTAAGAAAAAAATGGATGAGGGAATTGACCAACAGGTGCTTATCAAAAGAAAGAATTGTGTTTGGATAATTGAGTAATCAACTTGCTCTTTGTGCATCCAAATTTCATCCCTGATTATTTAATCCTCTGACTTGTCACAAAACCTTTTAAATAAATTTATACAACAAAAATTGCACTATTGGGCCTCCCCTGGTGGCGCAGCAGTTGAGCCCTGGGCTGTGAAGCTGCCTGCAGCCTCTGTAGCACCAGTTCAATCCCCGGCCGCTGGGCGAAGGTCCCATATGGCGCGCAGACCTCTCCTGCCGCCCGCTGCTCCCCTCAGCAGTGTACTTCATCACTCTGCCTGTTCTGCCCCCACTCTGGTTCTGGTGAATTCTCTCATCTTCCCGCGCCTCTCACTGTACCCAGTGCATGTATAAATAAATAAATAAATCTTTTTAAAAAATTGCACTATTTCCTAGGTAAAATGTCTGAGATAAGAATACAAAGCAATGGGAGGAGCACTTCTATTATGTATTAAATTTGAAGACATACATGTATTAAAGTCAAAGCTTTTTTTCCTCAATTCACTTCAGGTGACAATAATTTTCCTAATTTCCACACTAACATGGGGCATAATCATGTTGCTGATCACAATGTGTAGTGGATGGATGGTTAATTAAGTGATGCAAAATTAATCTCAAAAACTTGCCAGGAATCTATGGTCAATTGGAAATAAATACACCTGGGAATTTTAGACATATTTATTATCAAGACAGCTGTAATATGAGGTATCAGAATTCACTGGTGGTTTTCAAACACTCAGAAAAATAAATGAGCGTGGATTGATGTACATCCACAGAAAGATAACCTTCTTTCTTTTTTAAAGGATAAAAACTTCATAAAAACTTGAAAATAGTTTCCGATATGATAGAAAACAGATCACAGAGAACGTAAAACACGACAGTAACTTAAATAAAAATTCCTCCTCTGGTCAACGTCTACATATTGGGATCATTTTATGCATATGTCATCCTTGGAAGAGAAATTTTTATTATACTTAGGACATGCTGCTGCACACTGTTCCAGATATTTCTCTATTAGTTATTCCCTACAAAAGTGTAGGTAATGTAAAGTTGATAGACCACAAGGTGACCCGATCCGGCTCCTCTCAGAGTACAGAATAATGGCAATTCAAATTATTATTTAATGGAAGAAGTGAAAATGGAAGTGGGTGGTGGAGGAAAGAACACCTATTTATAAGATTTTTGAAACTAATTGCTAAAAAGTTCCAATGAGAGAATTTATGTGACCTTCAAAATCAGCCATTTGAGTATTCCATTGACCTGATACTTTTTTCTTAATGTTTCATTAAAATCTCTTTGATTACATATGAAAACAATGATTATATAATCCTTTTAAAATAAATAGTAAGATCTTTTCTCCAGAGAACAGCACTTCTCTCCAGTTTTAGAGGGTAGATAATAGCACTGTGTCCTCTAGATGGGAAGGGATCCTGGTGTGTGGACTCCTTTTAGTCTGTGCTGACTTTGAAACATAATTCAGCTTTTTTTTTTAATATATCCCAAAGAACAACTCAAATTCCACAGTATATTATCATTATCATAGGTGATAAAATTTAGTAGGGAGCTAGGAAAATAAATTGATATTGCCCATCAAAAATAAACAATAAAATACAACTGCCCATTAAGTATTTCAGAACATTGCCATAGTTTCTCCCTGGCTGCCTCATCTTCACTCTACTCTTCATTTCTCCCACATTTGCAGCAGTATTATGCTCTCACTCTCTACTGTCATATCCCATTCTGTAAAACAACAGGCCCATCGATAGTGAGCTCCATTTCCCTTGGAAAGATGTCCTACCACTGACTGTTATTACCCTCCAAGCCTTTGGGGTGTCACCTCCAATACACAGGGAACTTTCCAAGTATTTATCAAATAAAAAGAGTATTTCCTTTGCAGCAACTAGCTTCACGATAACCCAAAATGATTCTTGCTTCCTGGTATTCCATTCTTGTGTACTCTACACCAATAGCTCATGGCTAACCTGTATGACCAAGAGAACATGGCAGAAGTGACAATGTGTGACACCTGATAGGTCTTGAAAGTTATTGCAGCTTCCAATTTGGTCTCTTGATTTGGGAGAAGCCATGCCTTGAGGACACTCTAGCAGCTCTGTGGAGGACCTGTGTAGAAAGGAACTGAGGTCTCCTGCCAATAGCAGCACCTGCATTAACAACCAGATGAGTGAGCTGTCTTTATACAGCTCATCTGGTCCCAGACAAGCTTCAAATAACTGGAGTCTTTACTGACATTTAACTCTAACTTAGGGACCCAAGATTCAGAACCTCCCAGTGAAACTACTACTGAATTTCTGATTCATGAGAACTGTGAGAGAGAAAATTGATTATTATTGCTTTAAGCCACTAACTTTCAGGGTAATTTGCTATGTATTTTTGAAGTAATAAGAGACACATATTTTGATCTCTGCTGCAATTCTACTAATGTTTATTCTTAGACCCTAGTTTCTGACACAGAGTTCCTAAAATGCTTATACTTTCCTGAGTGGCAGGAACATTTTTGAATGAGACGACAATGGGTGGGCTCCATAGATGGGACTGGTCAACAGAAAGGCCAAAGTGTGATTTGAAGCTTGGAAGTACAGCCCCACCCTACTCTTCTCCAGAGAGGACAGAACAGCTGGAAATTCAGTTAATATTCATTGTGCCTATGTGATGAAGCCTCCATAAAATTCTAAAGTACAGGATTTAGAGAGCTCCTGGACTGGTGAACACTTCCACATACTGGGAGGATGATGTGCCTAAAATCTATGGGACTGAAGCTCCTGTGCACCAGGACTTTCCAGACCTTATCCTATATATCTCTTCATCTGGTTATTTATTTTCATTCTTTAAGCTGTCTTTGTAATAAATTGGCAATGGTAGGTAAACTGTTCTCCTGGATTCTGTGAACTGCTCTAGTAAATTATGGCACCAGAGGAAGGGGTCATGCTACAAACCTTTGTTGTGTAGCCGACAGAAATTGTAGGTAACTGGCAGACCCACTGCTTGTGCTTGGTATCTGAAGTGGGGGGGAAGTCTTGTGAGACTCAGGTTTTAAGCTATGGGGACTATTCTAAACAGTGTCAGAATTGCTTGGAATACATAATCCACACATCTGGTATCAGAAATGTTATAGTAGAATAAGCACATTTTTAATTGAGACAGTGATTCCTCAGTTTTGTGGTATGATTCAGGTTTCATAATATTGTATAATTCCTTTATGTGTTATCTTCTATATCTATTCTTAATAAAATAGCACGGAGAAACCCAACAAACTAGCACTCTGAGCTTTTAATGGATTAATTGTTTAAAGTATAGTCTACCCAATACCAGAGACAATAATGTATCATAGTTAACAGCATGGACACTGGTGCCATGAAAACTACATACTACAATTTCCTGTCTATGGGATCTTGGGCATATTATTAATCTAAGACCCTTTTCCCCCAATTGTAATATATGCAAAGTAATCAGAAGTACCTCACAGAGACTTGAAGGGATGAAATATGACAATGCATGTTCTTGGTACACTGGGTGACTTATAGTGAATGCTCAATAAATGACAGCTATTACCAAGCTGTTTTCGGTACTAAAGGTATGTCTGTTCTGATTACATTTAAAATGGAAATTTAGTAGATAAAGGACAGGAGCTCAAACCCAAATCTTGCCAACGTGTTATTTTGTGTTAATGATATTAATAGAATCAGAATTGCTTTCTATTCATTTAGACAAGCTCACAGACAACCCACTGATACATTAACTTGGGTGTTATGGAATGCTAATCAGCCTTAACCATGTCAATGTCAGGGCAAAACACCATCTGGAGGAAGTTTAATCAGGGATACAATATCCATGGTTTATGTTACATTTTATGTACATTTAACATAACTAACTGCAACCATATAATATTCATGAAGGTGAAATTTCTTATATTGCTCATGCTTTATTTCCTAAGTTTGCTCATTTTCTTATTTCTCTCTCTCTCTCTCTCAGACACATATACATATACACATGCACACACAATCTAATCAGAATATCATTTAATGGGTTATTTATTGGAAATTGATGAGAAGGCGTCACTGAACATGTGTGCATTTTACAAAAAGGGAGAAAAGTTGCAGAACAGGAGTTGGAGACATAGCAGAAAAAAAGAAAATAAAAAAATATTAATAGAGCTTGCCGAATAGAAGGAAAAAATATTGTAAAGTTTAAAATGTAGATCAGGGAAAACTATATGACAAATGAGTATTTGTTTGGTGTGGACAAATTCATGCATAAATGATTTAAGGAAGAGTACTACATAAGAATTTCTTACAACTGTTACAAGCACTTATATTCACCTTATTTCCTGTTCTAATTTCTTTAAAGAAAAAAAAGGTTATTGTTAATTAATAACAAAAGGGGTGGAAATTTAGCTTGTAGTTTCCTTAAATAATTACCATTAGTCTTATGTATTCACTATTCACAAACATGGACTTAATTTAAGTTTGCTGGCTCTACATCTTTTGGTGGTGAAATTTGAAAAATGATTATATATTGAAAAATAAGTAGATTGCCAGAGATCCCAAGTAAATAGGGGGTCTTGTTACTGAGACTCAGTTTTCCCATTCATATGTGGGAATCATATTACACATTCTCCTCTCCTATTTGAACAATAAATGAGTTAATGACTTGATCTGGCCAATGAGATGGAAATGTCCTCCTCATATTTAATACTTTAAGGCAGCAAATTTCATTTTTTTTAAGATTTATTTATTTATTTACACAAGATCTGGGGTACATGCCAGATGCACAAGAGGGTGAGAGGATTCACCAGAGACAGAGAGGGGAACAGAACAGGCAGACTGACGAAATACACTGCTAAGGGGAGCTGTGGGCGAGACAGGAGAGGTCTGTTGTGCCATGTGGGTATCTCCCTGGCTGCCTGGGAATAATCGAACCTGCGCTGCAGAGGCTGCAGACAGCTTCACAGCACGGCACTCAACTGCCTGCGCCACCAGGGGAGGCCCAAACAGCAAATTTCAAATGGATTCCACAATAAAAGGAGACTGGGGAGAGGGTGGTGATGAGTTTAGACCACCCATCCCCAGATGAAGGATATGCCAGCCATCTTGGAAACAACAGGCTTTGAATGCTGAGTGCTTAGATGCACCCCTCCCCCACCCTTGGTAGCCATCGCTCAGTTGGGACACAAGGAAGTTGTCCTTTGGAGATCTGAGTAGCTATGAGAAAAGTCCTATTGACACTGACATCATTGTTTTCTGATAAGCTCACATGACAATAAAGTTCAAAGTCAACAAGCCTTATTATATGTGTCCAGAGCTTCCAACTACAGAAGACCTCCAAGATGGAAGATAAAAACCAGGACAGGGAAGAAGCAACCTGGCAGAAAAAGAAACCAAAGAAGAAAAAAAATCTTCAAAGCCCATTATGAATATTCCAGAGAACTAAGAGAAGATACCATATCCATGACCTGAGAACAAGGATCTAAGAAAAGATACTCAGAAAACAAAAGATTTTTCGGAGATTTAAAAAAAAGATTATGGCAAAAAAAATCCAAAGGAAGGGTTGAAAGTAAAGTTGGAAAAATAACTCAGACAGCAGAGCAAAAAGATAGAAAATAGCTGAGTGGAAATAAGAAATTTAGAAAACAACTTAGAAAACCTGATATACAAGAACAAAAGCTCAAAAAGAATAAGACCAGAGAAAATTGAAGATAGAAAAATGATCAAGAAAAATAATTGAAGACATTTCCTCAGTACTGAAGGTCATGAATTTCCAGATTAAAAAGGCTCAGAGGCAGCCTCAACAACGAATGAAAGCAAGTCTTCCTAAGGCACATTAGTATGAAATTTTGGAATTGGATACAGGGAGGAGTCTCTGAGCTTCCACATTGGAAAGAAAAGTTCTATACAAAGTGTTAAAAATCACATGAATTCTGTAAGCTAGAAAGATGAATAATTTCTTTAAAATTCAGAAAGGCTATTCTCTCCTCTACAGAATTTAAAAGTCAAAATACCAATCAAACGAGAGAGAAAAATACAGACATTATCAAACATGAAATATTCTTTCCAGAAAATTTCTGGAAGATGTGATGTGCCACACTGAGGGTACAAATGAAGGGGAAAAATACAGAAACAGGAAACTCAACAAAATGAGGAGGGGTTTCAAGAAGACTGCTCTCTACCCATCACAGAAGGCAAAGGTCTACCGTTTGAGTTTAAAATTTATAACTAAGTTTACTCAGCAATCAAAAAAGATAAACACATGCAGTTTGCAGCAACATGGATGGAGCTAGAAGGGATCATGCTCAGCGAAAAAAGTGAAAAAGAAAAAGAAAAATACCGGATGGTCTCACTCATAGCAGGAATTTAGAAAACCTAAATAAGAGACCAGGAAAAAGACTAATCAATGCAAGGTAAAAATAAAAATCAACAAGCAACTATAAACCAGAGACACACTGGGGGGGGGGGCTCGGGGAAAGGGAGGGGTGGGGAAAGGAAGGACTAGAGTCAAAATAAGGGGGGGGGATATGCAATTGTATGGGGAATATAACCAAAATGAAAATGCATACATTGTGCAAAGATGAAAAAAGATGTAAGAATTATATAAAATAAAATATTTAAATAAAAAAATTATAACTAAGGACAGTGCAGGGGTCTTTTGAAGGTTGCTAGCTTTCCTTCCTAGAGGAAAGAAATAGGTATAGTGAAAGTCGGTAAAATTACCAAGATTCATGATGGTATATGACTAAGCCAAAGAATGAGATAATTAAAAAGTATTGTTACAATGAAGACTAACATCTTTTTGTTAATTGGAATCTTGGTCAGAGCCTGTGGTTCCCATAGACAAGTACAAAGAAAGCATAATTTTGCTAAATAAGAATAAATTTCCTTTATATCCAATCATTCAGACTGTTCTATTTGCTATCACTGAGGGTTGGATATATTTCTAGAAATGTGTTGGTTCCACTTTCATTAAGTCACATCATAGTAATTATACATCTTGGAAGCTAGGGCTATACGTATCAGAGGCACTTTCAGCAGTAAATTTGGAAGGCTGTGAACCCTTCTCCCAATCGGATAGTGGATGAGAACAAGGTCCTTATAATATAGTACAGGTCTGTAGCTCAGTTTTTCTTTTAGAAGCCCCCTACTCTTCTTTATGGAGGACTGTTTTGAAGAACATAGAACCCTTGCCTTTTACATTGTAGCAGCCAAGGCTTTCTATAGGAATCTGTGATTCTCAATGCAGTTCTTGAAGATTGTGTGACTGACTCATTTCTCACATGGGTTACTCCAAAAACATGCCTCTACATTTATAAATTGTAAGCTCTAAGATTTTAGTGATTTTGTAAAAAGGATAATGTTACTAGATTATTTAGGTGTATTTTGTTTTCTATAAATTAACGTTACTCAGTTTAACTACAGTGAGGTGTTGGGATTATGTAAGTATCTAGAATGATACTAGTATCATGGAATATCTTTGAGAATTTGATAGCTGAAATTCTTTCTCTCAACTTTTATAGCTTGTCAATCATTTCATCACTATATAATTTAGGAGTACAACTTCACACCTCCGTTATGTACACATGCTTCACTCACCCTCCACCAAAACTTCAGTGCCAATGTCTTAGCCCCTTCTCTCCCCCTCTGTCCCCTATGGTAATCAGTATAGTTTTCACAGAATCTAAAAATTATTTTGCTGTGTTTTGCCAGTTTGTTTTCTTGGATTATTTATATTCTGCAAATCAGTTAAGCCATTACTAACTGGTCTTTCACATTCTGGCTTATTTCACTTAGTATGATCACCTCAAGACGCATCCATTGTTGTTCCCAATGATACTATTTCATCTTTTTTTTTAACGGCTGAGTAGTATTTCATTGAGTATATATTCCACCATTTCTTTAGCCATTTGTCTGTCAATGGACATTTAGTTTGGTTACATGATTTGGCCATTGTGCATAAAGCTTATAGTTGAGATACTGTTTTTAATTCTTTCTGTCTGAGGACATTAAGAGGACATGCCAAGGCCCCCTCAGTAACAAAGACTCTCATTAAGTGGAATATGCCTTTGTACTTATTCCTGTGCGTATATTCTCTTCTCATAAAATTTTGAGCTATGGTCCATCAAACAATTTCAACTTTTCTGTCAAAATTAATCTACTCAATTTATTAAAGTTTTCCTTCCTTACTCCCTATATTAGAATTTGACAGATAAAATAATGATAACTAATGGGAATTATTGAAATGAAAATTATTTTCTTTACTTTTTTTATTAAAGTTACCAATGAAGTTGAAAATCAATTTTTGTTTCTTAAAGGAAAAATCATTTTATTTTTCACACAACTGTAGAGATGAGAATTATTTCGGTAGCATTTTACCTGAATTGTTATGTAGAGAACTTGCATTTTTTCCCATGACAAAATAATTCCTGCATTTACATTTTATATCCCAAATCCTATTAGACTTAAAAGATGCAGCTCTTAGCTGATATCTCTTGTGGTTTATATTCAAGAAAATGTTATTTGTCATGGGTGATACTGCATGGTCTCTTTGATTTGTTTAGAAAATATTCTCTCATCATCTTGTTTACTTGAAAATAAATAATGAGGACAAGAACCATTATGATATTATAAGGCAGTAACTTTTACAAGTATATGAGTTAAAATATTATTGAACTTTGTTTTGAAAGGCATAAGAGTATTTAATGTAGTCTGCTTGGTACTCACTCAGTGAAACTGCTTTATGAACAACTCAGTATTCTGAGTATCATTTGGTATGGCCAGGGTTTTTGAATATTAGAGTTGAATCTTATATTGTGGATGAAATGGAAAATCACACACTGGATGATGTAACTTGTAGTCATAAACCTGAGATATGCAAGATAAGTGCAGCTCTATTGTTTAGTTCTGAACTCAGAACAAAATGGCCTCTGTTTATCATTCTGCTTAATAGAAAATTTTCATTTTGTTACTTCTATGTAATCTGTGTACTTGAAGATTTGTTCTCAATATTAAGTAACAGTAAGATTTCCATCTACTCTTTCTTCTCCCTTTTCCCCCAGGGCTGGGCAATGTTTAGTGTTGGAACCTGCGGTGGTTTTCACTCCCAAAGTACTTGAGCATCTCACTAAGTTGAATGTGTGTCTATGTGTGTGTCTTTAGGGAGCAAAGTATGCCTGCTTAACATGTAACTCTGTTGTTAGCAGTTCACTTTAGAGTGGATTATAAAGAATGTCTTCATGAAATGTTATATTTTTGAAAACAAACTGTAAATCTAAATTAAAAATTACAGGTTATATAAAGTACTTGAGGAGATTTCGAGTTTTTGGTTGCCCTTTAGTTAGGAAATTCTAGGTTTGTCATAGAGAGAAAGGCACCACTGAGGTAAGCTGAATAACCCCTATCAATCTGATAAGATGATCTGAGTAATAAATTAGTACATAGCTACACATACATAACACATTATATAGACATATCTCTGTGCATACATGTACATGTGTGTGTACTATGTATACATACATATGCAATTCATGTTTTCCTAACATTTTTAGCATTATTCAAGATACATAGGTGAAATAGGTTCTGGTAATAATACAATTAGTCTAGAAGAAAACTTTTCTGAGATGCCTATGAATAATCTTTTCACCTTCTATCACAAATCTGTGAAATCCATAAATGAAGTGTTACAGTATTCCCACTTCTCATTCACACTTGGATCATTCACCTGTTCACCTCAGAAATGTTTCTGATGGAAACAGTGATGAATGTGACATTAACTCACAGGTCCTCCCTCTCCTTGAAACTTCAGTGACCTCTGAGGATCTGTGACTTGGCTCAAACATGAGTGTACCTTGTGATTTTCTGTAGAGTGTGTGTGTTTGTGTGTGTTTGTATGCGCAAATGTGTGTGCATGTCAATGGACACAAAACAGATAAGAAAGCAATGGCGACAAAGAGATAAAAGAGCAATAAGACCCTGAATAACACCACCACATTGCAAGCGTGCAGCTAGCCGGCTGCAGTGGAAAATTCCCTGATGAGGTATAGCCTGATCTTTTAAACTATGCCCAGCATGCCCAGCATCAAGAGGTGACACATTCTGTCTCACACCCAACACCTCAGGCTTTGAGGTTTCCTTGCCAAATATCACACAAAGGAGGAGAAAGAGAATATTATCTAATCTACACTACCCAACCTTTTAAAGATCAAAAATAACAGGGCGAGTTAAGCCTGCATGAATGCCTTGAGGTGACAGAGAATTTCTCCATGTTCTCTTGTTTGAAACTAAGTCCTTCAGAAACAACAGTCTTTTAAAAATGTTAATTTTTCCTTCTTGGTGAGAAAATATGTATCATAAGTGCTGTACGAAAAAGGATGTTTTTCATTCCCCTCCATCAAAAGTCCAAAGGTTTTATTAATATTTCTGAGAGTGTGGATTGGGAGTTCAATTGTATATATAATCTCTCCAACCTAATTAGTACATTCAGAGTGATAGCATAAACTGTCAGGACTTCTGTAAAACTTACTTGATATATTATCTGTAAAAGAGTCTGGGTCCCTTTACCCCAGGAAAACATGAGCTAAACCTGGATAAACAATGCCCCTATCCATGTTCCAGGGACCATGAAGGGGTCCAGGAGCTATAACCAACTGTCAATTCTCATCTCTGGTCCCAACAAGCCCACTGTTCCTCATGGTCTGCAGAAGAATCGATTCAGATATAATGGTGGCTATGATAAAACTTGTGCTCTTTTTCCCTTTGGATATCCACAAGCCCATTTGTTGATACTCATATGCATCCACCAACACTCAAAAAGCCTGAATGGATACAGTATCTTAAGAATCAGGCACAAAGCCAGTGCCTCCGAGCAGAGTTCAATGCTGGAATGGAAGCAGAAACTCAAATTTTAGTTGTGCTGCAAACCATTTTTTTTTTTTGCCTTACCTGAAGAGACAGACTTATATTTCCTTCCAGTGTTAATACTTCCAGCTATAAAGAGATTACTAAAATAATTGCCTTCTAAATGAGTTCATGAAAATAAATGAGACATTATAAGTAATAAATATTGCATTCCTGCAGAAATGGTTTCTCTAATCATAAAAGTCAGAAACTATAATTAGAAATGTGAGGAACCATTCCCTTTACATATATTGGACATATACTTATGATATCACTCTTTCTAAAGACACATTTATATTTTCCTGAAAGCTTAGATCTATCTACATGAATATATGTTTATGCTGTGACAAAAGGAAGGAAGGGAGGAAGGGAGAAAGGAGAGGAATGTTTGTTACTGCTTGCATTTAGGGAAAAACTAACAATGTATGACTTAGAATTCATTTGAATGCCTATTCTTTTTTTTTTAAAGATTTATTTATTTATGCATACAAGAGCTGGGGTACATGCCAGAGATGCGGGGGGTGAGAGGATTCATCAGAGACAGAGTGGGGAACAGAATAGGCAGACTGACTGAAATACACTGCTGAGGGGAGCAGCGGGCAACACAGGAGAGGTCTGCCACGCCATGTGGGTATCTCCGCGGCCGGCGGGGATCAAACTCACACTACAGAGGCTGCAGACAGCTTCACAGTGCTGTGCTCAACCACCTGCACCACTGGGGGAGGCCCCAAGAAAATTTTTAAATCAAGTTTTGATATTAAATGTATAAGTGGGTTGATATCTATACATTGACTAATTATGCTCATAAATCCATTTATAGCACAAACATATGGCCAATATGATGAACTTGAGATATTATTTCAACAATTTCCATTAGAATTAGATGCTTTTCATTATTTATTATTAATAAATTAAGTGGTCCTTTACAATTGTAACCTTAAAATTTTTGCCATGCATGCTATTTGCCATGAATATTCTTCACTTATCATCTGTATATCATTACTATTATCAAGACTGTGTATTTGCAGTACTTATCTGGGCTGGGCAATTTGGCCAATTTTAGTGATGGATAGATGAGATGCCTCTCCCCTTACATATGAGAGCCTTGAGGAAGCTCTCAGGCTGAAAAACATCTTTGTGTTTAGCTATAGGTCTAGCTCTGTTAAGGATTGATTCTTAACATATTGATTTTCTTCAATGTAATGCTGATCAGAGTATTCCAGAAAAAGCAATATGTTAAATCACTAATACCCATTAATATCATTGCACTTATCAGAACTCCTTCCTAATTGGGAGTGCAGCTAATTGGGAGTGCAGTCCTGATGAGGAGGTTATAAGTTGGTGGGTTCTGATGCTGGGAAATACAGAAAACTCTTCTAGAAGGTAGCTCATGAACAGAGAGTATAAAAGGTTAGCCCAAAACACAATGTCTAGGGTCAACTCTGGAACATGAAATAAGTTAAACACAGTTCTTGTACTACTCTAAAATTCAATCTAAGATGTAAAACTTGTATACAAATTAAGCTAGACAAATTAAGCACTCAACATTTCCAGGGAATCAACAGAATCCACACTTTATTATTAAAAGGGTAATATAATCTATTCTAATATGTAAACTAATCATCATGGGAATATATACCTAGAGCAGGTAGATGGGGAAACAGCGCCTCCCCCTCTACCATTTTTCAGAGGTAATAGGCAAGGCTTTAAGGTATGTGTGCTGTTGGAGGAGTTGTTTATTTGAAGAGAGGAGACAGAAGTGCTTGGTTTAGAGAAGGGAAAGGAAGAGCTTGAAGCTCCAGGTAGAAAACTGACTGCTCCTGAATGACAATTAAAATACCAGATTTATTTTTCACTTTACTTCCATTTCTAGAGAAGTGATCCAGCATCAAGTTTTCTCTGTTGGTTGCCTATGAGTCATCTTCATATCTTGCCTCTCTTTTAGCACACTTCCCCAAGCTTTTGTTAATCACCCAAGCTAAGGGAACTTATACAATTTTTAATTTATAAATTAAAATTTATAAAATTTATAAATATAATTTATATTGTATAATGTATAAAATTATACAATTTTTACAAACACACCAAAATTTTCAAAGTTCTTTCTTTGGTTGTGGGATTGTAGACTCTCATAATAATCAGTAAGTTTTGAGAAAAGCAGGTCTATCACATGAACTACCTTGCAGGATGTATTTAGTCCAAGGATAATATCTAGTGTGGGAAGACCATAAAAATTGAGACAGGAGATTTGGTGCATGTGGAAGGTATTTGAGATTTTCCTCCTTTTGAAATTACCTAAGCATTATTCTGGAAAAATGTGGAGGAGTGCTGCATAAGATCCAGACTTTATGCCAACCTGGTAATTCTAAGATATTTTTTTAAACTACTGGAATGAAAGCTATCTAGAGTTTCTGTCACTTGGAAGTTGGTCAAGTTCTAGAGACCCTGAGACTTGTAGTCTCAGTCATGTGGAAATTAATGATTTCTTATTGCCATAGTGTTTTCTTGTAAGTATGTATATCTGAAAGTACAATGATTTGCTGTTCTGCCTTGCCTTAGCTCTCCTAGAGACATTGCTATTCATTTGGAAAATATGTACCCATGGTGATCAGGACACTAACTAACAAGTAGAAAATTTTCAGTCGGCCCTGCGCCCACTTCTCCCTTGGGCACCAAATGACCTCACAATACAACACTATCAGCAGAGTTCACTGAGGTTAAAAATGCCCAACTGATATCTGGAAGTAGCATGCATCTCCGAAAAAAAAAAAAATCTCTTCATCTCAAGTGTTTTCCTTGCATTCAAAAGATACAGCTTTATTTGAATTAATGTGGAAATGCTCTTCTACACCAAGGCTGGCATCAAAATGCATTAAGTAAGTCTGAGATCTCTTTCTTTCCATTTGGACTAGTTTTCTCTATCTGCCATGCAGCACAATAGCAGGACGAACTCGTTGCTTCCATTAACAATCATGGCTCATAGCCCATCTTTCCAGTTCTGATGCTAATCATAACAAAGCCCTCTGCAGTGCTGAGCAATCCATGTTCAACTGTGACCTGAATTCTAAGAGTGAAAAATAAAGGCAGTGTTTCCAAATAGCTTATTGAGAAATGTTTTTACAGATAGTACAGCCTAATTTCAGAAACTCTTCAGGATGTGACATTTCAGTTATTTATTTTCCTAGTCTTCCTTTTTCTTCCTTCTACTGGATTGAGAATTCCTGTGCTCCTTAGTACTTATATTTATTGCTGATATTAAAAGTATCTGATTATCATTTATTTAGATGAGGAATGAAGCTGTTGCCCTCAAATGAGTTGACAGATGAATTAAAAGAGGGAGGGGACCAACAGCCTATGGTCTTATTTGGTCCACCACCTGTTTTTATAGAGCCTATGAGCTATGCATGGTTTAACCTACTTAAAACGGTTTGGGGGAAAAAATCAAAAGAACAAAGGGTATTCCACGACACATGAAAAATTACATGAAATTGAAATTTCCATATCCACAAATAAAGTTTTACTGGAATACAGACATGCCCATTTGTATATGCATCATATATGGCTGCTTTCCTGCCACAACAGAGTTGATGTAAATCTCAAAACCACCTGGCCTGAAAAACTGAAAATATTTTCTATCTGGTCCTTTACAGGAAGTTTACTGAACCCTGATTAGAATTTTAAATAACAAGTTCTAAAATGCAGATATTAAAAAGTGCTGCCCCGAGGGAGAAATCAGTAGCTACCTGAGACAGTTACACTTTCACAATTAATTATTAGTGCTTATTATTTTGAAGACATCGCATATTCATGCAGGTTTTTTTCCCTCTTAGTGGTATTTAACCATCACACCTAAAGCAAGCTCAGGTGACTCTACAATTACAGGGAGTCAGAGGAAATATTTCTTCCCACAGTAAATAAGGCTTAATAAGAAAACTGATGCAACCATTGCCTCTATCTAGTTTCAGACATTTTCATCACTATGGGAACTCTTTGTACTATCTTTGTAACTTTTCTGTAAATCTAAAATTATTCAAAAATAAAAATTAACAAAAAAAGTGGCTCAAGGAGAAGCAAACCCAGTAACATTCATATGTACAGCTAAATTTCTCAGAAAAATAGATCACACATTTCACATACTAACAAAAGTATACATCTCCTGGAATGGGGACTAGAATCTTGCAAATGCGCAATAGATGAGAGTGATACATTACTAAATAAGTAAAAATTTCTTGAGGACCTCCATGTTCAAGCACTTGTGTGCTATTTTATATGCCTGAGCTCATTTTATCATCATCACTATTATTTTGATTTAATATGTGAAACTGTGCTTACAATAATGCCATGATAATAATTAACTCATATAGTGCTCACTCTGTGGCAGGCCATTAAAAAAACTTCCCATAGTGGGGGTACTGGCAGGGGGGACAGGGAAGAAAACTATCCGTAAGAGCTGGAAAAAGTTGCTTTCAGATACATATCTAAAAACACTTAAATTATAATGAGTAAATGTGCATTAATAACAGCATTAGAAAAGAATTTTCCACTGTCCCTTTGTGGTTTTGTGGTCAAAGAAGAGTACAGGCCTAGGGTTTTGCTTATGAAAGAAGGATGGATAGAAAAGAAATTCTTTCCCAAGATTCCTCCATGTAGTAGTCTTTTAAATTCAATCTCTTCCTCTCTGCCTTATTAGCCATTTGGGTCCAAACCCTTCCTTATCTTTGAGTTTGAGGAAAAGTAAAATGCTTCATTCCATGTCATGTTGTTTTCACTTGATAGGTCCTAATCATCATTTAGCCAGATACATATTTTTTGACAGGCATTTTCAGTGCTATATTCCTCTGTAAAGTTTCTGAGTGCCCTGTCTACTGGCTAATATCCCAAAGGAAAAAAGGGGTGGGGTGAGAGAGATGGAAGAACTAGCTTTCAAAAATGATGATCCTGATTCTTTATTATCTCCTTAAACAATATACCTTTTAAAAGACATAATGGGCTATTAAAGTGTTTCCTGGAAGCACATAAAAAGCAAGAACATATTCATATATAGCATATAGGGAGGGTTAGCACACCTAACTTCAGGGCACATCTAAGAAAAATAAGACTCAGAAAGGTGAGTGAATTACCCAAATTTATAGAATCTGGGAAGTCACAGAATTGGGATTTGTAGCCTTGGATGGAAACTTTAGGCCCTTTCCATTGTTTCACAGCTACCTTCCTATTGTAGAATATAATGAGAGCTACATATTTAGATGTTGCTATTTCTGTTGGACATTGTTTAAATACATTCACTTAGCAGCATTGTATCCCTAGAAGGAAATAGCCCTGAGAGCCACGGTATGACCCGTGCAATCCAACCCAGGGATCCCTGGAAGGTGTTGAACCCTGTATCTGACAACTTCAGCTTTTGCCCAATATTGTTCAGAAAACGTCCTATTTACATCAAGGACTGAGTGATAACTATTTTTCCCTAGTAAGAGAGACAGACGACTCTCAGAAGGGTAAAGACAGTCTTTCCAGGTGAGGGCCTTCCAGCTTATTCAGTGCAGACTTGATCAAATATATTGCACAGGGAGAAGTACTGGCAGGGGAAATAATCTGAAATAAGAAGTGGAAAAATCACCTCATTCAAAACCAAATTCTATAATGCTTATAATTAGACAGGAAGGTATCACATAAATCCAGATATTTATGTAGGACCTTCTACCTGCCCTAATGTATCTTGGAGATTATTATAGACAGAAGGCTTCCTGTGGAGATTAAAATATAATTAGGGAGATAGAACATATATAACTTAATATCTATTCAACTAAATAATATACAATATTGTAAGCCAATGTTACCTCAACTTAAATAGGACACTAAAAAATAAAAAAATAAAACATTTATATTTTTTTAAACCACAAAAAATGGTGCCCCATTAAAAGAATCTAAGCTTAGATTATTCTACTGAGTTAAAGATGGAAAAAGTTTAATACTAACTTGCTTTATACCTTATACGATGGATGATAATTATGAACTCCCAACCTTCTATTAAATCTCATTCTTTCAAGCGTCTATAATCTATTAATTTACTTTTAAGTGAAGTTTAACCAGGAAATTATTTATATTAAGATTTTTCTGGTTGTGTATCCCATTGAGGGTCACTGTGGATAAGGCCAAGCTGATTGAGGAATGGAAGACAGTGGATGAGTAGATTCTGGAGGTCAAGAGATGTGACAATGAACTAGAGAAACCAACACAAATGAGAACTGTTAACAGTAGAAATTATTTTGAAATTGCATTGTGGTTGAATATGACCAGATTCCAAAATGATAAAGATACCTGAATATAGATATTAAGTCAATTGTTTTATGGTGAAATTCTAATGGCATAAACTCATCTAGCAAAACATCACAAACTCCTTCTCCATTGGAAATACTGATGACAGTGTCCATGATTTCTAATTGTTTTCTGAAATGACTCTTCATTGCGATTTCCACAGCATATGCTTCTGCTTGAATTTCATTGAATTTGTTTTCATTTTGTAAATAGTAACCTTTGAAAGGAACATAGCCAATGCTATTACCAGTCACTAAATTAGAATTGAACCAATTACTCAAATCATGATTGATTTGAGTTAGTTTCCTTTGTGATTATGAAACATATTTGCAGAACTGAATTTTTCTTTCCCATTATTTATCAGTAAGAAGAAAGCTTAAGTATTCTAGAATAACAGTAATATTCCCTATGATTGGTCTACAGACAATATTGAACTTTTTGATACTCATATGAGCAGCGGAAAATACTTTGGGTTTTTGATATTTTCAATTAAAAAGGGAAGATTATGTATGAAAATTGTTCTTTTGCTTCATCCACAACAAACCAGATTCTCTCTTCTGCCCCCAGAGATTACCCAGTGTATATGTTAGAACTGGGAAGAAGTTCCTCCAAGAGGAAAACTTTCCCCAGATTTCCCTATGTTTCAGAGCTTTAGCTCCTCCTGGAATTCTGACTCTACAAGTGAAGAATGAAAGCAAATAGTAATGTAGAGTCACTCCTTTTTGTCCTATCTTTGAGAGAAGTAGTCTATAAGGCAATTTTGACAAAAAAAAAATTTCTGAAAAACATTCTTGAAAACTATCATAATCCTGATGAAAATTTCCTTCTTATTTCCCCCCTGAGGTGGTGATGGAACTATTTTACCCTTTTTGTTTGCACACCCTCCAATTTTGATGGAGACAGTGTTCTTGTAAATTCACCTACACATAGGATGAAAATGGTGACTTTTTCTTGTGGCCATATGATAGACGTAGAGTTGTAGACTTTCAGGTCTACTTTTGGCCTTCTTAATTTAACAGCTGGGGAAAGTGGAATCCAAGAGCTAGAATTAGCTTAAGATAACTTTGTTCCACAGCCTCTATAAGAATGAAGATCCCTAGGGAACCTGCACTACTTTGCTCCTCCAGGTCAAGACCCAACAGGTCAGGAAGGTTCAGGGAACATTTAATCCTTTTTCTCAGTAGTAGATTGCATTGCTCTGAATGAGTTATCATGTTCAAAATTGTGTACAGTCCCTTCCAAACTGCAGCTTGTTTGCATTCTGGTTACAATATAGCCTGAGATTAAAAAATATTCTCCCTGAAGTAAAGAATTCAATTTTCTTAAGTAGCAAGACATTGATTGTCTCATTTATTGACAATGTCTACAGTAAAATATCACTGAGAAGAAGCATGAAGCTCTCTTTTGGTTCTGAGCTAATTAGAGTAGAGTTTTGAGAAATGATTTTATAATATAAAAAAGGAACATGAAAAAATATGCATGAATATTTCTTCTTTAAATCAAGTTATGAAACTTTTGTGGACTAAAAGTTAGACCAAATATTCTTCCAATCAACTCCTGACCCAACACTACGGTCAGTTTGGAATCACCTGTAATGCAATATTCTATCTAAAGAGCAAAGACGTGAGGGCTAATAGCAAAGGACCAAGAAAACTTAGTTGCCCACTAGTTGGGTTAGTAGTCTTGCCACACAGTGACCACTTCAAGACCCATAGTAACTTCAAAACTCCTAAATCCATGCAGGAAAGTGAATGGGCTAGTCCCTATCATGAACACTGTCTTTAGATATAAGGCTATTTTAGTTTTGTTTTTCCTTATTTTACTTACTGTCAAGAGCTATTCACCTGTGCACTCAGAAGGGCATGAGAATTTTGTTCTCCTCTGAGGACAGCAAAAAAGCAAAAACATGAAACAATGTTTGTGTCTTGTGAAGTCTCCAGTGGTCTATATGAGTACATGTACCTTATTAGAAATATTCTTATTCCACATGCAGCTAGGAGAGAGGTTGGTGAAGGTTAGAACAGTTACAAAAAGGATTTAAGAGGCTCTCTCCAGTTAGGAAAAAAAAAAACCCAAACAATAAAGAGCACATAAACACAAGGAAGACAAATAAAAATCATCTGATTAACAAGGGTTATTCTTGAAATTTTGTAAGTAGGTCAGATTTATGAAATAAATCCTTTCTCTAAAAATCTCAGACCCAGGAAATGGTTGGGTACCTTATTGTGGAGAGTCAACTCACACCATCTGCCCACCTCTCTGGCTTACCCTAAATGAGTACATGTACCTTATTAGAAATATTCTGATTCCACATGTAGCTAAAAGAGGGGTTGGTGAAGGTTAGTTACAAAAAGGATTTCAGAGTTTTGTCCAATTAGAAAACAAGACAAAATCCTGAAACCACAAAAGCACAGAACAAGGAAGATAAACACTTCATTTTTCTCTCCATCGGCTAGAACAAGTTATCTCTGCAGACCAGAGGGACCATACTCAATACAGATTTGATGCAGTTTCCTGCATCCACCTTCCCTGCCCACTAAGAAATGGCAGTCAATATTTTTCCAGAGGCCTCTATCACGCTTTAGGTTTTATTTCCCCCCCTTTTTAAAGACTTTTATTTTTATTTTATTTTCTGTAGGCAATCTTAAATTCATAGCAAAATTCAAAGGAAGGTCCAGAGATTTCCCATTTACCCCGACTATCACTGATGCATAGTTCCCACCTTGACAACACAACTTTGAGATTTTTTTTTCAAACACTGGCATGACTTAGGCCTTGAAGAAAAGCAAGAGATGGGCAAAAATATCCAAATGTGGTCTTTGTATTCCTGAGCAAATCACTTTACCTTCCCAAACCTTGTCTTTGCAGCTATAAAATCAGAATGATAATATGTATCCTGGGATGATATGGTCCCTAGGAGGTAGTGGTGTGAAACCTTACTGGTTTGTACTGAAGTCGGGGTGTGGGAGTGGACCTGGAAATGTCAGACTGTCACCTTGCCCATTGTGAAAGATCCAAAGAGTGTGGGGCTGCACTGACAGGGCAACACGCAGTCTTATTGTGTTGATCTAGAAAGGGGATAAGACATAATCCAGAAGAGGACCCAAGAGATCAGAGGCCAAAAAAACCAAGTTATCCCAAGCTGAGACTGGAAAAGTAAAGGGAAGGCAAGGAGATTTAAGGGAGAGATCTACTCCAGATCAGGAGGAAATGGATCAAGGCCTGGATGGGATAGAATGTTGGTCCAAGATTAAAGTTAAGGGTACAGAGACAGGGGTGAGTGAATGCCAAGGAACAGTTCTCATGGGGGCATAATTATGGGGAGCCACTGCTAAGGGTGACACTTGAGATAAATTCTGTGATAAACTGAGTCACTGGTGTTCCATGTTCCCCCATAGGGAAGGATTAGCTTTCTTAGCCTATCAAATTCAAATGTTGCCATCAAATTTGCTTCATCTAACACAATTTAAGCCAACTGGCAGACCTTAAGAATCAGCACATGCTTTGCCAGTTTTTCTTTTCCCTCTACCTCCCTAGTCGGAAGAGTCTGACCCCTCTGTCTGAGTCTTGAACTGAAGTTGATAGTGACCTTGGAGCAGAGTCCCCAAATGACTAGTAATGAGCATATATTAAGAAATACAATTTTTTTATTTTCTCCCACTGAAATTTCTTTCTTTTTTTGATTATAGCATTATTTAGCTCATCTTAACTGATACAAAGGAAGATTACTGGTTGGGAACTAGTAATTAATGGCCATGCCTGGTTAGACTTATTTTAATAGGATAGGCAAAGTGCAACGGTGATGTTGCAAGAGATAACAATTGGGGAAAAACTACAACTACAGTGTTCATCCAGGATGATTTGGATAGAGTGAAGTCTGTGGGTAAATTTGTTACCTCTGCTAATATCATAGCCAGATAAGTGAAAAATAAATTAAAAGGATACCCACCTCCTTTATTCCCAATACTTACAACCTAATCAGTAAGTCAGAATTCTCTCTGTCTCTTTCTCTGTCTCAAATACACACACACACACTTTTACTGGATTAAAAGCATGTAAAAGAATTCACCTTTGCCATTTTAAGAGATCAAAGCCTATGAAGACCAAAGGTACAAGTTTGCTGAGTTTTGCTACTGTGTTGTTATTCTAATTTCATCATCATCATCATTATTCTTATTGTTTTTGTTGTGTTAAATATTAAAAAGATATAGAAAGAGTATAAGTTGGAGTTACAAAACTATGTGTCATTATTCTTCTTTGTCATATTTAGTTTCCTGAACCAGGTAGATTTTATTTATTTTTTTTTTGGGGGGGGGGGCTTACAGTAGTTCTTTTTTTTTAATTTTATTTTTTATATTCTCTATACAATTACCACCCCCTTATTTTGACCCCAAGTCCTCCTTTCCCTGCCCCCCAAACCAGGTAGACTTTAAATGGACAATATTTGAAGGAAAAGGATAATTCATTATTTTAGATGAATAGATGGTGTGGGGAAAGTTGTGGCTTTGGAGTGATGGGATTACAGAAAAAGAAAGGTTTGGAAAAAAAAATGTAAGGAACTGCAATCAGGCAGACAGAAAAGGCATGCATTCCAACTTTAAAGGAAAATCAAGACAGAGCCCCAGGAGCCTGCTCGAGCTCATCTCACATCATAGAAGCTAATTCTCAAAGGCGAGACTAGGTATGGGGGCGGAATAGGGTAGAGGGGACAGCTTCATGATGAATGGCCCTTCTGCCATCCTGACTTGACCTGGGGCATAAGCATGTGCAGAGATTTTTCTTCATCCCTTTCCTATTAGCAAACACAGCTTTTCTTGGCTTATACATAAGTAATCCATAGTTCACTGAATACTGGATTGGCATTGGACCCAAGCCCCTAACCATATTCATGATATGCGACACCAATAGCAGGGCTATTGGCAACACTAATGTTCATTTTTCTCAATTGACCTAACATCCCCTTTAGAATTAAGAAAAATGTGGAGAGCAAAAGCAAGGACCCTTCCTGCAAGTAAAGCTGAAGGGCACTCTCATGAGGATGAAAGCAAATGGAAGTGAGACTTGGCTAATAGCTGCTCTGTCTCAGTTTATTTGGAAGGTGCTGGTCTTGAATATTTGAAATGAGGAGTGGCCTTTTTCACAAGTCTTTTCAAAAATTCTCCTGAATTTTCCTCGTCCTTCTTAATTTATCATGCAGCATTTTCATCTTTGTGTTAGCAGTAATATACACTGAGCAATATTAAAGTATAGGCTGTTTACTTATGTATGACCACTGCAAAATAAAGTTTATAAAAGAAAAAGATTTTTAAATTCTATGTTTTATCTAGTACCTCAGCCAAACAACTGCTTAAAAAGATTTTATTTTTCAAAATTTGTAAACAAGTTCAGTTTTTTTTTAGTTCAACAACAGGAAAATGCATTGAATACATAATAAATGTGCTATTCTGCTACCACTAATGACAAATAATTTACTTCAGAGTTTTCTTCAAATATCTCTGAAATTTAATGGGGTATAAATATATACACACAAATAAATGAATGAATAAATAATTAAATAGAAGTTAGCTATATAAATGAATAAATAGTTAACACATCTATAAACAAATGATATCTACATGGTATGGGAAAAGCAAGGCAATCATTTATATTTTATTGCACTGTATGTGATTACAATAAATCACATTGTAAGTGCACACAAGATGTTTGAAGAGAACCAAGAAGGATTAACTTCATTTACATGCAGAATAGAGGACAACCCTACTGCAAGAGTCTGGATATTCCAGAAAACCCATCCTCAAAGAATTATCCACTATTTTGCTGCAGGAACCTAGATGCCATTGTAAGAGATTCAGTGCCTACGTTGCAGGCAAGGTTTTTACTTATTTTTCCAATGGCTTATCTATACTAAACTGACAATGCTTGCAAAATGAAATTGCACATAAACAATGGGAACCTTCTAAAATAATCAAATTGTGATCAAATTACACAATGAAAAGGAGCCTCGTGCACTGTCTTCATCTCTCAGATCTAACCCAGGCAGAATGAAATTTTAATCGTTGCTCTTCCTTGTTGTTTTTTTTTATTAATAGACTGATATCAGTCTTGCCTATTTTATCAGTGCACACATTCTCTCTTGTATACCTGTTATCATAAATGATAATTTAACGCAGTCTTTCCCATCACTCTTCCCAACAGTTACACAGAGTTCTTGGTCCACTAGTTATCTCTACAACCTCACAAGGCATGAGGGTCACTCACTTGTCCCTGAGGCCTTCCACTTCTTCCTGATTTGGTCCCAACTTGTCATTCCTGACTCTAGTCTTCGCGCACAGTATTGTCTAATGACTGGTTTGTGGATTCAACGTTTTTCAAAGACATCTGTCAAAAATAAGCTTAGGCTTTTTTCCTCAAAGAGCTAAATTAACATGTCCAAGCAAATGGAAATATCTGACTACATCATTTTCAAAATGTAGAGTTCCATAACCCCTATACCTCATTAATCATGTAGCCTTTTTAATTAAAATATAGATTCTTGGTCATACTGGATAAATAGTTAGGGGACAGATTCCCTCAGATCTTCATACTTAATAACAAGCTCTTAAAGTAATTTAATATCATATATAATGAAAGTACAGATGATTCACAATATTTACACACTACATATGATAAACATATATATTATTTATATGCAAAATTATAGATGGTAGACTGCCTAGCAAAGTTTGGAACAGAATTGGAAGAGAAAAATGTACTATTAACATTTGCCTTTTAAAATAATGATCTATATGACTGAAACTTTTTTGATCCCACTGACACATTTAAATATATGTAAGTTAAATAAACGATTACATCACCTATAAAGTTTGCCTCAAATGACAATATATTAGGACTTTTATTTATTCCCACTTCCTTGGCCTCTTTCCCACCACTTTGATAATTTCATTATCAGAAACTGAGATTGCTTTTTCATAATTTTTTTAACAAGAATTTTTTAAAACTCGTGTGATTTTTTTTTCCTCCTCAGGATGTTTTTAAACTGATTTCTCACTAGCAAGACTTTTATCTCCAGTTTTGTCAGGTATAAAAGTTAGAATAAATGGTCAGTAATTCTTAGATAATTTCTATCTCACTTTCTAAATCATCATATTGTTCTAAGCTGCTCAGTTCTCTAACTGTCCTCTCAGTACAGTTTCTTTCCATTCTCATTGCAGCTGTGGACCAGGAGGAACAAACAGTACTAAGATGACAGCATAAAGGTTTAGATGGTTTGAATAAAACTCTAAATGGCACTTCACATGACACTTTAAAGACATTAAGTATTTAAAAATTATTAAGAAAAATGTTATTATTGTACAAGTGATTTAAAAAAAATAAGTTTACCCATCGGGCTATTAATTCCTCAGTTTGAATTTCCTTTGAACATGTAATCCACATTGATGTTCCTATACTTTCTCTACTGCAATTAGAATGAGTAAAATTGTGCAAATATTGCTTCTAAATAGAAAAATTGTGGGGTATTTTGTGAAATTACTCCTCCTTAGGATTATATATCAGCTATTTCACGATAATGGTGCATTTCCTTCTTATATGCATTATTATTTTGCCTGATAAAAGATGCATTGAACACTTGTTAATTTTGTAGGGCAATCTGTAAACCTCTTAAGTGTTAAATCCTATCAATATTTCCTTTCCTTGAAATATATTCCCACCGAGCTACAGCATTGTAGGTTCCTCATTTTCATTTCAAATATTTCCTCTGTTCCAGATTCATCAGCTACTAATTGAGTATTCAACATAGCACAGATGTGATGTGTACCAGAATGCATTCAAGAAAGGATCAAACCAGGAGTCTGCCAATTTCCAGTTGGACTTTAACCTGCCTGCTTTTAATAATGCTTGAATATAGATTCTAATTTATAGGCTTGGAGTGAATATTATTAAATCTTCCTTGTTTCTCCCTTGTGCTTTGAATGCTCACTGACCTGTGAAAATAACTGAGTGGATAAATAAACTTAGACCTAGCATATCAGAGGAATATTAGAAAGAGATAATCTTGATTAGAAAAACCTTTATATTACATTTTGTATTGTTCTATTTTTTTAAGCTAAAGAAGACAGACAAAGTGCATTCCACTTATTTGTTATGAATGAAACACGATGTAGTTTCAATGTATATCTTAGCCTGCTTACTTTTCCACCCTCATTTTCACATTTGCTGGTAGTTGCATGAGTTATACTAAACTTTAGCCTTGGAAGGCAAAACAGTGGTTATGAATGAAGAAAGTACCACCCTGACACCAGGGGGAGGGGCCCTGAGAGGCATTTATCACTTCCTGCCATGCCAGTTCATTCTGTGTATTCTTTTCTCTGGAACTTCCTTGAAGAGAGTGGTCAGCCATGTCCCATGTTGCCACAAAGAGCAAGGAAGATAAATGGTGAAGGTATTTTTTTTGCTTGAGGCAATTAGAAGCCACAAATGACCTTGTGAAAGCAGGTCCTATAGAGAGGTAAGGACATAATTCAGATGTTTGCTGTGTAAGCAGCAAAGGAGACATAGTGGAAAATGATGGAGGAAGAAAATAGTCAAGGTGGGCTGATCCATCAAGAAGCTTAGCAGCCACAGCAAGAAACCGAGTTCCTCAGGGCTCTTACCAGGAAGGAACCTAGTTTCGTAGTTTTGTAGTGTAGTGAACAAACGAGTAGAAATCTAGTACCCACACCTTTTTATTCTTTGATAAGCTTTAAAAATGTTCCTTGAATACATGAAAGAAGAAAAAAAATATACAAAAGAAGGAAGGAAAGATTTTTACAGAATCTAGTGATAAAAATAAAAAGAAAACCATGTTAATATTTTAAAGATTAAACTATTCAATTCTATTTTGAGAATTAGGCTGAGTGAGAAAGAAACAAAATGATGATGATGATGATGACAATAATAAGTAACAACAGAGACAACAACAAAGTCTTGTGCTGGCAAAAATCTTGATGGCTTTTAAGACTTTTTTTCACCTTCACTATTTCTTTATGAAAGTGACGCACAGGACATTTAGGGAAGAATTGTAACCTGGAGAACACTACAGGGGTGCCTTAAAATTACAATAAAATGTAGGAAAAGTTGTTAAGTCACATAGATTTCTAATAAAATAGATTTCTTGATGTTGAGAGGTCAAAACAGAAAGAGTGAATTAAGACCCAAGAAAAACCCTGGGATCTAATTAAAGAAGGAAAAGTACACCATATGTAACCTATTTTATCACAATTACAAGTTAGTCTTAGCTTTATACAGCTCTATGTAGCATTCTAATCTCCTTACTGAAATATGGACTAGAGAGGAAGAATATGGGGAAAACTTCAGAGAGGAGCTATAAAGATTATTAAAAACAAAAGAAGTAAGCCTTACTATGAAATGTTCAAAAAACTGAACTTTTGGTAAGTCCTTATTCATAGTTTCAGAATTCATAATGATTAAATATTGTAACTTCCTGGGGGGAGGGCTGATTCCAATAATTTCACTTATAATTATCTTATAAAAGAAATATCCAAACTTGGCTTTATCAAATGTTCCTTGGTTAGCCTAGTTCAGCTTCCTTGGAGGAAAAGCGTTCCAAGAAAATTTTGCAGTGGCTAATGACTGATTTTTTACAGTGAACAGAATGAAAAGAAATAAAACCAAGCCACTTAGGCCAAATAAGCAGCGAAGTCAGTTTAAATAGAGGTTGTCAAAAGGGGTTATGGAATCTACTTCTCTGCAGAGTTTTAAAAATAGGCCAGGAGCTCATCAATCTGGGATGGTTTCAGCCTGCAGAGTAGCTAGAGAAAAGCCACGTCCCTCTCAAGTTCCCTTCCATCTCTACAGGCTAAGAGGATATCCACAGAGGCCCTGTTACAGGGTGAACTGGGGGTAACCCAGGTTCATTTCTGACCACATGGAATGATAAGAATATAAGTGAGGGTGGGGTCTGAATGTACTGAACCTCACTCTCGGCATTACCAAGACAGGGTGCTGCATTTACCAACACCATCAGCACAAAAGAACTTGGGATACCAGTGACTACTGAGTGACAGTATTCTGCTGGATTTCATGTATTCATTGCTCTCTTTCTGTGTGTGTGAAAGATAGAGGCAATGGGGGTAGAGAATTAAGTAACTAATGGGGAAAGGGCATTCATGTTCTTTTGTGGTTGAGTTCTAAGGTCAAGCTTTTGATTCTGACATTAGACCCTAACATTTTGCATTTGAATTTTCTTTGGTCTGAGGTCTAGCTAGAGTTATCTGTTGCTAGCAGATGAAGGTTTTCCTCTTAGAAAATGAGCTCTGTTCCAGTCGCCTAAAACTACTGCATAATGGTCGTTTTCTCACCAGAGCTGAAGAGATAGCATAGCTGACAGGCATAGTCAGAGTTAGCTTTAAATATCATGCACCCCATCATTTGGTGGGTGGGTGTTGTCGCTAACTGTGCTTCCTTTTCAACAAAGAAAGTAGTGAGTTGCCAAAAAACAAGGATGTTCCATCTTAAGGATTATGCTGAATTCGTTCCAGGGGAACATTTTTTTTTTAAGATGAATTTTATCCTAAAATATTTTTTTCCGAATGTATTTAGGCACTCTATCCAAGGAAAATAATTTAAGTGTTGTGTCATGCCTGCCGATGCCACAATTATACAGACTGGCCAAAGGAGACCCTGGACCTACAGTCGACTGAATGACCAAACAGGTGGTAAAATACAATTTTGTTCTTTTTTAATTGTTTTCTCTACTTCCCCTCCCATAATCATGGATTTTTGGAAAGGTCAATTTCATTTTCTTTAGGAAAAGGAGTCTTTTCTTCATCTCCCAATGCTAAGTTGATGTCCTGCCCTAGAAGTATTCCCTTTAATTAAGTTGGTCTGAAGGTCAGAAACCATAATCAATATGGAGGATGGTTGCTGCAAGGTGCTAATTGACATCCCCAAAGAGGAACAGTGTCAACAATCAATGGAGAAGAGCAGAGCCCTGGTAGATTTATGGCTTTGATTTTGAAAAGGCACGGGAATGCCCTGTGATGTTTTCCCCCGTACTCCTTTTGAATGTTAATGCTTTCTTGAAGATGATTTCAGACTCACTGCTAGGATACTGCCTCTACTCACTGAAGCAGAATCCTCAGAAGAGTTGCTGAGGCAGAACTGAAATCATGGCTTGCCTCAGAGAAGCAGCCGTATTGGCTGCTAACGATGCCTCACACAGAAAGACGATGCTCCTTTAACTCGGGGGTTTTCTTGGGAAGTTTCTAAGCTTGAAACAACAGCTTTAGATCTGGGGTGTGCCATCAGCTGCTTGCAGCTACCACTGTCTACTGCTGTAACACAGCTTGGTCGGGAAGAATGGAAACTAAAGAGGCTTATAACTACCTGTAACTGTTCCACCAGGAAATGGATCAAGTGTTTGTTCAGCCAGATCCAGGTACTTGACCAAAATGATGTCTTTGATGGGCTAATTAAATATTTTTCTTTAACTTTACAGTTTATGCATGAACAATAATTGCATCGATGCTTTTTGGATCCAAGTTCTGAATTTAGATCTAGCTGTCAGATAAAGTCTAATTAAACAGTTGCTAGGTGAAGTTAACACCAGGGAGTCAAATGTAATGGTGCCTTTATTTTAAAAGCATGCTTAAGTTTATAATGCTACTGATACTGGATAAAATGGCTTTTTTCTTTGCTAGGCTGCAGTAAATTATTCCTGAAAGCTGTGTGCCCGGTACAATATTTTTTCCTGCTCACCTAAAATATCCAGCCTTTCAAAATGTAACAGGGATGTTTTAATTTGTTTATAAAGAATCAAAACTCAACAACTCATAATGATAGTTCTGGCTGTCCTTACTGTCCATAGGTGATAATCAATGTGCAATCCTAGCCTTTTGAGGTGTTAGCTAGTGGATTTTTTTTCCCCACATGGAATCAGACTGGGAAAGAGAAAGAAAACTGGGTAGAACAGCAAGCTTTTTTGTATGAAGTTAAAAGTTCCAGTTTGCTGGTAGTGCCTTTTGATACCCCCAGTTACTAACAGGGCATGTGCTTGCTATTTTTCTGATGTTCTCAGCTAGGGCTGCAGTCTTGCCCTGCAGTCCCTTTAAAAGTCTTCAAACAGATGTTAGGAGGAAGGTGAAGACAAGGAAGAAGTAGAGCTGAGGTTAGGGCTCTGGCTCAAGAGAAGGGACTCCTGCTGACCAGAACTGACAAGCAGGGGTCAGCCAGAATGACAGGGTCCACTCCCAAACACAAGCAGACTTGTCTGCAGGCTGCCTTTGCAGGGATGGGCAGAGGAGACAGACTTCTGAGTATAACAGCAGGGTCTGGCAACAGTTCTCAACTGCCTGTTGACATTTGTAGTTGATTTTTATATTTACACATCTTTAAAATCATTGTTTGTGGACTATTTAGTAGCCTTGGGTCTATTTTTTCAGTGTATAGAATATTTACCCTAAGCTGTCTGGTGAATTTTGAATCATCAGGGCTATTGTATGAGAACAAGAGGGTTGTATTCGAGGGAAAAAAGATGCAAAAAAAGATGTGGAAGGCATGTATTTATGTGAGTCCAAAAATGGGGGGAAGAGGGGTTAAAATGCATGAAGTACCAAGAAAGAGCCTGGAAATCTTGACCTAAATTCTTGGCTGGTGACCAAGGGGATCATGAATTCATAGGTGAATAAGTTTTACTTATCCACAAGATTCATAGGTGAATAAGTTTTGCTAATGTGGTGATTTGATTTCTTAGTTGATGAGGAGGTGTATGTTGAGGGCTCACAGTTGTGGAGAGAGTTGTATAATAGGATAGTTTGGCATATTTACATATCTAGGTGGGATGGTGGGTAGTATGGAGAGTGGGGTGGACCTGGAGAAACTCTGGTTATACAAGCAGCAAGGCAGCAGAGGCTTCCTTCAGCTTAAAAAATAGAGAGTAATTCTATTTAGCCTAAGTCTTAAGACATGTATAACTTAATCATTGAAAGTCATGTCAACACTTCCACAACCAACTACAGAACTGATACAGAACAATGCAGTACTCTTAAGTTTGCCTCTACCAGTCGCTGCAAATTCAGAGCTGCCTGGCTAGCCAGTACCCAATGTACAGATTGGCCTTACTAGTCTTCAGATAAATATATATAAGGTAACAGGATGTCTCTGTAGGGCATGCATCGTGACCATCACATGTAAATGTGTCTGAATAAGCCCATGTGTGTTCTTGCTTAGTGGACAAATTGTTTTCACATGTACTTTTGAGAACATGTCAAGCTACACAACTAGGTTTGTGACCTGGAAGTTTTAAAAATTAGGGATGACAATGTTGTGACTTAAGAGCACCTCAAATTCAGACAGCATTGTTTAAATTGCACCCTGAATGCCAAAGGATGACACCTTACTACTCACTAACATGCCAGGGAGAAACTTGTAATCCTGAATCCTTGTGGGGAATGCTACTCTTTTAGAAACTGATTTTATGGTGTGGGGCAGCTTACTTATACTCGCCATTCCTTCATGTTCTTGTTTGGATAAGATAAATCAGAAATAAACCTAATTTTGCACAAAACTGGCACAAAGAAAGAAACACTCATTTATCATTACCTATTTATTGCACACCCACTATACGCCAGGCAGAACTACACATGTACTCTGACCACTGCAACTATTGATAATGTTGTTGCAACCCATGACAGGAGCAGGCACAGGGCAGTTAACCAGAAAATTGAGGTGGTGGAATCAAATGCCTGCATGGACCCACAAAACAAGGTGCCCAATGCACTTACCTAATTCTGTCACTGTCACTTTAAAAATAAGAAAAGAAACATGTCATTGCTTTTTGATATCTTTTCTTCAGGAAAAAAAAAAAAAACAGTTTTCCTTACTGTGAAGTTGTATAATAAGATGCTAATAAAATGAAATGTCCAAAGGATCCAAGCTGGAGAAGGGTGCATGTTGACATTTATAGTTTCCATGGAAGGCATTTGGATTCAAGATAATTTAAATGGCTGCCCTTCCCCTCTGAAAGAAAGTAGGATTAGGTAAAAAAGGGTTGTCCTCTTAGACAGAAGACAACTGCTTACATCTAGTGGATTTTCATATTTCGGACCCCAGTCTTAGCAATGAAACCAAGAAACGCTTAAAGATTTAAACAACAGCTTTTCAAATCACGACATCAGTGACTATTCAAGTGTCACTGTGACTTGGGCTATCTGGGAGGCTTTGAAGCAAAATCTATTTCAAACACAATGGTCTGACAACCCAGTCAACTGGATGACACGTGCTTTATTTTTTCATCCTCTCTGTATCAGCTGGCACCTTGAAGTTTGAGTTTAGTTCCCTGGGACTGTGAGGGGCCAAAGACTTGATTCAACCTCTTTTTGAAGAAGCAGAGCAGAAGCAGTTCCTCAAGGAGTTTGTTATTGAATAAGAGAAATGAGACCAATCCTTGGAGATCTGTAATAGGTGCTGCCAGAACACAGGGAATAGGAAGCACCCCATTCCTTTAGTGAAGAGAAAGCTAGAGGCCCCACCAAGGAGCTGGTATTTGGTGGAGCCCCTGGGGGAGACAGCAAAATTCACAAGTGGAAACAGGGCCAGGAGGAGGCCTAGACAGAGAGCACCATGAATGAAAGTGCATGATGGTGGGAAGTTGTCCCTGGAGGAGTTCCAAGAACAGCAGGTATTAGGTGGAGTTGGACAGCAAAGGGAGGGCATTCTCCTCAGGGGTCTCAGACTCAGTTACATGTACATTTTTCTTATTAATATGTTGACCATTTTGCTTGAAATGAAGTGAGATTTGATGCTTTTTTCCTTTTTAAACTTATGAAAATAAGTTAATATATTAGAAAAATTCCATTATTAGCATATGCCCTGATTTATGGTCCAGATATAAGGATATAAGGTCCCTATGGAGGTTAATAGATGGGAGAAGGTCTTGGACACCTGAGTACGAAGGTTTTCTGTGAGATCTGAGCTTAGAAAGATGAATTAAAATGCAGTATGTCAGAAGTATAGGGAGAGGAAGAGAGGGCCTCTGGCAAATTACCATTACTGAATCGGTGGTTAATAGTGAGAAGGACTATGGCTAAAAATGCTCATATGGGCTTTCCATGACAGAGGGTTTGATACTTTGTGATCATCACAGAGTCTGGAGAGACTGACCTGAAAAAAAGGAATGTACTATATGATTTTTAGAAAATGTCATTTCATCTTTTTATTAAGATTTCCTTAATCCAATATTCACATTAGATTTTATTTCCTGAGAACATACAAATAGATCTGGCAAAGGGAAGACATGGATGTGCTGCTATGGGGGAAGCTGGTCAGGATTACAATATTGCTGTGAGTAGCTACGGTTCACCTTCATACTTAAACCAACTACGTTTTATTACCATTAACAATTAGGATGAGGATGGTTATGTCAAAATCTTTTGAAGTAATTTTCTTGTCCAGATTTCAGTACTTATCTGAAAAAAAAGATTTCATTGTTCATATAAAAGCAATGATGAATATTTCTAAGTATCTTTTTTTTTTTTTTTTAGCAAAAAGGGACATTTTGCTTTAACAGATATTTTTAAATTTTAGAAGCCTTTGAATATTTTTGTATTGTGGTGGTCAAGTGATTAAAAGTATTTCTTTTTTCCTGCACCTTATTTATATCTGATGCTTCCTTTAATTTAAGCATGATGTTGAGCTTTCCAAATTTGTAAATTATTGATTAGCTGATTGTGAGGTTTAAAATCAAGCAGGCTCTTCCAGGGATTTCAATCAATCCTAGGCAAAACTGTGAAATACTTGGCATTTGTTTCTGGATCACCTCCTGACCTTCTTATCTCTCTCACCATCCTCCATCCCTCCCCAGGACTCTCCTGCTGGACCATCTGCTAATGATACCCCTTGTCTCCAATCCCCAAAGTCCTAACAGCCCCTCACCTCCAGCAAGATCATCCTCCAGTCCTTTCTCTCCCTTCTTCAAAGTGGGAACAGTTTTCAGAGACAAATCCTTACAAATGTATTCATGTGTCACTTTACTATGTAAAATATTGTAATTTAATAGGAGCCTTTGATGATTTGACAAAAAAAGAAGTTATTTTAATAGGAAGTTAGGCAGTCTGGTATGCACAAAGGGAGCAGGCTTACAATTTACAAAGAGCTACAGAGTTTTCAAAAAAGCTTTGATTTCTATTTTTTCATCAGTTTGGTATCTGGAAGGAGTTGGCGATGAAGGTTAGAGAATACATATTTACATTTTAGAAAGTTCTTCAAAACATGTAATCAGGCTGCAAAGAGGGTTAACCATATCCCTACATCTTGCCTTTTAATCAGCTTAGGGGGGCTAAAACTGCAAACTAAAACTGATTTTTAAATCAATGCAATACCTGACTTCTGTGTGGAGAAGCCAGATCCCAAAGTCACTTATAGGGAAACTGAATGGGAAGATGAGGCTGATCATCTGAATCAGAATAACAAGGTTATTTTCCGGGACTCTCTGGAATGGGTGCCCATCACTGCAACCCCCAAATGAATGGTGTATCTGCTCTAACACCTGAGTCATAGGAAAAACGTAGGAAATATGAGAAGAGAACATGGCATTCTGCCTTGTATGAAGGGAAAGGTGGGAAAAGACTGCTCCCTGGGTATCAAGATGATTCCCATCAAGTAGAGACCAGAAGTGGTAAGGAAGGGACAGAACAAGTCAGTCAGCTTATGGCTGGAGGGATATTCTCACAGGCATAAATGATTCTATGTCTAGTTCTTAATTTTTCTTATTAAACTAAACTAGACTAGAAATCTTTATGTTGTATATTTACACAGGTAGTGATGTTATCTTTTCTTATATTTCCTTGTCTTCATGGATTATGTAATATTTTCATTAAAAAGTTTCTGAAAATACATATTTGTCTCAGTTGTGTGAAAATAGACAAAGAACTCTGACATCTTTCTGGCTGGAGACAAAATGGATAAAGAATGGGGATTCCAATTAAACCAGCTATAATGACAGGGGCCGAGTGGGGATCCTTATTAGGACATGGACATACAAGCAGGAACGTGGCAGAATGACTTAGGTATGTGTTCCTCAATCACAACATGGCTTTCATTAGACCCAGCTCTTGGAGAAGTTTCTATCATTAAATCCAGTTTGGGTATTCTGGGTGGGTACAGATGGACCCAGTTGGAAGGCCCTAGAGGTAAGGAGTGCTGTTAAAAGTTCTGGTCACTCTTTCCTTCCCCTCTTTCTGCTCCTCAGTCCCAGTTACCCACTATGGAGCATCAACACCCTAAGCTCAGAGGCTACTGAAACACAAGCAAGACAAAACTAAACCCACTTCACTAATGTCTTGTATATTCCTAACCTTAGTTTTTAAAAATACAAACTTTATCCCAATCTTACTTCAAAATAAAAATGAATTATAAATGAATCTGTTGCATTATTTCAGCTTTTTTAAAAAAAATTAAAGAGTCATGAAGTATTCAAGGGATCCATTCTCCCCAAATTGGTGACTCCTCCCTCCCAGATACTGGTTGCAATACTCTTTAGAAGCTGGTTTTTTTTTTTAAAGATTTATTTATTTTTGTGCAAGAACCAGCGTATAGGCAAGAGGGATGGGAGGGTGAGAGGATTCACCAGAGACAGAGAGGGGAACAGAACAGGCAGACTGATGAAATACACTGCTAAGGGGAGCAGCGGGACAGACAGGAGAGGTCTTCTTCGCCATGTGGGATTCTCGCTGGCCGGCCGGGATTGAACCTGCGCTGCAGAGGCTGCGGACAGCTTCAAGGTGCCGCGCTCAACTGCCTGCGCCACTAGAGAGGCCCTAGAAGCTGTTTTTTTTAAACTGTGATTTTATAAACTTCGAAGTATCAACATACATGCAAACTTTTCATGATTACTAGTGCTGCACTTCAAGGCAATAATTAGAAGTCAACTAAAGAAACAGTATGTTAATGCTTCAGATCATAATCTCTATTTTTGTTTGGCTGCTTTTTTCATTGAACACAATTTCTTTTCAATCCTTGTTAATTTCTATAGCTGAATGCTCTATAATTTTTCTTGCAAATTCATAAAAATGTCATGATGTTTATATATATGTCTAATACAGAAACTTTTCTTTACAAAATCTGGTTTAAATAGATTTAGTTCAATATCTGAAGCTTTTAATAGGCTTGGTGTATACTTTTATACCTTAAAAGGTAAACAATATTTATACACCTCAGTTTTTCTACCAGTAAAATGGAAATGGTGATTATGCAGCTTTTTCCTTCTTTTCCTCTTTACCAAATGGTCTTACATAGCAGAAAGCCTTTCGAAAAGGCTTTTTGAAAAATGCAGTCAAAAATTAAATAAAAATGAAGTCAATCATTTCCTTTTCCCTAGCTCCATCCTCTAGATGCTTCCCAGGGTCAAATATTGAATCCTGTCATTGTTTTCTGAAGAAAAAAGAAGCAGCAGCAGTAGCTTGATGGTTCGCAGTGAGCCACCCGCCTTCTCCCTTAGCCCAGGAAAGAGAAAGCAAAGGAGAAGCATTTCCTTAGTCATGTCTTGAGTAAAGCAATACTTTATCATTCTTCTTTGTATACCTTTCAAAGGCTCTCACAGACATTCCTATTCATTAGAGCACCTTGAGACATGTAGACATTACTATTTTCATTCATAGTTTAGTCATGTCTCCAAAGACCCATACTTATTTAGCGGTAAAGTGGAGGCCATAGTCTAGAGTCTAGAGCTCAATGCTCCCCAAGAAAGTTTCCATATCAAATACTTTTTTTACCCTTAGTTTCCTTGTGCTGGGGTTGCAGAGGTCCTTGCTTGCATGGAGCTTGTAATAGAGTGACTGTTGGAGTATCTTTAGTCACAGTTCTGGCACATAGCTGGTGTTCATTCAATAGCATCATTATAAGAATGATGTGCGAGTAATATTGTTGGAGGAAAGCTAGAAGAGACTTGGCAGGAAGAGACTATATTTGGATGTCAAGTTGGCTACACACCCTGAGGTCAATGTTACCTTCATGCTTTTCATCTGTACTCTGGTAGCATTCTCTACCCCGCCTTCCTGGCCCCAGGTTGTTGCTCTGAGGACAATCTGGTCATTTCATGCAAGAGTAAAAGACTCTTTCCTGTAATTAAACAGAATTAAGCATCTGTGATGAAAAGTTTAGAGATCCTCTTCTCTCTGAAAGACATGACTGTTAGCCCAGAAAATAAGGCTGTTATTTGATGGTTATTCCCTTTCCTTCCCCTTCTTTCTCCAGCAGATCATTCATCCTCTCCAAGGTGCAGCCATCATGACTTCAGCAGGCTGATGATGGAAGAAAAGAAAATTGGGAGATCCTGTGTTCTGGCTTCACTGGACGATGGATGGAGGACAACCTGCCCCTTCATCTCTAGCACCCTTTGGGAATACATCAACAGACTCTAGCATGTCCCTGGAGCAGAAAACCACATTTGTTTTTGTGATTTTGTTGTTTATTTTCTTGGGCATCCTCATTGTCAGGTGCTTCCGGATTCTTCTAGACCCATATAGGAGCATGCCGACCTCGACCTGGGCTGATGGACTTGAAGGTCTGGAGAAAGGGCAGTTTGACCATGCCCTTGCTTAGCAAGGAAGGAACAGGATCCCCTCCTGAGAAGTGCAAGTGATTTTTGTCTTGGACTAGAATTCCTTTTAGTCAATGATCTCAACAAATCAAGTTTTAATATCTGGCCCTAGGACTACACCCATTATTCAGGAAAGATGTAGTTGGGTTAAAGACATTTGAGAATATTGGAAATGGAGGTTTATATCACTAACCCAAAATAGGGAGGTTTAAATTTTTGTGCTTACTGAATGAAGGAATACTATTGAATGTATGCATCAGCACTGACATAGACCTTGCCATAATAAGAACAACTATATGACTGGCTTGAGAATAAAAGACAAGAAAGGATGTGATCTGAAACTGGTAGCAGGGCTAAGAAGAGGCTTCCTTGTGCTAATTGTGTCTCAGTTTGTTTTATTTTCATGATCACCTGGGTCCTGGACAGAGAATGAGGAAGATTGTGCAGAATGGACCCACAGCAGGTCCTTACTGTGTACTATGTCCTAAAATAAGGAGAATGGGGAAGCAGTAAGAGGATTAAAAGAAATGGTTCCAGCCCTGGAAAATATGAGTGATAATGACATTTTATTTTTGAAGTGAAACTGAATTTAAAGGCTTAGAGAGCTTTTAGAACTGTTTACCAGGCCAAGTACAGTCTATGTACTCATATCAGTAACAAATGCAGAGGTAGCTACGCATAACCTGAACTTATTTTCTTTACACAAATGGTTGAAATGATAGGTTGCAAGTGAAGTTTCAAGTTGCTGTTATTATTTTTTTAAAAAACAAAAAGTTAATTGTTTAGAGGAGAAGACTTTTATAGTCTTAGGAGGAATGTGTGTTTATGGCTGAATATAGAAACAAATAAAAAAATTTCAAGACACAGAAGTGTCTCCTTTCTTATTTCACTGAAAGGAATGCCCTGGAAGCCTAGTGTTACACCCCAAAAGGTATAACAATTGGGGGGATGGGAGGGATTGAGGGAGGAAGGGAGGAATAGAAGGAAGGAGGGAGGAGTGGAGGGAAGAAAAAGAGAGAGAGAGAGAGAGCGGGAGATAGAGAAACAGAGAGAGAGACAGAGAGAAAATATGAATATGAGCAGACCATGAAAGGTCACGGAATTCATCTCTCTCCCATTTCAGCAAGAGCTAACATAAACTGTCTTCAACACATAAAACCTATTTTAAGCACGATTTAAGTCCACTAAAAAAATGTGAAAACCTGTTAATTTAGGTTCTATTGGGAGAAAAACTTGGTATCTAAACTAAACAACTTAGGTTCCACTTATAGTCTATATCTGATTTTCTCCTCAGCTAGCTAGCATTCATTTTATTTAAAAAAGCCAACTATGTTCTAAGAAGACATCCCTTAGAAAAATCACTTTGTAGTCTCCTTTTACTAAAAAAAAAAAAAAAAAACAGAAAAACAACAACAACAGAAACATTCTTTGGGATTCCTGCTGCCCCACGAAAGGTCCCTGTCAGTCATTTGAACAATGATTCAGACACATGCCTTCCAATATTTTTCAGTTCTCCAACATGGTAGAAAGGTATTCAAGAACAAGAACTAGCCCTGTTGTTTTCCTCTCTCTCCAGTGCCAGAAATCCCAAGTTTAGAGTAGGTACTCAATAAATATTAGAGTGGGTTTGAATACACACCCAATAAAATGAGATAAAATAATAAGGATACACATGACATGGAGCATTTGAAGAAAAAACAAAACTTAAAATTAGTGGGCTGAGGAAACATGTATTAGTAAGATAGAAAAAAATATACTTAGGTGACTTAATGGATCATAGGTCAGTATAGGTCATAGGTCAGTTCTGTATCTAAGGATAAGTCAGATTTATCTGATCATATATAGGTTCTATATCTGATCATAGGTCAGATCATAGGTCAGTTTGTTATAGGGCAGGGAGAGGGGTAGCCCAAACCCCGCAAACCTGCCTGTTCTAAATGGGTTCTGCCATCCGCCGCATCAACACAAAACATAGGAGACTTTAATGGGAAGGAACTTTAATACAATTTGGAAACAATACAGGAAAGGCAAAGAATCTAGTTTCTAAATCAAGCACCCAAAGTTACCCATCCCCTCGTGGGTAAAACTCCATCCAAATGGGATCGGCCCAGAACAAGGCCCCAAAGCCTGCCACAAGTCTAAAGCATCTTCCAGTGGGGACCCACAGAAAAGGGTCAGAAACAACCAGACAAGCCAGGAAGAAAAAGAGCAAAATCAAAATCAAGATAAAAGCTGCCATTGTCACCTCCCCACGGGTCTCACCCACATCTGTGTCACCCAGTCCACGACCAAAAAGACAAGCTGTTTCTTCACGTGTCTCTAGGCTCCATGCGCCTCCTCCAGGTCTCCTGGCTCCGTCCTGCTCCTTCCTTCCTCAGTCTCTTCTGCAGCTTCTCCTCTTCCTGCTCAGCTCCACCCTCCCTTGGGTGGGGCAGGGAACCTCCCTTGGGTGGGGCAGGGAACCTCCCCCTTTCCTCGGGACCACCCTGTTACAAGTTCTATATCTAAGGATTTTGAAGGCATTAATTAACTTATATAAAAACCTTTGTTTTCCTCTCCCTATTTTTATTTTTTTAAAGATTTATTTATTTATACAAGAACTGGGGTACAGGCCAGATGTGCGGGAGGGTGAGAGGATTCACCAGAGACAGAGTGGGGAGCAGAACAGGCATACGGACCGAAAACACTGCTGAAGGGAGAAGTGGGCAAGACAGGAGAGGTCGCCACGCCATGTGGGTATCTCCCTGGCTGCCTGGGAATCGAACCTACGCTGTAGAGGCTGTGGACAGCCTCACAGCGCTGTGCTCAACCCGCTGCGCCACCAGGGGAGGCCCCTAAATTTTTTTAAAAATTTATTTATGCAAACAAGAGCTGGAGTACAGGCCAGAGGTGCAGGAGGGTGAGAGGATTCACCAGAGACAGAGTAGGGAACAGAACAGGCAGACCGACTGAAATACACTGCTGAGGAGTAGCGGGCAAGTCAAGAGAGGTCTGTGGGTAGCTCTCTGGCCAGGGATCGAACTTGTGCTGCAGTGGCTGCGGATAGCTTTAAAGGTTGCGTCTTAACCCCTGGCGCCACCAGGGAGGTCTCTTCTGGCATAATTTTTCTGAGACATACATCTCACAAGTCACATCTCAGATTTTAGTCAATGCTTTGGAATTTAAAATACTTTATTAAAATAATTGTTGAAATATGTGCTGCATTTCAACTCTGAAAGTTGACATTTTTTGATATTACAAGGTTTTAAAAAATTATTTATGGTGGGCAAAAAAAAATAAAGTTTCACATCACACCAAATTTATCAATATATTTACAGTATAAAAGCTTGAGTGTTTAAGTAAGACATTGTGCAATTAATCCAGTTTTAAAAAGGAAACTAATACTTTTTTTTACATGCATAAGTATTTGCTCTAACTTCTGCCTCCCAAAATGTTGCTTATTTAATTTCAGCTTTAACCCTTAAAAATGGTAAAAGATTGATCTGGCTTGGAATGTTCATTAGTTGAACAGCAGGAGTTGAGTTAATCTCCTTACACTTCATGTTAAATTTACTTTATTCAGTGTTTAAGATGTTTTAAAAAATGTCTTGTGGAGAGAACAATGTTGATCTAGAACTTGGGGTGTTTTGGTTGTGGTTCAAAACGGAGAATGAATTTGCCACGTTTTTCTCAGTGAAAAATAAGCTCAATGCTATAGTGACCTTGGGAAAGTAATTTTTTTTTTCATCCTGGGATGCAGCTATTCATGATAAAGAGCCGCTGCACTCCTTATGAATATCTTGTAAGGTAGGCAAAATGCTGCACTGTTACTCTGAAGGCAGAAAGCTAGGGAAGTGGGATGATGTGACCTTTCAAGAATGTGCTGCTCACCCCAAGGAGCCTGGAGTAATTAAAGCAGAGACAGAGGTAGCCTTGCTCACAGGAGGGATCAGTTTACTCTTAATAGCCCCAAGCTCTTTATCACTTGTTGTATTCTTGCTCTTGAAAAGGGAGGGGTGGAGAGTGGGGAGTCCCAGTGAGGGGAGGTTGAACAAGGAGCAGTAATCTGATAAGAAAAAACAAAAATAGAGTGAGGAATACAGGGAGGAAAGAAAGAAGAGCAAGCTCTGGGAAGCCCTGTGGCACTTACTTGCAATCTGTGCCCAGGAGGCCTCATAGACACAGGCAGCTATTTCAGTCTATTCCCGTTAGAGAAAGAGATCCTTGCATTGCAGGGAGGAAGGGTATGGAAACTGGAATTGACAGCCACTCTTCATATCATTTTCTTTCTCATGAATCTACAATGACTCCCACATTTCACCTCGCCATTTAGGACCAACATTACTGTAGAATTTATGATTGAACATATCACCTCAGATTTAAAAAGAGGGAGGGCCTCCCTGGTGGCGCAGGAGGTTGAGCGCAACACTGTGAAGCTGTCTGCAGTCTCTGCAGCGCGAGTTCGATCCCCGCTGGTCACGGAGATACCCACATGGCACAGCAGACCTCTCCTGTCTTGCCCACTGCTCCCCTCAGCAGTGTTTTCAGTTCATATGCCTGTTCTGCTTCCTCCTCTGTCTCTGGTGAATTCTCTCACCCTCCCGTGCCTCTGGCCTATACCCCAGTTCGTGCATAAATAAATAAATCTTAAAAAATAAAAGAGGTGTATGACATGTCGTGTTTCGCCTCTATCTCCTTCTATATATTTTATGGTTTCAGGTCTTATGTCTAGTTCTTTAATCCATTTTGAGTTGTTTTTTTGTGCATGGTGTGAGGTAGTAGGAATCTTTTGGATGTAGTAGGGATCATACTAAGCAAAATAAGCCATAAAGGAAAAGAAAAATACCGGATGGTCTCACTCATAGCAGGAATTTAGAAAACTTAAATAAAGGACCAGGAAAAAGACTAATTATAATAAAGTAAAAATCAAAACAAGCAACTATAAACCAGAGACACACTATGGGGTGGGGGAAAGGAGGAGGGATTAGAGTCAAAAATAGGGGGTGAGGGAATTGTGTGGGGGAATATAACCAAGATGAAAAAGCATACATTGTGCAAAAATGAAAAATGATGTAAAAAATACATAAAATAAAATATTAAAAAAGGAAAAATTATGCAAGCTGTCTTAATGATCAATCTCAAAGTTGTACAGTAGGGTGATGATCTCCATAAAAAGTGTCCAAACCATTACACACTTTCCCAGTATCTGAAAGTAGTATTCCTATAATACCATTTGTAAGACCCAAATAGCATAAAGAACCAATTACCATTAATTTATATGGGAAAAATTTTGAGTGTTTCCAGACTCAAAAATTAACCTACCAAATCATACCAAATAACACATAAAACTTAAAATAACACTAATATATGGTAAAAGCAGAAAAAATAAGATAAATACATAGCCTGTGATGAAGGACAAGAATAGAAAAAAAATTGAAAAGGAGGTATGCCACAAGACCAGAACCTGGCTCACACAAGGAGGTGGGGGTAGAAGAGATTAGCACTGCCATTGACATAGCTATGGAAACCAAGATCCTTAGGCAGAGGACACAGTTGTGGAAACTAGTATCCTTAGGCGCAGACTATGATCATTAGGCATGGACACCTAGATTACAAAGCATAAAATCCAAGCAGGTATCAGACTGCTGTCTAGAGCACAGACCCAAGGGTAAAGACGTGAAGATTGAGCCCAATAGACCCCAAAGGTAAAGATATGGAGATTGAGCCCATTGTGGAATTTCTAGTCTCTTTCAGATTCCGCACAGTTGTACAAAATTAGCAACCTACTGAGGCTCACAAGGAGTGAGCCCCTCCCAAACAAAAGAAGACTATGTCAGTTCAGTCTCTGCACAGGCTCGGGGGCAGGACTCCTACTGCCCACCTGTGACTATGCAGATGCTTCTTTTCACCAACTCTGTCCTGCAGGGCAGCAGCTTCCTGCCTGCCTGTACCATGAAGACCTGTACCATGCCGGGTCTTCTCTTCACTGATCTCCCTCGGGCTGCTCTCCTCAAGGCCGCCTGCCTGCAACCATGTAGGCCTCTCAGCAAATCTGTCCCTTTCGGGCAGCTCCTCCTGCCCGCTTGTGTCTATGTAAGTGTCCTTTACTGCCCTATCCCTTTTCTAATAAACCTGCTCTTTAAATATAAATACCGTCTCCGTCTCGTGGAGCAACTCACAGCGTGCGCTGGTGAAACCTTTCCCAGAGTGAACCCAAGGACCCTGCACGCCAAACCCACAGACTCTAAAAACAACAGCAGCCTGTATAAGACCATAGTTTCGATTACCAGAATCGGGAAGACAGCAAGCACACTGGAAGGCTGAGGTGGTGATGATGGTGGTTAAGAGAAGTCAATGGAGGTTGGGATGATGCTCATTTCACCACCATCAAAATGTTTACTTACGTCCAGTTTTATTCTAATCACAACCCCCTTATTCTCTCAGGCTTTTCTGATAGTTCAGGACATATTTTGCTAACAGATGCACAAACTAAATTCAGATGACACAGATACATAGTTCGAAGCTATGGTGGCTTGATGCCAAGATGCTGAGTGTGCTTCCTAGGAATGAGCCTGGTGTGGTCACTCTCGCTGCCACGAGTTCTGTCTCTTTACAATTGGCTGACTTAAAACAATCAACAAATGCTGGATGCTATTTGCTTTCTGCCTTTTATGGTAAAAGAAAAAAGATTGCAGGGGATATCAATATGTGCACATGCAATCTGGGATTAAACTGATCAATACCAACAGAGATGCCAACAGGTCATTGAATAATATTGTTTATTTTTATTATTTTTTAAAAGATTTATTTATTTATTTATACAAGCACTGGGTACAGTCAGAAGCATGGGAGGGTGAGAGAATTCACCAGAGCCAGAGCGGGGAACAGAGCAGGCAGAAGGACCAAAGTACACTGCTGAGGGGAGCAGCAGGTGGCAGGAGAGGTCTGCGCTCCATGTGGGACCCTCCTCCAGTGGCCGGGGAGTAGCCAGGGATTGAACTGGCGCTGCAGAGGCTGCAGGCAGCTTCTCAACCCAGTGCTCAACCGCTGCGCCACCAGGGAGGCCCTGAATAATATTGTTTTGATAAATGTCATTTTGTTATAACATTGATGAGGAAAAAGAAATCCTGACTGAAGTGAACTAAATAATGTTATTCAAGGGCCTAGTTTCATTACATGTTGTTTTGCCTAAACTTGCCGTGTCAAGAACCTATTGATAGTGAAGTTACTGTATTTATATTTTGAGATGCAAAATTTTGTTCCTCCTGTTTGTTAAATAAATAAATGAATAATTTCAAGATAGATGACAACTTACTCAGAAGTATGCTACAGTGTCTCATCCTACAGCTTGCTTAGGCCTGATGAGCTGGGACCCAACACTTGAGTCAATCTGGGGTCTTTTCCATGATCATTTTTCAGAACAGGGTTCTCCACTGAATTTAGTATAGAGTGGATATTTTGTTTGCAATTTTCTGCTATAAACTATAAACATGTCTTGCCAAAAAGCACCAAAAGCTACCCTTATATCCCTCTAACCCACAGCTTTCCCCAATATCCTGATTGATGTTTTTGTACTTCAGAGTAAGAGGGATTCAATTTAAATCACCTTTCAAAAGGGATTTCCACCTATATTCTCTCCTGAGCCCTATAACCATCCTATTGCTCTAAATTTATGCCAGTTTCCTGTATTTTTTGGTGTTCAAAAGCTGGAAAAGAACACTGCTGTCTTCTACTTCAACCCCTTCCCTTTATTTACAAAGGAATAGAGAAGCAAAGAGGTGAAATGACATGCCTGCAGTCACTTCTTCACCCATTGGTTGCAGCTGTAGATGAATTCAAACAGGACAAGCAGTTAATAAATCCATAAAAAAATATTCATTTGTAAATTGACATGACAGTTATTTTTCAGTAGTCTTTTTTGGGTGGAACGGGTAACAATCATGTTGTGTTTCTTGGAAAAAACCAAACCTATGGACAATGTATTTTCTTTTTTTTTTTTTTTTTTTAAGATTTATTTTTTATTTATTTATACAAGCACTGGGTACAGTCAGAAGCGCGGGAGGGTGAGAGAATTCACCAGAGCCAGAGCGGGGAGCAGAGCAGGCAGAAGGACCGAAGCACACTGCTGAGTGGAGCAGCGGGCGGCAGGAGAGGTCTGCGCGCCATGTGGGACCCTCCCCCGGTGCTGGGGATTGAACCGGCGCTGCAGAGGATGCGGGCAGCCTCGCAAACCAGTGCTCAACCGCTGTGCCACCGGGGAGGCCCCAATGTATTTTCTTTTGAAATATTTCCAAGCTTCAGTTAAGTAGCTGAATAACCAGAAGTATTTCCAGGTAGATTATAAAAGATTCTTCAGCAAAGATTATGTTTCTCAAAACACAGGATAATCAATCTAGGATAAGGCTTCAGTTTCTTTATTTCCAAAGAGACCTCTGAACTGTTTTTCTAACAGCAGATATACAACAAGGGAGATTATAACATAAAGTTCACAAGGGCTGTGGGTATCCTATCTCTGCTTTATCAAAGAGTTGCCTGGATCCTCTTGGGGCATAAATAAAGCTTCCTCCTTGGTGGTGCAGTGGGTTGAGTGCAGCGCTGTGAATCTGTCCGCAGCCTCTGCAGCATGGGTTCGATTCCCAGTCGGCCAGGGAGATTCCCACATGGCGCAGCAGACCACTCCTGTCTCGCCTGCTGCTCCTCTCAGCAGTGTATTTCAGTCCTTTTGCCTGTTCTTTCCCCTGCTCTGTCTCTAGTGAATTCTCTCACCCTCCCGCACCTCTGACTTGTACCTCAGTGCTTGTATAAATAAATAAATCTTAAACAAACAAAAAAAGCTTCAGAATATATACAGTAAATATTTGAAGTTTGAAAGAACCCTTTTCTGTCATGCATTTTTTCCTAGTTACTTCACTTCTTTCTTTCTCTCCATTCCCTGATAGTATTCTGGAAGGGGCATAATGTAACATTAAATTCTGTTCTTCTTTGATAATGAATATTTTCCTCAATAGTCACAACAAGTAGCTGCCTAGTCTCTGCCTGAACATGTCTAACGTCTTAAGGAGTGCATTCCATTCTGAGCTTGCTATGATTTTTTGTAAATTATTAACTTATGTGCTATAAATATGTCCTTCCATAATTTTCACCAATTGGCCTTGGTTTAATTTTTAAATTTTTCTTCTTCTGAAGTGATAGATTTTTTATGCATACTCTCAAGATGAAGCTAGGGTTGACAGACAGTTCTCCCTGAGTCTATTCTCTTTCTGCGTATCTTTCCATCAAAGGGATTTTGTTCTTCTCAAACACATTTGTTTAAAAAATAGTATCTCCATTCCCTTAGGAAAATAGTTGGGCAAGGTTGCTTGCAGTCTATTATAAAACATTGGGATTTCCTAGCTCAGAACTCCTATGACATAAGCTGCTCTGTGTGTATGTATTATCTGATCCTTCTTTCATTGCCCTGTGAGAACTGGTGCTTAAGGAACTGACACAGAAAATGTGGATCTCTGGATACTGTGATCATTGTGAGTAATACAGTGTCCTTAGTCTTGGAGTCTTGTGTCTTCTATCAGCATTCAAGAAACTAACCAGCTAACTTATCAGCTTACAAATAGGGTAAAATCTCAAATCCTTCTAGTTCTTGACAGATACATTATTCCTTCGGGATAAAATTGTCCAGTTCCTTTAACAGTCCTTCATGTTGTCATGTTTTGAATCATGTCTTGTTATTTTCAAACATTCTGAATGGTCTTCTTTTTACCCATGTCCCTGATGCATAGGAAGGGCTGAGTAAATATACAGAACCAAATTATCATTTATTTTGTTCTGAAAACCAAATGTTGTAAGGCAGACCAAGATGAAATGATTTCTGTTACAGCCACATTACTCTTGATTCATATCGTAGTCACAGTCTAAACACTTGGGCATTTTTACCTAGGCCAAGGTAGAAACTTACCTATGCTAAACATTCTCATCCAATTTTTGTATGTATTTTTTAAAAAATTGCATTCCAGACTAGGAATGTAAATATTTCTTTTTTAAAAGTTTCATTTGTATTTGTATTTCATTTGTTTCACAATTCTCAACTTTTATGATTTGATTCCCTTATTCTCATGTTCACTGAAATCTCCCTATTTATGTTATCCATTATTTGGCTTAGCAAGCCATCCTAATTTTATCCATGTTAACAATAAAACTTTGAATGTCTCACAAAGGAGAGACCCCATGTGACAGGGACTTCAACGCATTGAAGGACTCAGTTGGCAGCAACTGCTCCCCATGGGAAGCTCCATGGAGATTCTCCATGGAGATGTTCAACAGGGGGAAACCTATGAAGCAGGAGGCATCACTGAAGTCATGCAACAAAACTTAAGGAGACAGGGAAGTCACAACAGTGATATTTGTGTAACTCTCAGAGTTCAACTGAAATGTCATGGATTCAAACCTGGAAGTGGGGGTGACAAAGATGACAATAAGGGACTATCCACAGAAGCTAGTACTTAACACTCAGTAGCAGTAAAAAGACTTTTAGTTATACCCACCTCCCTGACCAGGTGTGTAACCTTGGTAATACATGAGGACAGTCAAGCAATATTTGCCCAAGGAAAACTTCTCTTTATAGCAGAGTTCATCCATTATAAATTAATTCACTTGAGATAGCACGGAATAGCCAAAGGGTACAAGCTGGGACGCCCGCAGCCTGAGTTCATTACTGGTTACACATGGAACCAGCTGAGCAGTTTTCTTAAGTCACTTTAATTCTCCTGGGCCTCACTTTTTTCACTTATAAATTGAGATGCCTGGACTAGTTAATTTACAAATACTCCTTTGTTTAAAAGAATATATAGTTAGAAAGTTGGGAACCACTTACTGAGTATTAATATGAAAGAGACTTGAAGAACTTAGGTAATATGCCCTCGGTCACATGGCCACTGTGAGGCAAAGTGAGGATTTCAGATTGCCATGAATACTCCTCTAGCCACAAAATAGCACTAGGAAGCAAATCAATAGCAAAATTTCTAGAAATGATAGAAACAAAATTTTCTGGAAATACTAAAGCTGATTCTTTAGTACTAATATTCTGCTGAAGTTTTTGGGGTTATTTTTAAGTAATTCCCTGTAAAAAAAGTTTCTTGGTCTAAAAAGTAGCCTTTGATAGGGCTGTGAGGTTGATTTAATATAGTGAAAATTTTTTTCATGGGCTATTCAGCCTGTTTACATTTGGCAACAAATCTTCACTAATTTTCTGAGCTTGGGAAATATACCTCATTTTCTCAGCTGTAAAGTGGGCATGATATTAATAGCATTTCCACATTCAAGGACTAAATGAGATGAGACTAGTGGGGTCTCCCCTGGTGGCGCAGCGGTTGAACGCTGGACTGGAAGCTGCCTGCAGCCTCTGCAGCACCAGTTCAATCCCTGGCCGCGGGCGAGGGTCCCACAAGGTGCGCAGATCTCTCCTGCTGCCCCTGCTACTCCCCTCAACAGTGTATTTTGTCAGTCTGCCTGTTCTGTTTCCCGCTCTGGCTCTGGTGAATTCTCTCACCCTACTGCGCTTCTGACTGTACCCAGTACTTGTATAAATAAATAAACAAATCTTAAAAAAAAAAAAAATGAGAGTAGTGATTGACTAACAAGCTTTCAACAAATATTGGCTTAATAATTATTATAAGGTATGAGGGATATTTTACATACATACCTCACTGAGAAACAAAGTTATTTAAATAGATGCCTCAAGTACAGAATATTATCATTAAAAAAATCACATTAACTAGAAAAAAATTTATAAAATTGTGCTTTTGTGATTATGTCATTTATTTTTTTCAAGTTCAGAACATAATGAGGTAAATGCCCAGTTAAAGTGAAGATTAATTTGAGCTCTGTGCTTAAAGAAAAACTTTTTCTTTGGAAATAGCAAGCACAGACCTCTAGGCATCAAAAAATATGGCTTCCTTTTTTCATTCCCAAAAGTGCTCTTTTATATTAATTAGTTTTTTCTTTGCATGAGCCAACTTTCAAAATATTTGGAAGCAGAAAAGATTCACTCTATATTTTTTACCTTGTTTTTCTGGCTCCCTTGGTAAAGTAATTAAACACCATATTCCCAATAACATGGAAAGAATAAATGGGACTATTTAGCAAATAGTTAATGATGAGTGCTTAAAGTCCTAGCAAAACATTAAATATCAAAAAAAGTAATATTTAAAATAATAAATTTTGTTTGTGTTCTGAGAAGAATAAATTAAGCATACATTTTACTGATAAAACAATATATATTTGCATGTGACAAATGCTACTTCATAGTTCTGAGTAACATATTCAAGGTTGGAAGATTGGACAATTTATGGTGGATGTTTTCTAGCCATACGATACCTACCCCTCACTAGCTTACCTTCCCCTCTGCCATAAGTAGAGGCTGTTGCAACTATTTTTAGTCTCAAATTAGTTTTAAATAGGGAAAACATTAATCTTGTGATTACCCTCTTCACAGAATTCCAAGCCTTAGCTTTCATGGAGGTCACACTGTTCTTTTGAGTGATCTATAACTGAAATTTCAAAGAATACCTAGCTAGTGAGTCCAAGAGTGAAACTATGTGTTTATTTAACTATCTCACCAAGGAGGGCAAAATATGAGAATGATATGTCTTCTAATTTTTGCAAAGGAATTCTTGGCAAAAAATCCTGTTGACTCTTTGGAATTGGATAGCTCTGCTTAGCATGTTGGACGGTTTTCCAAGATATCAGGTTATTGGCTGTAGTTGTGGCAGTAAGAAATTTATGGGGCAAAGACCTCTGGGGGAGATCCACAATTAGTGCAGCCTATAGGAAGTCACCGGGAAGTTGAGTGGAGCGACCCCCATGATTAGCTGCTCTCCTTCCCCAGAGACTCTTCTCAAAATAACTTCTCCCCTTTGTCCTCTATTTTAGGGGGTTGTTCTGCACTACTGAAACATTCTCCACCTTTGTTTGCCCTTCTGGGTAAATTCTTTAATTTATTTTTTTTTAGATTTATTTTATTTTATGCATACAAGAGCTGGGGTACAGGCCAGAGATGTGGGGGGTGAGAGGATTCACCAGAGACAGAGTAGGGAGCAGAACAGGCAGACTGACTGAAATACACTGCTGAGGGGAGCAGCGGGTGAGACAGGAGAGGTCTGCTTTGCCATGTGGGTTGTTCCCTGGCCAGCTGGGGATTGAACTCGTGCTGCAGAGGCTGGGGATTGCTTCATAGAGCGGTGCTTAACCCTTTGTGCCACCAGGGAGACCCCCAATTCTTAAATTTAAGAGGTGAAAGTTTTTTAATGCTGCAAGGTCGTATTCTCCATTAATAAATTTATTCATCAACATGCATTACCAAAAACTTAATGGGTATTGGGCAATGCATAAGGCTCTCATTAGGTTTACAGAGATGAAAAAGCAAATAAACAAACAAACAAACAAACTGGGTGCCTACCTCAAGAAGCATCCATTCTAGTTGAGAAGCATAAAAAGTTTCAACTTCTGAATATTTATTACTGAATGATTTTTGAAGAAACTTTTTGATAAAATTTTGTCCAAAATGTCCCTTAAGTTTGATTTGTGTTTCAATCTACCTTCCAGAAACAAAATTGTTCTCCATTAATTTTTTGGTGAATATAATTTAAAGCCACATTCCTAGAATTCAATGAAATATGATATATGAGAAAACATCATTGAAACATGTAAATGTATTGAGATGTTAGATTTCTGGAAAAATCTTTAAGATGGATATGATTCTTCAAATGGAAAATCACAAGTTCTTAGAAGTCAAATTAAATCAGTTAAGTGGTCCCTGGGAATAACTGTCTAGGCAATTTCAGACTCCTTCAAAAAACCAGTGTTAAAGTCAGTAAATTAAAAAGGGGGTTGATATTCCAATCAGCCAATCTAGGAATATTATCCATTCTGACTGAAACCTGTGACTAGTTTGAGCACAAAACTTACTTATAATCACCTTTACTTACCTCACATTTCTTAGCCAGCACACTGTCTAAGGTATAATTATATCCAGTAATTATTTGTCATATAATATTGAAATGAATTTAATTAAGTGTCTAAATATCTACTTATCTCTGTGGTCACTACTTTGGTAAACTTCCATACCCTAACACAAGGACAAAAATGTGAAAGACTTGTAACTGCCCTTTTTCTTTCTTTCTATCCACTCACTCCCATTTAAAAAAAAAAAAAATTATTGGTAGGATCTTCATGAGGGAGTGTGTGTGTGTGTGCGTGTGTGTGTGTGTAGATATTCCTCGGGCTAATTTTCATTTGGGGCTAACCTTTACTTTCTTACTATCCTTTGAACTCTATGTAAGCAATATATTTAAAAATAGAAATATAGAGATGTTTTTCTCTCTTTAAGTTCATCCCACCTTATATGAAATTCCTGCTTTTAAAAAGTCACCCCAATGCCAGTTTGAAATGGAACTTAGTATAATAAACATTTACTTAATAAACATACCAGGACAGAAGAATTGGGATGACAGATTATCTTACATTTAAACATCCACTGGCGAAAACTAACCACCTATTTTTTTTCAGTTTAAGTTGACCAGATCTTTTTGGCTGGCAGCCTTTCTGCACTCAGCTGAACTGCATGCTTCATATTTTAAAGAGACACATGGGTTTCCAAACTTAATCTTTAAATTCCTAATAGGACTATAGAAAACTGTGTGGAAGACCAGGCGTGCAGGGGAGCGCGTCCCCAGCACCGGCATTTTGCAGCAGGGACCTTTCTTGCTGGAGACTGTGTGAACCCAGCAGAAGGCTCACCGAGGAGACAGAGGTTAAGCTGGGAGGCTTGCCCATGCCGGGCACCTTCTAGCCTGCAGTTCCAGCCCAGAGGGGAGCAGCACCCACCACTGGGGCAGACCGGGCGTGCAGGGGAACGCGTTCCCGCATCACCATTTTGCAGCAGGGACCTTTCTTGCTGGAGACTGTGTGAACCCAGCAGAAGGCTCACCGAGGAGACAGAGGTAAGCTGGGAGAAAAGGAAGGAGAAGTACGAAGGAAAAAGACCGAAGAAAGACTTCGGGAACTATCTGACTCCATGAGGAAAGGAAATATAAGAGTTATAGGAATCCCAGAAGGAGAGGAGAGAGATGTAGGAACAGAGAAAATATTCATGGATATAATTGAAGAGAACTTCCCAAACGCGAAGAAGGATCTGAAAATTGATATACAAGAAGCAAGAAGAACACCAAACTTCCATGACGAAAGGAAAAATACAGTAAGACACATAATAGTAAAGCTCCCAAGAATCCAAGACAAGGAAAAAATAATGAAACTAACAAGAGGGAAGAAATAGATAACATTCAAAGGGAAACCAATCAGACTGACATCAGACTTCTCTGAAGAAACACTATGGGCAAGGAGAGAGTGGAGGGACATAGTCAACAGACTCCAAGAAAACAGATGCCAACCAAGAATACTCTATCCTGCAAAGCTCTCCTTCCTCTTTGAAGAAAGAATAAGGACCTTCCCAGACAAACAGAAACTCTGGAATTTTATTACGACTAACCCCCACTCCAAAAAATACTACAAGGAGTCCTAAAGCCAGAACCTCAGAGGGACGAATAACAATGAAAGAAGGCCAAAGAAAGTTATTAAAAGAATAAATAAATAAAATCAAAGGAAAGACAAACACAATGGCAAATACAGATGCTAACATATCAATACTAACTCTAAATGTAAATGGACTAAACTCTCCAATAAAAAGACACAGAGTTGCAGGCTGGATTAAGAAACAAAACCCAACCTTTTGCTGTCTCCAGGAAACACATTTAGCTGCAAAAGATAAAAATAGACTCAAAGTTAAAGGATGGAAAACAATTCTACAAGCAAATGGACCAAAAAACAAGGCAGGAACAGCTATACTCATATCAGATAAAACAGATTTCAAACTTAAAAAGATAAAAAGAGACCCCAATGGTCATTACATTATGATCAAGGGGACAATACTTCAAGAAGAAATAACACTCATTAACATATATTCACCAAACGAAGGAGCACCAAAATATATCAGACAACTATTGGCATCTCTGAAAACAGACATCAGAGAAAACACATACGTAGTGGGAGACTTCAACACACCACTATCAACAATGGATAGATCAACAAGACAAAAAATAAGTAAAGACACTAAAGTTCTAAATAAGGATCTAGAGTGCTTGGGCTTAACAGACATATATAGAACACTAAACCCAAAAAAATCTGAGTATACATTTTTCTCAAGCGCACACGGATCATTCTCTAGGATCGATCATATACTGGGCACAAGACAAACATCAACAGATACACCAAGATTGAAATCATACCAACCATCTTTTCTGACCATGAAGGCATCAAACTAGAAATAAACCATATAAAGAAGGCAAGGAACTCCCCTACCTCGTGGAGATTGAAACCCACACTACTGGAAGTCCACTGGACTAACGAGGAGATAAAAGAAGAAATTAAAAAATTCTTTGAATTGAATGACAAGGAGGACACCAATTTCCTAAATGTATGGGATGCAGCAAAAACAGTAATAAGAGGAAAATATATAGCAATAGATGCTCACATCAAGAAACAAGAAAGAACTCAAAGAAACAACCTAATCTCGAAGCTCAAAGATTTAGAAAAAGAACAACAAAAAAACCCCAAAACCAGTAGAAGAAAAGAAATAATAAAAACCAAAGCAGAAATAAATGAAATCGAAACTAAAAAAACAATCCAAAAGATCAATGAAACCAAGAGCTGGTTCTTCGAAAAAATAAATAAAATAGATAAACCCCTAGCCAGGCTCACAAGGGCAAAAAGGGAGAAAGCACAAATAAATAGGATAATAAATGAAAGAGGAGAAATCACAATGGACACAGCAGAAATCAAAAGAATAATTAATAACTACTATGAACAGTTATATGGAAACAAGTTCAACAATCTAGAGGAGATGGACAAATTCCTACAACTCTACAATCACCCAAAGCTAGATAAAGAAGAAATAGAACACCTAAACAGACCAATTACAATTAGCGAAATTGAAATGGTAATCAAAAACCTCCCCAAAAACAAAAGCCCAGGACCTGATGGATTTACAAATGAATTCTACCAAACATTCAGAGAGGAATTGGTGCCCATCCTTCACAAACTCTTCCAAAAAATTGAGAAAGAAGGTATAATACCTAACACGTTCTATGAAGCCAACATTACACTAATACCAAAACCGAACAAGGACAACACAAAAAAAGAAAACTATAGGCCAATCTCCCTAATGAACACTGATGCAAAAATCCTCAATAAAATTTTAGCTATCAGAATCCAACAGTGTATCCATAAGGTAATTCACCACGACCAAGTAGGATTCATTCCAGGGACACAAGGATGGTTTAACATCCGAAAATCAATCAATGTTATCCAACACATCAACAAAAAGAAATATAAAAACCATATGATAATATCAATAGATGCTGAGAAAGCTTTCGACAAAGTGCAACACCCATTCATGATAAAAGCCCTTGAAATTCTTGGGATACAAGGAACATACCTCAACATCATAAAGGCCATCTATGACAAGCCAACAGCCAGTATCATTCTCAATGGTGAAAAGCTGAAAGCAATTCCATTAAGATCTGGAACAAGACAAGGATGTCCACTCTCACCACTGCTTTTCAATATAATACTGGAAGTCCTAGCCAGAGCAATAAGACAAGAGAAAGACATCCAAGGAATCCAAATAGGAAAAGAAGAAGTCAAACTATCACTCTTTGCAGATGATATGGTAATATACATAGAGAACCCCAAAAACTCCACAGAAAAACTAATTCAACTCATCAATCAGTTCAGTAAAGTGGCAGGATACAAAATCAACACGCAAAAGTCAGTAGCCTTCCTATATACAAACAATAAATCTGAAGAAGAAGAAATCAATAAAACCATCCCTTTTATTATTGAAACAAAAAAAAAATCAAATATTTGGGAATAAATCTAACAAAAGAGGTAAAGGACCTATACAAAGAAAACTATAAAACACTGTTAAAAGAAACAGAAGAAGACACAAAGTAATGGAAAAACATCCCCTGCTCATGGATTGGGAGAATAAACATTACTAAAATGGCCATCCTACCAAAAGCAATATACAGATTCAATGCTATTCCAATCAAAATTTCAATGTCATTCTTCAAAGAAATAGAACAATTATTGATGAAATTCATATGGAATCACAAAAAACCCCGAACAGCCAAAGCTCTCCTGAAAAAAAAAGAAGGGAATGGAGGCATCACACTCCCAGACTTCAAACTATACTACAAAGCCATAATCATCAAAACTGCATGGTTTTGGAACAAGAACAGACATACAGACCAATGGAATAGAATAGAAAATCCAGAAATAAACCCACAGATTTATGGTCAACTAATATTTGACAAAGGAGCAAAGACTATGCACTGGAGCAAAGAAAGTTTGTTCAATAAATGGTGCTGGGAAAACTGGGTCGCTACATGCAAAAGAATGAAGCTTGACCACTACCTCACACCATATACAAAAATCAACTCAAAATGGATTAAAGAACTAGACATAAGACCTGAAACCATAAAATACATAGAAGGAAATATAGGCGAAACACTACGTGATTTGCACATCAAAGACATCTTTACAGACATATCACCCAAAGCAGCGATAGTGAAGGCAAAGATAAACAGCTGGGACTACATCAAATTAAAGAGCTTTTGCACAGCAAAAGAGACAATAACAAAAACAAAGAGAAACCCCACCAACTGGGAGAACATTTTTGCACACAACACTAATGATAAAGGACTGATCACAAAAATCTGCAAAGAGCTGATGAGACTCAACAACAACAAAGAAAATAATCCAGTCAAAAAATGGACAGAGGAGCTAAAAAGAAACTTCTCTGAAGAGGAAATGCGAATGGCCAACAGGCATATGAAAAAATGTTCAACATCACTTGCAATCAGGGAAATGCAAATCAAAACTACCATGAGATACCATCTTACACCAGTGAGAATGGCACATATTAAAAAAACTAGCAACAACAAATGTTGGCGAGGGTGTGGAGAAAAAGGAACTCTTCTGCACTGTTGGTGGGAGTGCAAACTGGTCCAACCACTATGGAGAGCTGTGTGGAGATTTCTGGACCTACTAAACATAGAGCTTCCACAGGATCCAGCAATTCCACTCCTAGGTATTTACCCAAAGAACACAGAAACATCAATTCCAAAGAACACCTACACCCCTATGTTTATAGCAGCACTATTTACAATAGCTAAGCTTTGGAAACAACCCAAATGCCCAAAAATAAATGACTGGATCAAGAAGATGTGGTACATATATACCATGGAATATTACTCAGCATTCAAAAAAGATAAACACATGCAATTTGCAGCAACATGGATGGCGCTGGAAGGGATCATGCTCAGTGAAATAAGCCAAAAAGAAAAAGAAAAATACCGGATGGTCTCACTCATAGCAGGAATCTAGAATACTTAAATAAGGGACCAGGAAAATGAATAACTATAAGAAAGTGAAAATCAAAATCAACAAAAACTATGAACCAGAGACACTTTTTTGGGGGTGGGTGGCGGGAGGGGAGGGATTGGGGTCAGAATGGGGGGATTGCAATTGTATGGGGAATATAAAAATAAAATTTATTAAATAAATAAATAAATAAATAAATAAATAAATAAAAAATAAATTCCTAATAGTTTTGTGCTTGGTATAGTTCTCTAATTCCCTCTGCTTGTTCTAATGAAAGGGAAGGATTAAAGTGGGGAAATAATATGATATTTTTAAATAGATAGCAAACCCTGAAATATATGTGGAACTTTTTTGTTCAAGGAGATCAAAAGAATTGCAAATGGTTTATACTTTCTGACATTTTCACACATTCACTTTCTTATAGATGTAATAGTAAGGCTACAAATTGCTATGCCACTTCCTTTGCTCAATCCCTTATTTGACAGGCATACATAGAGAATTTCCCATGTGAAAACATTTTATTGGACACGAAATATGGCAAATAGCGTCACCGCCTTCAACAAATTTAAAATCCTAGAAGGGAGCTAAAGATAACAAACATCTAGCAGGTAACAGACTAACTGTTGGCAAAGAAAGATGGGTCTCTGCTGGTTGACTACAATGAAGGAAATGCCATTTATCTTAGGTCAAAATCAGGAAGATGAGGAAGAATGAATGATGTCATGAAAAAATGCAAGACTGAAAAGGAGCAGACCTGGTTCTGGGTTCTGTCAGAAATTCACTTCATGACCTAGGATCTAAGGACTTCTCTTATAAAATGATGTCCTTTCCACTCTACCATTCTATAGTTTTGCAAAGGCATGAAATTAGTATGAATGGTCATGGAAAGAGCAGTAATCCAGATAAACTGGTGTGGAGGGGTTTATGTAAAAAGAAATAGTATTAGACTTTGATCCTTGAAACAAAGTTAACAATAATCACAAGATACAATATTAAAATAGTATTACATTTCAGTTTGGAAGAACAAAATCTTAAGCGTCTGCTCTAACCATGACTGGACATCCATAAAATAGTCTTAAGTGGCCAATAGTTGCATAAGGTTTCTCCTTCTTTCCTTTGTATTTCCAGTTGCTCTCATTAATTGATTCAGAAAAGTTTGGTTATCTATTGCTCTTCTTAGAGAAGAAACTGTCACACTAATGTGTAAAATGTGGGTATTTGGGATATTTAAGACATTGGGCCTCCCTGGTGGTGCAAGGGGTTAAGATGCAACCTATGAAGCCATCCACAGCCACTGCAGCATGAGCTCGAGTTTGATCCAGGGCCAGGGAGCTACCCACATGGCACAGCAGACCTCTCTTAACTGGCTTGCTGCTCTCCTCAGCAGTGTATTTCAGTCAGTCTGCCTGTTCTGCTCCCCACTCTGTCTTTGGTGAATCCTCTCAACCCCCACATCTCTGGCCTGTACCCCATTTCTTATATGCATAAATAAATAAATCTTAAAAAAAAGACATTATGTTACAGGGAGGAACCAAGTCTCTCCAGTAATATCAGGAACTTCTCTTTCAACCTTATTCCTATACAAGTTGATGGTTTTTGTCAAAAGTTGGTGGATTTGGGAACTCATGACAGCAAATATATTATTCCAATTTGTAAAATGTTTGATAAGGTTATTTATTTTTTTGTTTTGGAAACAGGCTTGATTAAATCAAAGTTATTGACCAGCTTTGGTGAATTCTCCTCTACTCAAGAAAATAAAATAAAAAGTAAGATTGTTCCTGGCAGAACTTCATCTTGCATTGCTTTACCCTGTTATCCAAGGCAACACAGCTAATATGTGAAGCAACAATGAATTGGGGACTATAACAGTTTGCACTTTACTTGATGGATAGAGAGAAGTAATTAGTCATCTATTTTTGAGTGGAATGGTTTGAATTAAACCATTCATAAGGAAGATTGATTTGGGGACAGAATGCAGCATAGAGGGACACTGGAGAAAGGAGACTGTACAGGCAGAAAAACCTGCTCGGATGCATTCTAAGAAGCTTGAACTAGATGATAGTAAGAGTGGAATGAAAGAATCAAGAAATGTTGGCAGGGAAGACTAACAATGAAATATAATGCAACCCATACACACTTTTAAATTTCTAGTGAGCACATTAAAACAAAGCTAAAAATAAAATGAGTCCATTTTTATAATATTTTTATTTAACCCAGCATGTTCAAAACTTTGTCATTTCAACATGCAACCAATGTAAAAATGTATTAATGTGATATTCTACATTTTTCTACATATTATAGTAAACCTTCTACATATTATAGTAAATCTTCTAAATCTGGTGTGCTATTAACACTTGTAACTCATCTCAATCTCAACTAGCCACATTTCAAGTGCTCAATAACTACATGTGGCTAGTGGCTACCATACTGTTCAATATGGCTCTCATATAACAACAAATCAGATATGGATTGGAGCCTGGAAGAAGAGAGTGGAGAAAATCTGAGGGTTTGAGTCTAATGGAAGAAGAGGAGTGGCTCTTTTACTAAAACTGGAAAGGTTAGAAGGTACATATGGTTGAGAATAGACATGGGGATAAACAAGTCATCCATTCCATCAGTAAAATAGCTAGCAAAACAGCTTCTGGGAAATATGTGGCAGGCAACTATAAAGTCAAGGTTAAAATTCAGCATGGAAGAGAGAGCTCAAGCTGGAGATACAGACCTGGGAACTGGTTGTAAGGGGTGATGATTGGAATGGTGGTATTCAATACGGTTACCAAGTGCAGAGAAAGGAGAGAACCTTGAGAAACCCTAGAACTGGAGGATACCAGAAAGAAGAAGCATGGTAAATGAGAAGAGGTTACACATTACATCCAGAGGCCTAGAAAGAGAGCCAAGTCTGGCAGTGCCAGTGCCAGAGTGAGTGACTATTGAGTTGGAGTCTACCCATGATACAGAAAGCACAGAAGGCAGGAAGGAAACAGAAAGACAAAATGGAAGTTATAGTAAGAGTTGTATTTTGCCATTAACTGACTTTAGAAAAACTACATTCTAATTGTAATAATAAAATAATAAAAGGTAACACATATTGCTTATTTTCCTATGTACCAGATACTAAACTAAGAGCTTTATAAATATTACCTTATTAAGTTTCCACAAAAACCTTATGAAATAAATTTTAGGGCTATGCTGTGACTGGATATCATTAGATGATGTTGAGGCCAAGGGACACATTTACATCTTAGCAACTTTTCTTCTTAAAAAGTCTCTCAAGAGGGAGACAAATGCATATAGAACAGAATCATAAATTTATTATTTTATACACATACACCCCTATTATCCCCCTCCTAAAACAAACACTACTTCTGTTGGCTTAATATACTTTCTTAGACTGTTGGACATATTAAAACTAAAACCCTTATATTTGGGTTGCCCATGAAATCAACTTTGGCATACTCATTTGGTCTAAACTCTAGGCCAGGGATATAAAAATTGTCCAGGATTGGGGAAAAACAGTACATTTTAGGTTTTTGGTACAAACTAATCTTGATCATTCTTGGTTTCAGTTTGGCTTAAATTTTCAGTTATTTAATTCAGATGTCATCACCCCCTATCTTCTTAAATAGATACAGAAACCGGGCTTCCCCGGTGGCACAGCGGTTGAGCATTGGGCTGTGAAGCTGCCCACAGCCTCTGCAGCGCCGGTTCGATTCCTAGCCAGCCAGCGAGTGTCCCACATGGCACAGCAGACCTCTCCTGCCACGCCCCCTGCTCCCCTCAGCAGTGTATTTCATCAGTCTACCTGTTCTGCTCCCTGCTCTGGCTCTGGTGAATCCTCTCACCCTCCCGCGCTTCTGACTGTACCAGTGCTTGTATAAATCAATCAATCAATCAATCAATCAATCTTTAAAAAAAAAATAGATACAGAAACTTCTAGAAAGTAGATCTAAAATGACTGGTGTTTTTCAAACAAATATTAACCAACATTTTATGTAAACTGCCAATTTAGATAGCTAAGCTGTGATTATCATTCAGCTATAACAAATAACGAACATTCGTAGAGTGCTTTCGATGTACCAGGCACTCTATTGACTATGTATTAATTAATTCGATAATCCTGGATCCTGAGTTAGATGCTACCATTATGACCATTTTATAGAGTAATTGTAGGCAAAGGATATTTATGAAACTAGTTCAAGATCACACAACTAATAAACTGAAGAACTGGGATTCAAAGACAGTATGGCTTTAACCACTAAGCTATTTTATATTTCAAATAGGGAACATGGGTGCCTAAAATGCATAGAAATATTCTAAAAAGTTTAGGTACCAATGTAAAAACTTATTACAACTTCTTATTCCAAGATAACTCAAAACTTTGTTATTTTGTTTTATCAATGCTCATTTATTTAACATCCATGATCCAGCACAGCAAGAGAAGATGTAATACATAGAGCTATTATGGAGTCTTTGCCCTTGAGTTATTTATAATCCAGTTGGAGACATGGAACTGACACATGGAACATTCAGAGAGCAGTCAAACTGTGTAGTTAAATGCTATGCCATGTGGTGTATTAAACTGGATGCTCAGAAGGGCATGGAGAAGTGCCAGTGTAGTCTGGGAAAGGCTCATAAGGGATCTTCACTGATAGGGAGAAGCCGGAGGAGGAGTTTGTTCTCAAGAAGAATGACATGAAGATGAATGAAGCTTGCAGAGGAGAATGAGCATGTGATGATGGCTTCTGTTCTTTATCCTCTCTGTCTCTCCTCGTCTCCATTTTCCAGAGATGTACACATGCATGTACACATACTTACATACATATTTTTGCCTATATATAAGATATACATATTTACCTTCAAAAAAAAACCTCTTACACAAGAATTAAAATATTGCTAGTTAAAATCAGAAACATGACAGGTTGCTGGGAGGTGACAATTAGTCATTTTTAAATCTGCAATGGCTAGCCCATGAAATGGAGGGTAAAGGAGAGAAATGAAATATTGGTTATCCTTGGACTATACCCAGCAAAACCATCCTCCTCTCAGAAATCAAGGACAGGTCAATACTCGCATGCCAGAAAGATATTTTTATTAAAAATAAACTCTTCATATGGCAAAATTGATTGTTTTTTGATTGACATCATATTTTACTCTTACTTGTGCACATTTTTGGTTTATCACCACTGTGGGTAATAAAGAGAAAATTGCTCTGTAATCTTATCCCTCTGTGTTGAACAATAAAATCCAAGAAAAATAAAATATTCTTCCAGTACATAGAGTTAGATGACTGAGATGAAAATTCCCAGTCTTATAGGCTGAAGTATACCGGTGAATCATGGGTGCTGTTACCAAATAAAGCTAGGTTTCTAAGAATGGGAAAAAGACTTATAAAATATTTTCATTGATGCTTCAATTGTTTAAAACAAAGGAATGATTGTTTTGCTCTATTGTTGGCACCCCCCCCCCCTTAGTTTTGAGACATAGTAAATTGGATTTGATTTGCCACAGGATTTTTACAACTGACAAAAATATATTACTTCATATTTAACTAAAAACTACTGCTATCCACAAACTAAGGCCTAAAAAATATTCTTTCTCTTGTCAATTTACTAGATAACCTTGTTCTATTATTGGATTTTTAATAACTCTCCATGAGCTATTTGTAGATGAATAATTCTTTCAGTATTTTGTGGAAGTATTTTATATCTATTTTAGAATTCTCATATCTAAGAGTTCACTGACATGATGAAACCAGGTGACAAACTCAAATCTGTCCTCTTTTCTTTTACAAAATCTATCATGATCTTATAGCTACTATAAAAGTCATCAATAATAGTCATGGTTCTGGGCCTCCCTGGTGGCGCAGCGGATGAGCGCTGGGCTGCGAAGCTGCCCGTGGCCTCCGCGGCACTGGTTCGATCCCCGGCTGCTCCCCGGCCACCGGAGGAGGGTCCCACATGGCGCGCAGACCTCTCCTGCCGCCCGCTGCTCCCCTCAGCAGTGTACTTCGGTCCTTCTGCCTGCTCTGTTCCCCGCTCTGGCTCTGGTGAATTCTCTCACCCTCCCGCGCTTCTGACTGTACCCAGTGCATGTATAAACAAAACAAACAAACAAATAAATAAATAAAAAAACATGCCTCTATAAAAAAAAATTAAAAAAAAATAATAGTCATGGTTCTGAGTCCATCAACAGGTATATCTATATATGAATCTATGCATCTAGGTTTGTAACCAAGGCATTAGAATCTTGGAGTAATCAGACATATTCTAGGTTCCTACAGTTACTTCTTCATTAATATTTTAACCAAAAAGTTCATTGCTTCTTCTTCTCCCACATTGTGAGAAACCTACCATATTCTTTTTTGATTGTGGAAACTAGCAATTTCTTTCTTTCTTTTTTTTTTTTTTGATTGTAGAAGCTAGCAAGTTCTTATATATGTATATATATATATATATATATACACATTTCTTACATCATTTTTCATTTTTGTACAATGTATGCATTTTCATCTTGGTTGTATTCCCCATACAATTGCACCCCCCATATTTTGACCCCAATTCCTCCTCTACCCCTCCCTCCCGTGGTTTATAGTTGCTTGTTGATTTTCATTTTTTCTTTATTATAGTTAGTCTTTTTCCTAGTCCCTTATCTAGGTTTTCTAGATTCCTGCTATGAGTGAGACCATCTGGTATTTTTCTTTTTCTTTCTGGTTTATTTCGCTGAGCATGATCCCTTCCAGCTCCATCCATGTTGCTGCAAATTGAATGAGTTCTTTTTTGATTGCTGAGTAATCAAATCATTGTGTATATATGCCACATCTTCTTGATCCAATCATCTATTTTTGGGCATTTGGGTTGTTTTCAAAGCTTAGTTATTGTAAATAATGCTGCTATAAACATAGGGGTGCAGGTGCCCTTTTGAATTAATGTTTCTGTGTCATTTGGGTAAATACCTTAGAGTGGGATTGCTGGATCATATAGAAGCTCTATCTTTAGTAGGTTGAGGAATCTCCACATAGCTTTCCATAGTGATTGGACCAGTTTGCACTCCCACCAGCAGTGAAGGAGAGTTCCTTTTTCTCCACATCCTACCATATTTTCTAATAGCCACACTGATTTCTGTTGATGTGGCTGGTAGGGGGACGTTACTTATATTTTTTCTTTTGATTCCTGACGTCTAGTTCTGATTCTACTGAATTCCCAACCTCTTCTCAGTCTCTCACTCCTATCCACGAAGTCCATTTTCCATACTATTTTACTCTGCTTTCCCTCTCTGAATCTCTCTGCCACCAAAGTAACTGAGTCTAGACTACATGTGTAGGAGATTCGACTGAAGGACTTGGGAGACAAAAGGAGAGTTACATAAAATATGCAACATATTTGTTGTAATCTAACCTTCAACATTAGATAAGTTTGTTTTTAAATTTGATTATTCCTATGACAGGTAGTTTTCACTAGTTCTATATGGTTGTATAGTTGACTTTGGCTATAGTCTACTGTCTTACTAATGCGTTTCCCTCTCTTCCTTCAACTGTTTCCCTTGTCTGTTCTATTTCCTTATCTTTAACTCTCAAACTCATATTCATTACTTCTTTGGAATAGTCCCTCTTTATCTTCCAGTAGAAAAATATCACCAGGAATGATTACACTAGGCTCTGCTTTGAAGGTCTTAACTTGATAAAACTTCTGCGGTCAGAAAGTCCATGAGCTATAAAAGTTTTCTGAAATGTGATATATGAAATGAAAGAAGTTCCCTGGAATTACTTCAAAATAATCTGGGGAAGAAGGATGGTAGAGTTAAAGATGAAACAATAGTGACTAAGGGTTGGTGTGTCACTATTGAGCATGTTAATATTGAGCATGATTGCTGAAGCTGGGTGATACGAACATGAAGACCCATTATATTTTCCACTCAACTTTTGTATATATGTAAAATGCTCTATAATAACAATTTAAACTTTCCCTGCAATTTAATATAAATTACAGTTTATATTTAATAATTATACTATGTAAGTATATATAGTATAAGCAAATGTAAAAGATCAATACACTAAAAATTGAGGGTAAGGACAGATATTGGATGAAAGACAAAAGGTTCACTAAAGGTATTTTAAGAAGGAAAAAAGCAATAATAAAAACTTATTTTTCAGTGCATAATAAATTGTAACAAGACAATAGTTGAAAACAAACAATATTTATTATCATAAAGTGCTGTAGGTCAAGAAGCTAGACACAGCTTGGGTTGATGTCTCCTAATCAGGACCTCTCACAAGGGTGCAGTCAAAACATTGCCTGAGGCTAAAATCATTTCATGGTCTGACAAGGTATCTGTTTCTAACCTCATTTAGGTAGCCCTTAGCAGATCTCAGATATTCCTAGTTGTCTGACAGACCTTTCTGATCCTTGTCCATATGGCTCTTTCCATAGGATAGCTCTATAACATGGCAGTGGTTTCCTTTAGAAAGTGATTGAGAGAGCAAATCTTTTTTGCAACCTAATCTCAGATGATATGTCATTACTTCTGCATATTTGTAAGAAGCACGACAATAAATCCAGCCCACAGTGAGAGGACTACATAAAGGTGAGACTACCAGGAGGTGTGACTTTTGGAGGCTCTAATAAAAGCTGCCTACCACAGGCTGTACTTTGGGCCCCAGTAATTCATATTCCTCCCACACTGTAAACACATTTATTTCTTTCCAAGGCCCCCAAAGTCTTATTCCATTACAGCATCATTCAAAGTCCAGAATATGTTCATCTAAATCAGGTTCAGGTATAAATTAGTCTTCTCAGGTGTATTTCCTTAAATCTAGCTCCTGTATGCTATTCCTCTCAACATGTAGATGTGTGAGACCAAAGGTCCAAGTTGTCTGCTCCACACACATCCAACATACAGTGGTGGAATAGAGATAGGATAACCATTATAAACATTCCTGGTCATATACAGGAGGAAATAGAAGTCATAAAGGAGTCTTTGGACCACAGAGAAATTGAAGTATGACTGGGAAGATGTTGGAAATTCCTTGACTATGTCTCAAGACTTAGAACTATCGTTTTCCATGATTTTTGGCTCTAAACTCTGGGCTTGTATTCAGAAGTTAATTCAGGTTGTCATAACAAAATAGCACAGGTTAGGCAGTTTAAAGAATAGAAATTAATTGTATTATAATTCTGGAGAGTAAAAGTTCAGTTTCAAGGTGCTGGCAGGTGGTGTCTGATAAGACTACCTGTTCTGGTTTGTAGATGGTTACCTTCTCACTGTGTCCTCACATGGCATTTCCTGAGAGCTTTACCTTTGTGAGCTCATGTAACCTTAATTACCTCTGCAAGGTTTTATACCCAAGTGTAGTCACTTTGGGGGTTAGAGCTTCAACATGGGAATTTTGGAGGAAATAATTCAGTCCATAACAGACTCTTGGTTTAGTCTGCAGAGTCATCTTTCTTTTTATGAACTATATCACATTTGTAGATGAGTAGATTTCCTAGTCTGCTTTCTGACGCTTTGGCGGATCCAATTGCCACTTTGTCCTTTTGTATGTCTCTGTCCTTTTCAATCCCATGTGGCAGAGGCACACCTTTAATCTCAAAGGTTCTTTTGTATGGATGAATAGTTCTCTTTGACCCTACCTACTTTTGATCTTTCTGAGGTCTTCGCAAAAGATTTTGCAGTCACATCGACTTGCAGCTTCATCTCTAGGGAATGTTTTCCTGGCAGTGCCCTGAATTTGATTTTTAACTTGGAAGCCATTTCTTAGCGTTGTTTGCTGTTAGAGGAGACTGAAAATTTTTGTTTTGGGGATTTTTTTGTAATTATATTATTTTTTATTTGAGGTAATGTTGGTTTATAACACTGTGTATGATTCAGAAGTATGGGTTCATATCTTGTAAGATGTATATTACCACACCACACCCACTTCCAAGGCACCCATAGTTCTCCACTGGGCCCCATTGGAACACATCTTTTCCTTTGTTCCCCATTCACACCGTTCCCTTCAAGTCTACAGTCCAGTTTCTACGTTTGTTTTGGTTTGTATGTTCCTTTGTTTAATTTCTCTGTCTTCCACATTAGTGACACTATCAGTTATTTGTTTCTCTTTCTGACTTATTTCACTTAGCATAATTCCCTCTAGTTCCATCCATGTTGTTACAGTGGCAAGATTTTGTCTCTTTTTACAGTTGAATAGTCTTCCATTGAGTACATATACCCATCATCTTTATCCACTCATCTGGCACTGGCCACTTAGGTTATTCCCACAAGTTGACCATTGTAAATAATGCTTCCATGAATATAGGAGTTCATATATCCCTTTGAATAAGTGCTTCGCATTCTATGGATAAATGCCAAGTTGTAGAATTGCTCGACCATATGGTGTATGTGTGTGTATATATATTTAATACTTTGAGGAACCTCCATACTCTTTTCTACAGGGGCTGGACCAGTCTACATTCCCAGCAGTAGTTACAAGATTTCTTTTTTCTCCACATCCTAAGCAATACTTGTTGTTCCAGGTTATTTTGGTATGGGCTAGTCTCAAAGGTATGAGGTGGTATCTCATTGTGTTTGATTTGCATTTCCTTGATGATAAGAGATAATGAACATTTTTTGCACATGCCTGTTTTCCATAAGAATGAATTTTGAATAACATTCAATCTTATCTCTTTCTTATTTATTTCTTTCTTCTTCTATTTCACTACAGCAGCAAGAAGAAACCAATGGCATGTTTAACACTTTACATGGAAATTTCCTTAACTAAATCACCTTGTTCATTAGGCATAGTTTAGACTTCCAAGTTACTACAGGTATGTTAGGCCTTTTGTCACTGTGTAGCAAGGATCTCTCTACTCCAGTTTCGCTAACATGGGACTCACTTTCCTTTGATTCCTTACCAGCATCATTCTTAAGGTCCAGATTTATATTAACAGTTTACTGAAGGGAATTTAGGCTTTTTGCAACATAATCCTCAAAAAACCCTCTATCTTTCATCTACACCCTATTCCAAAAATGTTCACACATTTTTAGGTTTTTGTTACATTAGTAGCTATTTCAATGTATCAAAATTTAGTACATCTAACTAGAAAGGCAGAATATATGATTCTCCTTCTATGTGTATGGTTTTTTTTTTTTTAATAGAGGCATGTTTTATTTATTTATTTATTTGTTTGTTTGTTTGTTTATACATGCACTGGGTACAGTCAGAAGCACGGGAGGGTGAGAGAATTCACCAGAGCCAGAGCGGGGAGCAGAGCAGGCAGAAGGACCGAAGTACACTGCTGAGGGGAGCAGCGGGCGGCAGGAGAGGTCTGCGCGCCATGTGGGACCCTCCTCCGGTGGCCGGGGAGCAGCCGGGGATCGAACCAGCGCGGCAGAGGCCGCGGGCAGCTTCACAACCCAGCGCTCAACCGCTGCGCCACCGGGGAAGCCCTATGTGTATGGTTTGACTGAGCAATCAAGGAGCTGGTTATTAGTCTGTGTAAGGTTGTTACTTTTATGTCCGATACTGGGGTTTGATGCCCATAGGTCAGGCAGTAGGAAGGGAGGACAAGTATAACATTGGGGGAAATGGACAAAAATGAAATCAACAAACTCAAACTGGAATGAAAGCCTTGTTTGTTCTCACTGCCTCTCACTATGGTGGTAGGAGTGTTACGCAGATGCCATGACCTTTCATCATGCTACTAAACATACACATGTGGCCCAGAAGTAGTTAAAGTTAAAGGCACAACTGGGAAATAATAATGCAGGCTCAGGGTAGCTTCAAACCTATGAGCTGAATCAGCAGAGCAGCAATAATGTGCCCAAAATAGTTGCTGCTACACTTTCATCTTCCAAATCTTACCCAAGAATATCTTTTGGGGCCTATCTTAATCAGAAATAAAACTCTGGGAATTATAGTAATAATTCTGGAAAATGTAGTATATACTAGTCAAGTTGATATCTTACAAAGTCACCTTAAGAATAAAGAAAGGAAATATTAAGATAAAGAACTAAGCAAATGATATATTTCTTCTTCTGTAGTAACATCCTTGGAATTTAACTGTAGGCTAAAAGAAATAAACATAGGCATATGTTTTATCTGAATCAGATAGGAAAATGGCATTGGAAACGACTCACACCTCTCTATAGAAAGAATTCTGAGTCAGAAATAGCAGTATGATAAGTATGTGAAGATTATGGATTTGTTAGAGAATCAAAAAGAAGCGGGAGATCTGGGTCAGAAGGTTTGGTCTTAGATGACTGGATAAAGGAAAAACTATCTGAATTCACATTTCTAAGCTGGTGTACACAAGACTAAAAATTTGGGTTGTAATTCCTTCAGCTAGAATGCTCCCTTGGTCAAGGCATTTAGTTTGAGCAAATTGTTTAAAGTGGAACTGATAGGACACTATTTCAGGCTACACTGTTAAGTGAATAACAGGGAGTCTGTAATATACTATCTTGGTGTAAGAAAGAAAAGAATCTAGGAAAATATATGCACATATAAAAAATAATTATAGAAGAATAATCCAGAGACTAATGAAATTGGTTTCTGTCAGCGTGGTAGAGGGATGAGAGACAGTGATGATTCCCTAAATAGACCTCTTTTTCTTTTTTAAAAAAAATATAGTTCTAACTTTTAGTACCATGGTAATGTTTTATAAACCCACAGAATAAATGCATAATTAAAACAAAACAGGATGTTTCAGCCAGAAGACTCAACATAGAAGGCAAATAGTGATAAATGAATTTCATTGTATAACAAAGGAATGACACAACTACACTGAAGTTATTTATTGACTAGATGCTACAAGGATGAAGGCAAAAAGAACTGTGCATAAATATTATACTCTAATTTGTAAATTTGTTTTTTCAAAGTAATGTGTACAAGCAGTTCTGAGACTACTTTATGTGTATTCTAGGCTTACACAAATAAGTAAATATGTTTTGAGTAATGAGAACCAGATTTCTGACTGACAGAGAAAGGCGTTACACTGACAAAAGCAGGAAGGATAAAATGAACACTGAGTACTGTGATAGTAGGTTAGAATCAAAGATATAGGTGTGATACATACAGTTATAAACAGATATGTATATATTAGACACACACACACACACACACACATACAGGTGTTTGTAAATATATTAAGTCCTACAAACATTTCTTAGTTCCATCTGCTGAGAGGGCTCAGAAGCAATGGCATTTTAGTAACAATGAGGACACATAGTACTTGGATATTATTTCAAAATATGATCCTCCATAAAAAGAAACCAAGGCTCTTTGGGGAAATGACTGGCTGGAGGAAAAAAAGTACAAGAAGTACCTGGAATAACTTTGTGAAGCAAGAAAATAAGGAAACGCTCAAAAAAAAAAAGTGAGGGGGCATGTCAAAAGAACACAAAAGTCAGCTTTAAAGCACTTCCATTAGTCAAATATGAAAGAATTTGAACAACAAATTAAGAATAATAGAGATGAATTATAACTCACAGAATAAATATCAGTAAATAAGTGATGACTAAGGAGACGGTGTTTCTGTGCAATAGAGTTAAATTAATCAACAGAGAGAAACATGGGAATAGAAAATTCACCACTTGGTAAGCATCACAATAAGATTTGAGTGTGGGAAAAATCATTAAAATATGTTAAAAATTAGTGGAGGAAAGAGTGATGAGAAACAGGATATTGGCATAATTTTGAAATATCTCACTACCAGATACTGATTAATCAGAAAGGAGAAAATAACAACTCTATAGTGGAAAAAATGCCATTATCTCCTAACATTTGACCAAGTAATCAAAGTGACATCACCAGAAATAAGGCACAGTGACATCATGTCTTTAGCATCATGTCTTTGGTAGTTTTGCCCATGATGCACAACTGAATTTAATCATGAGAAAACATTAGACAACCCAAATTGAAAGACATTCTACAAAACAATCCGCCAATACTGTTCAAAACAGTCAAGGTTAAAAATAACAAAGATTTCTGAGGAACCTTTCTAGACCAAAGGAGAAAGTTAATGTGATGCAAAATATAATGTGGGGAGCTGGATTGGAGTCTAGTCCCAAAAGTGAACATTAGGGGAAAACTGGCAAAATTTAATAAAATATATGAATTACTTAACAGTATAGTGATTTAAGGAAGCTGTTATACAGGCATAGTACAACACTAATTTTGTGACTTTGTCACCATGATATTATTAAAAATAAAAAAGTTTTTTAAAAAATCTTTAATTAATTTACCAAGGCATAGCTATATGGTGAAGACATGAATTTAGGAGTACAGAGCAGGATGGGGCTGGTAGTGGAGGAATTATCTGGAGAACAAGCTAATATATCATTTAGTCATTCTCAACCATTTTAATATCTTGGGCTACCAAATTAAACTAATTGTGGTCAAGAAAACTTGTTTTATATTTAGCGTGGGACATCTATGTTGACTTTGCTCATTTTATTTATTTATTTTATTGATTTTTCATAGAGAGAAATGTAAAGATAGAAAGATAGAAATTACTTTCCCACTCTAATCATTTAGATCCCAATTTAAATTATATATAGGATTTGGGATAAATCACTCATTTGTAGATTACTTATCTTCATAGATAGCAAACAATAGGCCAACCATTATGTGATATTACACACCCAAATAAGTAGTGATATATAGCAGAAAAAGTTTTATCTCTGTAGGTTTGGATGCTGAAATGTGCTTACATCAGTAGAATGTTAATACTGCAATCTTACACAAAATATGACAAAATAAACAAAGATTGGGCACAACTGCTACCAACCCAGACAGAGGACTGGTTATTCCAGGGGCAGAGGGAGATGGAAACTTGTGCAGAGAAAGAAAATGGAGCTTTCTGAATTAAATTGCTAGAGGAATGTATAAACTGGAGTAGTTTAGGTTTGTGCTGATGTGGAAGGACACATTCATCTTTAATCAGTTGAGTCTGCAAAACCAAAGTTATTTTTAATAGTTTTGATTCAAAATTGAGTGAAATTATATATGTTAATACAATATGATCCACACAGTTCAGTCAACTGAGAGAATATGATATGTATATATATTAATACCTGGAGAAAATAATGAATGGAATATTTTTTATCATCAGAGAAATTCTGATTTTACCCTTTACCAGTGAGATGAGCTTTGTAATTATAATTATTAATTCTCACCCTTGGTTTTAACACAGTAAAGCCTACCTGATAGAGATATTGTGCAGATTAAATGAGATAATGTATATCAAACACATAGCAAAGCAAGCATTCCATAAATGGCAGCCTTTATTTATATCATAATTATGTTGATGATAATATTAAGGATAATCTAAGCAGGCTGGTCTTTTGGGCAGATTTGTTCCAAAAAGACACTGGATAACACAGCAGATGAAAAGAAAAAAGTCAAAAAGAACTCTCCTAACAAGTTGTCAATATTTTGTGTTAAGGGCAAAAGTTGTCTGGTTCCCTGAAGGAGGAGTGGGTGGGAAAAGTCTAAAAGAGAATGAAGTCACTGGCAACTGAGAGCCCTGAAGATGAGTTTTGCAAGTTGCATTTCAATACCATAGACTGATGTTCAAAAACACAACATTATTTTCTATAATCGAACTCTGTTTTCTGACTTTGAACCTGCATTTGTTCATGTGCACAACCATAATTATTATTTATTCTAGGTAAGCTAAGTAAAAATATGTCATTTTCTCAGGCAATTCTAGTTTAGAATATAGGCACAATTTCTGGCAATTCTCTTCCTTTCTCTCTGGATTTAAGTCTAAGATGAAGGAATGGGGTAGGTTGATACAGAGCTTTATTCAAGTCACGTAGTCTTGTTGGGTGGGAAGGAAGCCATCTGCTTCTCAGTTTTGCTGTGTTTGACCCTATGCAGATGTCCTTTGAACTGCAAGATCTGCTTTGGTTTTCAGGCACACCTTAGTCTTACCAGCTGCCCCAATGTATAATTTACAGGCAGAGTTTGATCATCAGCCCCTATCAAAGGTTCATCCTCTTACAAGTATGTGACACTGCCATGGTCTCGGGCGGTCATTCTCATTTTCTTGGCCCAATCTTGGCTTCTTTTGGTCTGGTTTTGCACATTCTACTTCTTTACCCTATATCTTGAGATTTGGGAGTCAGAGGCGCTCATTGTATCTCCAATATCCTCTTTTATGAATCTCTGCTCTATTATCTGCAAAGCTTTCATGAAGAACATTGACTTGGTGGCTAACTACAAGAGTTCAGACTTGCCCAGTGAGTCTTTCACCATAATATTCTACTCTCTTTCAACAGGATGGTGTCAGGGACTCCTCTATATAGGATGTCTTCCCATTAAGCCTCACCTAGTATGCAAGAGATATGTTTTATTTGCTATCAAAAGCTGAAATTTAAGTAGTGATTCTATCAGGTGTGGAGTTAGTGAAGGGAAGGGCCAGAGGTAGGGCACAAAAACAGACAAAAGTATGGTTGTAATTTGTTTCTAAATTTTCTCCCTCTTCCTGCCAGACTCAGTTGTGTTTTCTGGTCTGGGGACAGCAGTAGAAGCCTAGACATACCAGATTGTTTATCCTTTCAAAATTTTTATATCAATTATTATACCTGCATCTGCATCAATGCTTTTGATTACAGTATTTGAAGTCTTTACTTTGAAGTCTTGTCCCCTCACAGAACTGGACTTAGGTAAATGGTAGCTCCACATCTCACATCTCAAGAACCACCATGGAATGTACATATAAGGAAGGGACAGACTGGTATGTTAAATTATTCCCCAAAAAGTGAATGTTGGCTACATCTAAAGTGACTTCTAATAGAAATCTTTTTTTTTTTCAATTTATACCTCTGTTCAATAGCTTGTGGGGTACACTAGGATTTCAGTGTTCCATATATTCTGATAAAACACCCCCAAGTTTCCCTTGGACTGGTATTCTGATTTAATTCATTGCATTTGAATTCCCCTCAGGATCCTATTGTTTTTCAGGCTTGACATGCCCAATCCTTCCCTTCATTTTCCTGGATCTTATCCAAAAGGCAAATGATCTATTTCAACCACTGCATGACATCTTTCCCAAGCATCATTTCTAACTTAGTTTAAATTGAATTCTTTCATCTTGAGTTATTTAATATTTGTTTCATGATTCTTACACTTTCTCCCTATAAGAAATAAATCACTAGAATGTGGTGATCATGCCAATACTGTATATACTATGATGTGTTTAGCACAGGACCAGTACATAGTAGATACTAAATACTGATCCATGATTTGGCATTCCACATTAGTTTCAAAGTAAGAATGAAATTCTAACGTATGTTGTCTATTTTATAAATTTTGACAGCAGATTGATTTCTATTTCCTAGAGACATAAAAGGTTTCTGAAATACAAAAATAAAGAAACCAAATTTTCTAGATTTTTACCATATGATTTATAATAAGGATCATAGATATGACCATCTTTTTCAGTTGCCAAATAAACAGTCTGTTTTGTTTTTGTATATTTGCCATTACTATTTTCTTGCATGTTATTGTTTCAGTCAGTTGTCTTTGCCATTGTAAGTGTCCCACTCAACCTTCACCAAACCACCCAACAGCACCACCTGTGCCAACACCTTATTTCACCTCTTCCATCTTCTCCTACCTCCCCCATGTTCCCTTTTGTAACCAGTAAATTCATTCACTAAGCCCAAGATTTGTTTTTGATATACTTTGCCAGTGTACTAATTTTTTTTTTTTTTTGGTTATTCATATTCTACAGATCAGTGAAACTATCCAGTATCTGTCTTTCACTTTCTGGCTTATTTCACTTTACACAGTCACTGAGAGGTCCATCCACTTTGTTCCAAAAAACACTATTTCATCTTTTTGAAGAGTTGTGTAGTAGTCCATTGAGTATATATTACAAAATTTCTTTATCCATTCATCTGTGGATAGGTATTTAGATTGGTTCCATGACTTGGCAGTTGTGGACAGTGTTACAATGAACATAGGCATACGTAAGCCTTTTGTATTTGAGTTTTTTGGTTTTGGTTTTTTTTTTTTTTTTTTTTTTTTTTTTTTTGGTAAATACCTATAGAGGTATTGCTAAATCATATGGGATTTCCATTTTTATTCTCTCAGAAATTCCCCATACTGTTTTCCATAGAGGTTGTACCAACTTGAAAGAGAGTTCTTTTTATTCCATATCCTCACCAGGAGTAAAAATGTAACCCCCAATTTTTTTTAAAAGTTCTCTTTTCAGGGCTTCCCCTGGTAGCGCAGTGGTTGAACGCTGGGCTGCGAGGCTGCCTGAAGCCTCTGCAACGCCAGTTCATTCCCTGGCCTCCGGCATGGGTCCCACAAAAAAATAAAAAAAAATAAAAAATAAATAAAAGTTCACTTTTCAAAAATATGGAGTGAGAATACATTTAATAAAGCAAATAAAGACAAGTACATCATGAAGACAGAGACTGAAGGAATAATTACATGTATCCTATTACTATCACCATAGTAATAATTTCCCCGATTATCTTTCTTGTAGATGAAGATAAATCCGCTAAAATTCTACTAGATAAGTCAAAATTATGTTTAAAAATTATATATTTGTATATGTTATTCTGTTACTATTTTTATCTTACTGATAATATCTGGATTTTTTCATGATTCCATTCACCTATTATTTCATTCAACACATTTTTATTAACTTAATAGTTGCTATGTACTGAGATTACAATGACCTCCACTTTCATAGAAGTTACAAAATTTATTTTCTAATTTTATAGGTAGTTAAATTTTTTCCATGGGAAAGGACTTCAATTGAAAAACGAAAACTTTTAAATATCTTGAAGGTTCCCTAAATAGTTCCACTTTTGTTAACAGTAGGAAAAAACTTATAAACAAAATTAAAAGTTGAAAGTTGAATAGAATTTTCTAAATACATGAATATTTTAAAGTTTGATTCAAAATATATATTTATTTTTTCACTTCTGGCAGAGAGGACACTTGTGATTTGTATTGAAAAATGAAGGTCAATGATTCATAGTTTTTAAAGTTAATTGCCCTTATGGAAAACTCTAGAAGAGGAGAAACAATGAGAAATTCCCTGACTCTGAATCAAGAGCTTCATTTTAATATTAGCACTTGGATGATAAACCCGGGGAGCCTTAATGGGAGGTGATGATCACTGATATCATAGGATTCCAAGTGGGAGGACAGAGAAACAACTCAGCTGTTGACAAGCAGAGGCAAGTAAACATTTATGCCAGAAATGTACATGCTGACCACAATAACACCCTTACTCCTCCACCCGGGTAGATAAACAGACATTCTACATTCCTCCCATGAATATGACAATTGTAGGAGATCATTTATCTCTAAATAGCTTTCAGTCCAATGTGCAAGAGTGTTTCTATCCAGACAAATCAGATATGTAATAATTCCTTTGGATAATTTAACAGCGCCCCACCCAGCATTATTTGTGGCCAGATTGGCATTTGACAAGGACAGAATATTATCAGCATCTTAATTCTTATCAGCTTGCTCTATTCTGCTAATGTTTGGTACAGGGTGGTGCTATGATGGCCTGGGACAATATTACTAAATGCTAGAAATAACTTGATATCCTACATTCATCTAAACAAATGAAAAACAGTCCTATCAGGAAGAATAAGCCTTATGCACTTCCATCTTCTGGGGCATTACTTAAGGTATAATGCACAGAATCCCAATTACCCCTTTTTTCTCTTTGCTGGAAATGACACGTAAATTGCTAATCTTCCTTCTAGAATTCAAAATGATCCAACAATTAAAACCTGTCTTTCTTTAGAAAGTGTTAGAACCTTATTGCTCAGCTTTTTTTTTTTTTTACTTCAAAGAGAACAATGCATTTTCAAACAGCATTCTCATTTTTGATTCTCATTCTCATTCAGATTTTTGGAACCTTGCTTTGATTCTTTGCCTTTGATGCTTTAAACACCAGTGGGTCCTGGTCAAGACATTTTAGTTTGTTTAGAAGCTCACATTATGATTTTCTCCACGTGGTAAAGAGTTCTAGTTAATTAAATCAAGTCCATGTACTGCATCCATCTCAATTACTTTTAAGATGTGATATATATGAGTAACTTCCTTTTCAAAACTATATGAAACAGGTCATGAGTAAATGATGAACCACTTTTAAAGTGAATGGGAAAAATATGCCCCTGGGTAAGGAGATCTTGAGAATCACTAAGAGCATCTAGATTATTTGATGCCTTCTCAAAAACTGCTTTCTGAACTGAAGTTTACCTCACTAGCATTATAATTTTAAACACTGGACTTTGTAAGACCTATGTTGGTTCTTGCATTCATTTATATCTCAACATGCCAATTGCACCCTAATTCTGGACATCTCTCCTGCTTCCTAAGATCATGCATTGAAAAAAATAGTGTTTATTTTGTCCTCCACAGAAAATACAGATTTTTGTGAAGAACTGATAGTAGTAGTTGCTCTAACCGGGAATTGTTCACATTTTGGAACATTGGTCTTAAAGAGAATGGAGGTTGGGTGGAGAAGTTTGAGGCTATCTATGATTTTGTGATCTGTTTTCTGCAAACTGTCTACTTGGTGGCTGGATACTGTTCTGCCATTCTCTAGTTAATTGTTTCATTAAACATACAAGAAAATAAAAGCAAGATATAGAAGGAAAAAAGAAGAAAGAAAACTGGAAGAAGGCTGAAGAGCAGAGGGATTTTCCTGAGTTTATTAGGAAGTATTAAAATACCTAGATACCAAAGTCTCTGTGTGGTCAATAATCTTTCCTACACTGAAGCCTCAGAAGGATAGAAGAGAGATTCCTGGTTCACATGTGTTGAGATTCTGCATTTCTCATCTAATTTGAATGGAACCACAAGTGGTTTTGTTAAATCAGGTCTTGACTTTTGTCAGATATCTTAGAATGGAAGAAAACCACAGTGCAAGTACAGGAAAAGAAGAAAGAGTTGAACAAACACTTTTCATTATATAAGTTTTTCTGATATTCCCTGCTTTTGTACTAAATACCACAAAATGAGGGAAAGAAAAATTACCAAGTGTCTCAGAAGCCCATTTCAGAAATGTAAAATGAGAAAATGTCATTTGAAGATCACCTAAGTTCCCAGGGCTGAAACAACTATAACTGTTTCAGCCCTGCCCTGCTGACCCCACTTTCTTTCTAGCAAGTAAACAGAATTCAATAATCAAATGCTTTCAAGGATGCCAAAAATGTCTAACGTAATTCCCAAACATTGTTACTAGAATTACTTCTGGGGAGAGACAGAATCCATAGATGCATCTTTGTTGAGTCTAGGTCTCACCTGAAACCATAAAACATCAAGCCAAGAGACAATTGTATGTTTGGCCTTCCTGTAGAGACAACAATAGGGCAATTTGACTTCCACATGGTCTCAAAACAAGTTTCTGCATTTTCTCTGTCACAAATTCCTTTCCTGAGACTCTCAGAACAGCCCACATTCAAGGACAAGGCACCAGGTAAAAACAAGATTTAATTAGAGACCCAGGAGGTGGCGAAGATTTAGCGTTATGCAATCAAATTAAATATTCTTCTGCAGCTTTTTGTTTTCTTAACAACTTAGCAAAGTTACTTAGAATATAATAAATCTAATGGTGAATAAGCAAGTGATTAAATCAATAGTGGTAAACTCTGTGACCTTTTTCAGAGGGTACTTGGTTTTCCATTTTTATCTGAATCCATTCCAAGAAGAGCTAACTTCAAAAATAATGTGGAAAATTATTTGATCCACTGTGAAAAATTCAGAGTTTTGTCAGAAAAGAATCAAATTATACCTTTATGTCTGAGGATTTAGTGTACTATTTCACAGAGTTCTTTCCTTTTAAAAGTTCTAAGGGTTCTCTGTGAAATAGCTGGAAATGCACTGAGATCTAGTTCTGGCTTCATTCATTAATATTTATTCATTCATTCACTGACAAACTCACTCATATCTCTTGTTCCATATATGTGTATGTGTATATATATATATATATATATATATAGAAAGAGAGAGAGAGAGAGAGAGAGAGAGAGAGAGGAAACGACTATGTACTAGGCATTCTACTAGGCTCTAGTGATGCTACATTAATTAAAAAAAAGGGGGTAGCCTTTGTCCTCCAAATCTTTTCAGTTCTTTTTCACCTTTTAATTTTATTGTCAAAATTATGCATATTGAAGTGGTTGACTTACAATGCTTTATGTGCTTTAGGGATATAGGCTCACACCTGTGCAAATGTTTGTTATCACACCATGCCCACCACCAAAGCCCCAATAACTTTTCACCACAGTTCATTGGCTCCTTCTCCCCTGTTTCCATCCCCACTCCTTAGTAGCTTTAGTTCTGCAGTCAGATTTCAAGGACTTGTTTTGTTTTTATATGTCCCTTTGCTTTTTCATTAATTTAGTGAAGAGTAGATATATTTTACCAATGATATCTACACTATAAATTTCTCTAAAGGAATATGATACTGTGACAGGAAAAGTCAGCCAGTCTCAACACTCATGGAAGGTTTCCTTGAAGAAGCATGATTTAAATTGAACTCTGAAACATTAGTAAGAAAAATTCATTACACGAAGATGAGGGAAGAACATTTTAGGTATAAAGAACAACATATATAAGAGTTCTGAGGAAGGAGATAATATGATGTTAAAGAAAGAACATGATGGAAAAGTTAAAGAAAAATGGATGTAATGTAAAGTAGCAACAACCCCCAAAGCAGTAAGCAAATCAAGTATCTGGATCTTGGTTTCTAAACATAATTTTTTACTAACAAAACCCAGGACTCCCTGCAGAAATGTACAATATTAGCTTGGGATATCTTGCCATATGAGTAAGGATACACTCAAAGAATAGAGGGAACTTGTCAAAATAACCGTAAAGCACATCCAACTTTAAGGAGATCCCTTTGCCCAAATTCCTGGCTATTTGAGTATCAAAATAAATTATAATTACATAGACTATAATCAATAAGTTATATAATATATAATTTTCAATTAATACAATAAACTATAATTATAGTATACTATGAAACATTAAATGAAACAGGAATCTATTATTCCATACTGATATAATTGTTATACATGAATAAATTTAAGTTTGGTGAGGAATGACACATATTTATGTAGTCCCAAATTACCTCCCCACAAAATATTTGTTAATTACAAAGGGAAAAATGCACTTTACAGTGGAGAATCCTGGCAGACACCATCTTAAGTGATTGGAGTTAACATCATTAGAAATCACAATTTGCAGATGTGTGCTATTTTATAGTCACCAACAAGAACATGATTATCATTTCTCTAATATTCCTGCCAAAGTATACAACCATCATGAAGACAGACAAATGAAAATTGAAGGACCTTTTCCAAAATAATTGGCCAATAATCTTCAGGTTTTGAGATGATGAAAGTGAACGAAAAATTGAGAACTTGTTCCACGTTCAAGGACAGTAAAGAGACAACATGTTAACAAAACACAAATGTAACTCCAAACTGGATCTTTAGCTATAGATACTTTGTGAAAATTGAATGGATTCTGAGAGATGAACTGATGTAAAGACCCTGATTTTGATGGTTGTGTTGTAAGTATTTAGGGGAGTACTCCTTGTTTACAAGAAATGCACTGAAGTGTTTAGGGAAATGTAGTACCATATTAGCAAATATATGCACCTGAATGGTGAAGAAAAGGAAAATTCTGCATATTATGCTTCCAAATCTTCTAAAAATTTGAGATTGTTTAAAAATAAAATTAATTAATTAATTAATTTAAAAGGAGGGTGGAAAGGCCAATATGGCTGGAAACCTTGTGCTTCAATTTCTCCATCTGTATAATAAGGGGAGTAGCTGAAATCTAAGCACAAGTCTCAGCTCCAGTTGCACTGTAATGTGCTAATGAGTCCCCAGAGATGACATAGAAAATGAAAATGGACTATGTATTGGTTTCCATTGCTGTGTAACAAATTAACACAAGCTTGGTAGTTTAAAATAATACCCATTTATTTATTTTTTTTTAAAGATTTATTTATTTATTTATACAAGCACTGGGTACAGTCAGAAGCGCAGGAGGGTGAGAGAATTCACCAGAGCCAGAGCGGGGAACAGAATAGGCTGAGCGATGAAATACACTGCTGAGGAGAGCAGCGGGTGCAGCAGGAGAGGTCTGTCGCACCATGTGGGACCATCGCTGGCGGTCGGGGATCGAACTGGTGCTGCAGAGGCTGCCGGCAGCTTCGCAGCCCAGCGCTCAACCTCTGCGCCACCAGGGGAGGCTCAATAATACCCATTTATTATTTCACAGTTATGTAGACCAGAAGTCTCGGGTGGCATGACAGGGTTTTTTGCTGAAGGTTAAATCAAAGTGTAAGTTGCACTCTCATCTGGAGCTTGGGGATGTTCTCTTCCCAGCTCATTCCTGATATTTGCAGAATTTAGTTCCTGGTGGTTATAGGACTGAAGTCCCCAGTTATTTGTTGGGGAATACTTTCAGCTCCTAGAAACTTCTTCACATAGACTGTCTCACATTTTGAATCTCCCTTCCTTTTCTGGTGCTACTTAGAGGAATTCTGTTTTAAAATGTTCATGTGATTAGGTCACTCAGACCATTTCTCTATCTTAAGGTCCATTGAGTAGTAACTTTAACTCTACCTGCATTGTCCCCTTTGCCATCTTATATAACATAACATAATCATAAGAGGAAAGCCAGTGGAAAAAGATTATGGGGATCATTTTAGAATTTTGCTAACTACAGGATAGAAGAGAGAAATGCATTTGAATCTGCTTCTGAACATCATAGCAAAAAGGTAAAGTAAAAATCTGCTTCTTAGAGTCATAAGGGTTGGGAAATTTTGATCTTTGAGATATCTTTAATACTGAAATTCCTTGATTTGTCTTTATTATGCTGTAAGAGCTGGCACAGTCTGTTTCTGATTTACTATTGCCTTCCCAGAACTTAGCTTAATGCCTGGCACATAATATCTACTGTTGCAGATAAAAATGTTGAGGGTGCGAAGGAAAAATGATGAGTGAATGATTAACTATGGCAATCAAAGATTTATTTCCTTATTTAACTAATCGAAAACTTCAGTGCTGGTATCTCAGTGAGTTATTCTTCCAGAAGAGTCAGGTGAAAGAGATACCTGACAGTTAATTTCTAGCTCCCTTTTGATTGATGATATTTGTATGTATATAGAATTCTGGAGGTGTTTTTTTAAATTAAGTATAATTTGCCAAGAAGACTTGGAACATATTCATTTATCAATAGAAGCAGCTAACACATGCAGAATGAAAGGATCTTGTGGTTGTTTAAATTGACATATATTCAAAAAAACATATATGATGATGATGTTTAAAATATCCCTATATAGGGTTATAGGAAGAAATCATATTAAAGATTATTTTGGAAATAGTTTCATTGGTCATTTCAAAATATGAATATTTTCAAAGGTCATTCTTAGTCAGTACAGTAATCAGTAATTATAATTGCTAGACATCTATTCAGATTTTTTCTCTGTAATCATGGGCATCCACAAGCCAGCAAATATCTGTATATTTCTACACAGATAAGTCAAAAGGTAGGCAAATTTTTCCATTACCAAATTGCCATTGGAAATGTTTAGCCCTGTTTACATTGTTTAGCCTTACAACAATGGGTATTATCGATTAAATATTCAATCTTTTCCAATTTGACACATTAAACATGCATTGTTTTATTTTATATTTTTATGTTACTATTTTATACCTTTATTTTTCTTTTGAGTTTAAAAAGTATTTTAAGGTGAGATTGTTAAAATGGATCTTTGGTATAATTTTCCTTTATTCTTTTGTCCAAAACTACATGTACTTTTACCTCTCATAAATATTTAGTTAAGTCATTTTCAATATGTATTAGTATGGTGATCACCCTAGTCTCTAGGATGGTGTCCCAATCAGCTGGCATTTACAACCTCTCCTCTTGAGCATGAGCTGGTGTTCTGACATCCTTCTTTGCACTGTCAATAAGATGTGGCAAATGGAATGGAACCTCATGCTATGAGCAGATTTTTAGATTCTCCTTTATTACCTTCTTGGCTACGTGCTTTGATGAAGCAAGTTGCTATGTTGGAAAGGCCCACTTGACAAGGAACTGAAGGTAGTTTCTAGCCAAGATCCAGCAAGGAACTGATGCTCTCAATCCAACAGTCCACAAAGAAATGAATCTTACCAACAACTATATGGGCATGGAAAGGGCTCCTCTCCTAGAAAGTCTTTAGATGAGACTCTCAGCCTGGCAGATACCTTGTTATAACCATAGTTGTACTCATTCCATTGAGACTCCCTCTGTGGATTCTATCAATAAAGTTTACTACTTAGATTTTCCAATGTGACATTAACATATTTTATCTATGGTCAACTAGTTATTAATCAAATACTTATTTAAAATTTGTAGATAATAAATTATCATATACTGTACAGCATGTGGGAACTTTAAAGTAACTGAAAGGAAATTTGGTTTCAGGTTTGTTTACTTTTGACAAAGAAAACTGATGAAAGCCCTTCTATTTGCATCCTATTTTTATTAAAGAATATATTGAACATAACTTTTTATTAAAGAACATATTGGACACCCACTCAACATTTTACTTTTCAACTAGCACTGGGATTCTTAAGGATTCTTCTCTGTTTTGATTTCACAATAGATTGAAAATTCCATGAGAATTTATTTGCATGTACTTGTACTTATATAGATTTGAGCATCTGCTTAGAGAGGTCCAGAATTGTCTAGATTCTCTGAAAGATTAAAAGAGATAAATATCTTACTTTTTGTTCCTAAGATGGGTAATTCTCTTGAGAACTGTTTTTTGAGAAGAGATGGGTATTGTATAAAGACACACCCATCCTGCCTCCAGAGGTCTGAGTGCACCTCTCTTTCCTCCCCTAAGAATATCAATACTTATCCTGTGTTTATGTGGCTGAAAGTTTTTAAAAACTTAAGGGGACTTACTAATACAGGGATTCATCTCTGAATATCTCGTTTGGTCCTCTGCTTAGGAAGCAAGGGCAGGGATAGAGGAATTATAATTTAGAGGGAAAAGAAAAAGACTCTCTTCCCTTCCCACATTGCTTCCACCTCCTTAGCTCCTTGGCTTCTGTCACTGCCCTGTTAAGTTCTACCTCAAGAGATTATTTTCAGAAAGGGGACAGTAAATTTATTTTCCTACTGATTTAAAAGTCCATTATGACTTTATTGGGATTTTAGTAATATATTCACTAAATATAAAGAACCATGTTTTTCACAAAATAATACATTCAGAGGTGAACAAAACAGGTTTAAGTTTTTACCTACCAAGTATTTTATTCTCACACAAATGAAGGTGAGAGCACAGGAATTTGACAGGTGAGTGTGAGAGGTAGACTGAATTGGATGTAGGGAAGAACCCAGAAGGAGAGATAAATGGAGAAAGGGAAACACATCACCTGACTACCCTAAATTTTACCATGAAAGACTACTACACATACTATCTTAGATAAAACAGGAGCAGTTGTTTCCTCTTCTGCCCAAAGTCAGATTTGTTCCTATCACCAACTTTTATTTTTATCTTATTTTGACTAGTTAAGAGCTCCAAGCTCAGTATTTTAGAAGTTAAGAGAGTCCCTGGCATTGGCAATTAAAAAGAAATAAAATTGTGATACCTCCCATGGACAAATTTAGAGATTATTATACTTCCAGAGAAAAACCACATTTAAAAGGGCAAAGACTGCTGTCAACGGAAAATTCAATGGAACATACATCTCAGTAAGACGAGAACTGATTGACTTGTAGTAACTCCAGTTCTTTCACAGAGCTCTTAATAGCAAGATGATAATTCAAGGTGATGAAAGAAATGGTTTCCAGAAATTTCCTGAAAAGTGATTAATAGCTAAGAAGGGACAACCCAGGATTTCATCTCTACTTTTCTATATAGTGGCACTCAGAATGACTAGATATGCCATGCTATAAGATGGAGAATGGAGACATAGTTTGTAATCAGAACACCTGGATTCCACTCCAGTTATTCTTTTGTGAGCAAGTCATTAAATCGCTTTCAAACTCTGTTTTGTCTTCAGTAACAATATCACTAGGTTGTTTTGAAATCCACTGAGATAAAATTATGAATTATATTGTTCTACACACTACATTTGTGATTTTTATTGCTTCATGTGTGTAAATTCCATATTCCAAAGAGAAGCAATATGACTCAGTTGACCAAAGACAGAGGCAATAATATCTATGCTGAATCATCAGTTTTGTATGCCATGAACAGTAACTGATGCTCCATTTATACTAGTTTCAGGGGATAATATAAAATTATACAATCTGATTAATGTTTTATGCTTTTCTATACAAAGAACCAGAAAGCAATACTTTTTCCAGGATAGATTTTTAACTTCACACTTTCAAAAGGTATGTTACAAATTGCTATAAAGTATTTATTTTCCAAGTACACTAATATTCAATGGGACTGAAAGAACATTTGAATCTTCAAATAAATCAGTAAGGCAAGAATTTTACCACTAATAAAATTTCTATCATTTAAACACTCAATATTATCTTAAAGTAATGAACATAGTATTTTGAAAATGATAAATAATTAAAAGACTCTAAACATTTCCCTGCCACCAAAACTTTACATTTCTACTAATAAAATTAAATCGTTTTCCTTTCTCTAGTGTATGTTCTCGGCTTTGTCATAAATTAGTTACCCATATAAGACATTTGGATTTATTTCTGAGCTCTTTTTCTGTTCCAATGATTTGTGTTGCTGTTTTTATTCTAAAACCATGCTATTTTGATTACTACAGACTTTGTACTATAGTTTGAGGTCAGGGAACATGATACTTATATTTTTGTTCTTTTTTCAGGATTTCTTTGGCTACATGGGTTCTATTGCAGTTACACATTAGGATTTTTTTTTGTCTCTATGTTTGTGAAGAATGCCATTGGGATCTTGATAAATACTGCATCTGTATAAAACTTTAGGTAAAGCTGTAATTTTAATAAAAATTAATTCTTCCAATCCATGTGGACAACTAATTTATAAGAAAGGAGCTAAAGCATACCATGGAGAAAGAAAATTCTCTTCAGTTCAGCAAGTGGTGTTAAAAAAAAACTGGACAGCCACACACAAAAGAATGAACTGGACCACTATCTTTCACCAAACAAAAGAATAAACTCAAAATAGATTAAAGAGGGGCCTCCCTGGTGGCACAGGTGGTTGAACATCAATACTGGGAAGTGTTCTGCAGCTACTGCAGCTGGAGTTTGATCGCCGGCCAGGGAGGTGACTCACACGGCACAGCAGACCTATCCTGTCTTGCCCACTGCTCCCTTCAGCAGTGTGTTTCAGTCGGTCCACCTGTTCTGCTCCCAACTCCGTCTCTGGTGGATCCCATTACCCCCTGCACCTCTGGCCTACACCCCAGCTCTTGTATGCATAAATAAATAAATCTTTAAAAAATAGATTAAAGACTTGGATGTAAGCTCTGAAGACATAAAATGCATTGAAGAAGCTCCTTGACATTCATAGGCTTTAGAGATGTCCTCAGGGACTTGACTACTACTAAACAGCTTAAAATATTTTAGTTAAACTACTTAGTTTAACTATTTATTTTAGTTTATTTATTTAACTAAATAGTTTAACTTAAACGAAATAGCTTCTACATAGTGAAAGAAACCATAACCAAAACAAAAAGACATCCTACTGAATAGGAGAAGATAACTGAAAACCATACATTTAACAAAAGGTTAATAATTCAAAATATATGAAGAACTCCTACTATTCAGTAATAAAAATAACAAGCAACTCAATTAAAAAATAGGCCGATGATTTCAACAGATTTTTCACCAAAGACAATGTACAGGAGCGAACACATGAAAAGAAGCTCAACATCACTAATCATCGGGGAAATATAAGTCAAAACTACAATGAGATATCACCTCAGAATATGTCAGAATGGACATTACCAAAAAAAAGACAATAAACAACAAATGTTAGTGAGGATGTAGAGAAAAGGGAACCCATATACATGACTGGAGAGGATGTAAACTGGTAAGTCACTATGAAAAACAATATGGTGATTCCTTAAAAAATTAAGACTAGAAATACCACTTGATTCAGCTTCTGGGTATTTAGCCATGTAATACGAAAACAATAATTCAAAAAGATTTATGTGTCCTTATGTTCATTACAGCACTATTTATAATAGCCAAGATATGGAAACTACCTAGGTACCCATGGATGAGTGGCTAAAGAAGATATATATACAATGGAATGCTACTCATCTATTAAAACAAATGATGAGGGGCCTCCCCGGTGGCGCAGCAGTTGAGCGCTGGGTTGTGAAGCTGCCCGCAGCCTCTGTAGCGCCAGTTCAATCCCCGGCCCCTGGGTGAGGGTCCCACATGGCACCAGACCTCTCCTGCCGCCCGCTGCTCCCCTCAGCAGTGTACTTCGGTCCTTCTGCCTGCTCTGCTCCCCGCTCTGGCTCTGGTGAATTCTCTCACCCTCCCACGCTTCTGACTATACCCAGTGTTTGTATAAATAAATAAAAATAAATCTTAAAAAAAAAATAAACACTTTCTTTAAAAAAAAAAAATGATGAAATACTGCCATTTGCAACATAGATGAACCAGAGGGTATTAGAACTAGTGAAATAAGTTAAATGGAGAAAGACAGATACCATGACTTTATTAATATTTGGAAGATAAAGAAACAAAGAAAGGGAACAAATTAAACAAAGTTAAACAAAACCTCAGATTTAGAGAACAGATTGGTGGTGGTTACTGGAGGGAAAGGAGGTGGCAAGTAGAAAATTGGGTCCAGGGGGTCAATGGTATGGTGGTTGATGGAACCTAGACTTTATTGGTAATACAATGTTGTATTGTGAAGCTTGTATAACTCATCAACCAACGTTGCTTCAATTAAAAAAGAATGAGAGAAGTGGAATACAAATAGTAAAATATTTATAAACACAAATGTTCAATAATTAAGTGGTATGCAAATAGACTAACATTCCAATTTAAAGATTGATTTAAAACACACACACACAAATCTATCACAATAATCTCTATGACTATATGTTTAAGGTTTCCAAGTTTCAAGGATATACAAAACTTTAGGCAGTCTTTAAAATGTCATTTATGAAGTTGTAAATTAACCTGAAAAATAACTTACTTTCAGGAAAAATTTTCAACCTAGAATAACCTAGGTCATCATGTGATTTGTAATTCTAATCTTTTTGTCTCCAAACTTCGATTAATACAATCTGATTTTTGCTTCTTTTTTTTTATAAACTATTGGATTTTCATAGTCCATGAAACCTCAAAGTAAGATTTATACTTAAAAAAAATGTCATTTGGTAATTCAAGGGATAAATAAAAGCATTTCCCTTAGTGGTAGTGAGAAAGAACCTCTGCTGGCAGGAGTTTTGTTTGGTTACTGATCTTTTGCATCTGCCATGTGTGAAATGACAGTGGTATCATTCAGGAAATTCAATATACCCACAGAGAGAAACCAAACATGACAGCTTATTTTGGGAACCATTCTATCATGAGGATACATTTGTTCTTGGAATAGCTTCAGAAAGCCTCCCTCCTATTGAACTGTGTCTTGATTAAAGGAACAACTGATGTCTGCAACATAGAGAATAGTTTTCTCTCGACAAAACTGTCTTATTATTGTCAAAGCATTTCCTATTGCAAGGAAGACATTTATTGTTAAATATTTACTGTCTTTTTCCAGAAGCACAGATTGAAAGATGGTTCCTGGAAGGCTGAGCACAGCCATTTGATAAACTGCAAATAGTAATACTTATAATAATGTATATATCATTTTTCTCTTGTAAACAATATGCTTCTGCAAGAGGCATAGCAATGCATCTTTGTCTATAATTGTTTATTTGTAATCTTTATAATTATAGTATCAAAATTTATTTACTAACTGAAATATGGAAATCAATTTAGAAACTATTGTGTTTTTATCAGAATACTTAGAAGAAAACAAATAGTAGTATGTTAATTTGTTGTTAAAAATCAAGTGATGTTTGTTAAGGTACTTAATATTTTTCATTCTCTTGAAATATTTTCATTCCTTTACTTTTAATTCCTATCCAATCTTTGGGGTTACTTTCATGTAACTTATTTTGCTAATGTGAATCAGGGTGGCTAAGATAATCCTTTGTAAATGGAAATAACATGTGTAATATACTGAAATGGGTAGGTAGCTCTATTGTGCTGGCTTCTAGGACATTTTTGCTAAATTTCCTCTAGATTCAGCAGGTTTCTCACAAACCTCATAAAATAATGAGATGATAATTGACATCTTACAAGGATAAGCAATGATTCACTGGTTGAGCTGTGTCAGGTAGAGTGCATTTTTTCCCTGTGTGATATAGTTGGATGGTCCTAATTAAGACTAAGAACACGAAAAAAAAGTTTGCCTTTTAGAGCTGGTCTATTTAAAACAAAACAAAGCATAGAATAACTGTAGAAAGAAAATATCAAAATCAACAACGATGAACCAGACACACTCTATGAGGGGGCAGGGGGGGCGGGGAAAGGAAGGATTGGGGTCAAAATAGGGGGGTTGTAATTGTATGGGGAATATAAAAATAAAATTTAAATTAAAAAAGATACATATCAAGTACACGTTAAATATGTTATACTTTTGTCAGTTGTTTCTCAGTAAAACTGAAAAAAGTAGACAGCTCTATACTAGGGTAAGACCAGATTTTAAAATACTGTATTCTAATTTGCTTGAATAAACAGACTGTTTAAAAATAAATAAATAAAACAAAACAAAGCAAAACTTTTTCTTGTCTGACCTGTGTCACATTAAATCTCTTCAAGATCTTTTTTTTCCATTTGCTTATATTGCAGTTACCAACTCATTCCTTTCCTAAAATTAAAAATACATTTCTCAATGTTTTTTAATTGTTTAAAATTAACTTATCTTTGGATAATTTTCATATGTTGTCTATGAGGCAAATATTTTCCTGTGCTGAAATGGGCAGATTCTAAGAGGAATTATTGCTCCACCACACTGATAGCTCATGGTGATTAATACTTCTAGAATGGCAAAGTGTTCCCTGCATTGAATAAGTACAGATGGTGCTGATTGTCTTTACTGCTTATTTATTTTCAACTCACATTCACATTAAGTACCAAAATGTTGTCTTCTTGGTGATGGATAACGATGATATGACCTACGGGTTAAAGATGTGACTTGTCAGTCGTGTTCAGACTTTGGTACTTGGAACTGAGAATTGTTTTAATGCTACTTGGTGACATGGTATTAGCTCCTTTCATAGACAAGTCTGTGTACCTTATAGCACATTCCTTTCTCCCTTGTCTTTTAACCCACGGTGAATCTTCCAGCCTTTCCTGCCATGTATCATGAACTTCAGGAAGGGCTACAGACACCTCTCTAATTCCTTGTCCTTTCATGCAAGCAACACACACACACATACACTCAAAGCCTCAAAATTTAGCATAGTGCCTGGCACAGAGTAAGTATTCAAGCAAATGAATTCAATGAATTGTTGAAAAAATACAGGAATGAAATAAACTACATTGAAATATGCAGGAAGGTTTCACTGAATATTTGAACTGGATCAAGTTGTTTTACTTGTTGCTGGTTTTATGAAGGTACATAAAGATTCATCACCCTTTGGGATTAATTTTGTTGACTATTTTCCTAGTCTACATAATCTGAAAATTTATATAAAACACTTGTTTATGACAACACTGTTTATTAGTAAGCACATGTGAATTATATGTAATTATATGCATGTCGGCTTTGGATAATGTTAAAACCTCCCAAATATATTTCATCCTTCCCCATATGTAATAACCAAATAATGTGAATGGAATTGACCTCACCCTTAGTTCTGAGGGGAGTTCTGATGAATTCTCCCCCACTGACATTCTGGTTGGTTTGGGGCTGGGAATGTATAGCAGATTTTAAGTCAATCAGTATTTCCCTAGCCATAGTGATCCACCTAATCCAACAAAACATACAACTTGTTCCAAAGTTATGGCAGGCAACCAGTCCTCTTTTTCTATGTCTGGCCATGAAAAAAATCACCTGCAATCCCAGTTACTACTGGCAGCCGTTCTACGCCCACAAGAAAGCAAGCCTTCAGAAGAAGCCAACACTATAGACTGAAGAATAGCAAGCTAGAAAGATACTCTGTGTGCTGATAACATCACTGATTAACCATGAAGAATCTTTAGTCTCTGAACCTTCTAGTCACGTGTCAGCAAATTCCTTTATGAGTTAACTAATATAAGTAGCCTCTTTTGTTACTTGTACCTTAAAGTATCCTGCATAGTACAATACCCATCAAAATATGTTCATCCACTAAGAAACTTTAATGGCTATACAATTAAAGACATTAAAGGCATAGATCCTACAGAGGCTAAATCATCTACTAGAGATGATCTGAAGAATATTTAAAAAGATAGTAATAGCAGAAACAACCTAAAAGAGAATTTTTTGGGTAAGTATAGCAATCTTGCCAATACATGTTGGAACCATGATTGTTTTGAACTATGCTTATCTACAATATCTTTTATTGTGAAACATCCATCAATAATAAATGTTTTTAAATGACTGCATGATTTACTCTCAAGATGGGAAGACTATAAAAGAACAGTAAATCAATCTTAGAAGAAACACAAATATGTGCTGACTAAGATAGCAGTAACATTAAAGAAAGCAATGAGTGTAAGCAAAAGAATGAATGACTATTCTATAAATTGAAGAATTGAGTTTCTTGGGTAAAAATCAATGATGATATATGAAAAAAATAAAAGGCATGACCTTTTATTACTTGGAAACAATAGCAACCAATTAAGGTTAAGGAAAGACAAAGAAAATTGGCAATATATTGGCACTCATGGAGTCAACAGAAGCTGCAGACAGAGTTAAGAATGGGCAGAAAACAAGGCTATACCGGAGCCTAAGAAACTAGACTCAAATAGGAAAATTCAAATCAGGATGCAACTATTTCAGGGGTGGTAACAAAGTGGAGGTCGATGGTGACCTATGATAAAAGTTATTTCAGTGGAGTCTATGAATGTTTGGAGAAGACTGAAGAGTGAGTAGAAAAATAAGCAACCCTTTTGAAGAATTTTTCTGTGAAGGGAAGAACAAAAAGACATGAAGTCAAGAGAGATTTGTCTGTCTCTTCATGCTGCTACTTAGTATGTCTCTGTGATGATGGGCTTAAATCACTGGCTAGACCACCCCTCCCTGCAAGTGACCCTCATCCTTCATGTCTCAGTTCTATATTATCTTCTGCTCCTCGTTTTATTCCCTTCAACAGTAGTCCCTGTCTTAATTTGTCTTCTCTGATCACTTCTACCAATGAAAGCATGAAATTTGTAACAGCATTATCTGCCTTACTATTGTATTATCAGCATCTAGAAAAGTGCCTGACACAGAGCAGGAACTCAATAAATATTAATGGGATGAATACATAAACAAATGGATGACTAAAAGTTTAGCCATTTCTTTCATTCTTATATCACTTGTTTGAATTTCAAAGTCCCAGAATTCATTTGGTGAATAGCAAAGGTCAACAGCAACCTTGTGGGTTGTTTATTTATTTATTGTCCCTCAAAAACTGAATAGGAAGACCAAGGAGAGAGGGGAATACCCACAGGGGAATCAGTGACAATTCAGGATCTCCAAATGACAAATGCTCACAACAAGACTAACTTATAAAGAAGGAGAAGCAGTGCTTACCTCCTACCTCAAAGAAAAAACCATAAATAAAAAGTTTACATTCCTGTTCGTCAACTAAAAGCTTTCAATTTTATCCTTCTGCTTCTTGAGAAAAGGGATAGGCAAGTCTCAAGTCTCTCTGCTTACATAGATAAATATCCCTCTTCACTGAAACAAGCTGGAAGCCTAGAGATAATTAGACCCACTGTGTCAAGCAATCAGCAACACGGGAAAGAGCTCACAAAAAAACAATGAGAAGAGAGTTAAATAATTCTTGAGCGAGAAGGGAAACCTTGGCAGTCAGTTCAAAGATGTTTTGGTTGTTGTGGTTCACAGACTGTTCTGTATTTGTTTGTTTTATGTTACGTTGGTTTCTCTCTCATTTTCACCCTCCCTTTTATCCTAATCTACAGCATACCCAAGACACCCAAACCCTGACACATGACCTTGTGTCCATCACAATGAAGTCAGTGAATTTCCCTCAGTCCATACTGTGAAAAGGAGTCATTTGACTCAGTATGATTGTTCCCCTGCAGGAGCAACTCCTATGCAGTACTTCATTTTTCTTCAGCTGACGCATACTTTTTAATACTCTGCACCTGTTAGCTTAGATGAACTCTTTATGAAAATCTAAAACCTTCTTCATTTATTCTTTTTCCAATAGAACATTCACAGCTACCAGAATGGGAACAAGGACAGTATCAATTTCATTCATACCCAACACCATGCCAAGTACACATGGACTTTCCACAAATATATTTGGCGAATAAGTGAATAAATACATGAAAATGTGTGGACAGATTAAGGTCAAGGGCTATTTTCAAAGCAGAGACTCTCAAGACTCCTCATGTGGCTTTCTTTCATCTCTTTCTGTTTGGCTCTTTTTTCATTGCTGTATTTCTTCTACGCTGCTTCCCACTCTTACTGACACATGTATGCATGTATGCATCATAAGTTTGAAAAGGTATACCGATAACTATTAGCATGACTTCATACCCATCAAGACTCTTACTTGTTATATGCATGTATGTGGTTTCTGCTTTAAAGAAACGATAAAGTGTTAACAGATTTTCAAATTGTATTTATTAATCTACAAGAGTCCTAGGGAGTTTACAGTATTTTTTTTTAATTTAAAATGTTGTTGTTAATGGTGAAAGTGTCAAGGATTAATATATATTTCTAGAAAGTTAATACATATTCTACAACAACCTTTTTTCCCTTTAGACTTAGAGGAAAAATTATTTTTTCTTAAAATTCAGTTCAACTTTTAAAATAAAACCATTTCAATGATTTTATTCATAAGTACTTTCCCTTAACATAATAATACAAGAATATTATTAATTCTTTTTCAGTCAAGAATTCTGTAGATCAATGTTTCTTCAATAAACCCTCCTAGCAGTAACAGTTGAAAAGTCACAGTTTTTCAAGGACTTTTTAAAAGTCTATTTTTGTACTAGTCATCTCTCCCAGCCTTGCTTTTCTTGATCAGTGAGATATAAGATAAGATTAATAACCATTATAAATAATTAGTGTCTACACTGTCTTTCACCAGCCATTATTGAGATGAGCTTCTTTTCAGAAATTGCTTTTACCAACTACATGATGAATATTTGCACATTCCTCTAAAATGCATTGAAGTATCATCTGCTTGGTGGGTTTTTAATAACTTGGGCTCAAGAAACAGAACAGAATATTAGAGTTGTAAGTGATGACAGAAACAGCTCAAGTAAGTTCTTTAAATAAGAAAACTACAACAGAAAGAGGGGAACTGCTTTTCTAAATTCTACAAAGGCTGCTAACTAAATGTATGCAATTAACAATAATCCAATCTTTGTCTTTCTACACTTAATGATTTTTTTCCACCCAAAACAACTGCTCAAAATTCATTATTTATAACGTTTTACCAAAGGGTCGCATGACTTAAAACTCTCTGCAGAAGTAAATGCTAATTACACTCTTTAATTGATCAGTTCCAACTACTCCCACCACTATTGCAGTTATTTGATCTAACTGCTCCATCCCTAGAAACAAGTTCCGTGCTTAGAAACGAAAAATTGCGGTCATACCAATCTAATTTATTTTGGTACAAGCTTTATTTGGGTGAGCCTAAGACATAGGGGATCAAAATCCAGGAGCGATTCTGATCTTTACTGCACAGCTCCTTTATGTACATCTTGCCAGCGTTGGACGTAGAGTACATACAGACTGACTGGGATCAGGAATGAATCCAGGAAGAAATGTAGCAACTGGCTGGGGAAAAGGTGACTGAGAACTTTACACAAGCAAGAGGTAAGGAGGAACAACAGCTATAGATGATTCGAAATGATGAGAAGGATACTAACATGTTAGCACCTCTGCAGTCCTATGCCAGAAAAGCAGTCTTAAGTTAGGATGTGGCCAGGTGGGGTCTTCTGTTTGTGAGCAGAGAAAGTAGGTCATGATAATGGGATGATACTAAACCACTGCTTAGCCTGTAAGACTAATCCACTTCTGTGTGCGCACCTCTCTCAGACAAGCAGTGTGACTGTTTCCCTAGCACTGGTTGTGGACATAAACACACCATGGATTGAACATAAAACCACAGCTTCTGGTTCACATTGAATAAGTTTTCCAGAAATGATGAACATGCTATGTTACTTCATCTGTTCTCATGCCTGGATCTGATCTGTGAGATGTTTTAATGGGTTATATGGCTTTGTAATTGAGATTATTTTTTTTCTTTGGGAAGTTAACTGCCCTTTCTACAGACATTGTAGTTGCCTAGCAACAGGAACAGCAGTGCAGTAGCAGGGATTCTAAAACTCTGAGGAATGGGGAGAGTTGAAGTCTGTCCTATGGACCAGGGAACCTAGTTGGCCTGGCTTGAGATGGGAAAGTGTTATAGCAAGAAGTCTGTGGTCCCAGAGACTGAAACCCCAAAGAGAAGCAGGTAAATTCCCAATTCCTCTTGTCCCAAAATAATTCATGGGAATGTCTGGATAAAGTAGTCTTTGCTCAGCACTTCCAAGAAAACATTTCTGGAAAGTCTGGAGAAAAATATCAGGTTTTTTAATCCTTTTCTGGGGAATGGCCTCTTTTCTTTCAATCCCACTGTCTACTCAGGTCATAGAGTAGGGCCTGACACATAGTGGATGGTCAACAGATGTTTGCTGAATAAATAAAATGTCCCTCACTCATTCTTCTCAAAATCACACTCACCCCAGTCATTTTATTGGTGTGGGAATGAGCTGAGCCCTCATTTTTCCAGAATCACTATAATGAAAGTTCATTGTCATAGCTCCTTTGTCAGGAGGTAAACAGAAAAGAAGCTACGTCATTCCAACTCACCCCAGATTTAAAAAGCCAAGCCAATTCTGGCTACAGATGTGGAAGTACAGTTTACCTCTATCACTGATCTACAGTTAATCACTAGAAATGTGTATTTTTGCACAATATTCATTTCCTTCTCAAATGTAGAACTGCCGTCCAATTAGAGTATTATTTAAACCTTGAATGAGAGTTGACCACACCTTTGTCTGTGGTCCATGGATGACGTAGGAAATTCACAAGTGTCCCAAATTTTATGTCATGTAGTTTCTAAGGGCAAGAGAGTACATGACCATTTTAAGATTTGGAAGGGAGGAACTTTTCCTTGTCAAAGAAAATGAAATTTAGCAAACATTTTCTTTTAATTCTCCTGAACACACTACCTAAACAGATAATAAGTCAGTGTGCTCACTGATGATGGAGGAAAAATGCCCTGTGATTAATGACTTTGAAATGAATAACCCAGTGTACAAGCAGCAATGAAGCCCCATGGAAAGTAGGACTTTGCTCTTACTGTTAATCATCACTGTGTTTTTGTTCTCCTGGAGTATGGAGTGGGGTGTTCTGTGCAAGTAGAGAGCAGGGCTTGAGAGAGGAGTTAGTGGCGTACCATGCTACGTCAGGTAACCTTTAGGTAGGCTCAGTGCAGCTCCTTGATCTCTGAAAAGGAACAAACTGCTTCCGTGTGTCTTTTTGCCCTTTTATTCTTCCCTCCTGTCATCTCTTCTCATGCCCTTGAGACAGACTGTTTCCATAGTTTATATAAACTAAATGGGAACTTGATGTTGTGTTATCTAAGCAAGGGAGGGGAAGGTCCTGGATGCAATTAACCTAAGGAATAAAAAGAGCATTTCCCAGGAAATCCTCCTCTAAGAAGTGGGTGCTTAAAATTGTACTTCTCAACCAATTACATTAAAATCATTTATTCACAAGAACTAACTGGTGATTAAACACTATGTCAAATCAACATAAATAACTTGGGGTAAAAAGTTTTGAGGATGGAGGAAGATAATTCACTTAATAAGAAAGTGTTTAGGTTCTTGCCAAGCACTAGGAAAAAAGCTACTGTAAGGCTAATATGTTATAGTACTACTTTTTTGCTAATAGAAATTATAAGAATTTTTCTAGTTTCCTCAGGAACCCTGAAGTAGGAAAACACTGCAATGAAAACAAACTTCATAAATACATTTGTTAATTTTAAAATTTCTTCCTAGTCTAATAGACTTTCTAAAGCCATCCCCCCTTAATTATGGTACAACATGACTTGTACTGTGTATGCAGAGTTACTATGGTTACTCTGAGGCCATGACTCATGACCTTTAAATATTATTGTCAGGCAGCCAAAGCTCCCTCAATTTTAAATCAGTTTTGTTTCAGGCATAATTAAAAGAAGATGGTTTCAAATAGTATTTTCTCTTGTGTATATGTGGCACATCTGAATATGTACATAAGGACATTATACTCATAATGCTTTGTTTTGTTTAGTTTCATTCAGTGACTGAATATTAACTTCTTGTTTGGCATGCTGTTGGTAAAATTAAAAAAAAAAAAGGCAGCCAAGGCATAGTTCTTGTCCTCTCCGAGGGTGCCACTGAGAAATGCAAAAGCATAGGTATAAGAGACAGGTGTCTAAAAATTGCTCATGCACGCAGAAGCAAAAAATACTTATCACTGGTAGGATCAAAGAGGCAACAGGAGGAGGCATCATTTGAGTTAGAGTGTAAAGAATGGGTAAAACTTTGAGAAGTAGAGAAAAGAATATGAGTATTCTGGTCAGAGAAGACACCCAAGAAAAGGATAAACGCAGGCTCTAGAACTACTGAGTAGGACAGTTTGGTGACTCAGTTTTATGAGATGTGCTGACAGAAGATACAATTAGTTAAAGGTAAGAGGGTCTAGCTTAGAAGGTCCTTCAAAACTATTTGTTGTTTGAACTGTTGTTATTCATCTCATGGTAAAGAACTACTGTCAAGTAGGAAGCACCAAAATTAAGGTTTCCTCCCACTATCTGATAGTAGAGAATTCTCACGAAATCATTCCTAAACCAAAATGGTGTAAAGAGGACATTACCATTAATTTAATGGAAAAATTTTTTGGCTTTCCCAGATTTCCATAATCATACCAAATCATAGCAAATGACACATAAAACCTAAAATAATACTGACATATGGTAAAAAAAAGGAATGATACAAGACCCAGCCTGTATAAAGCAGAAATAATGTATATACAGTGTATTTACTTACCAGAATCAGGAAGACAGTAAGCGCACATGGGAAGGCTGAGAGGCAGAGATGATGATAGTGTTAGAAGCAGGTGTCGAAAGATGGGGTGCTGGGAGGTACTGGAGCCTGGAGTGTAGGAGAGAGAGGAAAAGGGTCATCTATTATTTCACTGTCATCTGAATTCATCAGGGTAGGAGACTCACGAATGTCTATACTTCTATGCCTTGTACACCTTCATATCTGCCTCAATATTGAAGGCTAAGGTTTACTGCTATGACTGACTTAGTCGATGTGGAAAACCTGAAATATGATGGAATACTTGACTGCTTAGTTTCTAGCATTTTCCCATCATATAAATCTGTGTATGCACTCAAAATAACCTGCCAATCTGCCCTAGGTGCTCTTTCAAAATTAGAGTCATACTTTCCTGCAGTCACTGTCACCCTGTAAGTAATAGCAAAAATGATTCACAATCAGTGCCTGGAGGACTTCACTTTCGATCATTTGCTATTGTATTGGGTTTCAATTACCTGCAGTTTTATACTAAAACAACACATTTATGAGCTCCCTTAGGTTTTTCTGATACCTGAGGGCATTTTGCTAACAGATGCATGCATAAAATAAATTGAGATAAAACACAGATACTCCCAGACATAGTTCAAAGTTATGGTGGTTTTGATGTTGAGATGCTGAGGGTAACTCCTGGGAAGGAGCTTGATGGAGCAGTTCTCCCTCCTCACAGTCTGTTCTACCTCTTAATGGTTGCCACAAACCAACAGCTTTCATGAAGCGTTTTTTGCTATTCACTTTTGTTGTAAACGCAACAATGCTCTTGGGAATTCTTTCAGTTAGCAAAACAGGTGCTAATAAAGGCCTCTAGTGAAAAAAAAAAGTGGTAAATCTTGAACTTTCAAAAAGTGGAGCATACCTATACTGATCTTAGCTGATTTAGGTGTGATGAGAGAAAAGCAATTAAATCTCTGAGAACCCCACTGTGTCCTTCCACTGAGTGGGAATTTAATTAATTGTGTTCAGTAGTCACTGATTACTTTTGAACATTTTAAAATGGATTGGAATTTTTTGAAAAGTGAGAGACATGCAGAGAAATAAGGAGATAAAATAATGCATTTGCAAGGGAAACAGTGGGATGGAAAACAATAAAGTACCTGTGAATTATAAAGTAAGACTTACTGGTTGGCAACAGTTGAAAGGGTCTTTTTACGATTTGAGGTTTATCATCATCCATTTATGCATTCATTTATTTAACAAGTATTTATCAGCCATCCCAGCCCTATTCAAGGTACTAAGTAATGGCAGAGTAATAAAATAACAGAGAAAATGTTCTATCATCAAGGAATCTGTATTTCCTGTCAAAAGGAGCCACAATAAATATATAATCAGCAAGAAAATTATATAGTATGTTGGAATATGGTTAGTACTGCAGAAAAAATTAAGTGAGGTGTTAGGACAGATTTCGGAGTGGAGGATTCAGTTTTATTTATTTTTTTAAAGATTTATTTATGGGGGCCTCCCTAGTGGTGCAGGTGGTTGAGCGCCGCACCGTGAAGCTGTCCACAGCCTCTGCAACGTGGGTTCAATCCCGGCGAGCCAGGGGAGAAACCCACATGGCACGCAGACCTCTTCTGTTGTGCCCGCTGCTCCCCTCAGCAGTGTATTTCGTCAGTTTGCCTGTTCTGTTCCCCACTCTGTCTCTGGTGACTCCTCTCACCCTCCTGCACATCTGGCCTGTACCCTGGTTCTTGTATAAATAAATAAACAAATAAATAAATAAATCTTTAAAAAAAATTTATTTATGCATACAAGAATTGGGGTACAGGCCAGAAGTGTGGGGGGGGGTGAGAGGATTCACCAGGGACAGAATGGGGAACAGAACAGACAGTTTGACTGAAATACACTGCTAAAGGGAGCAGAGGGTGAGTCAGGAGAGGTCTGCTGCACCATGTGGGTAGTTCTCTGGCCAGGGATCGAACTCTTGCTGCAGTGGCTGCAGATAGCTTAATAGGTTGTGTCTCAACGTGTTGTGCCACCAGGGAGGCCCAGGATTCAGTTTTAAATGCAGTATATATGGTAAGTCTCACTGAGAAAGTGGTAGTTGAGCAAAGATATAAAGGGAATGGGAAAGAGTGGGTGGACAGGTATAGAATTAATGTTCCTGGCAGATAAACTTGATATGGGCATCTACATGAGATGGTTGAACAGTGAGGAGACCAGTGTGACTCTGAAGGGAAGGATGGGGAAGAAGAATATTATAACAGGTGTATTTAGGGAGATATAGGAGTTAGTTGTGTGAGGAGGTTAAGAAGGGAGTGGGATGGAGTCCTACTGTGGATGAAAGGGTGAGAAGAGCCATCTGTAGTACATTGTCTGTTGTGTAGGCTTTGGTTTTCATTTTGAGTGAAATAAGATGTATTGTTGGAGTATTTTGAGCAGAGTGGTGAGATTATTTTTTCTGTGATGAAAATAGAATGGAAGGGCCAAAGGTGGAAGCATATCATGTCATTTAAGAGATTCATGCAATAATTGTGACAAAAACAGATGGTAGTTTAAAGTTTGAAATCAGGGTGTTAAAAGTGAAAGTAGTGAGAAGTGATCAGGTACTGAATATATTTTGCTGGTAGAATCAAGAATTTCCTGTTGACTTGGATATGGGCTCTGAGACAAAAAGAGATGTCAGGGAAACTGAAACTATGATACCATCATTAACTGAGATGCAAGTAGAGCAGATTTGGGAGTAGAAATAAAAAGTTAGGTTTTGGAAATGTTGAAAATTGAATGAATCTGGAATTCAAAAGAAAAGTCTGGACAGGAAATATGTATTTGGGAGTGATCAGCATAGAGACATTTAAAGTTATGAAGATGAATGAAATCACAAAGGGAGTGAATATGAATAGAGAAGAGAGGAAGTCAGAGGTTGGACACCTGGAGCACACCAAGTTGAGACTTCAGAAAAATGAGAAAGAACCATCAAAGGAGTTGATAAGGAACAACAGATGGTCAGGAAGGAAACCTGGAACCTTAAGATATTCTGGGAGTTAAAGAAAGTATTTCAAGGAGTGAGTGATGCAACATTTCAAAAGCTGTCAAGTAAGGTGAGCTGTAACAAGTAATGACTGCATAGTAATGTGGAGATTACTGGTGAATTTAAAAGTACAGATTCTGTGGAGTGCTATTTGCCAGAGTCTTAATGAAGAGGCTTTAACAAAAAATATGAGGAAAGGAATTGGAGACAATGAGAATACAGTCTTGCTATGAAGCGGATCACAATAAGGCAGAAACTAAAAGGTTAAAATGTTTGAAGATGCAAAAAAGAAAGCAGCATGTATGTAAACTATTGGAAGTGGAGAGAGAGAGAGAAAGAGAATGAGAATTCTTTAAGTCTGCTGTTTCACAGGATGATATACTTTCCTCCCTGTACTTTTTTTTTAGTTGAAATAAGAGATTTAGCAGGTTTTCAGAACAGATTGTACTGTTCAGACTGTTTATTCTCAAGAGAACCTTTAAAGTCTATTTTATCTTCTTTGAGTAAAGTTTACATTCCAAAGTTTTTATTTCCTTTACAAATGTCCAGAAATTGACATTTGGAGGAAATGCTTTACAAAATTTATCTTCGATGTTACAGTGTAAAGGTCTATTTGATGCCGGGGTGAGTTTGTGTGTATGGACATGTGTACACGCCTGAAGTAAAAATCAGGAATTCTAAACTCTAACTTTATTTCAGCACCATATCTGGAAGTTCAGAGTCAGATACACAACAAAGAAAGAAAACATCGGTAAGAAATGAAGATTTTATGAATTTCTTTTAACGCATAATAACTAATGAAATGATAACTTCTTTAGTTAATATTGAGATTTTTCTAATATATACTTTCTTTTTCATATTTTACTAGTGAAGATTTTTAAAGTAAAGCATGGAATCTTCTTTTTCAAGTAGAATGGATTTGGTCAGAGCATCAACCAAAGGATGTTATTGGATAGCAGGGAAGTTAAATGTGGTGTGGTAGAACCTTTCCCCTTCTTACTTGTCATAAATCTCACTCTTCTTGTCCATCACCCTACGATATTGTAGGTAAACTTAGTTACTTCAAAGTATTTGCTTGTATATGAGAAGATCCTGAAATTTAAACATGATATAGAGTGAGTAAATTATATCTAGTTTTTCTAGGTTTGGGTTTAAATCATGATCTGTCCATTAATTCCAGTTCATTCTCTTTATGTCAGCTGATGAAATACCCCCTTTCGACCCTTGAGGTAGGCTCACTTCTATGGACTCTGCTATGCCCTTGGGACAATCAGATCCTTTCCACCTCAACCTACTGGATTCTTCCCTAGGCCTTGGACAAGTGTTGAAGTTGGGTGACTGGTAAAGGGAGACTCATTATACTAGTTCCTTTAAAAAGAAAACAAGCTGTCTATTTCCCTAAGGCACTCTTGATGCTGTTTTAGGGAAAATCTTTTAAACTCTACCCATCATGTTTCTGGAAAAATCCTTTCAACTCTAATATAGAGCCAGTGTGGTATAGAATAAAGATCATAGAGTCTAGGAATCAGGCCCAAATTTGCCTTCTTCAAGCTGTATGCTAAAAACCAAGTCATTAAACTCAGAGTGCTATTTTTCATCCATAGAATGAGGATGATGAGATGTTAATAGTCTACATCAAATGAGATGTTTGGGATGTGAAAATGTTAAAGTATCTATAGTCCCTAATGGGCTTTGGGGACTCTGCTACTCAAGTTCTCTGTTTCTTTCTGGATTCCAGCAATTCCACTACACCACTCCCATCCCACTCAGTATCACCAGCTAAGAATAAATGATCTAGGGAGGCATGTATTCAGAACCTTACTCCTGCACAATTATTTGTGTTCATAAAATATTAACATTTCTAAGTAGAGTTTGTTTAATCTGCCCAGACATATTGGACATAGCTCCCAAACTTGTAAACATTTTCAAGAGGAGGGTTTTATTGAAGACATGTAAGTCAAAGGGAAAACAAACTAAATTAGCAGAATTTATCTTTAGTTAATTTTTTCCCCTAAATTTAATGACAATTTTCGGCTATGAAAAGAAAATAATGAATTTTTACTTTATAGTGAAGCTATTTATAATTTTGTTGTCCAAAGAAAGTGTATCCCATACTGGTTCAATGTGAAAACACTTTTTGATTGCAGTGTATTTTCAGTCTCTCTGCCTCTTCTGTTTCCCACTCTGTCTCTGGTGTATCTTCTCACGCCCCCCCACTTCTGGCCTGTACCCCAGTTCTTGTATGCATAAATAAATAAATCTTAAAAAAAAAAAAACCTCTTGGGGTAGCCCTTATTTTGGAGTTTGGGGAATGAAAGACTTTAATTCACAAATCTGTGTACTGCCTTTTCCTCTAACAATGCCGCTCAATTAGCACACTTGAGGTAATCCTCTCACTGGTTGCTTAGACACTGAAAAGGACAAGCTACCAATTACCACATTTAGGATTTCTGCCTAGGGCTCCCAATTAGCTTCCTGGAGTTCAGAATTTATCTCCTTTCAATTTTCATTTAACATAGTTGGGAGCCCTGGGGTTTCCAACTGGTACTGCTTTAGTTACTGCATTTCTACATTTCTAATAGAATAGATTTAGTTGACAGAGGTTGGGATTAGTGACCTCAGGGCCATAGGCTGTCCACAACTAGTTGCTGCTTCCTTCTCACCACACCATTTCCTTTAAATCTAGAGTGATCACTCAGCAGAGCCAATTCTGCTATATATTATCCTGAGAAACCAAATTGCAAGTAGATGCTTCTTTTTTTTTTTTTTAAGATATATTTATTTATTTGTTTGTTAGTTTGTTTGTTTAAGCACTGGGCACAGTCAGAAGCACGGGAGGGTGAGAGAATACACCAGAGCCAGAGAGGGGAATGGAAAAGGTAGAGTGACGAAATACACTGCTGAGGGGAGCAGTGGGTGCTGCAGGAGAGGTCCGCGCGCCATGTGGGACCCTCCCCGGAGTCCGGGGGTCGAACCGGTGCTGCAGAGGCTGCGGGCAGCCTCGCAGCCCAGCGCTCAACTGCTGCGCCACCAGGGGAGGCCTGCAAGTAGATGCTTCTTATAAATAATCCTAGTTAGTTTTGGTAGAAAAGATGAAATCTTTTCAATTCAGTGAAGACATATTGATCATCCCAGCAGAATGAAACATGCTCTACCTTTTGTGGCAGAGCATGTTTCCCTGTTTGCCTTTACCACACTGCTCTCTGCCTTAACATTTACACTCCCCTGGTAAACTCTGAATTCTTAGACTGGAGACTGGCCTTTAATTATCTCCCAGTCCCTGAGGCAAAGTTTCAGGCACAAAAATGATGGTCAATTATCACTTGAGACAGAATGAATGGACTGAACCTCACACATAGCACTAGGTGATTGCTGGATGCTGAGCCTCTGAATGCTTTTAACATCAAATGGGATGGTTTCTAGTGGCATCACTATTATATTGATCCTTTTCTTCATTTTATCATTCCCACTTTAGAACTTAAGATTGGGGGTCTCCCTGGTGGCGCAAGCGGTGAGCGCAGTGCTGTGAAGCTGTCCGCAGCCTCTGCAGTACGGATTCTATCCCAGCTGGCCGCAGAGAAATCCACATGGTGCGGCAGATCCTCCTGTCTCGCCCGCTGCTCCTCTCAGCAGTGTATTTCAGTCAGTCTGCCTGTTCTGTTCCCCGTTCTGTCTCTGGTGACTCCTTTCACCCTCCCGCACATCTGGCCTATACCCCAGTTCTTGTATGTATGAATAAATAAATCTTTAAAAAAAAAAGAACTTAAGATACTGAGATCTTCTGAGATTGAGGGAGGAAAGTCTGGCTGTTAAATGATCAAAGAATATGAGTTCACTATATAGTAGGAACAATCTGGGGAAATCCAAATGAAAGTTAGTTTATTTAGATCCACTTCTCAGGTAGCAGATTGTCCCAACTTATCTGGACCTTATTGCTTTGTCCTGTTGGAGGATTAGAATGTTATTTGAACTGTTGCCTTTGCTGCAGTCTAATATTTTCTGACAGAGAACAGCTATGCATATAAATCACCTCATATGAAACTGCTTAGGAAATAAAAATTCTGTTGCATGAAGACTTGACCTGAGTCCTGACTCAGCATTTCTTCTCTTGCACTATTCTGGAGAATTATGCCACATAAAACTGAATGATATAAAACATACTAAAACATATAGTGTCATCAGTTATGTGAAGTGACACATCCAAAAGTAAGAAAGTGGGTATGAATTCATTAATGCTAGAACATGTATAAATTATCTTAATTCATTTGTAAACTAAAATTATTAAAAAGTCTTATAAGCCATTCACTTAAAAAATCAAAACTAGCTAGCTGAACATAAAAATGAGGTACACAGCAAAGGATAGGACAGGAGGGAGCACAAAACAAGGGATAAACAAAAAAGGAATATGGTGATGGTTCACAGGTGATACGGTGGTGGGAGAACTATTGGGACTACAATGATGTAAGAAAAAAATTTAATTGAAAAAACAAACTGTAGGGCCTCTCTGGTGTTGCAGGTGGTTGAGCACAGCACTGTGAAACTGTCCACAGCCTCTACAGTGCGGGTTTGATCCTGGCTGGCCGGGGAGATGCCCACATGGCGCAGCAGACCTCTCCTGTCTCGCCCACTGCTCCCCTCAGCAGTGTATTTCAGTCTGCCTGTTCTGTTCCCCACTCTGTCTCTGGTGAATCCTCTCACCCTCCTGTGCATCTGGCCTATATACCCCGGATCTTGTATATATAAATAAATAAATCTTAAAAAAAATTGTAATTTAGTAATGATGACTTAAAAATCATTATTTTAAGTACTAAAGATATAAAATGTCTTTAGTTTTATGTCTTTGGTTTGTAAGGTCAAAATTATAGCATACTACATAGGAAGATGGCTTTCCAAAATGATAAAGTAGGTAAAAGAATTTACATTAGATAAACTGGGGAAGGCAAACAATGCCTGAAATTATGTCAAATCATAAATTTTGCTTTTCTTTTAGTACTGCTAGAGCATATTAGTTTTGTAGGAAATATATAATTGGTCACATTTGTGATATATTTTAACATTTTTAAATGACTTTCAGAAGATACTTCTCTTTGATAACAAATCACAATGAATCATTACTGTTAATATATCACTTGGAGATATTTATCTTATTTGTTCTTAAAATGAGATCAATATAGAATGGTACTGTGAGTCCATACTTAACATTCTCAATAGGTAGTTTCTTTGAAACTTAGACATCAAGTGAAACTACAATAATGAGACTAGGTGATGGAATAATATTACTTTGTTTAACTTAGGTGGGGATTGTTTTCTTCCCATCAACATTATAAAAAAACCATGGTGAGCAAAAAGACCATTCCTTGTGAATAATTCTTTTATTAATCTTTTTGTGTGTGCCTGCAGTGGAGTATTAAGCCCTTTTTAAGCGCGCGGGTGAAGACCCACAGTCAGGAAACCCATTTTATATCGGGGCTGCCCTGTAACAATATGAGGACATGCTGTATTTCTATACACATTTGTTATTCTAGGAAATAGGTTATACCTATTTTTGTCACTTATAAGTGAGAAGTGATATCTCAGAACTTTATGTTTTGGGTTTCTCTCTATTCCTTTCCTTCTTTCTCCCCATCCTCTCTCCCTCCCTTCTTCCATCTCTCCCTTTATCTTTAATGAGGTATAAATTGACAAATCTTAAATTGAGTTTTGACATATGTCTATACATGTGAAAATGTCACCATAGTCAAAATAATGAATAATTGTCAGATAACATAGTCAGATAACTGTCACCTGCAGAAACTTCTCATGTTCTGCCCAACCCCATTTCCAAGGAAGTTCTGATTTGCTTCATGTCACTAGATATTATATTGCATTTCTTTGCACTTTATATAAACAATTATACAGTCTGTACCCCTTTTCCTGTCTTCTTTGACTCAACAAAACTATTTTGAGGGCCTCCCTGGTGGTGTAGGCAGTTGAGCGCCACACTGTGAAGCTGTTTGCAGCCTCTGCAACGTGGGTTCAATCCCGGCTGGCCAGCGAGGGTCCCCACATGACGTGGCAGACCTCTCCTGTAGCGCCCGCTGCTCCCCTCAGCAGTGTATTTCTTCAGTCTGCCTGTTCTGTTCCCCACTCTGTCTCTGGTGAATCCTCTCACCCTCCCGCGCATCTGGCCTGTACCCCGGTTCTTGTATAAATAAATAAATCTTTTTTAAAAAAAAACTATTTTGAGATTTATTCATGTTTTAGTGTGGATCAGTAATTAATTTCAATTGCCAAATAGTTTTCCATTGTATTGATTGTACAATTTGTTTAACCCCTTACCTCTTTTTTTATTTATATATATTTTACATCATTGTTCATTTTTGTACCATTATCTCTTGACAGACATTTCCGTTTTTTCCAATTTTTGATCCTCACAAATAAAGCTGATATCAACATTCATGTACTAATCTTTGTATGAACATGTACTTTCTTTTCTCTTGGGTAAAGACCTAAGAGTGAAATGGTTGAGTCATATGGTGCGTGTACTTTTAAGTACATCCTCACCAGTAGTGTATGAAAGTTTTAGTTCATTTACATTCTCACCAACCCTGGTAAGGTCAGTCTTTTAAATTTTAGACATTTTGATAGATGTAGTAGTGTCTCATGGTGGTTTAATTTGAATGTCCTTAATTATTTTAAAGATGTTGAGCATCTTTTCATGTGTTTATTTGCCATCCTGACATCTTATTTGGTGAAGTTTATATATTGAAACATTTCATTGATTTTTAAGTTGTGTTGTTTCTTCTTCTTCTTCTTTTTTAAAGATTTATTTATTTATTCACACAAGAACCAGGTACAGGCCAGATGCATGGGAGGGTGAGAGGACTCACCAGAGACAGAGCAGGGAACAGAACAGGTAGACTGACGAAATACACTGCTGAGGGGAGCAGCAGGCATGACAAGAGAGGTCTGCCGCGCCATGTGGGACCCTTGCCGGCCAGCCGGGATCCAACCCGCGCTGCAAAAGCTGTGGACAGCTTCACAGCATGGCGCTCAACCACCTGCACCACCAAGGGAGGCCCTGTTCCTTATTATCAAGTGCTGAGATTTTTCAGATAGATGTTTTACAAGTACTTTCTTCAGTCTCTCATTTTCTTAACTGTCTTTAGAACAAAAGTTACTAAATTTGATTAAGTTTAAGTTATTGATTGATTTGATCATGTTTTTGATATTTGATTAAGAAACATTTGCTCAAGGTCACATATTTTCTCTGCAGTTTTCTCAGAAGTTTTGTTGTTTTAGGATTTACATTTAGATCTAAGATCTATTTTGAGTTAATTTTGCCTTATGATGGCTCACAGTTAAGTCTCTCTCTCCAAGAATTTCCCTTATTTGAAAGCAGTCCACCACCCCTATATCATCCCCCTTTGTAACCTGCTGCAGGTCTATAAGACCTGGCCTCCTTCCTTTAATTAAGAACTATTCTGAAGGACCACCCACCTCCAGAGTGCCCCAGGGAATTACTGTTACTTTCCTACTTCTGTCTTTCCTTTAGAGTTGTTTCTCTCAAGAGCCAGCTCTAAAGAACCCTCTGCAGTCAAGCCCCCAACATGGCATTTTCCCACAAAAGAACACAAATAGCACAGAAATTGAATCTTTACTTCTAGGGATATCTGCCGAAGAGGAATAATGTTATCTCTCCAGATGTTGGAATGTGAGATAATAGAGCATTTACCCACTGTTCCACCTCTCATATAGCTATTTTCATGTTGAGATCTTACAATAAATGAGGGATAGATTCATATCCTGCTTTTCTGCCCTCATCCTCACCCCAGCCCTATACAATCATCTCAGACATCACCTAATTCAACCTGTGAAACCCCAATTCTGTACAAAACCAATTTCAACTAAGGTTTCAGGTCAAGCATACATAGAAAGATGGTAGTGATGGTATCACTGTAATAAGAAAGAAATATTTCCATCCCTTTTGCTAGTCTCAAGAAAGATTTAAACTTCAATTGATTCCAATTTAATTTGATTATCACAAACATTTTTGGAAGATTATCAATTGCAATTGTCTAGAGACTCATTTTATTTTTTAAGATTTATTTTTATTTACATATGCATAGAAGAACTGGGTTTAGGCTAGATATGGGGCGTGGTGGGGGGGGCTTGGAGGGGTAAGAGGATTTACCAGAGGCAGAATGGGTAGCAGAACAGGCAGAGCCATTGAAATACACTGCCGAGGGGAGCAGCAGGAGAGACAGGAAAGATCTGCTGTACCATGTGTGTTAGCTCTCTGGTCTAGGATTAAACTCATGTCTCAGTGGCTGGTGTTAGCTTGATAGTGCTGAGGCTTTAACCCCAGCACCACCAGGGAGCCTCTAGTGACTCATTTTAATATTTTATGTAGCTGAATAATTGATTTCTCCTTGATAATACCCATCCAAGGCAGATAGAGTCCAGAGGGACTCTATTCATCATATTTACTAAGGGACCTTTTGGATGGAAGCTTCACTTGGAAATGAATTTCCTTAACGGGGCAGGCAGCCATGGAAGATGGAGCAAACTGCACTACAAGTGCCTTACGCAGAAGTTGCATACCCCATTTCTGTTCCTGTTTCAGGGAAGTCATATTGTCAAAAACATCTCAATGGCTGGGGAAGCAAAACCATATCATATGCCTGGGAGAATTTTCAGAAATATTTTGGTGGACTGAAAAATACAGTAATATAAAAGCACATTAAAAAAAATCAAACCTAAGAAAGTAAATGCTATAGATAAAAAATCATTGGCTCCAAGAGTTTCTCATTCTAATAATAAGATCTGTTTAACTTGAGAACAGAGGCCATGTAAAAGGTCATAGCAATTTAAAACGAGGTTTGCCAAAGAATAGGAAATGTCCTTTAGCAAAATGATCCTTTGAAGCAATTGGGCAAAATGACCTACTTTGTTTTAAATTATTATTATAGAGTAAATGTATAAGAAACAAAAAGTCCTGTTTTTACATGTAAATGTGTTTCTTAATTTTTAAAAATGCCAACAGGCAAAGATATTTAGAAAACATGTGGCTCTGAAACAGCATGTTTACACATAGACTGTTTTTCAGAATTTCCCCAAGAGGCATCAATGGCGCATCTATAAACCAAAGCAACTGAGTGTCTGCAAATTTGTTTCATCAGATATCCATAATATTTTTTTCTCTGTTTGACTCCTCTAAATGGCAAAAAGTTCCAAATACCAGGCATTATTTGGAGAAAGTATGCTAATTTGTGCTGTGTAGTGCTGATATTTTTATTTTCTGTGAGGATGAAAATGTCAAGAAGTTTGTGTGTATCAAAGGAAGGAAATTGTTAGATATATAGAAGGCAGAAGTTAAATGTGCATATATAACTGATATAATTATATATTTACATATATATGATACACTTAGTTACATTTTGCTCATTTTCTAAAACCTGAATATTTAGACCAGAGGAAGACAGGACTAGAGGAAAGTGTGTTTTGGAGACCAACTATTCAGTCTGATTTGAAAGCACACTTCAATTGCTATGTTCTAAAAAAAAAAATTACTTTCTAAAACTATTCAAACTTTCCTTGAGAAAATAATCTCCCAAAGCGCTAAGACAATTATCCAATCTAGCCTTTTCCAAAGGGGTAAGCATCCCCTTCAAAGGCTCCCTTTGGATGCTAGGAAAGAAGTTGGGGGAGAATGCAGGTGAACTGGAAGAAACACAAGGATGCTCTTAGGATAAAGCTTGACTTCTGGCTGCCTCCACGCTCATCAGGCAGATAGGATAACATCAGGCTTAAATTGTTTTGATATTTCTGTTAAACTGAAATTTTCTGCCAGGACTTATGTCAACACCTGAACTATTTGTGTTAGATCAGGTATCAGAGTCAATAGGTTATTTCAAAATAAATCTAATAATCTGAATTAATGGATGTGTTATAAGCAAGGTTCAGAGAAATCCAGAGTTTCTTCAAACTTTGGTTAGAATTTGCTATTTTCAAAAAGTTGTCTATCTCCTTGAAAAGATATGAATTAATGTACAAAGTTTACAAGATTATTTTCTCTCTCTAAAAATCCTGTCCTGTTAGAAAACACAGTTTAATATTTCTGTCCATTTAAATGTATTTATATATTCAAAAAAAAGAGAAAATACTTGTAACAGCTATTACAACCTAAATATCCTTATTAAAGTCTCACATAAATCAATGAGGAAAAAGACTAACCCTTAAATAAAAAGTGAACAAAGGACATAAGTTATGATTTACAGAGAAAAAAAGATAAATATTCAATAAGATGTCCAAACTCACAAATATCAAATAAAATGTCCAAACTCAATATATATCAATTTTTTTAAAAATTTAGATATCATATTTACCTATAAATTGGATAGATATAAAAAGTATGAAAAATATTACTATGACAAAGGTGTACAGAAAGTATGAATGATGGCCTTTGGTGGGAGTATTAATATGGGGGATCTAATCTCAAACACGTATGAAGTACCTACACCTTAAAAACAAGTAATCAGTTTTTCATTTATATTTAAAAATAATATAACAGTTCAAATATATGTGTAAATATACTTCTTATAGAGTTGTCCATTAGTAGAGAAAACTGCATATGTAGAATAAAATTTATTGTGACCATTAAAATTAGGATAATTTTTAAAATTAAGAAGTATGTTGAATAATAGAAAAGGAACATCATTGTTATCACTATTATTCAATACAGTGTTGGAAGTTCTAGCAAGAGAAACTAGAAAAGATATAAAAGATATCCAAATTGGAAAGGAAGAAATGAAACTTATCACTATTTGCCGGTGACATGATAATATGCATAGAAAATCACAAACACTCTATTAAAAAGCTACTAGAAATAATAAATGAATAAGTAAAGTGGCAGGCTACAAAATTAATATTTTAAAATGTTACATTTTCACAGATGGAGCTGGAAGGGATTATGCTAAGTGAAATAAACCAGAAGGAGAAAGATAAATACTGGATGGTGTTACTTATATATGGAATAGTAAAAAATCAAACAAAGAGTCAGACAAACTTTAAAATCAACATTTGAAAGTGCACAGATCTGCAGGTTTCAGAGGGTGGGGAGAGGGGAAAGAAACAGGGGCGGGGCCAAAGGGAGGTGGAGGGAAAGCACAATGGACTATGATGGAGGACTATGGGTGCTTCTTCAGTGGGAGTTCTATGATGACTACACCTGAGGGTGAAATCCAATGGTGTCAAAACACAAGCAAGGATGTAAAACAATTGTAATTCAGTAACAATTTTTTAAATGTTGCATTTTTATATGCAAATAATGAACTGGAAATCAATCAATGGGAATGCAAACAATCCCATTTACAGTCTCTTCAAAAACAATTATCTAAGAATAAATCTAACCCAAGAAGTTAATGGGGAATATACTGAAAACTGCAAAACATTGCTGAAAGAAACAGAAGAGGACACAAGCAGATGGAAAGATATTCTGTGCTTATGGATAGCAAGAATTAACTTCATTAAAATGGCTGTACTACCTAAAGCAATATACAGATTCTAGGCAATCCTTATCAAAATTCCAATGGCATTCTTACCGAAATTTAACAAAAATATCATGAAATTCATCCGGAACTTCAAATGACCTCAAGAACAATACTAAGCAAGAACAATCTTGAGAAAAAAGAACAAAAATGGAGATATCATGTTCCTCAACTTCAAACTATACTATAGAGCTATTATAATCAAAACAGCAGCATGTTATTAGAATAAAAACAAATGTGCAGATCAATGTAAGAGAATTGAGAGCCCAGAATAAACCCATGTTTAGATATAACTAATTTATGACAAGGGAGCCAACAGCACACAATAAAGAAAGTCTATTCAGTAAATGGTATAGAGGAAACTTGTTTCTGGTGATAGAATTCTGGAAGAGTCTTACTTTCATTTTTATACCTTTTTTATTAACTGGGTTTTTGAAACATAATTGATAGGATATTTATGTCAACAGAGATGATGCTCAATATGTGTATTTTTCCCTTTCTCCTCCTTACTAATGTTCACTTATCTGTGTCTCTCCCCTTCCTCAACCTTTATCAGACTATGAGCTCCTGGAGAGTAGGAATTTGATTGATTCATCTTTATCCTCCAGGGTTTAGCTCTGGATTTTAGATATAAAAAGCACTCAATATACATGTGAATGGTTTTCATGTGTTTGTTATCAAATAGATGGACACATGTTTTTCAGTTAGATTCAGCTCTGGAATCATACATTTATTATGAAGGAAAATTAAATTGTAAGTTATTTTAAAATTAATTGTGGCTCAGAAACATTCTTTGGAAAGAAGTAAACCTATTTTGCTTGCCTCAAATGCTTAAGAAAAAAATGCTATAAATTCTAGAACAACTACTTTTCCTAGGAGCTATTACTACTTGGAATCTTTCTTAAATTGGACATATTTATGCCTGTGTGGTGCCCATACTATGAATACTATTAATTGTTCTGAATATAGCATCATTTGGCCTTTTTTATCCTCTTACAATCTTTTGTGGTAATCTATTATAGTTACTTAAAATCCAGAGAAAAGTTTCCCATCATAATTTTCTTTGTGACTACTTAATATGTAATGCTGTGATCAAATGGCCTGGCCTCAAAATTGATTTATAATTAAAAACACAATCTGGTATCCACAAGGTAACTTTTAAATTACTCAATTCTTAACCTTTAGTGTGGTAGGAAAATAGCCATCATCATTTACCATCTAGATAAAGTGAATCCAACTACATCTTGAAAAAGTCATTCCTCAAATAATTTGCAGAAAAAATAAAGGCATAGTTAAAACTCAATCATTAGAAATTTTAGTTATTAGAAATGTTTGTAAGTATTTAAATTTTAAATACTCATTAGAAATTTTAGTAACTTTTTAAGCACATCAAATCTCTCTGTATCAAGTAGCGATTCTGGCAAATAAGCATTATAGTAGATGGAAGAATACTGTTGCATCGTCTCAAGCAAAACAAGAGAAACCAAGTTCTTGTCACAAATTATTGGGTGATATAGTCTGCCATATATGAGAATACCCTAACTCCCTTTTTTGTCCATATAGATACATTTTTCACTCATTGATTCATAAGTTTGAGGACACTGCTCTATCTTTCTAGAAAGTCATGCTCTATTTCAGTTACATGGCTCATTTCACCATGAACAGTGTCAAGGGCAGCACTGTCCAATGAAATATACAGCAAGCCATATGTGATTTTTTAAAATTTCCTAGTAAGTCACATTATAAATTTCAAATAGGGCCTCCCTGGTGGCCTACAGGTTAAATTTCAGCACTCCACAGCCTGAATTGATCCCTGGCCAGGGAGCTAACCCACATATGGTGCAGCAAGCTTCTCTATCTCTCCCACTGCTCCCCTTAGCAGTGTATTTCAATAGATCCATCTGTTCTGCTCCCCACTCTATCTCTGGTGAAGTCTTTCACCCCCTGCACCTCTGGCCTACACCCTAGTTCTTCTACACACAAAAAATTCAAATAAATGGTAAAAGTAAATTTTAATAATATATTTTATTTAACCTAACATATCCCAAAATAGTCATTTCAACATGTAGTCAATACTTTTAAAAGTTTTGAGATAACTTACATTTTCTCTTATTGTGCTAAATCTTCAAAATCTTGTGTGTATTTTACATTGAAAAAACATCTCTCAATTCAAACACATCTCTCAATTCAAACTACCACATTTAAGTATACAAAAACTACAAGACTGCTGCATTGGAGGTTGGTCAATAGTACCACTCTTCATACTCATTGTCTGATTTAGTTATTAATTGTGAAATGTTCTCTGTCACTTTTTTCTCTTTGGGCAGTAAGGATGAAAAAGGAAAAATTCAGTTTTATCACCTCAGTTTAAGCAAAGTTCAAGCTAGACTATACATATGGCTTCTCCTCTTTCATATCTTGGAAGATTATGTATTATTTTTAGCAGCACAATAGAAACTGAAGAATCACTGCTAATTTTACCATTGGATTATCCTTTTATGTAATTCAACAATTTTTTTTTCAATCTTTTTAACAATTCATGCTTAGAAATAAGTGATGAGGGCCTTCCCTGTTGCCGCGGCGGTTCAGCACTGGGCTGTGAAACTGCCCGCAGCCTCGGCAGTGCAGATTCAATCCCCGGCCGCCAGAGAGGGTCCCACATGGCGCGCAGTCCTCTCTGCCGCGCCCGCTGCTCCCCTCAGCAGTGTACTTCGTCAGTCTGCCTGTTCTGTTCCCTGATCTGGCTCTGGTGAATCCTCTCACCCTCCCACGAATCTGGCCTGTACCCCGGTTCTTGTATAAATAAATAATCTTTAAAAAAAAAAGATCATCAAGAGCCAACAGTATGTCAAGACTAGCAAAAGACTCCAATGGATCTGTATGATAACTGCAAAATAGAATGAGTTAGTTCCATTTTTTTTAAAGATTTATTTATTTTTTATTTATTTATACAAGCACTGGGTAGTCAGAAGTGCGAGAGGGTGAGAGAATTCACCAGAGCCAGAGCGGGGAGCAGAGCAGGCAGAAGGACCGAAGTACACTGCTGAGGGGAGCAGCAGGCGGCAGGAGAGGTCTGCGCGCCATGCGGGACCCTCCTCCGGTGGCCGGGGAGCAGCTGGGGATCGAACTGGCGCTGCAGAGGCCGCGGGCAGCTTCGCAACCCAGCACTCAACCACTGCGCCACCGGGGAGGCCCTTTTAAAAAATAAATACATGTTCTTTGTTCATTATGTAATTCTTCATACAACCTCTAAGAATAAGTCATGAAATAGAGATTTTTACAAAAACAACAACTCAAAAAAGAAACTCTAAACTATATTTGGGTCTACTGACCTCAGGATATATTGAGAATTAACTTGCATTAATTAAGCAGTGATGTGGGGAAGGGGGATGGCTTTCTGAATTTTTCTTTCATTTCCTGTAAGTTTCTATCTCACATAACAGCCTTTCCCGAGTTTCTTCCTCAAAAATTCCTTGGCAAACTTTATCTTCTTATCTGCAATCCACACTCCTCTTGTTCTTCCTTATTCTCCCCCTTTGCATCTCTGACTCCCAAAAGGAAATGTTTAGGAAGAAAGATCAAGGCAGATAAGAAATGGAGACCAAACAATTCTCAATCAGAAGAGGCTGAGGTCTGTGCCCTCTTCTACTATGAGCTTGAATTTTCACTCTTATCTTGTACATAATGATGTAATTTTTTTTCCCAACAAGGAGTAGCTGGGCTAAGTATAGTTGTATAATGCAAAGATCACCAGAGTTTCTAAGAGTTTTGGGTCCTTATTATCAAATCTCAGGGTCATTTCTAGGCTGTGAATTGCCCAAAGTAAAACCATAGAAAGATAAAACCTAGAGCTTAAAAAGCAAAAAATTTTTGAACTTCCTTCTGTGCATCAGATATGCTAAGCATTTTTCTGCATTACCACATTTAATCATCTTAGTTGTCCCCATTGCATAGAGTCCTCCAAATTTAAAGTAGAGGAGATGGAACGGTTCATAAAAATTAAATTACTTGCTTAAGGTCACATGGATAATAAATAATCAGTTAGATTCATATTTAAAATCAACAGAACCTACTCTAGTTTGTATTGAGGAAAATGAATTATTAAAGGATTATTAATATAATTATTAATATAATAATATATTATATATATAATTATATATTAAGCATTTCATAACTTTTCTAGGACAATCAGAAAATCAGACTTGGCGACTATACCCAATTACCCCTGCCAGATTCTGTTGAAGAATCTATTACTGTTGCTTCTGGGCAAAGACCCCAAATTATTTGTCACTTTCCCTGACTATGAGATATTACTTCTGGGTCTTCTGTTAACTACAGCCTCTGAAAACAGACTAATCTTGTCAACCTGGCCAGATTGCATCCTATTTGACACCTTTTGCATATCACTCTCATCTTTATTAAAGTCTCAGGCTGATGTGTGTAATTGTTGAAGCCTAAGTCACATGGTTACACCTTGGATACAAAAGACACTTGATAGGGAGTTGCTGGCTTATACTTTGGAGAGGTGGGATTCATGAAATGGGAAATTTCCCAAACAGGGAAAGACACTAGGCAGGAAAAACAGCTTAACAAACGGGCTAACACAGAGTGCAAGACAAACGAGATATTATAGCCTCGTTTCACAGATAAAGAAACTGAGAACCACTGAATGGCTAATACTGGCTATGCTATGCCATTTTCTCTGATATTCTGGCTATGTTCCTTGTAACATTTTGACTGTGGGACCTTAAAAGAAGTGGAAATTCACAGCGAATGAGAGCTCTACCATCTGTCCTCTGCTTACCTTATCACATTGGAATGTACTATGGAAAGTATTGCTGAACTTTTATCTGATCCAAAGGGTACATAACACATTTCTCCTTCAGATTTTTATAAAGAGGGGAGTCTACACAAATGCCAAGTTGGGAAGGGGATGTGGTTTCTTATGGAAAAGGTTTCTCATGGAACATCAAGTTCAAGTAAGGATTTGCTTGCTAAATTTTGGGGACATAATTTAGAACATTGAAGTATTTATCACTGCAATTAAATTTCCTGGAGTTTTTGAAAACTGATTTATTTAGAGTCTAACATTTACTGGCAGAAAAGAATTACCTTCACTCTGAATGCTATCAATCATAAAACATTTGTTGTTGATTACACATAGTGTAGCAATAAGTTATTCACCCAACTAACTTTGAAAAGTCCCAGGCAATTTGGGCAATACAGTTCTATCACTTCACACATAAAATAACCTGAAAATCCTTTTTCCCACAGGCATATATGTTTCCTAAAACAATGGGATACTGTGGGAGAATAAGAACATTTTAGTTAATATGCTAAAATCAAAACTTGTGTATGATGTGTCACCAAAAAGTCAGTTATTCAAAGCAATATTTATAAATAGGGAAAGTATTTGCACTATTATATATCCCATAAAACCAATATTTTATTTAAAAATAAATAGTATTTTGGGGATGTTTTCTTTATTAAGCAGTAAAATCCTTTCCTTTATGTATTTTTCTCTATTTTATAGTTTTTATTTTATTCAATTTTTTCATTTTGTTCTCATAATAATCCTGCAAAAGTAGGTAGAGTAGTTGAATTAATTTTAAATCAACTAATTCCTTCACTCCATAACTTATCTGCTGTATACATCTGTATTAGGTAAGTTATTTTTATTTTAAATTTTGTTAAAATACAAATAACAGTGGAGAAAAAGGAACTCTACTATACTGTTGGTGGGAGTGCAAACTGGTGCAACCACTATGGAAAGCTGGGTGGAGGTTCCTCAAACTGCTAAAAATAGAGCTTCCATATGATCCAGCATTTCCACTCCTAGGGATCTACCCAAAGGACACAAAAACATTAATTCAAAAGGACACATGCGGGCCTCCCCTGGTGGTGCAGCGGTTGAGCGCTGAGCTGTAAAGCTGCCTGCAGCCTCTGCAGCGCCAGTTCGATCCCCGGCCGCAGGGCAAGGGTCCCACATAGCGTGCAGACCTCTCCTGCTGCCCACTGCTCCCCTCAGCAGTGTACTTCTTTGTTGGTCTGCCTGTTCTGTTCCCCGCTCTGGCTCTGGTGAATTCTCTCACTCTCCCACACTTCTGACTGTACCCAGTGCTTGTATAAATAAATAAAATAAAATAAAATCTTTAAAAAAATTTAAAAAAAAGGACACATGCACCTCTATGTTTACTGCAGCATTATTTATAATAGGTAAGCTATGGAAACAACCCAAATGCCCAAAAATAGATGACTGGATCAAGAAGATGTGGTACATAAGCACAATGGAATATTACTCAGCAATTAAAAAAGATAAACTCATGCCATTTGCAGCAACATGGATAGAGCTGGAAGGGATAATGCTCAGCGAAATAAGCCAGAAAGAAAAAGAAAAATACCGGATGGTCTCACTTATAGCAGGAGTGTAGAGGATCCAAATAAGGGATCAGGAAAAAAACTAATAATAATAAAGTAAAAATCAAAATCAACAGGCAACTATAAATCAGAGACATACTACAGGGGAGAGAAGGCAGTAGGATGAGAACTAGAGTGGAAGAGCATAAAGGACCATGGCGAAAGTTCACAGGTGAATGGGTGATGGGAATTTTACAGGGACTATAACCAAGATGAAAATGCATCCATTGTGCAAAAATGAAAAATGATGTAAAAAATATATAAAATAATTTAAAATAAATTAAAAAAGAAAATACAAATAACATAAAATGGACCATTTTAACCATTTTTAATAGTACAGTTCAGTAGTGTAAAGCAATTTTATATTTTTGTGCAACCACTCTCCAGAAATTTCTCATCTTAAAAAACTGAAATTCTCACCCATTAAATAAGAACTCCCACATCCCCCTGTCCTTTATTCTTTAAGTACATCAACATATTTTTAATAACGAATTACCTTGTTACACCTTTTTAATTTTTTTTATTATGAATTAAATATATTCTCATTATTAAAATCTTTACTTCCCGGTCAATAGGATGGGTAAATACTAACTGCTGTGAGGTTACAGTTACAACAAACAGGCCTCCCTGGGAATGGGGTGCTACTTGCTCTACTGTTCAGAGAAAGGAAAAAAATTTTTTTCTTTAAAATTTGGGGAATTTCCCTAGGAAGAAAATACTATTTATTCATCTCCATGATTTACAGTAGAGGAATCTAGAACATATCACTATCTTATTCATTAAGATTTTGTATTTTATTTTAGTAAAAATTAAAGATGGCTAGAATACACTATTCCTTCTAAACAAGGAATTTATTTTTTTCTTTATTTATTTGTATATATTTTACATCATTACTCATTTTTAAACAATACTTGCTTTTTTGGACTTTATAATTTGGATAATGTGAGTGGTGTTGAGAAAGATGCTTAAGCACCCTTATAATATATGCAAAATAATGTGCATGTATGCTTTGTGTTGTGTGTGTGAGAGGGTATGTGTTATGAATTCCTTAAAGGCTCCTGTGTAAGCAAGTGCATGAACATTTTTTTCTAGTAAGATAATTAACAGGCAGCATCAAGTGCTCAAAGAGGTTTATGATGCTCAAAGTTTTAAGAAATTACCCATAAAATCAAAATGGTAGAGTGCTATTTTAGGTCACAGCACAAATTCTATAAGCCCTTATAACCCAATCCCTGTTTTACTGTTCACTTAATTTAAACTATGGAAGATACATACCATATACTTAGTTCCTTTTCTCCTTTGATACTATTTATACATGATCTCTAGAACCTACATAGCAATGTTATTTGAAATAGAGCTTGATATTTGAAAATGGGCTAAGATGTCTCTTGCTTCCTCCTAGCATCTACTAGAATTCTCATCAAAGAATAAGAATGAGGTCCCAAAGCACAGAGCAGTATATTATGAATGAGCATAAAAATTTTAAATTAACCACTAAACTTTTGACATTCTTTTGATTTTTACATAAAACTAAATCCCAGGATTTTTGTATTGGAAATTCTAGGCTAAGAATTCTAGTGAGGGTATTAATCCTGTCTGTCTTGTTACTACTTATTTCCCCATTGCTCAACATAGTACCTGACAAAGAGTGAGTTCTCAAATATTTTTTGTACTTAAATCGAATTGCTTCAAACTGAATTAAAATGAGTTGGCCTGTTGGGAGTTTTGGTAAACCATTGTTTTTGAAGTTATTTATGAAACTATCAAATGCCACTTGGTCATTTCTCTTCAACTTTCATGCCAACAATGTTTTATAAATCAAAATCTAAGACAACAAACCATTTCAAACATCTTTTCCTTTTATTCCACCAGTGATGCTACAGAAATGGAAATGAAAAAAAAGAATTTAAACTTTCTAGAAAAATAGTATCCTGAACCCTTGTTAAAGCAACTTAATACTGAGGGCCTCCCCTGGTGGCACAGGCACTGTGAAGCTTTCTGCAGCCTCTGCAGCGCCGGTTAGATGCCAGCCAGCCGGCAAGGGTCCCACATGGTGGCGCAGACCTCTCCTATCTCACCCGCTGCTCCCCTCAGCAGTGTATTTCGTCAGTCTGCCTGTTCTATTCCTGGTGAATCTTCTTACCCTCCTGCGCATCTTGTCTGTACCCCAGTTCTTGTATAAAATAAATAAATAAATCTTTAAAAAAAAGTCAACTTAATACTGAATACAGGTCTATCATGGATTTGGTACAGGGGCATTCAGGGGCCATGGCTATGGAAAGGCCACCTAACATAACATTCAATTGACAATCTAACAAAGATTCCTTAGATAGACGTTCTCTGCATTTCTACATTTCATAAACAAGTAAGAATTTCTACACCCAAGATAATTGACTTATTTCTAGTAGGACTGCCAACTTTTCAATTTTTTTCAAGAAAAAAAACTGAGACAATAATATCCATATACTATAACCATCATTTGTTAAAGAAAAAGCCTCTTCACATGATAATAGAAGAATGATCATAATCTCAGATTAAAACATAGCCCTCTAAAGGGAATGAATTCAGCTTCATGAAAAATTCACCAATGTTCTTTTACTTTTGTCCTTTTCTTGCTGATTGGTAAAAATGTTATCACTAACCAGCACTGATCTATGGGCTGGAATCTGGAAACCACTCATTAAAAAAAAAAAAAAAAATCCCTTTGACCTGAGGTTTCTTTGTTTTCCTCTCAAGATCAGTTCTCATCCTTCCCTGCTCTGTTCTTTTCCAGGTAATCTGTTTCCTCTGGTCTTGTCATACAGGCTCTCTTGCCCTTTGACTTCTTATTGGGTTCAAACTCAGGGAGATACAGACAGAAAGTGAGAATAGAAAGTGAGAAGAGAAGAAATTAGTCTGCTAGTTCACTCTGTTCTTCCCCACCATCAAACACCATTGCCTGGGCACAAGTTGGCAGTGACTGTATTCCTCTGCTCAAGGTCTCAGTTCATGGGATGGGGCTCTCCCCAAGCACTCTTTCTAGATCTAATTATAATGCTCTTTCCTTATCTCCCCACCACCTCTTTAGGTTAAGGCAATACAAAAGGTAATTTGGCTCCTAAGTGTTGCCTCACCTCCTTGTTGGTGCTCTTAAGGTGCCCGTATCTTTGTAAACAGTGCCTTTAAACTCCTTTCAATGACTCCATTGGGACCAGGCCAACACATTCTTCATTTAAAAGTGAAAAAATTGGGGGCCTCCCTGGTGGTGCAAGGGGTTAAGTCTCAGCACTATAAAGCTGTCCACAGCCACTGCAGCACGCGTTCAATCCCCAGCCAGGAAGGTGACCCACATGACTCAGCAGACCTCTCCTGTCCCACCCACTGCTCCCATCAGCAGTGGATTTCAGTGAATCCACCTGCTCTGTTACCCACTCTGTCTCTGGTGAATCCTCTTACCCCTCCCCTGCACCTCTGGCCTGTACCCCAGCTCTTCTTTGCATAAATACATAAATCTTTAAAAAAATAAAAGTGAAAAAATTTCCAAGAAATGATGCTCAAATGTCCATGTGGTCCAAATCACATTGTTAGCTTGAATCAAGTCATGTCCAGAATGTAGCCTTTCGGATTACAAGCATAGTTCTTAGTCAATAGTATCCGTCACCTGGCCATCTCCTTCACAGTCATATTAATGGGCACTTTCTAGACTCCCCTTTGTGCTTTGTTAATAGTTGTAGTTTGTTCAAGTTCTAAATTTCAGTGTCGTATTAGGTAACAATTGAGGCAATCCCAATATAAATGTATACTGTTTTCACTACAATAGAATGGAATCAAGAAAGCGTAGTTTTTAATTGGTTGCCTCCATAGAAATGAGTAATTTAGTTTAAGAAACTATTGCAAAAGCTAAACACAAAAGGATAAGAAAATGACAAAATTGGACCTCTCAGTGGTTCAGGGGTTAAGCACAACACTGTGAAGCTATCCATAGCCTTTGCAGCACAAGTTTGATACCCCGCCAGCCAGGGAGCTACCCACATGGCGCAGCAGACCTCTCCTGTCTCACCCGCTGCTCCCCTCAGCAGTGTATTTCAGCCAGTCTGCCTGTTCTGTTCCTCACTCCACCTCTGGTGAATCTTCTCACCCCCCTGCACCTCTGGCCTGTACTCCAGTTCTTGTATGCATAAATACATAAATCTTTAAAAAAGAAAAAGAAAACGAAAATGACAAAATTCTCCACTGTAAAATAAATTCTGATCACCAAAGGCACCAAAGACATGGAGAGGGATGCCTTCAATCTGTACAGGGTAAGGAGCTGAGTGGAGAGAGTAAGGCAGGGGTGGGTGCTGGGAAAAGACTCCTCTGTATGAGAAATATAAGTAGGTTGTAGGGCCTTCAGTGCCTGTCAAGCAAGGGGAAAGAGAAATAGACAGTGGTAGTAAATAGACATCAGCAGGAAGCTTGACCGTTACAAATATGTTGAAAGCATATTTTATCTGGCAGGAAGTTACTGCACCACTGAGCAGGGGCTGCTGCTAGAGTCCAGGACATCAGATTGCTAGAAATATTTAATTGCCTTAAAGTGACCCATGTCAAAATGCACTTCTATAAAGGTGGAATTTTCATAACCCTCAGCCTTATTTAACAATCATCCTTTCAAACAAATGAATACACATATTTATCATATTAACTTTGTTCTTAATCGTATACTTGATTGAATTTCCACTGCTATGACTTGATCACGTGCTATTTCTTTTTTTTTTTTTGGATCTTGTGCTATTTCAAAAGTGTCTGTATGGGTACTTTTTTTTGAAACTGGGGTTTAAAAATAAGCTAGAAACTTTTAATATCAAAGGATCCTTTTTTTTTGTTTTTTTTTTGTTTTTTTTTAATAATAAATTTTATTGTTATATTCCCAATACAATTGCAGCCCCCCCCATTCTGACCCCGATCCCTCCCCTCCCGCCCCCGCCCCCCTAAAAGTGTCTCTGGTTCATAGTTTTTTGTTGATTTTGATTTTCACTTTCTTATAGTTATTCATTTTCCTGGTCCCTTATTTAAGTTTTCTAGATTCCTGTTATGAGTGAGACCATCCAGTATTTTTCTTTTTCTTTTTGGCTTATTTCGCTGAGCATGATCCCTTCCAGCGCCATCCACGTTGCTGCAAATTGCATGTGTTTATCTTTTTTGAATGCTGAGTAATATTCCATGGTATATATGTACCACATCTTCTTGATCCAGTCATCTATTTTTGGGCATTTGGGTTGTTTCCAAAGCTTAGCTATTGTAAACAGTGCTGCTATAAACATAGGGGTGCAGGTGTTCTTTGGAATTGATGTTTCTGTGTCTTTTGGGTAAATACCTAGGAGTGGAATTGCTGGATCATATGGAAGCTCTATGTTTAGTAGGTCCAGAAATCTCCACACAGCTTTCCATAGTGGTTGGACCAGTTTGCACTCCCACCAACAGTGCAGAAGAGTTCCTTTTTCTCCACACCCTCGCCAACATTTGTTGTTGCTAGTTTTTTTAATATGTGCCATTCTCACTGGTGTGAGATGGTATCTCATGGTAGTTTTGATTTGCATTTCCCTGATTGCAAGTGATGTTGAACATTTTTTCATATGCCTGTTGGCCATTTGCATTTCCTCTTCAGAGAAGTTTCTTTTTAGCTCTTCTGCCCATTTTTTGACTGGATTATTTTCTTTGTTGTTGTTGAGTCTCGTCAGCTCTTTGCAGATTTTTGTGATCAGTCCTTTATCATTAGTGTTGGGTGCAAAAATGTTCTCCCAGTTGGTGGGGTTTCTCTTTGTTTTTGTTATTGTCTCAAAGGATCCTTTTTAAAGGAAATGGGGTAATGGATTTATTCATGGTAACATTAATTGAGTGCTTCATCTAACAGCTGCCTGCTTTACCTCATTTAAATCCTCACAACCATCCTCTGCTGCACTGTCTGGCCCTAGCTTTGGCAAGCAGAATTTCTCTTACCTCTGATCCCTGGCATTTCCCCAAGCCAGATGCATAGAAATTATTGTCACTTTTATAGACTTTTAGCATAAAAGGCAGCTCCTGGTGCAACCACCTTCTGAGCCTTCAATCAATGAACAACTAATTATTGAGTTCCAACTAAATGCTTAGTGAAGTCCATTTTAACCTCTGCATGCGGGGACCTTTCCAAGTGTGGCATGTGGATTCATGTGGGTAGAAGAGTTCATCAACAGAGACCTTAAACCAGTTGTGAAGGGTGGGAAGGGTTTGCATTGCTGAGCAAGAAGAGAGGTCATTGTAAGACATTGTTAAGACAAAGAAATACATTACTGAAGAGCAAGGAAAAAGACAATGAAATAATACTGGGATGGGGTAGAGAAATCAGCAAAAATTAAATTAGAAAAAATGGGTAGGTTTCCCCCTAGATTCTCAAATGAGGACACTTTGTAGTTAAAGGAAAATTTACTTTTATAATTTTCTGTAAGTTTGGCCACTTGGTAGGCTGACGTGCATAATAGTTTAGTGTATTTACTATAATGAAAGAGTTCACTTAAGTTTTAGTATTCTCAATATTCTTGGTTAGCTACAGGCATGTAAACTACTGATTTGATATTTAGGTAAAAAAATTTTAAGACAGATTAGAAATTAAAAATTGGAACCACTATTGAATTACTGGGATTTACCATTTGAAAATTCAGACACTGACAATCCCCAGATACCTGTATATGTAGTATATTTTCCGCATGGCATATTATACTTTTTATTACTATAAATCACTCATTATTTACTTTAACCACCAACACAGTTTGGCATTATAATAAACATAAATTGCTATAGTTAGGATGTGTCCACACAATCCTGAAGTAGAATGAATTGAATGGTCTAAGTCTCACTTTCTGCTCACCTGCCATTGCTGAATAGCAAAACACTGTACAATCACTAACTACCTCTAACTTTTTAGGGTACTTGAAACCACCTCTACATCTACCTCCAAAACCTCTAACCCCATGTTTACTGATTTCTAAAATTGTTCTTGACAATTTTTACTCCTTTGATTGGTTAATGGAAATTGCCTCCTATTAAAAAAATGCTCCTATTATAAGCCATTCTTACCTTAGGGTAGATACACTTAACGATTCTTTTCTTAAGTGAGTAGGGGGACAGAAAGGCAAGTCACAGAGTGAAAAGAGGAAGTTGGTGGCTGGGGCCATTGTGCAGAAGACAGATCTGGCATTCTAAAGTTTGTTCAGAACTCTCCCTGTATAACACACAGTTTCACAAATCTACCTGTACAATAAATCCTATGTTACCTAATAACAGTCTTCAGTTAAGACTGTTTCATTTGGCTAGGCTTTTGTCTTACTGCAAATGGTTGTCCTTCTTAGCTGAGGAAATTTGGGATATTTGGAGAAAAGGACCTTGAGAAACAGATTAGCTGTTCTTGCTGGATCTACTCACAGAATTTGAAAGATTTGTATTTGATATCAAACATCAGGCAAAAATATTCACCCTGGAAATAGCAGGGATTCCCAGTATTTTAGGAAGTTAGGTAATTTTATTACATAAAATGAATGATACATAAGGATAAATACCAGAATTTTGTTTTGAGGCCTTTTGGGGGGGGAAGATATTTAGGACTGACTTTTGAAATTATTGGAATCATCATGAGATACTCAGGATCATTAGTTCATCCCAAACCAAACCATTAGTTCATCCCTAGCCAAGGATCTTCATTTCCCAGAAGTGAACATTTTGGGGAGATTATGCGGTGACATGTGGTAGAGCTTGACCTCAGAGTGAGGTTGTTTTTGAGATGTAGCAACATTTCTTTGCCTCTCACCCATGGAGTTTCATTTATATCTGTGGCAGAGCTCAAGGTTCAGGTACTATATGAACAATTATAGGAACTGGATGAATGCTTTATTTTTATGAATGGTTCCATTTACCACCAGATGGCTCTATTGTATCATCAGGAAACGCACACATGTGTAAAATCAGTAGGCTCCTAAACGAAAGGCAAAAAAACAAAGGAGCAGTTTTTTTTTTGTCTTTTTTTTTTAATATGTAGGAACACAGTTCATTCTTTTTATGGTTAATTGGAAGCAGCTGCAGCAGCCTGCATATTCACAAGAAAGCAGGACACACCCAACCAGGCTATAGAAAGGTCATAATCCTACCACATAGGAGGTTTTCCTTTCCAAGTTTTCATATTGCTCTGTAATTGTTAATTAATTGTCACTACAGTCAGGAAGCACTTTAGCCTCAGTAAGACCTCTAACTGATATTTTCAAACCAATTTTGCATACTCTTTTGCTTGTAGATGAGAAACAGTAACTGTAGAACGATTTTGAGGGGCAGAATCTATATATCTGTTGATTTGAGTCACATTAGCCATAATCTGAGGATGATTTGATGATAAATCAGGTGGTATCTTTGCTTTAATACAGTTTGTAATAACAGGATGCGGGTCAGAGAAACGAGCTTCTCTAAGTTCAAATGAAACTGTTTCTCAACATAGGTGAATGTTAAACATGCAGGCATTCTAGGTGACAGTTCTTACTAGAAATGTGAAATGTTTGTCACAACTTCTCAAAGGAAAGGTCTTTTTGTATCAAAAAGATTAACCACATTGAAACATTGGGAAATTTATTCTAACTTTGTAGAGCTGATCATTGTCACCACCTAATATGCTTATTTTCTATACTATTATAGGATAATATGTAGACTCATACTATTAAATAAGACTCTTTTTATAACATTTTGCTACTTTATTACTGTATGGAAGCAGAAAGGAGAGGATTTGTGGACCTTTACTAAGCACAGCCTTAGTCCAAAACATTATTTGAGATGCTCTCGGGAAACTATCAAATGCCAAAAAGTAATTCTTGATTATTGTTTTAAAGAAAGAGTCCCTGGATTCTGGACAAATGGCATTTACTTTGGCACAACTCAAGTCCTTGGAGATTTGCCTAAAGGAAGCAGAAGAAAAGGCTAAAGTCTTATCTGAACAGGTAATACCTGTCACTGGGACTGGAAATAAATGTTCTCGGTGTGCAGTAAATAAATGTAAATCTAAATACATGCTTTAACCTCTGCAACTACTAATATACATGCACCCATGTGCACAAAGCATTTCTTTCATCTTAGATAAAACAGGTTACTTTTATACATATATTTTGATTTTCATTTACCACACCCTGTGAGTTAGGTAAGTTATCTTTATGCAAGTAGTTTTCCTGAATAAGTGAAGCATATTTGCATTATAAGCAGATAAACCCAAATGAAGATAAAATCATATGAAACACACAGGAGTAATTTTCTCTCATTAATTGAGGGAAGAGAGTTCTTGAAATACTGGCTTTCTTCTTAGATTTTTGAAACTCACAGAAGCAAAGCAGATCACGGGTGGAACACAGCCCCCTTACTTGGCAGCCTGGAACTTAATAGGTTATCTGCATACACAGCAGTCCCTGGTTTCTGAGGGGCTAAGTGGGTATCAGTTAAACTCAGACCAGGGACTTGATCATTTCCTAATATGATTACACTTTGCCAACAGAGCAATATATGGTACAAATCCCAGCATTACTATTCCCCTTCTCCCACCTGTGGCATGGGGCCTGGACCCTAAGAGTAAACTCTCTTCCAGCACCTGGCAGGGTAGAGCTGACAATGTTTATAGATTACACAGAGGTTGATACAGTTTGATAATATATTTTTAGAAACTTTTGAAAAACAATCTTAAGAGGATTTTTTTTTTTGCAGTTACCAAATTTGCTTAACAATTGTTTTCCTAACAATGGTCTGTACAGTGACATTTTATTGCATCAGAATTTATAAGAATTTTTGCAGAAATTAGCAGAAAGGTACTGAGTTATAAGAAAAAGAATAATTAATTTGAAATGTAGTCTCATACAGCAGTGATTCTTTCAATCTACCAAAAAGTGAATCTCTTACTTTGGGTTGTGCTTATTGTTTACTGAATAAATGTGACTGGTAGGTCACCGGGGTATTTACAATGAAAGTATGTTGCCTATGGCTGAGACCCTTTGGGGAAAGTTTCCATCTCAGCCTCATGCCATAATTCTGGTTTGCCAACCAGTCTCTAAAACAAACAAGCAAATAGCCTCTAACTGCAGCACAATTATAAATTACAAGAACTGTAATGATGAACATAGGATACCATTTCAAAGCAAAAAACTAAGAATTTCAGAGCCTCTAAACTAAAAGATTTTGAATGACTAACTGAAAGAGGACATCCTTGCTGGAACAAGGCTGCCCTTAGAAGATGTTTATTTTGTAGTTGAATGTCTTTCAAAGTCTCATTTAAAATCCAATTCTTCCATAAAAGTCCTCATCCTTTTTTGTTCTCTATAAAAAATATTTTTATACAACAAATCATCCTTAATATTTAAGAATCTTAACTCAATCCCTTTATGTAATATCAAAATGATAAGTTATTTTTGTTTTCTGTGGGGTTTTTTTTGTATTTTTAGTAGTTACCATAAATACATGGAAAGTGGATTTCACTCAACTTCTCTTTACCTACCCTGAGTAAGATGCAGGTTAGGTGTTTTGGAAAGAAAGATGTTAGCAGGCCTTATGTACCCAAGTAGCTCACAGCCAAAAGAATCAATGAAAGGGCTACAGAGTGAAAATGGGTGATTTTATGCCTCCCAGATAAAGGACACAATAGCACTAAGTTGCAAGATCTGGTTGTGTTATTTTCCTGAAGAATTATCCTTAGAGTTACCATATCTGCATGACCAAGTGAATTTAACTGCAAGTTGGAAATAGTTTGAGGAAAAGGAAAGTGTGACTTTTTTTTTAAGTATGTTACAAACATTTTCAATATTCCATTTTTAATTAAGTCCAGCATTTTATTGGATTTGGCTGTCTCTACTGTTATAGCTCTAACAGGTTAATCAAATATAGATACTATTCTCAGAAAACTTAATCCCAAGATTTTTGCTTTCGCCACTGTTTTAATTTGGTCTTTTTCTTAAGGGATAAAAAGTAAGAACATTCTCCTCCTCCCTATTTTTAAATTCAATAGGTGTTTTTAAGATGGGATAAGAGGAGCACGGGGGAAGGTAAGAAAATTGACTTTTCTTATGGTATGAGAATATTTCAGAATGGAAAACCTATCTCAAACATTTGTCCACTGGGTGCCACTGTCTTCCTTAGCAGTCTCTGCCACTAAGCGGTTGCAAAGAGACACATTGTCTTTAGTATTCAATACAACACTCTGTGCGTATGTGTGTAAGTGTGCGAGAGAGAATATTTTAACATATATTCATGTTAAGGCTTCTTTTAAAAATCAATTTAGAATTTGTCATAAGGATGTTGGGGTTGCTAAGTGGATTTCACTGATAATTCAAATCAGTTAGGTCAGTCATGTGGCTGAGCATTGGCAAGCTGGACTGGCCAGAGGGGCTAGAAAGGAGAGAAAATGGTAAGCAAAAGATTATCGCTGGACCAAGAAGTGCTAGCTCACGGTATTGTCAACCAGTGGAGTCTGTCTTTAAGTAAAGGCCATCTCATCATTAGTTTAATCCACCTGACCTTGTCTCTTAGACACATAGAATTAATTCAGAATGGAAAGTATAGATGCTTGGGGTTGTCATCTACACTAAACGTCTATCCATCCTGAGTCTCTGTTTACTCAAACTGAAAAGGTCCCTTTCTGTAAGCTCACTATAAAAAAGAAGAAACTTCAAAATAGTGAGGAAATAAGGAGATTGTGGCTACTTCCTCTGTGAGGTCATACAGTAAACAGAATTCTTTGTTGGCTTCCCTCTAGATAACAATTGTTCTTTATTTCTCTGCAGCCATGCCACTATTGCCAAAATAAAAGAAACATGATAAGAGGATAATTTGCAGTTAAGATTTCTAATCTGGGCTATTCGAAGCTATAAAGCTATAAGAAATACATTTGCAGCAAAAAAAGTTGGCTTGAATGAGAAAGGGTCATAGGAATCCAACTCTTGTCCTGAATAATAATGGTAAATTACTCAAAACATTGCCAAGTTTTGCAAAAGAAAATACTTGATTGTATTTCCTCTAGGTGACAATCAGAGGGAGGAAATGCCTGGAAATTGAGTAAAAAGGACAAGAAGGGGCACTAGGAGAGAAGAAAAAAATGCCGAGGAGGAGGGAAAAGATTTTCAAGGTTTCTGGAGAAACTCATAAATAGCAATTTTTGTTGTGTGCGGGCTTCTATCACCAGTGCATACAGAAGGGACAACGAAAAGGGTTCTGGTGAGCTGTACAAGTCATACATGCAGCTTCTGTGCTGAAACAGGCTTTAACAAAGTATCACCCAGATCTTGGCACATACATTCAGAGACATCCACTCTAGCGCGACACTGTAGGCCAGCTCCTGCGACTCAGCCCAGCATTGGGCCAGACTCTCATTCTTTAAGGGATCCTGGTTCCCTTCCATCCTTGCCTCCCTCTGGAAGTCAACCCAGCAGAGTTCAGGCTTGTTTCTGCTCCATTCCTTGTTAGCTCTATGACTTGGGGCAATTCACTTAATTTCTCTGAGTCACAGTTGTCCTATCTAGAGGGGGTAACACACTGATTTTACTGGTTATTGTGAGAATTAAATGAGATAAATGAATTTGGCTCTTAAAAGATTCTCACTTCTGTCAGTGGTCTTACAGAACTGTTTGCTACCTCAGTCATGTCATGGGCCCGCATGCACATGTGCGTGTGTGTCTGTGTGTGTATAAGAAATTTCTTTATTGGTGTCCCTCAGAATATTTGAAAGAGGTCTAAGTCCTAACACAGCAGTTTTTCTACAGTACTTGCAATCTCATAGTTTCTCAACCAGGAACCCCTCCACACACAGGTCCCTTGTCCTAGCTTGGTTTTTTCACCATCCAGCTTTCTCTTTTACTCTTTCTTAGCTCTTGATTTAGTAAAGAAACTTTAGTATCTTAAACTTACTTTTTCTTTCTGCTTCATCCCTTGGGTCTCTGTCTCTTTCTGCTCTGTCTGGAGTTGAATGGGAATGGTATTTGGTCATTTCAGGGGTTTCTTTGGGATATTGGGGATAAGGGAATCACTGAGGAGGTATATGCACTAATAACTATGTAGTCAAAATTAGCTTCAGGCTTCTTCTGGGTACCAGAGCAAAATATTAGTTACATATTAAGTGCCAGCATCTCTAGATAGAAAAGAGATTTCATGATTTGATGCAAGGACTAGGAGATGGGAAATCTGGGGGCTAACTTGACCTTTTTCCCCACCTAACTGTGCTTTTCTTGAGTAGGAACCAGACATAGACAAGGCACAGCAAGGAGCCACCTCTTTTGGAGCATAAAAATTTTGCCCCTTTTGCTTTGATAAAGAGAGGTTTATTGATGCTATTCAAAAATGCAGAGAAATTTCAATAGCAATTAATATTATAGTTTTATTTATTTCTTACTTCTTAATAGTAGTTCATATGCCAATTTGGCATGATTTTCCTGTCAGACACTTCAGAAAGCCCCAAATAAAACTAGGCCTTTCTGTATCCTCCCTTACTGTGCAGCAAAGTTGACCAGTTAAGTTATATAAAAAGATTCCATTCCCTTTCTTTTTCCCTCTGGGATATCCCTGCCTGAAGTTCTCTCCCTTCTTAAAAATCAACAGAAACTGCAGGGGAGGAGGAGGGAGAGGGATCAGAAGGAGGCAAGGAGGAGCACAGGGGACTGTAGTGATGGTGCACGGGTGCCTTGGGGAAGGAAATTCTACACTTGAGGGGGTTGGGAAGCAAATATTGTTTAAAAATGAACAATGATGTAAAATAAATAAATAAATAAACAAATAAATAAATAAATAATCAACAGAAACAATAATGGTGAGGAAGAATGTAAGGTGTTGTAGTAGGGTGATGTCTAAATCGCATTCTACAGGAATGCATGCCTGCTATGAGACCTCTCCAAAGCACTGTAAATGTATAGTATGGGGAGCAACTAACATTTATTAAGCACTTACCAGTGCTCCAGGTACTCTGCCTGCAATTACATAATTTCACCTGATCCACACAATAATCCTATGAGGAACACTATTATTATAACACCTATGAGGACAATGAAAGTAAAAAACATCAAGTCATCTGCCCAAGGTCATGCAGTTAATAGATGGAAAATGATGTTAGCACTCTAGTGCTTTCAAAATTCAAAGTTCCTATTCTTAAGAATATATGCATATAGACCAAAGCCACTTAAAAGAAGTTTCCCACTCAAGCAATACTGAATAAGAAGAACCTATATGGAGTCCCAAATTAGAACTCGAGGGGCTTGTTAGATTGCTGGAGATTAGCTCCAGAGTTTCAGATTTACTACAGCTGGGGTGGAGGTCAAGAATTTGCCTTTCTAACAAGTTCCTGGATTAAGCTAAAGTTAAGTTCTACTGCTAACCCAGACCTTCAGGCCTTAGTTCCTTTTTACCCTTGCCCTGCATCTCAGGTACACAGAAATTTACTGAATCAGTTTAGGATTATTCTTGGGTGCCTAACAAAGAAAACCTCAGTAAGAGGGGCCTGAACAGAGAAGACATTTATTTTTCATTCATATAAAGTAAGTCTGAACATAGGCAGCCTGGAACAGGAGTGACAGCTCCATCATCCTGGGGGGAACCTGAGCTTTGCCTCTTTGTCCATTGACAAACATGGCTTCCATCCCCAAGGTCCAAGATGTACCTGCAGCTGCAGCCATTCTATTCACATTTTAGAAAAATAGGCATGGTAATCTGCCACACGAGCAACATTTGTTAAGAGTTTTTCTCGGCCTCCCAGGTGGCGCAGCAGTTGAGCACTGGGTTGTGAAGCTGCCCGCAGCCTCTGCAGCACCGGTTTGATCCCTGGCTGCACCAGAGGAGGGTCCCACATGGTGCGCAGACCTCTCCTGCCACCCGCTGCTCCCCTCAGCAATATACTTCAGTCCTTCTGCCTGCCCTGGCTCTGGTGAATTCTCTCGCCCTCCCGCACTTCTGACTGTACCCGGTGCTTGTATAAGTAAATAAATAAATAATAAATCTTTAAAAAAAAAGTTTTTCTCAAAAACTCACTTAGTTCTTATATATTCCTAAACAATGCTATTTGCATGGGAGCTAAGAAACGTGGGTATTTAGGCAGGATGATAGAGCTTCATTTCCATTTCCAAGAGTATGGGAATTCTTTTACAAGAAGGAAAGAATGGATATTAGATTGGGAAACAGCAATTCCCGTCTTGTTCAACCAACCCCTTGACCATACTGTTGCAGATAGTGTTTATCCTGTTAAACTCAATATTCTTTTACATATTCATATCCAGTTTTCTCAGCATCATTTACGGAAGATACAGTCCTTTTCTCATTGAATGGTTGTGACAGCTTCATCAAAAACAATTGTATATAATTCCACAGGCTCTCAATTTTATTTTATTGCTCTATAACTGTGCCTTTCAGTAAGCACTGCTAGTTGGAATCCCTAGCATAAATTCTTGAATTAGAACTTAGATTCAGTCTTCAGGGTCCTTTACCTTACATTTGTGAGAACCACAATGAATCTCTCTTATTTATAAAGTACCTGAAATTGAATGTATCTTCTAATTGATCTTTTCCTTTTAACACTTAGCATAGTAAACGAGTGAGACAAAAGACAAGTATGTTTGCTTCTAATAATCAAAAATTATTCATCATTTTCTTTTTTTTTAAATAATAAATTTTATTTTTATATTCCCCCATACAATTGCAAACGCCCCATTCTGACCCCAATCCTTCCCCTCCCGCCCCCCACTCCCCAAAAAGTGTCTCTGGTTCATAGTTTTTTGTTGATTTTGATTTTCACTTTCTTATATTCATTTTCCTGGTCCCTTATTTAAGTTTTCTAGATTCCTGCTATGAGTGAGACCATCCGGTATTTTTCTTTTTCTTTTTGGCTTATTTCGCTGAGCATGATCCCTTCCAGCGCCATCCATGTTGCTGCAAATTGCATGTGTTTATCTTTTTTGAATGCTGAGTAATATTCCATGGTATATATGTACCACATCTTCTTGATCCAGTCATCTATTTTTGGGCATTTGGGTTGTTTCCAAAGCTTAGCTATTGTAAACAGTGCTGCTATAAACATAGGTGTGCAGGTGCTCTTTGGAATTGATGTTTCTGTGTCCTTTGGGAAAAGACCTAGGAGTGGAATTGCTGGATCCTATGGAAGCTCTATGTTTAGTAGGTCCAGAAATCTCCACACAGCTCTCCATAGTGGTTGGACCAGTTTGCACTCCCACCAACAGTGCAGAAGAGTTCCTTTTTCTCCACACCCTCGCCAACATTTGTTGTTGCTAGTTTTTTTAATATGTGCCATTCTCACTGGTGTGAGATGGTATCTCATGGTAGTTTTGATTTGCATTTCCCTGATGACAAGTGATGTTGAACATTTTTTCATATGCCTGTTGGCCATTTGCATTTCCTCTTCAGAGAAGTTTCTTTTTAGCTCTTCTGCCCATTTTTTGACTGGATTATTTTCTTTGTTGTTGTTGAGTCTCATCAGCTCTTTGCAGATTTTTGTGATCAGTCCTTTATCATTAGTGTTGGGTGCAAAAATGTTCTCCCAGTTGGTGGGGTTTCTCTTTGTTTTTGTTATTGTCTCTTTTGCTGTGCAGAAGCTCTTTAATTTGATGTAGTCCCAGCTGTTTATCTTTGCCTTCACTATCACTGCTTTGGGTGATGTGTCTGTAAAGATGTCTTTGATGTGCAAATCCCATAGTGTTTCGCCTATATTTCCTTCTATGTATTTTATGGTTTCAGGTCTTATGTCTAGTTCTTTAATCCATTTTGAGTTGATTTTTGTATATGGTGTGAGGTAGTGGTCAAGCTTCATTCTTTTGCATGTAGCGACCCAGTTTTCCCAGCACCATTTATTCATCATTTTCTACCTAAGACTCTATAACAAACTCTCATTATTTGACTCTTCATGTTTAATCTTTATTTTCATTAAGTTTGGGAACAGAAGGAATATAGAACTTCAGCAAATTTTCAGATGTTGAATATGTGTGTGAATGGCCAAAAATGATTTGGTGCAATCTGAGATTGCCTCAAAAATGTTCTGGTTCATTTTCCATTGTTTGAATCCAACAGTGGATCCCTTGATGTCAAGTTTATTTGAAATAAGTAATGTGCCCTTGGTAGGAGTATTCATTTCTGCAAATGCTCAGAAATTATGCTTGATATGCCAATCTGGAATCATGAGTTTTTGTGAATGAGTTTTTGTTTTCCATTCTATTTGGAAGTCAACTTTAATGCCATAAAATTACAAATAGTCTGTTTGACCTGGAATGGCATTCTCATCAGCATGAAGCCTAGTTATTGGGAATTTTTGTTAACAATTTTGTTAACTGGGGTTCTGGTTGAGTTTATAGCATAAGAGTTCCCTCTTAAAACACACACGCATGCACACACACACACACACACACACACACACCCCCTCCTGTCTAGCAGATGTCAATATTCTCTCTGTTATTGACTTGTTGGGCATCAATCGGGAGTCTCAGAGAAGTAAGGGAAAAAATACAAGCTGGTAAAGAAATGTGTTGTTTTGAAGAGAGTCAGGAACAATGACAAATGAGCTTCTGTTGTTGTTACAGGCTGGATGTGTGGACTTCTGCCTTCTTATATAACTAAAGACTTCCTTTTGCTTGTAAATGTCAAGATCAAACAGAGGTCAGTTTTAAATAGCTGACCGGGTGCTAATAAATGTGACTTTCTTGTCTGAGAAAAAGCAAAAGGGCTTGTCCCTTATGAGTCATGGCTCTGCTGATAAGAGCAGGTGTCTTTGTATGGGCTTAGCCTGTTTTTTTTTTTTTTTAATTGTATTGTAAGATTTTCTCTGAGACAGTAAATTAACTTTCACTTTGCATAATGTCTACATATAAATTAGTAAATTAGGTATATACTTTTCTTCAATTATTCATTTATTTACTCACAGTTATTTATTGAGTCCATATTCTGACTGAAGCACTCTGCTCTCCAGTATGTTAATGCATATATTTCTCCCAACAGCCCTGGAAATCAGTCTGTAAAAGATGAAAGCTCTTTTGTGGACTTGCAACCCTCTTGATTGCTTTTTTTATACATTCTCTCTTGGCAACCTGCTTTAGGGCATACAATTAGCTGAGAACAAACTCTTCATCATTATTTTTGATGTTTTTCCTGACACTAGGCCTAATTTCCAACTGCCTACTGAATAACTCCAAGGTTCTTGCAGTCAGCTCAGGCTCTACCTGTCAAAATTCACCTCGTCATCTTTCTGCCCCATATCTATTCCTTTTCCCACATCCCCTAAGTCAGGGAAAGTGCCCTCAGTCACCCTGTGGTTCCTATCAGAAATCTGTGGTTCTTTGGTTCTTTACTTTTCTTCATTCCACACATCCAATCAAATGCTAAATATTATTTATAATTCTCTCATATAGCACTTGAATATGTCTTCTTTTCTCTATCTTCCCCAAAGGCATCATTGTCCTTGTCCAGGCCACGAACTGCAGAAGCCTCTTCCGACTTGACTTTCATTTTGATCCTTAATGGCTACTTGGAATTGTGGAGTAAAGCTTCTACATATTTTTCCTTGAACTACATTCTAAATTAAAACCTCCCCTTTTTTTTTTTTTGGTTAGGACCAATCTATACTCTTTAGCAGACCTTACAATACAATTTGTGGTCTGACTCCCGACTCCCTACTCCCTGCACATCACTATTACTTCACTTTCAATTCTTGCATTGTACCATATTCTCTCTCATTTTCCTCATCTAGGCAAGAACAAAAGGAGGCCTTACTACTTAGAACTGAGCATAAATTAATACATCCTTTCCCTCTACTTCTGCCTAGAATTTCTCTGCTCTACTCTCATCATCTTCTCTTACTCCCTTTCCCATTATGCAACAAATCTCAACAAACTTCCTTCAGATCTTCAATTAGATGCTACTTCCTCCAATATACTTTTCTTTCTCTTAGAAATTTGAGTTAAATATCCTTTCTAGAAGCAATCATAATTCCTCTCCCATTTCTCCACTCCCACCAATTGTAATCTATTTTGTCTGTTATCTTCCCACTGCACCACAAGCCAATGTAAGAAGTTCCAACAGTGACTCCACTGGGGTCTCAAATCAAGTTAGGCTTCATTCACTAGTGTGTCAGAGTTAATGCTCTTTCCATATAACAACTGGAATTGATCTAGAAGCAATGGAGAGCCATTAAAGCATGGAAGAGGATGTGTTCAGACTTATATTTGAGAGAGAAAACGCAGAGGGTACTAAAGAGGACAAAGTTGAGAGAAGATAGGACAAAGTTGAGAGAAGATAGGGATATTAGTGTGTAAGCTCTTGCAAAAATCGAGTTTAGAATGACAAATGTTTAAATCAGTAGTGAAGACAGAGTCAAGAAATATTTATGAGTTGGATTTGATAATTAATTAAATGGAAAAGTAATATTCAAGACTGAACCCAAGCTTCACATTACTGATCCACGATTACCCCATCTTATACTGGAATCATTAATAGTGGAGTCGTTAATTGTGTTCATTTCCTATGGGAAGCTCCATGCAGGCTGAATTTTCCCATGTATTTTCTGAATTCTTCTGAAAGTTTTGTAATTTGAATTTCCTCATTTTGGCCTAGATGTTGCAGCCCTTTGATATTACATCAGACCCTTAACCTGTTTCTTAGAATTAGGTCTTTTTTCTTCCCATTTTGAGTCCCCAGGGCTTCGAGAAGAACATTTCTATTGACCATGTGTTTTGTGCATGAAGATCTTATTTATTATTCTTCAGGAATAGTTTCATGTTTAAATTTGGAATTGTATAAATGTTAGTCTCTTGGCATTATTGAATAGATCATAGTAACAGGCAGTCTCTGACACCCTTCAGGGGAACTTTAAAGTCAAAACTACTCACACAATAGTACTAACAGGTTATAGGCCTTTTTTTTTTTTCCACAAGTAGACAGAGAGGTTTTCCAGATGCTACATGAGAGATGAACACAGAGCAGATATGAAAATCCAGCTGTACTCTATTAATCCAGACGTAAAGGAAATTTTCAAAAAATGTAAAACACTGCTACTCTCCTTACTAAGCTTTCTTTTTGTTTGGGATGAGAGTTATTTTTAATTCAAATACATTTATTAGCATATACTAAGTTCATTGTTACTTTTAAACCGATTAAATACATAACTATAAGTGCTAAGCAGCATCTCAAAAGAAAAGTAGTCCCTTAGTTGCTAGCAAACAAAGACAACTAGTCCTCCCACCATTGATAGAAACATCCTTAATTAATAGCAGAAAATAATGCAATGAAGATGTTCCCAATTCATACTTCTACAAAACCATGACTGGAAAAAAGTCATCTCCACTGTGAGATTCATTTTTTTTGATTTATTTATTTATGCATACAAGAATTGGGGTATAGGCCAGAGGTGTGTGGGGGGTGAAAGGATTCACCAGAGATAGAGTGGGGAACAGAACAGGCAAATTGACTGAAATACACTGCTGAGGGAAGCAGCGGACGAGACCGGAAAGGTCTGCTGCACTATGTGGGTCAGTTCCCTGGCCAGGGATTGGGATTCTACTCATGCTGCAGTGGCTGCCAATAACTTCATAGTGCTGAGACTTAACCCCTGTGCCACCAGGGAGGCCCTAGGTTCTTCTCTTTCAGCCTAGCCCTTTCCTCACTGTTTTTGCACCAAAGGTCCCCTGGAAACCCTGTGTCTTACCCCCTCACTGAACTCTTTCCTCCCTACTGCCTGTCTTCAACTTTTAAGCCTTTTTTCACAACTCCAGCCATCCAAACAGCTCTATGCTGACACTACATTTCTGATTGTGACAAGCATTTTAAATTCACAGCACACCCAGGCAGAGTAGTCCTTTCCCAGAATTGTCTAAAGGAGGAGGCAACATTGGCAAAACACTACACAACACTGACTTCACAGATTGATTCCAACAGCAAGAGGAACAAAAGCAAATATAAACAAATGGGACTATACCAAACTAAACAACTTCCGCACAGTGAAAGAGACTACCATTATATAAAAAAAGCTATTCTACTGAAAATATTTGCATATCGTACATATGACAAGGGACCAATATCCAAGATCTATAAAGAACTCAAACAACTAAAAAAGACCAAACAAGCGAAAAAAAACTCAAGACAAAAAACAAAACCACACAACCAAAAAATGGTCAGGAGAGATAAATAGACACTTCCCCAAAGAAGACATACAGTTACTCATCACATTATCAGGGAAATACAAACCAAAACCACAATGAGATACCATCTTACACCTGTGAGAATGGCACATACTGAAAAGATCAGAAAAAAAATGGTGAGGATGTGGAGAAAAGGAACACTTGTATACCATTGTTGGGAATGTAGCCTCGTCCAGTCCCCATAGAAAACAGCACAGAATTTTCTCAAAACATTAAAAATAGATCTACCACATGATCCAGCAATTCTACTTCTAGGTATCTATCCAAAGAATGCAAAACAATACAATAGCCAAGTTATGGAAACAACCTAAGTGCCAATGACAGAAGAATGGCTTAAGAAGGTGTGGTATAGATACACAATGGAATATTACTCAGCTGTAAAAGAAAGAACTCTTGCCATTTGCCACCATATAAGTGGAACTGGAGAGGATATGTTAAGGAAAATAAGCCAGAAGGAAAAGGACAGATACTGGATGATTTCACTTGTATATAGAATATACGGAAGCAAAACAATGGATCAGGCAAAATGAAACATAAAACAAACCCTAGAAATCTGCATTGGCCAGGAATCGAACCCAGGCCTCCCGCGTGGCAGGCGAGAATTCTATCACTGAACCACCAATACCGGCTAAACCCTAGAAATCTGACTGCAAAATTGAGGCTACAAAAGGAGGCGGGGGAAGGTGAAGAATAAAAGGGGAAGGAGGCTCAATGGACTTTTGTGGAGGACTCTGGAGTCCTTGATAGCAATATGGTGTGTAAACATACATCTGATGAGGTGTGATCCTATACCTCTGAATCATACACAGTATTGTAATATGGTGTTATCTCAATTTTTAAAAATATAGACATTTGGGTACAGACATACAGGGAGAATGTCATGTGAAGATAAATGTAGACCACGGTAACTCTTCTATAATCTACGAATGCCAAAGTTGCCAGCACATCACCACATGCTAGGGAAAAGGCATAGAAGAGACTGCTCTTCATGGCCCTTAGAAGAAACCAGTCTTGCTGATTTCAGACTTAAAGCCTCTGGAACTGTGAGACAATATATTTCTGTTGTTTAGGCCACCCAGTTTGTAATACACTTTTCAGTAGCCGTAGCAGGCTAATTCATGGAGCAAGTGTACTTCTGAATTATAGGTTCTTGGAAGTCTATTTTAAGATGTACATGAGTCTAGAAATGCCTGAAAATAACCTGCCAAAGGCAAAAATATTAATAAATATAAAATCTATTTTCTGTCTAGGATGGAGGTAGAACAAGAAATTAGTTGTTTGTTTATAGCTGTAATTGAAATGAGACCAAACCACTTTCATGAACTAAATATATCTTCAGACACAGGGGTTCCTGCCCATTGCACAGGTAGCATAGATAACTTTTTTAAGTGTTTGTTACTATTAGTTATGGACTAAGGAATTTCGTAGTTTGCACTACAAGCCCAAGTTAGCTTGTGAAGGAATTAGCACAAAGAAAGCCTTTGTTTTAAAATTTAGCCACTCCTTTTTCTGTAGCATGAACTATGCAAGTTTGGCAAGACTCCATTTGTTTTTGAGTGGTTTTTGAGTGACACTAGAAACCTATCCTGCAATATTAATTGCTGTGTATGTGTGTGTGGGTTGCAGAGGAGAAGATCTAGGAGTATAGAAAATGAGAGGAGATAAATAAACATGAAAATTCACATTACTTAATGGGTGGTTTTAATTATCTTCCATGATGGATTAGGTAAGATGATGAGGGGAAGGAAAGTTTTAAATGCACCCATGGTTTAAACATATAGGTGGATAGTTCCATTTATTGGGAAGGAATAGAAGATGAAGTTTGTTTTGAATGCATGAAGTTTTAGATGTCTAGTATATAATCAATTGACAATACTAAGTAGGTTGTTGCAGCTAGTCTGAAGCTAAGTGTTAGTATATGTAAAAACAGATGAGTGTCATCAACAAATGACTAATATTTCAACTATGTCACCTAGTGGGATTAGTTAGAGAATAAGTGTAGAAAGGGAGAGAGGAGAGCCCAGGATGAAGCCTCAGTTTTCATTGTTTATGGGATTGGAAAAGAAGTCCAGCCAATTCTCTTGCTGAGAATCAGAAAGAGAAACAAGTCCTCGAAACAGAGACATGGAGTACTCAAAGGTATAATATTTTACTAGAAGGTTGAATAAGAGCACTAGATATTTATTCATTGCATTGGGTAAAATAAGGATCATAGGTAACTTTAATAGGATCTGGTTAAGCAAGACAAGTGAAGAGTGATGAGGAGAAAGGGGGGAAGGTTGGGCAGGGTAAAAGGGAAGCTGGGCAGTCTTTTTCCTAGCCATTAGGATTTTTTTTTTTTTCCTGGAAAGGGGTCGAGGTAGAGAGGGAAGGAGAAGCCAGAAAGAGAGGAGTGAAGAGAGAGTGGGGAGAAGGAAGGAAGGAGGGAGGGAGAGAAAGAGAGAGGAGTCAATGATGGCAAAGAGAGAATTCTGAGAATCTGAGACTCAGAATGAGAATAAGGGTGTAAACATGTTTTTGGTTATTCGCTCTTAAAATGTATATGTTAGTCTGCTTCATAACATTCCACATAGTTCTCTTAGAATCTGCTCATTTCTTTTATCTTTTATCTTTTTGCTCCTCAAACTGGGTAATTCAGTTATCTTTAAGTTTGCTAATTCTTTAATCCTACTTATATCTGCTACTGAACTCTTCCAATGAATTTTCCATTTGAACTTGTTCGCTTTTCAACTCCAGAATTTCTGCTTGGTTTCTTCTTACCATTTTATCCCTTTAGACATGTTCCCGACCTGCTCATGGATCGTTCTTGTGATTTTCTTTACTTATTGACCACGATTCCCTTCAATTTGTTGAGCAAATTTAAGATAGTAGAATCATCTGTCTAGTAAGTCCATAAGGTTTCCACAGGGATGTTTTTAAGCAAATTTCTCTCTTTTTTTTTCCATAAATGGGCATAGCACATTTTGTGAAGTTTTCAGTTTTTATTAACAACTAGACATTTTGAATATTGTAATATGGCAACTCTGGAAATCAGACCCCTCCCCCATCTGCATCACCCAAGAATAATTGTTGTTGGTTTGGGGGGGGGGGCTACAGTTATATATTTGTTTAGTTACTTTTCTAAAACGATTTTGCAAAGACTGTGTTTCTTCTCTTGTCTGGTCATTTAGAGTCCCTGTTCCATTATCTTTGCAATTAGCCATTGACTAGCAAAGATTTCCTTGAATTCCACTCTCTCTCTCCATCAAATCCTTCCTGGATGTCACAGGTATTCTACTGAACTTGAGTTCTGAAATGTTTGGTTCTGTCAGTTGCCAGCTCCATAGCTTAATTTAAGTGAAGGGAGAAATTCTGGAAGCTTCCTATTCTGGTATCTTCTGTGAAGTTCAATCAACTTGTTTTAACTATAATTATGAATATGATTCTAAAATATATCACTACCCTTTCTTGATTGCATCAGTAAACTGTACAATGGAAGCAGTTTATCTTTCTTTGACTTTTAACCATATTGCAATGCCTTTATGATGGTCTTTTATTGCATATTGGAATAAATATTAAAAATTGAGTGTATTTACACTCTAATTGAGTGTATTAAGACCTCAGATGTATAATATATAAAGTCATCTCTTTGTCTTACATAACCCTTAAGATGAATGTCATTCATGATTTTTTTAAAATCATCTCTTCCCACCAAATTTGTTAGGACCAAGGGCAAAGGAAATGGAGACATGCTCTTCAAAAGAAGTGAAAGTTGGAACATTACCCTCCCAGCATCATTTAAACCATGTATTCCAGCAAAGGTGGTTAGTTAGGATACATATAAATTGATCATTTAAAGAACAGATGCATTTCTACTTTCCTTTTGTTAAGTAGACACCTGATACTAAGTTGGACTGAGTTTTGCTTCTGTGCTCTTTCATAACAGTTACACTGTAAGATCAAGCAGTTCTTACTAGGAAAGGAAAAAAGAAAAGAAAAATAAAACTATAAAAAGGAAGCAGTGCCTAAGGTCCCCAGAGTTTTTAAATTCAATTGTGGTATCTTGCAGCTGCTAACTTGGACTTCCTTTTCCTTACTTTGATCCCTTGTTTCTGAATCCATAATTTGAATTTTAATTTAAGCAGCATTCTTACAAGTTTGCTGAATTAAAACTTAGATTTGGAAAAATCCTACAACTCCCATTAAAAAAAGAATGAATTCAAAATTGTAACTAACATTTTGTGACTCAGCAGTGGTACACAATCTTTTAGGTAGTGCTTAAGTAAAAGAAAAAATAATATAGCAAACTCAGACATACAATTTTCATTTTCTTCTAATCTCTTTTCTCTTTTTTCCTTTTGGATTGTAGGTTTAGTTGATAGATCATGCTCAAAGGGACTGAGGAAACAGTTTATGCCAATAAAGGTTTTTGCCATTACAGGGCCTCCCCAGTGGCGCAGCGGGTTGAGCACAGTGCTGTGGAGCTGTCCGCAGCCTCTGCAGTATGGGTTCAATTCCCAGCTGGCCAGGGAGATATCCACATGACGTGGCAGACCTCTCCTGTCTCGCCTGCTGCTCCCCTCAGCAGTGCTTTTGGTCCGTCTGCCTGTTCTGCTCCCCGCTCTGTCTCTGGTGAATCCTCTCACCCTCCCGTGCTTCTGGCCTGTACCCTGTTCTTGTATAAATAAATAAATAAATAAATAAATAAATAAATAAATAAGTCTTTAAAAATAAAGAATAAAGTGCATAACTATTGTTTAAAAAAAGAATTTTGCTATTATATGGAATTCAAGAGTAAATTATTAGTTCTTGTCCCAATATATCTACATGAAGAGTAAATAAGATCCTTTTAGCTTGCTTTTGTGATAAGATTATACACTTGAGAGTTAAGACTTACGAGTTCAAAAAGTTAATAAATGGAATGAACCTAGCAAAGATTGTTCCTGGCCAGTTTGATTGTGTTTTGTTATTTTTTGACAGAATTCCCTATTCATCTTTCTTGAGAATTTATAATCTAGCATAAATACATATGACTGGAGACTTACCCAGAAAAAAGGTTGCATGGTATCATAGTAAAACCTAATTATGGATACCAAGATTATAGTGTCAATGGCCAAAGACCACCTGACTTGAAGTCAAGGTTTCTTAGAGTTAAACTAATTAACCTGAGCTAAACATATCTGAGTTAGAGAGATATTCAGACAGACACTTCTTAGAATAGAAAAGGAAAAAGACGGTGTTGATTTCAACATAAAAAGTAAGCAGACTGGTATGTCTGATATTTGTTATTTCTACAGTAGCATTCATGTGGTGGGTGAAATAGAGAACTTCTCCACATCATCAAAGTTCCTCCTGTGCAGTGTGAATGGTCTAAATTAGGTCACATCAGCTCAGATAATAACTTGCCAGAGAAAAGTCAGACTCTGATTGTCATGATCATCAAACCCTACTTCTATAACTGGAAACAAATTGTATTAAGGCAATTACAACCAATGTCCACTATTGAAAACTTGCATCCCAACATTTATTTACTATGTCCTTGCACAAGTTATGCAAATTTACCAAATTCCTCATGTGAAAATAAACTGAAATAAATATTAAAACAAAAAGTTATGTAAATTGCCTTAGGTTAGGTATATAGTAGTACCTAGTAAATCATAATAACAGCAATAAAAACAGTTATTATTTACCTATAGTACTTTCATGTTATGTAATAAGTTTTTAATTGCCTTATGGGGCATAAAATGTCAGTTTTTTTTAAATATGAGCAATATCACTTTCATTTTTTAAATATCCAAAGTCTTGCATATAATAAGTGTCTGATACACTTTTTTTAACAAATGAGTAAATAAATGAATATTCACTCAGTTGAGTGAATGGATAAAGACCTGAAAAAACAGATGGTAAGCTTAAAAGAAAGACAACTAAATAGAGATTGGAGTACAGGTTCAGGCAGAATAGAGGAACAAGTACAAGATTAAGAAAGATCATATTTGAAAGAAAAATAATCTCAGATTTAAGAGGTATTTTCTTTAAGATTACAGTGGTTGTAAGAAGTGAGCAAACCAACTACAATTTGAGTTTTGAATAACTGTCTCATAGAGGCCACATATCTTGAGATATTTTGTTTTATAATATGATAAGTATTTTGATTTAAAAAAAAAATGTGAGGGCCTTCCCAGTGGTGCAGCAGGTTGAGTGCAGCGCTATGAAGCTGTCTGCAGCCTCTGCAGCACAGGTTCGATTCCTGGCCAGCCAAGGAGATGCCGACATGGCGCGGCAGACCTCTCCTGTCTTGCCTGATGCTCCCCTCAGCAGAATATTTCAATCAATCTGCCTGTTCTGTTCCCCACTCTGTCTCTGGTGAATTCTCTCACCCTCCTGCACCTCTGGCCTGTAGCTCTTATATAAAATAAATAAAAATAAATAAATATTTAGCTCTTATATAAAAATAAATAAATCTTAAAAAAAAAAACATGTGAATGCTTACTGAAATCTAGAGGAGGTAGAAGAAATAATAATAATAGTTAATGAGTGCATGCTATGCTCCAGTCATTTTTCTGTTTTCTTGTATAAACTTAAATAATCCTCCAAATAAATCCGACATAAGTACTATTATTTTCATCCCTCTCCTTATTGACAGATAAGAAAATTGAGTCTAGAGAGACTGAGCAACTTCTCCAAATCACATAGGTAAAAAATAGCAAAACCAATAATTTTACTTAAAGTGTCTGACCCAAAATCTGTTTAACCATTATGTTATATTGTGTAAGAAAATATAAGTGTTCGGAGAAGTCAAATGATATTTCCAAAACACCATGCACCCAAGAATTAAGAGTGTTAGTGCCCACAAAGAGCATGACAGGTTGAAAGTCATAGCCAATAGTTCATGACATACATATTTTTTCTGGCTCTCATTGCACTTTTGTAATCCCCAGCACATAACATCATGGATCTGGAAGTGTCTACTAAGCAATTATGGATGGATGGATGGATGGATGAGTGGATTCCAGTGTACATGATGTGCCCATGTTATTTCTATGGTATACTGACCTCCTCAGGCTTCCCTATTTGGCAAGTTATCTTATAATCTTGCTGTGCTTTTCTAAGGGAGAAAGTCAGCTTCACAATAGTACTTTGGTAATACAAATGTATATTTAGAGATAATCCATGCCTCAAAAGATACACTAAGGGACAGAATGAATACAAGGTTGTATATCCCTTTCTGGGGACTCTTTCAGAATTGTTACAGAGCAATAGAGACAAGGCACAATAAACTAAATGAATGAAAGGGAAAGTTAGGCTAGGATTTCTAAGAAATTGCAAAGGGACTATCAAACTCACTTTCCTCAAGAAGGATCTGCAAACAGTAAACAATATCCAGACATTTTTTTGGTTACAGTTTAGTTTTAGGGTAGATGTCTTCTATTAGATTTTCACTTGAAAAGCTGCATTTTCCTTTAGTTCCAAGCACTCTGCTGTTTATAAAGTGAGCATTCAAGGGAGTCAGAACTCCTACCCTTACTCCTACATTTTCTGGAAGGCTTTCATTCCCCCAGAGTTAAGTTTCAAGAACCATATGTAAACCACATTACACATTTCAGATTCAGCTGTAAGATAAAATGTAATCTTGAAATACAATAAAGTAGAATGTTGACACTAGCTGGTAGTGTCACACTAGCTGCTAGAGACACAATGCTGCACTAGCTATCTCTGCTTATTGTAACTATGTAGTCTCATTTTTTAAAAGATTTATTTATTTATTTATTTATTTATACAAGCACTGGGTACAGTCAGAAGTGCGGGAGGGTAAGGGAATTCACCAGAGCCAGAGCAGGGAGCAGAGCAGGCAGAAAGACCGAAGTACACTGCTGAGGGGAGCAGCGGGCGGCAGGAGAGGTCTGCGCGCCCGTAGTCTCATCTTTTGTACAGAAAGATCTTACTTATTAAAAAGGAACATCAGCACTGTTTCCTTATCTCTATATCATTTGTCATCTATTAGGAGTGTTGCAATAACTTTTTCAAATAGAAGAGATATTGGTAGAAGACAATTAGTTGCACCTTTAAAAGAAGTTGTTTTGTTTTTCTTTTTTAAATCACTGTCCTTATATACCCTTACCAAAAAAAATGTCTTTAGCTTGCAGTTTCTGAAGGAACAAAATCAAAATTGCTTGAGCAAGTTTCCTGGCTGGAGGAAAAACTAGACGCTATGCACCCTAAGGAAGACAGCAAAGAACCATATGAAGAAATGGTTCTTGCAAAAGACCAGGTATGGGACCTCCCTGGTGGCAAAAGGGGTTGAGCGCAGCACTATGAAGCTATCTGCAGCCACTGCAGCATGAGTTCCATCCCCAGCCAGGAAGATACCCACATGGCACAGCAGACCTTTCCTGTCTCACCCGCTGCTCCCCTCAGCAGTGTATTTCAGTCAGTCTGCCTATTCTGTTCCCCACTCTGTCTCTGGTGAATCCTCTCACCTCCCTGCACCTCTAGCTTGTACCCCAGTTCTTGTATGCATAAATAAATCTTGAAAAAAAAACAGGTATGTATGTAGAAGAAAAATAATCTATATTTCCAAAGGTACCTAAACTGAGATAACTTGACAGTTCTGCAAAATCATTTTTGTCTGGGTTGGAAGTTCATATTTAAGTTCAAGATGATAATTAATATCATTTGTATTTGCTCCAAGGTACCTTTATTCCCCCCATGAATATGCACATATAAAAATTTAGTTTTGTTAATATTTTAAAAATTTGTTCGATATGTATCTTTTTGAACCACATTAGCTGAACATTGTATTTGTAAGTGGTATTCACTGTACAAATTTTTTTTAGTTTTTAAGGTTGAACTTAATCAAAAAATAGTTTGAGTAGTAAAACAAGAGTATCGTAAAATTTGGCATATGCTTTTAATCAATTATTTTACAAAAAGCTAAGAATCTCTGGACATTTTTATTTGTCATTATATAAACTTATATTTAAGAAAATACATATGTATATACATAGAGAAAGAGAGAAAGAGAGAGAGAGACTTTTACATAAAACATATATTCCACATGCAGATACAAACCCATTTGGCTGCTTATATATGCATACATGATATCAGGTAGATTAGCATTACCTATATAGCAGAACATGCAACCATTATTTTTCCTAATCACTTCTTAAATCTTAGTATATTCATGTGTTTTGTCTTGGGCTCTTCCATAGAATGAAAGAGAACTAGGGATGGAAGTAATGATTTCTTCAATGATGATTTTCAAAATATCCAGCTGAGATAAAGCTTCCATTCATAAGATTTGAGAACTGGTACATATTTATATCTGGAATACTTTGAATATATAAACGGGAGAGTTATGTACTTTGTTTTTAAACTTTTCTCCTTTTCAGTGCATTGAAAAATTACAGGCTGAAGTGAAAGCTTCCCAGGAGCAACTTACAGCTCATGTAAGTGTTTTCTTCCTTTTCCCATCCCTTGTTTATATCACTGTTATTCTGGATATAAACAGAAAAATTTGAGATGTTTTTAACTATGGTCTTTCTGCTGCAAATCAAATCAGTATTTTTATTGCTTTTCCATAAATAGAATTCTGATTTATGTTGATAATAAAAATTGCAAAATTGAGCTCATATAAATAATCAGATGGGCTAATCAGGTACCATAAGAGTATGACAATGGAAGAATTAAGGGTAGAAAGACAAGACAGTCAGGCTATAGTAGTGTGTGAATGAAATGGAAAGTATAGGCACATTGAATATCATCCTAGAGCTATACTTCTTAGAAAGTAATATTTCCAGAATTGTCTGGAAAACTTTTTGAGACAAATTTCCTGGATCTGTTTCCTGTTTCTCTACGGTGAGTCCTGAGAATTTGCACATTTAGGAGAAGCCGTAGTCAAAGCATATTGATGCTGCCAGTCTTTGTATTCTACTTTAAACAGCACTGCTTCACATTTGTTTTTCTGCTCCAGTCTTGTGATTTTAGCAAGTGACCATATAAGCCAATCAGATACAGAACAGTCCTTTTTCTGCTGCAAATACTCCCCTGACAGAGATCCTATGAAATTCTAGGGTAAATTTTATTTATACTTTACCCTGTTTGTGCTCAGAGGACAACTAATGAGCATGTTCTGCTTCAATAACTTGTGTATTTACAATAATAAAACACTCAAATCCGTCACTGTCTCTTCCCAAGGATCTGAACAACCCTGATTAATGCCTTAAGCATTTCCTCAAAGAATTGCACACCATGCTTTTAGTTATTGCCTCCATCCTGACTGCTATAGAATGACTTCTTGATTAAGAACACTGGCCAGTCATGTTAAATGGCCAATCTTAGTAACTAAACTCCTCAGACAGATGTTGAGAGGCCTACAGGCCACACAACCTGTAAAAAGACTACCAAATAATAAATTCTGGTGATCATCACCCAGTTTGAAATGAGCTAATCTGGATAAAATCTTGGTAATTGCCTCATTTTTGTGCTGGGGAAGAGAAAAGCTAATTGACTGTGGTACTAAGCAAAGCTCTTAACTCTAAATTCAGAATTTTATTCTTTTGGCCTTACATGCTCAGTTGACCAGTACTGAAAATGACTAAGACCTGCATTTGTGATACTGTGACATATTTAGACAAAAGTATGTCTCATTAGCACAGTATTCTGTCACAGATGCCTCTCCCCTGGCCTCCCCCTAAGGGTGCCAGATAATGACTATTGTCAGAGGATGTCTCTTCATGCCAGATTGATACCTACAACCATATGCCATGAGGGATTTTAGCGCAGAAATTTTTTAAGGACAGCAGATTGTTCACTAAGTTCTGATATTAGCTTCCAACATTTCATTGTGCAAAAGAGATGAAAAAATATCATCACGGGTGCCTTAGGGAAATTCCTGTGCGTCTTCTCCCATTGCCTGGCTTCTGTGGATTCTAATCCTGTACCATGCTGTTCTGTCCAAAGCTTGTCTGAACTAGGACTGCTCCCTTGTATTAAGGCATTGATAGCAGAAACTGAGGTTTCTTCTATACAATTGGTCAGTTTTCAGATTTTAGTATAGCAATGTAATATAATCATCACTGTTTTTATTTAACTCATCTAAAATACTTATAAATGAAAATGATATAATGAAACTTATGCTGCATATTGAAAGTAAATTATGTGACAGTCATCTTTTTTCTGACAAAAAAAAAAAAAACTGAGTGTTAGAGATTGGAAGACCTGTTACACATGTCAATTCTGAAACCCATGCTTTCACCATCCCAATTTGTTGCTTTTCCCAATTATGTTTTTCTACATGCCACTTGAGGTATTATGTTTATAAAGGTTTTATGGCCAATCTCCTTTACTCTATTGACTCTGAGTGATTCCATCAGTTCATAAAGCTTCAACTCTCAATTCCATGCAAATAAAAAACCTCCTCCATCCCCACTGAGTTCTTTCTAGTTTAATCATCCCCCAATTACAACTCCTTAGTCCTGCAAAGACCATTTCTTAAAATATCATCCCTGTAAAAAACATTCCAAATGATGTTAATAGGCATTTTGAAAAAAATAAAAAGTGAGTGGGTGTTGGAAATAAGGTTAAGTTAAATAGACTCATTACTGTATACAAAATCTCTAAGGAAGGACCATAGTATATCATTTTCCAAAGGTATTTAATCACAAATGGTGTTTTAAACACATGGGTCTGGAGACTGCTGGCATGCTGCATCAAATTAAAGCACTAGCTGACTAAACATGACCTGAATATTTTGCTGACACCTCAGACTCAGCATATTAAAGTCAAATTTCCCACCTTCTATTCCATCTCTTAGATATGTAACTCTGAATAAAGAACTGTTATTTATGCTAGATCCAAACTATAAGGCAGTTTTAAACTCCTACTTCTGTCTGCCTTCAGCCTCCACTAACTTGGTTGTCAGGCTCTGCCTATGTTTTACAAATAATCTTACTTTTGTGTCTTCTATTACACTACCACTTACCTAACTCTTTTAATCTCCTTTCATATTAATTATTGTTACTGGCCCAAAATTAATACATGAGAATTCAGAGCCTCCCACTGCCCCTACCTGCTCTGCCCCCCAAATCACAATGTAGCCCATTGCTCTAACACCATCAAATGCTGCTGAAGAGGAGAGAAAGGATAGACAATCAAATGGAGCCAAAGGATATGATTCAGAGGGAAAATGAAATCTACTGGACTGGCAGAGAAGAGAAAGGGGCTGGAGCAGCTAAGGAAGGAACCCTGTTGATGGCAAAAGGGCTGTTTCAGGGTAGGAGAGTAAAAGGCTGTTGGGAGTTCTGGAGACAGTTAAGGTTAGTAAATAACACAATATTAATAGGAGTTGTTGGACAGTATGTTCTCTAATCCACTTAAGTGTCTGAGAGTCATGTGCACAGTTTGGAATTTTTGTTTGGGCAGTGCCTCCCAAGAGATTTGATGACTGTAGTAGCCTCCTCGTTTCCCTGCCTCTGTGCAAATAGGGCTTCTGAAGGACCATCCCTACCCTTCATCTTGCTCTTGCTCATTCCCTTCTCTCTACCGCACAGTGAATGGGCTAGTAAAATGGCACTACTGCCCGTCTTCACACAGCCAGTATTAGCTGATGCTCTGTGACTTGGCTTGCTGTATTCTCTCAGAGTGGACTATTCTTTTTTTTTTTTTAAGATTTTTTTATTTATTTATACAAGAACTGTGGCACAGGTCAGAGGCGCGGGAGGGTGAGAGGATTCACCAGAGACAGAGCAGGGAGCAGAACAGGCAGATGGACCAAAGACACTGCTGAGGGGATTGAGACAGGAGAGGTCTGCTGTGCCATGTGGCATTCTCGCCACCGGCCGGGATCGAACTGGCGCTGCAGAGGCTGCAGACAGCTTCACAGCACGGCGCTCAACCCGCTGCACCACCGAGAAGGTCCCAGTGTGGACTATTCTAACCTTTCCTCTCTATCCACATAACTGTTACTCTACTTGTAAAATTCTTATCAGGGATCATCTTCTGTTTAAGTCCCCAGATTACATTTTAGGGCTCTCATAGCCTGCTGTATATACCTCTATGTTAGCTGAAAATACTAGTCTTTATTGACATTTTCTATACATACATCTGTTCTGTACTAGACTCAAAGGTTATTGAAGGCAGCACCAACAATGTGTCTCTGTATCCACCACACCAAACACAGGGCTGGGTACATCGCAACTACTTAGTACTTTCTGCCAGATTGAATTGGATCTTTCTCATGTCATGTCATTTTCCCCATTCCAAGGCCTAGAGTAAGACAATGGTCTCCCATTATCTCAGAATAAAGTCCAACCTCCTCCTGAAATGGCATTTATCACACTGAAAATGAGGGACTGATCACTTTTCTTGCCCTTCTCCATCACACATCTGTAACCCTCAAGTATGTTCATGCATTTCCTGCCCTGAGGGCATTTCTCCTAGTTTCTTTCCACCTGGAATACCTGCTGCCCACCTCCCCCATCATGTTTGCCAGGTTTCCCCCATTCTTCATGAGGTTTGTTCATCCCCAGTTTTCCTTAGCATCAAGCCAGAGTTACTCTCTCCTTCTTTGGTACTTCCAGAGCACTTCTCTGTACCTCTTTTCTTGTGTCACCTGTTACATTATAACCCACGATGGAATTATTGGATGTGGCCTATTTTGTTCCCAAGACTGTGAGCTCCTGGAGAACAGGGAGCAAATCTGTTTATCTTTATTCCTCCCATAGTGTCTGGCTCAATGCCTTGAACAGATTTGACTGAAATCTATTATTACAATGGTTAAATTTAAAAAATAGCTATTTTAGCATTTATAGGAACCCACTTCACATCTCTGGAAAAATTATTTTCTTAAATTTTATTACTTAAAAATGCCCATTACCTAAGGCATTACTTTCTCTGGAATTGATATATTTTCAGGGTGTAACACTGAAGTGACAAAAGATGATCTTCTAAAACAGAAAATGAAAAAAAAAACAGCAAGTAAAGAAAACACATTTTGGGAAACACCTATTTCAGAATAAGTAAGAATAATATCTCAAGAAAACTGTGGCCTTACTATGAAAATTAACAACTTAGGATCTTGACTTGCTTTTATTCAGCATTCACTTGTCTAGAACCCAATAGTTGAATCATATTGTTGTATAATTGAATTGAGAGATATAAAATGGAGAGAAGATGCAAGCCTTAACATTTCAAAGTGAGTTGTCACTGTTAATATTTTTGAAGATTAAAATCTCATCCCATTAACTTTCCTTTGCCTAGTCACAACCTATACTTGTAAAGGATTGCAGAGGGTTGCCCTTCCCACAAGGTACCCACAGGGAGCCACCCACAGGGCAACATGCCCTGGGCATTTTTATCACTCCCTCCCACATGATTATTTATCTGCTTAGAGACCAACATGGGATGAAACAAATATTTGAAGTGAATGTTTACAATGACTTAAAGATAATTGTTCATGTTAGGGCAATTTGAGTCAGGACTAGGTATGTTAAGGAGAAATCCTTTACAAATTAATGCCTTTCGAATTGTTGAATGCATTGCTTGCCTATTTTTAGTATTTGGGAGAGATAAGTGTTCAGTCCTGTCCATCCACTGTCACTGTAGAACTAATAGTCTTTCCTTCCTCCCCGTCACCGGCATCCCAAAGGCCATCCCATTTCTTGTTCTAGCTATCTCCAAGACCTGACCAGAGTAAGGAGGTCTATTCTGATGAGATTATTTCAAAAAGAGAAATCTGGGTAACTGGTGGTAGGTGGTTAAGTGTTGTGTTATTCTTTATACTGACCTGTATGTTTGAAAAAGCTAAAAATATCCAGAAGAACCATTCAAATGAACTCAGCTTAGGATAGAGGAGTATGTCTTTGAAATCAGAAGCTCCTGATCTACAGTTCCTGAGGACATGCTTATACCAAGAAGCAATGTTCCCAAATTTCACAGTGAGAAACATAGGGCATGGAAGGCACCGGCATGGGTACCCTTGGCAGTGTTGTCCCAAAGAGTTTAACTTATTCCTTTCCTTCTCTAAAGGAGCTATCATTTGCCATTTTACTTTCTAAGTTAAAAATCTGCAATAGACCTCAAGTTAGATCAAATGCAAACTCTCCTTCCCTCAAATTCCAGGCCCCCTGCTAGTTGCTCTTTTCCTACTAGGATAGAGGATGTGGTGTGGTGGCTATCTCTGGACTGTCTATGCATCTACTGACACACCTTCGGCAACAGTACACTCTCTTTTATATGCTTGGTTTCCCTTTAAATTCAGCATTATTGCTGAATATATATGCCTCTTCCATGGCATCTTTCCATTTGTGTGTGGCCTTGGAGGGTCTATAAAAAATTCCAAGTATTTATCAACTACTCACTAGAGAGTAAACATGTGCCCTCAGCCAGCAGGACTCTTTTTCTAGGGACTGTGAATATTAATTCAGGTAAGTAAGAGAGGAGAAAACTGCTGGGACCATTATTTTCTCTCGGTGATACCCAGGCATGTCACAAAAGATTTTGTGCTGCCACGAATAGAACTGTTCTAGTTACTGTCTATTTCTGAATCTGAGTTTTGTTCATTTTAGAAATAATCCAACAATTCCAATAATCTTAAAGAAGCTCTCTCTCTCTTTAAGCTAGTCAGACTCCAATGAGTGATTTACACTAGAAAAGTAGTACAAGAAGTTTACAAAGTATGACCTTTGGACCAGAAGCGAGAGTCACCTGGAACTTTTTAGAAATGCAAATCTTGGGACCTTATCTCATACCTCCTGAATCAGAAATTCTGGGTGTAGAATAGAGCTCTGCATATTTTTAAAGTCCTCCAGTTTTGTTTTGTTTTTTTTAAAGATTTATTTATTTATTTATTTATTTATTTATTCATACAAGCACTGGGTACACTCAGAAGCGCAGGAGAGTGAGAGAATTCACCAGAGCCAGAGCTGGGAACAGAACAGGCAGAGTGACGAAATACACTGCTGAGGGGAGCAGCGGGCGCAGCAGGAGAGGTCTGTCGCGCCATCACCGGGTGGCTGGGGATCGAACCAGCACTGCAGAGGCTGCAGGCAGCGCTGCCCAGCGCTCAACTGCTGCGCCACCAGGGGAGGCCCTAAAGTCCTCCAGTTTTTAAAGCCATTGTAATGGTGGTTAATGTATGAGTAACACTGTGCCATCCATTAAAAACAGTACAATTTTCAGCTCAGAAAATCTGTTCTCATCAGAATCACTGTATCAGGCCAGCATATGGGAACCAACCAACAGCATCTCTGTCCAGATGCTCCTGCTTCTGGGAAAAATCTCTAGGCCTGAATCTGCAAGCTGGGTCGCAGCAACATGTTTCTCAACATTCCAAACAGGAATGATCTTTCTGCTCTATCCTCTCCCCAACCCACACTTCTATGTACTGTAGAAGTATCACTTCATTCCTGAAGCATGTCCTGACTAATTCTACAGTACAGTGACAGTAATTACTAACACCTAGAGTCATATAACAATTTGCAGTTTCCTAAATGCTCCCACCTACATTATGTTATTTATTTTTCACAACAATCCTGTGAGGCAGGTATTACTCCTCCTCTATCACATAAAGAAAGTGAGAGTCAAAGACAGTAAGAGGCCTGCTCACAGCCAACAGCCGGTTTGTAGTAAAGCAAAGGCTTAAACATGGATTTTCTGTCTCTAGGGCTCTCTTTTATATGCTTGGTTTCCCTTTAAATTCAGCATTATTGCTGAATATATATATGCCAATTGTGTCAATAAATTAATTTTTATGATCTTTTAAATTTAATGTATTCTACAAACTTTATAGCTGAGTTAATCAGCCTGAGAGACTTAGGTGGTGGGATGTAATAGCTTCCTACCTGCAACCAATGAAGAACAGGGATACTCATTCTTTTAGAGCCATACATATTAATCTAAGTGGAAAATTCCTTAGTGATGATTTAATTGGCACTAAAAAGGTCGCAAATGGGATAGGCCTCAGAACTATTTTTATTGCATTCGTCGATTATATTATAGTTAACCCCTCTGCATCCCATCTTCTTTGTTTGACTTATCTGGACGGGATCATGATTTGACCATTTATTTTAACTCTTTATGTGATTATTCCATGGCTTATCTTCCACACACTTGATCCGGAGAGGTTAAAAATCAGAGAAAAATAAAAGAGACCTTTAAGTCCCATTGGTGATATTACTGCCAAACTTCTTCATGGGTTTGGAAAGGGAGGAAGATCTGAGCTTTCAATTCACACCAACAGGTTGCTTACAAACTAGAGTTAGTATTCTCTGAACTAAAAGCCATTGGACAGATACTACAAGGTAGGCCCTGCCTAGTCAGCTGTGGTTAAATAGCAAATCACTAGCATATTTTGAGACACTATTAAAATAACACTTTGGGGCTTGACCAGGATCTTATTTAATTAAAACAATTTTTTTTTTTACCTCAAAAATCAAAGGTACAATATATCATTGTGGGAATCACTAATCTTAGCAGTTGGATCTACTAGTGAGGGCTGATTGAGTTACAGGAAACTAAGGCATGAGTTTGGTCAATCACATCATACAAGCCTAGATTCTGGCTGACACCCAGTAGGATCATTTTCCCCTATCTGACCAGGTCATCCACATTGTATTTCTTCATTTGCTATGCATATGAATAGGTTTAAGCTGAACAAGCATCCAAGTATAATTCCTGCTACCATAGCTTCCTTTTTTTAAAAAAGATTTATTTATTTATGCATACAAGAACTGGGGTACAGGCCAGAGCATGGGGGGTGCTGGTGGTGAGAGGATTCACCAGATACAGAGTGGGGAACAGAACAGGCAGACTAACTGAAGTACACTGCTGAGGGGAGTAGCGGACGAGTCAGGAGAGGTCTGCTGCAACATGTGGGTCTCTTCCCTGGCCGGGGATTGAACTCATGCTGCAGTGGCTGCAGAGAGCCTTACAGCACTGTGCCCCAAACCAAAGCCATCAGGGAGGCCCCCACCATAGCTTCTTTACAATCATTGCATGTATCTGTCTTTATTTAGCCACCTAATTGACCACAGGGTATATTCCTTTCACTTTTTTGTAAGTACCTAAATGTATAGAGAACTATGCGGTTTTTCTATCATGTATTTCAGTTTCTTCCTTGATCATCTTGGACTTCTTACATCAACATCTATCAAAGGAATATATATCTTTTAAAAGCCCAAACATTACAATACAGATCATTGTTATTATCTCTAATTCCTTGTCAAGAAATCAAATGGGAATACTGTAGAATCCCACAGCATTTTGAATTGCATTGATCTATATAAACCTCTAGTCATCAATACTCACACAGAACTCATTTTGTACTACTAATACAAGGGTCTACTTGAAGTCATAGTTTCATTATTTATTTTCTTAATAATTTAAATCACTATAAGAGTAAAGAGAGTAATCACTTTCCTTTATATAGAACAGAAAGATAAGTTACTGATAGAAATCATGAATAGGGCTTTGAAAGATTGCTGAGCCTGCTACCTAACTGTTCCAAGAAAGAGGATGATAATGGGAAGGTAGGCACTGGGTTTTAATCTAAGCCATGCCACTGAGCTGCACACCTCATGAAGGATACTAAAGTTCTTTTCTTATCTGTGGAAAGAAGTCAGTAACACTTCTTTACCTCCTACGGTTTGGGGAGGTAGATAAATGTGTGAAGTGAAGTAACATGAAATTCTTAGCAGAGTGCCCAACATACACTAAAATTCAGAAACTTATTATCACAAAATGAGCTGTTTCAGTAACTCTTCTAGTAACTGTTCTAGAATGTTTATGGGATTGTTTCAACACTCTTATAGAATAAAGTACTCATTTTAACTTCCAGTTTATTTTATAAGAGGTCTGGGAAATTAATGAAAGACTCAAATTTACTTTGGAGGAGAACCTGTCACTACTTTCTTGGCTCATTTCTTCTGGAGAATGTTTTCTGAAGTCTTTCAAAGAACTATCTCCTTGTAATTTAGCTGTCTGTGTGTCCCATTCACCATTAGATAACTTTCTTAAGCACAGAGCTTATGTCTAATTCAAGGTATCTGATAGTAAGTTCCCAGTATCTGTTGAATGAATAAATGAATGAATGAACAAATAAATGAATCAATCAATCAATGCTGGAAATTTGGTGGTGGGTACAGTATGATATATAGTGTTCATGAGATGAGAAGTGGTATATCTGGAATCTACAGTGCTGAAAAACATATTACCTCAATAAAAAATAAATAAATCTATCAATCAATGAGTGAGTAGATGAATAAAGGTGGCAGGCAGTCTTTGAATTGAAGAAGTATCATCTCAGGCCCCACAATTTCAGAAAATCAGTTCTCACACCTACATAGCTAACCACTTCTACCAGAGAGAGGGAGTGTTTAGTTAAATTCCAGAGGCAAAACTGTAGAGCCAGCTTGGATTTAAAATCTTGGATGAAAGAAAGCATATCACAGAGGAGTGCCTGAAATATAGACTATTTTTTCCTTTCAAATAGAAACCCTAAAATTCTTTCTGAATTAAGTGCAGTCAGCAGACAACCACATTCCTAAACTACATTAAGTTGCCCTATAATTGTGTTTTTTGAATGTAAGGGAGGTATTTTAGTATGATGTTAGTGCTTATTTCTAAAGATTTTATAAGAAACTTTCCTATTTATAAGAAACTGTCCTATTAACTGTAGTGATATTATTATTTAAGACATTTATTATATCAGAGTATGCCTTTCTGTACCAGAAGTATTGGCGACCATACTGAACATTGGGTTTGCTTTTATTCCATACATTATGTGTTTCTATAAATGGTTATTTTGAGTACCAGAAAAGCCAGACCCAAGGTCTCTTTGCCTCACCTCTAATAAGTGATTGTATAAGAAAACAGGGCATGAACCAACATTCTCATTTGTTTCCCTGTCCTTAAATTTCCTTTACCACATCTTTCAATTTCTTATTTTAGTGTTTTATAACTTAATATATCTACCTTTTCATGCTATGCTCAATTCTGAAATAAGTTAATACCAAGTTACTGTACAAAGCTTGAGGGGAGTAATCAGACTGACGTCATAAAGACCACAGCAGTTCTTCCAGAGTTGGATCCAAGGACTATATTCAAGTCTTTAAATCTTTTACTTGAAACTCTTGGGGGCTGCTCATAAACTAAAAGAATTTAAATAACAACCATGGCAACGAAGGACCTTAACCAGGTCCCTACAACTTTTCCTCTGACAACTTCATCTCCTGATGCTCTAATTCCCTCCTCCAGTGTTATCTGACACCCAACAATGGCACTAATTTGAGGATCTTGGATTCACTAAGTATTCCCTTAGGTTCAAGTCTCCATCCCTTCACAAAGTGGTCCCTTCCCTCTGCTTCATCCCCTACTCAACTTTCAACAGCTAGTGCACATGTCCCTCAGGTGACCTCTTTGGACCCTTCAGACAGAAACTCTCTCTCCTTCTAGTACAAAGTCTTTGGGTTTGTCTTTGAGCATTTATTCTAATCCCTTAGTAGAGTCCCCAGGTTCTGTGACTTGGCTGTATTCACACATCGTTGTTGACACAAAGTAAATGTTCAATAGATGCCCTATTGAACGAACAGATAAGAGAGAGAATATCTGTATATGCTAGTTGCTTACTAGTATGAGTTTTTAAAAACAAATAAAGAGAATAAAGATTCCAGAAATAGACCCCCCATAGATTGACACCTAATATATGACAAAATAGCCATGACCATACAATGGAGAAAGGAAAATCTCTTCAACAAATGGTCTTAGGAAAACTAGACAGGAACATGAAAATGAATGAAACTGAATGCCCCTTTAACTCCATACACAAAAATAAACTCAAAACGGATTAAAGAGCTGGATGTCAGACTCAAAACCATATGAACTATACAGAAGAAAAACGGGTGCTGTCTTCTATGTTATCAGTGATTGAAATGTCTGTGAACTCTATTCCAACAGTAAAGGAAATGAAATACAAAATAAACAATTTTGCATACTATATCAAATTAAAAAGCTTCTGCATAGTGAGAGAAAATATCAGCAGAATGAAAAGACAAGCTATTGAATTGGGAGAAGATATTTGTACAGCATACATCCTTAACAGTCAAGATATATAAAGAACTAATACAACTCAACAACAACACACACGTACATAAGAAGATAATTTAAAAATGGGCAGAAGATCTGAGTAGATTCGTCTTTGGAGAGAACATATAGATGGCCAACGGGAACTTTAAAAATACTCATCATCACTTATATTTAGAGACTAGCAAATCAAAACTAGAATCACAGATCATCTCACACCTTTGCAATGGCTTACATCAAAAAGAACAGTAATAAGGGCTGACAAAGGTGTGAAGAAAAAGGAAATCTCACACCCAGTTGGTGGGATGTAAACTGGTGCAACCATTTTGGAAAACAGTATGAGTCTTCCTCAAAAAACTGAAAATAGAGCTATCATATCATCCAGCAATCCTGCTTCTGGGTACCTTTCTGATGAATATGAAGTCATTACATGAATCACAATGTTAACTGCAACATTATGTATGATAGATAAGGGATGAAAACAATGCAAGTGCCCATTGATAGATGACTGCATGAAGATGTGGTATATACGCACAATATAATACTATTTAGCTATAAAAAATAGAATTTTACCATTTGTAGAAAAAAGGAAGTAACTTGAAGGAATTATGTGAAGCAAAATAAGTCAGGAGGAGGAAGACAAAAATTGGATTATTTCACCAAAAAGTGCAATTATAAGGTAACAAAACATATGAACAGGCAAAAAAAAAAAGTAAAATAAAAATAAATCAGTGATAACAGAAATGAGTTTACCAGAAAGGAAGAACATGGAGGGTAGGAGCAAGGCTGGGAGGAGTCTAACGGATAGTGATATGGGTATTTGTTTAAAAATTAAAATAAAAAATTAAAACAAATAAAACAATAAATTAAGTATGTCCCTATAGTTGGTAGCAAATCATCTAGAAGAGATAACAAGAAATTACTTTTATATAATTTTACCTATACATTTATATATGATTTTATCATTGACCCTGTTTTTAAAAGGGAAAAAACAAAATCAAATACAAATTTATATTTCAAATGGATATAGCTGGGTCTTTTATGAATATTAAACTATCTCTGTTCTCTTGAAATAATTTTATACTACTATTAAATAATAACCTTAATGCTAACTTAACCATACTTTTTAATTTAATTGTATTTACTTATATTCTAATTTCAGAAAGGATAGGAAGTGGCCTATAAGAAATGATTACAAGAAATAGTTGAATTTTTTTAAATATATAAATGAAATATTTGAGAACATATAGAAAACAAAAGAAAAAATAGAATATGCATGTTTAAGTCAGAACTTGCCATAGAGTATAGTTGAAATAGAATAAATCTTTCTAACAACCAAAGGCAAATGGAGGAAATGATCAGATAAAAAGTTAATATATTAGAGGAGTTACTAATTGTGTTCTAATTCATTGATTTTGAAATGAGATTTTATGTTGTATTTAACATAGGGTATATTGAGAGATAGACATCAACCATATCAGATCAGCAAATGCTATAATGGATTTTATATGACCATTTCTGTAATTTACTTTTAAATGGAGGCAAGGGCATACCATGGAAATAGTTAAAGAAATCTTTCTTCTTTGTAATTATAGTCTAGGTGGCACTGCATATTTTTTTAATCCCCAACTATTTATGATAATCCAGCAGGTAAATTCAACTTCATTCGAAGACCAAGTAAGTAATGCAAAAGAGGGAAAATGGCCAGAACAAGTCATGTGAGTCGGAAAGGTGCATGACTTACATAAAACAGAGAATAAGCCTAAATTGACAACATTTTCCACCTTTACAGAAGTTGAAAATTCACATCTTTGTGTGAAATGTCCTCTATTATAAATGTAGGCAGTTAATTCAAATAAAACAATGCTCTGGTGGCAAAAAAACATGTTTATAGGTTGCTTAAATATAGGTAGCCTAAATATAAACTTTACACCATATTTTAAATTTTGGCTTATTTTCTTATATCTATTCTATGATTTGAAAGATCTTCTTTACAAAGGACATGAATATGTAGTGGTTTTAAGCAGGGGGATTTGATTTAGGTGGTTGTTTCAATCACTCTAACTTTTATTAGTTAGAATAATGCTAGCTGTCATAAAAAACAGAATTCAGAAATAAATTCAATAATTTATTTCTTTGTCATTCAGGTAACAGTGTGTTATGAGTGTTCTTGTGGTGGGCTCCGCTCATTCATTTTTATTCAAGGTCATTCAGTAATAAAGACTGAAGGAGCCTTTGTCATCTATCTTCAACATGTTGATTCCCAGGTTACCTTGTGCTCATCGCTAGTCCACTTGGCCAAAGGGAAAGAGATCATGGACTTGCCTGCTTGGGAAATGTACCTGGAAGTGGTGCTCCTCAGTTCCCTTGGCTACAATTCAGTCATGAGGCCACATTAATAACAGGAAATACTGGGCCTCCCTGGTGGCGCAAGGGTTGTTACACGCAGCACTGTGAAGCTGTCTGCAGCCTCTGCATCGTGAGTTCCATCCCGGCCAGGGAGCAACCCACATGACCATGGCACAGCAGATGTCTCCTGACTGGCCTGCTGCTTCCCTCAGCAGTGTATTTCAGTCTATCTGCCTGTTCTGTTCTCTGCTCTGTATCTGGTGAATCTGCTCACCTCCCACACCTCTGGCCTGTACCCCAGGTCTTCTATGCATAAATAAATAAATCTTTAAAAAAAATAACAAGAAATACTGGGAAAGGTGGCCTAGTTATATCCTCAGGAAAGGGGGAACATAGATTTTGGTGAATAACAAAAGATTCTGTTCCAGTGGTGTTTATGTCATTTATCTTATCTTGGATCTATAAGGACTCACAATTTGATCCCAGAATAAAGGATGTTAGAAATTAGGTGGTTAATTTTATTGTTATTATTATTGTACCAGGTGAAACTAAAATGTCTGCACAAAAGGTATGAGAAAAAATATACACTATTCAGTGATATTTCAGTGGACAAAAATAATACATTTCCTTATTATTTTAGTTAAAATAAAATCTGTTTTAGGTCCCTTTTGTCAGTGTTAACAAGAAATTTGCTCTTGCTCTTTGGGTAAAAAGAGTGGTTGTTTCCCCTCTTTCCCCTCCCTGGGGTTTGCACATCTATTATATGCATTTTACTACCCAAAAGTTGGGGGCATTATTTTCTAGTCAGTTGTGACAGCTATTCCCTCTACTCCATGCCCATACCTATGGGCCCATTTAGAGATGTGTGACTCTTCACTAAGGGCTAAGCCTTAACAGACTATTTTGTGGGAGTTCTGGTATATAAGCACTCACTCAGTCACCCATCCTCCCCTTGAACACCTATCTATTTGAGGCATTATTACCTAAAATACTTGAGTAGAAAAGGAATATAGTTTCCGCATTTTAAGACTCCAATACCTCATCCTAAATAGGAAGAATCAATTTCCTCACGGATTTGCTTACTCTTTTTTTTCCTTCTCACAGCACCAGAATACAGTTCCTCCCTACTTTTGAAGTATTTTTAGGTTTCTTAGCTTGTTTTTTTTTTCTTTTTCTTTCTATTAAGGAGACCAGGCCGTTCAACCAAAGAATTTCCAGATGTTCAAAACACCATCAGTTCATTTCCTTTCCTTGCATGGGAGTTGTGCTGGATTAAGGGCAGTGTTGGATTAGGGGCAGCTTCCTTTCATGAAGCTGGTATTTCCAGGTTGGATTTATTTGAAACTTGGATTTTGTAAAGAGCTGGTGTAGAAATGTACACTTGGATGCTTGAGTAGAAATGTAGTTAACTTTGTAGTTGGTTTTGACCTCCCTGAGGCTCAATTTCCAAAACTGCAAAACAAGAATAAGACATGTACCACATCTAGCTCACAGGGTTGACATGAGGATTCAATGAGAGTATTTATAAAATTCCGAGATCATACAGTATATGACAAGTGTTATACAAGTTTCACTAAGAAAAAAAACCAACAACAAGAAACCCAGCAAACATTGTTATGGCTTGTTCAATGCCAAGCTTTAATAGCATTCCTTGGGAGAATGCTCTGAGAAATCAGCATCATGAATCTCTGTAAAATGGGATAATCTTAGAACCTACATCAATAGGGTTATTGTGATGATTCAATGAGTTGACATAGGACAGGACTTAGAATAGTGCCTAGGGCATAGCCAACCCCTCATTAACATTGACATTAATTGCTGCTGTGTTGTGGCTTTATCCTGATCATCATTTCCAATACACACTTTGACATTTATCTAATAATTTAAAAGCATGTATTTTTTTCAGTATCACACTCTATTTTATTGAGTTTAACTCTCAGGCATTTCACTATATTCACAATGCATCATAACATTGTTGCACTCAAGGAAGTACATATTTTTATTTGTATTTTTTTAATTTTTAATGCTGTTTTCTTTTTACATCATTGATCATTTTTAAACAATATTTGCTCCCCCCACCCCCTCAGGTTTAGTCCCCATAGAATTTCCTTCCCCAATGCACCCGTGCACCATCACCTCAGTCCCCTGTTCTCTTCCCTCCCTCCCTCTGATCCCTCTCCCTCCTCCTCCCCTGCAGTTTGTCTCTGATTTATAATTGTCTGTTTTTGCTTTGTTGTGTTTTGTACTGTTGTTACTTTTTTTTACACTGATGTCTTATTTGGTTCCCCTATATTCCTGTGATAAGTGAAACCATCCGATATTTTTCGTTTTCCTTCTGGCTTATTTCACTGAGCATAATTCCTACTAGCTTCATCCACATTGCTGCTAATGGCATGAGTTTATCTTTTCTGATTGCTGAATAATATTCCATTGTGTATATATACCACATCTTCTTGATCCAGTCATCTATTTTTGGGCATCTAGGTCATTTCCAGGTTTTACCTATTGCAAATAGTGCTGCAATAAACATGGGGGTACAGGTGTTCTTTTGAATCAATGCTTTTGTGTCTTTTGGGTAGATCCCTAGTAGTGGAATTGCAGGGTCATATGGTAGTTCCATTTTTAGTAGACTGAGGAACCTCCAGACAGCTTTCCATAGTGGTTGGACCAGTTCGCACTCCCACCAGCAATGTAGGAGCGTTCCTTTTTCACCACATCCTCGCCAACATTTGTTGTTGTTTGTTTTGGTTTTTTTTGTGTGCCATTCTTACTGGTGTAAGGTGGTATCTCAGGGTGGTTTTGATTTGTATTTCCCTGATTATAAGGGATGTTGAACATTTTTTCATATGTCTGTTGGCCATTTGCATTTCCTCTTTGGAGAAACATCTTCTAAGTTCTCCTGCCCATTTCTTGACTGGATTGTTCACTTTGTCTTTGTTGAGCCGTGTGAGGTCTTTGTATATTTTTGTGATTAGTCCCTTATTAAATGAATGGAGTGCAAAGATTTTTTCCCAATTAGTGGGGTATCTCTGTTTTGGTTAATGTCTCTTTTGCTGAACAGAAGCTTTTCAGTTTGATGTAATCCTAGGGGTTTATCTTTGCCTTCATAATCACTGCTTTGGGTGATGAGTCTTAAAGATTTTTCTGAGATGTATGTCTTGTAGTGTTTTACCTATATTTTGGAAGTACTTATTTTTAAAAGTACTTATTCTCTCTGCTCATGAAGATAGTGTGTAAGCGACGGTCTGCACCTGCCAAACAAGGCCCAGAGGAACTACTGTGGGCGTTTCTACTCACCTTCACCTGAGTAAGAACACCGTGATTGCGTTAGGCAGATGTCAATGCCATGGGGAATGGAAAACTACTGCTGAGCAGTTTTGCAACTGGAAAAGATCATCTTTGGTGCTTGGAGGCATTGCGGACCACACTCCTGTCCCTCTGACTTTGCCTTCCTAATGTTTCCTTTCTCAGTTCCCTGGAAAATGTCACCCTTGCTGTTTCTCTCCAATTTTTGCTTGACCCCATAAACAAACATCCCAATTGGGAGTTTTGATGACGTACATTCCCCCTGTGTAGTACTAAATGAAATGCAGCTGACTTAGTCAAAGTTTCTTTGACATTTCACTTTTGGATACAGATTTTGTGAAATATTAGTGTGTTTTTAGTGGGGGAGTCAGTGGTGGACAGAAGAGAGTTGGCTGGCATGCACCTTTCAATGAGATTTTTTTTGTTATTGTACACCTTCCTGATATCAGAGCACAAAATAGGACTTAAGTTGTCCCTGTTTTATTCTTCTGTCCTTTCTCTATTTTATCCTATCTATTCTCACATAGCTAGGAATACCTCTACAATAGAAGCACACTCACGTGAGGAACCTCAGAATTGTCAAGAATCTACTTTTGCAACAAGCAAATTTTAGTATTGTTTCCTAGAAAGTATTCAGAATGGCAATCCCTTCTTTTGCAAAATAAAAAGGGAAGTTGTTTCTAATTTTAAATGTTAATTTAAGTAACTGCTTATGTGCAGATGTTTATCATTTGTAGAGTTTCAAGTATAAATAATTCTGTTTTGCCTAATCTTTTCCCTTCGTTTTAAGTGCCATTTATTGAGAGCTGACATAAACTCCACTGGGAGAGTGAGGAAAGGAGATGGGGGTCTGGGAGAATTCTCTTGAGCATTTATAAATGAAAAGATATTGCCATAGCCTCGGGATCTGTAACACGAATCAGCAGCCATATAAATAAATGATTTAGGCAGACTTGTTTAAACGGGTGTGATCTCTCAAAGGAGGATAACCAGGTCAGAGAGTCAAATGGTTTAGATATGAATCATCTTAAAAATAAAGAAGCCCTAAAATAATAACTCCACACCTTTTAAACTATTTCCATTAAATCTGTATGACAATATTGTATTGCAGAACTAAGGAAGACTTGAGTTTCTCCTAGAAAAGATACACGTAAACCACAAGAATCCAGGAAGAGTCTTAGGAATGCAAAACCAAAAGAAATAGTTATGAATTGTTCATTCTTCAACTATTTTTGCTGATCCTAACAAGCCATTCTCTTATCCTTCAGGCTTAATGGGTGCAGGGAGACTTGGTTTTGAATTGTTATTGTCTGTCCTCACGGAAGAACCGGTTAAGAGGAAGGATTAAGAGGAGGAGCGAGAGGGGGAGGCTTGGCAGATCAAACAGGGAAGCTGCTGCCAGTTTAGGGGAGAATGCAGAGCACAACAGGGTGGGAGTGGGAGCAGGAACAATGCAAACAGTCAGATTGGAAATTCAGCAGTGGGAATAGGCGGAAACGAGAATAGGAGGCTTTACTCTGCTGTGTGGAATTGCTAATGAGAATACAGCTAGATGTTTACATTAAGCATTAAAAACAAGTTATGTCCAGTTTGAGCTCATGGGAATGTTTCCCCTCAACACTCTTCCATGCCTGAAACACACCCATCCCAAGAGACAGTGCTCATGAAGTAACAAAAGTAATTAAAGAGCTCTATCACAGTAACCCTTAAAAAGCTGCAGTATTCAGCTAGTCATTGCAAACAAAAGTTACAATGAGTGGAAACCTAGGATTGAGGTGGATTTCATTCTGAATGACTAGTACTTTAAATGCTCATAACTATGTAGTTTTCAGTACACTGGGATAGTTCACAGTTTAGTTAAAGAGAGACTCATTACCATTTGGAGGATGTTTCCATGAGTTCTCCAAAATTGTGTTGACTAGGGTGTTGACTCTGCCTTTTGGCCATGGATACAAATTTAGACTTCAAGATAAGTTCCTAGCAAACTGATGTATTTCTAATCAGTAAAAGTACTCTTACAAATCTATAGTTCTCTGAATTTATCATCTGACTTTGGAAAACATACATAAAAATAGTACAGAATGCTACTGAAAAAGCCTTGAGACTCCTATAGATAAAGAAGAGAACAACAGCTTTATCAGAACCATTACTATAAAATCAATGGCCTTCATTTAGTATTTTTTATATTTGTTTTTACTTTCAACCTGCTTGTATTCTGATAAAAAGTACTTGTTACTCTAAATGTCACTTGATGAGAGTCTAAAACATTATAACTTAAACTGTATTAGTTCATTGATTTAACAAAATTTTACCATCAGACAGGAGAGTGAATTGGTTTGCTATATAAGAGTCAGCTACCACCCTCTATGACTTAGTCATCTAATGCCTCCTAACCTTAGCTATGTATGGAAATCAAGTGGAGAGCTTTAAGCACACTGAATCCCAGGTCCCCAGCACCCTAACTCTCCCCATACCCACTTTTTCCCCAGCTATAGCCAGTGTAAGATTCCTCAGAAACCAATTTCAGTTGGTAGCTTGAGGTCATGGCACCTTCTTACTTATTTATATTTGAATAAAGGCAAAAATATCACAGTATCACATTTAACAGATTCACGGTAGAAGCAAATCTAGCAGTTCTGGGCTTTTCCTGTGAGGTTGTTAGCTACTGAAATGGATCCTGGAGTTATTTGTTTTGTACAGTGATTGCATGTCTATGCATAGCAAATGCAGAACCTTTTTTCCACAAGTGCTTAAACTTATGTTCCAGTAAGATACTCTTTCATCCCTAAATTAAATCACCATTGAACAAAAGTGAAGGCACAAATCAGGCAACTACTGGAAAAGTAGTATAAGTGAATTTCCTTACAGAGCAAGAGATACCTATTTCTTTCTTATCCCTAAAAGAACTTTGCAGGTTGAATAGTTACCACCTAATATGTCAACAGACCCTGCTTTAAGTTTCCAGCCCTGTACTCTTATTATCTTTCAAGTCTGATTGCCACACAAATACAGGTGGTTCTCAGGTAGGGTAAACAATGTCTGTGTAATTTCAAGAGGACTGTTTGAGATTATAGGGAGATTATCTTTATCTGATGTGATGGGGTCAGTGATATGATAATATATGTTCTGTTTTATTGCGTCTGGGTGGTCACTTCTAAAATGTGGCCTTAATGATCTGAAATGAAAGAAGCATATATCTTGGCAAACATTTAACACACAGGGAAGTTAGCATGGGAGTCAGGTCTTCTAATGGTCGTTTCTTTTAGATATCTTTACTGCTAAAATGTATTTATTAAATGTCTTGCAGCATGGCTTCTGAGATCCTTTCACAGATAGATCCACTCTCTATTTGGACACCCAATTTATAGGGATTTATTCATAGCTGGGCCAAGGTTGGAGAATCATGGGTGTCTTACTTGGAATAGCCAGAAGGATGTTTAGGTTCCAGCTCCTCATGACATATGAATAGTGTCTTGTCTATAAGGTGCTGTGCTTGGTCAGACAGCATTAGTCTCTATTTTCTGAAACACCTTCCTCCTCTTTTGTGTAAAGAAAGTATTTTAAAATGCACACATATACACCCACACCTCCACGTTAGCATTTCATGTATAAGCAATCATCTTCCACACTATTACTGATTTGTGTTATGTTAAAATTTTTCTATGGTAAGTAACTAATGCTGTTAATTTTATATGTGGAACAGAATGAAGATGATTTCTCTTAACACTTTTAATGTACATCTATACTTCATTCATAATTTATTTCTAAATCAGTATTTTTTTAAATTTATTTATTTATACAAGCACTGGGTACAGTCAGAAGCGCGGGAGGGTGACAGAATTCACCAGAGCCAGAGCGGGGAACAGAACAGGCAGACCGATGAAGTACACTGCTGAGGGGAGTAGCGGGTGGCAGGAGAGGTCTGCGCTCCATGTGGGACCCTCACCAGTGGCCGGGGATCAAACCAGTGCTGCAGAGGCTGTGGGCAGCTTCGCAGCCCAGCGCTCAACCTCTGTGCCACTGGGGAGGCCCTAAATCAGTCTTTTTTAAGTAATTTTACTCAGCCTTTGCTCTGTAACTCCTAAATATAATTAATGATATTTATCCAAAGGCCAATGATATAAAAGTATATGAATTAAAGTTTTCCTTCTCTTCCTTCCTACTTACTAACTCCTTATGTCAACAGCAAGAAATTTCTGTATACTCTATAACACATAAAACATATATATATATATATATATATATATATATATACACACACACACACACTTTTGTTTTAGGTTGGAAAGATTTTTTTTTTACAAAAATGTGACATTCTATATGTATCACCTTTCCCCTTTTAAGTCATAGGAAGCTTTAGAGATTTAAAAAGATATACTCAAACTCTTGAAAATGTATAATAAGTATTATTTTGTCTAAATATATTTAAATACAAAAATCTCATTATCTTTCAGACCATATTTTCCATGCTTCCTATTCCCCATTCAGGTAACCCTTTCTAACATCTTTTTTAACTTCCATCCCCAGAATATACACACACGGTGTATGTTACATACACATACACACACACACACCAGGTAAGCAAAGTGCTCACAGTAACGCTGAGTGCTAGTGGTGTGCTGGTGAATGTTTAACACCCAGTTCTTAGAAGTGGGGGAGGATCCCAGTTTAGAGTGTTTACCTATTTCAGTAATTTAAGTACTCCTTCCCATCACGACCCTTTTTATACTACTTATATTAGCTCAAACCAGATCCCAACTCCTGAAACTTTTACAAATGGCTCTCATAAGCCTGCATAGGTGGCTCCAGAATGCCACTCGCTGTGCCTATGGTGCAAACAGTAGTAGGTGCTGTGATTTGTTTAGGGGATCCTGGAGAGAGTCATATAAAGGCCAGCCTCATTTTAAAGAAATCCAAAAAATAATCTTATTCCCTAATATTAATGCAAAGTCAACAAAGGTCAGAGAATGCATCATTCTAAGGATCCCATGAATTTCTTCTAAGTTTCTTAATAGAATTTTAATGTGAGGTTGGCCAAACAGGCCATCATGGTCTTTCTGGGTGTATCTGCATCTGACCATGTTGTAGATTAGAGTTTTTTGTGGAATCCTGCAGGAAGTCATAAAACCCAATTCAGAACCTACTGTACCTGGCATTGGAATTCAGAATTTAGAGAAGGGAACTTGAGAAATCAAGTATCTCCTTAACTGGTTCTTAAGCTTAAGCCTATGGATGTTTGAAGAATTTTTACTAATGGGTGACTTCTTCCTCCAAGGCAGCATAATTACTTGGTGTAATCACCATAAAGCTTTTGGATACATGGGCCTCCCCTGGTGGCTCAGCGGTTGAGCACTGGGCTGCGAAGCTGCCCACAGCCTCTGTAGCACCGGTTCGATCCCAGGCCACCGGCGAGGGTCCCACATGGTGTGCAGACCTCTCCTGCCACGCCTGCTGCTCCCCTCAGCAGTGTATTTCGTCGGTCTGTCTATTCTGTTCCCCGCTCTGGCTCTGGTGAATTCTCTCACCTTCCCGCACTTCTGACTGTACCCAGTGCTTGTATAAATAAATTAATTAATTAAAAAAAAAAAAAAGCTTTCAGGGCTTCCCCGGTGGCACAGCGGTTGAGCCCTGGGTTGCGAAGCTGCCCGCAGCCTCTGCAGCGCGGGTTTGATCCCCGGCTGCTCCCCAGCCACCGGAGGAGGGTCCCACATGGCGCGCAGACCTCTCCTGCCGCCCGCTGCTCCCCTCAGCAGTGTCCTTCGGTCCTTCTGCCTGCTCTGCTCCCTGCTCTGGCTCTGGTGAATTCTCTCACCCTTCCGTGTTTCTGACTGTACCCAGTGCTTGTATAAATAACTTAAATAAATAAATAAAAATAAATCTTTAAAAAAAAAAAAAAAAGCTTTCAGATACAAGATGTACTCAGAAATCATGGAAAAGAAAAGCTAATATAAAATCCAGTCAAGTCTGAGTCTTTTTCTAGACTTAATTTTAAGATAATTATAAATATTTCCCAAATTCTATTGGCTACCTTGGTTTCAAAAACATAAATGAAACATTTCATGTTTTAAAACATAAAATCAGGTGGTTTAAAAGGTTAAAGAGAAAAATAGAGATTCTACCTGCAGGGGGCAATTTTATATAGAGTGATGGGGTAAGGCCTTATGCATAAAATAATATTGAGCAGACAATATGAGACTCTGGAATTTTCTAGGATCACATTTGAATTAGTTATCCTGGTTCTTCCTCCCTAAAGACTATAAAATTGACATTGACACTGCAGCAACAACATTCTGGGATTGGCAGGACAGTGCCTTAGAAATCTAATCAGGAAACACTGAAAACTGCCTGACCATCTTAGGATAAAGGGGTTTTCACATTGAGCCTTGGGTACATTGATTAGTCTTAGGACCTTGACGCCATTCAGGTTACAACCTTTGCAAAAATAAGTCTTTTCCATCTGTCATTCCCTTAGGGACCCAAACTGTCGATGGGTGTGAGGAGTTAGAAGGCTTGGCTTAAGGCCTCATTCTTTCATTTCCCAAATATATACAGTGAGATATGGCATTAAACAAAATCCTTGCCCTTGAGGAACTTATATTCTAGTAGGGCAAAATAGATGAAAAACAAATCAAATAGAAATTATGTAAAATATCAGGAGGTTTAAAAGGTTAAAGAGAAAAACAGAGGGCCTCACCGATGGCGCAGCAGGTTGAGCACAGCGCTGTAAAGCTGTCCGCAGCCTCTGCAGCGCTGGATCGATTCCCGGCTGGCCAGGGAGATTCCCACATGGCATGGCAGACCTCTCCTGTCGTGCCCGCTGCTCCCCTCAGCAGTGTATTTCGGTAATTCTGCCTTTTCTGCTCCCTGCTCCCTCCCTGGTGAATTCTCTCACCCTTCCACACCTCTGGCCTGTACACCAGTGCTTGTATAAATAAATAAATCTTTTTAAAAAAAAAGAGAGAGAGAGAAAAATAGAGATCCTACCTGTGGGGGGGCAATTTTATATAGAGTGATGGGGGAAGGCCTTATCCATAAAATAATATCTGAACAGAGACAGCAACGAGTGAGGAAGTGAGCCCTGTGAATGTATAAGTAAGGACATTCCATCAGAGGATCCAAGTAAGGGAAAAGGCTACATGCTTCAGGGCACTGACCTCTGCAGACAGAGTTCCGTCTGCATGAAGTGTCACTGCTGCAGGAGCAAGTCCCTCAGTCTCCTGAGTGAATGACACCTAGCTTGGGGGTTAGCTATGCATTACAGGTTGGTTATCTTCCCGTGGTGCCAGGCCTTAAAAAGGCAAAATTTCCAGAGAGAGGAGGAACCAGTGGCCCTCAACACTCTTTAAGAAATGATGCAAATCCAATAAAATACCTTGCTTCTTAGGTCTGCATTGCAAGAAGGAAAAACAGGCAAACTTGCCCCTCTCCTAATGCGTATATTACAGTTATTTGGCTGATTCATGTTTGTTCTCTGAGTGGTTATTAACAGTAATAACACAGACAGTAACCAGATTGTGCAGCTGCCTCTCTTATATTTTGTATGGGTAAAGTCCTTTTTGAATCTGAGTACATGTCATGTTGACAGAGCCTAGGGCTATTTGCAGCCACACCTTTTTCCCCTACCATCTGCCTCCTTTGGTCAGAGAGTCCCTCAGCTTTTACTGCTGAGTGCCTGGTTGATCCATTTGCCCTTGGGATAATCTAGAAGCTTCCATTTTGCCATATTATTGGAATTCACATTTTTAATATGTCCTTAATACATGTCCTCAATATGTCCCTCAATATAATTCCTTTTCACTGAAAATTGTCTTATTAGTGAACTTGCCTCTCTCTACCATATGGTTGCAAAAGTTGCAAAGTCGTGCTAGGCCAACTTTTCCCCATGCTTGCTAATAAATTTTGTTCCCAAGCCTTTTGGAAATATCTACCTTACTTCTAAAACAGTCACTGAGAGCATGCAGAGTTGCACTTCTTGGAAGGAACTATCCCCATGGCTCCATTCCCTCTCTGACCTCTCACATCTCCTGGAGAGTCCTTCTTGTATTTCAAGGAGCTCACAGGATTTTCCCCAATGCCTCTTTATAGTCATGTCTCAGAGGCTTTATTAACACTGGTGAAAGGTTTTGTGTTCCAACTGTGCCCACACAAAAGAATTATTATTGATTTAACCTTTAGTTGCCAACTAATCAATTTTTCCTTTGCTGATGGAAATCATGAACATTTCCAAAATTCTCAGCCCTTATGCCGCCCAGCACACCACGCCAACCAGGCTGTCATATGACTAGCATTCACCTCTGCCCAACAGCAAGATTCCTGACCATGAAACACTTGGGACAGAAATGAGAGCAAACTAATGGAGGACCACGGACTTCTACTATCAGTCCCGGCCTTTTGAAAAATAGTACACCTAAAGGAGCCTATCTTCAAGGACATGGCCAAAGATGAAAGCTGTGCTTCACTTAAGAAAAACATTAGCAGCTGTAGTTTTCTTTGAAACATTAACAATAATATCAACAACTCCTTTCCCAGCCACTCAAAGGGAAAGGATAGAGAGAATAATATAAGCCTTAGTTCTGATTGAGAAAGGTACCGGAATTGCTCAATGTCCCATGAAATTTATTTGAATGGATCCTGTTTAAGTGTGCCAACTAGAGGAAATATTATTTATAAAAGCAAACAAGCAACATTCAGAGAGGAAGCAGAACCTGTAAAATAATGTGGAAAAATTTATTTCAAAACTCCTGTTCTTAAGTCTTTCCTCATTGGGGGATTCATATAAATTAAACAGGTTTTGTTTGAGTGTTTCCAAACTCCCAAATCTTTCCCTTAATGTAGTTCTTTCTTAGCACTTTTCTCATGGAATTTCACAGACTCAAGGACAAAGATATGGTTGCCAAGATTTTGGATAGCATTTAATTTCAACAGTCTTAGATAGATCAAGATGAAATCAGAGTGTGTTAAAAAGAAAAGTCCATTGTGATTCATGTAATTGGGAACCTTGTGTGTCTGTGAGATACGGAGTCAACACATAACTTCCCCCCTTCTCCCCATCTCTACATAGGAGATGCTGTCCTCTAGTCAAGGTCACTCCCTCTTGGGAAAAGGAATGTTCAGGAAGTCACAGAGCTCCTTATGAAGTAGCCCATTTGTCACCACCTATGTTAAGATAAATGCAGTTGTGTTAGTGCCAAATCTCTGAACCCAAACATATGTGATTCAAAAGAAAAAAATGAAGTTTTAATTAAAAGTTGTTTTTTTTTTAATATGGGAGATGACAAGTTTAGTGACAGTTCAAGCACATGAGCTGATGTTTATGATAAGACAAGAATATCACAACAAAGCAGTCCAACTCTTTGACCAGATATTTATCTTCCTATAAAAGCAAAAAAAAAAAAAAAATCACTCCTATGTTCACAGCGGCATTATTCATAATAGCCAACTTAAGTGCCCAACAACAGATGACCGGATAAAGAAATTATGGAATATATGCTCATTGAGATACTACTCTACTATCTTAAAGATGAAATAGTACATTAGAATAAAATGGATGGGGCCTCCCTGGTGGCACAAGGGGTTAAGCACAGCACTATGAAGTAATCCACAGCCTCTGCAGCATGAGTTTGATCCCCGGAGGCCAGGGAGCAACCCACATGGCGCAGCAGACCTCTCCTTTCTCACCGGCTGCTCCCTTCAGCAGCATACTTGGGTCAATCTGCCTGTTCTGTTCCCCGCTCTATCTCTGCTGAATCCTCTCACCCCTCACACCTCTGGCCTGTACCCCACCTTTGTATGCATAAATAAATAAATCTTTAAAAAAAAAAAGAATAAAATGGATGGATCTTGAGGTGATTATACTAAGTAAAATAAACTCACAAGTAAAAGACCTAATGGTTTCACTCATTTGTGGAACACAAATAAGCAAAGAAAGCAAACTGGCAAAGCACACAAAAATAATTTCTCGACTTTATAAAAAATTGCACTGGTTACCAAAAGGAATAGGGGTGGGAAGGATGAGGGGGAAAGGGAAGCCAAAGGATATGATATTAGCACCAGAGTTTTGGTGAAGGGTAAATACAGCATATCTACATGTGGCGCTGTGAAGTTATACCCCCAAAATTATTTACAATTTTTTTTACAAATTACATATTTTTAATTAATAAAATTTGAGGCTAAGCAAATAAATAAAAGAAATTTAAGATATCTTCATTAAGTGTTGCTTAGTAAGGCTTGTGGAGGACTAAGAAAAGATAGTCACTTGGAAAGAGATTGTTATTATCACTTACTATCTTTAAAACATTCCCAGATTATAAGGAATATGAAAACAGGTTACCCACAATGGCATCAAAGTGACAGTTCAGAAACACAAACCAGAAGTTCACAAGTCATATTAAATAGTAACTTTCTAGAACAGAAAGAGTATTGATTTTGGAATAAATTGTATACCTAAAATTTTGAGCAGAAAAATACGTAATCATCTCCTCAGTCAAACAGTGACTACCATGGTCAATGGGAGATGGTCATATAGTCATGAAGAGCATCTGATTTAAGTCCATACAAACTGGAACACTAGGCAGCATCCTGGTCCTTGACATGACTATCTCAGGTCACCAGTGCTTCCACTCATGGCATGACCTCTCCTGTCTCGCCCACTGCGCCCCTCAGCAGTGTGTTTCGGTCGGTCTGCCTGTTCTGTCCCCCACTCTGTCTCTGGTGAATTTGCTTACCCCCGCCCTTCCCCCACACCTCTAGTCTGTATCCCGGTTCTTGTATGCATAGATGGATGAATCTTTAAAAAAAAAAAAAGAGTATTTCAAGACTTTAGTAAGGATTCGGCTTCAATTAAATCTGGAATTTATATCTTCTAGAAACAACTGTCTGCAGAGCTTCTTAAGTTTAAACCTTGTCATTTTCCTTCTTGCTGACTCTCGCCCACAGTGACCTTGAGTTAAATTTCTGTAATAACTTTACAAATTAGTCCATTTTACTGGATAATAAGAATAAAGATCGCCTATCAAGTTTCTCTGTGTCCAATGTCCTAATGACATCTTGGTGATAACTTTTTATTACAGTAATTTTTTAAAGAACCATGTTTTGATCAGTGTATTTTTTCATCAGATCATTTGAAATCAATTATTAAAATATTTAAAATAACTTAAAAATATGATAAATCAAGATACAAAGTAAATATTAAAGAAATCATTACCAGTAAACAGAATGAATTAAGTCACCAAAGCTTGTGTTACAAAACACAGTGGCAGTGGAAGAAGCAAGAGATGTATAGGGCTAGGCAGATTCCACAAAGTAACTCATGAAAATTCCCAACATGCAGGGCCTGTTTTAGAAACATCCACTTGCATCTTCATTTCTTCAAGGAAGAGTAAAAGAAATACAGGTGTATCTGCAACTACCAATGCTTATCTGGTCTGTCAAGATTTTGGATTCTGTTTTGGGTCGTAAAATTCAAAGGGCAGTTTCCAGTGCTTTCTGTTAGTATCTGCTTTTTGGGAGACCCCAAGTATTACCTCTTGTCTCCTTTGGAAATAAAATCTAAAACATGAAGAACATTACTCTAGAGGTCTATCCATTTCAGATGTTCTTGATGGCAGCATCTAAAAACTCAGTTTCAGTTTAAAAAATACTTCTTTTCTTTTTGGTGGGTTTTTTTTTTTTTCATTCTAACTGAATAATTATCCTAAAGTCTTAGAGATTTCTGACATTTTAAAACTTCTTGGTTTTAATTTTGATTTTTTGATTAGCAGAGTTCAAAGGTTTTTTCAATAGGAAATCTTTCGGTTCTTAAATATTTAATCAGTGTAAAAGAATTAGGTGTGGTCAGCAAAAGAACTTCTTGTACTGTTGATTTTCACTAATGCTGGCAAATGTGCCCTGAACCAGATACAGATGTGCAAAGTACAAGGACTGCCCTGAAATACTGGACTAACACATAGATGTCAAACTAATCAAGGAACTCTTGTCAATAACACGCTCTTTCTATCAGATAAGAACATCCTACTCCTTCAAGAAGTCCCAATAGTTCAGAAAGCAAGAGGAGTAGATATACCTGGACTCTCCTTTTGAAAATTCCTAACCAAGGATGATGATATCCCATCCCTTTATTTGCTAAGAATTTTTAGGCTTGATTCATCAATTTATGTTTGAATCTCTACCTGATTTTTTTCCCCAAGAAATGTAAAGTATCCTTTACTTTCTATCCTGTACTTTAGAAAAAAGGTTAGACTTCTCTTAAGTAATTAGAAGCCACTGGGAAAAATACATTATACTAGAGAAGAGCAGTGAATCATGATCCTTATTTATTTGCTCTATTATTAAGTAACAGTAATAGCTTAATGAGTCAACATTTTGATACAGTTGGAATTGGTACCATTTAACTTTCCTTCCCTGTCATCAGACTAACCTTGAGAGTTGTAAGAAGTATAAGATAAAAGTTCACTTAATAGAACTTCTGGAGGTTATATCTCTTATACTACTAAAATATTCAAACAAAAAATACAATAAGCACTCCACCATAAATAGTGTGAACTTTGTTTACTAATTACTTTTTATCTGTCCATTCAATAAATATTTATTAAGCATCTATTAGGTGCACATAGTGTGGGTAACATAAAGATTGCCTCTGTCTTCTGGCATTTTCAGACTGGTGAATAGCATAAACAAGTAAAAAAAATTTGCAGTGCAATATAAATAGTGCTAAGACAGGGTAAACACACATCTTTGTGACACCATCCAAGAATAGTTCTTAACTGAGGCAGAGAGCAGGTGGGGACATTTTCCAGAAGAAATGACATATAAATTGAGAATTGAAAAATGTTCAGTAGCTCAGGAGAGTAAAAATAGTGAGAGTGGTATAATGTTCATTTCTTCAAAAAGGAGCATGGGCATTTTCTGGAACAGAAAGGCATCTAATATCAGTTCCAAAGAGACAGGTATTGCCAAGAATAGTTAGTAGACACTAATGGTTTTAGACATAATCAGATTGATATTTAAGAAATGCCAGAGAGTGCAATGGAGAAAACAGATCAAGGATCAAGCACACCTACTGTAATAGCCTTGGTGGGCGGGATGGTCTTCACTAGACTGAGATAATGGGGACAGAGAAAGGAGGTGGTTGACTTGAGGGATGGAGCTGAGCAGGGGGAACATGAGAATATCTTGTACAATAACACGGTTTAGGCTTCGGAGTGGAAGGTATTGCTACTCCCTAAGGGAGAGAAGCTGTTGAAGAACATGTTGGGAGGCAAGAAAATTAATTTGTTTTTTGTGCCTTTGAATTGCCTGTGGAGCATGTAAAATGCACATAGAGTGAAGTTAAAAATGCAGACCTGAAGTGAAAAAAGGGTTGGAAATAGTTTTAAATACAAATCAAGTAAACAAAACAAAATTTAGATTCTTTTTTTTGCCAGAATTGTTTTATGGTAATTAACTCTATAAGTATCTTCTGGAATCTGCAAAGAACAATATACAATCTCCCACCTCTGTCCTTCAAATATCTGTGACAGGACTATAATTTCTAATGCATTTATTTCTGTGTTTTTAACATTTCTACCATTAACCAAAGAGAAAAACATAGCAAGGAACAAAAGAAATTCCTGTAGGAGGAGTTAGGTGAAGAACAACTACTCCCATAAAATGTAATTTTAAAATACAAAAAAAATATTTCCAACTTAATAAAATATTTGCAATAAAAATCAGATACATGAAGAACAATAGCTTACTGCGTTTAATTTTTCATTTTCTTAAGGTTACTTCTCAGATTGGTAATTTTCAAAACCATTACTTTGTATCTTTGTCAACTTTCTTAACTGGAGGCAATTAAACCCATGTCAGTAGAGCGGTATGATTCTTTTCCTAAACAGAAGGCCCCACAACTATTTGCTAATGACAGTATAAACACAGACAAGGACCTTTGATAAAGACAGTAACACACTGGAACTTGACGAGTTGCAAAGAAGAAAACATGTCATGAATTTTTTAGTAAATTACCCACACTCTCAAAAAATTGAAAATTTACATTGTGAGATAAAATAAAAAAATAAAGCATGAACTCCTATTTCTTACCTACTTTTTATGCATTCCAGATTTATTTCTCAGACTCTAATGGTTTTTAAAGAAATCTACATTGTAGACCATAAGACATGCTAGCTAGCAAAGAAAGAAAACTGCAAAATGCTCACAAACTGCCTTTTGTATTCTAAAGAAAATAATGGATTCCTTTAGTGTGCTTTTGTGTTTTGTTTTGACTGTTTGTCAAGAGTTTGGTGGATATATTATTGTCCTGATACAGCCGGCAGTAAAGAAAGTGAATTCTGGCAGGGGTTTCCATTTATTACTGTAGAGACTACAGAAAAGGAGTGAGCACTCCTTGTATCCCTTTACTAACTTCAATAATAAAATAACACAGATTTCTGTGACTTAGACAACAAACATTTACTTTTTCATAGTTCTGTATACTAAAACATCAAGATGAAAATTGCTATGCCAATGGGTCTTCACATGACCTTTCCTTTTTATGAGTGAATTTTCTTCTTATAATAACAGATGGATCCGGAGCCACCCTAAAGGACTCATTTTAGCTTAACTCTTCAAAAACTCTTTTTCCAAACACAATATGGTTACAGAATTAGAACTTTAACATGTGACTCAGGGAGATCACAGTTGAGCCCATAACACCTACTTAACTGGATTCACAGACTGGGGGACAGCAGGTACAGGAGGTTCAAGAGATGGAAGGGGAATGAGGACAGTACAAGCAACTCCAAAGATTTTGAAAGCAAAAGCAAATAGGTGTTGCTTCTTCCTACTCCTTTGACTACTTTATAAATGAGCTAAAATAAAAACTGTGAGAAAAGTCAAAATTTTAATTTTTTTAAACACATAATGTGAAATGATAGCTTAAAGACATAGTTTGACAACCCATAGAAATCACAGTAGAGTATCTGTTAATGTAGTTTTTAAAGTAAACTCACCTAGCAAACTTAGGAAAAAGACAAAACCACCAAGACTAGTAAGTTGTTTATAGTTAATTCTGAGGGATGCCACTTCTAAATTTGTACAAGAGCACTAGAGTCTTTCTAAATCTTATCAATAGTTGGGCAGGTAAGTTCTAAAAACAAAATAGTATTTTCTTCCTAAAACTTAAATTATGTCTTCTGTCCTAAAGTTTTTATATTTCTTATGCTGTCACAATTATGAAATGCTATTTTTTTTTAGTAAATAAGCTTTGAGCACTGATTGTAGTTTAAAATTAAATTTAAAATAAAATCTGTAATTATTATAAGAATACATTATGCTTTAAAATATAGCTAACCATTAAATTTACAAACCATGTTTCGTGTAAACATTTTTAATAGTCTGAGTTTTCTTTCTTTTTTTTTTTAAAGATTTATTTATTTATACATACAAGAACTGGGGTATAGGCCAGATGTGCGGGAGGGTGAAAGGATTCACCTGAGACAGAGTGGGGAAAAGAACAGGCAGACTGACTGAAATGCACTGCTGAGGGGAGCAGCGGGCAAGACAGGAGAGGTCTACAGCACCATGTGGGTATCTCCCCGCCCGGCCAGGATCGAACCTGCACTGCAGAGGCTGCAGACAGCTTCACAGCGCTGCGCTCGAATCTGCTGCGCCACCAGGGAGGCCCAATGAATTTTCTTACATAGCTTTCTTCGTATCAAAATCAATACTTCTATCTTCTGTATGTAGTTTTTTCCCAGATAGTTGTTAACAGAAACACTCAGATTAAGCAAATAAAGACATGATTCACTAAGGTATTAATCACTGATTATGACACACTGAATTTTAAGAGTATAGAATGAAAAAAATAACTACATAAAAGTAATTCCTAGTGGTAGAATATCACATATTATGCCACACTGGTGAAAACTATCTTTGATGTGTTTTGTCAGTCTCAGTTGTCAAATTTCAAGGTTCCTATTTTCTGAAGATTTATCCTCATTATGCAAAGATATCAAGTTAGTAAAAATGGGAAATATCAAATAAGAAATTTATTCTAACCATCTCAGATATAACCTCCTTTGCAGACTCTAAGGCCAAAAAGTAGCCAGACACTGACAATAACCCAGGACTTCTAGTCTTTTTAGAAGACATACTAGGACCTCCCCGGTGGCTCAGCGGTTGAGCACTGGGTTGCGAAGCTGCTCTCAGCCTCTGCAGCACCAGTTTGATCCCCGCCGGCCACTGGGCAAGGGTCCCACATGGCGCGCAGACCTCTCCTGCCGCCCGCTGCTCCCCTGAGCAGTGTATTTCGTCAGTCTGCCTGTTCTGCTCTGGCTCTGGTGAATTCTCTCACCCTCCTGCGTTTCTGACTGTACCCAGTGCTTGTATAAATAAATAAATAAATCTTAAAAAAATAAATAAAAATCACATTCCTTTAAAAAAAAAAAAAGAAGACATACTAAACACAGGCACTCTCCCAAGTTGCTATATAGATATTGAAATGTTAAGAAATATATAACAATCCTCCCACCCCATAACAAACTTTAAATACAGAGTCAGACTGAAATCAAGAAGAGGAAAAATTTCCAGGTGCCACACAACACAGCATAATTCAAAGTAAGAATGCTTAATTCGATTTGATGCCATAAGGCTCAAGGGAAATCAGGAAGAGGCTATTGATTAATGGCTGGGAACCTGGATTACATGGGGCAGGAAAATTAGACCCTAGTAATTTGGGCACAGAGAACTGGAACTGAGCTTCATGCATAAAGCTAAGCATCAGGAAAAACTGTGCCATAAATGAAGTAGAAAGAAATTTCTGGAATAAATAGAAGGAAATTTGTTATCTAAAAATGACTGTGTGTTAAAATAGAATCAACTATAAGAAATAGAAAACCTAAGGCTGCTCTATTCAAGGATATGGGTTTGAATTCATGTGGTACACAAGGTGCTATATCCCCAACCTGAGGAATTAACATTAAAAAATTCACCAAGACCAGTACATTAGAACTGAAACAGGGATAAACCCCATGAAAGAAGAGTTTACCCTAAAAAAACAACAACCTCTCTAAATAAATTAACCACCATAACAATGAGTTAGCAAATAAATAGGGGACTTGTATAGCACACTGAGAATAGACATAATGGAATAATTTTAAAGGGTCATCAAATTAATAATGTTCAAAAAGAAAAGTAAAAGACAAACAGTGTGTTATAGAAAAGAATAGCAATATTTGAAAAATAACCTAATATAAATTTGAGATATGAAAATTAATAACTATAACTTTTAAAAGCTCAAAAGAGCACATTTAATAGTACATTAAATAGAGAGAGAATAGATGAATTAGAAGAGATCAAGAGAATAACATGGGATCCTGCACAGAGAGAAAAATAAATGAAAAAATTTGAAAGTGAATTTAAGATATATGGAAAAAAGAAAGAAAAGGGCTAAGAGTTTCTTGTGAGTATAGAGCAGAAATAATATCCAAAATAATAATGGATGACTATTCTGACATGTAAGAAAGATATACATCTCCAAGTTAAAGGATTTTATCAAGTTTTTAGCAGAAAAAATGAAGTCCACATAGACATGGTATAGTGAAATATCAAAAGGCAATGTGACCTTTTACCAAATCAATGTCAAAAAACAGAAAATCTTGAAAACCATAAGAGAAGGTACACTGTAAAGAAACAAACTGATAGCATACCTCTCACTAATAATGATTGGCAGAAAACAATGGAAGAAAATAGTTGTCATCCCCAATTCCACATATAACTAAATTATCACTCAAATGAACGTTAAATAATATAATTAGATAAGTAGAGTCAGAAATATATTTCACACTAAAGCAACTTTTATTATTCTTCATTGAGAAGAGATTAAACAAAGAAAATAGTAGCTGGATGCAAAAATATATAATAAGCAAAAAAAAAAGTGACAGATTTTGCCAATATAATTGTCGACTGTGTAAAAATGTTGTTAAATAAATTAACTTGGAGAGCACTTCACTCTATATCTACCAAGATGGTTAAAATGAAAAGTTAATAATACCAAGTTTCAGCAAGAATAAAGAGCAACTAGAACCCTTAAAAGCTCCTGTAGGCAGGCAAATTAATACAATCACTTTGAAAACTAAATCGTGGACACATCTTGGGACCCAGCAATTCTATTCTATTGTGATAGATCCAACAAAAACAGGACATATTAATCAAAAGAAATGAATTACAATTTTCACAGAAGCTCTATGTAGATTATCCACACTGGAAACTATCCCAAAACTTGTAACAGGAGACTGGATAAATTCTTCATATATTCACACAAAGGAATATTAAACAGCAATAAGGTGAAAAAACATCACCATGCAAGAACATATGGAGCCTTACAACCATAATCCAGAGTGAAAGAAGCCAGGCACTACAAATGGTACAATTCCATCTGATTATATTTAATCAAAGTATAAAATTGGGGAAAAAATCAATTTATTATGTTAGAAGTTAAAACAGTGTTAAACTTGAAGAAAGAAGGAATGTCTGAAAGAAGGTGTGAGCGGAGTTTCTACATTTCAAACTGAAGGTTGGCTAGTTCCATGGCATGTTCAGTTTGTGTTCAGTTTTTCTCCAATAAGTATGTTATAATAAAACAACAACAAAAATATTTAAAGGATGGCACTCCAGACATATAATTCATTAATTATAAATGTGGGGAAAAGACATTTATAATGGTGCTGTCTGAAAAACACCACCCTAGCCAAGTGGTCCAGCCTAGCATCATGAGTAATGAACATGTTATTATATGTCTCCAAATAAATGCCAAATGGCATCACTATAGTCTTCTGGTGCAAAATGTTTAACCTATTCACGAAGAAAAAGTCAAATGAACCCAGAATGCCCAGAATTATAGAAGACAGCTGTCTCAAATGCTCAGAAAAGCCAAGATTATGAAAGAATAAAATTCAGTGATGGTTCTAGAGTAAACTAAAAAAGACAAGACAACAAAATGTAGTACATAATTCTTGAAATGACATTGGAGTCAGAAAAGAAAAAGTTATGAGCTATTTTTAGAGCTCTTGGAGAAATTACAATGTAGAATGGATACTTAATAATCTCATGTTGATATGAATCTTTTGTATGTGATCCTGGCATTGTGGTCATATAGAAGGTTGTTTTCTTAGAAGATGCTTGCTGAAGACTGCAGGAATAGTAGGCCATGAGATGAGAGACAGAGAAAAGGTGTTAAAACACTAATAATTTCTGATCTAAGTGACAGGTATATGGTGTTTACATACTATTCTTTCATCTTTTCTGTAGGTTTGAAATCTATCAAAATAAAAAGTTGGTGATGGAATTATCCATCCAAGATGCAATTATTGTTTTATACAATCTGAACATGAAAAGTTGGAGGCATTGCGATGAGATTTGAGTTATTCTAATGTCCTTACAAATTGGAATAAGACATAAAGACCTATAATTTTAGGCTTTGTTAATTCAGGTAAACACGTTAAATAAAAATAAGGGTTATCATAAAAATATAGAAAATAGAATATGCATATGTCAAACTAATAACGAAAGAAGAAAATGAGAGAACACTGAGAGAGAAAAAAGGAATAAACAAACTATCAATCCAGCATTAGCATGAAAGGATAAGAAAAAGAGAAGCAAACATAAACAAAGTAATAAAAACTAAGTGGACAGAAGTTCAAATATGAGTCATAATAAATGTAAAAAGAAGAACCCCACCACTAGGAGTCAGAGATGAACAGACTGAATTAAAAATATAAAATCCATTCTGTGTAGTGATATACATGCAAAGCAAAATGAGGAATGAGTAAAATTTTTAAATACCTATAAAAAGAAATATATATTTAAAGAAAAGCAAAGATAAAATCACAAACCACAGCTGGAATAACAATAACAGTAGGAAACAAAATAGAGCTTAATATGAAAGTTTTAATAGTGATAGACACTAAATAAAGATTAAAAACAATCTATCAAGAAAACATTAACACTTGATGAACATAATACTATTTCAGTGTGACCAAGAAGCCTGTGTGTGTGCATGTGTGTATTGACAGAATTACAAACAAAAGGAGATAAACACTATTATACTTGTATAATTCAATACACTTCTTTCAAAAACAATGGATAAATCAGGGAAAATGTTAAAAAGAGTATAAACATTTAAAAATCACAGTTAACAAACTTCTTCTGGTAGAATCTTATCCCCATAAATTAGTGAAAATATATTATTTTCAAGCATACATAAAATATTTTGAAACACTGGCCATTTGAGATGCAGTTACCACATAGACCATGATCTCTCACTAAAATGGAATTAAAGTCAAATTCCTTAAGTATATATTTGAAACTAAACATACACACTTATGGACTTGCACACACATGCTCACTCATGTGATTAAATCTATGAGTTTAAAAAATCACAATAGACATTGTGAAACACTTAGTAAAAGATGACAATAACAATATTATATTAGAAAATTTGTGTGTGAAAATAAACTGATACTTAGAAGGAAAATCATAACCTTAATCTCATCCCAATTCCACTACTGGGTACATTCCCTGAAAAAACTCTGGCACCATCAGATCACTAAAGATTATCATTTATATATATATATATATATATATATGATATATAAAAATGTGTGTAATGTATATATATGTGTGTGTGTGTGTATACACACACATTTTTATATTTTTTTGGTGGGGGGGAATCCATATATATTTAGATTCAATCCATGGTTGGATCTGCTGATGCTGAACCTATGGCCTCAGAGGGTCAATTGTAATAACACACATACACTATGTATATATATATGTATATGATATATAACATATATGCATGTGTGATACATATATATTTATATATGGAATATACCTTTTAAAGCAATTATTCTCACTAAACCAAAGAAAGAGGTTATTCTGAAGAGGAAAAGAATATGAGTGAAAAATTTAATTTTGGTCACATTAAAAAGTCTCACTAAATTATTTTGTAAATAAATTACCTTACTCTTTCACTATGACCTTATATTTTATAGTTCTTACACAGAAAATACAACTTAGGACAATACTCAGAGTGTTAACATTCTCATATGATTCTTCTTTCTTATTTCAGTTTGTTGTTCTCTTTCATTGTGAGTTGGTATCAGACAATCAGCTAATTAATTCTCCCATAGTACATAACTTGTAACTACTCTAGCACTTTGAATTCTTTTATTAAGATTATATTTTGTTAGACTTATTTTGTGTTTATACAATTTTATAATTATTTAATATTCTAAGTCACTGCTCCTAATATCTAGTAATGGGCACAAAAGGCATTCGAAAAATATACACTGAATTGACATTCTTTGAATTATTTCTTCTGATCTCTGTAATTATTATAAATGCAAACTTCTTGAGGGCAGGGTAATTATATCCTATGTTCTCTTTGAACACTATACACTCTACTTACATATAGCAGCTCATATTATTTGAATGGTTAGTCAGGTAAAAAGATATTTTACCTAAAAAGATACTTGTTTAAAAAACTATGAACCAGAGACACTTTTAGAGGGGCGGGGGCAGGAGGGGAGGGATTGGGGTCAGAATGGGGGGGCTGCAATTGTATGGGGAATATAACAATAAAATTCATAAAAAAAAAAAAGATACTTGTTTATTTTTTTCATACCAGAGCAAATCTATGAAGCTTCAGAAAGTTGCAAGTACTTTTTTTCATAAATAACCTATTGTTTGTATTCTTAGAACTAATAAATCTATTATTAAGAAGGCTATTTTTCTAGCTATGCAAAATCAAATCTTCAGCTAGCTATAGTAGTATTAGTAAGTTGTATAAAAAAATTAAGTTGAATTCTGTTTTTCAGGAAATTTCTTAATTTCCAAATAAGACAGAGGCCTGGAAAATTTCTCTTCCACAACAAACCAAAAAATGTACACATGCTTCACCATGCATGCAAAATAAAGAGAAAATTAATTAGAAAATGAGGTAAATAAAATGGAAATTGCAGTAACAAAAATGAAACATTAATATCCCTTAATTATTATAGTATTTAAGTAAACTATAAATCCTACAAATATGTTTTATACTATAGTATGTTATAATCATAGCATTTTTGCAGACAAGGACTTCAAATTGAAAAACAATCCAAAATCATCACCAGGAGAATTTTTTAAAGGGAGCAGCTGTTGTGTGCAAACAACTAGCTCTCCTGGGTCAAGTCAAACAATCCACCCTGAGGGTCACTGCTAATTGCTTAAGTCTCCAGTGAGGTTAAAACAGCTGTGAGTGTCTGGAACCTGTAAAAACATTATCATCTAATGAGTGAAGAAAATGCTATTGCAAATAATAGAATGGGGGCAAATGCGTGGTTCAGCACCCCAGTAGCATAAAGGGGCTGGTGTTCATTTTTCTCTCGCAAAGCAGAGAAAAAAATACTTTTAATTATTGGTAAATGATAAAAAATTAAAAACTACAGTTTCAAAAATTTACTTTCTCTTCAAATTTATCAACTGTGTCAAAAAAATCTGCAACTTGCGACAAAAAGGTAAAGTTAATGATCATGGCTTTAAATCGTCTTTACGCCTATAAGCATGATGTAAAAAAATAAATAACCTCGGTTCCTTCTATTGGTCCAATGGTAGATATTAGGTACGCATGCACTGCATTTCATCCTACAAGGAAACCAGAGAGATTCTCAGAGAGGTAGAACATTTTCTGAAATTTAAATATTAAAGAGAAAACACATCTGGCTCATATACTTGGAAATATTCCATATTATTCAACGATCAGACCAAAATCTGAAATTTTACCCTGATACTTTCCCCTTAGGGGTCTTTCCTCATCATGTACTTTTGCCCAATTTCTAGGGTTAAATACTTCATCAGTTTTCACAGTTAAGTCCCCAGTGGGCCTTTCACTAAAGAGATGTTTCTTTGAGTCCTGGGTCTCTCTTACAGTCCTCCTCAGATAACACCTTGAATTATGATGATTTCGGAGCATTCTCACTCCCTTTATTAGAATGTAAATGCCATATGCACAGTGATTATGCTTTAGTTATGTGTAAAAGCCACTCTGGAAAATGGCATCCATTAGACTCAAAACAAATTTTCGTTATTTCATACTGTACAATAAGAATTAGGTAGGAATCCACACTGCAGTGTGTGTACCGTTAACTGTAGAAACAAATACACTTTCTATCCAGCTTTCTCTCCAATGCATAGATAAGCAACTCTATTCACTCTTCTATTTCATCTCCCCAGTCCCTAAAATACTCTCAAGCTTTGCCTCAGTGGATAGTGGTATCTCATTATGGTTTTCATTTGCATTTCCGTAGTGAGCGATGATGAGCATTTTTTCATGTGCTTCTTGGCCATCAGTATGTCTTCTTTGGAGTATCTGTTTAGATATTCAGTATTCAGATATTTTATCTGTTCAAGTATATTTTATTGCATTATTTCTTTTCAGGACACATTTTAATCACAATACTAATTATGAACATACCCAGGAAGGAAGAACCATACTTAACAGTGGTATTTCTCAAAGTAGGAATATGTACAAAATGTCCTCCTGGAGATAAGTAGTTAGGGTGTCAGGAATGGGCAGTCTTCCCACAGATTCTCTTAAGCCTTTCTTTACTCCACATTGATCTTTTTTAAGGCCAAGCTCTGTTATGATGATTACTTGATAATTTTCCCTTTCGTGTATCAATGCTAGGAAGAGTAAAAAAGATGAGACTAAGAAAATGTTCAGCTCCAGTTTCCACATCTGCTGTCTCTATGTGTCCCACACTCTATAGCCCATTGCTGTGAGAGCAATGTCTAGTTTGGCACCACCCTTTCAATGATTTCACAAGACTGGTATGGAGCAAAGGCCCTGTTGCTAAGGCAGCTAACCTCAAACAAACTGATTACCTGGGTCTTTTCTAGTGAAGATAATATCCTATCCCAAAGAGGGTGAACACCACCAGATAGCAGCTTCACAAGAAGTCACTAGCAATTTCTCTAGGGAAATATTTCTCACTTGAGCTCTGGATTTTTCAGAAATTTGAGAGTCACATACTCTTTTAATTCTACTGTTAAGCTCAGAAGAACAGGATAACTTTTTAAAAAGTATAAACAGTACTAGAAATTCTAAGGTGATAATAAAGCTATCCAACACATGTATTGATAACAAAAACTTTAAAACATCTAAATGTTAAATTATTGTATAACCCCTGTATTGTAAGGTAGATAGATAGCTATTCTAAGTCTTAGAGAACATAAAATAACAAGGGGGAATGCTCAGTATATAATGCTAAATGAAAAGAGAGGGATGCAAAGCACCTCACCAGTATTTTACCAGCATTATGGATATATGTGAATGTCTGTAAGGAAAAGAAAGTCATGAAGAAAATATACCAAAATAGGGCCTCCTGGTGGCCTGAAGGTTATGTCTCAGCACTATGACTGTCAAGGCCTGGGTTCGATCCCCGGCTAGGAAGCTGACGCACATGGCACAGCAGACATCTCCTATCTCACTCGCTGCTTCCCTCAGCAGTGTATTTCAGTCAATCTGCCTGTTCTGCTTCCAACTCTGTCTCTGGTAAATCCTCTCACCCCCTGCACTTCTGGCCTACACCCCTGTTCTTGTATGCACAAATAAATAAAATAAATCTTAAAAAAATACTTTATAAAAAAAGAAAATATATCAAAATATTGGCAAAAGGATTTACTAGGATTTACAGTGATTATATTCCCTCCTGAAAAGCTCTGCTTTTAAAATTTTTTTTTTAAAGATTTATTTATTTTATTTATACAAGCACTGGGTGCAGTCAGAAGCGCGGGAGGGTGAGAGAATTCACCAGAGCCAGAGCGGGGAGCAGAGCAGGCAGAAGGACCAAGGCACACTGCTGAGGGGAGCAGCGGGTGGCAGGAGAGGTCTGCGCGCCATGTGGGACCCTCCTCTGGTGGCCGGGGAGCAGCCGGGGATCAAACGGGCACTGCAGAGGCTGCAGGCAGCCTCGCAACCCAGCACTCAACCACTGTGCCACTGGGGAGGCCCTAAATTTTTTACAATGAATATGTGTTAACTTTTAAATCATAAGATGAAAATAATTATTAGCTTTTAAAATGACACAGTTAAATATGATCATGAAAAGGATATTACGAAGAAAAGTGACAAAGATTATGGCAGTGAGTCACAAAGTAGTGGTGAAGAAATTGGACTCTACACCAAGACTATATAATCTCATGACTTTTCTCCTTGTTGACTGAATGGAGATATTAAGTTTCATCAAATCTAAGATTCCAGGGATTCTAAGATATATACACTATTATTTTAATCTTCCAATAACATTTTTAAAATGTTGTCAAAAACCACATTTCTCTTTTAGAGTGTGAAACAAAAGCGTCAGGTGATAAATGAACTATAGTATTATTTATTTTTTTTTAAAGATTTTGTTTTTATTTATGCATACAAGAGCTGGGCTACAGACCAGAGATGCAGGGGGTGAGAGGATTCACCAGAGACAGAATGGGGAACAGAACAGGCGGATTGACTGAAATACACTGCTGAGGGGAGCAGCGGGTGAGTCAGAAGAGGTCTTCTGCTCCCTGTGGGTTGCTCCCTGGCTAGCCGGGGTTGAATTCTGTGCTGTAGAAGCTGCGGATAGATTCACAGCATGTTGCTTAACCCCTTGTGCCACCAGGGAGGCCCTATAGTAATATTTATTCACAAGCTTTTATGAGGATTAAATAATCTATGTAAGCTCCTTGGGAGAGCTGACCACACTAAATAAATGCTTCACATATGTGGGACATTAATACATATTCAGTGAAAATGGATAAAATACCCCATGGATAAAAATGAAGATTTAGTTTGAGAGCTCTGAGGATGGTATGTAGATTGACAAATGGAAAAGGGAGGTGACTGAGGTCTAAGGAGTTGACTCTGATCATCAAGATCTAAAGCCAGAGTCTCCTACCCTCGCTGGCTGGCTATGAAAAGTCACAAGTGGGAAAAAGACCATTATTTTAGGAAGCAATATCACATAGGTTCCTAAAACTTAAATACTCAAATAACTGGGTAAGAAGTGAAATGTTGAGGGTTAAAGTAAAAATGAAGCAGAAGAATGTTTGAAGTTGAATGACTTAAATATTGGGACATCAAATTTATCTCATTTATTCCTATTATCTATTGAGTAACCACTCCATACAGAAAGCTTTGGAGTTGCATGGGTGTTGTGGAGATGGTGCTGCAAGGAAAAAACACATCACCAGGGCTCTATTTCTTAGACTTTGTGAACAAGTGAACAAAATTAAGACACATATATGTGTATAAGAATACTTGCAATTTGTTTGCCTATACCAGTGTGCATAAATTGTAGTAGAACTAAATAAAGTTAAATGCTAAAAAAATTTTATTACTTCACATTTTCTGGGCCACAAAAAAGGCTATAGAAAGTCTGCATTTCTGCAAGCACTTTTTGAAAAAGACCTACTGTGAGTAAACAAAGTACTCACAATTATCTTGGCTTAAGAAAAAGAACAGTGAAAGTGAAAGAATCATAAAAAGTATTAAAAAGCAATAGATTATTTAATTTTGGTCACTTAAAGGATAAGTCCTTTATGTTTTTAATTGCTCATGTATAAAGTACTAGCCAAATATTTACCATGTGGATGCCTAAATTAGATGAGTGCAAAAATGCTGGCAAAGGCTATGGCTAGGAAATGAGGTAAAGAATGTTGACCTAGTGGAAGAAATCTGGCAGAGTGAGTAAACCAGAACCCTTACCACCAGACCTGTTCACATTTTGAATAGAACAAATCTTGTATAGAAACAGGAGCTGAACTGGAAATGACCCAGAAACATGAGATACTCTATAGTACCAGGAATTACATTGGGGTCAAACAAAAGGAAAAAGGAACCGCTGACAGAAAGTTATTCCTTCAGTTTTTATGTGCCCTGAGCAGACAGTCTTAGAGCGCAGAATAGCCATAGTGGGGTCTGTAATAAACTTTAGGTCTATAGTGAATTTCATGGCTCAAGAGACAAAGTATATCATATTAGAACACATTTCCATTCTGCAAGAACTAAGCCCTTCAGATTTATCCTTCAAAGTTCCTAAAGAGAACAATTTCATCTTTGCAGAAGAAAGGTTCATCAAAGTACATTTGATGGGGTCAAAGATAATAATTGATAATGAACACTTCGTATGGGTGTTGATTTTCAAAACAGTGACTTATTTTTCATTATTTTATTTTATTAGGTGTTTGTGAATACCAAATTTGGAGCATATTCCCTCCAACTTAAAATTTGGTCCTCTAAAATATATAGGTTTTTCTCCTATGACAAAAATTAACCATGCTAATATAAGAAAAACTATGGAAATATTTGGCATAGGACTCTGAATGAGCTTGAAAAATGAGTTTGGATGTGCTTCAAATGTATGGAGGAATATTCTAGCATCCACCTACAAACATATGGCAGAATAATTGGCCTGGTGCTATTGGGATTCTGACTTGAAGATAGAGAAGGGGTATGGGAAGGTGTTTAAGACTCACAACAGACACAGAATCACTTAAAATTAACCAAAACTCTGCATTGGTGAAGGTAATTCTATGGGGACTACACCTGGGGGAGAGGGGAAAGCAAATACTGTTTAAAAATGAACAATGGAGGGGGGCGGAGCAACATGGCGGCGAGGAGATGCTGCGAGTAAGATCTCCCATTAAAAAAAGTTAATAGGGAGGAAAAGCGGCAGGTCCCAGTGAGAACTGAGACATGGAAGATAAACGGGTGACTCCAGCAAACTGCCCGAAGAAGAAAGTTGCCATAAAAGAGGACTAGAAGGGAGGAAAGCGTAGAACCCTGCTCTCCTCCCCCGCCCACAAAGTCGGCACTCTCTGACCAGCAGAGAGGAGGAAAAAACCAAACTAAAACGACCAATAAGAACAAACTACGCAGCTAGCGGGACTGTGAGTGGAAAGGAACTATTGCAGCCACCACACCCCGTGAACAGGAGCTGTGGAGAACCCTGCAGGATTCGCCGCAGCGGTGAGCAAACGGCTCAGGGCGCCATTAGAGAACAAAGAGACTCTGGAGGAGACCCGCACACAGCCCCAGGCCGGCCGGTAAGCTTGCGCGGAAAAGCGCTTGAAAAGCAAACGCGGATCGGGATCGCGGCTGCCCAGGTCCCCGTGCCTGCGACCTAGGCTTGCGGGGAGACGCGCGGAGGCCCTCACTGAGGTGAAAGTCCCTCCCTGAGTAAGCAGGAACCAGGTGCCCAGGCACGGGAGCAGGGTGCAAAAGGCGCCATTCCCGCGCCATTGAACTGGGCTACAGCCCGCGTCCTGGACCTGAGGGCTTTGGAACTGAAACCCGGGGCACGAAATTCAGGGCGTGGGTTCTCCACAACGGTGGGGCACAAGGCAGACACAGCACCCCAAAGCCGTTGAGGTTTACCCTACCATTCTCGCTCTGTTCCCTGTCCCAGAGAGGGGGGGCCGTCGAAAAGCAGCCCCCCAAGGACAATAGGAGAGATCTCTGGTGCCACCTAGCGACCAGAAAAAAAAGTCATTAACACCCCATAGAACAGGGAAATTTCTTAAGAAAAGACTTCTTGAAAAGGGCAGAAGGCTTCTGGAGGACCCAGTGGCCAGCTGGGAAGTTAGCCCACGCCAGGCCCCTTCCAACCAGCAGTCTGAGCCCACAGAGGGAGAAGGCACCCACGTCCGGGGCAGACCGGGCATGCAGAAGAGTGTGCCTGAGACCGGATGCACAGGGACTGCGTCCTGCTTCGCCATTTTAGATCAGGGACATTTCTTCAGTAAAGACTGCCTAAAACCAGCAGAAATCTCCCCCAGAAGCCAGAGATGGTTCCTGGAGGAGCCAGAGGGGAGCGGATAAGTTCACCCAAGATGACGGCCAGTCCGAGCAACACAGTGTCCCAATGCATACGACAAATTAGAAAACAGACAGAAGGGAGTAGAAGAACCACACACAACCTAACAACTCCTCAGGAAAGAAGCACACCACAAAAAGAAAACCACTCCCCAGATTGCAACGACAGCAACTTGGAAGAACTTCTGAGCCTTCCAGAAAGAGAATTTAAAATTGCCATGACTAAAAAAGTGATAGAAGTCATAAAGGAAAACAATGATCAGAAGAAGGAAATTGAGTCCCTAAAGAGGGAAAACAATGGTCAGAAGAATGAAATTGCGTCCCTAAAGAGGGAAGTAAAAGAAATGCAGGAGATCAAAGAATTAATGGAGGAACTAAAGAACTCTGGGAAAAGCAATGAAAGCAGAATAGATGAAATGGAAGAACGAATAAGTACTCTTGAAGACACAGAAATAAAAAGAACCAAAACAGAAAAGGAAAGAGAAGTACGAAGGAAAAAGAACGAAGAAAGACGTCGGAAACTATCTGACTCCATGAGGAAAGGAAATATAAGAGTTATAGGAATTCCAGAAGGAGAGGAGAGAGATGTAGGAACAGAGAAAATATTCCAGGAGATAATTGAAGAGAACTTCCCAAATGCGAAGGAGCTGAAAATTGATATACAAGAAGCAAGAAGAACACCAAAGTTCCACGACAAAAGGAAAAATACAGCAAGACACACATAATAGTAAAGCTCCTAAGAATCCAGGACAAGGAAAAAATAATGAAGCTGACAAGAGGGAAGAAACAGATAACATTCAAAGGAAAACCAATCAGGCTGACATCAGACTTCTCTGAAGAAACACTACGGGCAGGGAGAGAGTGGAGAGTCATAGTCAACAGACTCCAAGAAAACAGATGCCAAACAAGAATACTCTATCCCACAAAGCTCTCCTTCCTCTATGAAGAAAGAATAAGGACCTTCCCAGACAAACAGAAACTCCGGAATTTCATTACGACTAAACCCCCACTCCAAAAAATACTACAAGTAATCCTAAAGCCAGAACATCAGAGGGATGAATAACAACAAAAGAAGACCAAAAAAAAAAAGTTATTAAAAGAATAAATAAAATCAAAGGAAAGACAAACACAATATCAAATACAGATGCTAACATATCAATATTAACTCTAAATGTAAATGGACTAAACTCTTCAATAAAAAGACACAGAGTTGCAGCCTGGATTAAGAAACAAAACCCAACCTTTTGCTGTCTCCAGGAAACACATTTAGCTACAAAAGATAAAAATAGGCTCAAAGTTAAAGGATGGAAAACAATCCTACAAGCGAATGGACCAAAAAAGAAAGCAGGAACAGCTATACTTATATCAGAAAAAACAGACTTCAAACTCAAAAAAATAAAGAGAGACCCCAATGGTCACTACATTATGATCAAGGGGACAATACTTCAAGAAGAAATAACACTCATTAACATATACGCACCAAACGAAGGAACACCAAAATATATCAGACAACTGTTGTCCTCTCTGAAAACAGACATCACATACGTAGTGGGAGACTTCAACACACCACTATCAACAATGGATAGATCAACAAGACAAAAAATAAGTAAAGAAACTAAAGCTCTAAATAAGGACCTAGAGCATTTGGGCTTAATAGACATCTATAGAACACTAAACCCAAAAAAACGGAGTACACATTTTTCTCAAGCGCACATGGATCATTCTCCAGGATCGATCACATACTGGGGCACAAGACAAACATCAACAGATACACCAAGATTGAAATCATACCAACCATCTTTTCTGACCATGAAGGCATCAAACTAGAAATAAACCATAAAAAGAAGGCAAGGAACTATCCTACCTCATGGAGATTAAAAACCACACTACTGGAAGACCACTGGACTAACGAGGAGATCAAAGAAGAAATTAAAAAATTCTTTGAATTGAATGACAAGGAGGACACCAATTTCCTAAATGTATGGGATGCAGCAAAAGCAGTAATAAAAGGAAAATATATAGCAATAGAAGCTCACATCAAAAAACAAGAAAGAACTCAAAGAAACAACCTAATCTTGAAGCTCAGAGATCTAGAAAAAGAACAACGAAAAAACCCCAAAACAAATAGAAGAAAAGAAATAATAAAAACCAAAGCAGAAATAAATGAAATTGAAACTAAAAAAACAATCCAAAAGATCAATGAAACCAAGAACTGGTTCTTTGAAAAAATCAATAAAATAGACAAACCCCTAGCCAGGCTCACAAAGGTAAAAAGGTAGAAAGCACAAATAAATAGGATCATAAATGAAAGAGGAGAAATCACAACGGACACAGCAGAAATCAAAAGAATAATCAGTAACTACTATGAACAGTTGTATAGAAACAAGTTCAACAATCTAGAGGAGATGGACAAATTCTTACAACTCTACAATCACCCAAAGCTAGATAAAGAAGAAATAGAACACCTAAGCAGACCAATTACAATTAGCGAAATTGAAATGGTAATCAAAAACCTCCCCCAAAACAAAAGCCCAGGACCTGATGGATTTACAAATGAATTCTACCAAAGATTCAGAGATGAACTGGTGCCTATCCTTCACAAACTCTTCCAAAAAATTGAGAAGGAAGGGACAATACCAAACACGTTCTATGAAGCCAACATTACACTAATACCAAAACTGAATAAGGACAACACAAAAAAGGAAAACTACAGGCCAATCTCCCTAATGAACACTGATGCAAAAATCCTCAATAAAATTTTAGCTATCAGAATCCAACAATGTATCCATAAGATAATTCACCACGACCAAGTAGGATTCATTCCAGGGACACAAGGATGGTTTAACATCCAAAAATCAATCACGTTATCCAACACATCAACAAAAAGAAATATAAAAACCATATGATAATATCAATAGATGCTGAGAAAGCTTTCGACAAAGTGCAACACCCATTCATGATAAAAGCCCTTGAAATTCTTGGGATACAAGGAACATACCTCAACATCATAAAGGCCATCTATGACAAGCCAACAGCCAGTATCATTCTCAATGGTGAAAAGCTGAAAGCAATTCCATTAAGATCTGGAACAAGACAAGGATGTCCACTCTCACCACTGCTTTTCAATATAATACTGGAAGTCCTAGCCAGAGCAATAAGACAAGAGAAAGACATCCAAGGAATCCAAATGGGAAAAGAAGAAGTCAAACTATCACTATTTGCAGATGATATGATAATATACATAGAGAACCCTAAAAACTCCACAGAAAAACTAATTCAACTCATCAATCAATTCAGTAAAGTGGCAGGATACAAAATCAACATGCAAAAATCAGTAGCCTTCCTATACACAAACAATAAATCTGAAGAAGAAGAAATCAAAAAAAACATCCCTTTTAGTATCGAAACAAAAAAAATCAAATATTTGGGAATAAATCTAACAAAAGAGGTAAAGGACCTATACAAAGAAAACTATAAAACACTGTTAAAAGAAATAGAAGAAGACACAAAGAAATGGAAAGACATCCCCTGCTCATGGATTGGAAGAATAAACATTATTAAAATGGCCATCCTACCAAAAGCAATATACAGATTCCATGCTATTCCAATCAAAATTTCAATGTCATTCTTCAAAGAAATAGAACAATTATTGATGAAATTCATATGGAATCACAAAAAACCCCGAATAGCCAAAGCTCTCCTGAAAAAAAAAAAAGAAGGGAATGGAGGCATCACACTCCCAGACTTCAAACTATACTACAAAGCCATAATCATCAAAACTGCATGGTATTGGAACAAGAACAGACATACAGACCAATGGAATCGAATAGAAAATCCAGAAATAAACCCACAGATTTATGGTCTACTAATCTTTGACAAAGGAGCAAAGACTATGCAATGGAGCAAAGAAAGTTTGTTCAATAAATGGTGCTGGGAAAACTGGGTCGCTACATGCAAAAGAATGAAGCTTGACCACTACCTCACACCATACACAAAAATCAACTCAAAATGGATTAAAGAACTAGACATAAGACCTGAAACCATAAAATACATAGAAGGAAATATAGGCGAAACACTACGTGATTTGCATATCAAAGACATCTTTACAGACAAATCACCCAAAGCAGTGATAGTGAAGGCAAAGATAAACAGCTGGGACTACATCAAATTAAAGAGCTTCTGCACAGCAAAACAGACAATAACCAAAACAAAGAGAAACCCCACCAACTGGGAGAACATTTTTGCACACAACACTAATGATAAAGGACTGATCACAAAAATCTGCAAAGAGCTGATGAGACTCAGCAACAACAAAGAAAATAATCCAGTCAAAAAATGGGCAGAAGAGCTAAAAAGAAACTTCTCTGAAGAGGAAATGCAAATGGCCAACAGGCATATGAAAAAATGTTCAACATCACTTGTAATCAGGGAAATGCAAATCAAAACTACCATGAGATACCATCTTACACCAGTGAGAATGGCACATATTAAAAAAACTAGCAACAGCAAATATTGGCGAGGTTGTGGAGAAAAAGGAACTCTTCTGCACTGTTGGTGGGAGTGCAAACTGGTCCAACCACTGTGGAGAGCTGTGTGGAGATTTCTGGACCTACTAAAATAGAGCTTCCATATGATCCAGCAATTCCGCTCCTAGGTATTTACCCAAAGGACACAGAAACATCAATTCCAAAGAACACCTGCACCCCTATGTTTATAGCAGCACTATTTATAATAGCTAAGCTTTGGAAACAGGCCAAATGCCCAAAAATAGATGACTGGATCAAGAAGATGTGGTACATATATACCATGGAATATTACTCAGCATTCAAAAAAGATAAACACATGCAATTTGCAGCAACATGGATGGCGCTGGAAGGGATCATGCTCAGCAAAATAAGCCAGAAAGAAAAAGAAAAATACCGGATGGTCTCACTCATAGCAGGAATCTAGAAAACTTTAATAAGGGACCAGGAAAATGAATAACTATAAGAAAGTGAAAATAAAAATCAACAAAAAACTATGAACCAGAGACACTTTTTGGGGGGTGGGGGGCAGGAGGGGAGGGATTGGGGTCAGAATGGGGGGTTTGCAATCGTATGGGGGAATATAAAAATAAAATTTATTATTTAAAAAAATAAAAAATAAATAAAAATGAACAATAATGTAAAAAATAAATAAAATTAATCAATTAACCAAAACTCAATACAGAATAATATACAATAGTAGAGCAATCTCAACACTTATACGATGTCTGGAATATGTGTTGTAAGCTTAGAGCAAGTACCTCATCAGGAACAATATTAAACATGTTTATAAGATTTTGAAAAAAAAATTATTATTATAGATGATGTGTTGTACACAAATATATTAGTTTCCAGGACACTGGAGAGATCCACAAAACATACAACATAAGAACAAATCCAAGATGCTCAAACTTCCACTATTCCCTTCAGTATTTAACTCAGACCAACTTTGGCCACTTGCTTTTCTTCTTTATTCTCCATGTAAATACTTGTTCCTTGGGACATTAGCAGTTTTGTTTCTTCTTCTTGCTCCTCATAACAAATCACGTGTAGAGGAGTGTTACCCTCCGTGTCTTGGGTATTTGTGAATATTTTCTACAGAAGGAATGAATCATCTTCAAGTTACATTTGGTTGCTGCCTGGTGCATTGCTGTACACTCACAATAGTCCTTAGCCTCTGGGTTCACCCTGCCTTCCAGTGACATGACAGTGATCTTATGCTTGTTTTCAGAAGCAGCGTAATGTTGGGGAGTACAGCCATTTTGATTGACAGCATTCACTTAAGCACTTTTTCCCAGAAGGACTTTTACAATCTCACCCTGGCTGGCAGAAGTGTCAGTATGAAGAGAAGACCAACCAGCATCATCTATCTTTATCATTCACTGGCACTCCGAGTTTCAGTAAGAATTCAGCAATTTCTCTATGTCCAGCTGAGCATGCCCAATGCAATGAAGTTCTGCCGTCTTGGTCCAGAAGCTTGAGATTTATCTGCCAATATCTTCTCCTTCAACTCCTCCAACTTCCTGGGTCAGGCCAAGTCAAAGACCATTAGATTGGACATACACTTCATCCAGTTGCTTTCCCAGGATCTCAGTCAAGAGTCCTTTTTTAAAAAACTAGCATTTGTACTTGCCAATTGTTTTTAGTTTTGTAACAGAATCTTTCAGGTTTTCAGAAAATGACAGACTTTTTTGAATCTTGGGGTGTAACAGCTTTCATCCATCCAACTTTCAATCTTGATGATTCCAAGAAATCTCCCGGGAGGAAGAAAGGTAAGTTGCAGTCATGGAGGAGAAGGCCTCAGTGGGTCATGACGAGATACTCCTAAACATTTGCTCACCCTCCTCCCTTGATTGCACTGGCTTAGAACAAAAAAAAAAAAAATGTTGTCTAACCTCCATGGATGACTTCCACTTTCAATTAGCAATAAAAACCTTTAGTAGATCATTGCCCACAATGCGTGACCAATAAGCTTGTCTTTGCATGGACAGTTTTAATCTTTGAACCAGAAGACACAAATTCCTATTTTTGCAGGGACCAGATGAGCTCAGTGAAGTCAGGATAATAAAAATCAAAAATCAACTGAACAAGTACAATGATAAATGTTGACTGACAATGATGCTTGCCCTTACTGTAGAGCAGAAGAGAGAGAAGGTGGTTTTAGTCACTGTGAGAAGAGACGTTCCATTTGATAGTGGCAGACACCATTTTGCTTCCACTGATGGCTGTCTGAGCAATTTGGGTCCACTCGCCAGCTCCTCTGAATTTTCACCTGATGCTGGCTTCATGGGCATATGGTCTGTGCAGTCACAGGACCATAGGAAGGCCCACATTTTCTTTATGTTCTGCTGTTACTGTCATGAAATTCTTAATCACTTTGAACATGGAGTGTCTGCATTTTCATTTTGCACTGGATTCCCAAAATGATGCAGCCAGTCCTGTTTCAAAAGAAGCTGTGCAGCTATACTTTTCTGTAAAATCTTCTAAGTATTGGCAATTTTAAGTTTTGCCAATTGATTCAAATTTTAAAATTCAGTAAACACTACACATTTGCCAGCTAACTATTCTAGGAACAGGCGATAGTTTTGGCTTTTTTTAAAATTAATTTATTTATATAAGCACTGGGTACAGTCAGAAGTGTGGGAGGGTGAGAGAATTCACCAGAGCCAGAGTGGGGAACAGAACAGGCAGACTGACGAAACACACTGCAGAGGGGAGCAGTGGGCACGGCAGGAGAGGTCTGTCGCACCATGTGGGACTCTGCTGGCGGCCGGGATCGAACTGGCACTGCAGAGGCTGCGGACAGCTTCACAGCACTGCGTTCAACCTCCTGCGCCACCAGGGGAGGCCCTGAACATGTGATAGTTTTTAATCCATCTTATAATTATACTAGAACAACTTGGAACAATGAGATCCTAAACACAACCTCACCAATCCATTTTACATCCAGGCAAGGGAATAGTCACAAGGAATAATAACAGAAACACCGGTTGCCACATATAACATTCGCTCTACTGGGTCTATTGGGGAGATTTTCCTAGACATTTTTCCCATAGCAAAAAACACAAGGAATTTGAGTTTTGTGGCACGTGTGACATTGTGCACTTTCTGCTTCATCACATTAATTTCTTGGATGGTGCTCCTGCCGAAAAAGTTTCTTTTATCTTTGGGTGACATATTTTTTCAGTGATTATAAACCACTGTTGATTTATTATGATTTACACAGCAATTATCCAACTAATATCTGCTGGCTTAGTCAGGGTGCAATACATTTCTAGGGTCCAGTCTACTGTAAGGAAGTATATGATCAAATTCGAACCCCGGGTTGCTGGCAATTTCTTTGTTCCCTCCTTTCTTATGCCACCAGCATTAGCAACACTTTATGTGACATAAAAAAGGGAACAGCGATGTGGAGATATATTCTAACACAACTGTTTTACTGTTTCTTACCACTAACACATTAGAAATGTGTGCTTTCCTAGGTTACCAGATATTATATAGATTCTGATATTTTTTAAGACTATTTTTTTTAAGATTTATTTTTATTTATTTATACAAGCACTGGGTACAGTCAGAAGCGTGGGAGGGTGAGAGAATTCACCAGAGCCAGAGTGGGGAGCAGAGCAGGCAGAAGGACCTAAGTACATTGCTGAGGGGAGAGGCGGGCGGCAGGAGAGGTCTGCGTGCCATGTGGGACCCTCCTCCAGTGGCCGGGGAGCAGCTGGGGATCGAACCAGCGCTGCAGAGGCTGCGGGCAGCTTCGCAACCCAGCGCTCAACCGCTGCGCCACCGGGGAGGCCCTAGATTCTGTGATTTTTAATTTTGTCTTAAAACCAGGTCTATTTTTTTTAAATGTGAAATAAAAATATAATCGCTTTTAAGAGTTTCCCAGTTGATATTTCTTTGCCTTATGCCCCCTTTGTAGCTCTCTCCTATGGCCTAGAGAGTTCTGGTAGGTGATTTGTAATTGAATGTGTGCTTTTACAAATCTTGAAGCAGACAATGACTATATTTCTCATATTGAAAATGTCACGCCTGAAGTCATTAGTTTCATCATTTCATTCCAGTGTGCCTAAAATCCTCATGTTCAAAGTAGATTAAACTTTGGAGTGTAGTGGAGGAGAGTGGTAGGATTTAGAGACAACTTAGTGGAAAGATGTTGAGATGGGTTAAAACACGTGTTTTCAGAAACTATACCGTAAATGTTAAAAACAACCTACCTGTGCCTTGAGTATCATGGAACCCTAGTCCCAGCCAGATTAAGGGTTTTATTTAATTTAAACAGGTTTTTTGAACTTTCACCTTACCCTGTGAAATTATCTATTCCTCCCCGGGGCTCTTGGGGTAATCCAGTGAATTTTTCATGCCAACTGCTAGAATGGATTTCCCCACTCACATTGACAAAGGTTGGGAAGGAAAGATTGTGTGGCAGATGAGTGGGATGTTTTGGGAACACAGCAGGATGTGGATGGTGTGGCTGGTCTTTGTGCATTCATGTGGCAGCCCGCCGGGCCACTGGGCCAACAGTGCCCTGTGTTTGCTCCTTTGTTGTTTTGTACTATGTGGTGCCAGCAATGTTCTGGCAGCTGATACCATCAGCAGGTGCCCCTAAAACAGCAAGTATCCCTAGGAAGACAGGAGGAAATAATGTTTGTGGTCACTGGGGCCTTGTGCCACCTTTCAGAGGGTACTGGCTTTTGTTGTTTGTTTATTATTTTTACATCGAAGGGTGCCACCCTTCTCATTGTGCATCTTTGAAGACATCGAGATTCCGCTGCTTTTCTCTGTTCTTATGAAGGATCATGTGTGTAAGAGTAAATAACCCCAAGATACTGGGAGGAAACTGGACTGACTTGAAAAGGCCACATTTGGAATTAAACAAGTGAATACCACCATTCAAGCAAAACAGGAAAGATGAAGTTTTCATTAAGAAATAGCTGCTAGCATCCAAAGAAACTATGTGACACGTGCAGGACTTTTTGGTACATCCAGTGTGTATTTTTCAAGGATGCAGGATGACCACAGGCAGACCCTTAGGAAGATAGCATTTGGGATTCAAACACAATAAGCAGATCTAATCACTGTGTTCATGACCAGCAAACTCTTCATATTTATCTACATGTTTCAACATTAATCTATCAGTGAAGATACTGAAGTTCAAAATAAGAGCTCCCTACAAGAATGCCTGTGGCAGGCATTGATTTCCACTGGGAAATAATTGGTTAATAAGGTGAAAATTATTATAGTTTCATTTATCTATAATTAACTCCTTCTTATTTACTTCAAAATATTGGATTCATCTTTCATTCAAAACCTGGCCCATCAAAGGGTACTATTTCTTCTCTTCTAAATTTTATTAACTGTAAATTCCGAGTTGTTTACCTGATTGAGTTTGTTTTCTCTGTGTGGTAGGGGGCCAAGGTTATTTGTGGAGAGTGAAAGAGATTAAATAGTTTAGAAGACTCATGATTAGTAATGAGAGCCTGATCTGGCCATGGTTGGAAATGAGCAAGTTGCAGGAGAGGTGCAGAATTGCTGGGCCATTTTGAGGATGTAGTTGGACTAGGGATAAAGACTACATAATGTCACTAAAATGCAAAATAATTGTGAGGTTTTTTTCTCACACAGAAGGATATTTTGGAAGTTTGAAGTGGGGAGATAGGGGAGCATGAGGTGGTAAAGAAAGATGATGGGAGAAAAAATTGAGGGTTATATTAAGAGAACTGAAGTGACAGAACAAGGAAACCATAAGAAACAGCCTTCGTTGAGCTCAGGGAGGTGGAATTTTGAGATTACTTGCACAATCCTCTTAGTTAACAAATATGGAAACTGAGGCTCAAGTTGGTTACGATTTTTTCAGAACACTATGCCATCAAACAAATCATTATGATAATTTCCCACTTTCCTAATGAACTTTATAATAAATGAGAATTTCATTTTGAGCAAAATCTTCACATGGATAGCCACTAGCTTCAAATAGATAGACAGGAGCAACAGCATGTAATTAAAATAAAACTATAAACCGGGCCTCCCCGGTGGCGCAGCGGTTGAGCGCTGGGTTGCGAAACTGCGCGCGGCCTCTGCGGCGCCGGTTTGATCCCCGGCTGCTCCCCGGCCACTGGAGGAGGGTCCCACATGGCGCGCAGACCTCTCCTGCCGCCCGCTGCTCCCCTCAGCAGTGTACTTCGGTCCTTCTGCCTGCTCTGCTCCCCGCTCTGGCTCTGGTGAATTCTCTCACCCTCCCTCCCGCACTTCTGACTGTACCCAGTGCATGTATAAACAAAACAAACAAACAAACCAGCAAACAGATAAATAAAGCATGCCTCTATTAAGAAAAAAAAAAATTAAAAAAAAAATAAAAATAAATAAAACTATAAACCATCATACTAATTTAATATACAAAAATTATGGTAAGTCACATAGATATGATATACAATGATATGATATATGATATATACCCAATAAATTTCTTTGCACTGGCTTAAGAATTTGCATAATCTAATACCTTGCTGAACTTCACGTTTTGTCTCTTTCTACTTGTCACTTTCGCCATTTAGGGTCAATCCATACTTTTATAATTCTATGTCTTTTCTTGTGCTATTTCATTTGTTTAGAATATTCTTACCTCCTAGCCCATGTGATAAAATCACAATTATTCATCACATTTTTTTCTCCTTTATTATCTCATCTTTCAATGAGCTGCTTCAGTTGAAATTCATTTATTGAGTACTGAAGTACAATTTTGCTGCTGATGGTAGTTCTCAAAAAAACCTCACTATTTTTAAAAGATATGGAACAATATTAGGGATAACATAGTAAAATAAAATAGCAAATTTGAATTAATATTTAAATCCAGTCTAATAATGGGCATAGTATATAAAGATATTGATTAAATAATAATTAGATTAAAATGAGTAAAAATAACTACACTTCTCCAGTTGGAAATATATAAAAGTTGATTTAAAAAAATATGATATTATAAAGAAATAAAACAAAGGATCAGTCAAAACCAAATCAACAACAAAACCTAGAAATCCATTTCAGAATTGAAATTACCTGAGGGGTAACAGGAGGGTCAGAGCAAAGTGCTATAAAGCAATGCTACTTAATAAAAATTTTAAGGGGCCTCCCCGGTGGCGCAGCAGTTGAGTGCTGGGTTGCGAAGCTGCCCGCAGCCTCTGCAGCGCTGGTTCGATCCCCAGCTGCTCCCCGGCCACTGGAGGAGGGTCCCACATGGCGCGCAGACCTCTCCTGCCGCCCACCTCTCCCCTCAGCAGTGTACTTCGGTCCTTCTGCCTGCTCTGCTCCCCGCTCTGGCTCTGGTGAATTCTCTCACCCTCCCACGCTTCTGACTGTACCCAGTGCTTGTATAAATAAATAAATAAATCTTTTTTAAAAAAAAGAGTATATTTTAAATAAATAAATATTTTTTAAAGTTTTTTAAAAATGACAAACTATGAGATAATTAAAAAAAAAAAACATGACAGGTTAGGAGATAAGATACAGGCACTATTAAATCCCTAGTTAGGATGTAAGTTGTCAGAATTTTTAACATCCTTCAAATGTTTAAATGAAGGTACCAATTGGTATTTATATATGACATTGTTTCTTTTGTGCATCCATATATTTTTAATTCTCAGTTGCTCATTTTTCATTCTCATTAGATATTGAGATTAATACAGAACTGGGATCCTAATGAGAATGGGTAGACTCTTCAGTAAATAAATCTTACTCAATTCAGTTGTGCGCATGAATTTGTTTTCAAATTTTCAGGACAATGTGGTTTGTGTTCCTGAGAGAAAAAAAAAAGGCTCATAAAAAGTTCAAGTGAACAAGCTATCCAGAGCTAGAGGATTTGGAATGACTGGACAGGAATTGTGAAACAGGACTTGTCTTCAGACGGCATCCACAGATGCTTGTGCTGACCATGTTTGTGAAGACTTGGAGAAAATGGTTGAGAAACTTAAGATGTCCTTTTACAGCAGGTTATTAGTGGTATCACTGAAAGGTAATTTGGAAAGTAAAGTTTCATTGCCCTCCCCCCCAAGCTACCATGATAAAACTGTGAGCTAACTTAAAATATTGTGCTTCTTGAGCATAGACCTAGACCAATGCCCTGACTGCACCCTTCTATTAGGATTACTGTCCCCAAAGTCTCTTGTCTAGAAAATTTTGAGCTATTATTGATGCTCACTAAGACCTGAGTTTGACAACTCCGACATCACTGGAGGATCAAATCATAGGACAAAACAAGAAGTGACTAATGGAGGCCTTATCTTTTGGGTTGTACTTTATTTTTAACCCACCTTGAACAGAATAGAGATTTTTCACTTAGAAGAAAAACATACATCCATAATTGGTTTTCCTTTAATAACTCCACTATAAAGGAAAAACTTTGATTATTTTTCATTCTAAGTTAATTTTCTTTACATAGATATATATGTAGCTGTTGAGTGACTATTGATTTTATTGCTCCTAAACAAGGATATAGTTTTTTCTTGAAGCATTTCTGCGTCCTCCTAAAACTGTCCCATAGTAAACCTTCTACACGGTTATACGCTCTCAGTCCTTCTATTCTGAGGTCCTAAAACAACTTCACTTTAGATGAGTTACAGAGGAGTTCAACTACTGTCTAACTTGAGAGTAGGTGCTGAATTCCCTAGTTCCCCACGTTTGTTTCCTTTCCTGAACTTTCCTTTTCTGGGTCTAAATTTACCTTGGATACTTTAGCCATGCAATGCCTAACCTTACTTCCTCTAGCTTATATCCCCTTTCCTGGGAATCCTGAATTGCTTTCCTTCCTAAAGCCAGTCTGGTACAGCAGTTAAAAGCTCAGACCTGGAGCCAGCCTTCTGGAAGTTCATAAGCCATCTTTGCCAGTTAGTAGGTATGACCTCTTACTTCAACTCCACCACTCACCATGGCCAGTTTTCTGTGCCTCAGTTCCCTCAACTGCAAAATAAGCATACTAATAATAGTCTCTACCATGTAGAATTCTTATTTTATTTCATATTATATATATATATATATATATATATAATGCTTAGAACAGTATCTGCCACATTGGAAATACTGAATAAATGTCAACTCTTTATAAATTCAGAGACACATAGTTCATTCTGACAGGAAAAACAATACCCATTGTTTAAATGTGGATAACTACTGCTATATCAATTTCACTGGGAATATGGAACATACAACAGGAGCAATTCATCACTTACCAGGAGATAAAGATTTCAATAGAAATATTTGTTACTTCTTACTTTGAATTTCTAGGTAAATGAGTAAGTATAGATTGCCTTATTGTGATTAGTACTCTGATTGCCAAGTAGCCAGAATTTTCACCCACAATTTCCCTCCACCTACTCCTAGCCTAGCCAGTGCCAACAACCCACAGAAACTGCATGCTGACTCTATCTGGCTCATTGCTAGGGATCCACTTGGATCTAGGCAGTCTCAAAAAATTCAGTGGGCCCTGACTCACTTCTGTTCTAAAGAATTTCTAAAGACAGTCAGCCTCAGGAATACCAGAATGCAGAAAGTGTTGGCTTTTCTGGGATGTGGTGGGGATTTCTTTAGCCCTGAGAGATCCTTTCTCTACTATTTGTGAGTACCCAAATTCCATCATTAGCAGTCTTTCACTTTTATAGTTTGTAAAAATCAAATTGTTGTTAAATGATAATCTATACCTGACTTGAGATGAGACACATAAGACCCGTGAAGAGGTGGGAAGAGATACAGGATAGTGGGAATGGAAACAAACCTTCAACTTCTCAGTAAGATATTTTTCTAAAGTCAATCCTGTTACCTAGTCTGAATCAACGCTGACATCTCAGGATTTTCCAGGCTAAGAAAATTCCTTGTGAAGAAAAATAAGACAGATTCAGAAAATATAAATAAGAGCCTTCAGATCTGAGTCAGTAAGATCACTTGAATTTCTCATATTTGGCCAGACTTCAACACCTCTCAGGTCTGACCTGGAAAATAGCAACAACAGAAAAAAAAAAAAAAAAAAAAAAGGGAGTTGACCTACTTTTCTGAAAATATCTACCAATTGAAGAAGTAGTTTTTGGTTGGTTGTGACATAAAGGCCATATGGATAATAGAGTTTGAAATTAATGCTGCCACCTAAAATCTGCTTCTTCTATGCATGTAGTTTCCTGATCACATTTAATACCCTTATGTTTGACAGGGGTAAAGCCATCAAGAACACCGCACATACTTGGGTAGGTTATCCTATGAATAAGGAAGCCCAGGAGGGGGCCAGTTGGGACCAAAATCTAGCTACAATCAACTCTGCACCTTGACTCAGATACTTCCAGTGAAAAAGGTACATTAGAAAGACCTTTCAAAAGCACTACAATGACTAATGCATAAAGATGCATATGTCTCCATGGGGTATCTTTTATTAATTCCCAAAAAAGGTTTCCATGGAATGTGACAATAGTCTTTCAGCTTCCCAGAATTCTGAAATCTTTGTTTATAATATTATGAAACTATCCATTACATAGGCCTTCAAGAGATGCAAAGCCCACTATATAAAGAAAGCAGATTAGATAATTGTGCAGTCTACCTTGTGATTAAGGTAAAAGAATATGATTATTTAGATGCATATTCCCTGGACTGTGAATTGGGCGTTGGAGATGCACAGAAAAGGACAGGAAGAGTTCTTGGGGACAAGAGCAAAATCTGGTTTTCAAAGCAACAAAGGCAGGGTTAGAGGCAATTGTAGGAAGCATCAATTATCCAGTGCCAAGTGATGGCTCTGCAAGCTGGGCTGCCTGAGACTCTGGGTTAGCTCTGTCAAAAGGGTTTGGTTGTTGCCATGGTTACTGCAGTCTCCCTTGTGTCCACCCTGTTTCCCAATGTGATTCTCCAATTTTCTTCATAATAAATTCTTTTTGTACTTAAATTGGTCTCAGTGATTTATAAACAAGATCTCTGAGTGAGGAATGAGGTAGGAAGTGCTTTGATCCTGGATTATCAATCATCTAGAGGGAAAAATTATCCTAGCAGTATTATCAGACAGAATTCTCCACCTTCCTACCACCAGACCTGCAGAAGTATCTACTTCCTCTGAACTAACTCACCTGGCTTTGGATCCAATCCGCTCTTACCAATGCAGAAATCTTAGATTATCAACTACTCATTTCTTTCTTGTTCATTTAATCACCTCTTCTCAACTAGATCCTTCTTGTCAATATTTGAATATAATCATCTAGCTCCCGGTTAAATAAAATGATTTGCCTTGAGCCCTGGTATCTGTCTGACTATTTGCTCTATTTCACAGTTTACCAACAGCAGTGCCAGAGTACTGTATGTTCCAAGAATGAATTCCAGGTGTGCCATGAGATACTGAAGGTTGTAAATATTTATGATAACAAAAAAGTTCAATCAATTTTACAACCATTCCTAGTGTAACAGTCGAATTTATATTTGAACATTATTTTTATAGGTCCTTCTCTAAATCCTAAAGTCAGTAAGTATTATTTTGTGTTCAAGACATTTCACATGCTACTCACTCCCAGAGTACAAACACCATTGCCTGTAACATGTTCCTCCCCTTGACTTTTCCCATCAATTATTCCAGTCAGTCTGATTCTGTCATGGTTCCGTTATCATCATTTTACATTTGACTTCACTACTCACATTTTCACCATTTTTTTTTCTTTAGGCATAGAGGATTTATATTATTGTTCTTATTTTTATCATGACAGACAGAAGAGATGGCGTAGCTCTTTGTCACCCCATCTCTGTCTGAATATTCAGCCTTGGGGAAAGACCTCTGCAGTATTTTATCACATGGAGGAAATAGCAGCTATAATAGTGGTTAACCACAGTAAGCCAACTCCTGTGTCTTTGTAAATGTTCTTATCCCCATACTTTCCGAAAGTCTGAACTCCAGCCAGGGTGTTCACCTCTATTGGAATGTTCTCTCAAATTGCCATCAGTCAAAGTTTTAGCCATGGGAGCACCACTTTGTGCCAGGGACTATACATTGCCCATATGCTATGCAGCATGCAGCCTTTGGTTTCAGCTGGGCAATGAATACCATCTCAAACCCCCACCTTCACACTTGCTATCTCAGACCACCCCCAGTATCTATTGACTAAATGATTCTCTGGGAAGCAGATCTCAAGATGGAATTAGAAGTGCAAGATATTTACTGGCAGGAGTTTCTGAAAAATAATAAGGAAAGAGAGTAGGAGTATGTGGGGGAAACCTTCAAGCAATGATATATATCTGATATGTCTGAAGAGAGGACCCAAAAGAGGGTTGGGTCAAAAAATCCTAGTGTGCAGTAAATGTCTACGACAGTCTTGACCAGGCCAAGGGCAAGCCTCAGAACAAAGATTGCCATAAAAGATACTTAATCTTTCATCACTCGCCCCCTTGCCAACCCACACACACATAAGCAATCACTCAAAATCAATTTTGCTTCCTAAATATTCTTGTCTTCCTACTACTCTCCAAATTCACTGGGACTACGAAAATGCTTTCATAATCCCCTAGGTTTTTCATAATCTATACTTTCTATATTAAAATTCTATAGACATCATATCATTAGGGTAATCTGTTGTGTGCATTTGTCCAAGCCAAAAATTCTTCTATTCCCTACAAGATGAAGCCCAAACTTCCTAGGATTATATAAAGATCATTCACAATACAGCCTTTAACCCCCTTTTTTATACCTTAATGTCTTGAACTTGACCTCATGAAGCTTCCTACACAATGTTTATGAACTCCACTTTTGTGCATACTGGAATGACCTTGTTCCTACATCCTTTTCTTCCTGACCTGACTGCTATTCATGATTCAAGCCTCAGATAATCTTCAGAAAATCTTCATTGACTCTCCAGACAGGAAAAAAAAAGCCCCTCCTGTGTGTTCCTGGAGACCATATGTATACTCTGACAGGAAACCTTAGGTTGAAAGTTTGTTACATATTGTTGCTCTTACAAACCTGCGCAAAGGGTCTGGTAGCTATCTTTTTATTCCCAGAATTTGACTTAGAGGTTGTTATCTATCTAAGCAGATAACAAATGCTTGTTGAACTAAAGTATTAAGTCTTAGGAAGTGAGCTAATTCTTTCTAATTAGCTGGGTTCTCTCTTAAAATTGTATATCTTTTGGAAAGTTTAATCTGGTCAGAAAAATACATCCTTACAAGTCTTTGACTGAAATTTTTCAATAGATTAAGAGCTTGGAAAATTAGGATCAATCCAGTGGAAATGTTCGATTCTTACTGATACAGTAACTTGACTCTCTCCTTCGTTGATAGAAATCCTGATTCTAAAATAATACCTTATCAAAATTTTTAAAAAGATTTATTTATTTATTTATACAAGCGTGGAGGGTGAGAGAATTCACCAGAGTCAGAGCGGAGAGTAGAGCAGGCAGAAGGACCGAAGTACACTGCTGAGGGGAGCAGCGGGCGGCAGGAGAGGTCTGCCGGCCATGTGGGACCCGTCGGCCGGGGATCGAACCGGCACTGCAGAGGCTGCAGGTAGCTTCGCAACCCAGTGCTCAACCCCTGAGCCACCAGGGAAGCCCAATTCCTCATCAAATTTATAGATTCCCTCCATTATAGAAGATAGTAATAATAGCATCACTGAAAAATAAAGAAACTGTAAAAAAATAATATGGAGGTAAGTAGATAAAATATTTTCTCTCTTTGAAAATATGCACAATGTGACTCCATTTTGGGATAGAAAAAATAAACAGAAACCTTACAAATGATCACACAATGACTAGTAACTATTCTCTATATGGAACCTTTTTAAACAGCTTACAAATTCTCCTTTTCACATATTGGATTATCCTTGGAAAACTTTGAGCTTTCTTAAGATATTTCCCCCTAAAATGGACAAAAATTAGGCTTGTCAGCAAAAATCTTTGTGCCACAAAAAGAACATCTCTTTTTCTCTTCTGCTCTGTGAATGTGTGTGTTTGAAGTGTACACAGAGATTATCAAGGGATTTGAAGCATTTAAGAAGCACAGATTACTTTAAAAAAATGTTGAGTTGCATTTAAATAAGAAAAATAAAATACACTTTTAAAGATAAAAAAAGATTTTTTTAAAGTCCTTTTCATTGTCTTTGTTTCCTATTTCACTTTGAACATTTGAGGCTGAAAATATGTAATCAAGATGAGTTCATTCATTCATAAGTAGACTGTCAGGTAGTTTTAGAAATTCCTTTTCACTTAAAGAAAATACATATCAAGGCACTTGCCTCCAATTACTGTATTGTTGATGACAGAGTTGGGAATAGGACTTAGAATTTCTCTGTGAAATTTAATGAATATGAAAGTCATAAAAATAATTTGGAACAATGCCTTAAGGGTGAAAGTAGTTATGGGGATTTTGTGACCTGCAACGAGTATAAAAGAGTTGTGGTGGAAAATAAGAATCAGAAGGACTGCGATGGTTTTCTCCAAGTTGGAGAGGGAGTGCTAGAATGTTGAATGACTTGGTATTTCGGTTTGGTACTTTGATTACCTCTTCATATTTCTTCTAAGAAAGAAAACACATGTAATCCACAAATTGCATGATGGCACTGCCATAACATGCCATGATTCCTCTGCTTCAATTCTTTTCTTTCTACAGGTAATATTGGCCATCTACAGAAAATAGTAAACATGTTTTATAGGCCAAGCCCCCAAGAAATCCTCTCAAACCTGTAACTTTCTGAGATTGCTTCTCCAACTCACAGTCATACCTGGGTAAGTGCCCTGGTATGCCAGCATACACAGTCCCCAGGACGCACACTCTCTCTGTGGCCACCACCCGACTCTTGCCAATAGCTTACTCCTCCAGTCTACCTTTACAAACGTGCATATCAGAACCAACCAAAAAGCCTAAAAAACATGTTACCAGTCCCACACCCAAACTCTTGCAAATTCTGATTAAGGATTAAAGGGAAAACTGAGCTTATATACTTAAAAAAAAAAAAAAAACTCGTTCAGCTAGATCTTATGTACAAATGTCATACTATAAAATAGGAAGGGAAGTCTACCACTCCCTTTTTGAAAGAGTGCACAGAAAAAGAAAGAGAAGCTTATTGCTGAAGTAGCCCATCTAATAATAATCTCCCATGTATTTCTTTTCTAACAACCACTCAATGTCTAGCCTAATTTACCTACTTCTTAGACTATTACATTTATGAGTTATATTTGCTTGATCACCCCAGACCTTACTATGGATTTGCATTTCCTAATAAAAGAATTATAAGTCATATTCCTAGTAGTAAGCACCTTTTCTTTATACCAACACAGGATTATCACATGATTGAGCAATTCAACTTCTGAGTATGTACTTAAAATAATTGAAAACTGACTTGAACAGATATTTATTCAGCTGTGTTTACAGCTGCATATTCACAAAAGCCAAAAAGTAGAAGCAATGTAAGTGTCCCTTTGAAAGATAACTGGATAAGCAGAATGTGGTACATATATACAAAGTAATATTATTCAGCCTTTAAAAAGGAAAAACAATTCTATATTTGCTATATCATGAATGAAACTTGAAGACATTATGCTAAGTCAGTCACACAAAAAAGCAAATATTAAATAATTCCATTTGTATGAGATGCACAGGAAAATTCATAGACACAAACAGTAGAATTGTGGTTGCCAGCCGCTATGAGGATGAGGAAACAGTGAGTTGTTATTTTATGGGGATAGAGTCTCTGTTTTGCAAGATAAAACATTCTAAAGATTGGTCCCACAATTGCATTTACTTAACATTACTGAACTGTACACTTAGAAATGATTATGACTGTAAATGTTAAATCATGTGTGTTTTTAGCATAATACAAAAAGCAAAAATGTCTTCCAGTTGAAAAGTCAAGTGCATTTGTGACTCAATAATTAATATTATTAGTTTAGATAAGGTATAGAATTGAAATTAGAAGAAGTTAGCTTTGACTTAGATACATAATATTTAGCAATTATTGACTATATTACTCATCTATTCATTCTTTGAAACAGACAAAAATTACTATTTGTTCTGCTTCTCCTGAGTTTCAGTTTCATGGAAGTTAGTCTTATTCTTATCAATGGGGGAGTTCACAAGCAAACCAGGTGTCCACAGACATATTTCTGGGAACCACACATTTCTAGATGGTTTCCTGTCAGTCCAGAGTTTTTCCCACTCTTCCTAAGGGTGTCCTTGAAGTTTAAGTTTAAAGCAGAATTGATTAAATATGACACTATGGGTTTTTCTAGGTCAGGACCAGGCCACTTCCCACACTCTAGGTTGAGATATTTCCAACCTGTTTCTGATGAATAACTCATCTGATTATCCCTAAATCCTATAATCTTATGGAAGATCTTACACTGGAAAGCTGTGACACCTCAAATCAAGAAAGAGAAATGAGGCAAGTGGCTTTAAGCCCAGTCCACATGTTCTCCTCCCTGCCATTATCCTTGCATATCTCAGAGATAAGGGTGTATTGACGGCAACAGGCTTAGAGGTCTACCAGGTAGGACTTTGAGAGCTACGTAAAGGTCCCTATCTGGGAAATTCAGATTCATGTACTCTCTCATGTACTGACAGTTTTCTTGATGATACTAGAAAAAGCACCTTGCTAATGAGTGAAGAGAGATAGACCCTTGAGTCCAAAAAAATAAGGAACAATACATCATTGATGACTTTTTTTATCCAAAGGATATTTGTCTAGACATGTTAAAATATGTGGTCTGAAACTTGCTGATATCTACATAGTGAAAGCTCACATCATCACCACACCTTTCCCTCCCTCTCTAACTCTGTTGCCATTCATAAGTGACAACTGCTTCTTTTATTGGATTATGCCTTTATAGCCCAACTTGCATGCATATAACCTGATTCATATATAACATTAGATCCTGAAATTAAACTTTCACTTTAAGGACTACTGAAAGTAACTATAAATCCAAATACCCCTATCTCTCCACCTATGAAGTGTGACTTCATGACACAAATAAAACAACTTCCCTAAATAGTGGAGAAGACAAAAAAAATTAGCTAAACAGACAGCTAGAAAGTTGAGTCTGAAGAATGAAACTGGATTTAGATTGCATAAATGGATGGCTTAATGTTCAGACCATTTCCCCAGGTGCTAAGGTACCTCTACAGAGTAGGACTGACACCTTTTAGTAAGAAGTTTTAAGGTGTGGCAAACCACTGTTATTTGTTCTGGCATCTTTAAAGGATTATGGTATAAGCCTGATTGAAACCCCGAGATCATTATGCTAAATAAAATAGGTCAATAACAAAAAACAAATAGTGCATGATTCTACTTATAGGAGGTATTTAAAGTAGTGAGATTAATAGAAACAGAAAGTGAAAAGACAGTTATCAGAGGTGGCAAAAGAAGAAATAGGTACAGAGTTTCAGTTTTGCAAAATGAAAAAATTCTGGAGATCTGCTGTACAATAATGTGAATGTAGGTAACACTACTAGTTAAGATGGTAAATTTTATTACATCCTTTTTTAATAATAAAAAAGTGAATGTCCAAAAAAAGTTTGACAAAACAAAGAATCATGGAATAAGCTGCCCCAGTGGTCAAGGACAGGAGCTTAAGGAAAGACATAAGGAAGAGACTAAATTAATTATTATCAAATTGTAAGGCTTTAGCTAAAAAAGGAATGATTTTGTTACAGTATTAGAAATATGATTTTCTTGTCAGCAAGTAGGCACAGACAACTATGCAATTAAGACCAGAAAAAAAGTCATTTATTACATATGCATCATAAATACACATTCATAAAATATTATGAATGTGAAAATAATTGGAAAAGAAACTACAAAATGTCACTCAATGTGACCTTGCCTTATAGTTCTTGAGCAAATGAACCTTTGGGTAGTTCAGTTTAGATCCTTAGGTTATATTAATAGTCATCAAATTTGTATGTTTGTAATTTATTTGAATATCAGCTGCTTTCTTTGCTTTGTATCCACAACAACTTGAGAAATTCAATTTTTCTAACAGATAGCCAGGATACAGTTTTAACAGTGCTGGCTGTCCTCTGAGTATTTTTTACAATATGACTTCCTCTTTATTACTGTGGATAGCTGAGAAGGTATTGAGAAAAATAAAAAAAAAAAAGACAATGTTTAGGGTAGCAACAACTGAACTGTTAAACACCATTTAAGATTTCAGATAAAAGTAGTTGGTCTCAGCATATGCACAATGTGTGTCATTGGTTCTGTGACTCAGGTGTACTAGATGGTTGTGTCCTCCCACCATGTACTTCACCAACATACTCTATCCACTTGATCATACTGCCCAATTATTGTAATATTCAAGTGAATCCTCCCTTTCAAGTAAAAGAGTCAATAAGGCAGACCACATGTTAAGCTAGGAACCAAGTTCAGTGCTTTAATTTCTGGTGATTTTTCCACATGCATTTAAAAATTTCTAGTCAAGGGGCCTCCCTGGTGGCGCAGGGGGTTAAGCACAGCACTATGAAGCTATCCGCAGCCTCTGCAGCATGAGTTCTATCCCTGGCCTGCCAGGGAGCAACCCACATGGCGTAGCAGACCTCTCCTGTCTCACCTACTGCTCCCCTCAGCAGTGTAAGTCAGTCACTCTGCCTGTTCTGCTCCCCACTCTCTGGTGAATTCTCTCACCCTCCCGCGCCTCTGGTCTGTACCCCAGCTCTTGTATAAAAATAAATAAATCTTTAAAAAAATAAAATTAATAAAATTAATAAATAAAAATTTCTAGTCAATTTAACTTTCAAATATTGCCTTTTATTGTCTTCTAGCAGACACAGACTACAATGTCATTAAGACCAAATAGTATGTAAAAAAAAAAAGACCAAGTAATATGTCATTTATTACACATGTATCATCAATACACATTCACAAGATAGTATGAATGTGAAAAAATTCATGAAGTCTAATGATTCATTAAATCTAATCAGAAATGTTAAAGTTTCTTAAGGGAAACTTGACTTAAAATACTTGCTCTTTGAACTGTTTTTGTCTCCAGCATGTATCACATTAAGTCAACTGAAAAATTAAAGAACTGGCAGATTACTCATTTAATGACAGCTATGTAATATTCAACTCACAGATATTACTATAAAGTTCTATGTCTGATAATTAATTGTCAAGAATCACTATCTCAGAAATTCCAGTTATAAAGAATAAAGAATCTAAACTAATAGTAGCAATAACAATATTAATATGCCATCCAGCAATTTATAAAACATTCATATACTCAACTTTCTTAAACACCTAAATATATTTTTATATGAAATCAGGTCCATTTTACTTTAAACTTAGAGATTTCTATTGTAAAATTATTTCAACTCTGCTTTAAGAAAGTATCAGCTTTTTAAATGCCTATTTTGTTGCTTTCTCTTGCTTCTCCAGCACAATGTATAAAGGTATTCATGCAACGTAAGAATCATTTCTTCTTTTATGATAATTCTCCTTTCCTCCATTTAGATTTCCTTATCAATTGTTAAGTTGTTCTAAGGCCAGCTCATGTGTTGAGTGAGCCTGTATCCCCAGTCATTTCCGTGGTCTGAGGATCGTGTAGGGTTTCTGGAGATGGATATTTATTGGAAAGGGTAACTTGATTAGGTTCTCTTTTCCACACCACAAACACTTCAAGGTGATTTAAGCATCTTGGTGTTTCAGAATCCCAATTTTTCCAGTCCTTAAACACATGCCTTTAAGATTCAAAACAAGTTGCAAGTGGCCAACAGCTACCAATTTCAGAGTTTTAGTCAATTTCCAAAGGACTGTTGTTGGGTATAGGAAAAAGAAACACGAATCTGCCCACTATAAAACCAATGTGGTGAAAAGCTCTTCGTTATTTTTATAATCACGTGAGAGGAGGTTAGCACTTTCACAAGGCAGATAAAGGAATTCTTTTTCACCATCTGTATATTCTTGTCCTCTCTGGTTTCTGTTCTCTTCCGCCCAAGTCACTTCTTAGGGCTGTTTGCCAATGATACCAACACCTAAGAGGTGGGGCTGAGAAACTGAAATTGCTTCATAGACAGCTTTGGCCATTTGGGCTCTCTGTCCTGGGGGAGAATTGGACTGGAAAACAGCTTCCCAGCAGGCTTTTTTTAGGTGTGATAATACACTTCTCTCTGTGTTCTCAGGGTGTGATTTGAGATTGTTAGGCCAAAAATGTAAATTTGGCTCCAGAAGGCCCTTGCCACATTTTCTTTTTCCATGACCTGTTGAATACTCGATTTTGATAAGGTGCTGTAATACGAAATTTTACTTATTGCACTGTAGATTCTTCCTTTCTCAAAAATCTCGAGTTAATCTTGATTTACGTTTACTGGGTAAGAATGATGAGGCGGGGTGACACAAACAAAGAGAACATGAACAGTGCCTCTCAGAGTCTCAGAAATGAGTTTGTTTGAATACACATACTCTAATGCTATGTGAAGACAAGTTGGCTCATAGACATTGGTCCAGTTTATTTATTTGATGTTAGCAGGATGTGAATTACTTCAAGATTCTTCTTTCTTTTAATGTCTCCCCTACATGTACTATGTAGAGTGACCTGAGGCCAGGCCTTCATGTTCACTGTATGAAGAGAGCTTTAAGAGAAGGTTGCCTGCCTAAATAACTGCTCTTTGGATACTGACCTTACACTTCAGAGATCTTAGTTCTAATTTTCATACCCATTCTACAGGACTTTCAGGTAAAGTCCTTCCCCTTTCCCTGATAGAAGAAGATGTCATCATGTACTAAACTTCACATGTTGCCAGGAAGCAACATGATATAACAAAGAGAAAAAAAAAACAAAACACTGAGATAGGGAATCAGAAAACCTGACTTTGAGCCATGCTACTTGTAGTCTTATTAGCTGTGATTTTGTGTAAATCATGTCATTTTCCTCTGCTTCAACTTCTTCATCTCAAAAATGTTGAACAACTTGACTTCAAAGATTGTACCCAGTTTTTTGTCATCTATAAGATTCAATGATTCCATCCAATTTCCTAAGTCCTTCTGAGAGATCAGCTCATGGCTAAACTTCATGATCAGAAATTACATACTTCTCATTTGAAAAACATGGCTTATAGAATAGGAAATGCTATCTCATCCAAACTACTCACAATGTAGGACACTGAGGCATGTGCAGCATAGTGACAAAAGGCATGGTCTAGAGCAGGATTGCTCAGATTTGAATTGTGAGTCATCATTTGCTTTGCATAATTTAGTTAAAGCTTTCTGTGCTTCAGTATTATTCTGGGGTTAGTCTCCCCCCAAAATGTCAGATAGGCTTTTCTCAATAAGCTAGAGTAGGCCTCTTGGTCCCTTTTTATGGGATCTGGCAGTTGAGACCCTTGACATCTCAGGTTTAGAAGTGAGTTAGTTTTGTATAAGAGCAGTGAGGGAACTGAAGGCTAGGAAAAGTTTCTGTTCTTGCCTAAGTCCTTCCCCTTTCCTTGATGGAAGAAGATGTCACCATGTACTAAACTTCTGCACTTTTCCCAAAAGCAGCAGTAATTCTAGGTCTTTTTCAAGAGCTAGAAGAATGTAGTCTGGGGTGTCTCATCCAGTGGTAGGTTTACTAGTAAACATGTTCTATCTGAGAATCTTATCTTTACTCTCAAGCGTAAGAATGAGATCACCCCCTCCTTGTCTATCATATGAAGACTCCCCCTCCCTGTTCTGACAACCCAGTTCCCAAAACACAGAATAAATATTCCTGGTCACTTCATTGTTCTTTAGACTTAAAACCCATGTAAATTCCCCATATGCATATTATTGAATTGATTGATTTCCCTTTGCTAACCCTTCTGATGCCATTTTGATCACTCATTGGGACCAAGAGGAATCCAAAGGGATGTCTAGGACAATTTGCATATAAAAATAGGATCAACAATAGTCCTACTTCATTGGTTTGCAACAAACCAGAAATGAGCTAGTATAAATTTCTCAGAACTGGGCTTTCCATACTTGGCATATTATAGTTGGTCAGTAAGTGTAAGCTTTTCTCTTGAACATTCCCAGAAATGGCCTGTATTCCAAATGCAAAGAAGGGTAGCTTGTTGCCTTTTAGGAAAAGAAATTCTAACTTTTTGACAATCCTATTATTAGAAAGTTCTACCTTATCATTGGCATTCACTTCAAATGCAAGGTTATCTCTTTATCTTGTAATAATATGTTATTTCTCTTATATAAATACTTATACAAGCATTGTGGAAATTAAAACATCTACTGGCAAACTCCACTTTATTTCCAATAATTACTTATACCATGTAGTGAAAGAACTGAGATTTGGCTCCAACTCTACGTACACTCGTCCCGTGTAGTGAGTCAAGAGGTTTGTCTAATTACTGGGGTTTTATTTTCTTTTTATTATAAATTCCAAACCCTCTGGGTGTGGGGAATAGAATTAAAACACATATCTATAACATGTTGTAACATATCTAAGTTACTAAAATGGAAGGGATACTGCAAAGAACCAGAAGTGCCAGGTGTGATTTTTGAAGTCTGACTCTGGACTATTAAATGATTGTGTGGATCCTGGCGCTTGATCAGGGTTGTGATGAGGCCTGCGGCTTTGTGCACCAAACTATTCCACTATGACCTTATTAAATGACATAAGACTAAGTTATATTTTGCATTTAACTTAGCTAGGTTAATCAAATTGTTCCTTTATTTCTGGTATATCATGGCAAGGTATATCATGGCAACTCAGGCTATAAATGCCTCACTATACACTCTTTATAACCAAGTCTGTTATTTTGCCTTTCTACTTTCACTAATTAGTCACTCACTCTCTTACTATCAGAGGTAATCATTAAGTAACTTGGTAAAGTAATGGTGCTACTGATTAATGAGCCCTCTTGTTATTACTGATAAGAAAAATCAGCATCTGGAATCAAAAGACCTTGGTTCAAGTCAACTTACTGAGAGACCTGCAATTACATTTACTCAAGTTTAATGGGATCTCAGCTCTCTCACCTACGAAATGGAGACACTAACAAAAATGAAAATTAGTTTTCATCAGCAAGCAGTGGCTACTAGGAGAGTGATTCAAGGAATGTGATGTCAGGCGTGAAACACAGAGTGAAAGAATCCCCAAATCAAAGAACTGCCATGGAGTAGGAAACAACATACATAGCACATATTTGCCATGCCCAAACATTTAAAATATTTGCTGAAGACAGTATAAATATAAAACAATATAAAATTGATTTTTAAAGCTAAGTTGCATACAAATGCTTTCATTCATTTCATTATTAATGATGGGCTATATGAGAAGTGAAAGGAGAAACTTCTCTATACTTTCTGCATATGAACCAAATTCTCTTATATGTCTTTGGTAGTAAGCATTTTGTCGGTGGCCATCTAGAGATCAAACCAGTGCTTGCTCTATATACTCTGTAAGTAAAGAAAGGTGGGCAGGACAGGGCAGATTTCAGACAAAGTGGAAAGAAGCTACAATGTGGTAGATCCAAGAGAGAGCTGTCATGGGGAGCAAGTGGTGGGAACTTCATTAAGTTGTGTCTGTCCATACAAAGTAGGTAGGAAATCAACACTATTCTGCAGAAAACAATGAAAAGAAGGAAGAGGAGGAGAGCAAGGCAGGGAGGAGGGAAGGGGAAAGAGGAGGGTGGGAGGGAGTGAAAGGAAGAAGAAACAGAGGAAAGAGGTTCTGCTCTCGGTTAAGTACAAATTTCATTTTCTATAAAATAAGACAAAACTATCTTTTATTTTGTTGCCTATTTTTTTATTTATATCTTTTACATCATTGTGTATTCCCAGTAAAATCCCCACCACCAGTTCCTCCCTCTCCCTTGCAGAGTGTCTCTTCTTTATGGCTGCCTGCTAGGGTTGTTGTTTTATTATTATTAATATTTTTTTTTCCTGAACCCTTATTTGGTTCCCCTATATTCCTCCTATAAGTGAAACTATCCAATATTTTTCTTTTTCCTTTTGGTTTTTTTCACTGAGCATGATCCCTTCAATACAATGGAAAAATACCTTTTTAAAAGATACTTTAGTGTTTTAGTAGAGGTTTGAGAATTACTCTGTTGTCTTTCAAGAAATAATGACACAAACAAAAAGTCATACTACTGCATTGCAAACACAGCACTGTGGACTGTCATTTATGTGTGGTGTCATTTAGCCCCCACCAGCTCTGTGAAATGGTTTCTAGGACCTGGAAACATCATATGCCAGGCTAGTTTCTCATTGCCAATATTTGACAAAACCCAGCCAAAAATCTAAAGTCACAATTTAAAGTGTGCGGAAATACCAAAAATTTTAAACAATGCTGGCAAAGCTATGTTGAAACTCTTCTATAAATAGTTGCCTGATTATTTCTAATTCCCATTGACTGGTATAATGCAAGCTATTCAGTTATGTGATATGGATAGATATTTCCTTTTCAAAACATTGCACAAATACATGATTTCCTTTCTCTTTCTACCCTGTTGGAAAAGGAGGAAAAGAGCAAAGTAATAAGTATTTACCTCCAAGCTTAAAGCCTTCCTATCCTTTCAGTAACCACTGATGAGAGTTCCAAGTTACTAAAGGGAACACAACAGATTCCATTAGATTCAAGTACAACACTTGGGTTGCCTGAATAGAGAATGCCAAAAAAGCAAAGGAAAATATTATTGTTGCTGAAATCATTTGATGTCTATGACTAATATGAAACATGTTGGCAAATTGAATTTTTAGAAATGCCCAAAGGTCTTGGTTACAGCTATGAATTAATAGCATACAGGAGTTCTGTCTGGAGGGGGGAAAAAAAGGACACAGATGTTCAATTATTTTTAAAGTTATCCGAATAGTAAAAGGGCCCAATAGAAATCTTAAACAGCCAATCTACGTTCTTTATTCAATTTTTAATTTAAATTAAAATTTCCTCTCTCTTTCCTTTACTGCTCAATAATAAAACAGGTACATTTTAAGTTAATATTCTAAGGGAACTATAGGCTTTCTTGACCTTCTTATCCTAAATTTCACAAAACCAAAATTATCTTTGAAGTAACTCTGATAACTATACCCACCTCAGAGAATATGAAGCTGAGGTGTCCATTCATGTATGTGCTATGCCCCTCTGGGGCTGGAGGAAGTCAGAGATGGAAAGAATTGGGGGTAAGCCAGATTTCCAATTAACTCTTAACCCAGGCCCCAGAGGTCACCCTGGGCCTGCCTCAAGATGTTCTTCCAGTTTCTGCTTGATCATCCCCAGAGCAGAAGGCCTTTGCCAGGACCCATCCTATCTTGTTATGAATGCAGCTCTGATTGTTGGAGGGTGTTTGCTCATGCTGTGCCAAAATCTGCCTCCTGGTGTTTTCTACCCATTGTTCTTCCTGATATCTCTAGAATAATACCGTTTGACTCAATTTCCTCTCCTCTTGAACAGACCCTTAGATAATCCTCAACTGTTATGACTCCCTTATGCAATGTCTTTCTCAACATAAATTGCCTGTTTTCAGATCATACAACAACTATACAAATAAGAAAATAATAAGAGATGAAATAAGTAATTACCATAAGAGAAATACAAAAGAGTGGTCTGGAAATTTAAATTTTCTGTAAAAACAAATTGTTTTTTAACTGAAAATGTGAAACTCCAAATTGATAATGCAGTGTATTTCCACTGTACTGTAACCATCCAATCACCCCATCAAAACAGAAATGTCATTGATAAGACTTTCTTAGTGATACCATACCTGCTCCTCAGTTTGCTTTTGCTTATTTACCACTACTGTCTACTTCAAGAAAAGTTCCTAGAAAAGTATGTATCTATACGAATATCTGTGACATGATTTCAGAATCTGAATATTAAGACTGAAGGAGAGGCAATGAATTGAAAAATTCCAAACATAGAGAAAAATATTTAAAAATTAGTAAACTACCATATACTTAATAACATACAACTAATGTCTTCTTGTTTTCAATTTACCACATATCTGTGAATTTCTCCACCCGCCATCAACCTGACTTTTTATGCACCCATCAGAACACCTAGTCCCTAATATTTCAGCATGTGTATCATTATGAGGGCTTTTTTTCTTTTTTTTTTAAGATTTATTTATTTTTATACAAGAACCGAGGTACAGGCCAGATGCGCAGGAGGGTGAGAAGATTCACCAAAGACAGAGCGGGGAACAGAACAGGCAGACTGATGAAATACACTGCTGAGGGGAGCAGCGGGCAAGACAGGAGGGTCTGCTGTCCCCGCCGGCTGGCGGGGATCGAACCCGCGCTGCAGAAGCTGTGGATAGCTTCACAGTGCAGCGCTTAACCGCCACCCGGGAGGCCCTTTTTTTTTCTATTTTTAATCAGCACTTTCTTCTGAATCCCTTTTGCCATTCTTTCCCTCATTCCCTCCATTTTCTCCATTTTCATTTCTGTAGCCTTTCTCCATCTTTCTTTTCCCAGAATCCAAAGTGGTAAAAGGAAAAGTGTGAAAAATCTGAGCCTGGAACAGTCTTAAGGCACATTACGAAAGGTTATTGATGACACATAGGGCCTCACGGTGTTAAACTGCAAGTCTAGTACCAACGATGTCCTCATGTACAAACTGATACAAACTGACTTACAAGAGAGGGCGGGATAGCTCAGCATGCCAACTTAATAATTTACTATGAAAAAACAGCTATAAAATACTCAGGCATGTGCATTTCTTGATCAGTTTAGTTGTTCTCTGACCTAATCTATATGACAGGCCAAACTGTGAAGGCTTTTGGTGAATAGAGAGTTGAAGGAAAGGAATTAATTAGAAAGTTTTAGCAGCATGAAACAGAGATATTAAAAGTGTTGCTCTTTCACAAGGGACCATGGTGATAGTTCACGGGTGAATGGGTGATGGGAATTTCACGGGGACTATAACCAAGATGAAAATGCATACATTGTACAAACATGAAAAATTATGTAAAAAATATATAAAATAAAATAATTTTTAAAAAGTGTTGCTCTTTTAGCAACTGGCCTGCACAGTGCCTGTCACCAAAGAGAGAGGCTTCATTATTAGCACAATAATTAAATGAGTAGATGAATACTGACTCCACCCTAATAGAGCTGCCTAACAGACCAGGCTTTTGTGTTGTGACTCAGTGTACCTCTTACCTGAGTTGTGTGAACGCTGACAAAGTCCACCATTCCAAGTCCTTTCAAAAGAAAGCCCATGACTCTCATTCCCTTTGAATAAGGCCTTTCTTTTAGCCATATGTATTCCATTAATTAAGCTTTAATGAAGTTCTGATCTTACCAGGTTGGGTCTGAAGGACAAACTGTGTTTAAAATGAAAGGTCTCTATCTCTGTAATCATATCTTTGATAAAATGACCCTGCTTGAGAGTGTGCTTGTTTCAAAGACCAGGAAACACCACCTTCCCCAGTGAGGGAAAATCCATCCCTTTCTCTATCTTGAGATTCATGTCTGATAAGAAACATTAGTCATTTATTTTCCGTACTTCCTAATTACCAGCCCACGAACACTTGGCAAGATGAGCTCTTCTGTGGAAATGCAGCAACATAATAGTACAAAAGACATATTTCACAATAGACCACTTCTACATGGTGACAAATTCAATTTTGACAAATCAAATTCATTTTGAAATCCATAAAAGGAGTTTTCTAGTCATAAAGTCTCAAGGTGAATCCTTTAATTATATAACAACTTCCTAATGTAATTCTTACAAAGATGTATTAGATAAGTCATATTATCAGATTATTTTATAGGAAGGTATTCCAGCTGTCCCCTATTGCTTGACACCCATTCTTACCCCTAACCTATATAGATACCCTAACAAGTGTCTGTAAACATCAGCATTTCGTGGTAGCATCAGACTAGAGTTTATCTGATGCCAATCATTACAGTGTTTGGGTAAAAAGGACTCAAAATCAAGGTTCTATTTCATGTGACTCTTCTTACAAATTGGGGGGAAATCACATACTTTTAGACATTAGCAACTCAGTAGTAAAATGCAACTGTCAACCAGAGTTCTTTAATTACTTCTATTATAAGCAGCCAGTGCAAAAACTTCAGATCCAGATAAAATCCCTTAAAGAGGGTAAAAGACGTTATGACATGGAGAGTGGGCTTTTGCTCTCGGGGTTGAAATATTCTGACAGTAGCACATACACTGATTCACAGACCTCAGACTGGGCTTCAAAGACCACGTTTATTCAGACATGGGGGGGGGGTTTGTCCTTTGATCATCTTTCCATAGTGATGGAAATTCTTATTTTTTTTTAAGAAACTAAAGCACAAAAGGAAACTGAAAAAGCTACAAACTGATTTGGCAACAGCTAAGCAAGAGGCTGCCATCACTGTCCTGGAACTCAATGAGAAGATAAAGACTCTCAGTGAAGGAAAGCCAGCCCCTAGAGGTCAGTATTACCATGTGACAGTTGCATGCTGGCCCTCCCTCTGTCCTGGGTGATGTATACAGTTTTATTGGCAACAATGCAAAGAGGGTCACAGTGCCAGGCAGCATCCTGGCCCAGCAGCATGTTGGTCTGGCCTGATCTCCATTCATCACAAATAGAGACAGCACACAAGTTACTCACTCCAGGTTGGGTTCACTTTTACCATAAAGAAACAGAGAATGAACAAACAGCGGAAGTGTCTAAAGCTGAAGAGTGGGACTGAAATAGATCTGCTAAATGTCCTTACATGTGCTGGGGGGCTCTTAGGGAAGGTTGTGGCATAAGAAAAAAGACCCAGGACCCTCAGGAATGGGGCTTTGAAGTGGAGCAAGGAGAGGAGTCTGTCAACTCATTCAATTGTAGACTAAGAGTGGCCTAAGAGAAAGGAAAAATTTGAGTTTTAACAACAGGCAAATGAGCCAGAACAAGCAGGAAAGGCTGGTAAGGGATGAAGTCTGGGTGGTTTGGAAAAATGTTAATAGCTACTTTGGTTTGAATTATTTTAAAAGTCTTCTCCAACTAAGAGATTATATAAACCTATACCAAAAACCCTCAAATTGTCATCATGAGCAATACTAGGATAATATTGAATAATAAGTGTCAGATACTTTGCTAATACTTCAGATGTATTAAATTCTCAGAATTACCTCTGAAGTAAGTACATTTATGGATTCCATAAGAATAAGCAGAGGCATAGAGATGTTGATGACCTTACTCCAGAGTAGGCATGTACGAGCAACACCTGAGCAATCAGCCTCCAGACAGCAACTTACCCTGGACTTGGCTGCCTGCTGACAGAAAGGCTGTTTTATCTCAGCTATGAAGCAGTGATGTCAAACCACATTCTGCCTGGTGGATCTCTTGCAAAACTTTGGTTCCCTAGAATGAATGTCTTTCTTTGACATGTGGCACTCTTGAAAAACTAGGAACATGCCATTGTTCTTACCCTGGCTTCCTTTATTACTCATAAGTAATTCTGGAAAAAGAGGAGGGACATGGAAATAAGTGGAAGAAGAAATAGGCGATGCAGTGGCTTCAGAAAGTGAGACACTTCCAGTATCCTATCCACACAGTGAAGCTCTTAATGTGAATTTGGTTTTAATTTTCATTTTTGAGTAGCACTTTCCTGGGGTTGAAATCACATTGATTTCAACAAAGCCACCTTAAAACACATGTTGCAATTTATTCTTCCCTTTAAATAGACCAACAGAAAGTTTATAAATTTTATCTTAGCACCATGAAATCTGAAAACATAAAACCTATTAAAGAATACTATGGTCTTGATTCTAAAGCATGTTAGACAGATTTCAAATTGGTGGCATAATAAAGAGCTGATAATGATTGTACAGCACATTGGAAAAAGTTCTCTGGTTCACTGAGGAAAGCTTTTAACTGACTAAGAAGCTGATTTTAAACCTAGAGGGGGGAAAAAATCATTGTAAGGCATCTGATTCTCATTATTCTCACTTTTGAAAAAAAAATAATAGATGTTGTCTAATGAAAATTTTGTCCCTTTGATATTTTTTTGATAGATCAAGATTAAAATAATACTAAGGTACCTTAAAGTTCAAATATGGAAGTGAGTAAAGGGTATTAAATCCCACTTTTCTTTTATTACGCATTTTTCTCTATATTTCTATTTAAAAAAACTGACAGTACATGGAGGAAAAACCCTCCAGTATATTATGACCAAATATAAATTTAAATAAAGTCAGGTATTCCACAATCAATTATGAATAAAAAACAGTGACTCCCTTTTGGGCCTATAAGTTGCTTCTATTATCTGGTGGAGAAACTGAGTCACCAGGCTGACATATAGCACAAAGTTAATCTTAAAACCAAGTATCTGCACATTCCAACTTTCCCATAGGTCCCATGCAGCCTCACCCTGAATTCAATAGCCCAGGAGATTGACATTGTGGTCCCGCAGTAATATTTGCTCTTATTCTCAGAGATTTTGATCACTTTGCCCTACCTTTCAGTTCACTTGAAAATAAAGTATGAGAAGGTCTTGGCAACTTTAATGACCCCCACTAAACCAGAGAACATTTAGTGTTGACCCATTTCCCACACATTTTTCTCTACCTGAACACCACCCTCCTCTAGTTATCTTGTGTCCTTATATGAAACATTTGTTTCCAGTTCTCAGACCTCTGTTTGCAAATGACAGATGTTCCAGTCATAATAGTTTAAATAGAATGGGTGATTTATTGGCACGTGTAAACAGAAAAAGGGAATGCCATTTGCCTTAGAGTCCAGAGGATTCAGGTTCTCAGATACCATCAGTGCTAGTGAATCACTCATCTCTTCTTTTCTGTAGGGAAACTTCATTCTCCCAAGCAACAGCAGTTATGGCTGCCCTCCTTATCTCACCTTCAGATGAAAGAAAACATTTTCCCACTACTTTTAATAACAAAAAGTGTAAGAAAAAACTCCAGCATGGCTTAGGTTGGGTACCGCCTGAGTACATGAGCCAGTCTTTGTGGCCGGGGTTGGACGATTTTGGTCATACACTTGTCACTGGAGGTGGGGTATGGGGAAATAAGGATGGGGAAGCATAGGGCTGGATCAGGATAAAGCACTTTCTTAAAGAAAGGACAAGTCTGTTACTGGAAAGAGAGAGTGAGGCACAAAAACAATATGTCCGATACACTTTTAGCTGGTGGTCAAGTTAAAATATAATGTAATACTGGGGCCTCCCCTGGTGATAAAGGTGGTTGAGCGCAGTGCTATGAAACTGTCCAGAGCCTCTGCAGTGTGGGTTCGATCCCAGCCAGGCAGCGAGAATCCCACGTGGCGTGGCAGACCTCTCCTGTCTCGCCAGCTGCTCCCCTCAGCAGTGTATTTCAGTCAGTCTGCCTGTTCTGTTCCCTGCTCTGTCTCTGGTGAATCCTCTCACCCTCCTGCACATCTGGCCTATACCCCGGTTCTTGTACGCATGAATAAATAAATCTTAAATATATATATAATGTAATACTTAATAACTCACTCATCAATGAGCACTTGCAATTTTTAAGTAGATACTTATTGATGAACCAAAGACCTTCATTATACAAAAAAAAAATGCCCCATGGTATAATTTCATACCCCATAATAGATGGCAAGTGAACCATTTTGAGAGGATTTCCCTTCCAGCCTCCATCAAGGGATATCATGGTCACATACTCTGAAAGTCTAACTTACAGTAACAATTAAAATTGTGGGCCTCCCTGGTGGCACAAGGGGTTAAGACACAACTTATGAAGCTATCCACAGCCACTGCAGCTCAAGTCGATCCCTGGCCTGCCAGGAAGCTACCCACATGGTGCAGCAGATCTCTCCTGTTTCACCCACTGCTCCCTTCAGCAGTGTATTTCAGTTGATCTGCCTGTTCTGTTCCCCACTCTGTCTCAGGTGAATCCTCTCACCCCCCGTACCTCTACCCCATACCCCAGTTCATGTACACATAAATAAATAAATCTTTAAAAAAAACAATTAAAATTGTAAGAGGAGAAAAAGTATTGATTCTAAGTGACACACTACCTGGATATTAACAGCTACTTATTGTAGTTACAAACTGATGCTTATAATCCTAACAAGTAGATTAATGATATTTCTAAATAAATCATAACTTCTTTTTACCCAAATGTGAAAATATTTTTCCCTTTTGGTTCATTTTCTATGTAAGTCTATATAGATACAGGTATTTAGTTGTTCAACTCTTCCGAATAGAGGGATGTCCCAGAATATTAAGAATACTCTTAAGCATAGTCAAATTAATGAAATATTAAGCTACCAAACTTTATTTTTACATAAACACAGTAAACTAGTTCATTGGCTATGTACTTAAATTACCTCCAAGAAATAAATGATTTAAGTCAATGGAAAGTTCAACTGAAAAGAAAAGAACCTTTATTACAAAACTGGCACAGCAGGAAACTTACTTACAGCCTGAATGTTGTTTGTTGATTTTACTTTGCCCAAATAATCAAAGCCCAAGGCAGATTCCTTCTGTCATTTCCACAGCCTGCACCTGAAATTGCTTACAGCTTTATTTACTAGCAGAATTCAATGAAATGCCTATTGTACCCCTTTAAAACTTCAGCTCACCTCTGGTAAACATCAGTATACAGAAACCTAAGGTTAAATTTCAAAACAGTGTTTGCCTCCTTTGGTTTAGGAAGACAGAGTTACTTTGCAAAGGCCTTCTTGACTAAAATTATGTTGTTGACTTACAAGCATTCATTCACTTGCTATGATGAAAGCTCCTATCTTTGACCAGAATGTCAGAAATCTATACAAAAGGCAATGCACAATTTTGGATTTTTTTTCTTTTAAATCTTCTTTTTTTTTTCTTTTAAATCTTTTTTACAGATGAACAAAGAAAAAACATTCTTTGTTCATCTATAAAAAGAAACACATCGTACATTCAAGCTTCATGATGAGCTTAGCAGCAATTCAGTCACATCTTCTGACTGTGCTTCCAATTCTAGTTCTCTTGTTCTTTCCACCAAATCTGCACTTTCTTCCTCTACTGAAGTCCTGACTACCTCAGTCATCCATGAGCGTTTGAATCAACTTCTTCCAAACTCCTAATAATGTTAATATTTTAACCTCCTCTCATGAATCACAAACATTCCTAAGGGCAAATCCATGCCAGAAGGTTTTCAATTTACTTTGCCTAGATCCATCAGAGGAATCACTGTCTATGGCTGCAATAGACTTCAAAAATTTATTTCTTTTTTTTTTAATAAATTTTATTGTTATATTCCCCATACAATTGCAGCCCCCCCATTCTGACCCAAATCCCTTCCCTCCCGCCCCCGCCCCCCTAAAAGTGTCTCTGGTTCATAGTTTTTTGTTGATTTTGATTTTCACTTTCTTACAGTTATTCATTTTCCTGGTCCCTTATTTAAGTTTTCAGAATTCCTGCTATGAGTGAGACCATCCGGTATTTTTCTTTTTCTTTCTGGCTTATTTCGCTGAGCATGATCCCTTCCAGCGCCATCCATGTTGCTGCAAATTGCATGTGTTTATCTTTTTTGAATGCTGAGTAATATTCCATGGTATATATGTACCACATCTTCTTGATCCAGTCATCTATTTTTGGGCATTTGGCCTGTTTCCAAAGCTTAGCTATTATAAATAGTGCTGCTATAAACATAGGGGTGCAGGTGTTCTTTGGAATTGATGTTTCTGTGTCCTTTGGGTAAATACCTAGGAGTGGAATTGCTGGATCATATGGAAGCTCTATGTTTAGTAGGTCCAGAAATCTCCACACAGCTCTCCACAGTGGTTGGACCAGTTTGCACTCCCACCAACAGTGCAGAAGAGTTCCTTTTTCTCCACACCCTCGCCAACATTTGTTGTTGCTAGTTTTTTTAATATGTGCCATTCTCACTGGTGTAAGATGGTATCTCATGGTAGTTTTGATTTGCATTTCCCTGATGACAAGTGATGTTGAACATTTTTTCATATGCCTGTTGGCCATTTGCATTTCCTCTTCAGAGAAGTTTCTTTTAGCTCTTCTGACCATTTTTTGACTGGATTATTTTCTTTGTTGTTGTTGAGTCTCATCAGCTCTTTGCAGATTTTTGTGATCAGTCCTTTATCATTAGTGTTGGGTGCAAAAATGTTCTCCCAGTCGGTGGGGTTTCTCTTTGTTTTTGTTATTGTCTCTTTTGCTGTGCAAAAACTCTTTAATTTGATGTAGTCCCAGCTGTTTATCTTTGCCTTCACTATCACTGCTTTGGGTGATGTGTCTGTAAAGATGTCTTTGATGTGCAAATCACGTAGTGTTTTGCCTATATTTCCTTCTATATATTTTATGGTTTCAGGTCTTATGTCTAGTTCTTTAATCCATTTTGAGTTGATTTTTGTGTATGGTGTGAGGTAGTGGTCAAGCTTCATTCTTTTGCATGTAGCGACCCAGTTTTCCCAGCACCATTTATTGAACAAACTTTCTTTGCTCCAATGCATAGTCTTTGCTCCTTTGTCAAAGATTAGTTGACCATAAATCTGTGGGTTTATTTCTGGATTTTCTATTCAATTCCATTGGTCTGTATGTCTGTTCTTGTTCCAATACCATGCAGTTTTGATGATTATGGCTTTGTAGTATAGTTTGAAGTCTGGGAGTGTGATGCCTCCATTCCCGTCTTTTTTTTCAGGAGAGCTTTGGCTATTCGGGTTTTTTTGTGATTCCATATGAATTTCATCAATAATTGTTCTATTTCTTTGAAGAATGACATTGAAATTTTGATTGGAATAGCATTGAATCTGTATATTGCTTTTGGAAGGATGGCCATTTTAATAATGTTTATTCTTCCAATCCATGAGCAGGGGATGTCTCTCCATTTCTTTGTGTCTTCTTTTATTTCTTTTAACAGTTTTTTATAGTTTTCTTTGTATAGGTCCTTTACCTCTTTTGTTAGATTTATTCCCAAATATTTGATTTTTTTTGTTTCAATAACAAAAGGGATGGTTTTTTTGATTTCTTCTTCTTCAGATTTATTGTTTGTGTATAGGAAGGCTACTGACTTTTGCATGTTGATTTTGTATCCTGCCACTTTACTGAACTGATTGATGAGTTGAATTAGCTTTTCTGTGGAGTTTTTGGGGCTCTCTATGTATAATATCATATCGTCTGCAAATAGTGATAGTTTGACTTCTTCTTTTCCTATTTGGATTCCTTGGATGTCTTTCTCTTGTCTTATTGCCCTGGCTAGGACTTCCAGTATTATATTGAAAAGCAGTGGTGAGAGTGGACATCCTTGTCTTGTTCCAGATCTTAATGGAATTGCTTTCAGCTTTTCACCATTGAGAATGATACTGGCTGTTGGCTTGTCATAGATGGCCTTTATGATGTTGAGGTATGTTCCTTGTATCCCAAGAATTTCAAGGGCTTTTATCATGAATGGGTGTTGCACTTTGTCGAAAGCTTTCTCAGCATCTATTGATATTATCATATGGTTTTTATATTTCTTTTTGTTGATGTGTTGGATAACGTTGATTGATTTTCGGATGTTAAACCATCCTTGTGTCCCTGGAATGAATCCTACTTGGTCGTGGTGAATTATCTTATGGATACATTGTTGGATTCTGATAGCTAAAATTTTATTGAGGATTTTTGCATCAGTGTTCATTAAGGAGATTGGCCTGTAGTTTTCCTTTTTTGTGTTGTCCTTGTTCGGTTTTGGTATTAGTGTAATGTTGGCTTCATAAAACGTGTTTGGTATTGTCCCTTCCTTCTCAATTTTTTGGAAGAGTTTGTGAAGGATAGGCACTAATTCGTCTCTGAATGTTTGGTAGAATTCATTTGTAAATCCATCAGGTCCTGGGCTTTTGTTTTTGGGGAGGTTTTTGATTACCATTTCAATTTCGCTAATTGTAATTGGTCTGTTTCTTCCCTCTTGCCAGCTTCATTATTTTTTCCTTGTCCTGGATTCTTGGGAGCTTTACTATTATGTGTCTTGCTGTATTTTTCCTTTCGTCGTGGAAGTTTGGTGTTCTTCTTGCTTCTTGTATATCAATTTTCAGCTCCTTCTTCACATTTGGGAAGTTCTCTTCAATTATCTCTTTGAATATTTTCTCTGTTCCTACATCTCTCTCCTCTCCTTCTGGTATTCCTATAACTCTTATATTTCCTTTCCTCATGGAGTCAGATAGTTCCCGAAGTCTTTCCTCGTTCTTTTTCCTTCGTACTTCTCTTTCCTTTTCTGTTTTGGTTCTTTTTATTTCTGTGTCTTCAAGATTACTTATTCGTTCTTCCATTTCATCTATTCTGCTTTCATTGCTTTTCCCAGAATTCTTTAGTTCTTCCATTAATTCTTTGATCTCCTGCATTTCTTTTACTTCCCTCTTTAGGCACTCAATTTCTTTCTTCTGACCATTGTTTTCCCTCTCTAGGGACTCAATTGCATTCTTCTGATCGTTGATTATTTTTCCCTTATCATTGTTTTCCTTTATGACTTCTGTCAGTTTTTTAATCACGGCAATTTTAAATTCTCTTTCTGGAAGGCTCAGAAATTCTTCCAAGCTATTGTCGTTGCAATCTGGGGGCTGGTTTTCTTTTTGTGGTGTGCTTTTTCTCTGGAGAGTTGCTAGGTTGCGTGTGGTTCTTCTCCTCCCTACTGTCTGTTTTCTAATTTGCCGTATGCGTTGGGACACTGTGTTGTTGGGACTGGCCGGCATCTTGGGTGGGCTTCTCTGCTCCCCTCTGGTTCCTCCAGGAGTCATCTGTCAGTTTCAAGCAGTCTTTACTGGAGAAAGGTCCCTGTTCTAAAATGCCGAGGTGGGGACACACTCCCCTGTGCGCCTGGTCTGCCCCGGCGGTGGGTTCCTGCTCCCCCTCTGGGCTTGGACTGCAGGCCAGAGGGGGTCTGGCGTGGGCGAACTTCCCCCGCTCACCTCTGGCTCCTGAGGAAGCCTTCTGCAGGTAGTCTTTACTGAAGAAATGTCCCTGTTCTAAAATGGTGATGTGGGACACACTCCCTGCGCGTCTGGTCACTGGGACCTGCCGCTTTTCCTCCCTATTAACTTTTTTTAATGGGAGAGCTTACTGGCAGCGTCTCCTCGCCGCCATGTTGCTCCGCCCCCAAAACCAAAAATTTATTTCTTAAGTAACAGGAGCTGAAAGTCAAAGTCTCTGCTCGATCCATAGGCTACATAATAAATACTGTATTAGCAGGCATGGAAACATTAATTTCCTTGTACATGTCCATCAGGGCTTTTGGGTAACCAGATGCATTGTCAATAAGCAGCAATATTTTGAAAATAATATTTTTTTCTAAGCATTAGGTCTCAAGAGTAGGCTTACAATATTCATTAAACTAGGTTCTCAGCAGGTGCACTGTCATCCAGGCTTTGTTGTTCCATTTGTAGAGCACAGGCAGAATATAGATAGCATAATTCTTAATAATCCTATTATTTTCAGAATGGCAAATGAACTTAGATGCAGCAGTTGGATTAGTCCCTAACAAGAGTCGGCTTGTCTTTTGAAATTTTGAAGCTAGGCATTGACTTCTCCCTAGCTATGAAAGTCCTAAGTGGCATCTTCTTTCAGTGCAAAACTATTTCATCTACACAGCAACTTTGTTGTTTAATGTAGTCATCGTCATCAACTTTCTCAGTCTTCACAGAACTGAAGAGAGTTAGGGCCTTGCTCTGAATTAGACTTTGGCGTACAGAAATACTGTGGCAGGTTTGATCCTTTATCCAGACCATTAACATTTTCTCCATATTGCTATTTTGTTTTCTTATCACTGATGTGTTCACTGGAGTAGCACTTATAATTTCCTTCAAAAACTTTCCCTTTGCATTCATAACGTAGCTAACTGTTTGGAATAAGAGACCTGACTTTCAGTCTATCTTGGTGTTTAGCCTCCCCTCCTCACTAAATTAATCATTTCTGCTTTTGATTTAAAGTGAGAGACATGTGACTCTTCCTCTCAATTGAGCACCTAGAGTCCTTTGGAGAGTTACTTACTGGTATAATTTCAATACTGTTGTGTCTCAGAGAGTAGGGAGTACTGTGGACAGGGAAGAGAGACAAGGGAATGGTCAGCTGGTGGAGCAGTCAGAACACACACATTTATTAAGTTCACCAACTTACATGGTTGTGATTTATCAGTTCAGCTTGCCATATTAAGTTGACACGTTTCTTGATACCCCAAAACAATTATAATTGTAATACCAATAATGACTGATCACTGATCACAGATCATCAAAACGGATACAATAGGGCCTCCCCGGGGCGCAGTGGTTGAGCGCTGGGTTGCGAAGCTGCCCGCGGCCTCTGCGGCGCCGGTTCAATCCCCGGCTGATCCCCGGCCACCGGAGGAGGGTCCCACATGGCGCGCAGACCTCTCCTGCCGCCCGCTGCTCCCCTCAGCAGTGTACTTCGGTCCTTCTGCCTGCTCTGCTCCCCGCTCTGGCTCTGGTGAATTCTCTCGCCCTCCCGCGCTTCTGACTGTACCCAGTGTATGTATGAACAAAACAAACAAACAAACAAATAAATAAATAAACATGCCTCTATTAAAAAAAAAAACAGATACAATAACAATAAAAATTGTTGGAAATATTGTGAGAATTATCAAAAAGTAACAGACATAAAATGAGCACATGCTATTGGAAAAATGGGACCAACTTGTTAACACAAGGTTGCCACACAATGGTCAATGTATAAAAAAATGCAGTAACTGTGAAATGCAACTAAGTGGAGTACAATAAATTAAGGTGTATCTGTAATTTTAAGAATTTGACCATTACTGTCCTATACTCTTAAGAAATCAGGAGAGACATCTCTTTTCCAATGCTCCAGAGATAATAATCAATTCTAATCAAGAAAGAATATCTTTTACCCTGGTGTCCACTCCAAGGCATTCAGTGCCAATCTTCTCCTGCAAACTTCCTCAGAATCAAAGCACCTATTGCAAGTTGATGTTAAGAAAATTGGGATTTGAAGGTGATGAAAATGTTCTGGAGTTAGACAGCAACAAGAGTTGTACAACATTGCCACTATAGTAAGATCACTAAATTGTATACTTTAAACGGTTAATATGGTGAATTTTATCTCAATTAGTAAAACAAATGTTGATCAAAATAATCCTCACTAAGATGTAATCACTAACTCTGTAGAGTAGAAGCATATTTTAATGAACGTTTTGAGCCTAAATAATATCTTGACTTGGTGGAATTAATTACAAATATTTAGAGGAGGTCATATTAATATTGATTGGAGTGAGGCCAGTCTTTAATAATTGTGCATTTGTATCTAGATTTTTTGAATAATGCCATCCTCTCCTCTTCTACTCTCCCTTAGTCTAGCTCTTTGGAAGGCTGCTATTCCCTAAAAGAGAAACCAAATTATTCACCAAAAGTTTATATGTAGACTTTTTTCACCACCCAACACAGTCTGCTTAGAGCTTTCTAAGAATACAACACCCAAGGCCTGGGTTCTCACTGTTTGAACTTTTGGGACTGTCAAAAAGCACCAGTCACCAATCACGTCATCAGACAGCTTGAGGCTCAGTCTAATATTTGGTCAAACACAAATAACAGCCTGCCCTGTTATTGGGCTCAGGTCAGGAAAGATACTCTAGTTATTTTTGCAGACTAGACTCCAGTGAACATCTATTTCTGCATAGTCAGAACCACTTCTCCCTTCTTTTTGATAACAGAAGATTTTCCTTTGGGGAAGTACTCCTCTTCCATTTTCTGCAGTCTGGGCCCTGGCACCTGAAGAAATTGTTTATATAAGTTTTCACTATATCTAGTGCTAAGGTTGCTTTTATGTGGTCTGGTTATTAGGTTTTTCTTTAACACTTCCATATATCTTTCAAATAAATTCTTTTTTGCTGTTTGTCTAAAGTAGCTAGCGTTCGCTTATAATTCTTGCAACTAAAGAAACTTAATTTATACTCAGTTCCAGGGAACAGAACTCTTTTCTCACAGAATCTACTCAGAAATCTCAAGGAAGGAATGTGGTTGAACCTACTTGTATCCTTCTGACCCAGTGGAATAATAACTATAGCCAAGGGGCTAAGGTATTACCAGGAGTGACATATGCCAGAGGTCAAGGACCAAAAGCTATTATCAAAAAAAAAGATGGGAACATTTTCTGAGCAGAAGACAAAAAATACCTCTCATTTTCCCTTTTAATCTATTTTAGTTCAACTTTATAAACTTGAGGAAGAGTCATTCACTGAAGATCTGTTTCGTCAGTAAAGTACAAAATTTCTCTTCTTTTTTCCCTATCATTTTCAAATTGAATATTTTACTCCTTCCTTTGCAAAGGGTCTGGAAATCTATTTATTTTATATTTAACAGAGGGTAAGAGAGAAGAGCTATTCTGAAATTTTTGGTTGGGGTCCAGTATTTTCTAGCTACGCCAGCTGTGGGAATTGAATGATGTCAAGGTCCCCTCCCTCCTTTGTTTGTAAAACTAATTTTGGAATTATTTTATTATCAGGAAATGGTGTTCCCTTCCTTCTGTCCATCCCTTAGGAATGGTTTTTTTTAAAAATAAAGTCTTCTGACTCCTGTATCCAGGGAGATTGGATAAAAGGGCAAGCGTCAGCTAAATGTCAGACAAGGCACAAGGGAATTGGAACTTGATCAATTTTAAAGGTTTCCTACTGAACTTAGAGACTGCTATGATCACCAGAAGAGCAAGTGCACTGTTTGGGAATGTTGCTAAATAACCCAGACTACAGCTGAGAAGGAAGATGCTTCCTTCCAGGAAATTTGCAGAGCAGTCTTGGGCACCACTTTGTCATATGTCAGCAAATGGATTTGTATTTGTTTACATAGCTAAAGTGGAGATTTTGAAGTTGCAAACAATTATCAATCGGTTGTCAATACTGGTGCAGCTGTTCCTTGTACAAACCTCTTTTTGTAATAGCAGAAAAAGTAAATGATGGTCTCTCCTGTATCCCCCAGAAACTTAAATGTTATTTTATTAAATTACTCAGGTTAAAACTGGAGGAAACAGCTACATTGGTCATTTAAATAAATTTGGAGGAAAGAGTGGATACTTTGTGAGGACTTGAGCACATCAATTCTAATTTAGAAAGGATGCATAAAATGAGATTCTGATGAAAAGTAAGAGGATGTCTTCTCTTTGAAGGCACAGGATTTAATTCTGCCCAGCAGAATAGTGTATAGATATATATATACTCTTACATGGGCCTCCCTGGTGGCTCAAGGAGTTAAGCACAGCACTATGAAGCAATCCGCAGCCTCTGCAGCATCAGTTCGATCCCCAGTCCACCAGGGAGCAACCCACATGGTGTAGCAGACCTCTCTTGACCCACCCGCTGCTCCCCTCAGCAGTGTGTTTCAGTCAGTCTGCCTGTTCTGTTCCCCACTCTGCCTCAGGTGAATCCTCTCACCCCCTGCACCTCTGGCCTGACCCCACTCTTATATGTGTAAATAAATAAATCTTAAAAAAAAAAAGATATATACTCTTATGGGTGTATCAGACATATACCCCTCTGTGCCTCATGGTAATCTGTAAGAATGTTTGTTTTTAAAAATACACTTCCGGGGCATCCCTAGTGGCACAAGGGGCTAAGCATCACCTTATGAAGCAATCTGCAGCCTCTGCAGCACCAGTTCAATCCCCAGCTGGCCAGTGAGCAACCCACATGACACAGCAACCTCTCCTGACTCACCTGCTGCTCCCCTTAGCAGTGTATTTCAGTCAGTCTGCCTGTTCTGTTTCCCACTCTGTCTCTGGTGAATCCTATCACCCCCCGCATCTCTGGCCTGTACCCCAGCTCTTGTATTCATAAATAAATAAATCTTTGAGAAAAAAAATACAATTCCTTGTGTGCCTCTAAATTTCCCAACTAAAATCACATTTGACAAATAATATATAACTAAAAAGAAATAAAGAGGAAATACAAGAGGAATACAATTATTCTTGATTTGCTTAATAGACAGTCGGGACCAGAAGCATGTTAACACAGCTGGCATAATAAACGAAGCTGCAAGACCTGAAAACGTTATTTGCTCTTCTGCAGATGTTTTCCTAAATCCCAGAAATTATGGCTGGGAATGTCACGCTGATATTCCAGGAAGACCTGGAGGTTCTGTGACACCAAGCTGTCATCTCAATTGGGATACACTGCTAGAGCATCTGCACCACAAAGATGGCCTACACATGTTCTAGGGGACACTTTTTGGGTTTTGGTGGGTTTTGTTTTTTTTTTTTTTTTTTTTTTGGACATTCCTACTGAATGATGAAGAAGCTCTGATTTTATTCCAGGGAATTTGAATAGAACTTGGCAAACAAAGGAGGGAGAAGCCCTCAGCTACAAAATGAATTTGCAGTATTACAAATCGATCAGTTATAATCCCAAAATTGACTTTCTGAGGCCAAGTAGATAAAAAGATGCACAAGAGATGCTGGAGAGATACGCATACATATGTGCATCATGAATGAACAAGAAGAATTCTTACGAGTCCTCAAAGGCAGAACAAGCACTTAATGACCCAGTTCAAAGATAAAACTTATTTAATTCTATAGGATCTTAATATTACCTTAGGTCCTAAAAAGCTCCTAAATTTATAAGGGATTCAATGTTAACATTTTTATCAGCATGATAAAAATTCTGACTTCAGGTAAATGACTCATTCCTTAAGTTGACTCACAATATGTCAACCTATTTGACAGTCACAGTACCATTATCCCAGCTGACCAGAGAAATAGTTTTGACGGTTCTTAAGGATGAACAGTTCTTTCTAATCCTTCATAAGTGCCAAAACCTCTGGTCTAACCCTAGGTTGCTAAGTAAATTCTTGACATAAGGTTAATTTTCAATGTGCTTATTTTGTTATTTGAAAGGTATACCAAATCAAAAGATATTCATTCTTATTTAAAATTATATATAATGTTCAATGATTCCAATACATAATTTCATGTACTATTTTTCAATAGGTTAACTGGAGTGTTAAAACAAGAAATCTTTTAAAGTGTACTTTTCATTTCCAATTTTAATGCCTTATTTCTCTAAAGTGATCATAACATTAGGACTGAAAATTGGTATGCTGACTAACGTAAGTTTTAACATACAAATTTACTCTCAACTAAAAATATTTGAAATCAGGTTCAGGACTGGGCTGCAGAATACTAAGTATGCGATCACTGTACTTATACTGCAAATAGGATTACATGAGAGTATGGGAATGCCACATTTATTCAATTAATTTTAATGTGGCTCTTAACAGGTAAGAATCTTGGGGTCCTAGAAGTGAGGGATAGTAGAATGTAATTAGCACCACAAATCGAAAAGAGTATCAGGAAATATTGAGGTAAATATCTCTCTGCCTACTCTGAAAGAGAAAAAATGCTTATCTTTCATTAATGGTATCAGAAGAAGAGAAAATACTAGAATCAGACCTTTTATAATCCATCCAATCTTAATTTTAATCCATCCAATCAAACATTTTCAGATGCAAGTGGCTGGTTTTATTCTTTTTCATAGCCATAATTTTTCCATATGAGTCCCAAGAGAAAGCAATTGATTTTGAGTAAAGATGTCCATCTTTTGAGGTTGTTTTTGATCTAAAGCCAAAGGGAAGTAATTTATTCAGTAGAAGCTGTGGGTTACAAACAAAGATGTGTATGTAACAATATTGACAAACAAAAGCAAGTACCTTAATTTATATGTCAATAAAAGCAGTCCCAAGAAGCTAAAAAATGAGTAATGGTTTGAGGTTTTCTTCTTTCCTTCCCCAAGAGTTCATACTAATGAACACTCTCACCTATATTATATAAAAAGGTTTTGGTTCTTTGGTGAAAACATTCCTGAAGAAAACTGATAGACCTACCAATCTTTTATTGCTTCAACTATATCAGTTTTCCTTTTGGTCAGTTTAAGGCAATAAATACTATTACCCCTTTATAATGACTGATTTCACATATATGTTTATTTTTATCCTGGTTTTATTATATACTGTATTAAATACTATGTGGTACTTATGAAAGTTAAGTAAAAGTGAAAAAAATCCTGATTGTATTTCAGATCAAAGGAGGGACAAAACAAAATAAAGATTACAGAGTAGATAAAATCCACATGAAATGAGTAAAATCCAAAACTAATCAAAATGTTAAAGCCATATGTAACTACTGAAAATTTGCTGCAAAGTACCACTCTTTAAGGGGTCTGCACCAGCTATTTCTTCTTTCTTTTTTAAATATATTTTTTACACCATTGCTTTTTTTTTTTTTTTTTTTGGTGGGACCCTCACCAGCGGCGGGGGAACGAACGGTGCTGCAGAGGCTGCAGGCAGCCTCGCAGCCCTGCGTTCAACCGTTGCACCACCAGGGGAGGCCCCATCATTGCTTATTTTTAAACAACGTTTGCTCTCCCCAACCCTTCAGGTGTAATCCCCATAGATTTTCCTTCACTAATTTCACCCATGCACCATCACCACCGTCCCCTGTGCTCCTCCCTCCCTCCCTCTAATCTCTCTTCCTCCGCCTCCCAATGCCCAAAAATAGGTGACTGGGGGAAGAAGATGTGGAATATATGCACTATGGAATACTAGTTAGCAATCAAAAAGATAAACTAATGCCATTCGCAGCAACATGGATGGAGCTAGAAGGAATTATGCTCGGTGAAATAAGTAAGAAAGAAAAAGAAAAATATCAGATGGTTTCACTTACAAGAGGAATATAGGGGAACCAAATAAGAAATCGGGGAGGGGGGAAATAATAACAATACAAAACAAAAACAAACAATTATATCTTATTTCTAAAATGCTTAACCCTTGCCCCCTATATCTACCCTGCTCCCTTTTGTCTTATCTTTCAGAAAATCTTTTGAGACTATAACTATCATCTTCCCACCTATTCCTTGTCCTTTCCATAGTTGTATATACAAAAACTTGTGAATACCACAATTACAACATCTATTATAAATACCTCTTTGCTTACCTTTCTTTACTAATGTAGGTTTCTTGAACAAAGTTGGTAGTTTGTTTTTCTTGGTATCCATAGCCTACTACAGTACCTGATTCTTGCTGCTTATGAAATTTTGGATGGATGGCTATTGAATAAAATGTAATGGGATTCTGTTCTGGTGTTCTGTTGCTTAATATGCTTTTGAGTTAGTAAAGGATGAAGGAGTTTGCTTATTCAATTAAAAATTTAAAGCCAACCAGAATACCAGATTTATCAGGGAAACAGCTTGTACTTTCAGATTGCCAGTGATGTGCAAGGGGTCACTACCACAGTTACTGGCTCCTAGGTTGCAAGACATGATTAAATCCTAGGCTTGATTTGACCTATTACTAATTCTTCTGCACTATATTGTAATAAAATTATTTTGACTTATCGCCAACTGGTATTTTATGACTTTTCACTTCACCATTTTAATGCATACTGACGGTACATACATTTATTTAAAGGGCTTAAAATCTAGCATTCTGGGTTCAATCAGTTGTCATTACATTGGCCAATCCTATAAAACTAAACTGAACTAAATTTCAAGCCCCTTTCTGCTCTACTCTTCAAACTGGCTGATCTCCCTGCTCTATTTATCACTTTGGTTCAGCACCCAATATCCTTGACCCCTGGGTTGGCCATCACCTATACTTTGAGCCACTCTAACCCTGCCCATCATACATTCCCACATTATATCCAATAAGCAAGGTGACTTCTTTGGTGCTCACTCATTCCATTACTGATCAATATATTCCTTAATGTATATGTCTACTCCCAGCTGCTTTATGTACTTTCCTGACCAATTCTAGTCCAGGATTGGACCACTTAGGATTCTCTCCCCTGTGGTCTTGATGTTCCCAATAAGTTGGTCTTGATTTGGCTCAAGTCCATGATTACTTACTTTCATTTAGATCTCGATATCTAATCCTTGATATTTCACAAATGATCTCTCTCTCTCTCACTCGCTCTCTCTCACTCTCTTTCACTTGCTCTCTCTCTCCCCCTTCAGTGTTTTACATTAAAGATAGTTGATTATGCAAAAGTATGAAAGGGGTGATATGATATCACTTCATTATCAGAAATGCTTCAATGACTTCCCATTGCTTGTGAAATATAGTTCATATATTAGCACCCTGCATTAAATGCCTCAACATATCTCCCTAGATTTATTTCTCAAAATTTCTTTTTACACACTTATATTCCTTCTCTCCATCACTTGTCTGACAAAACATCTGGTGGAACCCTCTATTTCTGTAACTCTGCTCCTCCTAACAAAATAAGTGTCTGATGGACTGGTTTCATTCTGTCTGCATGATTATAGATCTCAGATGATCATGTTTTTTCTTCCTGTAGGTTGCTTTCTCACTCTCCAAGGCAATTATTCTATACCCTCATATTTCTTCTCAAATGCCCCTCCCCCCTCCACACTTAGCCTAGCTCATGACCTCACCTATAATTCACTGAGACCACAAAGGTCATCAGATGGGGATTCTTTTATCTTTCCACTATCAAATCTAAATTCTTGCTTCATATCATCACCAGTGTTTTCCTCATTGTTTTTCATTACCAGTGGAGAAAATGACCCTCCTCCCATTCAAGGTTCTAACCTACTTCATCTAGTGTCTTGACCCCATGGTTCTCACCTTCCTAGGTATGTCACCTATTTACCCTATCTCACACTTGCATCATATTCTCCTCTTTACTACCTCATTCCTATATGCATAGGAACATGTTGATATAACACATCTCTGCAAAAACTTAACTTTGATTGCTCATCACTCAGTACCTTTGACTACTCTTATTCTAAGGTAAACAACTCTACACACTATTTTCACTTCATCTCTCCCCTATTTGCTGTCTAAACTGCCTCAAACTTATTCTCCCCACCCCATTTATATAATGGTATTCCACTAAAAGTGCCCAAATCAAAGTCACCAACAATCTTCATGTCATATTCTATATAAATATTTGTGTTTATCTTACCTGAAAAAAGCCCCAAACAACACAAATGACTGCTTTTTTCTTTTTAACATATCTTCACTCTCAGCAGATGTCAGATCATATAGTCTTGGTTTTTTCTTTTTTTATTAGATACTTCTATACCTAGTTTAATTCTTCCTTATAGAACTTGTAAAGATGTTCTAGACATAGCTTAGGGCCTCCTTAAGATAAGTACAGTAAAGGCAATAAAAGGAGTTCTATAATATAAAATAATAGGTTGAAGTAGAAGTGGGGATTGCATTAATGATGTAGGTCAGTAACATTTTTAACAAGGGGATGTCATTTCAATGGAAATATGAATTATGAGCAGTCAACAATATACAGAAGCAGAGAAAGAGCATATATCCCAAAAGAAAATAGCCAGTTCAAAACTGTCACAGAGAAGCAGTTTGGTGTATTTTAGTAGTATCCACAAATCTAATACCTCTTTAGTGAAGTAAATGGGGGCAGAAAGAGAGTGTAAAAATAGGCAGGGCCTAGATCAAATGTGAGTAGTTCAGTAGTCCACATGAAAGGTGGACTAGAGAAACAGAATTAAAGAGATGGATTTAATATTTAAAATCATTTTTAGTTTTAAAAAATTACAAATTTTTTACTTTTTATTGTGACATAAAATATGTAGCAAAAATATGTATCATTTTAACCATTCGTAGGTGCACAAGTCAGTGGCATTAAATACATTCACAATGTTGTATAACCATTGCCACTAGTGACATCCAGAACATTTTCATCATCCCCAACAACTCTGTGTCTATTAAACAATAACTTAGACTTTCTTACAGACCCTGGTAATCTCTATTCTATTTTCTGCTTCTATTGAATTTTTTTTTAAGATTTTATTTTTATTTATACAAGAGTCGGGGGTACAGGCCAGATGCGCAGGAGGGTGAGAGGATTTACCAGAGACAGAGTGGGCAACAGAACAGGCAGACTAAAGAAATACACTGCTGGAGGGGAGTAGTGGGTGAGACAGGAGAGGTCTGCTCGCCATGTGGGTTGCTCTGAGGCCAGCGGGGATCGAACTGACACTGCAGAGGCTGTGGACAGCTTCACAGCGCTGCGCTCAACCACCTGCGCCACTAGGGAGGCCCTGCTTCTATTGAATTTATCTACTTTAAGTATTTCCTATAAGTGGAATCATACTATTTGTCCTTCTGTGTCTAGCTTATTTCACTAACCATAATGTTTTCAAGATCCCTTCATATTATAGCATATTTATTTCATTTATTTTTTATGGCTGAATAAAATTCATTTGCATGTATATGCCATATTTTTAAAATCTAAAATGCACTTAAACTTCATTTTGGAGATAGAATTAATGAGACACATTGTGACTTAGATACGGGTTGAAGAAGATAAAGGTAACGAAGATGATTCCTAGATTTCTAACTAGTTGAAATAGTGACCGGAGACTAATTTAATGAAAAGAGTTAGACATGTGAAAGGTATTCCCTAATCCCAAAGAACCTTAATTAGAAGTCATAACCCACTGGATGGAGGACAATTCCTAAAAGATCTGGACTCCAGTGAGTTTTAAATGATAGATGTTAGTTAATTGTGTTGAGAGATAAGGAAAGGATCTGGCTATAGAGGAAAATTTAAAAAAAGAATGAACCAAATGATACAAATCATTTGTATCATATGTATCAAAGAAATTCTTTGACATCTTTGTTTTCTTTCTTTTGACTGAAACATTCTCTCCTAACTTCTTATGTCCCTTAAAACTTTCCTGATCTTCAAGTCTCAAGGGAGATGCCAGCTCCTCAGACTCCCTTAGGCACTGATTATGCTCTTATAATGGCATTTGTATTTTTTACTTGCTATAATAATTTTTGTCCATTTCTTCTCCATTGCACTATAAGCTCTTTGAGAGCATATCTTACACTGTTAGTGTATTTGTCTTTATCGACAGGCCCCAGTACTATTGCACCGCATAAAGAACACTGTCAACAAATGTTGTCTTTTTAGGAGACCAAAATAATTCAATTGGGAGGCTAAAAACCAAATACTGATTTTTAGCAGAGTATCATCAGAAATGGGAATGAAAACTGAAGTGAAAATTACTAATTCTAAAACAAGTGAAAAGAATGTAACAATGTTGGTTACAGTAATTAATATTTGCAGATTTTTTATTTAAGTGCTTTATTTCAGAATTAAGTCAATCAATTATTTGATACTGCTATGTTTTAGGGATAGTGGAGAGAGCGCCGTTTTTCTAGAATAAGTGTTATAAAATCTCACTCCCTCAAAAAAAAAAAGGTAGGCAATCCTGAGATAATTAAGAATAATTTGTTATCAGTGTTTTATTTTGTCACTATATAAATCTAATCACCAGAAAGATTAATTTGTGAATTAATAGCAGAATAGAAAAACATAAAAACTGATTTAGTATCTAAGATGCTGACATTAGTTAAGATATAACTTAACTTCCAAATGCCTTAAAATAATCTATGTGCACTAAAAATGTATTCACACTATAATAAGAAGTACTTACAAGTGTGTCCATTCATTTCAGATGCAAAGGTGATGTGGAATGAATTTAAATTTTATATCTTCACTAACTCTAAGAGTTCACTTGACACCTGCTGGAGTCACCCTCTGACAGCCCCGTCATTGTTATCCAGCTTTATGAAGATGTGACATAGCTTTACACATTCTCTAAGGACCAGATAATTATGGACTTAAACACAGTGCCCAGAAATTTATATTACAGTTGGTTAAATATGCAATAAATAATAATTTTCAAAAACCCAAATATCTGGTTAAATATAAACCCATGACTCAAGGTTTGAGAGAGAAACAGTATAGAGTAGGTTTATGTGAAAATACAGTAATAGAGAAAATAAAGCACTCCATTGTTTAGAGTGACAAAGAATTGGCAAGAGTCCAAATACTACAGGAGACAAGATTAATATTAACTGTATCTGTCAACATCCTGTTTAAAAATCTCAGCCAGGATCAGAGGCATCTGAAAACATCCAAAGGGGGTTTCGCCTAAGAATGAGTCATATTCTCTGCAGCAGAAAACCCTAAAATATAAGTATGGGATGTTAAAAGCCAAACAGATTTTACTCCAACTCCCATGTTGGGTAGATGAGAAAAATGAGTCCCAGAAAAGTCCTCTCTCTATTTTGCAGCACTGAGAGGCACCAGGAAATAAGGGACAGAAAATGGACTTTAGAACCATACAGAATTTGTTTCAGATCCTGGCTTAGTCACTCAGTGAAGTCTTGCTGTCTCTGAACCTCAATTTCCTTAGCTGTAATGTGGAAATATAGGAATAACTACTTTTCAGGGTGATGGTGAAATGAGGAGTAATTCAAGAAAGCATTGGGCATGTAGAGACATTAGGCCCTATTACCCAAAATCCTGGAATTAGTGGCAGAACAAGAATACCCACCTCAATCCAAGTGTACCTTCAATATACCCGTAGAAATCCCCCAGTCAGTACATCTTTCTCTATGCTCCCCCAAAAAAGGTGGAGTAGAGAGGGTGGTACATTGTTCTATAAATACTTGTCGTTAATACCATAGAAATATCAAATGAGTCAGTATTGTGTAAAATGCCAAATGGAACTTCCAATTTTTTCCAGGACCTGAATATAGCAAAAGAGAGTTCACCACAAGTAGCAGAAATTTAGTAACTTGAGGCTAAATACTTCTGAAGGATTCTTTCTATAGTGAATCTTCCATACTTAAGTAAGTGTAAGTATGGGGTATTAATTTTGTATGCCAAATTAGGTCTCATAAGTTATACAATGGACAGTTTTTGTAAATTCAGCAACACTGAATTAGATTTGCTTAATATTTAAGACAGAAAATAAACAAAAAACAAAACTTCAAAGACTGACTGAAATTACATAGCCAAAATAAGATTTCCAAGGCTCCGTGATTTATGAAAGAGTCAGACACAGCAAAAATGTTCTTTTGTTATTTGTCCTAATAAACCATCTGGGTCATAAGTATATATAATACGGATTTAGTAGTCCTGCCGTTTATAGGAAACATGTAATGAATCACAGGCAATCTGATTGCCCGGATCTTTTAGTCCTAATTCTAATTCACTTGTATAGGCATTGTCATTAGCCATGACATGTTAAATGAGGATGGACAATTTATGTTTCTACAAACTTACACTTTGCTGAATGCCTCTAAGGATTACCCATTTGAAATCTAATGTGAATCACACTGAAGCAGGAATAAGTTCTATAAGAATTATCCTGTAAATAGTTTCTCCCAGTTACTACGTAGGTTATCTCCAGGTACCTACAGTTTCCAACATGGTAACATAGATCTGGATAGGTGACAGAAGTAGGAGATATATAGGATTTTAGAACTAGAAAGGATCTTAATAAAGCTATAAATTAGTCTACAGGCTAAATCTAGTTAACCAAAGTGTTTTAATAGCTCTTTATAATATTGGCCTGTGTTAAACATTAGATATTTTATATTAGTACAATCATTCAACAACCAGATTTCATATTACAAGCAGGATTTCCAACTTCCCTTGAAAGGTTGGATACTTAGGCAATCCTGCGTCTGAATTCTTAGTTGGCAACCTTTGGTTAGAGCAACGAGTTATCTCCAGTAATCCCATCTCCCATCACTCCCAATAGGATTATTCAGGCCTGCCCTTTATAGCTTTTGATCTAGTCCAAACTCATATTTGGCAGAAGAGAAAAATCCAAGATTAGAGAATAAAAGACTGAAGCTAGATCCAGAACCCAGATCTCCTATACCCATTTTAGAAAGTCTTAAATGAATATTGGTTTGTCATCTACTTCCTAAGAGATGAATAAGCACAAGAATATAATCTAGAGCAAAACTTATACAAAATGAAATACTTAGTATTCATATATAATACTTAGTATTCCTACGTATTACATAGTATAATGCCATCTCAGGCAAAATACAGTCATGCATCACTTGAAAATGGGGATACGTTCTAAGAAATGCATTGGATTACTTTGTCACTGTGTAAATGTCATAAAGTGTAATTATACAAACCTAAGCGACATAGCCTACTACACACAAATGCTGTATAAGCTACCCTGTGAGGACCATCGTATATATGAGGTCCATCCTTGACGGTATCATCATTGATCAAGGCATGACCATATTGCTAATTATCAGCTATTATGTCAGATTACAAACACCCTCTTAGAAGGTCTAATTATTATCTGGCAAGATTTTGTGTGCTTTTTTAAATTTCTAAATTGACTTTATTTGAATCTTAAATGTTAGCATACGTCAGTCACTTGGAAAATTAGTAGAATTTAATTGCTATGCCCTGATTTAGTGTGTCTCTTTTGATATGTACATATTTGCATTTTTTTCTAAATTCTCATATTAGATGAATAAGACAGGTGAGTTTTAAGCTTACTCATCAGAGTAAGTGGCTACTTTCTTTCTTCTGTTCTCATCTTCAGTTCCAGACTGATACTCTGCTCCCCTTAATCAGAGCTTGGAAGTTTCCTGCCTGTGGTCCCTGACCATTTGCTTCTTTTTTTTCCTCACCCTGTGTTCTCTGCATTGTGGTTTATGAAAGAAAAGCCCAGTGAAAAAGATTATGACTGGCATAGTGTGAAGGATTTAAGTGTAATGGCTCAATCCAAATGTTTCACCATGGTGACTAGGTTACTAGTATGCCATATAGCCTACCCACTGTACTGATTTTGCTCTGCTTTATAAAGAAAGCTTCCTTTACACTGAAAAAAAAGTACAATTCATATTGAAAAACTTCCTTTATGAACCAAGTTGACCAGATATTTCTGTAAGTTTCGTTTGAAATTTCACATTTCTTTTTTTCTTTCTTCCCTAAAACTGTCTTCTTTAAAGGTTCCATACTTCATCTTTCAAACAGACTTTTAGTATAACCAAACATGCTAAATACTATTACCCAAAGGTTCCTCTCCTATGACCATTACTTGATCCCATCTAACTGAAATAGATTTCATATGCTGTAATATATCAGAAACCATTTAAGTTTCACTTAATTTAAAGCAATTTTAAGGAAAGAGATTGCCAAAAAGGGATATGATATCTGTCCACATTAATCCATATTGAAACTCTGCAGAAGTAATACCACATCACAGAAGATGATAATGAAAAAGAAGAAAAGGAGAGGAGCTGGAGTATCAATAAGGAACAAGAGACGGAAGTGAAGAAAGAAGTAAAAGGAAAAGGAGAAGAACTTTACCAAAGCATTAACAGCTTTGAATCTGAGATTATAAATACTTACAGTAGAGCAAGTATTAAAAGCAGGCATATGAGCACAGGGGACTGTGGTGATGGTGCATGGGTGCCTTGGGGAAGAAAATTCTATGGGAACTCAATCTGATGGGGTGGGGAGAAGCAAATATTGTCTACAAAAATGTAAAAAATGATAAATGTTAAAATAAATATAAAAAAAAGCAGGCATTTCTAATCAAGCTACTCTTTTTAGAAGAGGTAATACCTTGGAGGATTTTTAATATTATTTACTAGGAACCAGTCTTATGTATCTATGGAATAATACTTTTACAAAAGAGGCATATATAATGTTTTCACTATATAGAGTATTTTTTCAGTTTTCTTCTGAAGAATTACCCTTTAGAATCTTCTCATTTCTTTTTCTTTTTTTTCAAAATTTTGTATTAAAATGGGTGTTCTGCTTTATGAAAACACTTTTCAAAAAAACCACTTGAGAATGTGAAAATACCAAGAATCTTTCAGTTTCTAATGTATTTTACTTAAAATGTAATACAGAACATAGATTTTATAATATAGAACATAGATTAATGTGCAGCAGAAGAAATTAATTGGCATGATCCTGTCTAGTTATTTAGACCTTTCCTGATAGCAACTGAGATGCTTAAAGTACTGAGTAGTAAAACAGTAATGGCTTAAAAGAGTTCATTAACTTCAGCTTTGCAATTAATAGGAATTTAGTAACCAGATAGCTTAAAAACAGGCTATAGTATATTTTAATGGCCTGAAAGAAAACCTAGTATATTCCACATATTAGTTAGTAGAGCACAGCTGGGTTAGTTACTTGATTCAGAGTCCCTCATATAACAGAGAGCTTGCTAATGCATACAAGGCAGTAATTTTTTATTTATTTATTTTTTAAAGATTTATTTATTTATTTATTTATACAAGCACTGGGTACAGTCAGAAGCGCAGGAGGGTGAGAGAATTCACCAGAGCCAGAGCAGGGAACAGAACAGGCAGACTGACGAAATACACTGCTGAGGGGAGCAGCGGGCGCAGCAGGAGAGGTCTGCGTGCCATGTGGGACCCTCGCCGGTGGCTGGGGATCAAACCGGTGCTGCAGAGGCTGTGGGCAGCTTTGCAGCCCAGCGCTTAACCGATGCGCCAGCAGGGGAGGCCCTACCGGGCAGTAATTTAAGAAAGAAAAAGAAAAAGAAAAAAAAAAAAAAGACCTCCTGAATTCAAGTCCAATAATGGCCCTGTTTTGTTTTGTAGAAATAAGGAGATGGTGGGTAAAGGGGCAAGTAGAATAGAGAGGGAGGATATAGGCATAAGCGTAGCACAACAAGCAAGGCTGTTTGACCCCATGAAACACCCACGATATGAACAGGCTGGTTAGCCTTACCAGAAAGCCCACTGCCAGCTCTGCACAGCACTGTCCTACCTCCTCAGCAAGGTCCTAGCGGGAGACAAGAGGAAAGGGAGGAGAGAAAGAGGGCAGTCACTCTGGCCAGAATGGCTCCAGGGTAAATCTACAGCAATTCAGTACATAGGACAAAATTATGGCTTTCTGAATAACTCCTGAGGCTCTAGGCACAAGTATCATATCTAATGAGGTCAGACTTTTCACTGTGAGTAGGGGTGTTTTACTTTCATTTTGCATTTTCTGTGGAAACTATTCTAATTCCAGAACATTAATAATAGCCAGAGTGGGTTTCTTAGAGTCAACTAGCTTTTCAGGGAAAAAAATTAAAATTTTATGAGGGATGAGTCACAGACATGTTTTCAAATTTAGTTCCAATGATACAGAGTGCTGATAATTTTAAACTCCAGAGTTACAATTAGAATTATCTCTTTATTTCTCTGTTCTTCTTTGGGTATTTGGGGTGGACAGTGATAGTATAGGGGAAATGTCTTTCCAGTAAAATGAATGCTTTAATATAGACGTGAAAAGAAGACTAGAAAGCAACCAGTGTTAACAAATACTTGCCTGAGGAGAGAAAGATGTATGTAGGAGTAATAGAAAATAAGCAGAAACACAGGCTCTGCTCCGAAGTGGCAGAACCAGCCCCATCAGCTCACACATTATTTGCAGGAGGTAAAATGTTCGGACAGAGTTTCTAGGATGACAAATGGGCTGGCTTAGTCATAAAACTGCACTATCAATAAGAAGAGGGCCTGCTCCTAAATTTAAAAGGCATAAACCAGGTTTCTAAACTGCCAAACCATAAATGTAAAAAATTGTCATACAAACATAACAAAAAAGAATTAGAAAAAGGATTCAGAAGTAAAAGAAGACTTAAACTGCCATCCATTCAAATCCAATCACACAACAAATAATCCCCAACTCAGAATTCATCTGTGGGCTTGCAGATGGGTCAGCTTAAAGACTCAGGCCTGATCTTTGATCTCACAGTACAAGACTCACAATAATTTCCATATGATAGTAAGTTCTCAAAATAACCTACCCATTTATCTTCGAATATTTATCCTAATACCTGGAACGTGTGGGTGTTCCATAAGAATGGCAGGATACATAAAAAGGGGGCATGGGCTCTGTGAATGGCACTTCTTTTTGGTGGCTAGACTCACGTACATGTTTCCACTGACACTTAAGTAACAGGTTCAGATCCCAAGAGAATAACGCCCAGCCAATTTTCAAAAGCATCTGCATTCACAGATATTTTTAGTATAACATACAGGATTATCTGTTATTTGTCAGAGACATTTTAACATTTGGTTTGAATATCTAGTTCTCAGGAGAAAGAGAAGAGAGTGGCAGGAAAGAAAAAAACAAAGATCTGAAACCCTTTTCCTGGAGGTGTCTGTTCCTCTTAGAGATACTACATCTCTAAAGTAGGGTTGCATATTTCAACTCATCTCAAGATCAAATATATAAGTAAAACCAATTGTGTTTATTCTGTTACTTATAAGAGAGTCATGAAGACAAGACCAGATTCAAGGGGAAAGGAATTAGATTCCACCTCTTGATGTGGAAGTTGTGGATGTGTGGCAAGTCTACATTTCAGAAGAGCATGTGGCACAGGACAATGCTGTGACCCTCTTTGGAAAATACAGTCAGGCACACATGATTTGCTGCATAACCCAATTTTGAAGGTCAAAAACTGAGTATAGCCTGTTGGTATTTTCTTTGTAATGAATTCCAATTTCACCTCAGGCAGGCAAATGTTTAGAGTAAATCAGTACAAAGGAGTTTGGATTCAGAAGAGAAAAAAGAAAAAGCACATTAACTATTACGAAACATTCTCACAAATGCTAGGATGATTTGACAAGGTTCCTGAGCCATGACCACATGGACAGAATGCTTGACTTCTTACAGGTCTAGCCAACAAGTAAAAGAGGACAGCAAACTCTTTTATCTAATTATTTTTTCTTAACAATTATTTTTATCAAGGCAGAACTATGTAAGAGTTGATAATGCTGTGTGGCTCAGTCTTACTAAACAGTTCATTCCTTTCTGAAAAAGAATTTGAGGGGAAAAACGTTAAGTTCTGGGTTCAGAATAAAACTTTTTTTCCCAGAGAATACATAATTTGGTTAGGAATTGTTAAATCTATATAAGTTATTCTTTAAGCAGAAATCTAAATTAGTCTAAGCAATGAGACACGACTTAAATCATAATCAATTTTATTCCACACAATAAAATTGGGCATTTATAGGGAGTAAACAAAAAAGTTGTACTACGGCTTTCATGAAACTTAACTAATAAAACGCATTTCACGTTGTTTCATCAAAATCTTCATCAAGAAATTAAATGGGTTTTTAAATCATAATATTGGTAGGCAGCTAATGGCATGAAAAATCTTTCCATTACAAATGGCAAAAATCTATCATTCCAAAATTATAATGGTTTGAAAAATCATCAATTATTTGTAGTTATTTTGGGTAGACCTAGTTCAAAGGAGGTTATTATCAAATCTATCTCTTCATTGTATTTTATTAATGATTAGTAAGTGTGAATGCTAATAAAAAATATATATATGGGAGGTGATGGGCACCTTGTAAAACTATATAGTCAACTCCTTACTGAATGTGACTGATTAGAAAACTGAACAAATACAGCCTATGATCAGAAAAATGAACTAATATAGTCTCAAAATCAACAAAGAAGATGGGAGACTTGTTAGTTCAGAAAGGAAAAGTAAACACAATTGAAATTAAACCAAAAATGGATGTTCTATTCGATTCCATTGGTCTGTATGTCTGTTCTTGTTCCAATACCATGCAGTTTTGATGATTATGGCTTTGTAGTATAGTTTGAAGTCTGGGAGTGTGATGGCTCCATTCCCTTCTTTTTTTTTCAGGAGAGCTTTGGCTATTTGGGGTTTTTTGTGATTCCATATGAATTTCATCAATAATTGTTCTATTTCTTTGAAGAATGACATTGAAATTTTGATTGGAATAGCATTGAATCTGTATATTGCTTTCAGTAGGATAGCCATATTAATAATGTCTATTCTTCCAATCCATGAGCAGGGGATGCCTTTCCATTTCTTTGTGTCTTCTTCGATTTCTTTTTAAGTGTTTTATAGTTTTCTTTGTATAGGTCCTTTACCTCTTTCGTTAGATTTATTCCCAAATATTTGATTTTTTTTGTTTGATAATAAAAGGGATGACACAGAAACATCAATTCCAAAGAACACCTGCACCCCTATGTTTATAGCAGCACTATTTACAATAGCTAAGCTTTGGAAACAGCCCAAATGCCCACAAATAGATGACTGGATCAAGAAGATGTGGTACATATACACCATGGAATATTACTCAGCATTCAAAAAAGATAAACACATGCAATTTGCAGCAACATGGATGGCGTTGGAAGGGATCATGCTCAGCGAAATAAGCCAAAAAGAAAAAGAAAAATACCGGATGGTCTCACTCATAGCAGGAATCTAGAAAACTTAATTAAGGGACCAGGAAAATGAATATAAGAAAGTGAAAATCAAAATCAACAAAAAACTATGAACCAGAGACACGTTTTGGGGGGTGGGGGGCGGGAGGGGAGGGATTGGGGTCAGAATGGGGCATTTGCAATTGTATGGGGGAATATAAAAATAAAATTTATTATTTAAAAAAATAAATAAATATTATGAAGAAAATAAAAAAAAGAAATTAAATCAAAAATGATTAAATAATTACTGAAGATCTGAGAGAAGAAAAGAAGGTTGTGCATCAGCTTCAGAAGAAGTTTACAGAAAGAGTATGGCATCCAAGGCATTCCTCTGTGCTCCAAATCAGCAATGCTTCTTTACCCTTTATCTATCTCAATTCTGCACATATTTGATGGTTCATCTCAAGACCCACCACCCGGAAGCTATTGCAACATTCCACTCATATTTTAACTTGGTCCCTTCCTGTTCTAGCCCAAATCCTCTGCTTTCTATTTTTGTTCTTAATTATGTACTCTTTTGCATCATTTTCAAATTTATCATATTGATGTTTTTTCAACTCCCAAGTGCATGAAGTAACCAGTCTACTTTCAGAACTTGATGGTTAACAACAGAGAGTCATAGGAGAAATAAGTAGCCTTTTGGACCTCCCCAGTGGTGCAGGGGGTTGAGCGCAGTGCTATGAAGCTGTCTGCAGCCTCTGCAGCGCGGGTTCAATTCCCGGCCGGCCAGGAGACACCCAAATGACGCAGCAAACCTCTCCTGTCTCGCCTGCTGCTCCATCTGCCTGTTCTGCTCCCCACTCTGTCTCTGGTGAATCCTCTCACCCTCCTGCACATCTGGCCTGTACCCGGTTCTTGTATAAATAAATAAATCTTTAAAAAAAAAAATTTAAAAAAATAAGTAGTCTTTTTTCTCAAACTAGAAACATACCTAGTGAAATGAGGTACAAAGAAAAGCATCAGAATGGGCAGGATGAAATCTGTGAGCTCCCTGAAAAGTGTTCTTTTTGTAAAGGTCCATGTGTAACAGGGTAGTCCCCAGGAAAAGGAGAAGTTGCAGGTTTCCTGCCCCACCCAAGGAAGGGTGGAGCTGAGCAGGGAGCAGAAGAAGCAGGAGGAGACTTAGAAAAGGAAGGAGGAAGGATAAAGAGCAAGAAGGAGACCTGAAGGAAGCACATGTTGCAGAGAGACATGAAAAGAAGCTGCACTTGCTTTTTGGTCCTGGACTGGTTGAAACAGATGTGGGAGAGAGATCTGTGGGGGGATTAACAATGGGAGCTTTCATTTTGATTTTGTTCTTTTCTTTCCAGATGTGTTGGGCTCCTTCTGCCCCTTTCCCATAGGTCCCCACCAGGAGGTGCCTTAGATTTGTGGCAGGCTTTCAGGCCTCAGTGGCCCTGCATTGGGCCAACTCGGTTTGGCTGGACATTTAACCACGAGGGATGGGTAACTTTGGGTGCTTGATTTGGAAACTATTTTTCCCCTTTTCTGTATTGCACATTAACTCTATTAAAGTTCCCTTCCATTGAAGGTCTTACACATTAGAGTATGTTTTGTATTGATGCGGTGGATGGCAGAACCTATGTAGAACGGACAGGTTTGGGGGTTCTGGGGAATAACTAGAACTATGGGGCATCTCCTTTTGATGGAGTTTGTTTGCCAGAGTTTACCACAATCCTCCTCATTCATATTGCCTGACTGGCCCATGTAGGACTTATCTTACATGAAAACCTTGTGGGCAATAAGGGAGGGCCAGCAGCTTCTTAAAAATCAGATTTGCTAACATGTTTCTGGAAACCTCTTCTACCTGATTTACTTCAATACAGAAAAAACTCAAGTTAGAAATGCAGTGATTCTAATATGGCAGATGGCTGCATTTAGTCTCATAGGACTTGGGGTTGCTAACAGCCCTTCTAAGTACACCCAGGAGCTGCCAACAAGCTGTCCAAGAACTGATTCCCAGAGTCATATCCTTGTTTGATGAATGGAACAAGATCAATATAAAATATTTTTATGTTACTTTTTCTCTGAATTCTAGATTGCTGAGAAGTCACTGGGGAATTCAAGAAGAGAAAAACAGGATAGTTTTCTAAGATCATGTTAATTCTGACTCTTGGAAAATAGAGATCAAGGAAAAAAATACAAGAGTAAGCAAAAGACAAAATTGCTTGAAAATTAACGATAGTCTACTTTAAGTCAGTGACCCATGATGAAAATGCTACATATATCCACATAATGAAATCATATTTTGATAAACATTCTTATATTCACAAAAATGATAGTAAATATTTCACTGATAATATTACTAAGAATTTTAAGCAAGAATAAAATTACCTGTAATTTTACTGGTTCCACAAAACGCTAATTTTTCATATTAACATTTCTAAATAGAAATGTTTTCTAGCATGGGGCCTCCCTGGTGGCCTAGGGGTTAAGTCTCAGCGCAGTCACCACTATGTCTTGAGTTTTAATCCTGGCCAGGGAGTTAATCCACATGTGGCACAGCAGGCCTCTCCTGCCTCGCCCTCTGCATCGCTTAGCGGTGTGTTTCAGTAAATCCACCTGTTCTGCTACCCACTGTTTCTGGTGAATCCTCTCTCCTCTATACCTCTGGCATACACCCCAGTTCTTCTGTTTAAAATAAAATAAATAAAAAATAAATATTTCAGGCATAGCTAGATCCAGGTGTTTAGGAAATGTCCATGGTAGCCAGATCCTGTTTTCCTCAATGGTGGGGTCATTTTCAGGCATTACTCTTTCCTTCGCTGGATGGAGATGGACATTACAGTTCTACACTTGCATTGACTATACTTAGCAACCCCAGGGGGAAAAGAACTCCTCATAGAGCAATTTCATCTAAGTTCTGCAATTCACTTTCTTGGAGGAGATTTTTTTAGAATTGTTATGATTGGATGATGGAAAGCTTTGGGTGATCATGCTTGATTCATGTGGGTACAAGTAGAGCCATGAGTAAGGTAGGCTGCATCCAAGTTGTACAACCTGATAGCAGAAAAGGTTACCCAAATAAAGCTGAGATGATATTCTTAATACGAGGGATAACCTGACAGAAACAGACAAAAAATAGCTATCTACTACAAATATAAATGCTAAAACTTGGTTTCAGGTTCTATTTTAAGTGACCAAGTTATAAACCAACCATTTTTAAAATAAATAAGATTTTAAAAGCTTCCAAAGATTTGGAAGTTTCTATCAAAAAATAGTTTTTGTTCTATGATGACAGTCAGTTCTTAACATTAAATTTAATGGTAAATTTCATCATGACAAAAAATGTCTGTGATAGACTAATGACCTTCTCTCCCTCCCAAAGATACCTTCATCTTAAAGCCTGGAACCTGTGACTGTTTTACTTTATATGGCAAAAGGGACTTTCCAGATGTGATCAATGTTAAGGACCTTGAGAAAAGATTATCCTGGATTACAATCCACATGGATTCAGTGTGATCACTTGAGTCCTTAAAAGCCAAGAAACAAGCCTGGTTGTGGTCAGGAGATGTGGTCATGAAGAAAAGTCAGAGAGATGCAATATTACTGACTTTGATGATAGAAAAAAGAAACAAAGAGCCAAGGAATGTAGACAGCCTCTGGAAAATGAGAGACAAAATACATGCTCTCCTAAAGTTTCCAGAGGAACACAACCCTGCCATCAGCTTGATTTTAGCCCCACGAGACCCACACTAGGCTTCTGACCTACAGAACTGTAAGATAGAAAATATTTGCTGTTAAAGCTGCTTGCTATTTGTGATCATTTGTTAGGGTAGTAACAAAAAAAACTAATACAATGGGGCCTCCCTGGTGGCACAAGGGGTTAAGGTGCAACCTATGAAGCTATTCACAGCCACTGCAGCACAAGTTCGATCCCCAGCCAGGAAGCTACCCACATGGCACAGCAGACCTCTCCTGACTCACCCGCTGCTCTCCTCAGCAATGTATTTCAGTACATCTGTCTGTTCTGTTTCCCACTCTGTCTCTGTGAATCCTCTCATATCCCACACCTCTGGCCTGTACCCCAGTTCTTGTATGCATAAATAAATAAATCTTTAAAAAAAAAAAAAACGAATACAACAACTCTCCTGATACTTCATGCATTCTGTAGCCTAAATTCTCAATAAATGGTCAATTCAGACCACTTGTGAGTGCTCAGACTGAAGAAACTCATTTTGGCAGAGACATTTAATGCTCACTGAAAACACAAGTGTCACCTACCTTTTCCAGATTGTGCAGATGCAATTTTATATCATACTTGGAAAATACTGTTATATAAGGTACTATTCCTTTTATTTGTGTTTTATATCTCACATACAAATGAATTTTAATTTAGAAAATAAAAAGGAATTTTGCATTTTACTAAGTAAAAATAATTGTGCTCAGTGAGTGGTAATGATAACTCAGATAATATGCTATCATGTTATTTTCACATTTTCTGTGATTAAAATTGCTTTTCTTAAAAATATTTTATATTTGAAATACTTGCCAAGATATTAACAAGTTTGAGCAAAAAACAGTATGATAATGGCCATCAAAATATGCATATGACATAGAAAAGTAAACTTACAATCTGCAATGATTTCCTAAGAATTGGAATGCAAAATAAGGTAACCCAAAGTATAGTTAATTTAAAATAGATTAATACTTAAACATTTTCCATTTAATCATCCAAGGTGATCTTAACATAACAGCTCAAGAATAATCAAAAATTACTCAATTCCTCTCTTTTATTTGACAGAATAGAAAATTTAGACCTCTAGAAATTAAGTAACTTATACCAACTAGTCAACAGGGAGAAAGAGATAACAGGTGAGGACAAATGTAAGGGCAGGTAGAAAGCATTTGTTTTATTAAGGGCAAGCTACATTTAAAAGATCAAAAATCATCTCTTTTTTTTTACCTTTTATAGTAAAATAAACATAACAAATTCACCATTTTAACCAATGGTAAGTGCACCATTCAGTGGCATTCCATACATACACATTGCTGTAGAATCACCAACCCCAACATTCATCTCCAGAACTTTTCCCTTATCCCAAACTGAAACTCTGCAGCCATTAAAAAATAATGCCTATCCCTCAGGTTTTGGTAATAACTGTTCAATTTTGTGTCCCTATAAATGTGACTCTTTGAAGTGACTATCAACAGTAGCAAATATTTGTTCTTTTGTGAGATACTTATTTTGCTTAGCATAATATCTTCAAGGTTTACCACAATGTTTTAGTTTGTATCAATAGAACGTCTTTTTTTTTTTTTAGATTTATTTATTTATACAAGCTCTAGGTACAGTCAGAAGCGCGGGAGGGTAAAAGAATTCACCAGAGCCATAGCAGGGAAAGAACAGGCAGACTGACGAAATACACTGAGGGGAGCAGTGAGCACGGCAGGAGAGGTCTGCATGCCATGTGGGACCCTCGCCAGTGGCCAGGGATCGAACCGGTGCTGCAGAGGCTGCAGGTAGCTTCGCAGCCCAGTGCTCAACCGCTTCACCACCAGGGAGGCCCTCACTTAGAACTTCTGATTTAGATTATAAATTTATCTCAAATAATTTACCTAGGAGAATTTTTTCATATAATTTTTAGCTATTATAATTCAGGATCATGGTATTTTTTATATATGACAAAAATCTTTCAATTATTTTCTTTCTTGAGAGACTGATATAGATGATAAAGTCTGACAACTACTGAAATATTTATTTTAAATTGACTTTATCTTTTACTTAATTATATTAAGTAAAAACGTTATTTCCACTATACCTTAGCAAGTTTTAAGTTTCCATAAAGTGAGTTACCAATGGCTAAAACTAGTAACACAATATGAAAATTTAAATCACCAGAAGTCTTTGGTATAATGTTGACTCTTCTCTAAACAGCACACCAAGGAAACCTATAAACCAGAGACACACTACGGGGGGGGGGAGGGCGGGGCGCAGGTAGAGGGGGTATGGGGTGAAGGAGAGGAGGGATTAGGGTCAAAATAAGAGGGGGTGGGAATTGCATGGGGAATATAACCAAAATGAAAATGCACACATTGTGCAAAAATGAAAAATGATGTAAGAATTATATAAGATATATTAAAAAATAAAAATAAACATTCTTAGGGCCTCCCTGGTGGTGTAAGGGTAAGTCTCAGCACTATGAAGCTATCAACAGCCACTGCAGCATGAATTCGATCCCTAGGCAGGGAGCAACCCATATGGTGCAGCAGACCTCTCCTGTCTCGTCTGCTGCTCCCCTCAGCAGTGTGTTTCAGTCATTCTGCCTATTCTGCTCCCCACTCTGTCTCTGGTGAATCCTCTCACCCTCCCACACCTCTTGTCTACACCCCAGCTCTTGTATGCATAAATAAATAAATCTTTGAAAAAATCTTAACTGTTTTATAATTAGTTGATTGTATACATATGAATTTGATTCAGATATTTGATTTGGTAATCCATAATAACAACAGTACAAAACATAACAAAACAAAAGGGACAATTATAAATCAGAGACATACTGCAGGGGAGGAGGAGGCAGAGGGATCAGAGGGAGGGAGGGAGGGAGGAGCACAGTGGATTGAGATGATGGTGCACGGGTGCATCGATGAAGGAAATTCTATGGGGACTACACCTGAGGGGAGTGGGGGTAGCAAATATTGTTTAAAAATGAACAATGATGTAAATAAATAAATAAATATTCTGCCTTTGTAGACACAATAAGAACAATGTATAAACTCTGTAGATAATGTAATCGGGTTGTAATACATAGGAAGTATATTTGTGAAGGAATGCAGGTACTTATTGTCTATTTAGGGTTAGCACTTTCTAAGAATATAATTACAACTCAGAGTGTCTTAATGAAAATTCTGCTCTCTTCTTTTTAAAAGATTTTTTTTTATTTATCTATACATACAAGAACTGTGGTACAGGCCAGAGGTGGGGAGGGCAGTGGAAGGATTCACCAGAGACAGAGTGGGTAACAGAACAGGTGGAATGACTGAAATACACTGCTGAGGGGAGCAGCGGGTGAGTTAGGAGAGGTGACCCGCACCATGTGGGTCACCTTCCTGGTTGCAGTGGCTATGGATAGATTCATAGGCTGTGTCTTAACCCCTTATGCCACCAGGGAGGCCCCCATTCTGCTCTCTTGTGGAAGAATCATGCCATCTTATATACACACTAACTACAAACAGCTCACAGATACTTCAGTTTTGGAAAGGCTAGCTTTATGGTTCATTCCCAGAACAGATGTTTATTTTGAGTAGGAAAATACAACATACTGATAGACTAAGCAGAGTCATTTCCTTTGGTCATGTAACTTAACAGTTGCTTGACATAAGTCAATCACTCTATGCTGGCTTCCTAAGCAATTACAAAGAATTCATGTTCAAATGAAACCAATGCTCTGCCTTTCTCAGATTTATTGGCCAAAGTAACCTCTTTATTGCAAGGGATTGGTGTAAAGTGATACAACATAAAAGGAAAATTCTAGCTCTGTTCCTAAATGTGTGGATGTGTATTAGGGAAAAACATATAGCAATGAACTCTCAGTATTGAACTAATAATCATTCAAAACTGAAGAAACATGCAGAAACATAAATAGCTGTATGTAGTGTGATTCCCCCAGCCTTTCCCATTGTTTCCTCATTTCAGTAAACATGCAGATTTCTTTTCCCATGCAGAAGCCATAGGAAAGGTGGCATTCAATAGTAAACAGCAGACCACTGACTGTCCAGATCATGGTAATTCACATGACCCCATACAGAGGCTGACAGCAGTGTTCTGCCAAAGTATAACCCATGGGGAATAGGCCTTTGAGGTTGTTTAAAAGTGGTAGCCTGTGAGAGAGAAGACTATTTCCTTTCCTGAAGCCTAATTTAGCCAGAAAATGAAGATAGACAGAATGTGAGTTTCCTGTAGCTTCATGCATTGTATAATTTTATTAAACATAAACAAACTTGCTCTCAATGACTTATGTAGCCAACTGTGAGACAGTACTTTTATGTAAAATGTGATCTTGAAGCTATATATAGCATATCATACAACAAGAACACAAAATAATTACCAATGGTGCCTCTTCACAGTCAACAGAACCATCAGGTTCTGGAAAGATCACTTTAATTTCACAGGACATACGTGGAGTCTCATGATACTGCTAAATTATCAACAAACATATGTGCAACACCATTGTGAGCCATGGCACCCTGTCTCTATTTCCAAAGAGTACACATGCCAGAGGAGGGCAAACACTAACACTAACCCAGGGTACTCTGAAGGCTGAAGAGAAGCTGGGAGAAAAACCTGCTACTGCTGTTTTACTTGGCACATCCTCATGCTTCTAAGCTGTTACCACTTGCTTGTAATCTAAATAGATATATCCTGTACTTGCGCCTTAAATTGATCATGGGAAGATAAGACAACGCATAGTGTATTCTTCTCAGCAACCGAAATCAGTATGCTCCAAAATTTACATATATTTGTTGATAGACATGGATATATAGAGAGAGTTTTTTCTTCTAGGCCCATAGAGGGGATGATAACATACAGGAAAATTGAGAAAGAAGGAGAAAATTAATATCATAATTCCCTATTTTTGTTTTATTTTAAGCCCTATGTCCTTTTACTCCGACCTACCTCTTAGCAAGTGATTGAGGTAGAATTCAAAAAAAGTTCTTTTCAGGAAACAAGGAAATATCATCAAGCAAGGAAATGACACTTACCTGAGAGAATGTCTTCAGAAAGCTCCTCCAGTTGCCTTCCTTTAAAGCATAAATTGGGTGTCCTCTTTAACAGCATTCAACAATGAGTTGTGTAACTTTTCTCTATTATCACCAATAAGAACAAGTTCCTGGGTTTAAGAAAAAAAAGAAGTTGTACTTTTTACTTTTTTGCCTAAGTGTGGTGTTTAATTTACACCAAAGAGAATTCAGTACTGCAGACACTTACACCATTCCAGGAAACCAAGGACTTCTACTTTTGCAGAAATCATGGAAGAAAACTATTCAATAGAACCTGGATAATTGGTTTCTAGAAAGGAATGAAGCCTCTTATCTTTTTTTTGAGATTTATTTATTTATGCATATAAGAACTGGGGTACAGGCCAGAGGCATGGGGTAGGGGGGAGTGAGAGGATTCATCAGAGACAGAGTGGGGAGCAGAACAGGTAGATCCACTGAAATACCTTGCTAAGGGGAGCAGTGGGAGAGATAAGAGAGGTCTGCTGTGCCATGTGAGTTAGCTCCCTGGCCGGGATGGTACTCATGTTGCAGTGACTGGTGATAGCTTGATATCGCCACCGTGTCTTTAATCCCTGTGCCACCAAAGAGGCCCTAAAGCATTTTATCTTGATTGGATTCCCTTGAGGTGATAAGAACGTGTTAACTGGAGCCATTATATTCCAGAAACCCAGGAGGAAGGTTTAGATTTTTTTTTAAGCAACAGAAATTTCTGCTGTTTCTCTTCTGCTCAGCTCTCAACAAGCTCCACAATGCTTTCATAAGACTTTCTAAGGTGTGCTGTTTGTACCATATAACCTGTTTCACATCTTACCATAAAACAACCACAGCCAGCTCCAGACTGTCCCTCCTATCGCCTTGTTACTTAGGACTGGTAGTCTTTTTCAATTTAATGCTGCAACTATGTTCTGCATGTAGCCCTGATCGATACCTGTACACATCATCAAAGGTTTAACTATCCCCAAAATTTTCAACACTATGTTAATTGCTAGACATGGTTGTTTATCATCAAAAGGAATGTTCTGTTTTATATGTGAACTTTCTAGAGATAGCCGCTAGGAGGGTAACAGTAGTGGTTTTGGTTTTATATCAAACGGATATAAATTTGAATCCCAGTTCAGTATCTTCTGCTGTGACCTGGGGTAATACTGCAAAAGCAGGTATTATATTGCCTATGATACTGGCCAAGAAGAACCTAAGGCAGTTGATTCATTTGCTCCAAAGCATACAGTAAGTAAATGGTCCAGGGAGAATTCAAATATAAACACCACTTCGCCACATTTCCCTCAGAATTGCATCTTCACCTCACCAGAACTTGAATGAACAGTTGAGATGCCTATCTGTTATAAACCTACATTTACCCCTTTACTGCTGGCCACCTTGGTAACTAAGCAGTTCTACATCTTGAGGCCTCCTTGACCACAAAAGAGAAAGAAAGTATTCCGAGTACATTGGAAAAGAGATTTTTCAGGTTTAGTTCTACCTAAACTGCTGCTTTCTATTAGTAATGTAAGAGCAGATTTTTAAATCCAGTGTAGTTACTGTGGTTAAATCTGATGTGGAGATTATGCCTATTTGGAGAATTTTAAAACACATGACTTTAGACTCCCTGGAGATAGAGGGGAAGGAGCTTTAGAAGAATTTTCTCCCAGACATCTCTGGAAATCTTAGGAGTCATTAACAAGAATAGGTCTTTTAGATTGGAATCCATCTACTTTAAACTTCCTGAGATAAAGCCAGATGAACTGCCTGAAGACTATACAACTTTCCCAACCAGAGGCTCATGAATAATAGGACATGTGCTGGAGGGCAAAATAGAGTTAATATCCTTGGCAAGACATATCCTTCTTGATTCCTTGCCTTATCCAATTCTTTGACTTATTCGGGGTGGAGGGAAATGGAAAAGCAATCAAGCACAGTGTTGCGGGGATGCATACTTACATCCAATAATTTGAGTTTATTCTGACCTATACTTTATGGTGTGTTAGTTTGAATGTGGATAAAAATTGGGGCGGGGTGGGGGTAATAAGAGATTCAAAAAGTTGGAGGTGGGTAGAATCATTATAGCTTCACAAACGCTCCAAACATTTTTTAAGCAAAGTAACTGCTCCTTGGAAATTGTAACAGAGGGAATAAGTAGGAGGAAGATTCATCTAGTGATAATGAACGTCATGAAGGAAACAAGTTTCAAATTTTTTGAATCTGTAGAGATGATTGGTTCAGGATGTTTATAATTGGAGAAACTCACATCCTTGCTTAAAAAATCTTGCCCTGGGCCTCCCCTGGTGGCACAGCGGTTGAGCGCTGGGCTGCAAAGCTGCCCACAGCCTCTGAAGTGCTGATTCAATCCCAGGTCACCGGCTAGGGTCCCACACGGCGCACAGACCTCTACTGCCGCGCCCGGTGCTTCCTTCAACAGTGTACTTAGTCAGTCTGCCTGTTCTGTTCTTTGCTCTGGGTCTGGTGAATTCTCTCACCCTCCCGTGCTTCTGACTGCACCCAGTGCTTGTATAAATAAATAAATGAATCTTTATTAAAAAAAAAAAAGCAAAACCTGTTTTAAAAGAAAAAAAAAATCTTGCCCTGCAGAGCCACAGAAGGAAGTTTCTCCTATACTGTCTACCTTGGATAGTTTAGGTATACACAATCTTGTTTGAAATTTGAGGCCCCAATATGTTTCAGAATGCAGTTTTTCATATTCAAAAAGTAATCTCAATGGGGCTGGAATAATATTCCATAATTAAATATATTAATATTTAAATTGACTAAAATGTTTAAATAACCTCCCATTAGTTCAGATTAGATCTTGCTGCCAAATGAATTCAGGCCATGTCAGGTTAGATTTTGCCACCAGAAGTGCTATGAAAAACTTCATTTCCCAAAAATTTTAGGATCTTGAAAATAGAATATGGGACCGTGGTTCCACACAAATGGAAAGTTCAATTTAGTCATTCTATGAAACAGAAACTTCAGTTGATTTATAGGAAAATGGAGAAATTTGATTTGGGGAACGTGCTTATTAAGAGTAGTTAGAAAAATATAATAGTAATAATAATAATTAGTTAACATTCTTGAGCAATTTTCACACACCAGGCATAATCTCAAGTGTTTAACAACAATTAATCCACATAAGACACTTGCAATTCTATGAAGAACTATAATGTATTAAAAGGTCTAATAACAGATAAAAAACTAAAGCACAGGAAGTTTAATTATTCTGACAAGCTCACACAGCAAGTGATTAGAGGGGCCTTAGTCTGAATACAGATTGCTACCTACTCAGTACATCAATACTCAGTTTCACGTTCTACACAAAGAAAGCAGTTCTCATATATTATTCTACTCACATTGCTCTTAACTACAGGAAATTAAGGGATATATTTTACACTTAAAGTTACTATACTATTTCTCAAGATGCCTATTCTCATCGTGAATGTCTTTTATATTACAGATCATCTGTAATTCTTTATCTTGAAAGTGAGCCAATTAACAACAGATTATTGACACAAACAAGCTTACTGTGAATAAAGTAAGAATTGAGCATTTACATTTTTCTATGAAAGTATAAAATATCAACTTTGCATTTGGTTGAATGGATGATTTTCCTGGTCTCTGCTGACTCCCTGCCATGCTTATATGTGTAAGTGTACACACTGTATATGCACTTGGAATGTGTGACACATCCAGATAGGATCAGGCCTTATTCAAGCGGCTCTTGGAAAATGATGTTGTTTATCCAGTTTTACCACACCAGATGCTTGACTGCTAGAGTCAGGTGTTTCACATGGTGTTTCCCATGCCTATCTCTAACAATATCTGAAAGGCTCTTTGACTCAGAACTTTGTAAAGATGAAAGATTCAGAAAGGCCTGAAACCATACTATGAAACAAACCATATACAGTTTTCTAAAGTTACCTTGGAAAACCATATACAGTTTTCTAAAACCACATACAGTTTTCTAAAACCATATACAGTTCTAAAACCATATACAGTTTCTAAAACCATATACAGTTTTCTAAAACCATATACAGTTTTCTAAAACCATATACAGTTTTCTAAAGTTACCTTGGAAAACTTACCAGTTTCCAATCCTATTCATTAAGGAATTTGTGGATAAGAAAACAATTCTTTCCTGGTCCTATTCACACTGTGCTTCAGTACCATAGCTGTGTGGGATTCATTGTTCTCCCCCCTGTCTGCACTGTCCCAGTTTCAGACTGTAGGTAGTGACTCTTCTATCAGGGCTTCTATACTCAAAGCAGAGAATTCTCAGTTTCTACATGTGTGGTTGTTCAAAGTTCTCTCTTGAAGTACAAAGTCTTTCACACTGAGGTTTTATAACAGACTCTACTTTGCTACTGTTCAGGATTGTGTTGGGACTTAGCGAGTCACTATTTTCCAAAGCATCCTCTGCAAAATTGCCCAGTGATAGTTCATTCATGTACCTTTCCCTCTACTATGTTGCCTCAATAGATTTCGATGTCTCTCTCTCTCTCCCCCTCCCACCTTACTACCCTTCATTCTTCCCTGCCTGTGTACTATTTGTTCTGTATTATAGGAGCAGGATGGGCTATTTGACAGAGAGTGCAATCTAGGGGGGTAAGTTAGATAAAGAATTCCTCATTGGACAGTAGACATCTGACCTGTACTTCTTTCTGTGTCACATTATCTATTTTCCTCTCTGAATATTCTTGGAGCACACAGTATATGTCTATACATGCAGAGATGCACACACCTGCATTCCTATACCATCCTTGCAGAGATGATAATTTGAGGATTTAAGTTGTCCTACTGGCTCTATTAAAGATTTATTATACCAGTTATTAATAAAGAATCAAATTTAAGTCACTTTGAAATACATATAGCATCCATATTAGAAGTGTTGACATTCCTGGTATTAAGCATCATTGACCTCTAAAAATTGCATGCTATTTAAAAGATTTCTTTTCTTTTATTTAGATTCTTTCAAATATTCTTAAATGGCAAACAAATATCACAGTCAGATTTGAACCTAAACTAACTGAACTTTATGTGAGGTCTTTAGCCAAAAATAATTAATTCAATTTCCCCATATCAAAATGTCACAAAGAATTACTTTTTAATCTTTTACAAAATCAGTGAATTGTATCCAAAAGAACCAGCTTCTTATTCTCCTATAATTTTGGTATGGGTATGGCTTTTACTAGCTGTTTCCTATAAATTTTATTTTTATGATTTGCTTTATTTTAAGTTATTTCCTGACAACGATTGTTTAATTATTGAAACTCTTGCTAGGGAAAAACATATATATATAACTCATAATAACTGGGAGAGGTCTTTATTCATTATTCATTCACTTTCACCCACTTGTCTTTTTCTTTTTTAATTTTTTTAAAACTTATTTATTTATACAAGCACTGGGTACAGTCAGAAGCGTGGGAGGGTGAGAGAATTCACCAGAGCCAGAGTGGGGAACAGAACAGGCAGACGATGAAACACACTGCTGAGGGGAGCAGCGGGTGCGGCAGGAGAGGTCTGCGCACCATGTGGGTCCCTTGCCAGCAGCTGCAGCAGCCCCGCAGCCCAGCGCTCAACCACTGTGCCACCAGGGGAAGTCCCCCACTTGTCTTTTTGATTTTCTTTAATTTGTTAGAAAATTACTGTTACAAACTGCATTACTTTAAATGCATTACAATGTCATAACTGTAAATATAAATTGCATAGACCATCCATTGGCTCAGAGATGAGCTTGTAATTTAATCTAATATGCCACTGAGATTTGAAGGTATTTGTTGAAGCTTATGGGAAAGAGAAGCCTCCTATTTTTCTGCACATAGTAGACACAGATAGAGATCCTCTTTGACACTAAACAGAAAGGTGGGTTATCTCCATAAGACAGTGGCAGTCTTCTTGCTATCAGAACAGTATCAGGTTTAAGAAGAAATGCTGAAGAAAGCAGCAAAACCAATAGATCTTCAGTTACATTATTGAGATGACTGGTTAGTTCAAGTTTCGCCTAAAGTAACCCTATCTCTAGAGTCTACACATTCTCTTTATTACTTACGCTAGTCAGAATTGGTTTTTCAGGTCTTTTGCAATAAAAATTGTGCTAAATGATATGTTATTACTGGCATTTTGTATAAAAACAGTTTTGTACATTTTGGCAGACCCTATAAGTCATCCACACAAAAGTCACTATTCTTCCCTCTTAACAGAACCCCAAATTTTATTCATAATTTAGGTAGATATTGTTTCAGTAGTTCTTTCCACCCACCCCAGAATTTTAATACTTATTGGTCATAACCAATTGTGATGATTATCCTTCCTTTACAAGGGCTTTTTAGGAATATGATGAAACTAAGAGCAAAAATAATACTGGGTTAATGTAAGTGTGAGCATCACAGGTTTCCTAACTCTTAAATATGGGAGAAACAAGACAAGAATATCCCTTATCTTTCAAGTCTTATATTAAACAATGTCCAAGAGAATCAAAGAAAAATCAACCTAACTTCCTTGAGCCACAGCATGAGCTAACACTAGAATTCTCCTGAATTTACCTTTCATGCAATACTAAAATCCGCAGTATCTCAGTTATTCATAGCCACATGACCTGAAATCTGAAGCTGAAATTACCCTAACTGATATGTTCACAGACTATATTGATTCTTTGGGGTTAACCTCAAGTAAAGATCACCTTACATGACTGATTAAATCCAATCTTGAGTCTTAAAAAGAAACAGATACTTTCACAATTTTAGGCACACTTTCTCATCTTAAAATTTAATTTAAGTAGTTTAAAGACTAGATGTGACCAATTAGCAAATAATACAGATTAATTTTAAATGTCTTATGTGATAAACCAGAGACAAAAGGAGAATGTGGCCTGCTGAAAATTATTCTGCCCCTAAGCATTTGTTTACCCAGGTGGTTAGAACCAGAAGAAACTGGGAGGGTCATCTTGGAAAGTAGCCAGAACAAATGCCCACAAGTCTTCATGATAATCCTGCTGCCAATTCCTAAGATTCTTATTATTTTAGCATTTTCTAAATCAGAAATTTGCAATAGATGGAAACAAAAAAGAATAAGACACCTGCTAGGTTGCTTTGTTCTTTTAAATCCAGGAATATTCTTCCATAAACAACTGAGAAGTGCTAAGCATTGTGATCCCAGATCAGGAAGATATGCTGAGGGGATAAGGCTTATAAAACGGTTGATGGTAGAGGGGGCTGGGTGGTGAGGTTGAAAGTGGTCTGCATATTTCAGATCTGACCTATATAAGGATTTTGGTGTAATGGATCATAACAATAATAGAAACAAGATGTATACATTTACTCTGACTTGGCATGATTGCTAAAAAACATTTTAATAAAATAAAAAATGTAGGAGATCTGTAAATCTTTCTTTCCCTACTTCTCTTTCCTCCCTCTCTTCTCCTATTATCTTACAAGTATGGAGGAGGGGGCTACAGAAAAAGGGAAAAATTGAAATCATAGGGCCTCCCCGGTGGCGTAGCGGTTGAGCGCTGGGTTGCGAAGCTGCCCGCAGCCTCTGCAGCGCCGGTTCGATCCCTGGGTGCCGGGTGAGGGTCCCACATGGCACGCAGACCTCTCCTGCCGCCTGCTGCTCCCCTCAGCAGTGTACTTCGTCTGTCTGCCTGCTCTGCTCTCCCCTCTGGCTCTGGTGAATTCTCTCACCCTCCCACGCTTCTGACTGTACCAGTGCTTGTATAAATAAATAAATAAGTTTTTTTAAAAAAATTGAAATCATATTTAAGGAAGTGTTTTGATGTCTCTAAAAATTACGACTATTATTTTTCTAATATTGATACACAAGACATTCACAATATACACAAAAAAAAACTTCCCAACATTACAATGGAAGCATTTAGTTCAGCAATTCACTATTCTCCTAAACAACTTAAGCCCAACCTGAAAATAATTCCTTTACCATTAGCTTTGATAACGGTCTCAAGGCATATAATTTATGTGATAAAGTAAGTAACTACTGGAAAAACACCTATGAAAATTGACATTTGTACCAAATATCAGGAGATTTCTTGGTGAATTTTCCCATCACTTTTGAATTCTATTTTGTAATTTCAAGATGAAGCTATATCTTGAAATTTCAAAAAAATAAAATCAGGGTGATAAAATCAGAATGGCATTCTACTGAGAGGAGGAACTGGGACAACTGTGTTCCACAAGTTGTCCTTGAGAACAAGAATATTTTTATGCCACCAATTTAACTTAGCAGAGACATCCTGGTCTTTACCCATCAGAGTCAGTTTCTTACTGTTGCTTTATTGCTGGGAAAATTTAAACTAACAGCAAATTGCATAAAATAAAAGAGAAAGAAAGGGTTAATATTAATGAAGTTAAACTTTATAGGAGGTAAGATTGATATCCTGTGAGCTAGTCCTCTCAAGTATGCAAGGGTCCTCCCACTGAGATATTTTCCTACCTACTACTATTTCTCATGCACTTAAATGGCTCACTTTTATGGCTCATTCCCTAAAACCTACTTTTCTCTGAATCTCTTCTGAACTAAACCCTGTAGGTTGCAACAACAATTATCCAAGTGCTCAGGTGCACCCCTACAAGGCCTATTTGTATCATCTGACAAATGGTCCCCATCAGCTTGTTAGTTCTGTATGGACGTCTATTTTAGTTACATAAAGTGACTAAAACTGAGAAGGAAATAGTGCAGTCTGTAAAAGGCACTGATAAAATAGTACCTCATAGAGATGAAGAACATAATTCTTGAATGAGAATTACAAGGACATAGAGGTGAACAATGTTGCAAGAGGGTATTGCCTAACCTAATGGGTATGGTGATAATAAAAGTTAAGAGTTATTTAGAAGTCTAAATCAACTGGATTTTGTGATAAGATGAATATAAGAGCATGGGTATGAAGAAGAAATCTACAGTAACTATTAGATTTCTGAACTTAATTGTATGCATGGTTGTGTCATTTTACTCAGAGAGGGAACACTAGAGGGACATCAATTTGGAGATGAGACAATGAGTTCAGTCTGAGAAATACTGTATCTGAAATGTTTGAGATATCTCAATGGAGGGGTCCCAGGTGTAGAACACAAATCTGATCTTGAATTGTAAATGTAAGCATCATTCACAAACAGATTGCAACCAGGGCCACAGAAGTGAATGCAATTACCGTTGATCTCAAAAAAAAAAAAGCAGTCAGTTTTTATTCCAACAACAAAATGGGTTTAATTGGAAACAGACAACAGAAGAAAGGCTGTTGGAGAGTATTGTCATGATGATACCCAGAAACACTTCCCTGAATCCCAGACTAACAATTCCCTATATAATCTCTGGAGCACCTTACTTTCAGTTCCACAGGAGGGGCAAAGAGCATCACACCCCAATCCCACCCACAATCTAGATGCAAGGCATTTGGGGTTCTGTAGCTTGTTGGTTTTCATATGCATAGACACTCTCTTTCCAATCTCCTGCCTTCATTTAAATAGGGTTTATGTATATTAATATTCACATGAACTATAGAGAAAAAGAAGAACGTTTAAGGCCAGAAATATAAAGATCTACATGCAGTAAGTATTCTGAGGAGACCACAAAATAAGGCCAAAGGAAGAGTAGTCAGGAAGTTTAAAGAAAAGTGTCATATTACAGAAGTCAAGGGAAGGTTGTTTGAAGGGCTGTGTCAACTGTGGCGAATGCTCAGAGGTGATTCAAGATGAACACTGCAGCAAATCTATTGGATTAAGTGACATCCGTCACCTCCAGGAGGCTAAGTCTGTCACTGTAGTTGAAAACAAAAACTAGATTATAAATGATTAACATGAGAAAGGTATGAGGAAAGATAGTTTAGACAACTCTTTTGAGATGTTTAACAATAAAAGGGAAGAGAAGCAGGATGCCAATAGTTGAATAGGCATTAGGTAATAAAGGATTTAATTTCCTTCTTAAGATGGTAGCAGTTGCGGGGCCTCCCAGGTGGCACAGTGGTTGAGCACTGGGTTGTGAAGCTGCCCGCAGCCTCTGCAGCACCAGTTCGATCCCCGGCCACCGGGTGAGGGTCACACATGGCGTATAGACCTCTCCTGCCCACTGCTCCCCTCAGCAGTGTACTTCATCAGTCTGCCTGCTCTGCTCTCCGCCCTGACCCTGGTGAATTCTCTCACCCTCCTGCGCTTTCTGACTGTACCCAGTGCTTGTATAAATAAATAAATAAATAAATAAATAAATAAATAAATAAATAAATAAATAAATAAATCTTTAAAAAAAAAAAAGATGGTAGCACTTGAGTACCTTTAAATGCTAATGACTTATAGCCAGTACAAAGGCTAATATGTATAGGGAGAGAGAATATTGATAGCATAAGATTCCAAAGAAAACAAATGGTTCTGGAATTCAGATCTCTTTTGATATGTAGCAGCCTTCAGTGGTCCTTAGTTGAAACCCAAATAAGATTTTTGGGTCTCCTAATATAAATAGATATTTTCTCATAGTTGCCAAGACCCAGGTTTGAGTACTCACCACTATACAAGAGACAAGAGCTGGGGTTAGAAGGAACTTCCATTCAAGCAACTTGTGTCCTGAGGAGAAAGCTGGATTAGCATCCTAACGAAAAACCTTAAATCTTGAGAGCTTAATGTAAAGTTTTTATAAGGGAGTCCTGACTTAGAAGGAGGAAGGGTAAGTGCTGGTAACCATGAAGATTCAACTTCCTTTTGTTATCTTTAATTTTTTTCCCACATTTTTGCAAACTCAAGATTATCTGGTTATCGTGCTGGTGTAATACTGGCAGAACAGGTGGTCTGGGTATATTGTGTTATGTATTTCTGTGATTTATCTGTCAACAGAAACTCAGTAGGAATATGATTAGTGTCTAAAAGTTTCCTTGATTGTTTAAAAATGAACAATGATGTAAAAAAATAACTAAAAATAAAAATAAAAAAGTTAAAAAAGTTTCCTTGAGACTTTAGGAAAGTTAATATGCTAGTATGTAAAAGGTTACAACTGGGATGGGGACCTTTTCCACAGATTGTATTCATGTGCCTGTGCTTTCATCATTATTCAGAAGTTCAGTAGTTTTCCCTTCTGTATCTGTTTCCTGTTAATGCTGCTACAAATTACCATAAATTTAGTATTGTAATATAACACAATTTTTTTTTAGTCTTATAATTCTGGAGGTCAGAAGTCCAAACCTGGTGTCACTAGGCTAAAATCTCGGCATCAACAGGGTTGGGGTCCTTGTAGTGGCCCTAGGGGAAAATCCATTTGTTTACCTTTTTCAGTTTCTATAGACCACTCTTGTGTGTTTTGATTTTTCTTGTGGTTTCTTTCTCCATCTTCGAAGCCAGCAGTGTACATCTTCAGAAATTTCTCTCTGACCTTCCACCTCCCTCATATAATGATGTTTGTTTGGTTCTCCTAAATAGATTAGTCTTCCTTTCTCGAGATCCTTCACTTAAATCACATCTGCAGAGTCCCTTCTGTCATTTAAGGTAACATATTCATATATTTTAGAGATATCTTTGTGGAATCATTATTCTGTACACGTATCTCCTTTTAGTACCATTTCTAACGTACAATAACAAGCTTGCTGGAAACTATGTATCGAGCCTTAAGAGCTTCTTCAGCTTGATATTTTACACAAATGAAAATCTCACTAATGAATTTCTGCAAACTTATGCTTAAATGATGGTGTGTTCACCATTTGGAGAATTTGTTCTAAGAATTGTGAAGATCCCACTTCACCAATACTAGTAACAGATTTCATAATTTTTGTGTTCCAGGGCAAAATAAATAGGCAACCCAAATAAATTCTCTGTGAGCCTTCAGCTGCTATTTTTAAGGGAAAACATTTTTTCTTATATTTGAAAAAATTTTTCTTAAACTTGTCAAAACTATAAGGAAGACTCTATTTGGGGCTATTGCGATAAGTGTCAAGACTATTACAAAAGGGAAAAGAAGTTGGGCTCAAGTCTGAATGCTACCAGGAAAAGTGGGCATTTATGCAGTCCAAGAGCAGAGTTGTAGGTAAGAAGGTGGTAGGTGGAAAATGACTAAGAGGAAAACGCAGACTAGGGTAACCGGATATCACCTGGGAGATGGTAGAGAATGAGGAATTTGATCACTACTGAACGTGATCAGATACCTAGAGTGGGAATTGTCTCTAAAGTAACACAGTAGGATTTTGCTACTATTGAGCTCTTGAGGATTAGTGAAGAAAAGTGCTCAAAGGATCTTGACTAAAGTTTGGTCAAGTAGAGAGCCTTTCTTACTACAATATTTTTTGCAATTCATTACATTGTATAAACAGATTCCTTAACTCCAAGGAAGAAGTACTAACTCCAGGCCTAGAACTGTTTCTAGGGACCTGGTAAAATTCAGTGATGTTATCACTGTCATTCCAGGGCTACTCAAAAGGAAGGAAATGAGGGGCAGGGTGAGATTTAAGGGCGATAAGGAGCTGTGCTGTGAAGTATAGTTGCCCAAATTGCTTGAAATTTTGCACAGAAAAATAACTTCATTCAAGAGTCCTACTATCAGGGACATTTAATAGCGATGTCAAGATAGCTAAATTAAAATGACTTGCACGCCACTCTCTCTACAAACTGTATTCTTCCACATAGTTTAAATAAGCAAAATCCTGATCAACAAAAATGATGAATTCTTACCTCATCTTTCTTCACACATACAAAATCTAATTTTCATTTTCAAAAAATAATCCTGCCAATGCCAGTATTAATACAGTATTGTTTTATTACTTAGTCCCACACAATACCATAAACTGTAACATCTTTTGAAAATTAATGTAAACAAACTAAACTGGCATTACTCATTTCATAGGCCTTACCTTACCCTCATATAACCCCTATGACTCAGAAAGAAAAGCGGGGAAGAGTCTCACTGGTAGACACTCAAGTGTCCAAATGATGTCAAATCGTCTTTACTTTTGTGCCCATAATTGACTAATACTAATTCCACTTCTGATAAGCATAGAAACAGTCCTCTGTGTATTGTCTTTTCTTTTTCTTCCTTTCTCACAGTCTCCTAGGTTTCTCCTTCCCTTGAATTTCCTCCTCTAACACCAGCAAACATTTTCACTTTTTGGCCTCTGGTTAGACTATTAGTCATTATTCTTCTCTTCAAAGGAGCCTTATTAATAGGAAAGGACTTCAGGTCCTGCTCTTAGGAAGAGATAATCTGGATTCTAAAAAACCTTTTTTCTTGTTAAGTTGATTTCCTCTTTCCATTACTCAGGAACATTGTTATGCACATCAGTTTGTGTCTTTTCTCAAACTTGTCAAAGAACTCTTTATGTACAAAAATCTGATGGGAACTCTGACCCTGAAGTGGGTGAGAAGAAACCCTGCCTCCAAAAGGGAGGGTAGGGGTAAGTTAACCCCTGCTTCATTGCCCAAAGTCTAGCAGATCACTTGGCCTTACTGGTATAGACAGAGAGTGAAATACAGTGCTGCACTTTGCACACCAGGTAATCTCTAGTTGTTAGGTATTTTCCCCACCTCTTCCATCTACCACCATTCATTTGTGGCCCCATTTTTGAGTTGTATTCACTTGCTTTTCCATACAAACAACCCTTCTCCACTTTCTAAGCTAGCACTAAGGTATTCACACATCTTTCTATGATAATGTTCTTATCAACCATCTTGGACATATCATTTGACTCCAGCAAGCTCCAAGAAGAAAATCTTAGATTCAGATCTGCAGAAGACTATTCACTTGCTCCCTGTGTGGCACTGGTGGTTGTTAAACTCTTGTGGAATCTAGGAGTCACTGCTTCCATCCAGATCTGTAATGTCTCCCTCTCCATTCCTCTGGCTCAACTCCCTCTCCCACCCATTCCCCATGGGAAGAAAAAGAGAAACTCCTCTCCAGGTCAGCTTGTGAGGAAATGAATCCATCCATCCACTGGGAAACAGAAACAAACAAAACATAAACAAACCCCCAACACTCATCATTTTCTCTGTGTATCTGGAGCTAATGCAGCAAAGTCAGAACTGGCAAGATGCTGCTGAGATTAAAGCTAATTAGAGAAGGAGCGGAACTGGGTGGAAGGACCATGGATGCGTTCAGTCAGTAACATTTATAGGCACAGCTTTGTCAAGTAGACATTAAGAGGCATAAAGAATACAATAAAGTTGATCTATCTCCTTGAGCTGTGTGTGTATTCAGCAATGCTATTCAAGAAGAGGCTTGCCTCACAAATGTCTGGCTTACCTCTTAGGATTTAATCTAAAACTGAGTTCACCATAGCTATGATAGGTCAACAGAAATCCAATTGCAAAACTGGATTCCCCAGAATTACAATTGCAAAATTGGTAATTCCCCAAAATTACCTGGGGAACATTATAAAAAGTTTTCCAGATACATTCCTAGATTCCGTCACACAGAATTTCAGTGGTGAGGCCTTGGATTCTCTATATTGACAAAGCTTCCCCCCTGCCAGCTTGTTGGCAAGATGTGGAAAAGAGCTATTCAAACTTTTCCATTTCTCTGTTAATAAAAATATCTTAAATTCAGAAAGGTTAAGAGCAACTATAACAGCTGTTATAGTTGTATATTATTTTTTAAAAATGCATGAATGAAAAACCGTTACGCTAATAGAGTTTGTGTCTGTTCTCAACCTTGACAAAGAACTCTTTGAAGGGAAAAAAATGTGCCCGGGAGGAAATGTAGGGACCACCCTATTGATAGACCAGTTGAAAAGTTTGGACTGCCATTGCTACAGTGATTTTTGTATCATAAATGCACTCAACTTTCATTTATTTGTTCACTTAACAAATGAATACCTGTTATGCCAAACACTGTTTTAGGTATAGAGGATTCAATAGTGAACAATACAATAAAAAAAGCTCTGCCCTCATGGAGCTTTCATTCTAATAAGGGAGAAAGATAACTAACAAGATCAAAATAACATATAGAGTAGTCAAATTTAGCATGTCGGTAAAAAGAAAGCAGGGAATAGGGATTTGAAATGTTCAATAATGGGGGCTGGGTTGAAATTATAGCCAGGATGACCAGGGGGACGTCATTGTGTGAAAGAGATGTTGGAGAATAAAAACATGAAGGAAGCCAGTCATGTATACTTCAGGGAGACAATTATTCCGGCAGAGGAAATAGCAAATGCAAAGGTGCTACAAACGGAGCAAGCCTGGTCAGTTAGGAATAGCAATGAGGACAGAGGAAGGCACTAGAGTGCATGAGAGGAGGAGGAATAGGAAATGTGTCCATGAGGTAAAAGCAAACTAGATCACATAGAACCTTGTAAGTTAGTGTAAGCTCTTGGTCTGCCTGAGAGGAGAAAGTCATTGGGGGATTTTGGACAACTTAATTTTAATGGAACTTCTCTGTGTGGAATTGAAACCTACTGAAGGAGCTATAACAGAAGCAGGGTAACCAAAAATGAAGCTATTGCAATACTTCAACTTTATGTTCTGGGTGAGAGAGAACTTACTATTTAATAAATGCTAAGCATGGGTAGCATTGTGTACCTGCATCTCGGATGAGCATAGGAAAGAGGCTAGGAATCTGCAGGTCCCACAGTCTGCTCAGCTTTCACATCTGAGAGCTTCCTACCACAATGCAGGTGTTGCTGGCAGTTGAGAGGAGTGCTTTTCATGTTACCTGGTTCCCAAACACTACACACTGTACACATTAAACAGCCACCAGACTCCTTGCTCTGGTTCTGGGGACTTGCACGGACAAACATCTGCTTGAGGCCCAATGAACTTGAAGCAACAAGTGCTTCCTACACAGTCTTTCTTGTTCTTCACTTTTCCTAAGTGTGTTTCTTTTCATGAAGTGACCTAGAAACATCTCTGATCTCATTGTCTCTGGAACACTTGCCCATGTCATCAGAGCTGCAGGCTTTCCATCATAGTTTAACTAAATATTTATTGTCTTTCAAAGCACTGCAGACAGACCTTTTACAACTCTACATACAGGGCTGTTAGGCTGTTGTTAGTTGAAAATATATAGTACAGACCCAAGATCCCAATGGATGCAGTAACAGATAATACCAAATACTATATATACTGCTTTTTCCTATACATACATACATACTTATAAGTGTTTAATTTATAAATTAGGCATAGTAAGAGATTAATAACAACCAATAATAAATTATAACAATTCTAGCAGCATGCTGTAGTAAAAGTTATGTGAATGTGGTCCCTCTCTCACTCTCAAAATATTTTATTGCATGCACTATTTTTTAGAACATAGTTCACTGAAACCACAAAAAGCAAAACCACAGTAAGAGTAGGACTACTGTATTCTCTAAAATTCATCACTGCACCTCAAATTTCTCTTCTCAAACAAAATCCTTTCAAAAAGACAAGCCATGATTATGATATGGGAAGTTTTGTGATACATATGGGAAATTTCTTTTAAAAAACACACTGCATCTTATTTTTTAAATGACCAAAGTTTTTTAAATTAAGTCCGTACTGATAATGTTGCATACTTTTTCCAAATCAACAAACATATACAAACTTCAGGTGTATTCAAATGTTTACAACATTAGTGGAAGGAAATTGAAAACTCTTCAAAGTCAGTGATTTAGTATTATGGAGACTGGGCAGTATAAAAATAAAAACAATGAATAAAGAAATCTTCAAGAACTGAGACTAATCTTATCTTCAAGATGTAAAATATTTGTGCTACCAGAATTCAAAAAAGAAGTGAATCGTTTGTTTTAGAGAACTACCATTCTCAAATGTTCATTGTATAAGCACTAGAACAGGATAGAAAATTAGGGTTTCTGTGGTCATTTAGTCTTTTATTCAAGTAGTGAGAGGGATATATTTACAAGGATATGCCAATTTTCAAGTCCAAGTATGGCAACAGATGAAATTGGACTCCTTTGTGGTTACTTAAAAATATACACAGCTTTCAAAATCAGCGTGAAGGTGAGTCAGAGTGATGGGCATTTATTCAAAGGAGGAAGTTGACATAGTCTTTTAGGCCAAACAGCAATCCTGGGTGGCTCTGATGGAATGAGGTATTTAATCACCTCACTGGTAAGAGTCTTTCCTATTGAGTAAATACTTGGCAACCTTGGTCATTAGCTTGAAAGACAGAGAGAAAAGTACATGTTCATGAGTGGGTACCTAGCAGAGGTGTTTGTTTAGGCTAAATCCTGAATGTCCTTCAGGGCCTAATGCAATATCGCCTCTCCCTTAGTCAACTTGGAGCTGTGACTATTAAAGCCAATATCCCATCCAAATCATTCTCTGTGCAGGGTCCAGTGACTAATTACTGGATGAATGAATAGGAAAAAGATGACCACAGAGGATACTTAAGACCTGAATGGGAACAAGTGTGTGTCCCATTGTTAGAGGTATTTGAGTCAGAAACTCAATCAGTTATTATCAGTATTTCACTACTCAGTTAACACTTTTGGGTGGGGAAATCAGCACAAGAATCAAAAAAGGAAACTCCTCTTTAAAAAAAAAAATTTTGAAAACAAACAAAAAAGTTTTCCAGAGATTCACTAGGCCACCCTTCAGCAATGTACTACCATTGACACAAAACTACTAACTCCCTGAATACATAAGCAAATTTTTCATGTGCTGTAGTACACCAGATGTCCTTTCTCTGATTAGCAACAAGTTATACCCTGCTCTTTCTTGGCCTATCCATCACAGTCAGTTAGCTGTATAACAACATCTAGCTACATTTATGGCAAAATGCAAACTTTATTCACTGATTCTAATTTGGCAGCCAACCTATGAAGTGCTTGATGGACACCAATGACTGAGAGCCACTTACTTACAAAATCTTCAGTTAGGGATGTTGCAGAAATAATTCCTATACAGATGAGACCAGATCATCCCCCAAGGGTACAATGCAACTCTAAGTTTCCATGTTTCTCTTTAAACTACTATCACATCTACTGTCACATATTTAGCCTTTTGACATAACTGTCATGGGACACTATGCTGAGAGCATGAAGTCTTTGAGGGTATGAAGACTAACAAGCTAGAAATGGCAAAAGCAATGTCATAATTTTTTCTGGGCCTTTCCTCTTTCAAGGCTGACACAGAAAAGTGAGCATAGTCTGGCCCAGCTATAGGTAGAACACCACCAAACCTCCTGTCTCCTCTTTGCATGACCTTAAACCCTCATACTCACTCCTGCCTCACACCCATTTTGAGTAGAGACAGAAAAAGAGGGAAATTATGGGGGGGAAAGGCATATACTTGTAGAAACCTCCACAAAGTTAGTAATTATGATGAATTCATACCCTAACTATTGCTAATCAGGTTGGGTCTCTCTGACAGATAGAAGAATCTTTCTTTATATCTGCGTCCACTAGAGACACTGGGAATTGTGTTAAACCTGAGATTATCTAACCAAATGATGGAACCTCTGTGTTTCAGGCAGCCATGACCTTGGCAAGACTCTCTGAGCTGCTAGTGAAAGATCAGGAAAAACCACGGATGTTTGAGATGTGTGGGCAAACAGAGCTGTCAGAGAAACACATCCCTTCCAGATGAGAGAACCTGGACTAGAGAGAGCAGTGCAGGCCAAGTCAAGAAAAGATTAGTGGCAGAGTCAACTCACAGAGTCAACTCACAGCCTTGGGCTCTGTCCAATATCACTAGGATATGAGACTCCTGAAGAAATCTGTTGAATAGTTTAAAACACTTTTGCTATATCTGCAATATTCCTAGCCAATGATTAATTATAATATGATTAGAAACAGAACAAAAATACCTTTTGTTGTATGTACAGAGGTCATTAAATAGTACAATATACTTACATAAGAAATTTCATTCCTAGTGCACATATTCTTTAGTTTGTCTCCACATCAGCATTTTCATGCAATATATGAAAACAATAAAATAGGAATCAAAGGCCCCGTACCACCTCTGCTTTTTTTCAATTTCGCGTTCCTTCTCTACCCTTTTCCTATTCTCTTCTCCATTTGCCATCAACTCACTTGTGAGTGCTACATTCTCTCTTCCATTCATATATTGAAATCCTAATCCCCAATGTAATAGTATTTGAAGGTGGTGCCTTTGGGAAGTAACAAGGAGGAGCCTTCTTAATGAGATTAGTGTCATTATAAAGAGAGACCTCAGAAAAGTCATGGCCTCTCTATACCACATGAGGACACAGCATAAAGGTGGTTGTCTATACACCAGGAAGAGAGTTTTCACCGGAACATGACCATATTGGCATCCTGATCTCTGACTTCTGGCCTCTAGCTATGACAAAATTAATTTCTGTGTTTGTCATCCAGTCTGTGGTATTTTCTTATGGCAACCTGAGTTGACTAAGATTTTCTGCTTCCCTCTTGTTGTCTCTACTACTCTCTTCTGAGAGGACAGAGGAAAAGGATATAGACCTAGTGATTGATAACCTATGTAAGGCATCCTGTCTATGATTAGAGTTAGGTGAACAAAGTATTCTATATATATTGCATTTTAAAAAGTAAAAACATCTTTTTTACCAGTTTGTGTTCTGCAATGGCACTAAATTCCTTTCTTCATTGTGCGAATTGATAAAAAATAACTTTTCCTGAAAGGAGAGGGAAACTGGGGAGAGAAAAACTTGAAGAACAGATTGAGAAGATGACAGACAGATGCATACAAGAGATAGGTTCCAGATTCACCCCTTCATCCCTGAGCCTCACTAAGGCTCTCTTCCCCTATCTTGCCCACCATTTCTTTCCTTAGCATCTTTTCACTTCCTTGTGTTGGCATGTCCCATCTTTTTTTTCCTCTCCTGTTTAAACTCACTTCAGCTTGTAGGAACCAATTCTCCCATGTCAAGATTTCCATGTCTCTGCCTTCTGGGATAACAGAAAATTAATCTACGTGCTAACGGTTGTAGAGCAGTGATCTCACTCCCAAATAACAGCTGTATGCATTAACTAGAGCAATCCACAAAGAGCATATTCACCTGAGTTTCTGAGCATGCTCATCCCAAAGAAAACTCTAGTCCAGCATTACAAAATAGAAATAGAACAAAAGTCACAAATGGAAGACACAAATTATATTTAAAATTTTCTGACAGCCACATTTTTAAAAAGCAAAAGAAATGAGTAAAATTAATTTTTAAATGTATTTTAACACAACATATTCAAAATATATTTTAATAATACACAATTTTAGAAATTTAATGAGCTATTTCACATTTTTTTCAAACTAAGTCTTCTGAATTAACTGTGTCTTTTACACATACAATGCATCTCAATCCAGACTAGCTACATTCAATGGCTCAATGGCCACATGTGGTTATTGGCAGTCATTATAGGACAGCACAGTTCTGGCCAGAAAAAAGGAAAGGTGAAGCCCTGGCATATCAGCAGAGAGGAAAGCCCTTGGCCCCAATTGTTTGGACTCTCTTTTCTGGGACTGAAAGCACAGATATTTTGCAGAGGCAACAAACCAAATGCTCCTTTGAAATCTGAGATTTTTTTGATTTTTAACCAAGGACAGGTACTCACACCACCATTTCCTTAAACATCTTAGTTAGAATTTTAACTGTTCAAAACAAAAAATTCTCCATGGATTCATGAAATATGATATATTTCTAATGATTATTTCTAAGAGCAGAGAAGAGCACGATCTCCCCCCAGTCACTTTTTATGGAGTCAAAAACTGCCCAAAAGAATATACAGTGGAACAAGGAGAGTTTGCTTAATAAATGGTGCTGGGAAAACTGGACTGCTATATGCAAAAAAATGAAGCTAGACCACTACCTCACACCATGCACAAAAACCAACTTAAAATGGATAAAAGACTTGGACATAAGACCTGAAACTGTAACATATACAGAAGAAAATATAGGTAAAACACTATGTGACATGTGACACACATCTCAGTAACATCTTTAAAGACACATTCCCCTAAAGCAAAGAAAGTGAAGGAAAAGATGAATAACTGGGACTACATCAAATTAAAAAGCTTCTGTGTCACAAAAGAGACATTAACCAAAATAAAGAGACACCCTACTGATTGAGAAAAAATCTTTGCACTCCAGTCAACTGATAAGGGACTGATCACAAAGATCTATAAAGAGCTCACACAACTCAACAAAAACAAAGTAAGCAATCCAGTTCAAAAATGGGCATAAGGACCAAAAAGACACTTCTCCAAAGAGGAAATGCAAATGGCCAACAAGCACAAGCATATGAAAAAATGTTCAACATCACTTGTAATCAGGGAAATGCAAATCAAAACCACAATGAGATACCACTTTACACCAGTGAGAATGGCACATATCAAAAAAAACAGGAAACAAATGCTGGCAAGGATGTGGAGAAAAAGGAACTCTCTTATAGTGCTGGTGGGAGTGCAAACTTTCCACTATGGAAAGCTGCAAAGAGGTTCCTCAAACTACTAAAAATAGAGCTTCCATATGACCCAGCAATTCCACTCCTAGGAATCTACCCAAAAGATACAAAAACAGTTCAAAAAGATACCTGCACCCCTATGTTTATTGCAGCACTTTTTACAATAGGTAAGATATGGAAACAACCCAAATGCCAAAAATAGATGACTGGATCAAGAAGATGTGGTATACATACACAATGGAATATTATTCAGCTATCAAAAAAGATAAACTCATGCCATTCACAGCAATATGGGTGAAGTTGGAAGGGATTATGCTCAGTGAAATAAGCCATAAAGAAAAAGAAAAATATTGGATGGTTTCACTTATAGAAGGAATGTAGGGGAACAAAATAAGGGATCAGGAAAAAAATAATTATAATTAAAAACACAAAATTAATAGGCAACTATTAATAGAAGACACTCTGCAGGGGAGGAACAGGGAGAGGGATCGAAATGGGAGAGAAGAACACAAGGGACTATGGTGAAAGTGCACAGGTGAATTGGTGGTAGGAATTTTATGGGGACTATACCTGAGAGGAGAAAGTGTGCATTGTACAAAAAGGAAGAATGATTATATATATATATATATATATGTATATATATATATATATATACACACATACACACAGATACACACACACACATATATATATAAATAATAAATTAAAAAAAAAAAACTATTGCCCATTGTGCAAATGTGGCACTCAAGCTCTTACCTTGGGAAAGTGAGGACCGCAAATCAGTTTTATTTGCTAGGAAATGGGTGATACCCTGCCTGCATGGAATTCCACATTAAAGCTGCCTATCTTTGAGAAGTGTGTACTTTCACAATACTGACTTCTGTTTTCAGGACTGTTACAATTCTCTCAGGTGCATTTCAGGTAGGATTTGTTCTCACTGGAAATTGAGTAAATGCTGGACCTTCAATTATTGCAATCAACTGTGGCAAACAGAACATGTGTCAAATTCATTCATGTACTGTTGACTCAATTGTTCCTATAATTATGCCCAAGCCCCTGCTTTATCCTTACTTCTTTTTTTTTTTTAAGATTTTATTTATTTATTTATACAAGCACTGGGTACAGCCAGAAGCGCAGGAGGGTGAGAGAATTCACCAGAGCCAGAGCGGAAAGCAGAACAGGCAGAATGATGAAGCAGTACACTGCTGAGGGGAGCAGCAGGCGGCAGGAGAGGTCTGCACGCCATGTGGGACCATCAGCCGGGGATCGAACCGGTGCTGCAGAGGCTGCGGGCAGCTTCGCAACCCAGCGCTCAACCACTGTGTCACAGGGGAGGCCCGTATCCTTACTTCTTATAGCTGATCTACCTTTTATATAACTCAGAGAAATTATTTTACTGGTGAAATTTTCAGGATTAAAGTAAATCTCAGTAGAGATTTGTTTTTAATGATTTCCCGATTAGCCACTAATTTTTATCTCTTTGTTGGAGCCTCTTTCTGCTTCCTCACTCAGGCCTTTATGCTTATTTAATGGGTTAATGAGTAGAAAATTGATGAAGAATGAGTTTTTATTGTTGAGAGGTATTTGTGATCTTATTTTAACATGCTGAAAAGTCTTCAGACCTAAAAGAAATGAGATGCCATGGTAACAGGGTTCTCCTGGATCACCTCAAATCACACCCCTGCCATACCTACAGCTGACTTGGGCTAAAAAAACTACTCTCTTTTTTTTTCATTATCAGTCTCCCAGAAAGGGCAATGTAAACCTTTTTAATTTTTCCAATTGATTTAAAATTCAAATTGAAGCACATTTCTACTTAAATGTTGCTCTTGTTAAAAATTACTTGGGAAAGAGGTAACATGAAATTTGGGATAGTTGTTTGGAGATTAGATTTCCAAGGGCAATTCATTCCCATGGTTAATTGAAAGTTAAATCCATATAAAAAAGATTGGCAAGTACTGATTCTTCCACCCTCTCCAGGGGTTTCCAAGTTCTTTTATCCTGAACACCCAGAATCTTTCCCTTGACTGGATCCAGATTCCATTCTCAGTATAGCTGACCAGATGACGCAACACTGTGTACTCTTTTAGGAACATGAGAAATGCAGCTTTTTCATCTTCCCTCTCTTGAGTTCTGGGAAATCTAATTAAAACTGCTCAGATTTTCTTTTTTGTTGTTTGCCTTAGAAGACAATTCACTGGAAGAGTCTTGTGGAGGACTCCCGGCTGTGGAAGGTGATCGAAAAATTAGCCTGATTATGGAGTTGTCCAGCCAGGTTTCCCTTCAGACTGAGAAGATCACTCAGTTGGAAGAAGTTCTAGAGGAAAAGGAAAGGAAAATTCAGCAGCTGGAAGCCGAGCGGGTAGCCCATCCTGTCCATGAGGTCGAGGTTTCTCCAGAATGTTTACAAGAATCCCCAATTTTCTTTAATGATAGTGGCGGTCCTATGTTCTCTGATGAGGGTATGTAAAAATTCCCAGTCAGAAAACCTGGAGATTTATTAAATGTCATCAAGGTAAATTCCAGAATCCAAATAGTCTCCTCATTGGTTTAGTCAATTTCAAGATTTGAATGTGTCTTATATGTTCATATTGAAAGGAAACAAAATAAAGGGAAGTGTTCAGAAGCAAGCACTGAATGTTTCCCCTTTACACATCAGTAGTCACGTAACCCACACAGCTGTAGAATGTTATATTTTTAGACATTCCTGGTAACAGTAGGAGAGGGAAAAACACATAATAGACAGATAGGTGAAGACCTTAACATCATCCTCTCACCAGAGGTTTATCATATTGGAAGCAAGAGGTGAATGACATCAATTCCATTTTAGCATTCAGCCAGTTAGGAAAAAAGGCTATTTGTGAAAGTTAAGCTTCAAATTGAAGAATGTTAAGGTACTGAAGAGCACAGTCATTGCCAGCAAAGTAAACACTATGAGGTTTGTCCTTTCATGTTCTTTACAATACATTTCTTTATTTCATGTATTTTATTAACATTTAGCAAGGTTAAAAATGAATTAAAACCAGGGGTCTCCCTGGTGGCGCAAGGGGTTAAGTCTCAGCACTATGAAGCTATTGGCAGTCACTGCAGCACGGGTTCTATCCCCGGCCAGGGAGGTAACCCACATGGTGCAGCAGACCTCTCTGTCTCGCCCACTGCTCCCCTCAGCAGTGTGTTTCAGTCAGCCTGCCTGTTCTGTTCCCCACTCTGTCCCTGGTGAATCCTCTCACACACACACCCCCGCACCTCTGACCTACACTCCAGCTCTTCCCCAGCTCTTGTATGCATAAATAAATAAAATAAATCTCTAAAAATATTAAAACCAAAGTAATCAAAAGAAATAAAGAATGGATGAATCACAGCTGTAGTCCTTTGGGAAAAGTGTCCTAGGACAGCATCTCTTTGGGAAAACACACAACACTGAATGTTCCCTTAGGAGCAAGACTAAGACCAAACAAAAATACACTCTTTCATTATAATTATACCAAGGAACTATAGACAGCACAAAATAATACCAGAAAAAATAGAGAACAAAGGAAAGATGGCCTGTAATTAATCTAATAGAAGGAACTGTATCATGTTCCTCTTTCACACATGCCCCTCAAATGAACTATTTCCCACCCATAGAGGTAGCCAGGCTCTAACTTTAAAGAAGGCTTGGTACTTAAATCTTACTGTCCTGGTCAGTATGACTCAGGTGAACATCCATAGCCCTCACATGAATCTGACTGCATCAGTGCTTTTTGATTTAATGCTATCAGTCCAATATTCACTGAAACTCTTCTAACAGTATTAGATGTTAGAAATATAGCAAACAAGCAAATCACAACTTTTATCACCTAAGGGTTCACAGGCTGATTGTAATGAGAGATGGGAAATGGAAATGAGAACGTGGGGGAACATGATGTAAACTTAATTTGCACTACTGTGGTAGAGGTTCTCAAATTTCCTAAGCATAATGATCAGTAAGAATGCATATTCCTGGGCTCTGGTGTAGGACCCAGGAATACAAATCCTAGAGCAATCAAGTTCCAGCCTTGAAGTTCTATTCAATTTTTCTGACACCATGTGAGGTTAAGGGCTAGCATGTCCTTACTGTGTATTTCCTTGGGAATGCTTTATATTTATTTCAGTTTGTAAAGAATGGACTTGTCTCTAAGACAAACCATTGTCTCCGCAATTTTGATCTGTTATTATGACAATCAAATTTCTGTCTCTTAATTTTATCAAAGATTGTCTAAATTCCATGGGATATTGGGGGTGAGAAGGGTAGGGAAGGAAAGAAAATCCCATCCCATCACATCCCAGAGAGGATGCTAAATTCTAGATCAGTTTCCCCTGGCTAATGCCCTAGCACTCAGTAAGAAAGAGCCTTACAGTGGAGATAAAATAACAGGCTAAGCTGGAGCTGCTGTTAATAATTAATTGAGTCTGCCACCTCTAAATACCCAAGGACCTTCAGTCCCTGAAGAAGAAAGCATCAGGGTCATATTACTCGGCAAAACGATCTTTACAAGAAGTTGATCTCCATTCAGGTCTAGGTTAACTCCAAATCAGAGTGGGAAGATTTAGCCCAAAGGTGAACAGAAATATCTGTTTAGCAACATCTTACTAATAGTAACAAGAATTCTTTAAACGCCCAGAATTGGGGAGAGTGTATGTGTGAGAGGAGGTACATTAGCCTCTGAGGCATTTCTAAGTGGAAAAATTTACATTCCCAACTAAATGTGCTATTGTATGCCACCAAACTTCATTTCTATTTTCTGCCATTTCTCCAGAAAAATGAGAAGTTTCAAATTGCTATAAACTAAAATCTATAAACTAAACTAAAATCTCATTTTCTTGGGAGCAAGTTGGATAACTGAAGTAGTCTACAAACCTTCAAATTATTTGGAGTAAAAAATAAGGCAATTAGCATACTGATGACCTTATTTCTTAATGAATATATAGCAAATCATCAGGTAATATATCTGCTTCAAAAGTTATGGAAATCTAAAAAAATAAAATATTTAACAACTAACAAGCCATTTGCTAATATTCTAAAAACATGTAAAAAATGCATAGCTTTATTTCTCCTTTTCCACAATCATTAACTTTTCTGAAAGTTCATTTGAATGTGTGATGTGTCTAACCAATTTAAATAAATGTTAGATTTAATAATTCAATTACATTATTCTGTCAGTTTGTTTCCAAATACTTTCCTGGCAAACTTAAATCATAGCAACAGCCTGACTAGCAGGAAAGCAAGTCATTGGAGAAACCAGGCCAGAAATGTGAATTTCAGTGAAGTTTAGCAAAAGCAAAGAAACTACAATACTTTCTGGAAAGAATGAATTCAATCAAGTTTTAATTATCTCCTGCACTCCTCTCTGTTTACTCCCAAATCCAGTCATTTTCTTCTACATTATACTGAAGTAAAGAATTTTCCTTTAATGCAACAAAGCAGACTTGATAAATGTTATAGGCCTAAGTTAAAATAGTATTTATTTGGCAATTATCAAGTATAGGAACTACAGAGACGAAATTACTCCAAAAGATAGAAGAAAACATTTTATTTTTTTCCCATTTTTTATTATTTGTATATTCCCCATACAATTGCAACCCCCTGACTTTGACCCCAATCCCTCCTTTCCCCGACCCCCCCGCAAAGTGTGTCTCTGGTTCATAGTTGTTGATTTTGATTTTTTTCTTTCTTATAGTTATTCTTTTTCCTTGTCCCTTATTTAGGTTTTCTAGATTCCTGCTATGAGGGAGACCATCCAGTATTTTTCTTTTTCTTTCTGGCTTATTTCGATGAGCATGATCCCTTCTAGCTCCATCCATGTTGCTGCAAATTGCATGTGTTTATCTTTTTTGAATGCTGAGTAATATTCCATTGTGTATATGTACCACATCTTCTTCATCTTCTTGATCCAGTCATCTATTTTTGGGCATTTGGGTTGTTTCCAAAGCTTAGCTATTGTAAACAGAGCTGCTATAAACATAGGGGTGCAGGTGCTCTTTGGAATTAATGTTTCTGTGTCCTTTGGGTAAATACCTAAGGGTGGAATTGCTGGATCATATAGAAGCTCTATCTTTAGTAGGTTGAGGAATGGCCACACAGCTTTAGAAGGAAACATTTTAAATGACATGGAAAAATCAAATACCTGAGATTCAAAAAAGCCTGGCTCTCATAATTTGAAAAAAAAACAGACAAAAAAAATTGTAAAAAAAAATCATTGTTACAAATTTTGCCTGCTCTTCCAACAAAATCCTTTCCAGACACAGAGAGTTTTTTTGCTAATAGAGAATCAACTTCAAGTAGGAAATAATCTTTTTTATAAAACAGTACTAGTACCCTGGCTATGAGATTTCCCATACCTAAGGAAATCAGGATTTTCAGGATAAAAATAAAATCCAAAACCAGTTTTATTCTTAGCTTCCCAGACACATTAAACATCTGGAGCCAGTCACTATATTCCCAATAGTATGAACCTGTGACAAGATCACACTTAATTGGCTGATAATTCTACCTACAAAGTCTATATTTACTTTTTTAATTTGTTTTAAAAAAAAAATGACCTGCAGTGCTCAACTTCAACAGTATCAGATCCTTTGTTCTAAGAAGAAACAGATATATGATACATTGTCTAATAACTCTTGAATCCATTTCCCAAATGTCACAAACAAGCTTTACCAAGAGTTTGTTGTTATGTCACCTTTTCCCCAGAATGATATTGTAGGTGAAGCATGAGAGCAAAACGGAGGAAAAAACTATAGCCTAATGCCAACTTTGCCAACAGCTGCAAATTCCAGTTAAAAGAAAAAACTGATAATATAATCCTGTGACCTTGAAATAAAAAGGTGTGTCTTATTGCCTAGTTCCTGTTTGAATGAAGTTGGTATGGTAATTGTAAAAGAAACAGCAAATGGCTATCCTGGATGTTCTATTGTCTCATAAAGAACCTGTTTATACTAGCCATTAGTTTGTGTATAGGGATATTACTAATATTTGCTTAGCAGTTTATAGTTAATTAAAACACTTTCAAATAGATTTTTTAATCCTCATGAGCTAGTTTTAGCTAGATAACTAATCCCAAGATTTTAAGTGGAAAATGCCAGAAACCAGGACATGTGGCCCCCAGGTGAATATAGCTTACACAATACTCATCACCTTTGTACAATAATGGAACAAAAAGACACTCCTTGTATACCTATTTCTCAGGTTAATCTTCATTTCCTTTTATAAGAAAGACAATTCTCCACAGGTATCCTCTTTCTCAAGCTTATTCCCCCACACTTGGGGTTAAAAAGTTGTCCAGTTTCAACTGATACACTTACATGGTTTGGCACAAACAATGTTATTGTTTTTGTTTCCTTACTGTCTTTTATTTTTGTTTTAAAGTAAATGCACTCTACAGTTTGCCTCAGGCACCATCATTTCCTATTGTGATAAGCCTGCCTGCTTATGATATTGATCTTTCCTGCTTGGCCCTGTAGCCACATGGGTTTGGAATCCTTGCCTGACACTCACAATGTGCATAGTAACATATGTAATTTGGCATGTTGTGGTTCTCACCATAAATTTCAATGTCTTGAACTTTTGATTCATAGTCTAATATATACGTTAAGATGAGTACATTATTAAGATGAGTACATTACATGCTTACATTCAGTATTGATACATATTACCACATGTGTGACAGAGACAATACAACAAAGACTTAAAGAGCATGCTGCATCTTATTAATTCAAAACTTTCTAAATTTTTCTCTTTTAATTTGTATGCTGTTTAGAAGGAATTCTGGTAGTAAAAATAAAAAGTCATTTTAATCATACTACAAACACAAGTATGGAATTCCCCACATCTGTTCTAACTTACTTCCTCCACAAAACTCAGTAACATTGATTCTACTTTGCACAGATGGAAAAACAAAGACAATCAGTTAAGTGACATCTTAATTACTATTGGTTCTAGCTCTAGCTGCTTTTGTCTTCTATTTAGATAAATTAAGTCTCCTTAGTACGTTTAGTATATTTCACAAAATCTTAAACTTATAAGCCAAGCAAAAAACTATGTCTCTGTTCATCCTGACAACCCTGTGAGTTTCCCATTTTTGGGTAGGAAAACTTAAATCTAAACTTTAGAGTTAGACTGTACGAGTCTAGACCAGTAATGTAGTTAACTGCCTCATGAAACTCTGTTTGCCACCTGTTTTTGTATGGCTGGTGAGCACAGAATGATTTCATATTTTTAAATGAACAAAAATTTAGAAAATAATATTTGTGGAACAAAAATATGAAATTTAAATTTCACTGACTGTAAGGTAAGTTGTTTTTTTTTAAAGATTTATTTATTTATTTATACAAGCACTGGGTATAGTCAGAAGCACGGGAGGGTGAGAGAATTCACCAGAGTCAGAGCTGAGAGCAGAGCAGGCAGACTGACGAAGTACACTGCTGAGGGGAGCAGCGGGCGGCAGGAGAGGTCTGTGCGCCTTGTGGGACCCTCACCCGGCAGCTGGGGATCGAACCAGTGCTGCAGATGCTGCGGACAGCTTTGCAACCCAGCGCTCAACCGGGGAGGCCCTATAAGGTAAGTTTTATTGGAACATAGCCAGACTCATGAGTTTTTGGTATTGTCTCTGGGCTTTCTTGTTACAGTGACAGAAAACTATAGCCAGCCAGCCTAAATATCTGAATCATTACAGAAAAAGTTTAATGACCTATTGTCTACAATAAATTAGATGAATTGCTTACAGTCATAGAGCTAGTAAGTTTCAAGACTAGGCTTGAGCATAATGTTCTTATTCTAATTTAACTACTTCTGACCAGGGTACAAATGCTTTTACACAAATTCTCTTTCAACTTGGCATCATAAGGAAAATATATGCTACCCAGGGGCCCTCAAATCTCATAGACTATGGCTAAAAAATAAGCTCACATGACTTTTATTGACCTATATAGAAACACTTTTTCAGATTATTAATATACTTTTCTCCATGGATTTATGGATTTATCTATCCTGTTCTCAAATGTAAAAGCTAGATTTTCTGTGCTCCCTTGCCAACAATCCAGGAGTTTTGTGTAAAAGGAGCAGAGTAGAAGGAGAAGTCGACCAAGAAAAACCTCCATTTGAGGCATTTATTTCTAAAACCCAACTCCATTGAGGAAAGGGAGTTAAGAAAGTGCCTCCGATAGGAAGCTGAAACTGGAAAGGATTCCCTCCGACCCCTGAGGGGAAAATAAGGACACATACTTGTGTCCCTTTAGCCGGAAGCCTCTGTCCCTGCTCCCTGACATTGTTTTAGGGACTTGACAGGTTCTGAGAGGAATTGAGCTCATGGAATACCAAGCAGGTTGGATTCTGAGGCCCAGGACTTCAGACCCTGTTACAAGTCCCATACCTACCTGTGGCTTAGATCTAACCAAGCAGCAGATTTGAGGGGACAAACTGGGAAGATACAGGACATAGCATCATTAGATGACAGATAAGCTTCCTAGAATCAGGAATCCTGGCATGAGGCCAGTGAAATCAAGACGCAAAATGACTAATGTTGAACTTCCTGCCTCCCAGATAGGATAAGGGCTCATACTCAATAATCAAATAATTTAGAGAAAATAAAAGAAATTTGTACATACCGAGACTGACAAGAACCAAACTAGTAAAAGTCACCATTTAAAAAGTGACCCCAAAAGAGACTATATCTCCATCCAGAAATTCTTGCTGGGTCCAAATTTCCACTAAGTTCTGCTCACTCCAAAATTTATGGAAATTTCACTGTGTTGGTAACTCAACATCTCATTCCATCAATCTCACCCTGAATCACAGCAGCTTCAGAGAATGGCGGCCCACCTTCTCCCTCCACACATCCATTCCAGTAGTCTTATAGGCTTGGCCACAGACAGGCCTTTAATTGCCTGAATCACAGCCAAAGCAGTCTGTGGAACTTAACAAAATTTTATTAAATACTTGGAAATAATTAAGGCATGATGCAAAAAATCACACAGTCAGTTCAAGTTACTCCTAGATGTAAATTTAACATTAAAAGTTTTTGCTTTGCTGAAGGCCTTTCCTTTAAAATCAGGAACAAGACAAGGATGGGATGTCCTCTCTCACCATTGCTCTCCAATATAATACTGGAGGTCCTAGCCAGGGCAATAAGACAAGAGAAAGACATACAAGGAATTCGAATAGGGAAATAAGAAGTAAAACTATCACTATTTGCAGATGATATGATAATATACATAGAGACCCCTAAAAACTCCACAGAAAAACTACTCAAAATAATCAACCAGTTCAGTAAAATAGCAGGATACAAAATCAACACACAAAAATCAGTAGCCTTCCTATACACAAACAATAAATCTGAAGAAGAAGAAATCAAGAACACCATCCCTTTTATACTTGAAACAAAAAAAAAAATCAATCACTTGGGAATAAACTTAACAAAAGAGGTGAAAGACTTATACAAAGAAAATTATAAAACACTGTTAAAAGAAGTTGAGGACACAAAGAAATGGAAAGACATCCCCTGCTCATGGATTAGAAAAATTAACATTATTAAAATGGCCATCCTCCCAAAAGCAATATACAGATTCAATGTTATTCCAATAAAAATCTCAGTGACATTCTTCAAAGAAATAGAACAAATGCTGATGAAATTCATATGGAACCACAAAAAACTACGAATAGCCAAAGCCCTACTGATGAAAACAAACTTCCAAACTTCAAGCTATACTACAAAGCCATAATAATTAAAACAGTTTTTGTATTGGAACAAAAACAGACACACAGACCAATGGAACTGAACAGAGAGCCCAGAAATAAAGCCACATTTATATGAACAACTAATCTTTGACAAAGAAGCAAAGAATATGCAATGGAACATGGACAGTTTGTTCAATAAACGGTGCTGGAAAAACTGAATCTCCACATGCAAAAAAATTAAACTAGACCACTACCTCTCACCATGCACAAAAATCAACTCAAAATGGATAAAAGTACTGGACATAAGATCTGAAACCATAAAATACATAGAAGAAAATATAGGTAAACACTACAAGACAGAAACATCTTTAAAGACTTCAGAAACATCTCAGAAACATCTTAAAGACTCATCACCCAAAGCAGTGATAGTGAAGGCAAAGATAAACACCTGGGATTACATCAAACTGAAAAGCTTCTGCACAGCCAAAAAGACATTGACCAAAACAGAGAGACCCCCCCACTTATTGGGAAAAAATCTTTGCACTCCAGTCAACTGATAAGGGACTGATCACAAAGATACACAAAGAACTCACATGGCTCAACAAAAACAAAATAAACAATCCAGTCAAGAAATGGGCAGAAGGGCCTCCCCGGTGGCGCGGCAGTTGAGCGCTGGGTTGCGAGGCAGCCTGCAGCCTCTGCGGCGCCGGTTCGATCCCCGGCTGCTCCCCGGCCTCTGGGTGAGGGTCCCGCATGGCGCGCAGACCTCTCCTTGCTCTGCTCCCCGCTCTGGCTCTGGTGAATTCTCTCACCCTCCCGCGCTTCTGACTGTACCCAGTGCTTGTATAAACAAAACAAACAAACAAATAAATAAATAAATAAACATGCCTCTATTAAATAAAAAAAAAAAAAGAAAGAAATGGGCAGAAGAGGGGCCTCCCAGGTGGCGCAGGCTGTTGAGCGCAGCGCTTTGAAGCTGTCCAGAGCCTCTGCAGTGCCAGTTCAATCCCCGCCGGCCTCAGAGCAACCCACGTGGCGAGCCGGCCTTGGAGCAACCCACATGGAGAGCAGACCTCTCCTGTCTCCGCCGCTGCTCCCCTCAGCAGTGTATTTCGGTTGTCTGCCTGTTCTGTTCCCTGCTCTGTCTCTGGTGAATCCTCTCACCCTCCCAAACATCTGGCCTGTACCCCGGATCTTGTATAAATAAAATAAGTTAAAAAAGAAAAAAAGAAATGGGCAGAAGAACTTAAAAGACATTTCTCCAAAGAAGAAATGCAAATGCCTAACAGGCATATGAAAAAATGTTCAACATTCCTTATAATCATGGAAATGCAAATCAAAACCAAACTGAGATACCATCTTACACCAGTAAGAATGACACATATCAAAAAAACAAGCAACAACAAATGTTGACGAGGACGTGGTGAAAAAGGACTCTCCTACATTGCTGGTGGGAGTGCAAACTGGTACAATCACTATGGAAAGCTGTCTGGAGCTTCCTCAGTCTACTAAAAATGGAGTTACCATATGACCCAGCAATTCCACTCCTAGGGATCTACCCAAAGAACACAAAAACATTGATTCAAAAGAACGCCTGTACCCCCATGTTTATTGCAGCACTATTTACAATAGGTAAAACGTGGAAACAACCCAAATGCCCAAAAAAAGATAAGTTGATCAAGAAGATGTGGTATATATAGACAATGGAATATTATTCAGCAATCAAAAAAGATAAACTAGGGCCTCCCCGGTGGCGCAGCGGTTGAGCGCTGGGTTGCGAAGCTGCCTGCAGCCTCTGAGACGCCGGTTCGATTCCCGGCTGCTCCCCGGCCACCGAGGAGGGTCCCACATGGCGTGCAGACCTCTCCTGCCACCCGCTGCTCCCCTCAGCAGTGTCCTTCGGTCCTTCTGCCTGCTCTGCTCCCCGCTCTGGCTCTGGTGAATTCTCTCGCCCTCCCGCGCTTCTGACTGTACCCAGTGCATGTATGAACAAAACAAACAAACAAACAAATAAATAAATAAATAAACATGCCTCTATAAAAAAAAAAAAGATAAACTCATGCCATTCGCAACAACATGGATGGAGCTAGAAGGAATTATGCTCAGTGAAATAAGCCAGAAGGAAAAAGAAAAATATTGGATGGTTTCACTTATCGCAGGAATATAGGGGAACCAAATAAGACATCAGTGTAAAAAAAATAATAACAGTACAAAACACAACTAAGCAAAAACAGACAATTATAAATCAGAGACATACTGCAGGGGAGGAGGAGGTGAGGGATCAGAGGGAGGGAGGGAAGAGCACAGGGGACTGAGGTGATGGTGCACGGGTGCCTTGGGGAAGGAATTCAATGGGGACTGAACGTGAGGGGGTGGGGGGAAGCAAATATTGTTTAAAAATTTTTTTAATTAAAAAAATTTTTTGCTTTGTTCTCAGTCGATCTCCATGTGGCAGATTCCAACTAAGCTACTATCCTTTGTAAATACCCTACTCCTTTGTCCAGATATAAGAGCAGGTCTCTACTTCCCCTGGTTCCAAACCTCTTCATTTTGAATCCAGGTGATTTGTGTCAATATTTTTCTGGAGAAAACTTAACCCTGATCACAGAATATGGTCCAACTTCATGGACTCCAAACTTATGTCCTAGAACCTGCGTTACTCAAACTTAAATACCCACTCTGCAGGATACCTACAGTCCTATAAATATCAATGCTTAAGTGGAAATGGTCTCAATATATACTACAGAATCCTAAGTATTTTAATCTTACATCTGTATTCACATACATGATGCTAAATAAAACACGCTGTCTCTGTCATACCATCCTCTACTATTACAAAGACTATATAGAATAACAACATAACAATTGCTGTAAAAATATCACCAAACTGTCATCTGTGGTAAAAGTTGCCATTTGTTGATAGATTAATAGTCAGAGCATATGTTTCCTAATTTACTGAACAAATATTTACTGAGTACTTATTGTGAGATGATATTTATTATATGCTCTATCAAATGTCTAAATTTAGCTCAAATTTACAAATAGAAGAAGAGGTCATTATTGCTTTAGAGTTGTATACTGTTAAAGTTTGTTAAATAGCAACTTTACAAAATAACAAAAAAAAGACTAATAACTAGAAATCAGCAGAGGGAGGGGCTTTTTATACCATAATTCCTTATATAATATATTTGAAACTGGTTAGAGTAATTTCTTTTTTTAACCCTCCATGGCATGGAACTTCTTGAGTGGAGGATTGCGAATTTATAGAGGTAAGTAACCTTCAGGGTCAAGATTACGTGCAATCTGCAGCAGATTACAGATTCAGATGCTTTAATGAAGATCAAGAGGTGGAGAACTGTGACTTCTTTTCTTCTCCATTTTACTTTCAGCCTAGCAAAGACGCCAAGAATTTAAATTAATCTGATTATCTTCTGGGGGTTATTCAATCCTACTATTTTACCATAGAAACTTAGACCCATTTCATAAAGTTGTTCCCTAGATTGTTCCTTGCCAAAACTTTAACAAATTGAGGTTCTGAAGAGAAAAAACTAATTTTTCCATCTTGGTGTATGCTCCAAATTTTTGAAATTTTTGAAACACAGTTTTCTTAAGATATCAAAATGCTTGTCAAACAGGAGCTCTGGCTGTGGAGAGAGGGGAGCTGTTTCAAACATCAGACCATACTGACAGATCCCTGAGACCTAATCAAATATTGAAATGGAATAGGCCCCTAGAGTGATATATAAGTTGAGGAAACATATTTCCATCTTCCACTTTTTCAGTGAGAACTGGAAAACTCAATGTATATTGAGAAAACAGAATTAAATTTAAAAGAGAGCCTGTGACTATACTGGCTATACTTTATTAATGAATAGTTGCATTTTAATCAAAGCATGGAAAAACTCCTCTCAGGGGATGAAGTCCAAGAAATATGTTTTCCTTAGAACTAATGTTAACCTTTAGTGGATTGGAATACCTATAATATTTTTTCTCTAGGAAAATCTCTGGTGAATCTGTAAGAGTTGTAAGTCCCAACACAGAGATGGTCTGTTGCTGTAATGAACTCTTTATAGGAATAATAAATCTTTAGAAGAAATGAGAAATTTCATGTTACTAAGTAAAAAACGTACAGCTTTATTTCTTGGTATTACTATAGTTGCCCTATATATCTGATTAAATTATGGTTGCTCCAGATGTGTTCTCTGTAGGCACAGTTAATTAGGAAGGTTAAGGACAGAACAAGGAATAAACAATCTTAACTACTCAGCACTTTTCCCAAATAGAGGAAAAGAAGAGATAAATGTATTGTATTACTTCCAACCAGTACTAGTGATAGTGTAGCTTGTTATAAAAAGATGAGTTTAACAGAATTTTCCCCAGAGTTAAGTTGATTTGCATTTATCCTACCATTAGATAGCTTGGAGAAAGCACATTTTTTTATACATATCAGGTGCTCACAGATGCTTATTCATTCTTCCTGATGACCAAAGCTGTATTGGACTAAAGGGAGTATTATGGAAGTTTTGCAAAATAGGAAACTTAATTTTCCTCCCAGTTGGAGAGTACTTTATGACACTCTTCTGTTACATTTGTTTGAAAGAATTTTATAGATTCACAGTGGGTTAAATAATGAAAAGGCACTGACACACCTTTCACCTTGAAAGTAATCCACAATTAAGACAACTAGCATTTAAAATGCATTTGAATGCAAATGAAAACCACAATGAAATACCACCTTATGCCAGTAAGAATGGCACATATTAAGAAAACCAGCAACAACAAATGTTGGTGAGGATGTGGTGAAAAGGAATTCTCTGAAACTGCGGGGAGGAATGCAAACTGGTCCAACCACTACGGAAAGCTGTATGGAGCTATCCTATGATCCAGCAATTCCACTCCTAGGGATCTAGACAAAGGACACAAAAACATTAATTTCTTGTACCCCTATGTTTATTGAAGCACTATTTATAATAGGTAAGATAAGGAAACAACCCAAATGCCCAAAAATAGATGACTGGATCAAGAAGATGGAATGGAATATTATTTAGCAATTAAAAAGATAAACTCATGCCATTCATAACAACATGGATGGAGCTAGAAGGGATTACGCTCAGTGAAATAAGTCATAGGGAAAAAGAAAAAGCCAATGGATTCACTTCCAAGAGGAATATAGGGAACCAAATAAAGGATCAGGGGAAAAAATAACAATAAAAACATAACAAAACAAAACAAAAATAAATAGACAACTATAAATCAGAGACATTCTGCAGGGGAAGGGGAGGGAGAGGGATCAAAACATGGGATGGAAGAGCACAAGGGACTATGGTAATGATGAATGGGTCAATTGGTGGTGGAAATTCTATGGGACTACACCTGAGAAAAGAAAGCAAATGTAAAAAAAATGAACAATAATGTAAAATATAAATAAATATAAATAAGTAAACATAAATTATTTAAAAAATGAATTTGAAAATGCGCAATACTTTCACATCTCCAACAACAGACTTCGATAAGTTATGGATATATATACATATATATATATACACACACACACACATATATACTACATACTGTATATAGTATAGCCCCATACCATATATATATACCTATATATGATAATATCGAGTGTGCCACTAAAAATGCTAGAGATGTATACTAAAAATGGTATAGATCAATCAAAACATAATTCTATTTTTAATATATATTTTCTTTTATATATTTTTATATCATTTTTCATTTTGTATAATGTATGCTTTCTCATCTCGGTTACAGTCCCAGTGAAATTCCCACCACCAATTCACCCTTTTACCATCACTATAGTCCCTTGTGCTCCTCCCACCCGTTTTGATCCTGTTCCTTTCTCCCCTACTGCAGAACGTCTATGGTTTATAGTTGGTAGCTGATTTTGATTTTCACATTATTATAATTACTTTTTTCCCCTGATCCCTTATTTGGATCCTCTATATTCCTCCTATAAGAGAAACCATCTGGTATTTTTCTTTTTCTTTCTTACTTATTTCACTGAGCATGATCCCTTCCAGCTCCATCCATGTTGCTGCAAATGGCATGAGTTTATCTTTTTTGATTGCTGAGTAATATTCCATTTTGTTTATATACCACATCTTCATGATCCAGTCATCTATTTTTGGGCATTTGGGTTGTTTCCATAGCTTACCTATTATAAATAGTGCTGCAGTAAATACAGGGGTGCAGGTGTCCTTTTGAATCAATGTTTTTGTGTTCTTTGGGTAGATTCCTAAGAGTGGAATTGCTGGATCATAGGGAAGTTCCATTTTTAGCAGTTTGAGGAACCTCCACACAGCTTTCCATAGTGGTTGCACCAATTTACATTCCCACCAGCAGTGTAGGAGAGTTCCTTTTTCTCCACACCCTTGCCAATATTTGTTGTTGATAGTTTTTTTGATATGTGCTATTCTCACTAGTGTAAGATGGTATCTCGTTGTGGTTTTTAATTTTCACTTCCCTGATTATGAGTGATCAAAACATAATTCTAAACACACACTTGTGTATATAATACTGCAGCCATAAAAAGTAGACCAAAAAAAATCTTGTAAGAAACTAGGTAGGGGAGGGGGCAATCTTAACCTATGGAGGAAACAAGGATACCATACAAACAAAAGTGAATAGAGTGAAATATTTAAATTGCTGGGAAAAAAATTCAACTAGAATTCCCTATCAACAATATTCTTCAAAGATGAAGGAGAGTCTCAAAATAGCAAAATTATAGAAATGGAGACTATTGATACATTAGTGAGTACCAAATGTTAAGGATCTGGGAGGAAAATGGGTGTGGTTATAAAAGCGCAATATGAAGATCCTTGTGATAATGTTCTATACTTCATATGAATGTCAATATCCTGGTTGTAATATTATATTGTAATTTTTCAAGCTGTGACCTTGGGGAGACTGGGCAGAGAAAATGTAGGATCTCTCTGTACTATTTCTAATAACAGTACATAAATCTTCAATTCTATCAAATAAAAAATTTAATAGAAGAAAACTTCAGTCTGTTCAGGATTGTTTCTCCTTTATTTTCATCATGGGTTTGATGTTAACAAACTCTGAGTAGATGTAAGCAATAGCACCCTCCAGCAGTGAGCAGTGAAACTCCAGTTCTGTTTCAGGTCCATGCTCCAGATGTGAGACATCCTATTTCATTCCTTGGTCTGGCTTCCACATAGCACTCTGATATCCATCTGCTATCATGTGGCCTCAACTCCCTGATATTGATGTAACCCCTCATTCCTGCCTTAAAAACTATGGAGGGGCCTCCCTGGTGGCGCAAAGGGTTAAGCATCAGCATTATGAAGCAATCAGCAACTTACTACAGCACCAGTTCAATCCCTGGCCAGGGAACTGACCCACATGGTGCAGCAGACCTCTGCAGTGTCTCTTGCTGCTTCCCTCAGCAGTGTATTTCAGTAGATCTGCCTGTTCTGCTCCCCACTCTGTCTCTGGTGAATCCCCTCATCCCCCACCCATCTGGACTGTACCCCTGCTCTTATATGCATAAATAAATAAATAAATAAATAAATAAATAAATAAATAAATAACTCTTTAAAGAAAAAAAAGAACTCTTATTTAAAACAAACAAACAAACAAAAATAAAACTATGGAGTTCAGGGTTTCTCCTCAACTCATGTCAGTGACATGTTCTGGAAGCTGGGGAGACTTTGAAATGCCTTCATTCACAACTTCAAGTGCACACAGAACTGAGGAAATAGTCTCAGGCCTACTCCTGCCTAGATACATTGTCCTACCAGTTCCTGCCTATACTTGCCAGCTGCCATATGAGGAAAGGGGTCATTTTCCTTTTCATTATTATCCCTTCGTCCAAATTTTGGTTGTAAGTTACTGCGCACAAAAGTTACCTCATCTTCACATTCTCTCAGACTTGACCAGAAGAGAACATGATTCTACAGGCATGCTTGTGAATTTTTCATCTTCCATTTAAACCAGCAGTTTTGAATGTAAGCCCTAAGAATATTCTATCCTTATTGTTCAGGCCCTATGACATCTTTTTTTGAATTGAGGCAACACTGGCTTATATTATTGTTGGTATTTCAGAAGTACAGGATACTTCCCCCAGGTGTCTGCCACCAATTCACCAATAGTCACCACCATAGTCTATTATGCTTTCTTCTTTGTTCTCACCTTTCCCTTACCCCCTTTGTCCTCGACATGCTTCATTCTATAGTTAGTTTACATGGGTTAGTATTTAAGCTTGCCCATGATATCTTCCATTGCATCTTTCCCCAACACAATCTGCAACTTATACTAGCTTAGGTCAGAAGTGAAATATCTTTGAGTAAATAAAGTGAAGAGATTTTTTTTTTAAACCTGGCAAAAAACAAAGTGCATAAATTAGTACATTGAAGAGTGGGGGCAATTCCATGATAGTAAAGTAACTGTGTTAAATGAAGCTTTCTCATGAGCAGGACTCCAAAGATACTATCCCTCTAATAGCATGAAGGGCTCTAGTCATGGGCTTCAACTTTGAATGCTCCCTACAATCTGTCTTTCAGGGACAATCCATTCTTGCCATGGGCCTTAAGACTCAAGAGGCTCTATAGAAATATTTATTAGTGTGAATGTTTCATGTTTCTTTAAAAAAAAAAAAAAGGAAGAAATATATGCAAGAAAAAGAGGAAAGCCTAGAACACAAAATCTAACCATTTGCAGACTCTTGTCTTAATTTTATCCCAATAAGGCTTTCCTTTTCCTTCACTCTGCTGTCCTCCAACTTTCAGACACCTTTCACTGTGTGTTGAGCCGGTTTCCTTGTGGACCCTTTGTGATGCCTTCACACTGCACACACAAAGATCCTTTTGAGAAACTCCAGCAATATATTTGTTTGGTACTAACCAGCTGCTTGCTAAGTCACCTCACATCCTGGTCCACAGAGCACTATAGATAATTAATGTGAATAACCTATAAAACTCCAAGCCAATGTCCCCTTGGTCAAAGATTTCAAACACAAGAAAATCCTTTGTGTGAGCAGGAAACTGATTTGCGTACTTACTGTTAACTAGACAAACAACTTGTAAGTGAATTGCATTTGTTCTCTTGGCAGCTCTGTTTGTATAAAGAGGCTTAACTGGAAGATTAAAACAAATTCTATCTTAAAATATTGCATTGTAAAACCATACACCTGCTCAGAGTTCAAAAGACTGTGGTCTTATTACAGGTTGTATAAGCATCAGGAAAATTTTACATGGAAAACGGTTCATTGTAACAAACCTCAACATCTAAGGCAAATTCTCCCCAAGTCCAAGGTTTCTTGGATTGGCAAGTTGAAGAGAGAAAACAAGACTTATCAGCTTCCTCAATGAAAGCCAGCTAGGCTGACAGTGTGGGGTGCTCTGGAAAGTCCCAAAGCAATATTGATGAAAAAAACTGATGAACTTTAAAACGCAGGGAAAACATAAAGCTTCTTTTGGATCCTACGACTAAAGCTGAATTATGGTTTCGCTTAGTCCAGTAATAATTATGGCCATGAAAAATCGCTGCTTCCTAGTCTATGTGGTGATTAACTTTTATTTTCTATCAAAAATAAGTGTGGGTTGAAAGAAACAAGTAGAGAGGAATCATAAAATTCTTAGGGAAGAAACCAGCTACTTGAGTCTTCACCAAGGTTAAAACTTTCTGGAAAACACTCTCACAAAAGATAGTATATTACCCAGGTATATAAGTAGGTGATGAAGGAAGATGATCTTTCATCTAGGCATTAAGAAAATGATGGCTGTTTTTCCTATAACCTGCAATTTTCAAATTAATGGACTTTTGCTGCACAGACTGAACAGAACACCTTTTAGATGATAGTTGGATTTTTTTTTTTAACCTAAAGCAGGAAATGCTCTTTCTGGGCTATATTCTAATCCAGAAGCTGTCCTGGGCATCCTGCCAATGACTGTTCACCAGACTCCTATTGTCCTTTATTGATCTCATCCAGTTCTTCTACCTATGCTCTCACTTCTCTTCTCACTTTACTTTTTAATGTACCTTCTGCATGTTAGGTACTAAAAGAGACCTGCACTCCCTGGCTGCCTAGTTAGAGGAAGAAAATAAAAAAACCTTGAGCAGATGTTAAAATCACTTGTTGGTTTGGGTTTCAAGACAAAAGACACAAAAATTCACTGGAAATTGAGACTAAATGGGTCTCTGGGATGATAGTCTTTCTCTTAGATGAAATAAATGGTCTTTGAGAATTTGAGTTATTCCTGTGATTCCTTATTGTTGGGTGTGCAAACAGTGGGGTCACTCATGGACTCAATGCCAGTGAGTCCCTCTCCACCTCCCACCCCTGCCAGAGAAATTCACAGAAACCCCAGAGGCAGTTTTCCATCTCTGGTCTCTCAGAGGACAAGATACCCATTTTCTCCTGGTAACTTAGGCTCTATTTCTTTCACTAAAAGAATTATGTCTTAATTATTTCTTTTTTTAATATTTATTTATTCATGCATACAAGAATCGGTGTACAGGCCAGATGTGCAGAGGGATGAGAGGATTCACTAGAGACAGAGTGGGGAACAGAACAGGCAGATTGACTAAAATACACTGCTGAGGGGAGCAGCGGGCGAGACAGGAGAGGTCTGCTGCACCATGTGGGTATCTCCACGGCCATCAGGGATCAAACCCACATTGCAGAGGCTGCAGACAGCTTCACAGTGCAGCACTCAACCGCCTGCGTCACCAGGGAGGCCCATGTCTTAATTATTTCTTTCCAGAGGAACTTTACAAAAGTTCCAAAGTTTAAGCTTCTTAGCAGTTTCTTGTCAGTTTTAGCAGAGGTTCCCAATGAGCCCAACTAAGAAACACATTCACTATTCAGTCTATCTCCAAAACCCCAGTTCTCTTTGAGTATGTGTTTTGTTTCTCGGTAGCTGATACATTTAGTTTTATAAATCCTGCTAAAATTTCCTTAAAATAAAATGTGCAGTGGCTAAGCTCAGGTCAGTGGAATCCTGACAGCTGCATGGAATGCTACCTGTTGCATCTTTTTGCTTTTACTCTATAAGGAACTCTGCATGGTAGGAGCTGCTTTCCAAGAAGCACCCTCTATATACCATATTGGTATATTTATTTTCCCCTATTTTGGCAGAGAGTGGAGCATCCAGGTTCAATTTTCAATTGCACCACTTCCTAGCTGTGTAACCTTGGGGACAGTAATTTTTTTTTCCTCTCTAAGGCTTGCTTTCTGGCTTAACACCATGCCAAACAGTCTTATCTCGTCTTCCTCTCTGGATTTTCCCTTGGAGTCAGAGGCCATTTCCACCTAAATTGAAAAAGACAAAGCATTTGCCACGTAACTAACAAAGAATTGATGTCTGTTCCTTGACCCTCCCTTTATAAGATTTCCTATTTCCTGCTGTAGCTGCTGAAATAGGCATTCATTGACTTGAACAGTTGCTATTGACTCATCTCTCATCTTCCTTTGATACAACCACAACACTTACTATATGTGTGTATACATATATGTATGCATACACATGTGTATACATACCTACATGAGTGTATGTATATATATACATGAGAGAGAAGTACTTAATACAGGGTGACAGAAACTTAATAAACATTTGCTGTATGAATGAATAAACCCTACTTAATGGGAATCTGAGAAATGCAACTTTTTTAAAATTAAGGTACACATGCCTGGATCCACAAATATGCTATTTAGCCAAAACACTTGCTAGACCAAAATTGCACACCAAATGACCAACTGACTTCATTGAAAAGATTTACTGTTTTGAACAGGAATATTTCCTTGACCTTTAGATCTTCCTGTTAATGCTGTTCAATGATGAACCCAGAGAAGTCTAAATTTCTGAGTGGAAGGAAGGTCCAATTGTCTTGTCTGTGACAAATATCAGGTGTTTCCTTATATCATGTGTCTAAGCCTATTTTTTTGCAGACTCAGAAGTCTTTTATTGCTAGATAAAGTATAGCAGAACAATAGCCCAGATACAGAATTATTTTAAAAGTACTAAAACTATAAAAAATGCTAACAGTAGTTTTCTCATATAGTCATGGTAAGTAAAGCCTAAGTGATATCCATATACATGATGTACTTAGCACAATGCCTAATTCATGATGAACACTCTAAAATGTTAGTCATCATTATTTTCACCCAAATGTAAAATAGCATCTTGAAATCTCAGAGACTGCAACTGAGCTAAAAATATGCAACTGTGCTTATAAATATGTACTCATCACAAATGTCTGTTATCTTTTAATATCATATCATCTTGAAGCATCTGTTTTGGTAGGAATTCCTAGAGGTAGGACCTGAGTCAGTGAACTGAGGGCCTCTGAATTATCTAGTGAACGTTTCTCAAGAAAAACCTGTAAAGTGAGGAAAGTTAAATAGAGGTGAGGTAAAGGTAAAGCAAGGATGTGGTCTCAGATTAAGTCTAGTTTTGCCTCGCTCCATACAGCACGCTGGAATTGCACCAGAGTTGTTGCCCCTGACACAGGGGTGGACCTTTTGTATTCCTATTTATATATCCATCAGTCATTTGCAGTAATCTACACTCCCTTGCACCCTCATGACATATGGGGCATAATCTTAGGACAAGACAATGCTCTTCCATTGAGAAAAATTTTCTAGAAAAGGGAAGGTATCCTGAGGCTTTAGTAGCTAACATAGAAGCTGAGGCATGAGTACAAATGTGGTAGACTTGGCAAAAATGAGGTAAATTATTCTCCTTTCTGTATTCATGCACGTTTCGAAAAGCTTTGCAGCTTCTTCCTTACCTCTGTATCTGGACTGGCCTAAGATTTATTTCAACAATCTACAGTGGAAGTGGCATTGTGCTAGTTCTAGTCCTAGGGCTCAAGAGACCTACTGAGTTTTTACCAGCTCTCTTGGAACTTCAATGACACCATGTGAATAAGATGGACTGGCCCACTGGATAATGAAAAAAAGACTTTGCTCCAGTCAAAATCCTGCCAGCCAACCAACAGACATATGAATAGAACAGCCAGCTCCCAATCAACACTCAAGTTGAACAGAAACATGTGAGTGAGCCCAGTTGAGATCTACTGAGCCTGGACAGATAAATGAACCGCTCCATTAACTAGGTAGTAGACTTGGGAAAAATAATAAGTGGTAGTTATTTGAAGCCACTCAGCATGAGCAGAGATGCTTAAAAACATCAGTACATAGCTAGTATAATTAATAAAAGAAAGAAGATGGGCAGAAATGTGTAGCTAATGCAGGTGATCAACCATCTTAGTGCAACAATTCCTACAGTCACTCTTGAAATTGTTTTTCTCAGGAGAGCTTTTTAAAGGAATAATTGATTCTACAGCTTTTTAAAATAATCTAAAAATCTAATAATCTAAATAAATCTAATAATCTAAAAATATTATAATCGGGCACATTAATCTCAGTAAATATCAAATCAAATTCCTCAGCTTTATGAGGATATTCGTTTTACCTCAGTCATTAAAGAAATCCACCTGAGATATACTCAAAGATGTCAGAGTTTGAAGATTGGCTTTCCTGTTTTTATTTTTATAGTTTGACAAATAACCTGCTGGAATCAATTTCCTCAGGTACAAAATGAGGATAAGATAGCAATCTACTGTGAAAAATTGTCAAAAGGCTCAAATAAAATGTCAGTGTGAAAGTTTAGGTAAAGTGAAAAGTATTCCACAAACATAGGTGAATTTGAGGGGGCATAATCTGTATAACCTTATTGGAGACTCTAGGATGAAAAGATAAATAATCTTATTATATAAAGATCTCAAAAATTCCTGAGGTTAATGGGAAGTCAACTTTGAGATACATGTCGAAAGTTTGAACCTTTATGATTATATTTTTGTGATTATATTTGCTAAAGTGTAAAATAAGCTGATCTTCAAATTCTCAGCCACAGATAGAAAACATCTGAGAAGTACATCAACAGGGGATTCTGATTGATTGTGAGCAGGAAAAAGCCTTCCAGGCATAACCCAGAATACTTCTGACCCAATCTTCAGATATTTGTTCTAAATTCATCAACAGAGGGGAAAAAAAAAAAGGGAAAAGTCCTAGCTATAAATTGAAGGCCCAAACAAAGAGTTGACTTTCCAGTTCAAGTTGGTTAACTAAATACAAGGTATACTCTTTTTTAAAAATCCATTAAAATGACAGAAAACATATCTACAAATAAGAGTGGTATATGCGAAAGAGACGTCACCAACTGAATTTCTGGAAGGTATATAGAAGTCCATTTCTAAGAGAAATAAGGAAGTTTCAATCTCACATGGAAGAAATAGATTAAACAGGATGTGTTTTCCCAACTGTGCCCCAAAATAACCCAAAAAAGCAAAAACATCATGAACTGGGGGAAAGAGCAAGATGAAGACATTTGTGTAAGAATGACAAAACATTTACATCATTACCCACCCACATCACAGGTGTCATGATGGGAACGGTTACTTCTTAAAGATACAGATTCTTGATTAGTCTGCAGATTAAAACCAAGATTTAAAAATCAGCTTTAGCCTCCCTGGTGGCACAAGGGGTTAAGACACAACCTATGAAGCTATCCACAGCCATTGCTCCCGGCCAGGGAGCTACCCACATGGCACAGCAGACCTCTCCTGTCTCACCCACTGCTCCCCTCAGCAATGTATTTCAGTCATTCCTCCTGTTCTGTTCCCCACTCTGTCTCTGGTGAATCCTCTCACCCACCACACCTCTGGCCTGTAACCCAATTCTTGAATGCATAAATAAATCTCTAAAAAATAAAAATAAAATAAAAATCAGCTTTGATATAAGGACTATTCTTTAAAGTGGGAGTTGAGACATAGGAAATTCTCAAGTAGCTAAGGCTGGAAAAGCAGAACAGTACTTGGACACAATCTGTGGTTATTAAAGGAGAGGGACTCCAAGTTCTGTGTTTCTACACATACTTTCTCACCTCCCCACACAAATTGCAAGAGCCAGAATCTATTCCACTATTTCAGTGTTCATGAGCAATGACAATTATTTTAACTGACTCATATCTATAGTGAAAGAACAGAAGGGAAAAATAATAAAAATAATAGAGTAAAATGCTCTTGTCAGATCTTCAGATAAAAAACACCAAATTTAAAAAACAAAACAAAACACTAGGTTCATCCTGGTGAAATTTCAGAACTCAAGTTGATAATCCTAAAACATTTCAGAGAGAGACAAAGAACATACTAAAAAGAAAACAGAATCAGATAATAATGAATTGCTCATCTGCAAATAGGGTTGCTAAAAAAACAAAGGAAACAATACCATTACAATTTTGATGATGTTCTGAACCTAGACTTTTATACCTAGATAAACTCTTATTGAAAGAAGAATAAGTAAATGTTTGGGAAGCATGTCCTTGCATCCTGACACAGAAAAAATACCCAAAAAAATTCTTTCTAAAAGAATATCTGGGGCCTCCCCAGTCGCACAGCTGTTAAGCGGTTGGCTGTGAAGCTGCCTGCAGCTTCTGCAGCGCTGGTTCAATCCTCAGCCGCCAGTGAGGGTCCCACGTGGTGCAACAGACCTCTCCTGCCCTGCCAGCTGCGCCCCTTAGCAGTCTGCCTGCTTGTCAGTCTGCCTGCTCTGCTCCCCGCTCTGGCTCGGGTGAATTCTCTCACCCTCCTGTGCTTCTGACTGTACCCAGTGCTTGCATAAATAAATAAATAAATAAATCTTAAAAAAAAAAAAAAGAAAAAAGTTACATTAAAAAAAATAAAAAATAGAGAGGGGCGGAGCAACATGGCGGCAAGGAGACGCTGCGAGTAAGATCTCCCATTAAAAAAAGTTAATAGGGAGGAAAAGCGGCAGGTCCCAGTGAGAACTGGGACACGGAAGATAAACGGACGACTCCAGCAAACTGCCCAAAGAAGAAAGTTGCCATAAAAGAGGACCAGAAGGGAGGGAAGCGCAGAACCCTGCTCCCCTCCCCCGCCCACAAAGTCGGCACTCTCCGACCCGCAGAGAGGAGGGAAACAACAAACCAAAATGGCAAACAAGAAAAACGGACCCAGCAAGTGGGACTGTGAGTGGAAAGGAACTATTTCAGCCACCACACCCCGTGAACGGGAGCTGTGGAGAACCCTGCAGGATCCGCCGCGGAGGTGAGCTCCAGGCGCCATTAAAGAGAGCCCCGCCCCCCAGGAGGAGACCAGCACCAGCACTCAGCCCCGGCCGCCAGGTAAGCTTGCACAGAAACCGCGGAGGCCCTCCCTGAGTGAGCAGGAACAAGGCGCCCAGGCAGGGAAGTGGGATTCAAAAGGCGCCATTCCCACTCCACTGATCTGGGCTACAGCCCGCATCCTGGAACTGAGGGCTTTGGAACTGAGACCCGGGGCACGAAATTAGGGGCGTGGGTTCCCCACGACGGTGGGCCACAAGGCAGACACAGCACTCCAAAGCCGTTGAGGTGTACCCTACCATCCCCGCTCTGCTCCCTGTCCCACGGGGTGGAAAATCAGCTCCCCAAGGGCTCTAGGAGAGATCTCTGGCGCCACCTAGCGACTTGAAGCCAGCAGAGGCTCCTGAAGGAGCTAGTGGCCAGCTGGGGAGTTAGCCCACACCGGGCCCCTTCCAAACAAGTAGTCTGAGCCCACAGGGAGAGCGAGCACCCACAGCAGGGGCAGACGAGGCGCGCAGAAGAGTGTGCCTGAGACCAGACGCGCAGTGAGTGTGTCTCACATCACCATTTTAGAACAGGGACATTTCTTCAGTAAAGACTACCTGCAGAAGGCTTCCTCAGGAGCCAGAGGTGAGCGGGGGAAGTTCGCCTACGCCAGACCCCCTCTGGCCTGCAGTCCAAGCCCAGAGGGGGAGCAGGAACCCACCGCCGGGGCAGACCAGGCGCACAGGGGAGTGTGTCCCCACCTCGGCATTTTAGAACAGGGACCTTTCTCCAGTAAAGACTGCTTGAAACTGACAGATGACTCCTGGAGGAACCAGAGGGGAGCAGAGAAGCCCACCCAAGATGCCGGCCAGTCCCAACAACACAGTGTCCCAACGCATACGGCAAATTAGAAAACAGACAGTAGGGAGGAGAAGAACCACACGCAACCTAGCAACTCTCCAGAGAAAAAGCACACCACAAAAAGAAAACCAGCCCCCAGATTGCAACGACAATAACTTGGAAGAATTTCTGAGCCTTCCAGAAAGAGAATTTAAAATTGCCGTGATTAAAAAACTGACAGAAGTCATAAAGGAAAACAATGATAAGGGAAAAATAATCAACGATCAGAAGAATGCAATTGAGTCCCTAGAGAGGGAAAACAATGGTCAGAAGAAAGAAATTGAGTGCCTAAAGAGGGAAGTAAAAGAAATGCAGGAGATCAAAGAATTAATGGAAGAACTAAAGAATTCTGGGAAAAGCAATGAAAGCAGAATAGATGAAATGGAAGAACGAATAAGTAATCTTGAAGACACAGAAATAAAAAGAACCAAAACAGAAAAGGAAAGAGAAGTACGAAGGAAAAAGAACGAGGAAAGACTTCAGGAACTATCTGACTCCATGAGGAAAGGAAATATAAGAGTTATAGGAATACCAGAAGGAGAGGAGAGAGATGTAGGAACAGAGAAAATATTCAAAGAGATAATTGAAGAGAACTTCCCAAATGTGAAGAAGGAGCTGAAAATTGATATACAAGAAGCAAGAAGAACACCAAACTTCCCCGACGAAAGGAAAAATACAGCAAGACACGTAATAGTAAAGCTCCCAAGAATCCAGGACAAGGAAAAAATAATGAAGATGGCAAGAGGGAAGAAACAGATAACATTCAAAGGAAAACCAATCAGGCTGACATCAGACTTCTCCGAAGAAACACTACGGGCAAGGAGAGAGTGGAGGGACATAGTCAACAGACTCCAAGAAAACAGATGCCAACCAAGAATACTCTATCCCGCAAAGCTCTCCTTCCTCTTTGAAGAAAGAATATGGACCTTCCCAGACAAACAGAAACTCCGGAATTTCATTGCAACTAAACCCCCACTCCAAAAAATACTACAAGGAGTCCTAAAGCCAGAACCTCAGAGGGATGAATAACAATGAAAGAAGGCCAAAAAAAAAAAGTTATTACAAGAATAAATAAATAAAATCAAAGGAAAGACAAACAAAATGGCAAATACAGATGCTAACATATCAATATTAACTCTAAATGTAAATGGACTAAACTCTTCAATAAAAAGACACAGAGTTGCAGCCTGGATTAAGAAACAAAACCCAACCTTTTGCTGTCTCCAGGAAACACATTTAGCTACAAAAGATAAAAATAGGCTCAAAGTTAAAGGATGGAAAACAATCCTACAAGCAAATGGACCAAAAAAGAAAGCAGGAACAGCCATACTTATATCAGATAAAACAGATATCAAACTCAAAAAGATAAAAAGAGACCCCAATGGTCACTACATTATGATCAAGGGGACAATACTTCAAGAAGAAATAACACTCATTAACATATACTCACCAAACGAAGGAGCACCAAAATATATCAGACAACTGTTGTCCTCTCTGAAAACAGATATCAGAGAAAACACATACGTAGTGGGAGACTTCAACACACCACTATCAACAATGGATAGATCAACAAGACAAAAAATAAGTAAAGAAACCAAAGCTCTAAATAAGGACCTAGAGCAATTGGGCTTAACAGACATCTATAGAACACTAAACCCCAAAAAAACGGAGTACACATTTTTCTCAAGCGCACACGGATCATTCTCCAGGATCGACCACATACTGGGGCACAAGACAAACATCAACAGATACACCAAGATTGAAATCATATCAACCATCTTTTCTGACCATAAAGGCATCAAACTAGAAATAAACCATAAAAAGAAGGCAAGGAACTTTCCTACCTCATGGAGATTAAAAACCACACTACTGGAAGACCATTGGACTAAAAGGAGATCAAAGAAGAAATTAAAAAATTTTTTGAATTGAACGACAAGGAGGACACCAATATCCTAAATGTATGGGAATCAGCAAAAGCAGTAATAAGAGTAAAATATATAGCAATAGAAGCTCACATCAAGAAACAAGAAAGAACTCAAAGAAACAACCTAATCTCGAAGCTCAAAGATCTAGAAAAAGAACAACAAAAAAAACCCAAAACCAGTAGAAGAAAAGAAATAATAAAAACCAAAGCAGAAATAAATGAAATTGAAACTAAAAAAACAATCCAAAAGATCAATGAAACCAAGAGCTGGTTCTTTGAAAAAATAAATAAAATAGACAAACCCCTAGCCAGGCTCACAAAGGAAAAAAGGGAGAAAGCACAAATAAACAGGATCATCAATGAAAGAGGAGAAATCACAACGGACACAGCAGAAATCAAAAGAATAATCAGTAACTACTATGAACAGTTATATGGAAACAAGTTTAACAATCTAGAGGAGATGGACAAATTCCTACAACTCTACAATCACCCAAAGCTAGATAAAGAAGAAATAGAACACCTAAACAGACCAATTACAATTAGCGAAATTGAAATGGTAATCAAAAACCTCCCCAAAAACAAAAGCCCAGGACCTGATGGATTTACAAATGAATTCTACCAAACATTCAGAGACGAATTAGTGCCTATCCTTCACAAACTCTTCCAAAAAATTGAGAAGGAAGGGACAATACCAAACACGTTTTATGAAGCCAACATTACACTAATACCAAAACCGAACAAGGACAACACAAAAAAAGGAAAACTACAGGCCAATCTCCTTAATGAACACTGATGCAAAAAGCCTCAATAAAATTTTAGCTATCAGAATCCAACAATGTATCCATAAGATAATTCACCACGACCAAGTAGGATTCATTCCAGGGACACAAGGATGGTTTAACATCCGAAAATCAATCAACGTTATCCAACACATCAACAAAAAGAAATATAAAAACCATATGATAATATCAATAGATGCTGAGAAAGCTTTCGACAAAGTGCAACACCCATTCATGATAAAAGCCCTTGAAATTCTTGGGATACAAGGAACATACCTCAACATCATAAAGGCCATCTATGACAAGCCAACAGCCAGTATCATTCTCAATGGTGAAAAGCTGAAAGCAATTCCATTAAGATCTGGAACAAGACAAGGATGTCCACTCTCACCACTGCTTTTCAATATAATACTGGAAGTCCTAGCCAGGGCAATAAGACAAGAGAAAGACATCCAAGGAATCCAAATAGGAAAAGAAGAAGTCAAACTATCACTATTTGCAGACGATATGATATTATACATAGAGAGCCCCAAAAACTCCACAGAAAAGCTAATTCAACTCATCAATCAGTTCAGTAAAGTGGCAGGATACAAAATCAACACGCAAAAGTCAGTAGCCTTCCTATACACAAACAATAAATCTGAAAGAAGAAATCAAAAAAACCATCCCTTTTGTTATTGAAACAAAAAAAATCAAATATTTGGGAATAAATCTAACAAAAGAGGTAAAGGACCTATACAAAGAAAACTATAAAACACTGTTAAAAGAAATAGAAGAAGACACAAAGAAATGGAGAGACATTCCCTGCTCATGGATTGGAAGAATAAACATTATTAAAATGGCCATCTTTCCAAAAGCAATATACAGATTCAATGCTATTCCAATCAAAATTTCAATGTCATTCTTCAAAGAAATAGAACAATTATTGATGAAATTCATATGGAATCACAAAAAACCCCGAATAGCCAAAGCTCTCCTGAAAAAAAAAAGAAGGGAATGGAGGCATCACACTCCCAGACTTCAAACTATACTACAAAGCCATAATCATCAAAACTGCATGGTATTGGAACAAGAACAGACATACAGACCAATGGAATCGAATAGAAAATCCAGAAATAAACCCACAGATTTATGGTCAACTAATCTTTGACAAAGGAGCAAAGAATATGCATTGGAGCAAAGAAAGTTTGTTCAATAAATGGTGCTGGGAAAACTGGGTCGCTACATGCAAAAGAATGAAGCTTGACCACTACCTCACACCATACACAAAAATCAACTCAAAATGGATTAAAGAACTAGACATAAGACCTGAAACCATAAAATATATAGAAGGAAATATAGGCGAAACACTACGTGATTTGCACATCAAAGACATCTTTACAGACACATCACCCAAAGCAGTGATAGTGAAGGCAAAGATAAACAGCTGGGACTACATCAAATTAAAGAGCTTTTGCACAGCAAAAGAGACAATAACAAAAACAAAGAGAAACCCCACCAACTGGGAGAACATTTTTTCACCCAACACTAATGATAAAGGACTGATCACAAAAATCTGCAAAGAGCTGATCAGACTCAACAACAGCAAAGAAAATAATCCAGTCAAAAAATGGGCAGAAGAGCTAAAAAGAAACTTCTCTGAAGAGGAAATGCAAATGGCCAACAGACATATGAAAAAATGTTCAACATCACTTGTCATCAGGGAAATGCAAATCAAAACTACCATGAGATACCATCTTACACCAGTGAGAATGGCACATATTAAAAAAACTAGCAACAACAAATGTTGGTGAGGGTGTGGAGAAAAAGGAACTCTTCTGCACTGTTGGTGGGAGTGCAAACTGGTCCAACCACTGTGGAGAGCTGTGTGGAGATTTCTGGACCTACTAAACATAGAGCTTCCATATGATCCAGCAATTCCACTCCTAGGTATTTACCCAAAGGACACAGAAACATCAATTCCAAAGAACACCTGCACCCCTATGTTTATAGCAGCACTGTTTACAATAGCTAAGCTTTGGAAACAACCCAAATGCCCAAAAATAGATGACTGGATCAAGAAGATGTGGTACATATATACCATGGAATATTACTCAGCATTCAAAAAAGATAAACACATGCAATTTGCAGCAACATGGATGGCGCTGGAAGGGATCATGCTCAGCGAAATAAGCCAAAAAGAAAAAGAAAAATACCTGATGGTCTCACTCATAGCAGGAATCTAGAAAACGTAAATAAGGGACCAGGAAAATGAATAACTATAAGAAAGTGAAAATCAAAATCAACAAAAAACTATGAACCAGAGACACTTTTAGGGGGGCCGGAGGGGAGGGATTGGGGTCAGAATGGGGGGGCTGCAATTGTATGGGGAATATAACAATAAAATTTATTAAAAAAAAATAAATAAATAAAAATTAAAAAAAAAGAAAAAAAGAAAATGAAGGAAAATTGTACCAAAAGAAAAAAGTTATCTAGAAATCTATCATCCAGAGATTAATTGCTTTTGATATTTTAGTTTATATTCTGGCAGACTATTTTTTACAGTTCTGAAAATAATAAATAAATGCTTTCTCATTATAAGAAATCAAATAACATTATTTTTACTTTTCTTTCTTTGCATGTAATAAGAATCATTTCATATTTTCTTTATGTAAAAATCTAGTATGTTCATATAATTTTAAGTAAAGGTAGGAAAGGATAAATAAGGTATAAATCACACAAAAATCCCAGAAGCATTTGAACACAAGATGGGAAAGAAAAATGAGGACACAAATTATGGGAGAAATATAAAGGACACAGAAATAGAAGAACAATCACACAAACACTTGAAAACAAAAATATTAAGAATGCTAAGTGAGCTACTAGAAAGTCAGTGAAAGGTAGACAGGCAGGTGCATGATGTTAGAATGGAGATCTAGGAACAAAGAAAAATAAATAAATAAATAAAATAAAAAATAGGGACTCCGTGGTGGCGCAGCGGTTGAGCACTGGGTTGCGAAGCTGCCCGCAGCCTCTGCAGCGTTGGTTCGATTCCTGGCTGCTCCCCGGCCACCGGAGGAGGGTCCCACATGGCACCCAGACCTCTCCTGCTGCCCGCTGCTCCCCTCAGCAGTGTACTTCGGTCCTTCTGCCTGCTCTGCTCCCCACTCTGGCTCTGGTGAATTCTCTCACCCTCCTGCACTTCTGACTGTACCCAGTGCTTGTATAAATAAATAAATCTTAAAAAAAAATACATAAAAAAGTAAAAAGTAAAATAATATCTGAATAACACAATGAAGATGCTTCATTTAATACATATGGAGAAAGCATATTTAACAAGAGAAAACATTATTTTTAAGCTCAGTGAAATATTTACAGAACTTGGCCATTATTAGATAATGCACATGTACAAATAAACACTGAGTAAGTTTCAAAATGTAAAATTTATTTCAGCATTCTTCCACTCCAATGTATAACATTAACAACAAAAGAGCAAAAAAATAATCCATTCACATAAAAGTTGTTAAACATATTTACATAACAAATTTTAAATAAAATCAGAAGTAAAAAACATAAGTATAGACAAGTTAGAGCTTAAAGATAAGGAGAACATAATCTATAGAATGTCGCCAAAACAATATGCTGAAGAAAACCCAAGGCCTTAAAAAAACATTTATAAGAGAACACTAAAACTGAAAATGTTCAAGTTAAGAAACTTAGTAAAGGCAAATAAATGCAAAGAAATTAGAAATAAAAGAAGATAGTTCTAAAATGGAAGAACGAAAAATTAATAGTTGATTAATAAAGCAATGTTGTCTTTTTGAAAGGTTTAGGAGAATGACAGGATCTTATGAACTGAGACAAGACACTTGAGTTATATTCTGAAGGTCATGGAGAGCCACTATGAGAATTTGAAAGGAGAGAAATAACAGTCAGATTTGTGGCTTAAGAGACTTTCCCTTACAGCATGTGGAAGGAAGAGAGGAAAATAAAATCTGAGATAATAGCAAAAAGACTGCAGGAACAAAATAAGCAGTATCAGCAGGACTAAAAGTTAAGAACAAATAAAATACACCTGTATTAAACAGTAGGGAAGAGAAAGAAAAGATGGAGGTGTGTTCAAATTGATGCTGAATCAGACATAAATTTGGGGGTAATATGAATCAAGGACTGACTGACTGTGGGTCCAAGAATAAATGTCAATTCTGATCAGCTGTAGTGTTAGATTGAGGAGACATGTTCATAAGGTCTGTAAGGTCAAGTCAAGTTTGAACAGGCACAAATAGGAGGAAAAATCAGCAATGTGTGCCATAGGCATAGTAAGAATTCTGTTGGCAGGTATGTATGTGGTACATTTAATTACTCTGTTATCATAGTATTTGAAGTCATGATAAGGATTAGTTTGTTTCCAGAAAAGCACAAATAGAAAATAGTGATTAAGAAGAATCCAACAAACCACCAATGGTAAGGAACAGAATAAAAGAAGGCCTTACTTCACACAGGTCATGCAAATTTTATCATCTGGCCTTTTGAGAATTTCACCCTTATCAAAAATAGCCACAAGAAGCTGCAGGAGTTATGGCTATAGATAAAGAAGCAATCTGAAAGCTACATGCATCAATTGATTTCACAGCTTTATAGTTACACCCATAGAATTTGAGCTGAAAGAATTTTAATAATATTGCTTGCATTAATTGTCCCAATTTTTATTAATATAGAACTTCTGTCCATTGCCTTATGCCTTTAATGTAAGTCCATATATATTTGATCCCATAACTATGGCCCTAAAAAACTTCCACAACAAACATTTTCTTTGGCTATCTACAATACAACTCATTGATTTCTTTCCCTCCATCAAATCAAGACAGAAATAGATTACTATCCTTATTAAATTTAAATTAGGTTAAAAACTTATGCACTAAAGCTGTTATTAGAGAGAAAATGGCCTAAATCGTAAGTGGAGAAAACTTGATAAACATCCTAGAACATGAGGTCAAACTGATCATTACAATACCCTAGAATTTTCATAAAGGAGGAAATAATTTTATGGATTTTTGGACAGAGCTTATACTGGAAGTCATAAAGCATGAATATTAATCTGCAATGTGTTAACAATTTCCGTGAAACCTTGAGGTATTTTTATTGGTGCTAGGGTGACCAACTTACATGCATTTCCTGGGAACCTACAGTTTTAGCACTAAAACCACTGCAACCCAGAAATCTGTAGTCCAGGTCAAACTAGGATGATTGGTTGGTCACCATATTTGTTTCTACCGCTGAACATTTAAAATCAATGACATGTAAAATCTTTGTTAGTGCTAAGATTCTAAAGACAAATTATATGCACACAAAAGGTGGCTGCTTGCATGACAGAATTTTTTTTTAAGATTTATTTATTTATTTATTCAATCATTGGGTACAGTCAGAAGCACAGGAGGGTGAGAGAATTCACCAGAGCCAGAGTGGGGAACAGAACGGGCAGACCGACGAAATACACTGCTGAGGAGAGCAGCAGGTGTGGCAGGAGAGGTCTGTGTGCCATGTGGGACCCTCGCCAGCAACCGGGGATCGAACCGGCACTGCAGAGGCTGTCGCAGCCCAGTGCTCAACCGCTACTCCACCAGGGGAGGCCCTGCATGACAGAATTTTTCTTGCACCGAAATGCCAACCTATTCAAATATTCTGTATGTTTTAAATCTTAGATTCAATCCAACAATATTATAAAGTTGAATCACTCCCATTCTAACAAAGGGGACCTAAAGTTAGGAAAAACTAGTTTTAGGAGATGAGGAAGCAAAGGGCAATGCTTGAGCTGGGAGAATGTCTTATTTTGATACTAAGTGATTTCCACTTCACAATTCTGCTCATCCCAGCTCAGTCTACATCAGATCAATAGCAAAGGTTCTGATTAGAGATCAGTCTTCAATGAGAATGAAAGCAGGGCTTTGTGAAGTATGAATACAGGATGCAGTGACCTGGTTCATAGAGGGCTCATCAAAATAAAACAGAAGCTTTCTCTAGCAAGCCCAAGAGGTTGCTTATCTCTGTGACTCCAGGTACTGAGTCACTGGACCTGAAAGGAGCCAGTCCAAAAGAGTGCATGTGATTGTTTCCCTGCCCCTCCTCCCATGAACAACCATCTTTGAACAATTCAGTTCTTCTGAGACACAAGCAGTTTTCAGTGGGGTTGTCTGAGTTTTACGAATATCATCTCTCTAGGAGACATTTTATAGCAACAAAAGAAAACTAACTTGTTCCTTTCCAATATAGTATTCATCAATATGAAAAAGCTTTCCATAGGAAGAAAGATAAAGGAAAACTAAATGTCAAGCTGTAGGAGACTACATAGCTCATGCCTCACAGCCACTAAAATTCTGAGTCAGCCTAATAACAGTTGTGTCAGGTGTTATTCTCTGAACACCTCCAGGAGCAAAACAAAGACTATAGTGTCTTTTTAAGACACTGAATTGTGAATACACCCTTAAAAATATGGGAGGTAGATTCAGAAATGTATCTCCTTTTAGGAAGAGAAGGACATAATTTGATAATTGGCATGCAGTAAGTTAAAATTTTAATACATGCAAGACAAAAACTAACCACAATCTTTTGCCTTCTGAGAATCAAACAAAAAGTGGGTTTAAATTTAAAATGTTTCTCTCCTAAACAGAGATTCCTCCATCCCACACAACAAACTCCAAACTCCCTGGACTGGTAATATTCAAGACTCATCACTTTTTATTCCATCCTTAATTTCCAATCTCCTCTTTCATTTTAGGGTTCAAACCTTACTCTCTGACTACTCTGTTTTAATCATCGTCTCCCAAGTTCTCATGTGTCTCCTATCTCTGCGCCCGACTTGGACAATGCCTTCCACCTAGACTGCCTTCCCTACTTCTATCTTCCTCTTAGAATTCTATTTTTTTAAGATTTATTTGTTTATGCATACAAGAGCTGGGGTACAGGCAAGAGATGGGGGGGGTGAGAGGATTCACCAGAGTCAGAGTCAGAGTGGGGAACAGAACAGGCAGATAGACCTAAGTACACTGCTGAGAGGAGCAGTGAGCGAGTCAGGAGAGGTCTACTGCACCATGTGGGTTGCTCCCTGGCCGGCTGGGGATCGAACTCGTGCTGCAGAGGTGCAGATTGCTTCATAGTACACTGCTTAACCCCTTGTACCACCAGGGAGGCCCTAGAATTCTATTTATTCTCCAGTCTCTGTGTCTTCACAAAATCTTTTCTGAGCTTTTTAATACCACAGTTATCTCTCCAGCTTCTGAATTACTACAGCACACATTCAAAAGCCTACATTAGGCATTGAAAAACTTAATGTGTTAATTGTTTCTTCACATGCATGTGTTGCCTCCTCAACTTGCTTATATCTTTGAGGTAAGTGACTTTTATACTTTGCACTTCCGTTCACTATTACTAAATTAAGACAGTACAATTTACTGAGTCCTGAATTAGGTCACAAGAGCATATCCTTCCCTGGAGATTAGCAGACTTGCCCAACAGTCTGAAGCAATTTAAAGGAAGAATAATTGAAGCTGGCAGGAAAACAGTTCACTCAGAAAGATAATAATAAATGACAGAAAGACAATAATTATATAATAGATAATAATACTAGGCTTCAGAAGGAGTTTAAAATTCTAAAATTATATACAACTGACAAGTCACTTGCCCTAGGCCAAACAGAAAATAGGATGGAAAATCTGGGTTTAAAAGACAATAAAGACTGAGTGAGAAATGGAAATACTGAAGTAACCTATTGAGTTATATTTGTAGTTTCAAATACTAAATCAGAATTATTATTAATTTTTGTAATGAATTGGCATAGTCAACTAATATTAAAGAAAAATCAGATTGAGGTTTCTGTTGTAAACCATGCCAAAATTAGAATAAGTTCCTACTCCTTTCTCCTCTCCCCTCCCCGGTAGTGTGTCTCTGGTTTATAGTTGCTTGTTGATTTTGATTTTTACTTTATTATAATTAGTCCTTTCCTTGGTTCCTTATTTAGGTTTTCTAAATTCTTGCTATGAGCGAGACCATCCGCTATTTTTCTTTTTCTTTCTGGCTTATATCACTGAGCATGGGCGGAAATTATATGAGGACGATAACCAAGATGAAAATGCATAGGTTGTGCAAAAATGAAAAATGATGTAAAAATATATAAATAAAAAAAGAATTCTTAGGATAAAACAGAATTCTGTAAGACAGTCTTTAGAAATTTAATTTAATGTTTCCTGCAAAAATTTATTATACGGATATATATTGATCTGTAAAATTAAACCAAATGTTATACTAAATAAACGTACTGTATTGAAAAAAAAGTTAGAATAAATTCAATTTCTTCCTTTCACTTTTCTTCCTATTAAATTTATCTGCACAACACACTGTGTTTTGGCAGAATAAATGAGTGTGCTTGCTGTAAGAATGAAGGAAAATAAGAATCTGTAAGCAGATGATGAAATTTGCTCACTGACTACTAGCAAATTTTAGGTAAGACAGGAAGAATACATAAGACACTAAAAGCTTATAAATGAGTGATTTCAACCTACAGGTAGGGACTCATAACTAGATTTGTTGTTTCACAAAGAGCTCTGTAAGAATCCTGTATGTCTTGCTTTCTCTTTCTCTCCTTTTCTCACCTTATTTTTAGTAGTTCATTTTTCTACAAGACATAGAGCTGAGCTGTAAAGCAAATGCATATTTAATATGCAAGTTCTGCAGCACCAGAATTACCAGTGAGAAAAAAAGATATTCCAATGAAAAGGAACTTTGATGACCAGCAAGAAGGAAAACTTTGTCAAGAAAGCATGACTAGCTGAAATTTTAAAGTCTTGAATTTTTTAGAGCACTTTGAGGTTTACAGTGAAATTGATTTGAGAGGTACAGAGATTTCCCACATACTACCAGATCCCACATATGTATAGTTTCTCCCATTACTAACATTGCTCACCAGATTGTACTTTTTTTTTTAACCAAGGAAGAACCTACATCATAATAACCTGCACATCACCACCCAAAGTCCATAGTCTACTTTAGGGTTTATTCTTGGTGGTTTGTACATGTGTATAATAACATTTATCCACCATTATAATATCAGAGTATCTTTACTGCCCTAAAAAAATCATCTATGTTCTGCCTATATATTACCTGATTCCCACACCCCCCACAGCAATCAGTGATCTTTTCATTATCTCCATAGTTTTCCCTTTTTCAGAATGCCATAGAGTTGTAAACATACAGAATATAGCCTTTTCAGATCAGCTTTCTTCAGTTAGAAATGTGCACTTAGTTTCCTTCATGTCATTTCATGGCCTGAGAGATCATTTCCTTTTAGTGCTAAACAATCTTCTTATCTGTATATATCACAATTTATTTGTGCCTTTACCTATTGAAGGGCATCAGGTTGTTTTTAAGTTGTAATAATTATTAAGCTATTACAAACATCCCTGTATAGATTATGTGTGGACATAAGTTTTCAATTTCTTTGGGTAAATATTAAGGACAATGATTGCTAGATGCTTGATAAGAGTATGGTTAGTTTTCTAAGAAACTGTTTCCAAAGTAACTATACCATTTTGCATTCCCACTCACAATATATGCTGTTCTACATCTTTGCCAGCATTTAGTTTTGTCCTTTTCCAGATTCCAACCATTCTAATACATGTGTATTTGTATCTAGCTTTGACTTAAGTTTCTCTGGTGGTACATGATGTTTAGTATATTTTCATATGTTTGTCATCTGTACCTTCTTTGGTGAGATATTTGTTAATATCTTTGGCCCATTTTTAAATCAAATTATTTCTAATCTTATTGCTCAGTTTGAAGAGTTCTTATATTTTACATAAGAGTCCTTAATCAGACATATATTTTACAGATATGTTTCCCAGTCTCTGATGTGTCTTTTAATTATCTTTATATAGTCTTTTGCAGAGCAGAAAATTTTAACTGCAATGAAGTACAAATTATAAATTATTTTTTTCATGTAATGTCTTCAGTGTTGAATCTAAAAAGGTATCATCATACCCAAAGATTTTTCCTTATGTGATTCTCTAGGAGTTTTATAGTTCTATGTTTTCCATTTTGGTCTGTGCTTCATTTTTGAGTTAATTTTTGCAAAGGGTTTAAGGTCTTGATTAATGTCTTTGCTTGTGGCTGTGCAGTTGTTTCAGTACCATTTGCTAAAGATACTATCTGCTCCTTCTTAAAATAGGAGTGGCTTATATTTATGAGTCTATTTCTGCCCTCTATTCTTTCCACTGATCTTTTTGTCTATTCTTTCAGCAATAGCACACTATCTGGATTACTGTATTGGAGCTGGGTGGTACCATTCTCCAACATCAATATTATATTGGTTATCCTGGGTCTTTCGCCTCCCCATTCAAACATGAGAACCAGTTTATCAATATCCTTAAAAGAACTTTCTGGGATTTTGATTGTCACTGTGTTGAATCTATATATCAAACTGGGAAAAAACAAATCTTGTTAATATCGAATCTTCCTATATATTAACATAGGATCTGTCTCCTTTTTTTTTAGATTTTTCTTTCATTTTATTAGAGTTTATTAGTTTTCCTCATACCAATCTGTACATATTGTGTCAGATTTACACCAAAGTATTTCAGTTGGGGCAGTACTAAAGTAAATGATAATGTGCTTTTTTTTTTTTTAAACTTTTTTTTTTATAGAGGCATTTTTATTTATTTATTTGTTTGTTTGTTTGTTTGTTTTTGTTTATACATGCACTGGGTACAGTCAGAGCGCGGGAGGGTGAGAGAATTCACCAGAGCCAGAGCGGGGAGCAGAGCAGGCAGAAGGACCGAAGTACACTGCTGAGGGGAGCAGCGGGCGGCAGGAGAGGTCAGCGCGCCATGTGGGACCCTCCTCCGGTGGCCGGGGAGCAGCCGGGGATTGAACCGGTGCCACAGAAGCCGCGGGCAGCTTCACAACCCAGCGCTCAACCGCTGCGTCACTGGGGAGGCCCGATAATGTGCTTTAATGTCAAATTCCACCTGAGCATTGTTGGCAATAGCAGTAATTGACTTTTACATATTAACTTTCTTTCCTGAATCCTTGCTAATATTGCTTATTAGTTCTAGGAGCATTTCTAGCAAAAGCATCTGTATTTATATTTATAGAAGAGATGCTACAACAATTTTTTAGAAGACTGAATTCTTAAAGTAATTAATATTAGTTATGTAATATATTACCTAGACCTTATGATGGATTTTGCACTGTCACTTTCCTAAATATGTTACAGATGGAGAAAAGTGTTAGATAGTAGGAGAAAGCCAAATGCTTTGGTTTCACTCCTCATGAATAATTTAAAATTGATTTTAGGCACTCAAAACTAAAACATGAATAATAGGATCATTAGAATTCTTATTAAACTTGATAATCATACTAAGATGATAAAGGGATGATAATTTAGCTATCTTCCTCACAGAAAACATGTTAGGTCAGCTCTAAATTATACTTCAACCTTCCGTAAGGCTATCATGGTTACTAACTGAAGATGAACATATTTCACTTTGTTTGGGATCTATTAAGACCTCTAGTTCTGGGCCTCCCTGGTGGCACAAGGGATTAAGACACAACCTATGAAGCTATCCACAGCCACTGCAGCACAAGTTCAGTCCCCTACCAGGGAGCGACCCACATGGAGCAGAAGACCTCTCCTGGCTTGCCTGCTGCTCCCCTCAGCAGTGTATTTCAGTCAATCTGCCTGTTCTGCTTCCCACTCTGTCTCTGGTGAATCTTTTCACCCCCTCATGTCTAGCCTGTACCCCAGTTCTTGTATGCATAAAAAAATAAATCTTAAAAAAAAAAGATCTCTAGTTCTGGGATACACAGCCTTCCTTTAGCTACACCCCACTCGGTACCAAATAACTCCAAAAGTTATTGCAATTTTTAAAAAATGTTTTCAGAGAAATTTTATTTTAAATTCTAAAATAAAAATCATTGGTATATAAATTTTTGGGAAATGTGAACATGGAATACCACTAATCCTATCAAGCTCAGAAAGACTTGCATGAATGTATTAGGAAGAAAAAAGGAAGAAGGGAAATTTAAATAGCTGTCATAGGGAGAAAAAAAGATAAACACAAGAATAAAAGAAAATGGCAAGCAGAAAGAAGACAAATGAAGTAGCCATGGGAATGAGGTACAAATACAGAAGACATCTCTCCTCACTCTGCTACATATTGTAGCCCTGCAGGAGGCAGAAAGAGAAGATAGATGGGACTTCGTATTTACTTATCTTTCCCTTTCCTAAATCCCAGGACTAAACCTAGCGTTATTATCCACCCGCTTAAGGGGAAAACATTTTACTGAAGGCCCTCTTCAAGTTGTTTGAATCTCTGAGACAATTTATAGGGATCAGGCAATGGGGTCTTTCGTGACATTTGGGTGACTGTAGTCCAGGAAGCAGGAAAATGGTGCACAGCTCCTTTCCCAGTCTCCAGGAAACCTTCAACTGAATATCTGGGATAGAACATTTTCTTCTGAATTTAAGCTATAATATGCTACAATCTCAGAGCAATACACTGAGGAGTACAGCAGCTCTTGGGCTAAGACTCTTAGGACCCCTGTCTACAGGAGATCTCTACCACATGCACTGCAACACATATCCTTTTTCTTTTCTTTTTTCAAAACTAATACTAATTTCCAAAAATACCACCTGGTGCAGTGCTCATTAAAGTGAGCGTTAGACTCAGGACAAGTGACCCCATTCTTAAAGCAACCTCCTCACTGCCCTTTGTGGCCCCAAAGCTCTCCCTTCCTCTTCATTTCCACACAGGAGTCCACATCATATTCTAGGGAAAAAAAAAGGATTCCAAAACAAAGCCACTTTTTTTTTTTTGGGGGGGGGTAAGAGATATTTCTGGTTAAGTATTTTTAGCTCCATATGTACATTTTTCCAACCCAGGTTTTCTTAAAATTTGGATCCTTTGTGATGTTTAATTCTAATCCCTCTTCTCTTAAAAATTCTGTAAAAGGCTTCAAAACAGAAATTTAACAGTAGTGCTCACTAATTTCTTTATCTATAAACCAGAAATAATAAAATCCAGTTTGTAATAGTGAAATGAGGATTAAATGAATACTAAAATTTCTGCTGACTAATGGTAAAGAAATGCTGTTTCCCTCCTTTCTGCCACTCTGAGCTTCTTTTTTTTTATTTTATTATTTAAATTTTATTTTTATATTCCCCTTACAATTAAATGCAGAAGTAACAATTCTAATTAACATAGACACTAGAATCAGACAGAAATGGGGGCCAGTCTATACCCCACCATCTATTTGTTATGTGACTATTTGAAAGTGATTTGCTTGTATTGTTTACTGTTTCATCCTGACTGCTCAGCAGGGGCTTAGTAAATGTTTCAATGAATGAAGTCTTCAATTCAGATCTCTATAAAATGGGTTTGATAACAGTGTATCTACCTCAAGGGATGTTGTGAGGATTATATGAGATTTTTTCAGGCACTTAGCCCAATACTTACATTTTGGTAAGAGTTCAAAAAATTATAGTTGTAACTTGCCTCTTCATACAATTAATGTTGATTTTGTTTAACAGAAGTTTTAATTTTAATAAAGTTCAATTTATTAATCTTTAAAAAAAAAATCTGTAAAAGAGGTCTCCCTGGTGGCGCAAGGGGATAAGACGCAACACTATGAAGCTATCCGCAGCTACTGCAGCACTAGTTCCATCCCCGGCCAGGGAGGTAACCAACATGGCATAGCAGACCTCTCCTATCTCTCCCGCTGCTCCCTTCAGCAGTGTATTTCAATGGATCTGCCTGTTCTGCTCCCCATTCTGTCTCTGGTGAGTCCCCCTACCCCTGCATCAATGGCCTGCACCTCAGCTCTTGTATGCATAAATAAATTTAAAAAATCTTTTAAAAAAATTCTGTAAAAGCTGCCTTTTCTAATATCCAAACAGCTAAGGCCTTAGCACATTACCTACAGCACTTCATAGACTATTTAATTAGGTGCTATTCCAGCATCTACAACCCCTCAGTCAGCTTGGCTTTGTTTCCTTGTCCACATATGCCAGAATTATCTCAGAGTATTTTATACATATGCTGAAATATCTGCAAGGGAACTCTTTTACCTGCGGGAGGACAGTCAGTACCAACTAAATACATTTGCATCCCTGATACCCTAGGACAAAATTTCTCATTCAGATTTTTCCTTTTCCATTTTGCTTGAAAGGACAAAAGCATTTTGTCTCCAAAAATGGGTGACACAGTCTGAGGTTAATTGCAAGAAGAGAAAAGTAAACTATTATTGAATGTCCCCTCTGTGCAAGACTTGTGCTGGGTGTTTTATCTACATTTTCCCCATTTGATCCACATAATACCCTTCATATAAGGTAAATATACAGACGATTTCTATTTTACAGATGATGAAACTGGAACAATGAAAAGTCAACAGTTCTATCTGAATCCACTGCACCTATATTGTACTATTTCTTCACTTCACCAGACTGTTTTTCTTAAAACCCAAACAAGTAGTAACAATAGCATTAAAGATCTAAATCCAGTTCCACTGTGGCTGAATTGACAAAGTCTATGAAAATGAGAAGGAAGCCACGTCTTCCTCTTCTAAGCTGAATGAGGTTACAGTGAAACCACACTGCTTGAAACTACAAGCTAAGATCACAGCCATTGGGTCAGACAGATGAGTCTGGATCTCAGTTGGCTGTATGTGATCTTAGGGTGAATCTGGGTCCAAGTTGGCTCTATGACCTTGAAGTGAGTCTAAACGCAGGTGTCTATATGATGTTGGTTGAATCTCGGTAACTCCAAGAAGCTATGTGATCTGGGGATAAATCTGAATCCCAGTTGCTGATGTTATCTTGGAGTTGTTTCATTCATTCAATCATTCATTCACCCATTTATCTGACAAGTATTTATTGAACATCTGCTATGTGTCAGACATTCTTCTAAGTGTTGAGAATACAGTTGTCAGCAAAACAAGTCAGGATCTCACAGCTCCTACAAACACAGGGAATATAAAACATTATGCTTCTACTTTCTTCCTGTGTGAAGTGAGAATAATAGTACTCCCCTCATAGGGCTGTGCTAAAATTAAGTAAATTAATGTATACAGTGCTAGGCATAGTATGAGGCACATAGTAAGCAGTCAATGCATGTCACTATTATTGTTATTCAAAATGGAAATGCTTATCTCTGGCACAAATTGATCTAAAACCTGTAAGGCACAACGGTGGGACTTCTGGTGTACAAAGATGAGGTAGGGAGTAGAAAACAGTTGTCCCCTGAAGTGTCAGGAGTAATTTCCTGTCACATTGGGTTGAGACTGGAGAGCTCTAATGTGAGCTGTTTGACTTGAATTTATCTGAACACTAATGGAAATGTCAGGCTGAATTGAGAGTCTTGTTTCCCAGCAAATTTCAGCATACAGAGTGATCCTAAGATTATTTTTGCCTAGTACCAAAAAGTGGAGAAAGCAAAGTGCAGGTGTTTCAGTAATTGTTTTAAATAATGCAAGCATAAAACAGAGATTTTCCACAATGGCTTTTGAAAATCAGATCTTTTTTTCCTTTTTTTTTTTTCTTTCAGAAAAGTAGAGTTGTACCTAATCTGTTTATAAGCTTCAGAAACTAATAGGAGTACATGGAGCAATGATTCGATTGGTAAGCTCTTTCCTAGGTATTTCAAGAAATTTCTAGCCAATACAGCACCAGGAGAATACAGAAGTAGATCCAAGTTTCAGAAAATCAAGTTCCTGAAGTCAAGGGGAGGAGACAGAGCAAGAAATGAGCAACGGCTATAAAAAATTCTTTAATCTTCCCATTATCTCAGGTAATAAGATGTATCTTCCTAACAGCTCAAGCAGGGATCCCAATCTCTCCCTTAGATTGCAGACCTTGGAATTAAAAACTTGTATGTTTTGTTCTGTTTAGTTCTGAACTATTTTGATGCTCATAATCAAAAAAGAAAAACATGTGTTTCATTTCAAACCTACTCACTGGAATTTCAAAATGAAAGAAAAATTCAAAACAAAGCTGTCATATAGCCTGTCTTATATATTTCTTGGCTATCTACTTTAGGTTCAAGATTAGCAAGTTAGCTTAGTGGTTATAGTCTTTGATACCAATTTCAATTTGGTTTAAATTCCTGCCCAAAAGCTCTTTACAAACCACAGAAGCAAAGTGAAATCTGAATAAAGATCATGAAGAAGGACATAAGGGAATTCTTTAGGAGATAGTTCCTATCAAACATTCCTTACACTAAAACATTAGGTTATAATTTAATAATTATATGATATTTTGGTGCACAGCAATGCACCTTCTTATATAAAAAAAATGTAACTATGATTTTCCTATCTCCTCAGGAATCGCAGGCTAGTCAAAAACTTCAGATATTTTTCTGAGGTCTATTGCCCAGACCCTCCAAGAAATAAAGAGAAAAAAAGTTTGGCTTAAACTTGACCTCTCTCAGAAATAAACTAAATGATTATTTTCACTAACTATGCATCTCTTTTGACAATGAGGTGCAGTTATTCATTTTTTGACTAGAAATCAATGTATATTGGCTTTCAGACTAACAGTTCTATGAGTCACAGGGTGTTTCATAGATGTAAGGTGGCTGAAATATCTGAGCTGATTCCCAACTGCACCAGCTGCACTAACTGCATGTCATCTGCACCTGGATCTGGAAGCTAGGAAGTGTGGTGCTTTGCTTGAGCATCAAAAATTACTGCACTATGTGTGAGAACACTACCTCCCTTTTCTAACAACACTCCCAAGAAATATCCCAGTACTTTAACAACATGTAAAAGGAAAAGGAAAGTATTGGGCATGAAATCCTATGAGGTCAGCTTAATTTAAGCCATGATGGCCCATAAACGGAAACTTTGAATACACAATAGAAATTAAACACAAAGAACGATTATTTACTCAGGAAAAGTACACTTGCATATTTGCCAAGGTTGAAAAGTAAAGATATAATTTTTTTTCCCACTGAGTGGAAGGCAGCGTCACAGATTTTTCAGGGTGACCTTTAGAGGTCAGCAACAGAGGGCAGTGACCCTACTAAACCACAAAATAACCTTGGAGTCTACTGTTCTAGAGTTGACTCTTCCAAAGTCTCTGATGAGAAAGTGACTGGTCCTGGATTTGAGGCCAGGCAATTGAGCTCCTGAGCCTAACTCCAGCTGTTGTCAACAGAAGAGGCTCTGGCATCACAAGCCCAGAGTTTGAGTTCTGACTGTGTGATCATAGATAGGTCACTAAGCCTCTCTTAGGGTAAAATTAGATAAAGTACGTGAGAGACTACGTGTGCTAGGTGCCCCAGTTGAGCTCAAATTAGAATACAGAGTCTGACTGTGCCTAGGAACTTAGGAGGTCTGGTGATTCCCAATGACTTGATTTGGGTACCAAAAAGAGGTAGTTAAGTTATAGATTTGAGCAGGGTGGTATTGATAGATAAGGACAGAGAAATAAAATAGGATTATAGAGAGGAAATTATGTCTAATCTTCAGTCTGCAGCCCATGAGTTGAGGGTCTTGAGGCTGAAACTGAAATTTCAAACCTCATGAGGCCTGAGACCCACACATGAGCATATGTGGGAACACCTAGGCAGTACCAGAAATACCTAGAGGTAAGTGAGAAAGAGGAAGGGGGTAGTTGGGATATTCAGCAGGGATGTGGTAGTGCCAGGAAGGCACAGAACAGGTTAGAGCAAATGATCTGGAGAAGGTAGTGGGAAAAAAGTGAACATGGAGACTTTGTTTCCTCAAACATAAGTGACTATTTGCTCCTCACATTAACTTGAGGAGGTAGTTATCATAATCCCTGTTTTTCTCTTTTCTGAGCTTCAAAAATTCTAGGTAGATAGCTAAAAGTTAGTATTTGTGTAAGAAGATTTGAACCAATGTCTTACTAAAAAACAAATATCCTTCCCAGTACATCACACTGTCTTTAAGTCATAAAGCCAACTGATTCATCTATTTATAGCTGTAATACTTTAAAATAGACACTAAAAAGGGGAGTGGGGATGAGTAAATGTTTTATATATAGCAGAATAAAGTGAAAAAGTAAGTGAGTAGGCATTGGGTTTGACAACAACTTAGACATAAAAATCAGGATGTTCAAATATTATACTTTCTGTATAACACTTTTCTTTCTCTGATTCATAAGAAAACAGCAGAAACACTGAAAGTGAGAGCCCTCTCTCACTGCTCTTCTAAAATGAAGGTCAGTCTCTTTATCTAGCTCTGATTTTCTTGAGTTGCACGGAAATCGGTGAGGTTGGCTTAATCACTGACAGCTCTGGCACTTTTATTGGACATTTAAGCCGTTTTGGCTGATGCCTTGGAGTAACACAGTAAGCAGCTCTCCCAACAAGTGGTTTCAATTGTTTTTCATGTAGTGAGCTTAGGTTATAAAGAAAAACCTCCACAAAGGTCAGATACTCTCTAACAGTTTTAGTTTTACCTCGGGTCACATTTGAGATAGCTGGATTTCGTCAATCCTGGATGGAACCACACGAAGAAAAATAACAGTCATTTATTGTTAAAGAGCAGAAAATTCTTATGTTTCAGATATACAGCATGTGGTTCCATGGGCCAAGATTTCATGCATTGTGAGGCCAGCCATGGCTTCGGAAATCATTAAGCTGATTTGATCTTAGAAAAATACACATACATGTATATATAAATATATATAGTAATGTGTGTATATATATATATATAATTGAGTCAAAAGTCTTTAAGTTTATGCATACTTCATATTTTTGAAGAATGTTTTACATTTTCACATTCATTTTCATAAAATGCTTTCAAATCATTTTCTCACTTGATTCTCACAGAGTCTCTAGTTTTAGAAAGGCAGATAACACTGTCCCCACTTTATAGATAGGCAAACTTGAGTTCCAGAAGGCTGAATTGATATGATGAAGGTCTGAATGGCAGAGACATGACTCTGGATTCTATGTAGTGTTTCACAAGTGTTCTGTCTACTTATTGCTGCGTCACAGACAACCCCAAACACAATGTATGCAGATTCAGAAAGTAAAAAACCAACCAGTGCACAGTGGGGAAGGCCTGTTTCTGCTCCTCAATGCCTAGGAGCTAGGAAGCATGACTGGAGGTGATTAAAATGACTGAGCTTCATCTGGAAGTTTCCTTAATTACATGGTTAGTGAATGGTCAAGAATGACTAAAAACTCATATGGGACTATAAATCAGAAATCACCTGCACACCATAGCCTCTCCATGAGACTTGAATTCCTCACAGCACGACATGTGCATATGGAGGAGCAACCCAACAGGGAGCAGGGGAGTCGGGGAGATGTTTTCAGAGATCTAAGCAGAAGCTGAATGGCTCAAATGTCACACAGTGTCCTTTCTGCTGCATTCTGTTGCTTACAAGTGAGTCACTAAGTCTAAATTCAATGAAGGGAGATCTTGGCCACAGAGTGGCAAGGTCCCATTCAGAGGAGCACGTGGGATGAAAGATGCTATGGTAGCCAACTTTGAAAAATACAATCTTTCACAGTAAGTACACATGCTTTGCCATGCAAACAAAATGAAGTTAAAGGAAAAATACCTGAAGTAGCACTCGAAATGGTTGTGAAATAAATGAGCAAATATTAACAGTATCACACATATCAACAACAAATGGTAAGGAAATAAAGTAAGAAAAAAATGTTCCATTTACACCTGCATAACAAAATATAAGGGAATTTAAAAAGAGTAGATTTACAAATCAAACTGGACCCATATGTAGAAACATATTTTAAAATTAAAATAAATGAATAATTATGTTTTTTAATAATGTCATTGCTGGGGCCTCCCTGGTGGCGCAAGGGGTTAAGACGCAACCTATGAAGCTATCCGCAGCCACTGCAGCATGAGTATGATCCGTGGTCGGCCAGGGAGCAACCCACATGGCTCAGCAGACCTCTCCTGACTAGCCCCGCTGCTCTCCTCAGCAGTGTACTTCGGTCAATCTGCCTGTTCTGTTCCTCACTCTATCTCTGGTGAATCCTCTCACTCCCTACCCTCTGGCCTCTACCCCAGTTCTTGTGTGTATCAATAAATAAATAAACATAAATAAATAAATAAATAAATAAATAAATAAATAAAATGTCATTGCTGACCAAATGGAATACAGGATATTTCTGAAAAATATTTCTGCTACCAATGTAATTTAATCTCAAGAAAAAGACCAACATAAAGTGGATTTGATAATATTAATGTAAAGTTCATCAAGAAAAATTAAAATATAAGAATAGTCATAGAGGGCCTCCCTGGTGGCGCAGCGGTTGAGCGCTGGGTTGCGAAGCTTCCTGCAGCCTCTGCAGTGCCGGTTCGATCCCCGGCTTCTCCCCGGCCACCAGAGGAGGGTCCCACATGGCACGCAGACCTCTCCTGCCGCCCGCTGCTCCCCTCAGCAGTGTACTTCGGTCCTTCTGCCTGCTCTGCTCCCCGCTCTGGTTCTGGTGAATTCTCTCACCCTCCCATGCTTCTGACTGTACCCAGTGCTTGTATGTATGCATGTATCAATCAATCAATAAATAAATAAATCTTTAAAAAAAAAAAAGAATAGTCATAGACTTATTAATAAGATACTAAAATGTTATAAAGTTTCAATAATTTAAATAGAAGAACTTCTGATAGTTAATTGGATTACCACATGCCTGAGAAAGTTCCAGTGCAATTAAAATAACTTTTGCTCTCAAAAATCTCAGATTTGGATGATAAGTTATATGGCCATCCCACAATTAACATACATGTTTATCTTTATCCCCCAATGTATTAAATGGCAGTAAATGCATTTTGAAAATATCAGTGCAAATTTCAAGAGTAGTAAATGGATGGGTGGATGAATAAATGAATGGATGGAAACATGTACACATGTACATGGGTACGTGGATAGGTGAATGGATGGATGGGTAGAGAGAGATCATTCAACTAGCAACCAACCAGTAAAAAGAGGATCAAAGAGTGATATGTATGTTGTCATAAAAATTAAAGTTGCAAGTGATGACCAAAAGTAACCTATTTTTGGAGGAAAATGACAGGAAAGATTAAATTTAAACTGAGATTTGAATGGCAAGAAGGAATAAGTCATTCAAAAAGCTGGAACATTTAATAATCAGGAAGAGGAACTCATGGAAAAGTCCATAAGCTAAGAATAAATTTAGCTTATTTTTTTTATGTAGCTAAAGCACTGTACCCACATAAGATGAAGACTGAGAGGTAAACCAGATAATTTAGAGCTTTGTAAACCAGAATAAGAAGTTTACATTTCATCTGAAATGTAGGACAGAGCAATTAACAAATTTTAAGGAGAGGAGTAATGTTTGGTAGACATTTTTTTTTTAATGAAGGAAGTGTGGAGAATGAGTTGTAAGGAGGAAATGGTGGAAACTAATTAATCCAATAAATCAGGAGGCTGCTACAATTATCCTGGCAAGAGAGTATCCTACAAAAATGATGGAAAGAAATATTTGGATTTGAAAGAGTTGACAGAACATGCAGAAGTCATAAGGAAGTAGTGGTAAAAACATAAATCTCATATTTCAAAAGAACTATAAAATTTTTAAAATTAAACAGCATTTTAAGAGAAAATATATATACAGCAAAGGAATGAGACAAAATATAAATGACCTTTATGCTGAAGGATTAATATTCAAAATATATAAAGGTCTTATAAATCAATAAAAAAACACAAACAACTCAATAGAAAAATATACACTGATATGAACAGATAATTTACAGAAAAAGATACAAAGGGAAATAACATATGCATAAACATTCAATTCCACCAATAAACAAAAACAGAAAATATAATAAGATTAAATCACTGTAGTTTTTGGATTGGAAAAATTTAAATATACAAAATTTAGAGTATAATAGAAGAAAAATAAATTTAAATGTTCTGTATAAATTGAGATTATAAAGAGAAGTATATTCTTGTATTCTGCTAATGGAAATACAAATGAATACTGAAATTTGGAAAGCAGTCAACATCTATTAAATTTTTTAATTGGTTGTGTAATTTTCCAGGTATTTATTCTAGGGATAAACTTTCAAATGTGTACATGGAAGTATACAAAATAGTATTCATTGCAAAGACAAGTGTAATAGAAAAAAAGAAGATTCACCTTTTTTTCTGTGACACTCACATCATGAAATGTAATGGGAAGACTGAAGATATTCAAGACTGATATTGGTTTCATGCACTTAGAAACATCTCTATGATGTAGTTAGGAGGAACAGTGGCTTAGTAGTGGAGTAAGAAGTTAGTTTTTCTCACTCAGTGGAAAGCTGATAAGGGAAGAAATACTTTGCTTGTTATTCCATGCATTTCTACATTGTTTAAACATTTAATAGTGTACATTTAGATATTACTTGACTAATGCTCTTAAAGTATTTTTAAAGATTTGTTCATCTTTTGAAATCTAAGTACATTGGATTATAAAACCATCTTGGCAATCAATGACTTAGAAAGGATTGTATCAACACTCATAGAAGGGGCTTTAATGCTAAGCGGTTGTGAAACTTTTGTGGGAATTTATATTTAGTAAATCTTTACAGAGTAAGGGTCACCTGAGTACAACATGGAGACTGGTCAAGTGCATTAAAGAAGTGTGCAGAGAAAGCAAAGAGTCCAGTGACTTGACAGGGTGAAGGGAGCAAGGAATACAGTCATCTCTAAGCAATGTGGGTCTCACTTTCCTTATATAAAAAAATGAAGTATTGGCAAAGCAGCTTTGCAAAAAAATTTTTTTTTAAAGATTTATTTTATTTATACAAGAGCCGGGGTACAGGCCAGATGCGCAGGAGGGTGAGAGGATTCACCAGAGATAGAGCGGGGAACAGAACAGGCAGACTGACAAAATACATTGCTGAGGGGAGCAGCAGGAAGGACAGGAGAAGTCTGCTTGCCACATGGGTTGCTCCGAGGCTGGCGGGGATTGAACTGGCACTGCAGAGGCTACAGACAGCTTCACAGTGTTGCACTCAACCACCTGCACCACCAGGGAGGCCCCCGCAAAAAAATATTTTTAACATAATATTTTTGTAGCCCCAAAATGAAATCTTAGAAAATCTCATTAGCTTAAACTGATAAAAGCAACGTCCGAAGTTAAAAGTTAGAGTCCCACAAGAGAAAGACAATCCAAGGAATCCAAATAGGAAAAGAACAAGTAAAACTATCACTTTTGTTAGATGATATGATAATATACATAGAGAATTCTAAAAACTTCACAGAAAAACTAATCAAAATTATAGACCAGTTTACTGAAGCAGCAGGATATAAAATCAACACACAAAAATCAGTAGCCTTCCTACATGCAAACATTCAATCTGAAGAAGAAGAAATTAAGAAATCCATCCCTTTTATAGTTGAAACCAAAAATATCAAATACTTGGGAATAAACCTAACAAAAGAGATAAAGGAAACATACAAAGAAAACTATAAGATACTGTTAAAAGAAACAGAAGACACAAAGAAATGGAAAGACATCCCCTGTTCATGGATTGCAAGAATTAACATCATCAAAATGACCATCTTACCTAAAGCAATTTACCAATTCTATGGTATTCCAATAAAAATTTCATTGACACTTTTCAAAGAAATAGAACAAATATTGATGAAATTCATATGGGACCACAAAAAAACCTTGAACAGCCAAAACTCTCCTGACTAAAAAGAGGATAATCACATGTTCTGATTTCAAACTATACTACAAACCCATAATAATTAAAACAGTATTGTACTGGAATCAAAACAGACGCACAGACCAATGGAATCAAATTAAAAACCCAGAAATAAACCCACATATTTATGGACATCTAATCTTTGGCAAAGGAGCAAAGAATATGCAATGGAACAAGGACAGTTTGTTCAATAAATGGTGCTAGGAAAACTGGACTGCAAATTGCAAAAGAATGAAGCTAGACTACCACCTCACACCATGCACAAAAACCAACTCAAAATGGATGAAAGACCTGAATGTAAGACCTGAAACCACAAAATATACAGAAGAAAATACAGGCAAAACACTACACGACATACATTTCATACATTTTTAAAGACACATCCCCCAAAGCAAAGAAAGTGAAGGAAAAGATAAACAACTGGGGGCCTCCCTGGTGGCACAAGGGGTTAAGCACAGAACTGTGAAGCTGTCTGTGGCCTCTGCAGCACAAGTTCAGTCCCCAGCCAGCCAGGGAGCTGCCCACATGGTGCAGTGGACTCTCCTATCTCACCTGCTGCTCCCCTCAGCAGTGTGTTTCAGTCAGTCTGCCTGTGCTGCTCCCTATTCTCTCTGGTGAATCCTCTCACCTCCCCCCCTCCACCTCTGGCCTATATCCCAGTTCTTGTATGTATAAATAAATCTAAAATAAACAAACAAAAAGATAAACAACTGGGATTACATCAAACTAAAAAGCTTCTATACAGCAAAAGAGACACTAACCAAAACAAAGAAATACCCTACAATACAACTAATAAAGGTCTGATCACAAAAATCTACAATGAGCTCACACAACTCAACAAAAACAAAGTAAACAATCTAGTCCAAAAATGAGCAGAAGAGGGGCCTCCCCGGTGGCGCAGCGGTTGAGCGCTGGGTTGCAAAGCTGCCCGCAGCCTCTGCAGCGCCGGTTCGATCCCCGGCTGCTCCCCGGCCACCGGAGGAGGGTCCCGCATGGCGCGCAGACCTCTCCTGCCGCCCGCTGCTCCCCTCAGCAGTGTACTTCGGTCCTTCTGCCTGCTCTGCTCCCCGCTCTGGCTCTGGTGAATTCTCTCACCCTCCCGTGCTTCTGACTCTACCCAGTGCTTGTATAAATAAACAAATAAATCTTAAAAAAAAAATTAAAAAAAAAAAGACTGTTTAAAAAAAAAAAAAAAACAAAAATGAGCAGAAGAGCTAAAAAGACACTTCTCCAAAGAGGAAATGCAAATGGCCAACAGATATATGAAAAAATGTTCAACATCTCTTGTAACCAGGGAAATGCAAATCAAAACCACAATGAGATTCCACCTTACACTAGCGAGAACGGCACATATTAAAAAAACAGGAGAAGACAAATGTTGGCAAGAATGTGGGGGGAAAGGAACTCTCTTATAGTGCTGGTGGGAGTGCAAACTGGTCCAACCACTGTGGAAAGCTGTGTGGAGGTTTCCTCAAACTACTAAAAATGGAGTCTCCATATGACCCAGCAATTCTACTCTGAGGAATCTACCCAAAGGACGCAAAAGCATTAACTCAAAAACATACTTGCATCCTTATGTGTACTGCAGCACTATTTACAACAAGTAAGCTATGGAAACAACCCAAATGCCCAAAAATAGATGACTGGATCTAGACGATGTGGTATATGGCCTCTTTGGTGGTGCAGGGTTTAAAGACAGCGCTATCAAGCTATTGCCAGTCACTGCAGCACAAGTTAGATTTCCTGGCCAGAGAGGTGACCCACATGGAGCAGCAGACCTCTCCTGTCTCGTGTACTGCTCCCTTCAGCAGTGTATTTCAATGGATGCCTGTTCTGCTCCCCACTCTGTCTCTGGTGGATCCTCTCACCCCCCACACCTCTAGCCTATACCTCAGCTCTTATATACATAAATAAATAAATCTTAAAAAAAAGAAGTGGTATGTATACATAATGGAATACTATTCAGCAATCAAAAAAGATAAACTCATGCCATTCACAGCAACATGGATGGAGCTAGAAGGGATCATGCTCAGTGTAATAAGCCAGAAGGAAAAAGAAAAATATTGAATGGTTTCACTTATAGGAGAAATATAGGGAAACCAAATAAGGGATCAGGAAAAAAAATAATAAACCAACAAAATTAGCAGGCAACCATAAATCACAGACATTATGCGAGGGGGAGGGAGGAAAAGGGATCAAAACAGGGGCAGAACAGCACAGGGGACTATGGTGATGCTTCATGGGTGAATTGGTGGTGGGGATTTTATGAGGAATACACAATGATGTAAAAGATATAAATAAAAAAAAATACAAAAAAAAAAGTCAGAGTTTCCCAGCACCTCCTCTCATTGGGCAACAATGACACACCCAGGAGCTCCTGAGATCCTATAGAAAACCCTAAAAGCCTCCAGTCCATATAATTTCTAAAGCCTCTTCATTTCTAAAAGTACACAACTTTCATTTTCTAGGTGTAATTTATGTGAACCAGTCAAAAGAAAGCCCCTGTAAGTGTAATGTGACCAGTGGGAAGGATTTGACTGAAGGCTATAAGGAGCCTTTATAATACATGCTAGGCATTGTGTAAGTCATTTCAATACCGTATCTTGTTTAATCTCCACAACCACCCAATTTTTTTACCTTATATACAGATCAGGAAACCACGACATAAATAACTTGTCAAAGATGACACCATAACTATTGAGCTAGGATTGTAACCAGATTTGCCTAATTGGAAAGGTCAAACTAGGTCCTAGTGGAGGAAAGAGGATAGAACTAAAGATGTTAATGTTTGGGGGCCATAAGGGTACGAAGGACACCAGGAAAGAGGAGGTGAGAGGACTTTAATGTTAGCACCTCACTTTCAAGTTTCTTGGGACTCTACCTTTTAACAATCTATTTGGGGAGCTAAGACAATCATAGGAGAAACAAGTTACGGAAAACATGAGGCAGCATGTAACAAACGAACTGTTCAATCACATGGTATATTTTAGAATTTGGGGCATTTTTTTAGGAGTGATGCTAAATTTATACTACTGTTGTTCTACCCTCTCCAGATACCTGACAGAGTTATGAGTTGTGTCAGTGCCTAAGATTAAGGCTTCACAATGTGTCTCCAGCTCCTGTGAGCATGATGTACTCACATGCATGCACACCATAATGACCCCCTAACACCCCTCCATTGTGTCACCAGTTGACCTAAATGTTCACCTTCATAGGCAGAGCTTTTATGCATACCAGACAACCTGTGTTCTAGTTGTCCCTACTTGTAACTTACCACTGAAATTGTAAATTAGATTATTTTCCAGGTAACTGATTCATAGAACAGGCAGACAAGAACTGAGTCATTTTGGGAGAAAGCCCAAAAATCTCCCCTGCACAGCAAGGCTTACAAAAGATCATGCATTGTGGAATGCAAACAAAATGGCCTCTACCATTTTTTTAAAGTTCACAAGAGTTGTTATTATAATAAACCTAGGCATTTTTAGACTCTGTTGAATCTAATTATGCCAGGTGAATAGGGCATCTGCCCACAAGTTAACTCAGAAGAAGCTTCAATTACAACATAAGCTTCCAGATCCTGTCAAATATAACTGGGAGCACTTTGTCTTCTGAGCTGGAAGGTTAGAGAAGATTTACATTGAATGCAGCCACAATAACCAATCACTGATCTTTATACTGAGCCAGGAGGCACATTTTTCTTAGTCATCACATTCTCCAGTTTTAAGGAGAGTAGAATATTGGCTTATTCCCAATCCAAACCATTCCTTCAACTGCTGTTTTTATGAAGGAATATTTAAATGATAGCAAAGAAGGAATTTACTAAGGCATTAAACATAGTATTAACTTTAATGTCATCCAAAAAAAGAAGCACCAGCAATTTCACACAGGAGAAACAGCAGATGTATAGTTGACATGTTATTTTAGTTTTAAAAATCAAACAAGAACTGCGTCTAGTTATATGAATATTACCTGTGGTTACTGTGCTGGCATGTAGTTGTGTTGATTATGTAAATGAAGACTGATTATAGGATTTTGTGCAATGAATATGACATTCATTTTGGTTTTATTTTTCCACAAACTTTGATTTTTCTGTCTAAGTTAGTAGAATCTTTTCCATTATAGTAAAATGCCCATCATAGATTAAATTTGTTCCCTTTTCCTCTTTAGTGGAAAAAGTTTATAATAACCAAACATTCCAGTTCTCCTTGTTTATGATTGGATTCCTGATGTAGTTACTAGCACTGCCTTTTCAAAAAAAAATCCCAGTTTAGCAATCAACTTAAACTTTCTATGTAACTATCATAAAACTATCTCTAATCATTGGAGATGTGGCCTAAGGACAATCACAAAAGCAGTTGTGAATGCCTGTGAAAAACTCTGAAATCTCTTGGAAGATAAAACAAGGTATCTAAGTTTTACTAAGTATCCTCTCTCAAAGAAGTTAAATTTCTTAACAATGAAGGAATTCAAACTCTTCAAGTGATCCAAAAGTAGAGAGAGCTATAGATCTGATCATTAAGTGTCAGGCCAGATTTCTGTAGCATATATATGTCCTGAGAGGTGCCTGTGTGGAAAAGAGTCAAATTTAATGTTGAGAGAGTGGAACTCAGTCCTCGTGAGTTAGGGTCTAGATCAGTATAGAATCATAGGGCCATCACAACTCTGACAAACACTACCTTTCCTGGTAAGTGGCTTCAACTGTGACACTATTTGATAGCCAAAAGCAATAGGGATTGATCAGATTCATTTTCTCACCTTGCTACCATTTGAAAGTAAGGCACATATCTGTTACTTGCTCCCCAGTCTTCTTGCACACCCAAGATAGGTAAAGAAAGAAGGTGTTGGTGGGGGGAGGGGTGTCTCAAACACTTATTTAAAAAGAATAAAAATGACTTTAATTTAATATCAAGTTTGCAGAGTAATTATTCCCAGTTAGACAAAAAGAGGGCTTAATGGTCATTAGTGATGTAGGGTAATATTCTGAGAGAATGTCTTGAACACAAGACCAAATGTTCATAACTTGTTAAGATGCAGATTGGCTGCTGTCAAATAGGCACGTGATTTACATGGGACCCAATGTCTAGGATCTTCCTCATCTATGTAACTCACTATAAGTTAAACTCTGGGCTTGATAATAAAGGCCAGAGGGAAGTCCTCTCTGTCAGAGAAAGAAATCTAGGCTGACAAAAAAATGTGAATGAGTCTTAGAAGTTTCAGGACAGTGCTTTCGTTTCTAGAGCTCTGAGTCATTTTAGGATTATCTGAAAACTGAGTTTTCTCTATTCATAGAGGTTTTATCAGAATGGTAGGAAAACTAAGACTCTGAAACCCAAAAACAAACCTAACAGTGCCAGTGGGAGTAAGTGCCTCTCTTTTTCACCACTTATTATTCCAAAGAGATCTCTTTGAGACACTATGAGACTCAGTGAAGAGTATAAAGGACGGATAATAACCAAGAGCACAAAAGAATTCATGCAAAAGATAAATGAAAAGAAGATTGTTAAGAACAAAGAAAGAGAGGACATGGAACCCAAATACGGCACAGGCTTTGAGAAAACTACTGATGTTATGCTATGATTTTAGGATGGAAAGTCTTCAAAACAAAGCAACAGCCAAGAGATGTAGATTTGTTTACATTGGAACAAAATGAGTGAGCATCTAAGAATAAGACCCTAAATGTAGAGCTCATTTTATTTTTCCTTTTAGGTAGACAATCAGTACTTAGAAAGCCCAATGTTTGCATTTATAGTTAAGTAATGAATGAGGTAGCACATTGAGTCACCTGTGTAAGCAATCATGGATCTGGTCAGAACACACACACACTTCAAATTCGTTGATCCAAATTCAGTGGTTCCAAAACACCGTACACATGGGAATTTTCCACTACTTATAGACTGGGCCAGCCCCTTAGCTTTCATGAAAAGTAAATTCATTTCTTTACAAAGAGTTTAAGGCTTCAAAGGGAAAACTACAGATTGAATCGCATCTCTCATCTCAATGAAAGTTGAAAAGGGTCAGTTGCTACCAATTATGAAATGCCTCTATTGTTGGCTATTTGGTGGTAAGGTGTCATTTTAAAAACTGGTTTCACTGACAATTATGGCGCAGAAGGTTTATGTTCTAACGTCTCTGAGATTCGGTAAGTGGTTTCCCAGGTTTGAAAAAGAAGTAAGCCTTTTGCAAAACTGTTGTTAAGTCCTTACTCACTGTATCAAGTTCTGATTTTGGAAATCAAAAACTTTCAGTGAAGACATCATGACTGATGTAATTAGTAAATTGGATCACTTTAAGAATTGTTTTGAGTAATACTAAATATAGAACGAATCCTTTCATTCACAGTTAGGCAAAAGCACTTGTAGAATTTCACTCTACACACTATCACTCCCACCTCCTATGAGTTGATAGGGTTGTTGCGAAACATATTTGCAAGAACTAAACAAACTTAAACACATAAAAGACATGTTAAGCATCCGGTCAGGTATGAAAAAGTCACTCTTGTGTTACAGAACAGAAGACAAAAGGAATAATTGTGAACTAATCCAAGTAAACAGGACGTGCTGTCATAATCAATCTAAAATCAAACACAAGGATCTGACAATATGAATCAGGAAAGAAAACAAGGAAAAACTTCCCTCAGCCAGTACTGAGGAAGAGTGCCAGCCCTGATGGATATATGTCGGGAGAAGCTGCTAGGCCTTCATTGTTGCATAGACCTTCATTTCTATTTTCCACCTTGTTAAATCTTCACTCTGACATGAGCAAGACACTGATTCATTCAACAAACATTCTGGCATATTGCCTCCACTACCTTTTTTGCCTATAAACTGAAAAAACAGTTAACACGTTTGCTTGCCTTGATTTAGTAAAATACAGAGAATGAATTCCTGATAAAACAAAATCATCTTTTTAGTTCATATTTGATTACTTATTAAAGATGTGACCATAAGCAAACTAGATCTGTAGTTTTCTTATTTTTCACATCGCACATAAATTTCTTCCCCATGTAAGGTCAAATATAAGTTCTTAGAAAATTGTAAGTGATGATATGGGCCTCCCTAGTGGCGCAGGCAGTTGAGCGCAGCACTGTGAAGCTGTACGCAGCCTCTGCAGTGCTGCTGGCCGCAGAGCAACCCACATGGCGCGGCAGACCTCTCATGTCCCGCCCGCTGCTCCTCTCAGCAGTGTATTTCAGTCATTCTGCCTGTTTTGTTCCCCGCTCTGTCTCTGGCGAATCTCTCACCCTCACGCATCTCTGGCCTGTACCTCAGCTATTGTATAAATAAAAAATAAATCTTTTAAAAAAAATTGTAAGGGCCTCCCCAGTGGCACAGCGGGTTGAGCGCAGCCCTGTGAAGCTGTCCGCAGCCTCTGCAGCTGGCCAGGGACATTCCCACATGGCGCGGCAGACTTTTCCTGTGGCACCTGCTGCTCCTCTCAGCAGTGCTTTCGGTCTGTCTGCCTGTTCTACTCCCCACTCTGTCTCTGGTAATCCTCTCACCCTTCTGTGCCTCTGGCCTATACCCCAGTTATTGTATAAATAAAAAATAAATCTTTAAAAAAAATGTAAGTGATGATAAAAATTAGGGAAGTTGCTTATGTTTTTCTTCAAGAAAGGTTTGTTGGGCTCTTAAACTCCAGACTAACCAATGGATGTCAGAAAAAGTTTGTTACAAAAAGCATGAGGGCTAATTGCATCCTCCCCTTTGTTCTACAGTCCACAAAATGACAAGTGCAGTAACTCCCTCCTCCCCTTGACAGTAGGGAAACCAGGTCTGTTGTGTCTCATAATCAGAGAACTACAAAATATTGAATCTGAAGCTGTGATAGCCATGTCCCTTCCACATGGAGAAAGCTGGCAGGGGAGAATTAAGCTAATGTTCTTGAGCAGAGATAGGAGACAAAGGGATTCCTGATGGAATGAGAACTAATTCTAGACTTCTAAACACTTCCCAAAGCTTATTTCTCACATTTTCTTTTAGTTCTAATAAACTTCCCTTTTGTGTAAGCTAATGGGATGGTTCCTGTCACCAAAGAAGTGACTGACCCACAGGAAAAGGCAGATACTCACATTTCCTTTGCTTTTGGATTAATGCTAGCTTTACCAATGCTTATAGGATGGGAAAGTGACCAGAGTGGTTTTTTTTTTTTTTTTTTTTTAAGGGAAATTCAAAGCCATTAACTCTGGCTTTAGAAAGGATGGATGTTTTTGTTGACAAGGCAGAGGTTGCAAGAGATGTATAAGCCTCCTATCTTCTGGTCTAGGACTGAGCTCAAACTCCCAAAGCTATACAATCTTGACCTTTAATCACAGTGAAGGTGTAAAAGGCATATATAGGATATTAATACCGGCATTACAATCAACTAAGCTTTTTTTATTTTCAGCCATTCATATAACCTTTCAGACTTGTTTTCATCTATAAAATAAGGGTCTAAGTTGCCAAAATACTACTATAATTCTTGAAGGTCTATGAACATTTATTTTAAGGTTAATAAAAGTTATTAAAAGAAATGCGATGTAGGTGGGCCTCCCCTGATGGCGCAGCAGTTGAGAGCTGGGCTGCGAGGCTGCCCGCAGCCTCTGTAGCACCGGTTCGTTCCCCGGCTGCTGGCAAGGGTCCCACAAAAAAAAAAAAAAAAAAAGAAATGCTATGTAGGGCCTCCCCGGTGGCACAGTGGGTTGAGCACAGCGCTGTGAAGCTGTCCGCAGCCTCTGTAGTGTGGGTTCGATTCCTGGCTGGCCAGGGAGATACCCACATGGGCGCAGCAGACCTCTCCTGTCTCAATCCCTGCTCCCCTCAGCAGTGTTTTCGGTCATTCTGCCTGTTCTGCTCCCTGCTCTGTCTCTGGTGAATTTTCTCACCCTTCCATGCCTCTGGCCTGTACCCTAGTTTTTGTATAAATAAATAAATCTAAAAAAAAAAAAAAGAATGCTATGCAATGAGTGATGGGAAGAGATTTAGATGAAAATCATCCATTGAGACTCTTTTTAGTAATATTTACAATAATGACTAAAACATACAGCATTACTCTGTAACAGGCACTTTACATTACCTATATTAACTCACTTAATTCTAACATCAGTTCTATGAGAGATAGATAAAATTATTATCCTCACTTTATAGTTGAAGAAACCAAGGCACACAGAACTCAGGTAATTAGCCCAAGGCTACCAGCATGTCAGAAATTGGGAACTTAACTCACACAATTAGTCTTCAAAACACAAGCTCTTACAACTATGACATGTCTGTTGTTACCATACCTACTTCTCTGTCTGGCACAAAGCAAATTCAACAAGTGCTTTAAAAAATGAACAAATGAATAAAGTGACTTTTGTGAAGCCATTGATAACAACCAAATGGCAGTATGACCATGCAACAAAATAGCCACCATTGAAACATTTTGCAGTCATGCACCTATTCACATCACTTTCTGTCATGCTCTGTTTAGAGTTTTCAAAACACTATATGTGAGGGCTAAGTTTTGTTATTGGTAGGACAATCATGTAATTTCCTTGGGACCTAGATTATGCTAAGCAGACTGGCTTTTGACAAGCAGTTCTACCTTATGCCAATGGGTCCAACAGTGGAAATAAAGTACTAGACGCAAAGAAGAGTAAAATAGAATATGTTTACCAAAAAGGTTCATTTGCTTGCTTTCCCATTTGTTGAATTCATGCACTATTTCCTCTCTCATCAGAGACCTACATAAAAATAGCTGCTTAAATTATGACTTTCTTAGCACCAGGAAAGTTGGCAGAAATGACTTATGTAACTAGAGTCTATAATTTGGACAATTAGTCTTGTGACTTATTGAAGAATATATATTAAGTAGATGAATTAGATCATAGCAAAATTTTGATAAGTAACTCCTCTATCCCTTTAAACAAGAACCAGATTTTCCTACATTTACTTACTGTAAAGAATTATGTTGCCAGAGTCAAACTCAGTGGTTTAATAGAACCACTCCCTCATCGGAATGCTGAGATCAAGTTGTATTAATCCCTACCAGCAGAGCTTATCCGAGCAGTGGAAAAGGCCATTGTAATTATTATTCACTCTGTGGTTTTAGAAAACAGCTGAAGTTCAGCAACTTACACTTTTATTGTGTAGTCATTTCAAGGATGTAAGGAACAAAATGGCTTAAACATTAATTCAAACTCAAATTACGACAAGTGTCAGGGTTTGGAAAATTTGGATTATAAGGACTACCAGTAGCCCTCATGTGATCAGAACAATAGCTGTGGAAAAAAACTATTAGATCACTGCATCTACTGATCCCCCTGCCAGTTCCAGAGTAGCAATTAGAGCCTCCCTTGCTCCCGTGTTGCTGTGTGCAGAGGGACAGCTTTAACTCCTTGTGGTGTAGCCAGGTCAGCTGTGGTGAGAGATGAAGGGCTGCCCATTGTCAGTTCACATCACCCAGATGGGATGCCGAAGCTGGGGACCACGGCAAAATGAACCCTGTACTGAGCCGTTTTGTGTGCTCAAACGTGGATCTCAAACATAACATCTGCAACTTTTATTTTGCAGGTTGTTCCCCGTTGTGGGATTGCAGCTACAAGAACACCTCACTAGCCCTGAAAAGAAGGAAACACTCCACAAAGAGAGGGAGTCTACTGAATTCGATCTGTGGAAAAGTCTTGTCTCTTTGAACTCAGATGTCTCTCCAGTTGCACCAGGACACTGGTGCATGTCCTCTCTTTGAATTGTTTTCATAAACTGGGAGATTGTATTGGTTATAAGCTCTCTAGATGGACTCTACTAGAGATTTCAGGGAGTCCCTACTGTGAAGACAGTCCTAAAGTTAAAATGAGTTTGTGCAAGTCAGAAAAAGAGGATTTGAAGGGATCAAAAGAATTTACCCTTATTCCCTTCCCAGAAAATTAACTAATGAAAGCTCAAGTGAAATAAATAAACTGAAACTGAAGTGAAGACTGAAAGTGAAGTGAAAAGTACTCCTTTTTGCCTTTTTGACAGTTCACACAGAAACTGATTAAGAATGATAGACTGGGGCCTCCCTGGTGGCGCAGGGAGTTGAGCACAGAGCACTATGAAGCTGTCTGCAGTCTCTGCAGCACGAGTTCGATCCCCGGCCAGCCAGGAAGCAGCAGACCTCTCCTGTCTTCCTGGCTGCTCCTCACTCTCTCTGGTGACTCCTCTCACCTCCCCCCACCTCTGGTGTGTGCCCAGTTCTTATATGCATAAATAAAATGAATCTTTTAAAAAAAAAAAGAATGCTAGACTGGAAATCAATTTCTGATCTTGGGCCCCAAATCAGATGGCTTCAAAAGCTTCCCATTTCAAATACTATAGCAGAAAACTCAAGGGACAGATCTTTGGATTTTATTTTGAACTTGTAGATAACTTACTTTGCAAAAAAAAAAGTGATTATTTAAATATTTCGATAGCCCAGCATAGACTATAAACTCTTCAAAGGGTGAAGGGTGACATTAGGCCATTCCTTCCTGAGGGACCCCACGCTATTTTGCAGCAATGCCCACAACTATTACTGTAGCAAAACTCTATGATCACTCTGAGGATCCCTGCCTCCTGGTATTCACACACTCCCACATTGTTCCAAAGTTGGCTAGTGTGAAAGCAGAATAAAGCAGAAGGAATACGATGTCATCTATGCAATAGAATTATAAAATGCTGTGGCTTTCTTTTGCACTCTCATTTCTGTCTCTATCTCTATTTCTATCTCCAACTCTGTCACATCATAACTTGTGCGAAAGAGTATGCCATATTTGAGCAGCCTTATAAAGAAGTTTGCATAACTAGAATCTGCCAACTTACCAAAAGCCATTGAGGAACTGAGGCTTACAACTACCATGTGAATGATCTTGGAAGCCAACTCACTGATTCCAGTCCAGCCTTGACCAACTGCTTACCCCCATCCTCAAAAGACCATCAGCCATCACCACCCAGTTAAGCAGCAACTGGATTCTAAAATCTTGCAACATTTTGCAAGACCTTGCAACATTTCAGGGTAATCTTGTTACTCTGTAGTAGGTGACTAATATAACTAAGAGGATGTACTGCTTCTCTATCCTATAAAACTCTCTTGAAGGTAGGCATGAGGGAGGCAAGGGGGAAAGTTAAATAGCTGAACAAGAGTCTAAATGGATTACAATATTTTCTCAGCAACCTTTGGTCTAGATATTTCTGTCCAGCTATCCCTGTGACAAACTCAGGGATACTGGCCCAACCTTCTGGAGAAGACTACACATTCCTTTTCTAGAGTAACAACTTATAATTTCAGTTGAAGAAACTCTGTGTTCACCTTATATGCTTTAAGCTTGTTCCCCTCCTGTGCGACATGTGAGATGCATTACATGTCCATTTATTCATTCAACAAATACTTAACCAGTGACACCAATCGAGGTGCTGTCACTACAGCAGCAAACAAAATGAATAAAGCCTCTGGCCTCAGGAACCTATATCGAGCATGCATTCCTATTTTTCCCAAACTCCAGACCCTTTGAAAGCTACCTACTGGTGGGCTTCCATGGGGTCTACTTGCTCTGAATCCCCATTTGAGTTTATCCCCCAAATTTATAGGGACCCAGCAATAGACAGCTCTTTCAATGGAAGCCTGAAAGTCATACTCCTTCTATAAGAGGTAGCATTTATCACAACCCTTAGCAACCACTGGCAAACATTTAGCCCATAATCAAGAAAACTGAAAAACCCACAGTTATGGCACAGTTAATTGAGGTAGGGCTATGCCACACACTCCTTGTTTCCATCCCTCTGACATATATATTCTCTGATATATATGTTCCATGGTATTTTACAGTGACCCTCGCACCATAGTGTTTTAATAAATCACACTTTATCTGCTGATAGATACTCTGACATGATATTTCCTGCCTGACATCCAAATGGAACTCCTGGACTATAGAAATCAGTAAAATAAAATCAATTTCACTTAAATAAAAAAATTGGAAAATAAAATATCTAAAATGTATGTATAAGGGGCCTCCCTGGTGGCACAAGGTGTTGAGCCTCAGCACTATGGAACTATCGGCAGCCACTGAGGCAGAGTTCGATCCTCGACCAGGGAACTAACCCACATGGTGCAGCAGACTTCTCCTGTCCTAGGCGCTGCTCTCCCCCAGCAGTGTATTTTAGTATATCTAACTGCTCTGCTCCCTGCTCTTTCTCTGGTGAATACTCTCACCTCCTGCACCTCTGGCCTCTACCCCGGTTCTTGTATGCATAAATAATAAAATAAATCTTAAAAATAATAATAAAAATAAAATGTATGTATAAGTTGGAGGAAGACCCACGTTTCCCAGGTCAATGCAGTCACAAAATAAATACATCATCAAACCATTTATCACAAAATAGTATTTCCTGACTCCACCTCAGTTCAGCTTCAGTTTGTCATAAGAAGCATGAGAATTCTCAAGAACTGCCTCCTCTATTGTGTTACAAAGCAGTCTTTTTAAAGGCCCCTACCTGGTGGTCCTCTTCTGTCCCAGACACAGAGTGATATTCAGCTCTCTGTGAACACCGAAAGCAGCAGCTACCACCAATGCCCCTCAAGCCACAATGGCAGAGAGTGAGAGGGCAGAACTCTGAGCCAAGGTCACCATCTCCTGAAGTTGTAAGGTTCCTTTTTGGAGAAGCTGTGAAAATATTAGTAATTGCATCAGTGATTAGTCTGGGTATTAGGAATTACTCTGAAGAGGCAGACACAAGGTTACCCCTTTTCTCTAGCATTGATCCAGTCCTTTCTTTGTGGGAATGAAACCTTGCTCAGGACACTCATGAATGCAGGATATCCTCTATCTTCCCTATGCAAAATTTTTGAACTCATTCACATGGGCCAGAATGCTGCATGAACCTGGCTTAGGCTTAAGCTAAAATCCCTGATTTAAGGGTTTTCTAGAAAAACTAGTTTGGGAGCTATATTAACCTGTGCACTTCCAGAATAATATTTATTTATGAAAATTACCAGAAAGCCTAAACTCAAAAAAATACACAAACCAAAAAAATTGAATTCATTCATTCATGCCACTTGAATTTATCAACAAAAAGTTCCTGCCTTCAACGTTTTCTTTCCAGTTGTTAAATTTTCAATAAAAGTGATAGTTTCAGCACCTTATTTAGAAGGTCTTTGAATTACATAATGACAAGCTCAAGTCTTACAAAGGAGAAAGAGGAAAACCTTTGCTTTAGAGAAAGTGAATTATTTTAGTTGCTAGAAATGAAAATATTTGTTATGTTTAACTAATATTTTAAAGCAACAATAGTTCCTATTCTGTGTTTCAGAGAGTAAGGAGGGTTTTAATTCAGCAATTAAGACTGTGAACTCAAGCTACACTCACAACTTTTTATTTTATCCTGCTTATTCATTATTTGGGTATGTTCTACTTATTAAAGTCACATCTTCTAAATTTGTTTCTCATAAGATAGGTTTGAACTAAATACACTTGATGATAAGATAAATTCATTAAGATAACTGAAGTATATAACCCAGACCTATGAAAAAGAAATACAGGAATAGTTTATAGATTCCAAGTGGAGGTGAACATGGTATTTCAACTAGCCCCAAAATCCCATACATATCAGAGATACAGCTTGTTCTTTTAATATGCAAAAAATGGACTAAACGGCCCATTCTCCATTTCCTTTTCCAAAAGTTCATAAAAGAACTACTTGTAATCTGTATGCTATATTGACCTTAAATTGTGTTTTAGGGGAAAAAAAATCCTTGCAGACTATAGCCTTCGAATATTTTCTAACTAATGAAAATACATTCATTTCCGATAATGAAATAGTAGATATATGTAGAAGGATGGAAAAATAGAAATAAATCTTGAAAAAAGTAAGTAATTATAAAACCTTCATGTCAATGATTTCGGTATGGGGGAAAGGGTAATTTTTGTTTTCTTTTTCAGATTTATTTATTTATGCATACAAGAACTGGGGTGCAGGCCAGAGGTGCAGGGGTGGTGAGAGGATTCACCAGAGAGAGTGGGTAGCAAAACAGGCATATCTACTGAAATGCACTGCTGAGGGGAGAAGCAAGTGAGACAGGAGAGGTCTGCTGTGCCATGTGGGTAGCTCCCTGGCTGGTTGGGGATTGAACTCCTGCTGCGGAGGCTGCAAATAGCTTCACAGTGCTGTGCTTATTAACTCTTTGCGCAACCAGGGAAGCCCCTTGTTTTCTTTTTTACCTTCTTTTGTCATGGTTTTCAGTAAACAGATTTTGCATTAGAGCAAAGTTGAAAACGGAGGAAGATAAAAAGGGAGAGGAAACCTGCCCTGCCTCACTTCTGCATTTGACCTTTTCCTCTGGTAGAACACCCCAGTAACTAACTTACTAAAAACTATTATAGTTCACTTAAGTCTGACTTAAGTGCAGACCCTGCAGAACATTCTCTGATTTTTAGACACTAACAAATACCCCAAGCAATGGGTGTCCTTTTTCATTAATGGAGGATGACAGTCACCCTCACAATGTATTAAGAAATGTGTGACTTTAAAACTTTAAGGAGAAACGGCCAAGGCCGGAATGGAGAATGGACCATGATAAGAGAAGGAATACTCAAAGGCTACAAATATCTTGTTCAGAACTTTGCACTTTGTGGTAGGTTTTTATGTGAATAAAGAGCTATATATTGCTTTTCAGAACACTTCAATTTTTATATTACATTCCATTTGTGTGCTATGGTTTCAGAATACAATTCTATGCTTCACTGGCCTTGTTTTCCTGCCTCTAAACAGAAAAGGAAAACATGGAGTCACTGAATGCCTATGGAAAAAAAAAATATATATGTACAGGCATGTTCATTGTAAATGTAAATAGCAGGATATCACAGCAGAGATGGTATAAGATTATTTCAGTGGTATTCAGACATTAATGAAAGCCAATTTGCAATTAGGTGATTAACACACAAGCCAGTGGTAACAAGCAATGTGTTCTTATTCCAAACATCTTTGCTACAAATTGCTGTTAAAAGCTTCTCTCTGCATTTTCTCTTTGTCTTTTGACTGCATTGTGATGATATAAGGTAATTGCTTGGTAACTGTAGAATGCTGCATGTTATTTCATGCAAGTCGTTTAGTTACAATGTCAGGTAACCACATAGGAAACCCTTTTAATTACCAAATACAACAGCTTGCATTACTCAACTGCAGTTTCTCTGGTTAACCTTGAGCTAATGGTTCATTCCTAAAGCTCTCATTTGTCCCAGGTGGTGCTTCGCCAGCTGCCAGGGCTGCACTAACTCTGGCTAAGTGTTTCTGCAGCTAAAGACACACGGAGATGTGCTCTCAACATCTGTGCTGGGTATCAAAAGCATGACTGTGACTGCTACATGGATCCATCTGGTTCTGGTTAGCAATACCCAAAGACCCTGCTTGTCCTGGACTCCATGAAGAAAGCAAATATATAAGTGTTGATGACTCAACCCAGACTGAGGAATAAACTTAATAGAGCTGCCTTAATAGCAAATTTATGCAAATATATGCAAACATGCATATATCCACTGTAAGTAATACACAGTTTGGAAAGTTAGTCTCTTTTAGAGTGCTGATTTTTCCTCAGTAAAAAACAGTGATTCATTTATCTCCATGTGGCTAACAATACACCTGCTAAGGTCTTACTTGTGTCCTCTTCTTTCATCATCTTTGCTACATGTTAACTGCTAATATGCCTGTTTAGTGCTGCTGCACTTCCTACCTTAGATGTGTCAGATTTGTCACTTCTGTTTACAAGTTGACATGCTAATTTCCTGTGCATATTCAGTATCCTTATTGGTAATTGCACAAAATTCAATTTCAAAAATATATATAATGAGTTGTATCTCGAGCTCTAGCTCTTTACCTGCTTTTATGAATTAGCTCCCCTCTTAGGTCTTTTGACAGTATGAGACTGACTTTAAGGCTGGACTACTGCCAGAGGGAAAGAAACTAGATCTCCTAATCAAGAGCTTTCCCAGCCACAGCCACCAGGGGCCTGTTGCTTAACTATTTGATACCAACAAACAAATCTAAAAGAAACCTTAATCTTTTAATTCCCCCCCACCCCGTGGGCTTTAGGGGAAATGGGTAGTGACAGAAAGAGTAAATGACAGTAAGTTTAATTCTTTAGATCAACATTAGAAATGTTTTAATTTATGTAAAAATTTTATTCTATCAATAAGTTTGTCAGGTTAAAAACATTTCACACTGTAGAAAAATACAAATGGGTTTATCTGAATTTCCCAAAGCTTCAACACTTCTTATCCTCATAAGGGCTAGTTAGTAACAAAACACTGCCTTGGAGTTTTGAGTTAAACAGATATTCCAACAGGCCTGTCCAAATCCACCTCACCTTTAGCAACAACTCTTCCCAGTGGGGTCTTTTTCCAAACATCCTCTCTTAATCAAAACTCCCCAACATACCCCTTCTACCCCCACCACTCCAAAATAACCAGACCTGAACCTGGAGAGTCATCTTTGACTCCTATTCATAGTCTCCACACATATTATAAAATCCTCTATTATTAGAACCATAAAGTCAGGAAAGATATGTTTCATTTTTCAAATACCTGGTAGAAATTATATATGTACCAATAAAACCAGAGAATTCACCAGAGACAGAGTGGGGAGCAGAACAGGCAGATGTACTGAAATACACTGCAGAGGGGAGCAGCAAGGGAGACAGGAGAGGTCTGCTGAGCCATATGGGTCACCTCTCCCTGGCTGGGATCGAACTCCTGCTGTAGTGGCTGCGGATAGCTTCTTAATGCTGTGTGTTAACCCTTGTGCCACCAGGGAGGCCCTCCTTAAACTTGAAACTTAATCTCCTAACAGGCAAAATTAAGATAATTTGAAAATTTAGGTCTTAATAATACGATTTATTTAAAGTGTCCTTTAGTTTTTTGTTTCTCAAATTTGCTTATTCTCTCTTTCTGGATTAAGAACTCTACATTGCTGTTCTCTCCAGAGCAACAATCAAGCACTGCCATTTTTGGTTTCAGCAACTATTTGTTTTTCCCTGGTATGTGAAATAAATCCTATTATTGTTGTTCTCTGAACCTGAGTAGTCTCACAATTGTGCACGCAGATGAAGAGCTAGACGGGTGACCAGTAAACTATTTGGGCAGTGTCCTTAGCCAGTTTTAGTGGCTCTTTGCTGCCCAGTATCAGAATTGGGGAGTTTTCTGGGCAACAGCAATACTTTTATGTCCCTGTTAGAAAGGTAGGAGTCAATACTCTACACTCCATCATCAAAAATGTAATGTTTGTGAGTAGTATTGCTTAATTCAAAAGAAATAACAATAACATCAACAATAATAATGAAAAGGTAATGCTAGGTTACACTGCAGTAACCAAAAAAACCCAAATAATAGTTGCTTAATACAATCAAATTTAATTTTATATTCACACAAATTTCAGTACTATCCAGAATCTGTCCTGTAAAGTTCTTTAAAAGCGACTCAGGGGCCTCCCTGGTGGCGCAGGGGTTTAAGCACCACACTGTGAAGCAATCTGTGGCCTCTGCAGCATGAGTGTGATCCCTGGCTGGCCAGGGAGCAACCCACATGGTGCAGCAGACCTCTCATGTCTCACCCACTGCTCCCCTCAGCAGTGTATTTCAGTAGATCTTCCTGTTCTGTTCCCCTCTCTCTGGTGAATCTTCTCACCCCCCCATACCTCTGGTCTATATCCTAGTTCTTGTATGCATAAATAAATCTTTAAATAAATAAATGAATTAAAGTGACTCAGGGGTCCAGGTTCCTTGCATATTTGTAGATACATTATTTCCAAGGTTGTTGCTACAGATGTAGAAGGAAATGCAGGAAATACAATGACTTACCTTTCTTGACCCAGAAATGTGAATAACCCCTCAGATTTTATTGGCTAGAGCTAGTCATATGATTGCAATCTAACTGCAAAGGAGGTTGGGCATATAGAAGAGCACAGAATTTGGGGAGGTGACTAAGTATGAGGGCAGAGCCCTTATAAGTAGGATTAGCATCCTTACAAAAGAAACTTCAGAAAGTTTCCTTTGTCTCTTCTAATATGTAAGGACACAGTGCCAAGACACCATCCATGAGTTTGGAAGTGAACCTCACAAGAAACCAAATCTACCAGTACTTTGATCTTGCATATCCCAGCCTTCACAATCATAGAATAAGAATCTGTTGTTTAGGGCCTCCCCAGTGGCGCAGCGGTTGAGCGCTGGGTTGCGAAGGTGCCCGCGGCCTCTGCGGCGCCAGTTCGATCCCCGGCTGCTCCCCGGCCACCTGAGGAGGGACCCACATGGCGCGCAGACCTCTCCTGCCGCCCGCTGCTCCCCTCAGCAGTGTCCTTTGGTCCTTCTGCCTGCTCTGCTCCCTGCTCTGGCTCTGGTGAATTCTCTCACCCTCCCGCGCTTCTGACTGTACCCAGTGCATGTATAAACAAAACAAACAAACAAACAAATAAATAAATATAACATGCCTCTATATATATATAAAAAAAAAGAATCTGTTGTTTATAGTCACTCGGTATATGCTAGTCTATTAGCAGCCCAGACTAAGACAGGCCTCCCCTCCTCTGCAAACTTGGGTCCACCTTTGCACTGACACACATCAGCAGGTAAAATGCCCATTTTATTGACCTAGCAGAATCTCAATTGTTGTAACATTTGAAAACAATGACATCATAAAATAAAAGAATCTAAATGGCAATAGTGTGATTTATTCACATGCTAGTTATTTCAAACAAAAATAAGTTTTGCTGTCTTAAATTATTCATGGTAGGAAATAAGAATTTAATCTGCAAACACATGTGAATTGAATTCCACTGCCAAATATAAACAACTGAGTCTCTGGATTGTTACTAGTTATATCTCCATGAAGATTATATTTATCAATCATTGGTACTATGCAACCTTAAAGGACACGTATGGTTAAAACAGGGAATAAAGCACCTTGGATAAAATTAGCCTTCACAGAACTAAGAAAGGTGTCCTCTCAACAAAAGGAAATAATTTAAACTCTCTAGGAAGAATTAAGAGTTTTTCCATAAAAAAATATAGAAGAGAATATAGGTAAAACACTACATGACATGCACCTCAAAAACATCTTTACAGACACATCACCCAAAGGAATGATAGTGAAGGCAAAGATAAACAGCTGGGACTACATCAAATTAAAGAGCTTCTGTACAGCAAATGAGACAATAACCAAAACAAAGAGAAACCCCCACCGACTGGAAGAAAATTTTTGCACACGACACTAATGATAAAGGACTGATCACAAAAACCTGTTTTTTGAGACTCAACAAAAACAAAGAAAATAATCCAGTCAAAAAATGGGCAGAAGAGCAAAAAAGAAACTTCTCCAAAGAGGAAATGCAAATGGCCAACAGGCATATGAAAAAATGTTCAACATCACTTGTAATCAGAGAAATGCAAATCAAAACTACCATGAGATACCATCTTACACCAGTGAGAATGGCACATATTTAAAAAACTAGCAACAACAAATGTTGGCAAGGATGTGGAAAAAAAGGAACTCTCATGCACTGCTAGTGGGAGTGCAAACTGGTCCAACCACTATGCAAAGCTGTGTGGAGATTCTCAACCTACAAAAGTTAGAGCTTCCATATGATCCAGCAATTCCACTCCTAGGTATTTACCCAAAGGACACAGAAACATTAATTCAAAAGGGCACCTGCACCCCTATATTTATAGCAGCACAATAGCTAAGCTATGGAAACAACCCAAATGCCCAAAAACAGATGACTGGATCAAGAAGATGTGGTATATATACACACTGGAATATTACTCAGCAGTCAAAAAAGATAAACTCATGCAATTTGCAGCAATTCATGGATGGAGCTGAAAGGGATCATGCTCAGCCAAACAAGCCAGAAAGAAAAAGAAAAATACAGGATGGTCTCACTCATAGCAGGAATTTAGAAAACCTAAATAAGGGGCCAGGAAAAAGACTAATTATAATAAAGAAAAATCAAAATTAACAAGCAACTATAAACTAGAGACATACTCTGGGGTTGCGGGGGGGAGAGAGGAGGGATTAGGGTCAAAACAAGGGGGGTGGAAATTGTATGGGGAATATAACCAAAATGAAAATGCATACATTGTGCAAAAATGAAAAATGATGTAAGAATTATATAAAATAAAATAAATTAAAAAAAAGAATTAGAGTTTCTATATGACACAAAATAAAGTCACCCTTTTTGGTGAATATTGACTACCTTTAATCAACAAGATATGCAAATAAATTGGATAGTTCTCAGCAAAAATGGCAGAGAAAGGGAACCTAATGCTATTAATTTGAAGCTTAATAATACATGTGAATGCTTATTAATACACATCAGATAGATTTTTTTCTTTAAAACATGTACTCTCAACATTCAAATTTTATACTTGGAAAACAAAAAATAGCACTCCTCATGTTGAATTTTTTAATAGCATGGGCAGGAAAATGAGACAAAAATAAAACATTGTTCTTATCACTTTTTATCAGACTATCTCAAAACATGCTACAGAAATTAACTTAGCAACCCTTAAGTTCTAGGTGGTTCTGAAATAGTACTTCTGTTTTTAGTTGGGCAATCTATGGCCCAAAGAGATGAGTCAATTGTTGAAGATTAAGTAGAAAATCAAACACAAAAATAAACATAGAAAAGAGAGGAATGAAAACTAATAGCCAGGGCACAAATTCCTGGACTAATTCATTCCAGTAAATTTCTGCCTAAGATAAATGACTCTGCTTCTTTTTAGGAAGATCTAAGTCCCTGTTGTCAATAAACAAATCTAGCTCTATACTAATATAGACACAATTTAATAACCAATCTGAAAGTCATCTGAGTAGATCTAATTATATTCCAGTGATTCTAAATATATTGTGAACTATTGATAATGTTGAAGAATTTCATTCACAGAAAATGTACGGAACAACAAATCAATGGAGAATGTGTTTATGGTAGACAATCCTTATTGTATAAAAATAGTTCTACTCACACTTTAGACCTCCTCCAAATTCTATTTCATTCAAATTCAGGGTAAAAATGCTAAAACTAGATAGATAAAATTCTGGAATATCTTTTTTTAATACAAAAGGGATTTTAGAGATTACCCAGTTAGTCTTCAACTTTCTTTATAGACACAAAAGTTTAAATGACATGTCTGTAAACAGTCATTTAGTTAGACAGACGTAGGACCAGAAAACAAATCTCCATTCCCACTAGGAATTGGCTATCACATATCAGACTGCCTCTTCCCAAACCTCTACCCACTCCCAGAACAAATGTTAAAAAAAGAAAATCTTACAGTAGATGATCACATTGAAAAATAATCCTACATTATATAAGTAGAATGCCTAACAGACTAAATAAAATTTATATTCCAAAGACACAGACAACAGGAATGTGATTTGGCTTTTAAGGTTAGGGATGGTATTAGCACAGGGGTGAAAGAAAAGTAAATGAAGGGAGAAATAACACAGAACTATACAGTCAGCAACCTTATTTGAGCCATATGCTGTATGCAAAGGAAAAGGAAATGAAAGGCTTTGAAACGCAGCTGTCCCACTCCCTGCTATTTCCACCTCAAACCCAACTATTTTTCCACCAGGATCTAACACATGTGCAGTGACACATGGAAACAGGGTGAGCTCATGAACCCAGGGGGATAGAGTTCAGCATTCCCAGTGCAGCACCCTGGAAGCACATGGTCACTCCCCAACTCCACCCCTATGTATGGCAAATGTGGTGGAAGACCTAGTGATGGAAAAATCCACTTCTCAGCAGAAAAGAAAAATGAAAAAATAACTCAGACACCTGGCTGCCTGAAAGGGTTCATGGACCTAACTGTACTGTCAGCATGGTATGTGGAGGTTGCCCCCATCAACAAGCAATGTTTGGACACTAGCAGAGTATCTGAGAATTCAACTCAATTCTGTTCAGTACTGACACTATCTGGAGATATATTTTTTCCAACGCAAAAGTTGTCTAAGACCACCCAGATGCCAGTGGCAAGCCCAGACTGTTACCTGAACTTCTGACCAATCAGCTACAGATTGGACATTTCCACAACCACCTCTTTAGATTTCAGGTGCTAGTTGCAAGCCTGTTGCATGTGCTACTGACTATGTATTTGAACCTGTGCTTTTGACTGACAGGCTATAAATAAGAGATTTCCATGATGCGCTCCTCAGGTTCAATTAAAACTCAGGAAACCCATTTACTCACTAGACGCCTTGTTTATTACAAAGGATAGAATTCAAGAACATTAGTCAGTCAGAAGAGATGCATAAGGCAAGGTATGGGGAAAGAGTGCAGAGCTCTCATGCCCTCTCCGTGGCAGCCATTCTCCCCAAATATCCACATAGTTATCAACACTGAAGTTCTCTAAAGCCCTACCTCTATGATTTTTAGGAAAGTTTTGCTACTTAGGCACAACTGGTTAAATTATTGGCAATTAAACTCAATCTCCAGACCCCATCTGTACATGCTTCTAAAATTCACCTCATTCACATAACATGTATTACTCTCAAACTTAGGAAATTCAAAGGGTATGGGGAGAACTGAGCAGGGAACTATGGATGCAGAATTATTAGATATAGCAAATATGTTACGGTCATCTAAATGTTCAAATATTGCTTATACATCACAATATTGCACCTCCATTTGTTAATTATGCCAGCAGATCACTAGATCTCAATCATGGTAAGGAACTCCACTGGAACACTGGAAGACAGTGGTACCCAAAACTAATAATCAACAAAGACTATACAAACACACAGGGAAAGTTCTGTGGAAGTTCCTTAGGTGTTCTTATTTAGCAAAAGAAAACCTCACATCAGATCACAGGGCATGACAAAGCTCACTTCCTACAATAAAAGGAAGGCTTCTTTTATTCCATCTATACTTCATGTGTATGTTTCTGACACTGCAGTATTAACATTTTAAATTGAATCTTTAAATAAACATGATGAGAAGCATATTATTAGAAAGACTAGGCTTGGTATATGACCTTCAGTGAAGTGGTAAGCTGCACTGTTTCCAGTAATTTGGTTTGGTGATGTATCCTTCTTCTCCAAAGTATTAAGGTCTGCTTTGAATTAAAGTCTGCAGTATGCTCAGAGCTGTGACAGTAACTGAATGGACTTGTTTTCAAGTGATGGCCAAAGGCTTCCTTGTAGCTTGTAGCATACAGTTTATTGATATAATTACTTATTCATTTGATGAACATTTATTGACATTATCCCCACACAGACCTGATGCCAAGCACTGTGCTACGTATACGTATAAAACATGACCTAATTTCAAGTCTTGCTTCTGCCAAGTCCTATTACCATAGGACATGCTGTTTAACCCATCTGAATACCTGTTTCCTCTTAGGTTTATAGTAAGAACTAAAAGAGAAATACATGTAAAATACCCAAATATTTTTTAAAAGATAGACTCTGCCTTTGAGTAAGTAAATAAGAAAACACAGCATGCACATGAACAATGAAAGTGTAATGGGATACTTGCTACAACAAAGAGTGTATGTAGCAAGTAATATGAGAAACTGAGCGAATAATTCTGTCTGGAATGGTAATGTAGCATCAAAGCAGGTGAACCATGAAATATGAATGAACAGGAGTAGGGAGAGACACTCAAACGAAGTTGAGACTGAATCACCAAGCATGGAAAGTAAGAAACCTTTCCCAGTTAGCAGAAGTGATCATCCATTTTGGCTATGATGCTCCCATATATGGAAGCTGGAAGCTCTTTAGGTGTTGGCTATTTCCAACTCCACACCCCTACACAGCCTACCCCTGGTCCTGAACTCCTTTCCTCCCTCGCCCCCTGCACCCTGAGAGTAAGCACTGAGAGGCCATATCCTCCCAAGGCAGCAGTTTCGTAAAAGGATAGTGTAAAATCAGCAGGTGAGTCACACTAAAAGCAAAATACTTAATAAATTACATAATACACTCAGGTACTTATGACTTGGTATGCATTAGACCAGTAGAAAACATTTCAACCACCAAAATTGAGTGATTGTTTCGTATAACATATAAGAATAGTAATTTGCAGTCAGAAGGTAGTAAGTTTATCACTAATGAAGCAATGTAGGGAGATGGCAAATGGAAGGGACTATTGCCCCCTCCTCATCCCTGTGCAGACATCATTAATCTATTTGACATACTTTTCTATTGAGCCTATAGATAACCTTGGAATCTTGGCCCTTACAGTCATGCCTTAACTAGTAGCTCTACAGAGAATATCCTAAAGACGAAAGACAATGAAAAACTTGATATTGTAGGTACAATGAAAGGTCAGGGTTGATGCTTGATTTATTTAATTAAAAGAATTGTACAACCCCAAAGTTCAACTTGACTCGAAGTATTCACAGTAAAATGGGGCTGAGACACTGTGTTAAATATTGTAGATTGAGTTCAGGTTTATGCCAATTCCCTTCCAGGATACAGAAGTTGGAGAGCTACAAAATGGCATCTCCTAGTCCCTTTAAAGATAGCATTTTACTATTTACATTAGCTAAGATCTGGAAACAGCATAAATGCCCAAAAAGAGATGACTGGATCAAGAAGATGTATACTTACACACAATAGAATACTACTCAGCAATCAAAAAAGGTAAACTCATGCCATTTGCAGGAACACGGATAGAGCTAGAAGGGATTGTGCTCAGTGAAATAAACAGCAGGAAAAAAAATTTATGGTTTTTCATTTATAAGAGGAATATAGGGGGACCAAACAAGAGGTTGTGGGGAAAAAGACAAAATTAGCAGAAGGCAAACTATAAATTGGAGACATCAGAAGGGGACAGTTAGGGCGAGGAGTCAAAATGGGAAGGGAAGAGCACAAGAGACTATGGTGATGGTTGACAGGTGTCTTGGTGGTGGTAATTTTAAGGGGATTACACCTGAGAAGAGAAATCAAACTTGTACAAAAATGAACAATGATGTAAAAACACATTTTTTTTTAAAAATGACCAACGCTAATAAATACATTGTCAAAAATAAATACAGTGTTTCAGATTTTGATTCAGAAACACCTGAAGGCAGGCTTCTGGGTACATTTCCTATCAAGGACAATGACAGATGCAGCCCTACCCCAGGATGAGCTGTGACAGGGAACTCCCAGCCCAGTGAAGAGAAATTTGTAGTCACTTACCTGGATGCCCAGGTCTGAATAAGATTTAAGGAGTCATTTATAGAGACTTAATCTAGAGTGTATTTCTTCTCTTCTCTACAATAATTGCAAAAAACACTTAAAAGTCAAATATCTTTCTGCTTAAATTGGCTACATCGTGTTGCCTATAACTGAACCCTGACTAGTAAAGCCATGGAAAACATCTACCTTAAGTTCTAGTTACTAGCAGAAAAATATTTAGCAAAAAATAGCCTCATGAATGTTAGTTACACCTCATATTTTTATAACTAGTTATTAGCGCTGCAAAAATGAAATCAAAATCTGTATTTTTACCTCTAATTTGTGAACCTCTCTGTCTTCTCTTATCTCAGATCGTTTCCTAGACTTTTAACTTGGATTTTCTACCATCACTAGAAAGTCACATATCAATAATTTCATTTTTCATCTTTTTTCATCATCCTGGCAACCTAAACTCAAAAATTCAGCAAAATCTTCCCCCATAAACTTCCCCAGTTCTCCCTTACCAAGCCCTGACAATTCTTTTCTTGCATAATCTCTCCTTTGCATCTCCTTTCCATTGCCACTCTCATCATTCTCGTTCCAGCCTCATCTGGTTCATGCTTACACTATTATATTATTCTCCTATCTGATTTCCCTGTTTTTAGCATCTCCTCAAACCGGTTAGCCCTCAAATTTACCCTAGCTACAGCAACCCAATTCATATGCCTAAAAATTGTTCTCATCTTGACACTTCCTGCTCAAACATTTTCAGACTTCTAATACTTTGAATATAAAGTTTGTATCACTTATCTGGGCATACCAGGCTTTCACTGAGTTTTCTGACTATCAGGTTTCTTTTTGTAAAGATTTATTTATTTATTTATTTGTGGGTTTGTTTGTTTGTTTATTTATTTATTTATTTCTACAAGCACTGGGTACAGTCAGAAGCGCAGGAGGATGAGAGAATTCACCAGAGCCAGAGCAGAGAACAGAACAGGCAGACTGACGAGGTACACTGCTGAGGGGAGCAGGGTCTGCACGCCATGTGGGAACCTTGCCTGTGGCCAGGGATTGACCAGCACTGCAGAGACTGCGGGCAGCTTCACAGCTCAACCGTTGTGCCAGCGGGGAGGCCCTGACTACCAGGTTTCTATCCAAGATTATCTCCCACTACTTCCCTTCTTGAATCAATGCTACCACCAACGACAGCCAAACTGGCATTTTTACTTCATTTTCTTAATAACACACTGTCTTGAATACCATGCCTTGAACATCATTTTCCCTTCTTACAATGTCCTTACTTTCTTCACATTTCATCTAGTGCTTCATCTATTTGAAGGGAAAACGTTAGGAGGCAGACTCCAGAAGATATCTGAATGAGAAATAGAAGACAGTTACTAAAGTAGGAAAATAACATCTTAGATTAATTTGACTGTTTTAGCCAACTGACTGTCAACATACTTTTTTTTTTTTAGATTCTGGGAGTACTGCAACCTGGTGCTACATTTGGGATTCTCAGTAAAAAATACTATTCAGAAGCCATTGTACTTTTCTGCTTTGGATGAGAAATAGTACTGCTGACTTACAGAAATGATTGTGTGTGTGTGTGTGTGAGAGAGAGAGAGAGAGAGAGAGGAAGGGAGGGAGGCAGAGAGGGAGGGTGGGAGGGGGAGAGGGAGAGGGAGAGGGAGAGAGAGAGACAGAGAGAGAGAGAATGAATATATTTGTCAGTAAAGTCAAATAAGAACTTGGTTAACTTTAGCAAAGAGAAACATCCAAGCAGATAGAACTGAGTAGTTGAAAGTCCCTATCATCACCACATATTTTCCCTGTGACAACTTTAGATCTGCTTTAAGACTGTATTATTCATTTTATCTATCTCACCAGTTGGCATCAATTCTATAATACTTGTAGAGCAATGAAACATTTTCTTTTCATTCATCCTCTGTCCTGTTCTGCATATGCTTGCACCAACAGGTTAAAAAGGTTCCCTCCCAGGTATGTAGCTTCTTGACATACATCACTTCTATTCTCTTCCAGCCACTGCACTTTTCTAATCAGGGTGTTTGGCATAGTCAATAGACTGAAACATCTGAATCCACATTTGCTGATAATGGTCTTAGGATAATTTTGTTCACTTTGATTGCTGTTTACAACCTTATGCATAGATGTATAAGGCTTCATTTGTTATTTTTGGTCCCCTACCAACTGTCACTTGTCAAAACCTGAATGAAACACCCCCACAATCTATTTTCCATGTCAACCAGCTATTTCACAGAGGTAGGGATGTTTCTCTTCAAGTTTTCTTTCGTCCCTCCATATTCAGTTCAAAGAATTCTAGATCCATTTGAAAAAGATGGGCCCCACCCTTAGTGAAAAATCTATCTTCCTCATTTGCAGCTAGGAGATAGAGACCAAAACCTCATTTTCAGATTGTTTGCACTCTTACCTTTTAAATATTTATTATGCATCTAAAGTTATACCACTTAATTGGGAAAAGTGAATGATATTTTCCTATACCTGAAGTGACTCATTTTTTCTAGAATCTATTGCCCAAACATGCATTCAAATCTATTCTCTTTCCAACAAACTGATTATAAATACCTTTTAAAGACTTTAAATCTCAACTGTTATACAGGAACAGACAGCAATGGCTACATCAAATCTGCATATAGTCATATACAGAGAATTACAAATTCCATTTTTCACTCACAAGATTTTCACCCAACAATAAGGTTCTCTTTGACAAGTCAAGATTCTTTCCAGCATTCCACAATTTATCCCATATTCTTTTCCTTTTCCTCCTAAGTGACATTCATTTAAGACGATGAATACCACTTTATCTTATTCTACTACATTTTTCTCCATTTTACCTTTTCATTTCCACCACAATCTCTTATATACCCTTTTAGCCTTGTCTGCCTTTCTACCTCATAAACTCAGAAATTTCATTTTATTAATGTCTACTAGTTTTTAATAAGTATTATGCTTTGTCTAATTTTCTGCTATGTAAACATCCAGTAATTGTTCTTATCATTCTGATTTGCTTTACTATTCACATAATTCCCTCTGACTCCTTCCACTTTGCTGTATGTAGAAACATTTCCTCTTTCTTCATGGTTGAATAATAATGCATTGTTTGGCTATAACACATCTCCTTAATCTAATCCTCTATCAGTGAACACTTAGGTTGGTTCCACATTTGAACTATTATAGACAATGCTGCAGTAAACACTGTATAATGTATATATGCATAATAAATTTTTAGTTGATGGTTTCAGATTCCTCAGATCAATGCTTAAAAGTGGGATTGCTGGCTCATATGGTTCCATTCTTAGTCTTCTAATGCAATCCAGAACACTTTGCAAAACGGCAGAACCAGTTTACTTGCCCACCATAGTACAATAGGTTTCCTCTTTCTCTGCATCCTCTCCAGAATTTGTTAGGGGTTGGGGGGTGTCTCTAGAATATATGTAATTCTCATATGTGTGTGAGATATCTCATTGTGGTTTTGATCATATTTTCCTTACCAAAAGCAATGATGAACATTTTTCCATATCTATTACCCTTTGGGTACGCTGTTTGGTAAATGGTCTGTTCAGATCTCCTTGCCCATTTATCAATTGTTTAGTTTTTTATTATCAAAATTAAATAAGTTTTTTTTTTTAATTTGATGGTAACTCCTTGTTGATTGTACAATGTGTGAATATTTTTTCCCATTTGGCAGGATATCTTCTTAAATCTACTTACATTTTCTTTCACTGTGTTTTATAATTTGAGGTAATCCCATTCTTTATTTTGCTTTTATTTCCTTTGTCATAGGGGTCATGTCTCTAAAAAATCTTTATTATAGATAGCATGAATCATTGCCAAGTTTTTCCCTGTATATTTTATTATTGTAGAACTTATATATGCTGTTAATCCATTTAGAATTTATTTTTGTTCCTATAATCAAAGAATGATCCAACTTTTACATGTCATCATCCAATTTTCCCAGCACCATTTGCTAAAGAAACCTATTTTCTCCATTCCTCTATCTTGGGTCTTTTATCATGAATTACATATTTATATATGCATAAATTTATTTCTGAGCCTATGATTCCATTCCATTGATTCATGCATTTATTTTTGTTCAAACACCATATTATTTTAATTACTGTTGTTTTTTAGTATAAAGTCATATAACATGGTATCTCCATTTCTCTTTTTTCTCAGGACTATTTTACCTAGTCAGGATCTTTTATGGTTCTATAAAAATTTTAATATTGTTCTATTTCCTTGAAGAACACTGGTGGTATTTTAATAAGCATGACATTAAATTTCTATATTGCTTTTGGTACAATAGTCATAGTGGCTATATTGATTTTCCCCATCCAGGGCATGTCTTTCCATCTCTTTACATCATGATCAATTCTTTAGTAGACTCTTCTCATTTTCTTTTTTTTTTTAAATGTATTTTTTTTTTTAATAGAGGCATGTTTTATTTATTTATTTATTTGTTTGTTTGTTTTGTTTATACATGCACTGGGTACAGTCAGAAGCACGGGAGGGTGAGAGAATTTACCAGAGCCAGAGCGGGGAGCAGAGCAGGCAGAAGGACCGAAGTACACTGCTGAGGGGAGCAGCGGGCGGCAGGAGAGGTCTGCGCGCCATGTGGGACCCTCCTCCGGTGGCTGGGGAGCAGCCGGGGATCGAACCCGTGCCACAGAGGCCGCGGGCAGCTTCGCAACCCAGCGCTCAGCCGCTGCGCCACCGGGGAGGCCCGACTCTTCTCATTTTCATCATATAAGTCCTTCAATTCCTTAGTTAGGATAATTTCTAGATATATGATTCACATGCAATTGTGAATGGAATTATTTTTTGACGTCTCTTTTTGTTCATTAATTGTATATAAAAATGCAACAGATTTTTGTACGTTGATTTTGTAACCAGCAACTTTACAGTATTCATTTATTGTTTGTAATAGCTTTTTGGTGGAGTCTATGTTTTCTACGTATGTTATTATATTGTATGAAAATATAGTTTCACTTGTCTTTCAATCTGGATTCCTTTTATTTTCTATTGTTTGATTACTTTAGTCAAAATTGCCAATACTAAAATAAATAGGAGTGGTGCAGTAGGCATCCTTGTCTTTCTTCTCATTTTAAAGGGAAATCTCTGAGTTTTCCACCATTAAGAACTATCTTTGTGGGGCCTCCCTGGTGGTGCAAAGGGTAAGTCTTAGCACAGTGAAGCTATCCATAGCCACTACAGTACAAGTTCAATCCCCGGCCAGGGAGATGACCCGCATGGGGCAGCAGACCTCTTCTGTCTCGCCCACTGCTCCCCTCAGCAGTGTATTTCAGTAGAAACCCCTGTTCTGTTCCCCACTCTATTTCTAGTGAATCCTCTCACCACCCCCATACCTCTGGCCTGCACCCCAGCTCTTGTAGGCATAAATAAAAATCTTTTAAAAAAAATTACATTTGTGATATATGGCCTTTCTTATGTTGAGGTAGGTTCCCTCTAATCCCATTCTGTTTAAATTTAATAAGTGGGTGCTGAATCTTTGTTTTTAAGAAGCTTTATGATTACTGCTTCAATTTCCCAGAAATTGAATGATTTATTCAACTATTCTGTTTTTCCTGGTTAGTTTTTTTTTTTTTTAAGATTTATTTATTCATTTATACAAGCACTGGGTATAGTCAGAAGCATAGGAGGGTGACAGAATTCACCAGAGCCAGAGCGGGGAACAGAACAGGCAGACTGACAAAATACACTGCTGAGGGGAGTAGCGGGCGTGGCAGGAAAGGTCTGTCGCACCATGTGGCACCCTCCCCAGGGGCCAGGGCTTGAATGGGTGCTGTAGAGGCTGCAGGCAGCTTCACAGTCCAGCACTCAACCGCTGCACCGTGAGGGGTGGCCCTCTTCCTAGTTAGTTTTGATAAACTATATTGATCTAGAAATTTGTCCATTTTTTTAAGGTTATTGAATTTATTGTCATATAGTTGTTCATTGCAATCTTTTTTTTGTAAAGATTATTTATGCATACAAGAACTGAGGTACAGGCCAGAGGTGTGTGTGTGGGGGGGTGAGAGAATTCACCAGAGAAAGAGAGGGGAACAGAATAGGCAGATTGACTGAAATACACTGCCGAGGGGGGCAGCAGGCGAGTCAGGAGAGGTCTGCTGCGTCATGTGGGTAGCTCCCTGGCTGGGGATCAAACTCATGGTTCAGTGGCTGTGGAAAGCTTTGTAGGTTGCGTCTTAACCCCTTGCGCCACCAGGGAGGCCCTCATTGCAACCTCTTATCCTTTATATTTCAAGTGTGATAATTTCTGCTCTTTCACTTCTAATTCTGTTTATTAATGTATTCTCTTTTTTTTTTATCTTCTTGAAGAATGAATTCTTAATTTTACTGATCTTTTTATGCCTCTTTGATCTCTATTTCATTTATTTACACTCTTATTTTTATTATGTTCTTCCCTCTACTAACTTTAGTTCTTGTTTGTTCTTCTTCAAGTTGTTTTAGTTGTAATATTAAATTGTTTATTTGGGATTATTCTTGTTTTCTAATTTGAGTCTGTGTGTAATTATCTTCCACCTTAAGCCAGTTTTTTGCTGCATCACATAAATTCTGATAGCTTGTATATCCTCATTTTCATTAGTCTCGAGGTATTTTTTTTTTTATTTCTGCTTTCACTTTCTCTTTAATTCAATAACTATTAAGTAACATATTGTTTAGTTTCTATGTGTTTAATTGTTTTCCAGGTTTTTTTTTTATAGTTGATTTCTAGCTTTATGGCATTATGGTCACAAAGAGTACTTGGTATGATTTCAGTCTTTGTAATTTTATTGATAATTAACCTATATTCCAATATATGGTCTTTCTTGAAAATGTTCTATGTGCACTTGAGAAAAATGTGTATGCAGTGGTTTTGGGTGGAGTGTTCTGTAGACATCTATTAGACCTATTTGGTCTCACTCCTCATTTAAAGTTATTGTTCCGGGCCTCCCCGGTGGCGCAGCGGTTGAGCGCTGGGTTGCGAAGCTGCCCGCAGCCTCTGCAGCGCCGGTTCGATCCCCGGCTGCTCCCCGGCCACGGGAGGAGGGTCCCACATGGCGCGCAGACCTCTCCTGCCACCCGCTGCTCCCCTCAGCAGTGTCCTTTGGTCCTTCTGCCTGCTCTGCTCCCTGCTCTGGCTCTGGTGAATTCTCTCACCCTCCCACGCTTCTGACTGTACCCAGTGCTTGTACAAATAAATAAATAAATAATAAATCTTAAAAAAAAAAAGTTAAATTTAAAAAAAATAATAATAAAAAAAAATAAAGTTATTGTTCCTTTGTTCATTCTCTGTATTATTGATCTGTCCCTAGTTGCACATGGAATATTAAAATCCCTTAATATAATGTGTTGCTGTTAATATCTCTTTTTATGTCTATTAGTAATTGCTTTATATATATTGATACTCTATCACTAGTGGACATATTTTTATAAGTGTTATTTATTATTCTTCCTTTAATTGTGATTCAATGTCCATCTCTATCTCTAATTAGTTTTTTTAATTGGTAATCTATTTAATATGATGTAAGTACAGTTGTTTTTGACTTTTATTTTTATTCTCATTTGCTTTTAGGATTGTATTCTAGTCTCTAACAATAAATCAGTACTTGTTTTTAGTGGGAAGATGAATTTTCCATAAGCAGCAGAAGGTTAAGTATCTCCTGCCAATTCTTTCTTATAATATTTCCACTAAGAAGTCCATAGACAGTTTCATGAGTACCCCTTAAAGGCTTCTCTTCTTTTTCTTGATGCCTTTAGTATTCTTTTCTTGTCATTAGTATTTAGCATTTTTACCTTGTGTTGAATATTGTGTCTATCTATTGATAGTATTGGCCCACTTGGAAATTATGGTTAACCTTCCATATTGAGATGGTTCTCAGAAATTGTTTCTTAATTTAAATAAAAATTCTAATCCTTTCTCTTTCTGGGACCAACCCCATCTTCCCCAGATATGGATATTTCTTCTCTTTAGGTTATCTGAAAAGACTCCAAAAGAACTTTATATCCTCTGTCTTTTAATCAGTTCCCTGAATTGCTTCTCCTCTTCTCAAATCAGATTGCTTTTAGTTTGTATGTAACTGATTCTTCCTTCTGGCAAGAAAACACACAGAACACTGTTCTCTAATTTACCCTTCATTCCATTCCTAAGAGCTAAAGATTTTAAGAAGTTCTAGGATAGAAATCTGAGATGGAATTCCATTCTATGTGATTCCCACTGCTTTGGTTGACAAAATGGTTAATCATATATTTTCCTCCCAAAGAAGTTGATAATTGCTCTGAAAATTATCCATTGTATTTTATCTACCTATTTGGCTACATTTAAAGCTCAGAAATGGACCTCTTGAGAAATGTAAAACACTCCCTTCTCCCATCATATAAACTAGAATGAGTAAAATGGATTTTATCAGTCATCAGGTATAATTAGGTTACCCCAATTATATTACTTCAGGAGTCTCTGTAACCTTTTCTCTCTAGGTCTCTTCACAGTTATTATCAATTATTTTAGTAATTCACTGCTTAACATCTAAATTCTTAACATTGATACCATTGTTATCATCAACCTCCAATTTGCTACTTGTTAGCCAAATATGGATCACAGGCAGTACGTTTCATAATCATCACAATGAATATTCAGCAATCTATTTCAATTTACAGCAAAAGCAAACAAGAATGACGATGCATTTATAGGCATTTGCTCTGAAAGCAGACTGGATGCCAGTCTACAGGCACTACAGATGCAGAGTCACTGCTGAAGATTATAAACATCTTTGCTACTGCGAGAACCTCCTGGGCAACAGAGCCACAGGAGACATCTCAGTGGAAAAGGACACTTGGCTTCAATTCTAATAATGTGAACAGTTAATTAAACCCAGGTTGTGGACTCCAGGGTATGCTTTTGGTCACCTCTGCAGCAGGCAAGCCTTCCTCAGGTGGTTTAAAGCAAGCCCACACCACCCTGACATCCAGGCTCCCCCAAGAAGAATCAAGTTTCTTTTCTTCTGCCCCAAACTACAATACATTAAATAAATTTTCTCTTGCTAGTAATTTCTCATGGCTTTTTACAAACCCCTCTTGTGGTTAATTTTAAGGGCATGGAAATAAAAAGGACAACAAGTAAAGAAGTGTTTGCCCTTGGACAGAAGAGAATTGAATTTTAACCCTGACAGGCTAGAAGTTAGATTTCTAGCCTGTTTCTTCATATTTTAAATATGGGAGCTCATCTTCAAAGCTAAGCTAGGTTTCATTTTTACCTACAGCAGACCCTCTAAGACAATTTTTCAAACGGGAGACTGCAACTCACTGGTAGGGCAAATAAGTTTTTTAATAGAATGAAATATATCAGAATAATACATCCCAGAGAGCATGAGCAATATGAAACTTATTGTTTTAGTTGCATCTATGTGTTGGAAGCTCATATGAATAGAAGTAAAAAAAAAATTCACCCTTCAAATGTAGAGACACAAAAATAGATTATTGGTTGTCTAGTGCTGGAAGTAGGAATGGCGAATGTCTGTAAATGGAGGTCAGGCTCCTTTTGAGGGTAATGGAAAGGTTCTAAAATTAGACTAGTGCTGTTAGCAGTTGAGATGAAGGCTTAGATTAAAAAATTGGGGATGGATGCTTCACAAAACCAAAAACTGGAGGTGTGGGTAGAAATGATTAAAAGAGTCATTAAATCATCTATAGAAATGAAAAGTCTTTAGGCGCAGACTACTACAAGAAATCTTCAGGTAAGGATTGCTATAAAAACATGGAGCTTGTCACTTCCCAAAGGAATTAATCCCCAAAAGAATATAGGGTAAATGAAATAGGCTTTTTGTGCCTCTAGCCTCTGTGGCTATCACCTGTGGCCTTCATGGTGTTAAAGCAGAAGGCATTTGAGAGTGTGGGTTCAGGCACGCATGCCTGATTGTGGACACCTTGAGTATGGTGTGGGCATGTGCAAGTGTGAACACCTGAACCTAGAGCCTGAGGCTATAGGGTGGCCTTACTCAGAGACAGAAATGTCTATGGCAGAACAACTATGAGAAGAGACCACAAGAGAATGCCAGAGAGTGCCCTAAGAAAAAAAGATTTACTGGGGGCTGGGAGGCCTGCCAGCCTCCTGGTCCCCCAGCCTCCCTGCTTTGCCAGCCTACGGGCTTGCCCCACAACAAACCTGCCTTGTGCTTGCTGGCACAACAACTGCACTGGCAAATGCAGTGCTTTTTTTTTTGAAAGATTTATTTTGAAAGATTTATTTTATTTATTTATGCATATAAGAGATGGGGTGTAGGCCAGAGGTGTGGGATGGGAGGGAGTGAGAGGATTCACCAGAGACAGATGGGGGACAGAACAGGCAGATTGACCAAAATACACTGCTGAAGGGGTGCAGCAGGCAAGGCATGAGAGGTTTACTTGGCCATGTGGGTCAATTCCCTGGCCGGGTATTGAACTCGTGCTGCAGTGACTGCTGATAGCTTAGTAGTGCTGATGCTTAAACCCTTGTGCCACAAGGGAGGCCTCAAAATGGAATTCTGGTGCTGCAGAGGCTGTGGACAGCTTCACAGCACAGCGCTCAAACAGCCTGCGCCACTAAGGGAGGCCCTTTTTTTTTTCCTTTTTAATTTTTAAAATTTTTTATACATTGTTCATTTTTAAACAATATTTGCATCCCCCCGCAGGTGTAGTCCCCATAGAATTTCCTTCCCCAATGCACCCATACACCATCACCTCAAAAATCAGTTCTTATCCCAAGACTGTCCACCTGTGTCTCTGCAATCTTCTCTTTCAACAAGCCTTTTCCTTTCAAAAGCAGAAGGAACAGCAGCAGATCTCTTATGGTCTATGTTATACAGGTGCTTTTTTTTCCTTTCTCCTTTTCCTAATAAACCTGACCTTTTAAAATGTAGCCTTTGTCTGTTTGAGTCTATGCAAACTTCTTTTCCTTAGTAAACTCATCATGCATTGCTGAAAGGGGAACTCTACTGAAAATATTCTCGGAGGTAAACCCAAATACCTAGCTCATCAAACCCCAATATCTCATCACAACCCCATTAGTTGTACAACTATAAATATACTAAAATCATTAAACAATGAAAATGGATGAATTTTAAGGTACTCACACCTCAATAATTTAAAAATAATTGCTCTTGAGGGTTGTAGATAGTTTTAGGGCATATGAACTCTCCAAAACTGTATCACAAATGTTATTTCTCCAAGGAAAGGAAATACAGCTTTTACCAGATTCTCCTTATAATAATGTTTTGAAAGTATCCATTTATTTAACCAGTTCCCTCTTGATGAGCACTTAGGCTATACTCATTTTTTTTGCTTGTTTTCTGTTTTTGTTTTTTTTTTGTTTTTGTGGGACCCTTACCGGCGGCCGGGGATCAAATTGGTGCTGCAGAGGCTGCGGGCAACCTCGCAGCCCAGCGCTCAACCACTGCGCCACCGGGGAGGCCCTATACCCAGTTCTCTCTTTATCCAAGACCCACAGAACCAGCTGACTCAACTGTCAATTTCCTTCTAGCTCTAAAATTCTTTGATTTAAAAATTTTAAAGTTTATTTTAACTTTGTTTTCTAAAAATTACAGTGATAAAGTTTGGTTTCCAAAGCATTTGCAAGAGTCTGTCTATACAATATTCTGGGTTGATTTAGATTACATATATTAAAACATTTTTAAAAATAAACTAGGGCCTCCCTGGTGGCACAAGGGGTTAAGCACTGAACTATGAAGCAATCTGCAGCCTCTACAGCAAGAGTTCGATCCCCGGCCTGCCAGGGAGAAACCCACATGGCGAGGCAGACCTCTCCTGACTTGCCTGCTGCTCCCCTCAGTAGTGTATTTCAGTCAGTCTGCCTGTTCTGTTCCCCATTCTGTCTCTGGTGGATCCTCTCACCCCCCGCATCTCTGGCCTGTACCCCAGCTCTTGTATGCATAAATAAATAATATTTTAAAAAATATAAAAATTAAATTACAAAATTAAAATAAGCTATGTTTGAATGCTGTGAATTACAATATTATTATCTTCTCTATTATATTTGATCCATTTTTATTATACTTACTGCATTTAGTTTAGGTACACAGTTTTTTTTTAATCATACTGCATCCGCAATACATATGCCAATTACACATTACAATGATAGTTGTACCTCAATTTTTTCTCTTTCCTTGTGATCTATATAATTCCAAGGGTGGTAGAACTCACAGACCACCCTTTCACTGATATGCATACCCTTTGGTACTGAACGAAACCAGTATATATTTCCCCCAAATATAACACGATGGCATAGCACTTTGATGAAAGGCATTTAAGACATAGCTAGAAGAATACTCTGCCCCTCCTTTTTCTTTCTGAAAGATATCTTCCATAGATATGGAGGAAAGAAGACATTCATTAGCTTAGAAAGAGGACCAGAGGGATCTGTAAACAAGCCTTACTCCATTAATTTCCTCCCATATATTTACTTTCCCACATTTTGTTGCCCTTAGAAGGCTAAAAAATTCTTTGTCCTGTCAGTTTTTCTACAGATTTCTTGTTCTTTAGTGAAGATGTTACATGAGTTGGAATTCTAAATTGTCCTTTTGAGTTACTTTTGGTTTTAGTTTCTCTCCTTTGATGTTTCAATGGGTATATTAACAAACTATTTTCTCCTGTTAATCTGTCTTTTTGTTAAAGATTTCAGCTTAATGGGCCTCTGTGGAGGCACAGGGGTCAAAGTCTCAGCGCTATCACACTATCTCCAGTCACTGCAGCAAGAGTTCCAACACCCTCCAGAGAGGTAACCCACATGGTGCGGCAGACCTTTCCTGTCTTGTCCACTGCTCCTCTCTGCCTGTTCTGCTCCCCATTCTGTCTCTGATGAATCCTCTCGCCCTGCACCTCTGGCCTATATCCCAGTTCTTGTACATATAAATAAATAAAAATAATTTTTTTTTAAAGTTTCAACTTAAAACATAAGAAGAGTAAAGGTAAAGTTTTGTCACTTCTATAGTATCAAAGATAAAGGAGAGTCAAGAGATATAAGGGGACCAAAAAGAAACAAATAATGGGGAAGGGAGGTAATTCTGTATATTTTATGTGGAAAAAAAAGACCAAAGGGAATTATTTAATGAATTGGCAATATGGTGATAGGAAAAGGCATTTTAGGATAAAAGCAATGTTTCTAGAAAGAGGTTGTATTTGACTCTTATGAATGGCTACAAAATGTCAACGAACTTCATTAATGAGGTTATGGGTTACTTCATGGCAATGAACAAGTATAGTTCATTGAATAATGGTAAAAGCAGGACCTTACACATGGTAAATATTTAATGTTTGTTAAATTGCAGTGTGATTGTATATTGCACAATGGTTGGTAATGAACAAAGTACTGAATATAACCTAAGTATTCACCAAGCAGGGACTGGTTAAACAAATTGATACTTTCAAACCATCAGAATGAAGATATATATTTACATATGCTGTTATAAGAGGAAGTCCTGAATATAGTATTGAGTGTGAAAAAAAGCAATGAGAACAATATCACTAGTGAGGTAAAAACTAACAGGATAATTTTATATATGATACATGTCTGAGCGGTTGCAAGAATGTTTATGGTGGCTGGCTCTAGGAAGTGTTATAGTTAGAAAGGAAAAAAGTATGTCTACTTGTCTGATGGATAAAGAAACTGATGCTACTTTACCCCAAATCATTGGACACCATGTCCACTGATGATTTTTTCAAAAATCCACAACCAAGTAGACATAGATATAAAACCATAGTAATCTCTGTATTGTTTAGTCAGCAGAATTCTGTGTAAAGCATGTTGCTTTTATACAGATGGCAAGTCAAGTTTTAAAATACTACATATTATGGACTGTAATTCTTTTTGAAGAATAAAATTCTGTCCCTACTTGCTAAAAAAAATAAAAAATAAAATAAAATACTACATATTTTCCATAAACCTCCTCTTCCTTCTAGCCCTTATAATTCTTTCTTGTGGAGCCCAAGTTCTTTTCATCTGGCACTTCTCTCTGGCTATTAACAACAGTGGAATGCATCTGGGTACCAACTCTTGTTTCCAATTTATATGTCACTTCTATTACCCTAGCCTTAAGAAAACCCTGAACTTCTGATCTGCCATCTTGGCTCTCCAACGTCACAATCAACACTTTTTTTTTCACTGTACTTTAATTTCTACCTATTTCTATTTCTTTATTCTATGTAGCACAGTATCTTCCCCTTAACTATGCAACTTCCCATGCTCTAATCCACTCACAAACTCCCCAAATAATCACCTCTGCTAAGAGTTCCATATCTCCCTCTAACCTTGGCTATTTTGATATCTTTCACCTCAACACAAGTATTTTGATATTTTTGTACACTCTCATACTCTTGGCCACTAAACTCTATGTATCTGGCATTGAAATGATATAGAACTTATCATAAGAATACTTTTTAAAAACTAACAACTGTAACCCATAGTTGGCAGTAGAGTATATAGCTATGAAGCATAGCTTTAAAATAAGATTTGAAATAAATCTAGGTTTGAATCCTAGTTCTGTCATTTAATAACTGTGAACTATGGGAAAATGTTTTAATATCTATTTTCCCATTTGTAAAGAAAGGATAATAGTGCTGACTTTATGATTTTTCTGTGGTGATTATGTGAGATGAAGCTAGTAAAATGCTTAAGATATTAGTGGGCTCAACATTAAGTGCCAAACGCTGGAAGGGATCATGCTCAGTGAAATAAGCCAAAAAGAAAAAGAAAAATACCGGATGGTCTCACTCATAGCAGGAATCTAGAAAACTTAAATAAGGGACCAGGAAAATGAATAACTATAAGAAAGTGAAAATCAAAATCAACAAAAAACTATGAACCAGAGACACTTTTAGGGGGGCGGGGGCGGGAGGGGAGGGATTGGGGTCAGAATGGGGGGGCTGCAATTTTATGGGGAATATAACAATAAAATTTATTATCTAAAAAAAAAAAAAAAAAAAGAAAGTGACCTATATGGTCACCATTATAGATACTTGCTATTTATACTTCAGTAAATACCCTTTTATAATTTTCTCTATCCATATACAGGTTATCGTTTAAAAAAAAAAAAACAAAACATTAAGTGCCAAATAAATGTCCTTCCTTTTGTACTCATATCTCCATCAGTTTTCCATAATCTCAAAAATCACATCCTTCTTTTCCCCAATCCCTATCCCACCCAGCTTTCAATCTTTCATCTTCAACCAACACCCATCACCTTTTTGGAGACCAAGAAAATCAAACTCATCATGCCACTTAGATTAAGAAGTTATTAAGGAAAATACTAAATCTATGCCTTCAGGCATATAATATTTCATGCCTTACCCTTTTGGCAGTAGGCTAAGAAAGTTTTCTTAATCGTAAAACTCGAGGTTGTAATCTCAATGAGTAAATCCACTTTTTCATAAATAATGAAAATCTTGTGCTGCATTAAAATGCATCAAAAAAGCTATCCAGTGTCCATTTATATTAGTTACAGTTTCCAAATTTATGGTATAATGCCAGAGAATATATTTCAGGCTCAAGTTCCATTTTTAGAGAACTGCTCTAAGGATCATCAGACACCTGTCATGTTTATCAGCCAGAATATTTAGGCACCGGGCCTCCCCGGTAGCATGAATCTGCCTGCAACCTCTGCAGCGCCAGTTCGATTCCCAGCCAGCCAGGGAGATATCCACATGGCACGGCACACCTTTCCTGTCTCACCTGCTGCTCCCCTCAGCAGTGTTTCCCGTTGTCTGCTTGTTCTGTTCCCCATTGTCTCTGGTGAATCCTCTCACCCTGCCGTGCCTCTGGCCTGTGCCCCAGTTCTTGTAAATAAATGAATATAATAAATAAATATATATAATATAATATTTATTTATAATAAATGTAAATAAATAAATATAAATAAATAAATCTTTTAAAAATTGTTAAGAAAGAATATTTAGGCACCATTGGGCTTTTAAAATAGAAGATAAGTCTACAATAAAGACATATTTTTAAACCAGAGGATTTTGTTGTTGAAGATCATGATTTGAATTCCAATACTATCTTATAAGACCCAAGATAATACAAGACTGTAACTTCAAACAAAGTCAGATGAGGGGAAAAAAGTGGATTTGCTGAAGACTAAATTTTTCTTCCCCCATCCATCCCTGCACTTCCATACCTTGATTGCAGTTCCTAGACTCAAGTGAGACTGTACCTAGCCCTCATAAAAGCCCTCACTGGAATGGAGAAGGACATTCGAAAAACCCTGATATGCCAAAGGATCTTTTGAGCAGAAAGGAAAGTTCAGAGCTTTCCTTGAACCTAGCTTAAACTCAATTCCCTTACTTTATAGAACAGGAAACTAAGATTCAGAAAGTCAAAGAAAACAGTTCTAATGTGGAGTCTGGATTGTCAGAATTATAGTAAAGCAAAATTCAACATATCTGACTTGTATTTCTCACCCAATCTCAGGCTCTGAAGCATAATTGGTCTAAGTGATCTTGATACCCCATCCTCTTTTGGTAGAGACTGGGTTGTGAGTAACTATGTAACCCAGTACCAATCAAACAGATATTAACAGATGTTTCCTGCATAGGATAATATCTGGAAAAGGTTTTGATCCCTAATAAAAGAGAACAATGAAGAAAACTACATCTGAATATGAAGGCAGTTGTTTGAGGATGCAATTGTAGCAGATATTAGCCACAAAGGAACCTCACTATATCGAGCATTAGAATGAAAAGTCAACCCACGGAGAATGGCAGAGAGAAAAGATGCAAAAAGTGGTGATGACTAATAGTGTTGTTGAACTGCTGCATCAAGTAGAGAGAATTATCTTTGGATTTATTGTTTGAGATAATTAATGTCTTTAATATTAAAATATTGACAAGTTGTTCGTCAAATAGTATGTCACGTGTTAGTCAACTAGTCTGTCACCTATTGTCTATAGGGCTCCAACAAAAAATGTCTGTGATAATTTACTACACTTATACCAGACTATAAGCCCCCCAAAAAGTAGGGACTATGAGTTATTTGTTTTTGAAATCACAGAAACTAAAACAATCTAGAAAAAAAAAGTAGGCCTCAGTTTGTTAAAGGATTACAAATGGCATAGCCACTCTGAAAAATAGTTCATATTTTCTTATAAAATTAAGCATAAGTTTTCTATATGACTCTGTATCTTCATTCTCAAGAATCTACCCAAGAAAGTGAAAACATATATTCACATAAAGATTTGTAAACAAATGTTCACAGCAGCAATATTCATAACAGCCAAAAACTGGAAACAACCCAAATATTCTTCAGAGAGCAAATACTTTTTAAAAAATGATATATTCATATAATGGAATAGTATTCAGCAACAAAAGCAAACAAATATTGGCATATGTTACAATATAGATAAGACTCAGAAACGTTTGCTCAGTGGAAGTCAGACACAAAAGACTTCATTACTGTATGATCAATTTATATAAAGTGTCCAGAATAGGGCCCCCCCGCAGCCTCTGCAGTGCAGGTTCGATCCCAGGCCGCCGGCGAGGGTCCCACATGGCATGACAGACCTCTCCTGCCATGCCTACTGCTCCCCTCAGCAATGTCTTCTGTCCATCTGCCTGCTCTGCTCTCCACTCTGGCTCTGGTGAATTCTGTCACCCTCCTGTGCTTCTGACTGTACCCAGTGCTTGTATAAATAAATAAATCTTTAAAAAAATAAAATAAAATAAAGTGTCCAGAATAGCAAATGTATAGAGACCAAAAACAAATCAGTGATTACCTTGGGGCTGGGAATAGGAATAGGGATTGACTGCAAATAGGCACAAAGGAAATTGGGTAAGGATGATTGAAATGTTTCAAAACTGGTTGTTGCAAAGGTTATACTTACTATAAATAATTGAATTGTGTACTTTCAAAGGAAAAATGTATGGCAAGAATTATATGCCAACCAAGCTTAAAAATAAAAGTGTCATTACTGAAATAAAACAAAAAAATTTTTGAGTTATTGAAATACATAAAACCACCTGTCAAGTATTTGATGCAGGCAACAGTCTCCAGGTAGGTTAAGAGACATTATTCTGGCTGAAAAACTGTGACAGTTCAATCCAAAGTGAATGAAACAATACAAATATGGAAAGCTCAATGCAAGGGGAAATCATTGAGAGCTGATTTAAAGAAAGACATTCTTAAGAGGCAGAAGAATTTCATCTGGGTTTGGAAGAAATGGATATACGTGGGCAAAAAGGAAAACTGTTTAACATATTCTGGTACGGAAAAAAAATTAAGGAAAGGAAAATATGTATTGTTAAATGTTAGGCTGAGTGTTTCAGTATATATTCAAAAAGGGCTATTTACAGTTACTTAGGTTTTAAATTGATATTCAATACGTTTTTTAATGTTTTCTTAAGCCTTCAAGATCAATATTCAAATATTCCACTTAAAAATCTAACAACTGTTACATCAAACAAGAAAAATCATTGTCCTATATTATTTTATTAATGTTCAACTAGCACATGTAGAAAAGATTAAAATCACCTTGTCTCTGTTTAAATACTTAGTTAATTATATATGTATATATTTTTAAAGATTTATTTATTTATGCATACAAGAACTGGGGTACAGGCCAGAGGTGTGGGAGGTGAGAGTATTCACCAGAGACAGAGTGGGGAACGGAACATATAGATTGACTGAAATACACTGCTGAGGGGTGCAGCAGGCAAGTAAGGAGAGGTCTGCTGCACCATGGGGTAGCTCCCTGGCCAGAGATTGAATTCATGCTGCAGTGGCTGTGGGTTGCTTCATAGGTTGCTTCTTAACCCTTGCACCACCAGGGAGGCCCTTAGTTAATTATATTTTATCCCACATACAAAATTATACATTTAATAGATTTTACTTGGGACAAATAATTTAAATCCTGAGCAGGCACACTATAGCCCTAATAAAAAAGAGCTTCCTTCCTGAGTTCCCACGTAACTCTTAAAGATCTAATAAATTACATCTTGTGGATCACATCTGTTCTTAAATCATGCAGAACTGGGCCTCCCTGGTGGTGCAAAGGGTTAATGACAGCACTATGAAGCTACATGCAGCCTCTGCAGCACCAGTTGGATCCCCGGCCAGCCAGGGAGCTACCCATATGGTGCAGCAAATCTCTCCTGTCTTGCCCACTGCGCCCCTCAGCAGTGTATTTCAGTACCTCTGCCTGTTCTTCTCCCCATTCTGTCTCTGGTGAATCCTCTCATGCCCCTTACCTCTGGCCTGCACCCCAGTTCTTGTATGCATAAATAAATATTTTTTTAAAAAATGCAGAACTACTTTTTAAAATGACCCAAATTCTATTACATGTTCCTGTAAGTCATGTATAAACCAAATACATATTTCAAATGGAAATCACATGTGTAATCTCTCAGATTAAACAACATATACATTTTTCTAATGATTGTGGAAAATGTACTTACATCAAAGCATAAGTATTATGGGTTTGATTTACTTCATTTAATTCATATTTAATTTTAAGCCCTCTTAAACATCAACTCTTCCACTTAATTATCAAGTAGAATAAAGTTATTAGATCAAAGTTATAGGACATTGATAGTTATTTATTTTCCAGAAACTTAAGACTAGGACATGGGATTTGAGATATACATCTCTATAATTTTGCTAGAATCACAAATGGACTATACTTTTTAAATATAATTTGTGTTGGGCAGCCCATGCCACTGAGCAATCAGTTTTAATTATCTAACTGGGGTAACTAGAATATTATACTCTTAACTTGGTTGCAACCAGCTTCCTACATAATTTGATTTGATTCTATTAATCTCTTTGCAGACTTTTAGGATTCTTCAAACTTCCCTATGCTTTTCATCCTGGTTAAATTTTACAAGACTTTCATATTATGATCTGGGTCTAGACCTAATATGTAATCTTTTTTTTTATATATATAATTTTTTTTATAGAGGCATGTTTTATTTATTTATTTGTTTGTTTCTTTGTTTTTTTATACATGCACTGGGTACAGTCAGAAGTGCAGGAGGGTGAGAGAATTCACCAGAGCTAGAGCGGGAGCAGAGCAGGCAGAAGGACCAAAGGACACTGCTGAGGGGAGCAGCGGGTGGCAGGAGAGGTCTGCGCGCCATGTGGGACCCTCCTCCGGTGGCCGGGGAGCAGCCGGGGATCGAACCGGCGCCGCAGAGGCTCCGGGCAGCTTCGCAACCCAGCGCTCAACCGCTGAGCCACCGGGGAGGCCCTAATATGTAATGTTTTTAAGGGCAAACTTGGTTTTGCAATGTATCCAGCTCATAGTGTCGTAGGGCCTTTAAAGTTCTTTCTTACCAAAGAACAGGTGCCAAAGAAGGAAGCCTGTAAGATCATGAATTTGATGTCCAACTCATGGAAATTTCAAGATGGAAGGTAACGTAAGTGTTTGAAAGGTGAGAGTGGAAGTGAAGAAAGCAAGTTTAAAATGGTCCAGGAAGACTTCACTGCCTGGGTAAAGCGGTAATAGTTGCCTGGTGGAAGGGAAATGGAGAAGATAGCTATGAGTATGTAATTATAAAGGAGAAATGGCTCTGTTCAAAGTCTCTGAAAAATTTATGATGGTAAATCCAAAGTATTGCCACCTGACATATAGATAATACGCACTGAAGATGAAGATGTGTGACATGACAGAAACTGAAAGATTTGCAAGGGGATTAAAGTTTACTAATATAAATGTAACAAGCATTAAGGTTGATTGCAAAGGTAAAGTGAAGAAAGAAATTTGATCTTAGAGCTCCAACCATCTAGTAGAGAGAAGCCCATAGCAAAAAAAAAAAAAAAAAAATCTGATTAAAAAATGTGCAGAAGATCTGAATAGACAGTTTTGCAAAGAAGACATATAGATGGCCAACAGACACAAGAAAAAAGATATTCAATATCACTAATCATCAGGGAAATGCAAATTAAAATCACAATATCACTCACCTTACATTTGTTAGAAAATTATTAACAAAAAGACAAGAAATAACATGTGTTAGGATGAGGAGAAAAGTGAACCCTGGTATACTATTAGTAGGTGTGTAAGTTGGTGCCACCACTATGGAAAAAAGTGTTGAGGTACCTCAAAAAATTAAAAATAGAACTGCCTTATGATCCAGCAGTTATGCTTGTGGGTATTTATCTGAAGGAAATGAAAATACTGGGTCAAAAACATAAGTACCCCTGGGCATCCCTGGTGCTGCAGCGGTTGAGCACTGGGCTATGAAGCTGTCCACAGCCTCTGCAGCGCCGGTTCAATCCCCGGCCGCCAGTGAGGGTCCCACATGGCATGCAGACCTCTCCTGCAGCACCTGCTGCTCCCCTCAGTAGTGTATTTTGTCAGTCTGCTTGTTCTGTTCCCCGCTCTGTCTCTGGTGAATCCTCTCACCCTTCCACACTTCTGACTGTACCCAGTGCTTGTATAAATACATAAATCTTAAAAAAAAAAAAAGTACCCCTAAATTTATTGCAGCATTATTTACAATAGCCAAGACATAGAAGCAACCTAAGTGTCCACTGACAGATGAATGAATAAAGAAAATGGTTTATATGTATATAAATGTTTTATACATACTTACATATGTACATATACGTAATATATTCAGACATAGATAAATAATATTATTCAGGCATAAAAAAGGAAATCTTACCATTTGCAACAACGGATGGAGCTTGAGAGCTTTATGCTAAGTGAAATAAGTTAGACAGATAAAGGCAAATACTGTATGATTACATTTATGGAATCTAAAAAATAATTAAAAAAACAAGCCCATAGATACAGAGAACATACTGATGGTTATCAGACGTGGTGTGTGTGTGTATATATATATATACATATATATATGTGTATATATATACATATATATATGTGTGTATATATATACATATATATATGTGTGTGTGTGTGTATATATATATATATATATGGTGGGGAGGGGTATAGGTACAGTGGTAGGGTGAACAAAATGGATTGAAGTGGTTAAAAGGTATAAACTTCCACTTATAAAATAAGTCATGGGGATGGACCATACAGTGTGGTGACTATAGTTAGTAATATTTCTACTATAGTAAAATAGTGGTTTTATGTATTTCAGAAAATGACCTCCCCTCCCTACACAAAAATGTCCATGTACCTAATCTCCAGAATCCGTCACTATGTACCTAACATGACTAAAGGGATTTTGCAGATGTGAATAAATTTAAGAATCTTGAAATGGACCAACTGTTCTGGATTATCTAGCCGGAACCAAACCAATCATCTGAGTCTTTAAAAGTGGAGAACCTTTCCTGTTGCACAGAACCAGTGAGATGGCCTCATGAAAAGGACTAGACTCGCTGTTGCTGGCTTTGGAGACAGTGGAGGGGCCATAAGCCTAGGAATGCACATGGTCTCCTAAAACCTAGAAAAATCAAGCAAATGAACAAGAACTAGGATATAGGCCAGAGATAGGGTGTGTATGTGGTGGGGTCTGAGGATGTGTGTGAAAGGATTCACCAGAGACAGAGTGGGGTATAGAACAGACAGATCAACTGAGATACACTGCTGAGGGAGCAGTGGGCAAAACAGGAGAGGTCTGTTCTGCCATGTGGGTCAGCTTTCTAGCTGGGGATCGAACTCGTGCTGGCAATAGCTTCATAGTGCTGTGACTTAACCCCTTACACCACAAGGGAGGCCCCAAAGGATGTTTTAAAGAAAAGATTTTCGGTGTGGTTATGAATAGTTAATATCATTTAGTATGTGAATAATCAAGCAAAATCTTACTTTCTTAATTTTTAGAAAATGTTTTCTTATAAAACTTAAGTGTTACAAAGGACCTTAAAGATAAAATATCATCCATTTATTATAAATGCCTTTTAAGTATTTTTCATGTGACAAAATGAATTCCTCTAACAGAAGACAAAATTCTTAATTAGATGACAGTAATATGAATAATTCAGTAGGAGCAAAGAAATTTAGTACAGATGCATTGACTCATTTATAAAGCTAGAAAAACCCTGTCTGTTGTCTGTGAAATTTCCCAAGTTAAATTGGAGAAAACCTACTCTGGAATGGAATGAACATTTAGCACGTTAATCCAAGATAATTTATTGGCTTAAAAAATAGTGGCAGGTTATTAAATAATTTGCATTCACTAGCAGAATACAGCAGCATTGTGACAAAAAACCTGTCTGACTTAAAATTAAATATGATGCATTTGCTAACAAAGGATCATGTAATTTAAAACCAAGACTAGAAATTCATAGGTTAACACTGCCTTTTTCAACATTTAGAATTCTCTTCTTTAGGAATGGATTCAGCATAATTTTTAAGAAAACACCTCAAGCTCTTCTCCAAGAATATGATTAAATCATGACAACATTTTTAAAAATGGATTTCCCGGGCCTCCCTGGTGGCGCAGCGGTTGAGCGCTGGCTTGCGAAGCTGCCCGCGGCCTCTGCGGCGCTGGTTCTATCCCCGGCTGCTCCCCGGCCACCAGAGGAGGGTCCCACATGGCGCGCAGACCTCTCCTGCTGCCCGCTGCTCCCCTCAGCAGTGTACTTCGGTCCTTCTGCCTGCTCTGCTCCCCGCTCTGGCTCTGGTGAATTCTCTCGCCCTCCCGCACTTCTGACTGTATCCAGTGCTTGTATAAATAAACAAACAAATAAACAAATAAATAAATAAATAAATAAATCTTTAAAAAAATAAATAAATAAAAATGGATTTCCCATATAAAATTGTTCAGCTATTGAAAGTATATCATTTTCAATTACACATGGGAATCACAAAAAAACAGCTAGTTGGTGTTGGCTCAGGAAGGCAATGTTTTGTCTACACATTTGGGTTTTTTGCTTACCAAACTTTCCTTTCTTGATTACATTTCTCAACATCACAAGGATTTTTAGTTTATTATAGAGTATTCATCATAACTCAACTTATAATTTCAAGCTAAGTATGACTCAGGATGTCCTGGATTTTTTCCCTCCATAGCCTTCGGTTACCTACAGGTTACCTGTACCCAATGTACAGTCAGTTTAAATCAGAAAACTGTGATTCTTCATTCCAATGATATTCTTCAGAAATGTGAAGACATCTGTTGGACAGCCAGTCTAAAGCACTTACCTTTTAAGTATAAGTGAAGTTTTCTTAAATTTCAGTTCTTTCCTTTTATCAGCACCTGATGAAACTAGACTATAAGTATCTTCCAAATTATTTGGTATTTTCTGTGCAGAATTGTATGTCAATATAAACCAGTCAAGAATTTTTAAAAACGACAATAAAAATTCTAAGGCAGATTCAATAAATTATAAGGTTTCTGGGGACCTCCCTTAAGACACAGCACTATGAAGCTATTGGCAGCCACTGCAGCACGAGTTCAATCCCCAGCCAGGGAGGTGACCCACATGGCACAGACGACCTCTCCTGTCTCACCCGCTGCTCCCCACTCAGTCTCTGGTGAATCCTCTCACCTCCCCTGCCCCCCGCATCTCTGGCCTGCACCCCAGCTCTTGTATGCATAAATAAATAAATCTTGAAAAAAAATAAATTAAATTATAAGGTTTCTGATGTATGGTTTGGATTTAGGTCAGCTTTTTGGTAAGTACTCTTACTTGAAGGTCAAGGAAGAATTCATTAAGCTGAAGCTTTTATTTGGGTGGAATCTGTAATACTTTAAAACTAGTAATTAAACTACTTTTATTATACATCATAAAGATCAATGAGTTCCAAAGACAAAAGATGAATGCTCTGTGCCTAAAAACAACCAAGAGAGAATTTTTGTGGAGGACAGACAGACTGTGCAGATTCCATGGAACACTAGGATCCTGCATTCCCTTGAGCTGTCTCACTGCCTGTTTGGAAGTAGCTGGAGAAAAGGTTGGAGTGAGCAGCACCACTAATCAATGATATAGTGTATGAGGCAGGGTGGGTGGATGGGGGTAGGAGGTGTCAGAGAGACTTACTAGTGGGAATAAGAAGAGGAATGGATGCTAAGACGATAGATTAATGGATTCTAAGAGTACAAAGAACCACTGCGGGGGGAGGCCTCCCTGGTGGCACAAGGGGTTAAGACTCAACCTATGAAGCTATCAGCAGCCACAGCAGCATGAGTTCAATCCCCACCCAGGGAGCTTCCCACATGGTGCAGCAGATCTCTCCTGTCTCACCCGCTGCTCCCCTCAGCAGTGTTTCAGTCAATCTGCCTGTTCTGTTCCCCACTCTCATCCCCCACACCTCTAGCCTGTACCCTAGTTCTTGTATGCATATATAAATAAATCTTAAAAAAAAAAAAAAACAACCACCACTGGGGGCAATGGAACTGGCTAATGTGCAAATTGTAAGTCATGATAAAATCTGGTTAATACTTCCAATGGTTTTATTTCTACAATTTCTGGTAATCTGAATAAAACAAAGATTCTTAAAATTCTAGAATTTTTCTCCAAAAGTTTAAGTATTAGCATCTCCCTGGTGGCACAGCGGGTTGAGCATAGTACTGAAAAAACTGTCTTCAGCCTCTGCATTGCGGGTTTGATCCCGGAGAGCCGCGGAGATACCCACATGGCATGGGAGACTTCTCCTGTCTCACGCGCTGCTCACCTCAGCAGTGTATTTTGGTCAGTCTGCCTGTTCTGTACCCTGCTCTGTTTCTCTGGTGAATCCTCTCACTCTCCCATACATCTGGCCTATACCCTACTTCTTGTATGAATGAACAAATAAATCTTTAAAAAAAAAAGTTTAAGCATTAGTTAATTCTGAAGAAAAAATAGTAGAATTAAAAAAAATGTTAGCAATGAATTTATGGACTTGGTCATTATTCAGTTTGCTCCAAATGCAACTAGAGGTTATATTTAGTGATTCTATATTTCAGTTCTCATCAAGTATAAAATAATTATACACAATCACTCATTTCAGAGAGACATGAAAATTCAGTTTTTTTAAAGAACAATAAATAAAGATCTACCTTAAATTATTGCAAAAATTGCACCACAGGGGCCTCCCCTGGTGGCGCAGCAGTTGAGCGCTGGATTGCGAAGCCAGCCGCAGCCTCTTCAGCGCCAGTTCAGTCCCCGGCGAGGGTCCCACATGGTGCGCAGACCTCTCCTGATGCGCTTGCTGCTCCCCTCAGCAGTGTATTTTGTCACTATTGCCTGTTCTGTGCCCCAATCTGGCTCTGGTGAATTCTCTCACCCTCCCACACTTCTGACTGTACCTAGTGCTTATATAAATAAATAAATAAATCTTTAAAATAAAATAAACACTATTTTTAAAAAAATTGCACCACAGTTGATATTTCTAAGGTTTATTTTTTTAACGCAAATACCAGAGAAATTTACATATATTAAGAACACAATAAATAGGAATTTTTAAATGTTTGTTTAAATTATAACAATAGCATATTACAATTTAGAAGAAAAATATAGTATTTATTTTAGTCTAATTCCTCACATGGTACAGGTAAGTCAACGATGCAGTTAATGATGCAATTCCCATGTTCACACTGGGAATTATGGTCAAAGGCAGAAACTGAACCCAGGTCTACTAATACCTGGTCCATATTCCTTTCCATTCCACTTTATCAGAAAAAATACTTTTTTAAAAGATTTTATTTATTTATACAAAAGCTGGGGTACAGGCCAGAGGCACGGGAGGGTGAGAGCATTCACCAGAGAAAGAGCGAGGAAGAGAACAGGCAGACTGACTGAAATACACTGCTAAGGGGAGAAGTGGGCGAGACAGGAGAGGTAAAGAAATATGGCTGTTATGGGAGAGGTTTTTCAAACAAGAAGAAAAAAAACTGGATCAGTTCTGTTGTTTTTATAGGAGTAGTAGTAGCATAAATTCAGAAATTACCTCTTTTCTATTTAAGTGAAAGGAAAGGGCCAACATTCAAGAATCTGCGTAAACCACTATAAGGAAGTACAGTTTCTTCTCACATTTGTTTTCTCATGTCCAAGAAAATTAAGAATTGCTCAGGTCTACTGTCCCCAGGGCACAGATGACAACAAAATGCACTGATGTCTGCCCTATGGCTTCCAGACTGGATTAAAGTGATTGGTAGAATAAATGTGTGTTATGATTGATGGTCTTCTAAATTTAATGAAGCTATAATTACAGCCAATCTTACCTCATGTTCTAAACAAAATATTTACTGTATGCAATGAGAACATCTTTGTCCTACTTATGACCTGTAAAATGTCTTAGAATTATAGCCTAACTGCATGCTTTGAAATGATTAAATATATATTTAGCAGACTAGTGAGGTTTGTAGTCAAAAATAAAATGTTAAACCAATGGGTTTTGATTTTGGTGGGGTTTTTTTTTTTGTTGTTGTTGTTGTTGTTGTTGTTTGTTTGTTTGTTTGGTCTTGGGTTCCTAGGTACACTTGTGTCTGAAACCATGTGCGGGTATTTACAAGTCATGCTTATTGGAGAGAAATAAGACCTTAAAATTTTGGGTTTTTGTTTTTGTTTTTTCAGAAAAGGGCTTCTATAACTTCTGTAATAATAGGGAACACATAGAAATCTATATAGAAACAGACTTTGAAAACTAAAATACAAAATGAGGCTATTTAAATTACTTTTAAATATAACTAGAATTAATATCTCTTACTTAAATTTGTAGAGTTTTTATCATCTTTAATATCTTTAAATTCTTGCTTAAATTTTTCATTATAACAAACATCCCTTGTCATGATTTGACACGTCATTTTCTATCGTTAGCAGATATAGAGCCACTGAGTGGGTCCATACTATGTGATGACCTCCAGTAGGCAAGGAATTACCTGTTTACAAACAAATGTTTGTACTGTTAAATATAACTCATAAATGTGTTATTTCTATAGAAACTGAATATGCTGGTGAGGGCTCAGGATTTCCACTGATTACAGACTGAGGTATAGTTCCCTTCAGGGTTCTTTATTTTAATTGTGCCTATAGACAAAGAACTCACTTCATTATCTCCTCTCAGGTGGGTGGTGGAGTGGGGGTAATCATGGTTTATTTTTATCCTACATGAAAGTTCAGAGGTAGTCATATATAAAAAAACCTTCACTATCCAGAACTGAATTACTTGACCATATCTGGCACGAAGGAGACTTAAGAAATGCAGCCTTCTGGGGAGTCAGGTGCCCAGATGAATACCAAGGACTTTATTAAGAGAGAACAAATGAAAAATAAATTTGGGGGAATAATAAATAGCAGTCTCTTCCATACTCCACACATTTTAACACGGTATTAATAATTAAATCACTTGTACATACGATCTGTCATCAGAATTCCTTTAATCTTAGTTGGACCCTCACCCAAACTAACATTATTCAATTTTTAAGCCACTCAACTGTACTTCAACACAGAGAAAAAATAATTGGAATCAATGGCAATATAAAAGAAAGCAATCAAATCTCTAAGCAACAGGTTACTTAGAATTTGCAGTAAGACATATTTTAATAATTAAAACAGTTTGGTATTGGAACAAAAACAGACACACAGACCAATGGAACCAAATAGAGAGCCCAGAAACAAAACCACACTTATATGGACAACTAATCTTTGACAAAGGAGCAAAGAATATGCAATGGAATACAGACAGTTTGTTCAATAAATGGTGCTGGGAAAACTGGACCACCACATGCAAAAAAAAAAATGAAACTAGACCACTACCTTTCACCATGCACAAAAATCAACTCAAAATGGATAAAAGAACTGGACATAAGACCTGAAACCATAAAATATATAGAAGAAAGTATAGGTAAAACACTACAAGACATACATCGCAATAACATCTTTAAAGACTCATCACCCAAAGCAAAGAAAGTCAAGGAAAAGATAAATACCTGGGATTACATCAAGCTGAAAGTTTCTGCACAGCAAAAGAGACATTAACCAAAACAGACAGACACCCCACTGATTGGGAAAAAATCTTTGCACTCCAGTCAACTGATAAGGAACTGATCACAAAGATATACAAAGAACTCACACAGCTCAACAAAAACAAAATAAACAATCCAGTCAAAAAATGGGCAGAAGAACTTAAAAGACATTTCTCCAAAGAGGAAATGCAATGGCCAACAGGCATATGAAAAAATGTTCAACATCCCTTATAACCAGGGAAATAGAAATCAAAACCACACTGAGATACCACCTTACACAAGTAAGAATGGCACAAATCAAAAAAACAAGCAACCGGGCCTCCCCGGTGGCGCAGCAGTTGAGTGCTGGGTTGCGAAGCTGCCCGCAGCCTCTGCAGCACCAGTTCAATCCCCGGCTGCTCCCTGGCCACCGGAGGAGGGTCCCACATGGTGCGCAGACCTCTCCTGCCCACGGCTCCCCTCAGCAGTGTACTTCGGTCCTTCTGCCTGCTCTGCTCCCCACTCTGGCCCTGGTGAATTCTCTCACCCTCCCATGCTTCTGACTGTACCCAGTGCTTGTATAAATAAATAATAAATCTTTAAAAATAAATAAATAAAATAAAGTTAACAAAAAAAAAAAACAAGCAACAACAAATGTTGGCAAGGATGTGAAAAAGGAACTCTCCTACATTGCTGGTGGGAGTGCAAACTGGTCCAACCACTATAGAAAGCTGTCTGGAGGTTCCTCAGTCTACTAAAAATGGAGCTACCATACAATCTGGCAATTCCACTCCTAGGGATCTACCCAAAGGACACAAAAACAGTGATTCAAAAGAGTACCTGTACACCTATGTTTATTGCAGCACTATTTACAATAGGTAAAACCTGGATACAACCCAACTGCCCAAAAATAGATGACTGGCTCCTTTCAACGTTCTGGCCCATCAGGATGGCTCCTGCTAAGAAAGGTGGCAAGAAGGGCCATTCTTCCATCAACCAGGTAGTTACCAGAGAATACACTATCAACATTCACAAGCGCATCCATGGAATTGGCTTCAAGAAGCGTGCCCCTAGAGCACTCAAAGAGATCCGGAAATTTGCAGTGAAGGAAATGGGCACTCCAGATGTGAGCATCGACACCAGGCTCAACAAAGCTGTCTGGGCCAAGAGAATAAGGAATGTCCCCTATTGTATCCGTGTATGGTTGTCCAGGAAACATAATGAGGTTGAAAATTCACCAAACAAGCTGTATACATTGGTTACCTATGTGCCTGTCACAACTTTCAAAAATCTACAGTCAATGTGGATGAAAACTAATCACTGATTAGCAAATAAAGTTACAGGGTCTCACTGGTGGCACAGGGGGTTTAGCACAATACTCCCCACAGCTGTATATTTTTGCCTGTTCTGTTTCCCACTCTGTCTCCGGTAAATCCTCTTGCCACATGCGCCTCTGGCCTATCCCCCAATTATATAAAGAATTTATTCATGCAAAAAAAAAAATAGATGACTGGATCAAGATGTGGTACATATACACAATGGAATATTACTCAGCAATCAAAAAAGATAAACTGATGCCATTCGCAGCAACGTGGATGGAACTAGAAGGAATTATGCTCAGTGAAAAAAGCCAGAAGGAAAAGGAAAAATATTAGATGGTTTCACTTACAGCAGGAATACAGGGGAACCAAATAAGACATTCGTGAAAAAAAAAATAACAGTACAAAACACAACAAAGCAAAAACAGACAATTATAAATCAGAGACATACTGCAGAGTAGGAGGAGGGAGAGGGATCAGAGGGGGGGAGGGAGGAGCACAGGGAACTGAGGTGATGGTGCACGGGTGCATTGGTGAAGGAAACTCTATGGGGACTACACCTGAGGGGGTGGGGGGAAACAAATATTGTTTAAAAATGAACAATGATGTAAAAAATTTTTAAAAATTAATATAAAAAACAATAAGACATATTTTAGAAGTGAAAACAGATTGCATAATAGATTTCACTAATTAAATCTATAAGCAGATTTAATTACTCATTAAATTCTGGGTTTGAATCTTTTCTTTCTAGTGATTCACTGCATGTTCTCAAGATAATCTGAAATGCTACATTAAAAAAAGGACCCAGTAGGGCCTCCCTGGTGGCACAAGGGGATGTCTCAGCATTATGAAGCTATTCTCAACCACAGTAGCAAAAGTTCAATTCCCAGCCAGGGAGCTAACCCACATGGCGCAAGCAAACCTCTGCTGCTTTGCCCACTGCTCCCCTCAGCAGTGTATTTCAGTCAATCTGCCCATTCTGCTCCCCAATCTGTCTCTGGTGAATCTTCTCAGCCCCCGCCCCACGCCTCTGGCCTACACCCCAGCTCTTGTATGCATAAATAAATAAAATAAATCTTTAAAAAAAAAAAGGACCTAAAAGTTGGCTAGTTTACTATGCCAGAAACATTTCAAGGTGCTTCACAAAAGACGTACAATGACTTACCAACTGTAATGTAATCTGTGCTCTCATGATAAGGAATGAAAGCAGAAGGAAGCAAGTGAGTCACTACAACTATTTACTTCTATTTTTGATACGATTATAAAGGAATTGTCTGTTTCGATTTTAGCCGCTTCCTATGTGACCATGCACAAAGAATGTAGGTGTGGTAAGTAAAACAGAAGAAGCTATTTTAATACATTTTCATAACACCTTACATATACTTTTGGCAAGGCTCACAGAGTGCAATCTTGTACTGAAACAATTATACTATTGCAATTTTTTTCTTCAAAAAGGCAGCTTATTCCTATTTTTGCTAATATAAGGTCCTAATTCGGTGTCCTCTAACTTCCTGTTTACTTGATTCTATGTAGTATGATTTAAATTATCTGTATTGAATCTTTTGACATTTAAATGTTTTTCTTTTCCTTTTGGCCAAGATTATTATGTATACAATCACTAATACTTCCAAGTTTCTGAGCTTTGTATAGAATTTGGAGGGAAATTAGATAATGCTCTTCTCACTTATTGTATCATTCATCAGAGACTCACTCTCTTATCCCTAGTCTTCTGATGAGTTCACCGTTTCATCCTTGGCCTTCCTGGCTTTTATACACTTTCATTCTTTGTGTCCTTGGCAAGATGAAGGAATACCTTGAAAATATGACTAACAGTCAGAATGGTGAATAAGAATCTGGTACATCCAGAGAGGATATCCTATGATGAGTTCAATTTAATTTCAAACTAGGAATTTCTAGCAGCACCTAGCAAATAAATCTAACAACGAGGGTTAGTAGAAATCACAACTGCTATAGTGCTGAATTTTTATACTCAGTGTTTGGCACTTTCTTTATGGTAAAAACTAGCAACAGCTAATATTTATCAAACAATGACTGTAAAAACACTGTGGTATGTACCATATACATTCCCTAAGTCTTCATAAAAATGTATGAGTCAAAATATCCCTTGTGGCTTAATGGGTAAGTCTTAGCGCTACCACTATAAGAGCCTGAGTTCGATCCCTGGTCAGGTAGCTAACCCACCTAGCTGCTGCTCCCTTCAGCAGTGTATTTCAATGGATCTGCCTGTTCTGCTGCCCACTCTGTCTCTGGTGAATCCTCTCACCCCCGCCCCTGTCCATACCTCTGGCCTACACTCTAGTTCATCTATGTAAAATAAATAAAATAAAAATCTTAAAAACAACAACAATGTGTGAGGCAGGATTTTCTTTCTAGTTTTACTACAAAGGTAACTGGATCATAAGGAAATCAAGACTTTGGCCAAGGTCACACCAAATGTGACAAGTGGGAGATACTAAAACAGGCAATCTTACTCTGGAACTCATGCTCTTGCTCCCACATTAATCTATTTTATTCCTTTGTACATGATCTAAGTCATAGTCACAAAAAGATATTTCTCCTAAAAACAAAGTTGAAGACATCTTGGATTCCTTGGTACATATATGACCACAGTAGGAACACCAATTTGACCCTGCCTTCTAGAACACAATTTATTGATCCCTGGATGGGCATCTGTTTAAGATGGGTCATCAAGAGCCCTCTGCCAGGATATACTGAATCAGTTCAAGTCCCAGTTTTACCTGTCTTCTTGAAGAGCAAAAATTGTAGACTTAGAAGCTCGTAGCAGTGGCCATTTTCTATCACATGAATGAGGTTAAGAGAAAAAAACTAGTACACAGTGAAAGAAAAACAAAGCAAACTGTTAACAGAAAAGCAGAGATTATTTCTTGTGTTTATTATATTGGACAGACTATAAAAAATGGTCCCAAATTTTCATTCTCCTTCCTGCATGCCTCTGTCTTTATAATATGACTTTGCAATTCTTATCAAGAGATGGAACATAAGATCTCATTGTTTGAATCTGGGCTAGACGTGTGACTGGATCAAAGTGATGCAGTACCAGTTGTAAGCTTAGATCACAAGAAGGCTTCCATGTTTATCCCTTTTTGCTAAGACCTATCCACTCCCTATATCATGCTTGGCTAGCTTGGTGAAGGAATAAGGACCACACCAATGGTGCTCCAGCCCAGGCCATCTTAATAAATCAGTCCCTAAGTGATTCACCAGCAGACCAAGGAGACAAGAAAAATTCAAGTTGAGATGATCCAGACCCACTACAAATAAACAGAACTGCCAACCGATGTACAGACTTCTAAAAAATAATAAATGGTTGTCACTCTAAGTCACTAAGTCATTGGAGTGGTTTGTTATGCAGCTTCATCATCATTAACTGATATAATTACCTGAGGTACTTTTAGTCATGGCACATCCCACCACGAAGGTTCCATGGATCATACTTGTCAGTCTAATAACAAATTTTCCAATTTGTTTTGTTTTCTCACTTGAGGAAAATTTTCAACCATTAGTGTCCTAATTGGGGCCTCCCCTGGTGGTGCAGGCAGTTGAGCTCCACACTGTGAAGCTGTCCGCAGCCTCTGCAGTGCCGGTTCGATCCCCTCCGGCCAGCGAGGGTCCCACATGGCGTGGCAGACCTCTCCTGTCTCGCCCACTGCTTCCCTCAGCAGTGTATTTCGTCAGTCTGCCTGTTCTGCTCCCCACTCTGTCTCTGGTGAATCCTCTCACCCTCCTGCGCATATGGCCTGTACCCCAGTTCTTGTATAAATAAATAAGTAAATCTTAAAAAAAAAAGAGTCCTAACTGACGAGGGCTTTAAGGGTTCTGAGAATAGAAGGGACAACATCTAATTTTTATTCAGTCTAGTAAGATGTAACCAGGTCTGTGATAGGGTGGCTCAAGGATTCTAGGTAGGGGAACAAAAGGGAGTATTAATTAGGTCTAGTCAAGAAAATAAAAACCGGTTCTAATGAAGATAAACTTAATTTAAGAATTTGATTTAAAAATCTGAATTTTTCCTTCAACCTAATAAAAGAGAAATCAAGATTAAATTTCATTTGGAAAAATAAAAGAGGCTGATATTTCTTACAACCAGAGCACTTAAGGGAAAATCAAACATACAAAACAATGTTGGATTTCCACAGGCCTCAGTATTCCCTATAAGATGGCATAAATAAGGATATCAATGTACTTCATGACATGCCCAAGGGTTGTATGGAGTCTGTTTTCAGTTGCAACAACTGAAAAGTTTACATATACACCTAAAGCGTGAAAATGTTAGGGGGAAAGGATGTCCTGTGCAAACTCCATACAGGCTTTGTGGACGCCACCCCCACTCCATTAAGACACTGGGAATTACAAATCCCATGATCCCCAAAGGGAAGTTGCAAGGACCTAAGGGTGGAGTTAAGCAGCCATTTTCTGTTTGTAAATAAAACCAGCCATGTTAGTTGGGTCGGGGGCACTTGGCTCGCGCTCTTGGCCAGGCAGATTTGGTCTCAGCGGGTCACTTGGGATTCTAGGTCGGGGGAATGAATGCATTTAAGAATGCATTTAAAAATTTAGGATGAATTTAAGAATTTATCTTCTGTTGGGAGAGACCCCGCGCAGTGAGCAGAAGGGCCTTGACCTGAGTCTCTAAGGCATGTGAAAACACATGTGTCTCAGAGGAAAACCTCTGAGTGAGTGGACCTGGTGTTGAGTGCCCGGAAAATGACCTGCGTAGAGTCATACCTCAGTATCTCCACAGCCAAAAACTAATTAGGAGCAAAACTTCTCTGCTCTTGCTAGTGGATGATTAGATTACGTGCTCTGGCTAATGAGCAATCAGATTACGTATAGGAGCTGACCACCTGGCACCCAGAAGTCGGGAGTAGGCAGATATCAGCAGCAAAGTAAAATAGTTAATCATTTAAGTTGTCACTGTATGGTACGCTTTGATGTTTTGCCCAATGCACTCTGAGAAAGTATATAATGAGCACCAAGACAATAAAAATTCACTGCATGCTGGACATGACAGTCCCCCGTGTCTGATTTCCCTCACCGTAATGTCCCAGGTTCAGGACTCACTAGAAGTCCACAATCTCCCTTTTTTCTCCCTGAGTTGTACATTTCCTCATTTCCCTTCCCTTGTAAATAAACCTTTTGTTAACCTTTTGTGTGTGCCTGCAGTGTAAGTCCCTTTCAAGCGCACGGGTGAGGACCCACAGTCAGGCAACCCGTTTTATATTGGGGTTGCCCGGTAACAAAATGGAGTCCCCTTTGTCACTCCCATCCATATAAAGATCCTTCTCATAACAGGAACTGACACTATTAATGAAAGAACAAGAACTTTGATCTTGTACCTTTCCTGAAGCTTGGACAAGTAAAACCTGGATGGAGAAGATAAAAGCCTACAAAACTGTTCCAAGGAGTGAACTGATTTTTACTGTTTGTTATGCAATAGTGAATCTGCTTTTAGGGCAGTATCTTTGATATAAAAATGCTGAATAGGTGATTTAAGTTAAGTATTACGTGGTGTTTATTATTTAACAGGTAATATTCTGTTTCAGATAAATGTTTTCTTTTATAACTTTGGTTTGAGATCTCACTGTCCTACAAATGTCACTTGTTGATATGGATAAGTATGCGTATTTGTTTGCAGGCATGCAGACAGGAAATTGGAAACTGAGCTCTGGGAAACTGAAGGAGCTGTTTTCTTTAGTAGTCCTTGCACACATCAATGCTTCTTTGAGGTCTCCAAGTATTCCTTCCATGTGCTATGAGAAGGAAAATCCCTCACACAGGCAAGGGGTACCATAACAATGGTGATAGGGAAGTTCCTTCAGGGGTCCTGACAATGAACATGGATCCAGTTTATCTCTGCATAAACTGGGTTAAGAGTGCTTACAAACTGTTCTTTATTAATTTGCCTTTGTGTATTTTCTATATTTTTAGTGGCATACAAAAACTAAATAATATGTTAGAAAACTATACCAAATGAGGGAAACAAAGACTATTAACTAATTTTCATTAAAAGCAAGACCTGCTTTGTTTTATGCTTATGCCATAGTTTTTAAAGAGCATGTGAAGGGCCTCCCCGGTGGCGCAGCGGTTGAGCGCTGGGTTGCGAAGCTGCCCGCAGCCTCTGCAGCACTGGTTCAATCCCCGGCTGCTGGCGAGGGTCCCACATGGTGAGCAGACCTCTCCTGCCACCCGCTGCTCCCCTCAGCAGTGTATTTCGTCAGTCTGCCTGTTCTGTTCCCCGCTCTGGCTCTGGTGAATTCTCTCACCCTCCCGCGCTTCTGACTGTACCCAGTGCTTGTGTAAATAAATAAATAAATCTTTAAAAAAAATAAATAAATAAAAATAAAGAGCATGTGAAAATAAGTGTCTTTCACTTTTTGAAATACCATTAGTTAAAATGTAATTTCCATTCATTAGTGACCAGATTAACTGGAGCACAGCATTTGGGTGTGTACTGATAATTTGGTTAACATAGTCTTTTATAGTCTCATGGAGCTTGGTTTGTTTATCTTTTCTTAGGGGGAAACGCTAGGGCTGTGACTGGGAAACTAATCCTGGTAAATAGGTCTTCAAGCCACTGAAGTCACTTGTTTGGTCCTGTTTGTTACATAGTTAACATCCATCCAAAATTTCCAGAGATTTGCAAAGCAGTTATACGGAGATTAAACAACACATCTGTGTCTTCCTGTTAGCTCTGGTAGAAGAACATGTATCCACGGAGTTGGTTTTTTTTTTTAAGATTTATTTTATGCATAAAAGAACTGGGGTACAGGCCAGAAATGTGGGCGGTGAGAAGATCCACCAGAGACAGAGTGGGGTACAGAACAGGCAGATTGACTGAAATACACTGCTGAGGGGAGCAGCGGGTGAGTCAGGAGAGGTCTGCCGAGCCATGTGGTAGCTCCCTGGCTGGGGATCGTACTTGTGCTGCAGTGGCTGTGGACAGCTTCATAGGTTGCATCATAACCCCTTGAGCCACCAGGGAGGCCAACAGGAAGTCTTAAAGTTGGACCTTCTTAAGCACTTATCAGTGGCCATCTACCTTTGATTCCTCAATTTTATGTATTGTCAGGTCATTTGTTTTGAAAAATACAATTTAAAAATAGACCATATACTTTCAATGAATGAATTATATGGTGTGTAAAATATATCTCGATAAGGCTCTTGTTTGCTCATTTTAAAGAGGGAGCTAGGGGCCTCCCTGGTGGCACAGTGGGTCAAGTGCAGCGCTGTGAAGCTGTCCGCAGCCCCTGTAGCACGGGTTCCATTCCCCGCCGGCCAGGGAGATAGCCACATGGCGCAGCAGACCTCTCCTGTCTTGCCTGCTGCTCCCCTCAGCAGTGTTTTTGGTCCATCTGCCTGTTCTGCAATCTGCTCTGTCTCTGGTGAATTCTCTCACTCTCCCGTGCTCTGGCCTGTACCCCAGTTCTTGTATAAATTTAAAAAAAATAAATCTTTTTTTAAAAAAAAGGGAGCAACAAAAGGGTAACATATTAAAACAATAAAGTGCTCTGAAATCATGGATTATTTGTTCAATGAGCTAAGGCCTAAACAGAAAAAGAAATATAATCAGCTTTTAAAAAATAAGCATACTATGTATAATTAGGATTTAGATCATTGGTAAAAGGTAAAAAAAAACAAAACTGTCCTACCCCCAACCCTAAACTTTAAGAACACTTGAAGAAATATTCTTACTTACAAACTATAAAATCACAACTCATTTATAGTATTATTGTAAGAAACCAAGAAAAAATAAGAGGAGGAAATCAGAATTCCGTAAATACAAATTCAGTTATGAAAGCAATATTTAAATTCTGAGAATGGTGTATATATTTATGTGTGTATATATATATATATATGTATATATATATATATATATGTGTGTGTGTGTGTGTATACACACACACACATATACACACACACACACACACATATATATATATACACATATATATATACACACATATATAGTAGTCAGCCCCCAAGGTGAACCCACTGATTCCCACTCCCTGGTATTCATAACCTATGTAATTCCCTCCCACGCAGTATTAGGGCTGCTCTGTATGACCAATAGTATATGGCAAAAGAGATTGGTTATCAGTAACAACGTTAAGAAAAAAACAGTGTAATTGCTATGCCAGCAGTAACTCTTTCTCAGACAATTTGCTCCAGGGGAAATGAACTGCCATGTCATGAGCAGCCACATGGATAAGCCATGTGGCAAGAAAATGAGGCCTCCGACTAATAGCCACACAAGTAAGCTAAGCAGCAGATCCCCAGTTAAGACTTCTGATGGCTACAGTCCCACCTGACAGCTTAACTGCAATTTCATAAGAGACCTTGAGACAGAACCACCAGCTAAGGTCTGCCTGGATTCCAGAAACTGTGAAATAATAAATATTTGTTGTTTTAAGGTACTAAATTTTGGGGTAATTTGTTACATAGCAAGAAATAATTAATGCAGTAACAACTAAGAGAACTGACAAAAATGTTGAGATCCCAGACTAATGAAATATTGCAGGTTTTTCTAGAAAACAAAGAAATGATGAAATTCTCTGAGACCATTTTTTGACTTGGATCTTCTAACCTATTGATTTCTTCTTTGCCAAAAGTTTTCAACACACTTGGCTAGAAGAATTTACTCTCTTGGGCCTCCCTGGTGGCACAAGGGGTTAAGATGCAACCTACAAAGCTGTTCGCAGCCACTAAAGCACCAGTTCGATCCTCCGCCAGGGAGCTACCCACATGGTGCAGCAGACCTCTCCTGAGCAGTGTATTTCAGTCAATCTGCTGTTCTGTTCCCCACTCTGTCTCTAGTGAATCCTCTCCCTCCCGCACACACACCTCTGGCCTGTACCCCAGCTCTTGTACGCATAAATAAATAAATACTTATTTATAGAGAAATAAATCTTAAAAAAAATAATTTACTCTCTTTATAAAGATGTTTTGATACAGGGCAGCAAGGGGCACTAAACTGGCCAAGGAGACTGCCCAAATAGTTTACAGGTCACTGTCTTAGTTCTTCACCCGCACGCACAATTGCAAGACTACTCAGGCTCAGGGAAAAATAACAAAGAGATATATTTAACAAACCAGGGAAAAACAAAGAATTACGTTACTGAGGCCAATAATTGCCTTACCTCACCCAAAGCAGTGTCCACTGTTCTCCAGTCCTAAATAAAAGCAGTTAAAATGGCGTCTTCCCACCACTGAGGATGCGGAGCTCCTCTACCGAACAGTAGGCCACGTGTCCAAGATGGCCACTTCAGACATGCACACTATGAAGCAATCTGCAGCCACTGCAGCATGAGTTCGATCCCCGGCCAGGAAGGCGACCCACATGACCCACAGACCTCTCCTGATTTGCCCATTGTGCCCCTCAGCAGTGTATTTCAGTCAATTCACCTGTTCTGTTCCCCACTCTGTCTCTGGTGAATTCTCTCACCCCTGACACCTCTTGTATGCATAAATAAATAAATCTTTAAAAAACTTTATGGCAATCATATACACGAAAATGTAAAAACTTGCTGTCTGAACAGCACAATTGCAAAATTTATCTTCCCCTTTAAAAAAATATTAAGGAGAACTTGCAATAAATTTCCACACTTGAAAGTAAAATTAAAATAATAATGTTTGTCAGTCTACTAGTTTAGTGAGTGAAATGAAAATTTTTTAAAAGGAGACAATTCGAAGTAGATTAACTGAATTGAAACCAAACAGTATGATAGTCATAAGAAAGTCTCACAAATTAATTATAGTTTGATTGCAACAGTCACAGGGTATAGATAAACAAAAGGCTTATAATAAGTAATAGGATAATTAACAAGTAGTTTGTAAGGCTAACTTATTCTCTGTAGGCAATAAGCCACTGCCTCAAATCTCACTCATAAAGTAACTGTTTAATCCAAAGTGTAAGTCCAGCAGATAACAATCAGGTCCTAGAGGAATGACGTATTCTAAAACCTAAGCAACTGTGATAAATGGTCATTTACATTCAAAACAGATGGTTGAAAAGGACCAAAAAGAAAATATACAACAGAAAAGTAGAAAATGATTAGATTGCATGTTGGAAACATTTTTGCATGAGAAACAGATTTTCTAAGCCATGATTCATTCAATACAAAACATCAAAATCAAACTCTCTAAGTAAATACCTGCTTGGCATCTCACCCCTTCTAACCTGTTTTATACCAAAGAACCTCAATCATAAGATGGGGTTGGCTGTATTTCAGAAATGCTTTTCAACAGTACAAAATCTTTTTGGAAACTAGGATTAGCTCAACACAAATATGGGTATGTAAAACTAGGCACTGAGTTATGCAATATTTATTCAAGTGAAATTCTTCCAATATTTTTTTGGAAGAGAGGTACTTTTCAATAATGCCATTCCGTAGAGCAACATCTTAGAAAAAGTGCATATGCTTATTCATCTTTTTTTTAATAATGTGCGCTCTTCTGAATAAAAAATATAAAAGTATGGGCCTCCCCGATGGTGCAGCGGTTGAGCACTGGGTTGCAAAGTTGCCCGCAGCCACTGCAGCGCAGGTTCAATCCCCGGCTGCTCCCCGGCCACCGGAGGAGGGTCCCACATGGTGCGCAGACCTCTCCTGCCACCCGCTGCTCCCCTCAGCAGTGTACTTTGGTCCTTCTGCCTGCTCTGCTCCCCACTCTGGCTCTGGTGAATTCTCTCACCCTCCCGTACTTCTGACTGTACCCAGTGCTTGCATAAATAAATAAATAAATAAATAAATAAATCTTTAAAAAATATATATATAAAAAAGTATGAAAGTATGATAAATCTCAGATTTTCTATGTACCTATTTTTTTTCTTATTTCAATAGCATTTATTTAGAAACAATTTTTGTATTCACCTTTATATGAAGGATTTCTCCACTATATTTTCCCAATTTTTTAAAATTCTGGGGAAACTCACTTTATTTGGATCTGCAAATTTCAAACTTCTTTCCCACATTTCACTCATAGCAAGTTTCCTGTGTATCAGGAATGAATTATCTCTACGTACATCCTCTATATAGTAAGCATCAGCATTACTTTCTCCATCTTGTCACTGGATAGTATGTATTTCCATCCTGACCTTCATTCTGCTCTCTGACTTGAAGAGAGAATTGAACTGCATCTTTTCTACACTCACCAACCATTATATACAGTCTTAAACTCATCTATTTCCCTGAAAGCACAGTGATGAACCCCCTTTCTCCTCTTTTTTTTTTTTTTTTTTTTTTTTTTTTATAGAGGCATGTTTTATTTATTTATTTGTTTGTTTGTTCGTTTGTTTTTGTTTGTACATGCACTGGGTACAGTCAGAAGCGCGGGAGGGTGAGAGAATTCACCAGAGCCAGAGCGGGGAGCAGAACAGGCAGAAGGACCGAAGTACACTGCTGAGGGGAGCAGCGGGCGGCAGGAGAGGTCTGCGCACCATGTGGGACCCTCCTCCGGTGGCCGGGGAGCAGCCGGGAATCGAACCGGCGCCGCAGAGGCAGCGGGCAGCCTCGCAACCCAGCGCTCAACCGCTGCGCCACCGGGGAGGCCCCCCTTTCTCCTCTTGACACCTGAAATCTGATCATTATCTGAAATTCAATCTATAACTAGTGGGTATGATATCATCTCTTTTTTTTTTTTTAATTTTTCTAGAGGCATGTCTTATTTATTTATTTATTATTTGTTTGTTTGTTTGGTTTATACATGCACTGGGTACAGTCAGAAGCGCGGGAGGGTGAGAGAATTCACCAGAGCCAGAGCGGGGAGCAGAGCAGGCAGAAGGACCGAAGTACACTGCTGAGGGGAGCAGAGGGCGGCAGGAGAGGTCTGCTCGCCATGTGGGACCCTCCTCCGGTGGCCGGGGAGCAGCAGGGGATCGAACCGGCTGCAGAGGCTGCAGGCAGCTTCGCAACCCAGCGCTCAACCGCTGCGCCACCGGGGAGGCCCTGATATCATCTCTTCAGAAGTCTTTTAGAAAACTCATTCACTCTTAAGATTTCAACTCTCACTTGAGTCTTAAATCTTTGTCCCAGCTATCTGCAGAAAATTACCATTAAGTTATGGCCTTGTCTAGAACAGATGATTTCTCTTTGCAATTACCTTTCTTAGATTATGGCCTTGTTATGATGATGATTTTCCCTTACCTCATGTCTGACATTGAGCCTCTCAAAAGTTGAGCTAAGAGAGGTTTATATATTGGTAGTTGATGGCAGTGATCCTAAGAAGCATGAATGAGAGCCTGGGGAATGGGACAAAGGAAGGAGAGACAGTGCAAAGATACCTTATTGAATTGGCTACCGCTATGGGTAACTGATGCCAGGTCTCATCAGGATCTTCTAATGAGTCTTATGAAATGCATCTCTGAAAATGCACATGGGAGATATAAACTCCTGTTCTCATTGATTGAAGATAGTGCTACTGGCAGAAACTCCCCTGAATTTCCTGATTGCAAATGCCTGAGTCTTTGCAGCTCTGCTGGTCTTCATTATGACATTAAGGAAGTTGTGGGGAGATAGTGGTAGGTGAATGTCTTGATGTGAGTTTTATCCAGTTGTACTGTAAGACTTGGGCATATGATATATTTTATTATTTAGTTTGTTATGTATGTCTCTTGTCTCACCAATGGAACTCTAAATGTCTCAGTGGCCACTGTCTATTTAGTGGAGAATTTTACCAATAACTATTACTACCTTTCAGTGTCTGCCCCCAATATTGATGTGAAAGCACTCCCCACCTAGTGTTTTTAAAATTTATGATTTAAATTGCTTTTTCATGATGCTATGATATTCTTATTACCTGGTTTTCTTAAGAGTATGGCATCTCTATATGGGAAGTCTGACCAGTTTAGTAACATAGTCACTGGCTACAGAAATAAAGCAAGCAAGCAAAGTATCTAAAGTTGTTAACACTGCACTCAATAGCTCTCACAACCCAGCTAACTAATCTAAATTTACAGACTGTTTTGAAATCTTTTACTCCTGAATCAAGATCTAATTATTCTAGTAACTTAAGGTTGGTTTCCATCACATCTACTTATTAAACCTTACCATTTAGAAAACATATTTTGCATTTTCTTCTCTAATTGTTCCATCAATTGTTTTTGCATTCTCTTCTCTAATTGGGCTGGAAGACTACCTGTCTTATATTAAGCCCAAGTTACGATGTAACTCAAACTATGTTTATGTGCTCCACACCAAAAGTACTTATTTAGACTAATTATAATAAAGTAAAAATCAAAATCAACAAGCAACTATAAACCAAAGACACACTGGGAGGGGGAGGTGGTGAGTAGGGACTATGGTCAAAATAAGGGGGTTGGGAATTATATGGGGACTATAACCAAGATGAAAATGCATACATTGTACAAAAATTAAAAATGATGTAAAAAATATATAAAATAAAAAAGTAATTCCAAAGAGCACCTGCACCCCTATGTTTATAGCAGCACTATTTACAATAGCTAAGCTTTGGAAACAGCCCAGATGCCCAAAAATAGATGACTGGATCAAGAAGATGTGGTACTTATATACCATGGAATATTACTCAGCATTTAAAAAAGATAAACACATGCAATTTGCAGCAACATGGATGGCGCTAGAAGGGATCATGCTCAGCGAAATAAGCCAGAAAGAAAAAGAAAAATACCAGATGGTCTCACTCATAGCAGGAATCTAGAAAACTTAAATAAGGGACCAGGAAAATGAATAACTGTAAGAAAGTGAAAATCAAAATCAACAAAAAACTATGAACCAGAGACACTTTTTGGGGGGTGGGGGGCAGGAGGGGAGGGACTGGGGTCAGAATGGGGGGGGTTGAAATTGTATGGGGAATATAAAAATAAAATTTATTATTAATTAAAAATAAATAAATAAATAGTGAATACACCATAAAAATAAATAAATAAATAAATAAATAAATAAATAAATAAAATAAAAAAGTACTTATTTATAGAATGTTCCTAAAAATGAGAAAGGAGAAAATAAGTTAACCCTTTGGGGACCTCCCTGGTGGTACAAGGGGTTAAGCACAGCACTGTGAAGCTATCAGCAGCCTCTGCAGCATGAGTTTGATACCTGGCCGGCCAGGGAGAAACCCACATGGCGAGGCAGACCTCTCCTGCCTTACCCGCTGCTCCCCTCAGCAGTATATTTCAGTCAATCTGCCTATTTTATTCCCTACTTTGTCTCTGGTGAATCCTCTCACCCCTGACACCCCTGGCCTGTACCCCAGTTCTTGCATGCATAAATAAATAAATCTTTAAAAAAAATAAGTTAACCCTGTTACAATATAATATACACAGTTGATCAAGTTCTTTATTTTATTAACAGTGTTTTTCAAATGTTGAAGATTAAATTAACAGAATACCTCCCCTAGAGGAAGTATAAGGCATTCTTTTGATCTTAAATAAATATCCTTAACATGTTTAAAGAGAAAAATCATGAATGTGACTAATACACTCATAATGTGAAAAATGTACTCATTCATTTAAAAATTCATTGACTCAACTATTGTGAAGCACTAAGATCTTATCCAACACTTTAAAAATTAGTTTCTATTTGTCAAAAAAAAAAATTAGTTTCTATTTGTCAACTCCCTCTAAAACAAATAAACAAAAAACTTAGAAACATAAAAACACCTCAATCACACCAACTCAAAGATAAACACAGTTAATCTCTGATAGATATCTCTATTGTTTCTTTGCTAGAGTCCTCTTAAACATCTCCATGGAAACGAACTGGAGGTTAAAAATAGTTAAGAGTCTGTGTTCAAGTAGACTGCCCATTTTCCAGTTACTGAAATTATGTTTTACTCTTCACGCTAACTTCTAACACATAATATGTACGAATATCACATTGTAACAGGGCGGTCCCCGGGAAAGAGGGAGGTTCCAGGTTTCCTGCCCCACCCAAAAAGAGGGTAGAGCTGAGCAGGGAGAGAAGACACTGCAGAGGAGACTGAGGAAGGAAGCAAGCAGGATGGAGAGCCAGGAGACTTGGAGGAGGCACATGGAGCCCAGAGACATGTGAAAAAACTGCGCTTGAGTTTTGGTCATGGACTGGTTGAAACAGATGTGGGTGAGACTTATGGGGAGGTGACAATGGCGGTTTTTGTACTTTTTTTTTTAAAGGAATTTTTTTTAAAAGATTGATTGATTGATTGATTGATTAATGGATTGATTTATACAAGCACTGGGTACAGTCAGAAGCGCTGGAGGGTGAGAGAATTCACCAGAGCCAAAGCGGGGAACAGAACAGGCAGAAGGACTGAAGTACACTGCTGAGGGGAGCAGCAGGCAGCAGGAGAGTTCTGCACGCCATGTGGGACCCTCACTGGTGGCCGGGGATCGAACCAGCCCTGTAGAGGCTGTGGGCACTTTGCAGCCCAGAGCTCAACCACTGCACCACCAGGGGAGGCCCAACAAAGGTGGTTTTTGTCTTGATTTTGATTTTGCTCTTTTCCTCCCAGACTTGTCTGGTTGTTTCTGATCCTTTTCTGTGGTTCCCCACTGAAAGATGCTTTAGACTTGTGGCAGGCTTTGGGGCCTTGCTCTGGGCCAATCCTGCTTGGGTGGACTTTTACCCACAAGGGGGCACGTAACTTTGGGTGCTTGATTTAGAAACTATCTTCTTTGCCTTTCTTGTATTATTTACTAATTGTATTAAAGTTCTTTTTCATTAAAGTCTCATATGTTGTGTATTGATGCTGCAGATGGCAGGACCTATTTAGAGCAGGCCGGTTAGCCCTTCTGGGGTGCCTCTTTCCCTTCTCTGTAACAACATGTTTGGGGAGAGGAAGTTACTTTGTTTCATTAAAAACCAAACTAAGGGCCTCCCCTGGTGGCACAGTGGTTGAGCGCTGGGCTGCAAAGCTGCCCGCAGCCTCTGCAGCACCAGTTTGATCCCCAGCCATTGGCGAGGGTCCCACATGGCTGGATAGACCTCTCCTGCCGCACCTGCTGCTCCCTTCAGCAGTGTAGTTCGTCGTTCTGCCTGTTCTGCTCCCCTCTCTGGCTCTGGTGAATCCTCTCACCCTCCCGTGCTTCTGACTGTACCGAGTGCTTGTACAAATAAATAAATAAATCTTTAAAAAAAAAAGTGTTTAAAAAAATAAACAAACTAAAACAAAACATATTGTTAAGTTCAGTTCCCCACAATGCCTGCTACTAACAAAAGACATTTAGAATGCTTAGTTACATTAACTCATTTTGATCATAAAGCAGTGTTCATCAACCTTGAATAGAATTTCTATGATCACCACAAGATGATAAGCTTTGGTGTTTAACTGGGAATGAAATTTAGTGACACAGGCAAGAAAAGCTTATATTTAACCAGCTATTTAAAATCAGGAAGGTGGGCCTCCCCGGTGGCGCAGCGGTTGAGCGCTGGGTTGCGAAGCTGCCCGCGGCCTCTGCGGCGCCAGTTCGATCCCCGGCTGCTCCCCGGCCACCGGAGGAGGATCCCACATGGTGCGCAGACCTCTCCTGCCGCCCGCTGCTGCCCTCAGCAGTGTACTTCGGTCCTTCTGCCTGCTCTGCTCCCCACTCTGGCTCTGGTGAATTCTCTCACCCTCCCGCGCTTCTGACTGTACCCAGTGCATGTATAAACAAAACAAACAAACAAATGTAATAAATAAATAAATAAACATGCCTCTATTTAAAAAAAAAAGTTTAAAAATAAAAATAAATAAATAAATAAAATCAGGAAGGTGGGGAGAGGGAGAAAAAAAAGAAAATCAGGAATGTGGTATCCATTTGGAGTATATAATGGTGATAGTTCCAAATTCTCCTCCATTGAGGACTAAGAGTATTAAATTCTCCTGTCAGGGGCCGCCTGGTGGCCTAGGGCTTAAGTCTCAGCGCTATCACTGCTAAGGCCTTGAGTTTGATCCCTGGCCAGGGAGCTACCTACATGGTACAGCAGACCTCTCCTGACTCGCCCGCTGCTCCCCTCAACAGTATATTTTCAGTTAATATGCCTGTTCTGCTCCCCACTCTGTCTCTGGTGAATCCTCTCACCCCCCATGCCTCTGGCCTGTACCCCAGTTCTTGTATGCATAAATAAATCAATCTTTAAAAAATAAGTAAATATTTTATTCCTGGCAACTCTGAATATAAAATAGAATAATGCTTCCATGTCAAATTGTAACAGTGTAATCACCATAGAAAGGGGAGGTTCAAGGTTCCCTGCCCCACCTATGGAAAGGCGGAGTTGAGCATCAATGAAAAGCTAAAAAGGGCCTATAGAGGAGATTAAAGGAGAGAACACTAAGAGAAGACCTGAAGAGGGCACTTGGAACAGAGAGATACATGAAGAAAAAACCAGGCTTGCTTTTGGGCCTTGACTTGTACCAGGGACTTGAAACCCGTGAGGAAGCTGACAATGGCAGCCTTTATCTTGACTTTGGTTTTGATTTTGTTCATTTCCTTCCAGACTTGCTTGGCCCCTTCGGCACCTTCCCTATGGTTCCCCACCAGAGTATGCCTTAGACTTGTGGCAAGCTTACAGGGTCTCAGTGGCCCTACTTTGGGTCCTCTTTGTCTGGCTAACTTTGGGTGTTTGATGAGAAAATTATTTCAACTAAATCCTTCTTCTTCTCTCTATTGCACACTAATTGTATTAATATTCTTTTTTTTTTTAATTTTAGGGCCTACCTGGTGGCACAAGGGGTTAAGTCTCAGCACCATGAAGTAATCCACAGCCACTGAGAACATGAGTTTGATCCCCTGCCAAGGAGCCTATCCACGTGGCACAGTAGACCTCTCCTGTCTCACCCACTGCTCTGCTCAGCAGTGTATTTCAGTAGATCTGCCTTTTCTGGTCCCCACTCTGTCTCTGGTGAATCCTCTCACCACTTCTGTACCTCTGGCCAATACCCCAGCTCTTGTATGCATAAATAAATAAAATAAATCTTTGTAAAAACTTCCTTTTTTTATTTGAAAGTTTTATGTGGTGGATGTCAGAACCCATTTAGAGTAGACAGGTTTGGGGGTTCCGCGATGTCCCTCATACTGCCCACTAACAATATGACCAACAGAAATGTTTTTAACACATTTTCATAAACATGTTGCAATATATATTTTTAGAAACTAGTAAAAATTATATTAATATATTTACACAAATGATTCAATATCATGATAAATAAAACACTGACAAATAAAATAGCAATTGCATGAATAAGCATGTTTATAGTCCACTGCACTTGATGTTTTTATTACAAGCAATGCTTTTCCAAGCAGAGTAAATTAAATATTTGGTGAATTTAGGCCAAAGATAACAGAAACAATTTATATTTCAAGCCAATTTGAAGACATAGTTACAGCGCTCCCACAAGCATTATAATCCGATATCTAAATCTTATGACCTATCCTAAACTTATTTGGATTTTGGTCATTCCAGCAATAGAGACCTCTTGTGAAAGTCCGTGATGTGCTAAATGGCAAAAAAAAAAAAAAAGATGATTATCTATTGAAAAGATGCTTTTTTTCTCCTCTATGGAGTGATCTGAAAACCTATTAATTTATAAGCAAATGATGACATGAGAAAATTACAAAAGCAAAGATATCACTTTTCCTCAGAGGGGCAAGAAATCAAATGAGGGAAAGAAGAAAGAGGTAAAAAAACAAACAAAAAACACGCACCTTGAATGACAACCTAGAGCATCCATGGAAAGCTAGGAAGAAGTTAGGAAAGGGAGGGAAAAATCTAACAGATTTTTCTTTTCTAGCAATAATTTCATCCAAATTATTTAGGACAACAACAGTGAATTATAATGCAAGTTTAAAAATCAGGAAGAAATTTATTTGGGAAAATTAGGTTGAGAGTTTAACTGAATATGAGCAAAAAGTGATGAATCAACAATTAACTATTGTCATGTGTCACCCATAGAGATACATCTGAGAAATGCATCACCAAGTGATTTTTACCTTGTGTGATTGTCACTGTGTAAAACTGCATAAATCTGGATGATATAATTGATTACTCAGGTAGGCTATATGGAGCCTATTGGGACCACTGTCATATATTCAGATTACTGTTCACCAAAACATTATTAAGCAACAGGAAATGCTGACCCAGCAATTAAGCAAATGGATATTAAATGGCTCAATGTTATAAATAAAAAAATCACCAAATATTCCATCTACTAGTGGTGTCAAGGCAGGAAGACTAATTTTCAAATATGAATAATACAAGCAAATATTTTTGGAGTGCTATGCTGACCTCTTCTCACAGCAACCTGTAGGAAACTACTCAGTCATCCAGAGTTGGTATAAAGATTATTATGACTGGAAGACACTTGAGATTTAACAGATTTAGGGAGAAGTCTTTACAGAACTTCTCTTATCCAACCAAATGCAGGAACTTCTGGGAGTGAAGCTGCCAGACATCACCTCTCCTGGGGAGCTTTACTGGCCAGAAAGAACAGAAAGGAGAACACTTGCACCTATGCGAACAAACAGTATCATAATTTTTCTTATCTCTCATTTGCTTCCCTAGAAACTCATTTGCTCTTCACACAGAAGCCTGTATTCTCCTCCCTCTCCCTTACTAAGCCACAAACCCCTGTTCTCAGCTGTTTGGAGAGCCACATTTATTTTCTGTGTGCTCCTCCCCACATAGGTGAATAAAACCTGCCTTTTTCTTACTAATCTGTCTTTCACAGGTTTAGTTAGAATGTTCTCAATTACAGAACACAAGAAGGTAAGGGAAAAGTTTTTCCTTCCACAATGCTATGATGTAAGTAACTTCAATTTCACTGTAAACACCAGAAAACTTAAGTTTGGAAACTTGCGCATCTTCACTGAGCCAGAAGAGTTAAAATTCAAATACAAGGACATATTTTCCCTAGGGATATATTCTAATATTGGTTTATTAAATTGTTCATATTGGGTCTAGATATTCTACCAGCCTGTACAACTGCCAAATCTTAAAAGCAATTTATCAGTATCTTAATTCTGAACGCTCTGGTATTTAAAAGGAGGGACACTATTTGGGTCACTGCAAGGTTTACCCAAATTATTTGGTAAAAGCAAACAGAGGGCCTCCCCGGTGGCACAGCGGTTGAGCGCTGGGCTGCGAAGCTGCCCACAGCCTCTACAGCGCCAGTTCGATCCCCGGCCACCGGAGGAGGGTCCCACATGGCACACAGACCTCTCCTGCCGTCTGCTGCTCCCCTCAGCAGTGTACTTCGTCACTCTGCCTGTTCTACTCTCCGCTCTGGCTCTGGTGAATTCTCTCACCCTCCAGCGCTTCTGACTGTACCCAGTGCTTGTATAAATAAATAAATAAATCTTTAAAAAATAAAAATAAAAAAAAATTAAAAACAAAGAGAAATGAAATGTTTAACTTTATTTAATTCCCTTTACAGACCGGTTTGTAATATCAGCATGTTTAATTCATTGGAAAAATTGCTTTCATAGAGTTGGAAAACTGACCTAAGGTGGGAGAATCCATAATAAATAAGATTTACATTTGTCACATTGAGCACACAATACACAGAATGTAGACTGGCCAGACACCAATGTCTGTGAACCCTGTAGACATGCCCCAAGTTTGTACAGTTGAAGAAATGACCCTAGGACAGCCATTACTTATAAGCATGAAGGAAGGCAGTCAGCCAGGAAAATCAATTGCAACTCAGAGGGTGAGGGTTTCAGGTGGAATGGTGGTAGGGTATAAGGGAAGTGGGACAGGGTGTCAAAGTAGAAAGAGGGGCCTCCCTGCAGCACTATGATGCTATCAGCAGCCACTGCAGAACAACAAGAGTTCTATCCCCTGCCAGCCAGGGAGCAACCCACATGGCACAGCAGACCTCTCCTGACTCACCCGCTGCTCCCTTCAGCAGTGTATTTCAGTACATCTGCCTGTTCTGCTCCCCATTCTGTCTCTGGTGAATCCTCTCACCCCCATGCCTCTGGCCTATACCCCAGTTCTTGTATGCATAAACAAATAAAGCTTTAAAAAAAACAAAAAACTGACAGTCACTGATCAAACTGGCACTTTTGGACCAATAGTTCTACAGTTTGTGGTTTGGTTTAGCAGTCTGATTGCTAAAGACTTATATCAGAGTCCCACTGACATACTGATCTGGTCCTGGTTTATTTGTATATTCAGCTTCTCAGTGTGCACCAAACTGATTAAATAAGAGGTTGCCTGTGACTAGGAGGGAAGGGGTATGATCATCAAAGGCTGAATTTCTTACCTGTAGTGTTCTATCTTTTTTATGGTGAATATTTTTATTAACATTTCATTTATATCATTTTTTAAAATTCTCCAAAATATGGCAGGGTGACGGAAGTTGTCATTTCTAATCCTTACAAGGCTGAAAGATAGATCCTAGTCTTATTTGGAGGAAACCGAGGCACCAAGAAATTAGGATGCCTAAAGCCACACAAGTGACAAACTAAAGAATTTAAGTCTAGGTACATCTAATCCTAAAAATTACTTTTGTCTTTGCCATGCAGTTACTTATAAAGTATAGTTATTCTAACATTAAAAGAGGATCATCTGTACCACTTACAAAGGTTAAGCATAAGACACATGAGATTTGCATAATATTAGCATCTATTAGCATTATTAGTACAATGTTAGAGTCTATTTACCAATATAATATTAGAATTCAGAAATAGTTGCTGCCCTTTTAAAACTGAGTTTATAAAACTATGATAGGGGCCTTCCTGATGGTGCAGGGGTTAAAGTCTCAGCATTATCAAGCTATCAGCCAGCCACTGCAGCTTAAGTTTGATCCAGGTTAGATCCCCAGGCAAGGTGCTGACAAACATGGCACAGACCCACCGACCTCTCCAGTCTCTCCTGCTACTTCTCTCAGCAGTGTATTTCAGTAGATCTGCCTGTTCTGCTCCCTACTCTGTCTCTGGTCAATCCTCTCACTCCCTCACACTTCTGGCCTATACCCCAGTTCTTGTATACATAAATAAAATATATCTTTAAAAAAGTAAGATTAAAAGTAAAACTATCATGTAATAATCCTAGATGAATTATTACAAATCTGAGTCTTTATATTTCCAGAAGGGTAGCTTTGGCTTTTGAAAGAGGGCATTTAAAATGCAGTTATAACTGAGAAGATGGGATACAATCTATCACTTATGTTGCAGAAGAAATGGTACCTGCCAATTTCTCCTCTAGAAGATGCTAATGAATCCATTTCCTGTGGGTTTTAAGCAGGATGTGAGCCAGTTGACTTTTTCATATGCTAATATGGCTAACCTAGGTGATTATCTTGTTGATCAAGAGTTTATAAATGTATTATATTTACCTCTGCCTTAAGAAGTGCAAACCAATACTTGAAGGGCTGAATTCTTCCTTCTAAAAAAATCTTTACTTGGAATTACAGGTTTTGATGGCCTGTGAATTTAAAGAAAAAAGTAATGTATACAATAATCTGGTGGTACTCAACATTAAAGTTGCATTTAAATCAACGTAGGGTTAAAAAAAGTACCAGTGCTTTCCCTCAAACCCATGCCCACTTAGAAATTCTGATTTTATTGGTCTAGGGTAGAGTCTCTACATCCAGTATTTTCAAAAAGCTCACCAGGTGATTATTCTAACCTGCAGCCTAGGTTGAAAACTACTGATATAGACCAAGATGATTAAAATGAAAAAGATTTCATGAAGAAGTTGTTCACTTTGTTTGTTAGCATCTCCCTTTGGGAATCACTGTCTCTTTTGCTATGAGGTCCTTTGTCAGGCTCACTTTTCCAGTTAGATTTAACTCAGAGAAATCTAGAGTATAGTGGAAACCTCCCAGAGAAGTTTCTGCCAGTTGGGGGCCTCCATGGTGGCACAAGAGGTTAAGTCACAGCACTATGAAGCTATCTGCAGTAACCACAGGTTCGATCCCTGGCCTGGGAGCTGACCCACATGGTGCAGCAACCCCCTTCCACTGCTCCTGTCAGCAGTATATTTCAATAGATCTGCCTGTTCTGTTCCCCACTCTGTCTCTGGTAAATCCTCTCAACCCCCCACACCACTAGCCTATACCCCAGTTCTTGTATGCATAAACAAATAAATCTTAAAAAAAAAAAAAGACATTTCTGCCAGTTAATGGAAACTGTAGTGAATGCTTCTTTTCTACCAATTTTACCTGCAATAGCTGGGGTCCTGCAGATTAGACTCACAAAGGACAAATTAACAAGAGAAAAACAAAGAGCAGTTTATTATGGGTGTGCTGTAAGTAAACACAGGGGAAACTTACTGAAGAATAATTCAAAAGGGTTGTTAGAAGTTGGGCTTATATAACATCTTTTTTTTTTTTAATAGAGGCATGTTTTTATTTATTTATTTATTTGTTTGTTTGTTTGTTTGTTTCTTTATACAAGCACTGGGTACAGTCAGAAGTGCGGGAGGGTGAGAGAATTCACCAGAGCCAGAGCGGGGAGCAGAGCAGGCAGAAGGACCAAAGTACACTGTTGAGGGGAGCAGCGGGCGGCAGGAGAGGTCTGCATGCCATGTGGGACCCTCCTCCTGTGGCCAGGGAGCAGCCGGGGATCGAATAGGCACCGCAGAGGCCGCGGGCAGCTTCGCAACCCAGTGCTCAACCACTGCGCTACCGAGGAGGCCCTTCTATAACATCTTAACATAAGATGATTAGTTGGGCCTCCCAGGTGGTACAGGGGGTAAAGACAGTACTATCAAAGCTATCACCAGCCTCTGTAGCTTGAGTTTGATCCTAGGCCAGGGAGGTGACCCACATGGTGCAGCAGACCTCGCCAGTCTGCTGTTCCCCTCAGCAGTTTATTTCAGTAGATCTGCCTGTTCTGCTCTCTGTCTCTGATGAATCTTCTCAGGCCCACACCTCTGGCCAACACCCCCATTCTTATAAGCACAAATAAATGACTCTCTAAAAAAAAAATTAAAATGTGAATAATCTTTGCATATTATCTAGCAAACTTTGTAAACTCACTTTAAGATTGATTTTTATTTATTGATGCATACAAGAGTTGGGGTGTAGACCAGTGGTGCACAGAGGTGAGAGGATTCACCAGAGACAGAGTAGGGAGCAGAACAGGCAAATCTACTGAAATAAACTGCTGAGGGGAGCAGGAGAGACAGGAGAGGTCTGCCACACCAAGTGGGTTAGCTCCCTGGATTGGGATTGAACTCATCTTGCAGTGGCTGGCAATAGCTTGAGAGTGCTGAGACTCAACCCCTTGCGCCAACAGAGAGGCCCTAAATGCACTTAAATTCTAAAACTACATCTATCTATCTATATTTTTTTAAAGATTTATTTATGCATTTAAGACCTGGGGTACAGGACAGAGGTGTGGGGTGGGGGGGGTGAGAGGATTCACCAGAGACACAGTGGGGAACAGACCAGGCAGATTGACTGAAATACACTGCTGAGGGGAGCAGCGGGCAAGTCAGGAGAGGTCTGCCACACCATGTGGGCAGCTCCCTGGCCTGGGATCGAACTCATGCTGCAGTGGCTGCAGACAGTTTCATAGGTTGTGCCCCAACACCTTGCACCACGAGGGAGGCCATATATATAATTTGTATATATATGTATGTATTGATACATACAAGATTTATATTATATATATAGTTAAGATTCATTCATTTATGCATACAAGATCTGGGGTCTAAGTCAGAGGTGTGGGGAGGGGTGAGAGGATTCACCAGAGACAGAGTGGGGAGCAGAACAGAGAGATCTACTGAAAAACACTGCTGAGGGGAGCAGTGGGCGAAACAGGAGAGGTTTGTTGTGCCATGTGGATCACCTCCCTGGCCAGCCTGGGAATTGAACTTGTGCTGCAGTGGCTGGAGATATATTGACAGTGTTAGGGGGAAAGGGTGTCCTGAGCAAACTCCATACAGGTTTTGTGGAGTCCAGCCCCACTCCAGACCAAAGCCATCAAGACACTGGAAATGACAAATCCCATCATTACTGAAAGGTCCATGCAGGAAGCCAGAATGCAGGAGCCAACCAGGAAGCCCACCTGGGGGGCAGGAATGCGGATACCTGCCTGAAGGACTCAGACAATGAGCCTCCCCCCTCCCCCTAGGAGTCTTGTCTCAGACAAAGAACCTATACCTGCCCTACAAACTTTTCCCATAGGAGCCCAACTACCCACCTGACCTCTCCTCACCCTATAAAACCCTGCTTCCCCCTAACAACGTGCCGGACTCCACTGACCACCCCCCCACCCTTGGGTCTGTGAGGTCCGCCCGGGGCGCAATAAACTTTCCCTCCCTTTGAGAAATGTAGCCTGGCTCTCCTTTTCTTTACCAAGCCGAACCTTTCAATTACCAAAGGGAGGGTTGCTGGGACCTGAGGGTGGAGTTAAGCTGCCAGGTTTGGTATAAAACCAGACACGTGGGCCTTGGGTAGTTCTCATGGCCTCACAGCTCTTGGCTCTTCGCCAGCTCTCAGCATGCCATTGGGATTCCAGGTCAATGAATGGGAAGGACACATTCATGAGTTTATCTCCCTCTTTTGCTCCCTGAGTTATTAATTTCTTCATTTTCCCTTTCTTTTGTAAATAAACCTTTTATTAACCTTTTGTGTGAGCCTGCAGTTGAGTATTACTAAGTCCCTTTTAAGCAGGGTGGGTGAGGACCCACAGTCAGGCAACCCCTTTTATATCTGTGTTGCTCTGTAACAATAGCGCTGTCTTTAACCCCTGTGCCACCAGGGAGGTGCCTGTATCTATAGATATTCCTGCGTTATCTATGATCAGATTCATCCTGACTACAAACAATGATAGTTTAGTTCTTTTTTTTCTTTTGTTTTCTATTTTTTATTCATTCAATCATTCAGTATTTATTGTACTGGTTAGACCTCCTAATACAATGTTGTATAAAAGTAGTGATTTTTTATGTTGTTTCCTATCTCAAAGGGAACACTGTCAATGATTTAAGTACGAATATATGTATAATGTTTAACGTCCATCTTAATATGTTTTGTGTGACAAAAATTCCTTCTAGTTCTAGTTTACAAAATGCTTTATTTTTTCTTTAAAGATTTATTTATTTATACAAGAACCGGGGTACATGCCAGATGTGTGGGGGGCGTGAGAGGATTCATCAGAGACAGAGTGGAGAACAGAACAGGCAGACTGACTGAAATACACTGCTGAGGGGAGCACCAGCAGAGACAGGAGAGGTTGGCCTCACCATGTGGGCATCTTCTGGGCCGGCGGAGATCCAACCGGCACTGCAGAGGCTGTAGAGGCTGGAGACAGCTTCACAGCTCTGCGCTCAACCACTCAACCGCCTGGCAAAATGCTTTATTCAAAAATTGATGTTGAGCTTTTCAAACATTCATTTTTTTTTTTTCAAACATTCTTTCTTGATCTACTAAGATTATTAAATAATTATCCTCCTTTATTCTATTAATGGGATGAGTTATATTGATTAATTTTAATACTTAACTCAATGTTTAATGTATGCATTAAATGCACTGTCATCATGCATAATCTTTTGCATAAATACTGATATTATCCATGTGTGAAATTGGCTTTTTATTTCTCATTAATCCATTATTTAATTTTCTCATCTGTCAGATGTATCAAGATTACTTTGACCTCAGAAAATAAGTTAATATTCCCTCTTTTTTTCTTCCCTGGTTAGGGGAGCAAAATTCTGCCACCCCAAAATGTCCTTTTTTTTGACCAAAGATTAACTTCACTGCAGGAGATCTGAAGACCAACTTGAAGTTTTCTTTTGAAAAAGGTATTTACATATAAACTTCTGGAAACCCCTCTTTATCTCTTCACAATGAATACAGAGAACTTAAAATCTACATACCCTTTGCTTGATAAACTTTCCAGTAGAACTTCCCCTTTCTTTACCCAACCTAACCTCCCTTGTTTTAGCTAAGCTATTTAAGATGGTGACTGAATCCATCTAGGGGAATTACTCAATCATACTGAGTCTTGCCCATGTATACTGAAGGATATATGTTATTTCACTTTTTTTTTCCTTTTTCTCTTATCAATTTGTCTGATTGTTGTTTGATTATTTGCCAGCCTAGAAGAACCCAATGGGATACAGGATGATTTACTTTGTGTAGCTGATAACTTATGTTAAACTAATATATTACATCCCTAAATTCCTTTTTTTTCAAGATTTATTTTTTATTTATACAATAGCTGGGGTACAGGCCAGAGGCTCGGGAAGGTGAGAGCATTCACCAGAGACAGAGTGGGTAGCAGAATAGGCAGATGGACCGAAAGCAATGCTGAGGGGAGCAGCGGGTAAAATGAGGGGTCTGCCACACCATGTGGGAATCTCCCTGGAAGGCCGGGAATCGAACCCACACTGCAGACAGCTTCACAGCACTGTGCTCAACCTGTAACAGGATGGTCCCCAGGAAAGGGGGAGGTTCCAGGTTCCCTGCCCCACCCAAATGGAGGGTGGAGCTGAGCAGGGAGAGATAGAAGCTGCAGAGGAGACTGAGAAGGAGGTGAGACACAGGGCAAGCTAGAAATTAGGCAGTTTTAGGGACAGTGTAGGAGGGGACCTCTGAAGAATTTAGGGAGGCTTCAGAGATAAGGACAACCAAGGGAAAGTAACCAATTCCACCTGGAAAAACAAACATCCCAGGACCAAGGACAACATTGTTAACGCTGGTCCTGTTTTCCTTCAGATGGTAAAGGGAGGCAGAGATTGGAGAAATGGAGAGTGGTTTAATTTATGGACAACTTAGAAGGGCAGCTGTTTAACTTCAATGCAGGGATGCCCATCCAGAGGACTGGGCCATAAAGATAAAGATGCAACAAATGGGGAAAGAAAAAGCTGTTAGATAAGAAATGTGAAGATCCCCCACTCAGTAGCGAATTAAGTGAGACAGCCAAGAACTAACCAATCACAAAAAAAGACTGGTGGAGTTTTAGAATAATGAGGGAAAAAAGGTATATATTCCCTGAGACACAACTTCACCTTGGCTTCCTTGCCCCTCCCAGGCCTGGTTCCCTGGCCTGGGAATCCCACTTTATTTCTGTTCTTTTTCTCCTCAATAAACTTTTTCTTTCTATAAACAAACCTGCCTCTTCTCGCTTGCTTGCCTGAGCGTCTGCGAAGTTCCTGCTGTGGCTTCGTGAGACACCAACCCGTGGGGGTCTAGTGACTGGGACTCAGTGCTGCCCTGCAGCCTGGGATCAGTTCCTGGCTGGGAGACTAGGCCTGACAATTCCGGTATCAGAGGGAAGCAGGATGGAGCCAGAAGGAGACCTGGAGGAGGCTCATGGAGCCTAGAGACACGTGAAGAAACTGCGCTTGTCTTTGGTTGTGGACTGGGTGACAGAGATGTGGGTGAGACCCGTGGGGAGGTGACAATGGCAGCTTTTATCTTGATTTTGATTTTGCTCTTTTTCTTCCTGGCTTGTCTGGTTGTTTCTGACCCTTTTCTGGGGGTCCCCACTGGAAGATGCTTTAGACTTGTGGCAGGCTTTGGGGCCTTGCTCTGGGCGAATCCCATTTGGATGGAGTTTTACCCACAAGGGGACAGGTAACTTTCGGTGCTTGATTTAGAAACTAGATTCTTTGCCTTTCCTGTCTTGTTTCCTAGTTGTATTAACGTTCCTTCCCATTAAAGTCTCATATGTTTTGTGTTGATGCGGCGGATGACAGAACCCATTTAAAATAGGCAGGTTTGCGGGGTTTGGGCTGCCCCTCTCCCTGCCCTGTAACAAACCTGCTGCGCCAACGGGTAGGCCCACATCCCTAAATTCTTGTTAGAAGCATGGCCCCAGAGTTTTCCCATCAGTGCTCATTAAACGAAGTTTATTAAACTTATTCAAATCATCCATAATACTGCTTATTGCACAAAATACAGACACACCACTCAAAATTGAAAACTAGCATTTTTAAAATCTGTTTGTTCTAAGAGAGGTATGTTAAAAATTTTATTAAGTGGGCCTCCCTGGTGGCGCAGCGGTTGAGCGCTGGGTTGCAAAGCTGTCCGCAGACTCTGCAGCGCCGGTTCGATCCCAGGCTGCTCCCCGGCCACCGGAGAAGGGTCCCACATGGCGCACAGACCTCTCCTGCGGCCTGCTGCTCCCCTCAGCAGTGTGCTTCGGTCCTTCTGCCTGCTCTGCTCCCCGCTCTGGCTCTGGTGAATTCTCTCACCCTCCCGCTCTTCTGACTGTACCCAGTGCTTGTAGAAATAAATAAAAATAAATCTTTAAAAAAAAATCTTTTATTAAGTTCTTTAATTCTTTAGTTATATCAATTTTTGTTTTACATATTTTAATACTATATAATTAAACATATAGATATATCTTCATGGTGGATTAAAATTTATTATTGTAAATCATATATTTATTTTCAATAATACCTTTTATCTTAAAGTTTACTTTAAGACAGTAATATCAACTTAGTATCCCTTTATGTTTTCATGTTTTTCTCTGATGCAAAAATTGTTTATTTTGCCAAGATTTCCTAGGCATCTTGAAAGTGGGGCTTTATGTCTTTGCTTTGGAAAGTTTTTATTACCTCTACAACTAATGCTTTTGTCTTATTCTTTCTTTACTTGTCATCTGGGACTCACCAAGAATTTTAGATTTTCTTTGTCCTATATACTTTTTAATCTATTTCCCATCCTTTTATTTCTCTAAGCTTTATTCTGTATACTTTCCATGGATTTTGGCTGGTCACAGGACTGAACGGTACAAGGCTGTATTTCCCAACCTGATATGCAGAGCTAAGTGCCAACATTTTTACTGAATGGAAAACAGCAAGAAGAGAGGCAATTGCCTCTGACCCAAAGATGAGAGTCTCTTGATGAGAATGGCAGAGCTTCCTGGTCAGTTTGAGACAGATCTTTTCTGCACTCTCATCTGAGTAAAAGTTAAATAAATACCTATCCTATTTAAACAATGACATGTTAGGATACTGTTAAAGTAGATATTAACATAAAAACCTAAATAGTTCAGGCCTCCCTGGCTATTACCAGCCACTGTGACATGAGTTTGAGCCCTGGCCAGGGAGAAACCCACATGGCGCAGCAGACCTCTCCTGTCTTGCCCACTACTCCCCTCAGCAGTTTATTTCAGTCAATCTGCCTGTTCTGCTCCCTTCTCTTTCTGGTGAATCACCCCCAGCACCTCTGGCTTACACCCCAGTTCTTGTATGCATATATAAATAAATCCTTAAAAAAATTAAAAAAAAAACTAAATAGTTCAGTTATTTGTAGAAAAGTTTAAGTGATTAACTTACTCCAAAGCAAATATAAAAATCATAAGGATAAGCAGATTAAGAATAAAACCTTAAAGCAAACATCTACATATTAAGCTTGCTATGACAAAGGCCTCTTTTAGCATTATGTCAAAAGTTCGATTATTTGTAGAAATAGTTCAATTATTTGTAGAAAAGTATAAATAGTTAACTTACCCCAAAGCAAATATAAAAATAAGAATTAGCAGATTAAGAATAAAACCTTAAAAGGAAACATATACATATTAAGCTTGCTATTGAAAGGGAACTGCTAAGAAAAAGAATTTTTTCCCTGTTAAAGAGTCATGGACCTGGAAATTTAAATAATAAGTTTGCTTCCTTAATAAGCATATGTCACAAGGTCTGGCAGCCTGCTAGGCTGACTGATCTCCCAGGCCATCCTGGAAGATCTGTATCCTTCCCTTTTTCCTGTGTCAAGAATTTGTATGCTAACTAACCAACTTTATCAATGTAAAGTGGTTGTGTAAAAAAGAAACTCTGTCTCTAGACCAGTGGTCAGACCTTAAGGGACTACCCAGGTCGGAGACCTCATGCATGAGTAATAAAGCTTTCCTGACCTCATCATTCCTAAATTACCGCTTGTTCTTCTCCTGACTGGGTAAAAGGCTAGAATTTACTTCTGGAACATTTTGATAAAGGCCTTTTTTTAGCATTATGTTAAAAGTAAAAATCATGAGGAGAAAAACTGAGATACTTAACAGCAATACATTTTTCATATAACCGAATGTCAACATTATTAAGAATAAGACTACACGGCCTCCCTGGTGGTGCAAGGGGTTAAGCACCGCACTGTGAAGCAATTTGCAGCCTCTGCAGCTCGAGTTTGATCCCCGGCTAGCCAGGTAGCAACCCACATGGCGAGGCAGACCTCTCCTGTCTTGTCTGCTGCCCTCCTCAGCAGTGTATTTCAGTCAGTCTGCCTGTTCTGTTCCCTACTCTGTCTCTGGTGAATCCTCTCATCCCCCACGTCTCTGGCCTGTACCCCAGCTCTTGTATGCATAAATAAATAAATCTTTAAAAAAAAATAAGACTACAAAGGAACTGACAAATTTTCATATGTAATATATAAAAAGCTCTTAAATTGGTAAGTAAAAGACACCAGAACAAATGGCAAAGAACTTTGTATTAATACTGATTCTTGATTGGAAGCAAAAGGAAGCAACTCTAGTTAACTAAACAGAGTGAATTACTGTGGGAATATTAGACAGCTAAAAGGAATAAGAACCAAATGCAGAGGCTAAAACAATTAGTTCAAGAGAGGTGTCCAGGGGACAGTACTTCTTGAATTAACTCTACCCACTGATGTTTTATGAATTCCACCCCTATTTCCCTGCCAAAAAGAACCCAGGCACAAAGGATTACAAATCCCATGCCATGAATCTGCCATGACTCATGACTTCCTGAAGAGAGTATTGCTGGTAACTAATGGTGAAGTTAAGCAGCAACATTTGGTCTAAAATCAAAGGCTTGTGGCCTTGGACTCATGATTTTTGCTCCTTCCTTCAGTGTGCTCTCCTGGTCCCAGCTCAGACAGTGTCACAGGGTAGGATGCATTCAACAATTAACCTACCTCCCCCTCTCTTTCTCTCACACCCTTCTCCCCACCCCTTTCCCTCTCTTATCATTTCCCTTTGTAAATAAACCTTTTATTAACCTTTCTATGTGTGCCTGCAGGTGGGTTTTATTCTAAATTTGTTTTTTCTTTTTTTGGTGGGACCCTCGCCAGGGAAAGAACTGGCCCTGCAGAGGCTGCGGACAGCCTCGCAGCTCAGTGTTCAACCTTTGCGCCACCAGAGGAGGCCCTCTAAGTTTTTTTGAAGTGCAGGTGAGGACTCACACCCAGGCCATACTGTTTCCCTTTTGGGTAGCCCTGTAGCAGCTGGTAGCAGGTCTTCCCTAAACAGTCTTCCCTAAGTGGTACCACTGGAATAGATGGACAGTTCCTTTGAAACAGAGTTAGGTAGAGGATAGCACAGAGAGAAGTTTCTTGGGGAGTGCTCTCATGAAATAATACACCTATTAGGAAAGGAGCAAGGCAGGATTAAGTAGAGGGAGAAGCAGCCACACAATGAGGATGTAGCTAAAGCCTCAGCTAATAATACTGGGTGCTCTTTGCTGGGACGGTACTGTAGAACTGTCCCAAACAGAGGCAAGAGCCATTATTTGCCCCTTTAGCCAGACCTGATTTGGGCTGTCCCCAGGAAATGCACTTCTCTAATGAGGGAGGAAGGAAATGTATTAGGAGCCAATAGTCTCAGCAGTTGGATTTATTTTCCGACTTCACATCACACAACTCAAAATTCAAAACTCTAAGATTGCCACATTGGTCAAGTACTCACAGTTTGGCTGGGAGAGGCAAGGTCCTCAAAACTTGTTACATACAGGTCCTTCCTTTATCCCACCAAAAAGACATTTTTCCACTATTACCTAAATAAGGGAGAATGGAAGCCGGACCTCCAGAAACTGGAGAAATGACTACTAGAGAAATCAACAGAGAATTCAAAATGATATAAAAATGATTAACAAAGTTTAAAAAATTTTCCCTCACAAGCAATCAATGATATGAAAATTAAGTGATCTTTTGCTGATCAGATTCACAAAGATTAAGGAATATAGAATTTGTAGGCATAGTCGAAGACAAGCACTCAAATCAAATGCTGATATAATAAACTGATAAAACTTCTCTAAAATGTAATTTTGTCATGTATGACAAAAGTTTTAAAAATATACAGGCCCTTGGGCCCTCCCTGGTGGCACAAAGGGTTAAGAAGCAACCTATGAAGCTATCCACAGCCACTGCAGCACGCATTCAATCCCAGGCCAGGGAGCTACCCACATGGCGCTGCAGACCTCTCCTAACTCACCCACTGCTCCCCTCAGCAGTGAATTTCAGTCAATCTGCCTGTTCTGTTCCCCACTCTGTCTCTGGTGAATCCTCTCACCACCCTCGCACCTCTGACTTGCATCCCAGTTCTTGTATGCATAAATAAATAAATCTTAAAAAATAAAAAAGTATTTATATATACACAAGCCCTTTAATTTCATTTCTAGGAATTTATCAAAATCATTATGAGAAAGCTATGCATAGTTATAGGCAGCATTGTTTGCTATATTTATAAAGGAAATAAATGTTCAAAAATAGGTGATACACTCAGTAAATTATGATAAATCCAAATGATGCAATATTAAGTTATTAAGGTTCATGCAATTACAAAATACTTATACATACAAAAAGATGTTCAAGTTGATCGTTAGTTTTAAAAATTACAAAATAAAATAGAATAAATTATTTTGTAATAAAAATTTGTAACATGAAAGAAAAGTGTTATTTTAGGGTGATGGCATTATAGGTACTGTTTCTCTTAGGTTTTTCCTAGGATTTTTGTATTAAACACTTATTACTTTTATAATTTGAAAATTATATAAATATCTGACTTCATATAAACATGAAATTTTTAATATTTTATATCTATTTGAAAACTTAACGTCTTTAGAAATTGTTGGACTTTCAGGTTAAATTGGACTTTCAGGTTAAATTTCTAAAAAACAAAAAACATTTTTGACTAATCAGAAGAGTTGTTATTTAGTGTTCTCTTTGAAGTTACATGGGGTAGTTCAATGTTAAGTAAGAATAATTACCTAAACTGTAAAAATCTGTCTAACTTTACAATTAGCAGTTGTTGTTGGTTCTTTTTAACTGGAATATTGAACTTAATAGTTTTGGCCAACACTGAAAGAAAGATTAAAACTTGGAAAGGCCCCAGAGGAAAGTAATAAAAATAATTACGTACACAGAAATTGGGCTCTGAAATGACATGCAAGAGGAAATCATTTAGAAAATAAAACCAAAAATAACCTTACATTTTATAGGTTACCATAATCTCTGAAGAAAAGGGCAGGAAGTAAATATTTGAATTGTTAGAAGAATAATGTAGTTTAGCCATTAGGACAGTAGGAATGTTCTGTTCTTAAATATGTATTCAAATAATTATTACTTGTCCAATACTATGGCTGTAAGGATTTATAAACAATAGTATATGTAACTAAAGAAGAAAATTGCTGGGCCTCCCTGGTGGCGCAGTGGGTTGAGTGCAGCGTGTTGAGCGCAGCGCTGTGAAGCTGTCCGCAGCCTCTACAGCATGGGTTCCCGGCTGGCCAGGGAGATACCCACATGGCTCAGCAGACCTCTCCTGTCTCGCCCACTGCTCCCCTCAGCAATGTTTTCAGTCGTCTGCCTGTTCTGCTCCCTGCTCTGTCACTGGTGAATTCTCTCACCCTCCCGTGCCTCTGGCCTATACCCCAGTTCTTATACAAATAAATCTTTTAAAAAAAAAACAAAACTTCAAGTTTTAAAGGTGAAGCAAGTACTCTACTCTTCTAAGAAGGGGCTTACTACACAATCTTTTTTTTTTTTTTTTTAAGATTTATTTATGTATACAAAAGCTGGGATGCAGGTAAGAGGTGGGAGAAGGAGTGGAGGAGAGGGTGAGAGGATTCACCAGAAACAGAGTGGGGAGCAGAACAGGCGGACTGACTGAAATACACTGCTGAGGGGAGTAGCGGGTTGAGATAGGAGAGGTCTGTTGTGCTATGTGGGGTTAGCTCCCTGGCTAGGGAGCAAACTGGTGCTGCAATAGCTGCAGACTGCTTCATAGTGCTGACACTTTACCCCTTGTGCCACCAGGGAGGGCCACTACACATTTTAAAATTCCCTTCTATGTTAATGGTTTTTCAAATTTCAGGCATCTTAGAACAATATATATCTCAATTTATGCTGTCTTTTTGAAAGGGAAAAATGGATAATCATTAATGAATATGAGAAGAAAAAAAAATCTTTCCTTAGTAGTGAAGAAAACATAGGTATAGAATGTAGTTGTAGGATAATACTTGACAATAAGAGGAGGGCATTAATCATTAGGATGCACGTGTATTTCATAGTGTGTGTTTGTGGGGTATGTGTGTAGCTCTTGCTATATTTTAAACCTCTTTTTAAAAAATACAATACAGTGAATGTGGACTAAATATTCCTATAGCATACTTTTAATATACACTGTAAATTTACTATGTACTGGTTTTAATAACAAAACATTAATTTTAAAGGGTTCAGTAGGAGGGAAAAAACGGACTTAAGATGAATAAGAAGTCCTCAGTCTGGGCCACTGTTCCATTTTCCAAATAAGAGGCAACAGGGCCTCCCAGGTGGCGCAGAGGGATGAGAGCAGTGCTGTGAAGCTGTCCGCAGCCTCTGCAGTGCGGGTTCAATTTCCAGCTGGCCAAGGAGATACCCGCATGGCGTGGCAGACCTCTCCTGTCTCGCCTGCTGCTCCCCTCAGCAGGGTTTTCGTCTGCCTGTTCTGCTCTCCACTCTGTCTCTGGTGAATCCTCTCACCCTCCTGCACCTCTAGCCTGTACCCCAGTTCTTGTATAAATAAAAAAATCTTTTAAAAAATATCCAAATGTATAACAGGAAAAAAAAAACTTAATGTTCCTCAGAAATCACTTAAATGTTGTCTCTCAAAAACAAAAGGCAAATGTGAAGGACTCCACAGGGCACACTCATAAAAAAAGACACAATTTGAAAGGTTTTAGCTAGTACTATTTTTAAGTAAAATATTAAAAGTTTTAAAAACTTAATGGTAATGGGCCTCCCTGGTGGCACAAGGGGTTAAGAGGCAAGATATGAAGCTTTATGCAGCTGCTGCAGCATGAGTGTGTTCCCCGGTAAGGGAGCTACCCAGATGGCTCAGCAGACCTCTTCTGAGTCGCCTGCTGCTCCCCTCGGCAGTATATTTCAGTCAATCTGCCTGTTCTGTTCTCCACTCTGTCTCTGGTGAATCCTCTCACCCCCCACACCTCTGACCTGTACCCCAGCTCTTGTATGCAGAAATAAATCTTTAAAAAAAAAAAAACCTTAATTGTTATATACTTTAGGGCTTACCCTACACCAGGCACTGTTACAAATACCTTACTTAGAGTAATTCACAGACACTCCTCATAAATCTAATTGATACCTACCATTATTACCCATATTTTCCAGATGAGGAAACTGAGGTACAGAGATCACACTAGCCCAATACCACATAACGTGTAAAAAGTTTTAGCACAGAATCCTGCACTTATTTACTATAAATGGATAGCTAGCATTTTTATTATCATCTCATGCCTTTATTACTGGAATTGTACCCTGACTTTCCATGTTATTGCTCCTCTCCAATCTTCTGCCTAAAGTATAACTAGAGACTTTTAACAAATGCAAATCTGATCATATACCCTTCTATCTCCCTGAAAGTCCTTTAATAGTTCTTTTAGAATAGGGCTTTTAGAATAGACAGACTCATCTGTAATCATTCTTGCCTTTTAATCCCAAACCAGTTTAGACAGGCCATTCACTGTATGAAGGCTTTTGTCCAGTATGTCCCTTTTGTGAAATCCCCCTACAGGTTAGTTTAGTTCTAGCCATCCTTCAGAACTCAGCTGAAAAGTCACTTCCTCCCTTACTAAGTCTGGTCCCTTTATTTTGCAATCTCATTATGCCATTTTTTTTTTTTTATATCCTAGAACTCCTTAGTTTGAACTGCACATTTATATGAATAACTACTATTTCTTATTTTACATTTATTTGTTTCCTCCAAAGGCATCTCAGTGGGAGTTTTAGATATTACTTCCACCCAAGCCTATTCCATTTACCAGCTCTTCCAACACAGAAAATAGCAATACCATTCTTGTGGTTGCTCAGGCCAAAACCCTCGAATTTTCTTTCATACTCCCCATCAATCAGGAAATTCTATTGCCTTCCCAGAATTCAACCACTTTTTCCCTATTTCCATTGCCACACCAATCACGCCCAGGATTGATGCTATATCTCATAACACATCTCTTTGCTTCTTTCTTATTCCTATTAACTTATATATTTACAGAGCAGATCCATCCTTTAAATATATGTAAATCATTTCCTTCTTCTATTCAGACCTTTCAATAACTTGCCATCTGATTGTGAATTCTGGGCCCCAAATCCATGTGACTGTATTGAAGATAGTACCTTATAGGAAGTGATTAAAATTTAATGAGGTGATTACAGTGTAATAAATCTGTTTTTTTAAGTCACCCAGTCTGTTATTTTGTGATGGTAGCCCAAGCTGCCTAATATACCATCCCATTTAGAATAAAAAAACACAACGCAGAGTACTAACCCCTTTCAATAGTCAAAAAGGTCATGTCCCAAGCCCCCAAATTCTCTGACCTAATTCCCTTTGATTCTCTCCATCCTTTATACAGTTCCAGTCACACTGTTCTACATGCAATTTCATGAACATGTCAGGCATGTGCTCACTTTTGGGCCTTTGCTTTTACTCTGCCTAGAACACTTCTCAATTGCATTATTTCCTTCCTCACTCAAATATCACCTTCTCAATGGGGCCATCCTGTGGGGCCATCACCTTCTCAATGGGGCCTACCTCCATCGCACACACATAGTCCTTAGCACTTACCCCTAGGCAAGCTGTGTATTTTTATTTGTTTATTGTCTCTCTCTTCTTCACTAGACTATGAACTCCACAGGAGAAGGGACTGCCTATTTTGCTCACAGCTGTTGCCCCGAACTTAAGTATACCTCATAGTAGGTGCTTACCATCTGTTTAATTTAATGAATGTTGAATGCCAACAGCTACCAAATGAGCTTTAGAGCTAAAAGGTACCCCATACACCAGCTACTCAGACAGTGCTCCCCTTGTAGAAACTGTATTGCTTAAAGTATCACCTGATTATGCTGGTCTTTTCTGGCTTTCTGCTAATATTTAGTAAAGCATAAGCAGGATTTTAACAACTGCGGCTAAGTTATCTAACTCGGAGGGTGGGAAGTGGCCGAAGGGGCTCCCCTCCTCTTTCCAACTTTACAGCAGAGAAAATGAACAGATGAAAAGTTTTGAAGGTCAAACAAGATCATCAGTGACAATTTTGAAAACTGCCTTGTTGGGGCTTTCTTCACAGGATTTCCAAACAGTGCCGCGAACTCTGCAATACTTTATGCTTCAAGGATATGGCAAAGACTTGCCTTTATGCCCATAAGTAAAAATGCTAAATACGTAAATAAAGTTCCAATAGTAAAAAAAATAAATCATTTTTGTTTTCTACATGGTGCTGCAGGCATTTGGGTTAAAAATGGATTCTGCTACTAAAAAATCTGCAATAATGACATCCCACTACATTTCACAGAGGAGAAAACAGGCCCCTGTGAAGAGAGCAGTACCTTTCCGTTTTAATTAAAACTGAGGAATTTTTCACAACTCGAACCATGCAGAAATTTCCCCGTTAGCTGTTGCTCTCGATGTATTCTGAGAGCTGAGTCGAGAGTCCTATCACTTTTTGGAAATGCTTTCTTAAAATTAAGAATGGTCTTCAAACAATAAGGTACCACAACTGATCTCCCTTCTCACCTTCAAACAGCCCAGCTTTTACAATAAAGGTGGCATCGGAAGTGTGGACACACCCACTGCATCGCGACGGGACTGAATCTGTGGTTGTGCGACTCTACCGCGGCCCGGCGGGAGACTTCACCGCCTGAGGCGACACTGAGGTAACCCTGCCTTCCGCCGGGCTCCGGCCGGGAGGGAGTGCGGGGCGTCGCCGCGGGCCGGAGCCCCTAGCAGGCCTCACGCGAGGTCGCGCCTCGCCCGACGCTTTTGAAGCACCTGCGGGCGCGCCAGGGAAGCCCTTGGCATCAGGCGCGGGGGGCGGGGGCCTCCGCCGTCGCCAACCCGGTGTCGGGTACCACGCGCCTGAGGGGACGCGGCCCGTAGCCCCGCGGCATCTCGCGAGATCTCGCCAGCTCAGCCCAAGCACTGCGAGCGCAGAACTTAAAAAAAAAAAAAAAAAACCCACACGATCCAGCGGACTCCAGAGCTTCTGGAGGTGCTGCCGAGGTGGCAGCTGGCACGGAACCATCCGCAATCGGCGAGCGCCGAGCAGGAGCCTGCCGCGCCCCGTCGCCGGCCGGGAGCGGTCCCCAGGCGGGTCGGCCTCGGCCCGGGCTTTCAGCCAATCGACGCGCAGCCCCAGGGGCGGGGAGAGCAGGAGGCGGCCGGGGGGCCCCCGGCTCATCTTCGCCTCAGGGGGCGGGGGGGGCGGGGGAAGGAGGCAGAGGAGGAGGAGGAGGGCGGGGGAAGGAGTCGGGGAGGGGGGGGAAGAGCAGGGGAGGGGGAAGCGGGCGACGGAAGAGAAGGTAGCGGCGCGGGGATCTTCCCGGCGTCGGCGGCGCGGCGGGTCACTGCTACGCCTGCGCCCCGATTCCTCTGCTCGCGCGGCCCGCGCTGCCCGCACTGCGCGCCGCCGGCGCCCGGACGAGAACCTCGCGCGGGCCGCTCTCGCGTGGGGTCGCGCGGGCGCCGGGGAGGACCCGGGCGCCGAGGGAGCGCCTGCCGCGCGCCGCTGCGGGGCCGCGGGTGGGCGGGCCGAGGGGCGGGGGGAGCGGCCGGCCCCGCCTCCCTCGTGCTGCCGCCGGAGCCGCCGCGGCCGCGGCCCCGCCGTGGCTTTAAACAGCGGGGCCCGCCCCGCGCCCGCCGCACTCGCGCGCTGACTGTGCTGCCGGCGGCGTTCGCGCCGGCCCGGGCGAGCGGCTGCGGCGGCGGCGAGGAGCGGGCGGCGGGGCAGCGGCTCCCTCACCGGGCGTTGCGGCCGCGCCACTGTCGGCCGGGGGCGCGGAGGGGGCGCAGCCCGCGACGTCCGCCCAGCTCTCCGGGGCCGTCGGGGGTCGGGCGGCGATGGAACCCGGGCCCGCGGCGCCCTCCGCCGGCGCCCCGAGGCGGGCCGGGGCCGGGGCCGGGGAGACGCCGCCCGCCGCCGCCGCGCTGGCAGCCGCCGGGGTGGACCTGCCCGGCACGGCCGTGCCCTCGCTGCCGGAGGATGCTGCCGCGGGCCGGGGCGGCGGCGGGGTGCGCGGGGAGGGCGCCGCGGCGGCCGGGGACGGGCTGGGCAGACCCCTGGGGCCCACCCCGAGCCAGAGCCGCTTCCAGGTGGACGTGGTTTCTGAGAGCGCCGGGCGGGCGGCCGCGGCGGCTGGAGCAGGAGCTGGAGCAGGAGCTGGAGCTGGAGCAGGAGCAGGAGCGGGGGGCAAGGAGACCCCGGCGGAAGGGAAAGCCGGCGGCGAGAGCGGGCCGGCCAAGGGCAGCGAAGAAGCCAAGGGTCGTTTCCGCGTGAACTTCGTGGACCCGGCTGCCTCCTCCTCGGCCGAGGAGAGCCTGTCCGACGCGGCGGGGGTCGCCGGCGACGGGCCCAACGTGAGCTTCCAGAACGGAGGGGACACGGTGCTGAGCGAGGGCAGCAGCCTGCACTCGGGCGGCGGCAGTGGGCACCACCAGCACCACTACTATGACACCCACACCAACACTTACTACCTGCGCACCTTCGGCCACAACACCATGGACGCGGTGCCCAGGATCGACCACTACCGGCACACGGCAGCGCAGCTGGGCGAGAAGCTGCTGCGACCCAGCCTGGCCGAGCTCCACGACGAGCTGGAAAAGGTGAGCTCTCCCGACCCTCTCTCGCCAGCCCTCCCTCTTCCCCCAGCCCCCGGTCCGCGGTGTGGCCTCAGGCTCTGCACGGGTGAGGTGGCGGGAAGGGACGTGCACGGCTCACTGGCAGCTCAGGACTCAGCTGTCAAGGGTGGAACTGCAGAGGAATGTAACTTAATCTTTTAAAAGTTTGCTGTGGGTTAGGCTCGTTACGTGAGAGGCTGCATTTAACAACCTTCCCCATCCAGTGAATATACCTCGCGTACTGGGCTCTCACCCACGTTTACCAATTACCATCCTTCCAAATGACAGCTGGGCTTGTGGTCCCCGGGAAGGGTGCGTGCAGGAGGACTTACCATCGGTGTCCTTTTTAAAGATTGAATTATATGACTTCTGGACACCCATTAGGGGGTCTCAAGAGTAGGGAGGATAGTATTTGAAGGAGAAATCTCAATAAGGGTGTGTTTTGTGGGCTATGAATTATTAAAACTCAATTCCTGCAATCTTAAATATTCAAAAGATCGTGGAAATCTTAAATCTTAGAGGACTACATAAACTATTCATTTCTGTAATTTTATTTATTTGGGGGGCACAAAGGAATTTTATTCATGATTCAAAATCATTTTGAGATAACACTGAGATTTGATGCTTTTGAGATTTGATTAATATTTAACTTTTTATGATTGGGATTACTTGCAGTCTGCCTTTGATGTGTATAATTACTACATTGATGGGATTTTGTGACTGTAAAGACTTGCTACCATATAGGGAGAAATAATCATAGTGTGAAAAAGTTTATATACACAAAGTATGTAATTTCTTTTTGATAAGATTACTAGATATCACACAATTGTTTCATACAAGACTGTGCTTGCCCCAATATTTGATAATGTAACACTCACACGGTTTGAAGGGATCACAGAGATCTCAGCTCTTACAGCTTATTGATTGTTTAAAAGCCTGACATCATTTAACTTTAGATAATATTACTCCTGTTTTTCCTTTGTGGTATTTTGCCACATCAGAAGATAAACAATGTTTAAAACACCTACTCATACTCCTGTAGTTTCTCTTAAATTTTTCATTTCATTTTAAAACTCAAAATCTTTGACATTTCACCAAAGTTTAGCAGTAAAGCAATCTATAGTTACTCCCAAGTTTTTGGAAGACTTTTTTTTTTTTTTAAAGATTTATTTATTTATGCATACAAGAACTGGGGTAGAGGCCAGAGGTGTGGGGGTGAGAGGATTCACCAGAGACAGAGTGGGGAGCAGAACAGACAGATTGACTGAAATACACTGCTGAGGGGAGCAGCAGGTGAGTCAGGAGATGTCTGCTGAGCCATGTGGGTAGCTCCCTGGCCAGGGATTGAACTTGTGCTGCAGTGGCTGTGGATAGCTTCTTAGGTTGAATCTTAATCCCTTGCACCAAAAGGGAGGCCCTAAAGATTTATTTATGCATACAAGAGCTGTGGTGCAGGCAAGAGATGCTGGGTGGGGGGTAGTGGTGAGAGGATTCACCAGAGACAGAGTGGGGAGCAGAACAGGCTGACTGAAATACACTGCTGCGGGGAGCAGCAGGCGAGGCAGGAGAGGTCTGCTGCACCATGTGGGTTACCTCCCAGGCCGGGACTGAACTAGTGCTGCAGTGGCTGCAGATAGCTTCACAGTGCTGCTTCTTAACCCCTTGTGCCACCAGGGAGGCTCCTGGAAGACTTTAAATTGAACTTGGGAAGTTTTTGTTATTTTAAATTAAGTACTAATCAATAATGAAAGCACCTCAGGTTTGGGGTTTGTTTTGACTTTTTTTGGGTGAGTTTACTGTGTCCAAAATAGAACACCATTTGTTGCATAAATGAAACTCTGAACCTAACATTTTACATAATAGTGTAGTGTAGCTGAAGAAGTCACTCAGTGTCTCAACTTCCTCATTTTTCATCTTATTTAGCAAAAGTTGCACATAAAGGTCTATGTTACATGCTTGAAAAATAATGGATAGTGTAATTATTTTAATTTCATATTGGTCCTACAGAAATTCAGTTGTCAAACTCTAGGATTTTAATTTTAGATTCTTTAATTCCTATATTATTAGGTGAATGTAGTATGTAAAATGTTAGGTTTAGAGTTTCATTTATGCAACAGATAGTGTAATAAGTTCTTTATAGTTCAGGTATTCGGGTCCTTAATGGCCAAAGAAAAAAGTGATTAGCTTAACTAAGCATAGAACCTCATATTAAAGATAATTTTGTTTAGGATTTTAGCAGGTGCATTAAAGAAGCTGTCATTTTAAGGAGTATACAAATCTGGCTATAAAAATATGCTGCTGTTGAACAGGATTTATGGGAGGGAGGATGATGACATAAGTTGACCAGATCCCCAAAATGTTGTTTCTTACCTTGTATAGATTGACATCTACCTCTTTAAAACCTTTCCCATTGCATTAGCTCTTGATGAAGCATGATATTTAGAATTTCTGTAACAATTATAGCACTAAGTTTTTAATCAACTTGGTTCTATGCTGAACTGAAATGAATGCAAACTTACTCAGCAAATCCTTATTGAGCACCACCAGTTCTAAGTGCTGGGACCAGCAGTGAACCCAACAAAGTACTGACTCTTTCATTGTAGAGTTAGGAGACAATAAATAAGTCAGGTGTGACTCCTGTGAAGATTAAACATGGTCACTAGGGCAGTGCTGGTGAAGAGTACTTACAGAAGGCCTCTCTGATAAGTGAGCAGACACTAGGAGAGAGTGAGGGGCTCGCTCCCTGCAAAGATCTGGGGAAAAAACACTGGGCAGAGGAACTGCAAACATCAAGACCCTGAGATAGCGCCTCCCTGGTGGCACAGGGGGTTGAGATGCACCTATGCATCTGTCCACAGCCTCTGCAGCACAAGTTCCATCCCCTGGCCAGGGAGCTACCCACATGGCTCTAACAGACTTCTCCTGACTTGCCAGCTGCTTACCTCAGCAGAATACTTTGGTCAATCTGTCTGTTCTGTTCCCCGCTCTGTCTCTGGTGAATCCTCTCACCCCCCACACCTCTGGCCTGTATCCCAGCTCTTGTATGCATGAATGAATAAATCTTTTTTTATTTTTTAAACCCATTGAGAAATGAGATCAGCAAGACTGGCGTGAAAAGAGTGATAGGAGAGAAGATCAGATTGTAGTAGTGAGGAACAAATAGTGTAGAAACTTGTAGATCATGATAAAGATTTAGGATTTGATTTTGTGTGATCTAGAGAGTCATAGAGGCCTTTGAGCACAGATTTGACATGATTTGTCTTTTGTTTTTAAAATGCCACTCTGATTGCTTTGTGGAAAATATACTGTTGACTGGGGTAAGGGGGGGAAGCTGGTAGATGAGTTAGAAACCTATGACATCAATTCAGTTAGGATGTTGATGACTTACACTGATATAAGAGTGCTTGATGTATTGAGAGATGTCAGATACCAGGTGTTTCAAAGGTAGAATTGTTGGGATTTGCGGGTCTCCCCTGGTGGTGCAGGTGGTTGAGCACAGTGCTGTGAAGCTGTCTGCAGTCTCTGCAGTGCCGGTTTGATCCTGCTGGCGAGGGTTCCACTTGGCGTGGCAGGCCTCTCCTGTCCACCCGCTGCTCCCCTCAGCAGTGTATTTCGTCAATCTGCCTGTTCTGTTCCCCTCTCTGTTTCTGGTGAATCCTCTCACCCTCCTGCACATCTGTACCCTGGTTCTTGCATAAATAAATAAATAAATAAATAAATAAATCTTTAAAAAAAAAGAATTGTTGGGATTTGCTGATGGTTTGGATAAGGGATGTACAGAAAAATTAATACCAGGATTTCCCCCTTGTTTAGAATATATATATATATATATATATATATATATATATATGGAGAAAGGAGAACGCTACAGCAAGAGCAGTTTTGTGAGTTGTACGCAAGAGATAGGTTTCAGTCTATAAGTTATACAATGGCGCAAACATAAAATTGCAACTGGTTTGTGAAATAATAGAACTTAAGAGAACGTGTTTTAGAGTCCCCATTTCTTCTTCAGAGAAGAAGGACTTCCTTTGAGGAGAATAACTACCATGACTTCCAGTGCTTTGTTACATCAGATGTGAGAACTTTTCGCAAAGCAACTATGCTCTCATATTGTTATAGCATTCATTATATGCCTGAGGGTTGCAGCTTTAAGTTTGTGGTAGCTAAACCAAGAAAGAAGGCATAAAGATTTCTAAGGAAATTAAGATACCATGAAAGATTTTGAGGAGATAAGGAAGGCTGGTATCTTTCAGAGAACAAAATGATCCTGAAACTTAAATCATTTCTTTGGCTTGACTTCCAAGGGATTTTGTCTCACTACCTTATACCTCCAAACTGTGAAACATGAGTATTAGGGCTAAGGGATAATTTTTTATTTTTTTATAAATATTTATTTATTTATTTATACAAGCACTGGGTACAGTCAGAAGCGCGGGAGAATGAGAGAATTCACCAGAGACAGAGTGGGGAACAGAACAGGTGGACTGATGAAATACACTGCTGAGGGGGGCAGCGGGCGTGGCAGGAGAGGTCTGTCGTGCCATGTGGGACCCTCGGACCCTCGGTGTTGGCTGGGTATTGAACTGGCGCTGCAGAGGCTGCGGGCAGCTTCGCAGCCCAGTGCTCAACTGCTGTGCCACCAGGGAGGGCCTAATTTTTTATTTTTTATAAACATGGTAGGAAAAAATTTTTTTTTTAATTTCAATTTGTAGCATAAAAATAGGGTTTTATGCTACAGAGTTCAGATAAATCTATGAAAAACAGCAGTTTTTCCAAACAGGGTAGCAGAAGGTGGGGAGGGGACACTAGTCTAGGAGGTTGAGTCACCAAAGTAGAAGCAGAGTGAGGGATGGAAAACAACACTATTTCAAATACTGAAGTTAAAAAATACCTATCAATAATTTCACATGTAGGGACCTCCCCGGTGGCGCAAGGGGTTAAGCACCACACTATGAAGCAATCCGCAGCCTCTGCAGCATGAGTTCTATCCCCGGTCTGCCAGGGAGCAACCCACATGGTGAAGCAGACCTCTCCTGTCTCGCCCGTTGCTCCCCTCAGCAGTGTATTTCAGTCAGCCTGCCTGTTCTGTTCCCCTCTCTGTCTCTGGTGGAAACCCTCACACCCGCACCTCTGGCCTGTACCCCAGCTCCTATATGCATAAATAAATCTTTAAAAAATAAATTCACGTGTAAAATACAAATGTTGTCATCAGCCAGTGCCTTTATTATTTCATTTTTCTCTAGAACCTGTACCAGTGCTATCTTAAAACTATTTTGAATAACTTGGAGCTGATAGAGAATATGGCGATTTCTAATTAGAAGAAAGGGAAAACCCTCTTTGTGATTATTTGTGAAATAATAAACATAGGATATATGGAAAAAAAAAGAAAGGGAAAACCTAAAAGTGAATATCGTTCAGTGCAGTGTTGTCTCTGCATAAGCAAATTATTGCATGTTTGTAACATCCTTGGGCCCAGAGAGTTCTTTAAACTTTTTCACTGCTTTTTCTGAACATTCAAAAGTTAGGTGTTCATCTTGGTTAAGAATTCTAGAAACTCTGGTATGGTTTTCTGTTGGGTCAGTGTGAATTAGTTCCTTCAACTATGTGGCTTTTTAAAATTTTTTAAAAGATTTATTTATTTATGCATACAAGAGCTGGGATACAGGCTGGAGGTCTGGGGGGTGAGGATTCACCAGAGACAGAGCGGGGAACAGAACACAGAACAGATGGACTGAATGAAACTGATGAGTCAGGAGAAGTCCGCAGCACCATGTGGGTCACCTCCCTGGCCAGGGATCAAACTCATGCTGTGGTGGCTGTGAATAGCTTCATAGTGCTGAGACTTAACCCCTTGCGCCATCAGGGAGGCTCCTCTTAACAGTATTTTTATTTTGAGTCATTTGGACCTTTTTTGCAGGTAGATGGCTGCTGCGCTGGTAGGGCGGGATTGAGTTTCCAGTGGAGGAAGACTTTTAAAGGACCCAAGAGAATCCTCACCATCTGAGAAGTGAGGAAATGAGGGTTACTGTATTGGACAGTGTAGTTCTATACTGTTTAGTTTGGTTCTGAAGTCTTAAATTTTTTTTTTCTTAGATGTATATCTCACTTTTTTTTGTATCAATAGTTTAGTTTATTTAAGCAAAATCAGGTGTCTTCCATATGAAGCAGAACAAAGAATCTTGCCCTGAACTTATTCAGGTATACTCTCATAACCTTCCTTTCACAACTAGACTAGTGGAGAGTATGACTGTTTATAATTCTGGTCTTATTTTTTTTCCTTTCATTCCTGAAGCTGCTTTATTATAGCTTCTACCATTTTGCTTAAACTAGGTCTTGTTAAAGTCACCAGCAGCCTCCTTCCTTATCACTGATTCTAGGAAAACTATTTCTCCCAGCAACATTTGCTACTCTTTTCAAGTCATCTTTTTTTTTACTTCTGCTTACCTAACACCACTCGCAATTTTCCCTCTCCATCTCTGCCTCCCTTTCAGAACAGTGTCTTCTATAGTCTCCTTCATCTTTAACTTGCCCATACTCACACTTGATTCTTGTCTCTTTCCTCGCTATTCTTTTTTCTCTCCCTATGCTATATCATATATAGGTTAAATGGCTCCCAACATTTTGTCTCCTACCCACGACTCTTCTGACTTATGGGCATCCAGTCCCTGCTGGACATTGTTTGCTTCATGTCTCAAAGGCATCCCAGACTTACAAACTTAGGCTTTTCCACCTGTCACTCAAAAGACAAAATAGCTGGGGCCCTTTTCAGTATATCTGAAGTCTCTCAGTGGCATCATTGTTCACATTGTACAGCTGAGAAATCTGAAAGAGTCCTTGATACTCACATATCCCCCCAATTTCATTCATTTCTAGTATCTGTCACTTTTACCCTATATATTCCTCTCATCTTAACTGCCAAATTAGGCCAAACTACAACATGTCCCTCACCAGAAGCCTTCTAACTGTATACCTAATATTCACTGTTGTGCCCAGAATGATCTGTGTAAAACAAAACTGATCCTGTCATCCCTGGCCAGCCCAGCATTGTCTATCTCTGGCTTACCTCCTCAGCGATTCAGTTACTCAATAGTACAAGACTTGTTTTGGCCTCAGGGCTTTTGTACCTGATGCTTTTAGATATATACACTGGACACTGGGGACACACTGGTAAACAGCCAAAGACATCGTCCCTACCCTTTTTTTCTGGACCAATGATTCTCACATTTCTAAAAGAATCACCAGCAGAAAAATTACAGATTCCTTTCTATAAGGACCATGTTAAAAGTCTTAGACTTTGCATTCTCTATGGCAGTTTTATATAGCTTTGTAAGTTATTTATTTTTTTTGATTTGCTGATTCTTAACTTTGAAGTACTCTTACATAGACAAGTACTGTGTCAAAGATCTGGCTTTGAACACTGAGTTAGATGTATATTAAATTATCAATTATTGTACATCTGCCCTATTTCAGGAGTTCTGTAGTCTGCACATTAATCTTCAAGACCGAGTTATTTACATAATATTGGGCTAAACTTACCCATGTCTCACAACCAGTAAATTGTAAATACTGCATTTAGGGCAAGCTTATTAAGTGATCTGTTAAAATCTTAAAGGGAAATCAGACATACTAACTGGTAAGTCTGAATCCTGATGAGTTCATATGGAATTCTTGATCTATAGACATAAGCTCTCTTTTACAGAACCCAATAATTTAATGCATAAATAATTAGGCTTTACAATTTTAGAAACTAAGGCTTATTTATGATAAATACTTTCAGTATTGATATACCTATAAATTTCTGGAAATAATCGACATGGCTTCTTAGGCCTGGAGAAATTATTGTACTTTATCACTTACTTCAATCCCAATTATTTGGCAGATTTGCTTCTCAAAAACAAAGCTGTTCCAGTAATTAAGCAAAGCAACAACTGTAACAACAACAATGCTTTCACATAAAAGGGATTCACCACACCTCTATTTGGGGACTGTATATTATACTTAAGACATAGTTATAACCAATAAGGCTATCAGGTTTCCAGAAATAGGATAGATTAGAAGGGAAAATGAGCACTGACAAAGATGGATCCAGAGATAATCAGCTTGTTGTAGAGAGAGAAGATAAGAACTTCATGAAAAGCAGAAACAAAGTTCTCAGATAATTATAAGCCTAGGATAATAGCCCTTTGCCAGTGGAGACAAGACCTGAGTTTTGGTTATTGCAGCAGCTTCATCTAACAAAATTGACACAAAATAACAGTGTTTTAAATCTCAATACAAAAAACAGTCAACAAAGTACACATTTTGCAAAATTTCAGTCTCAAATCATCCTACAGTGTTAAATTTTAAGAGAATGAAAATTAATCCTTTTCAAAATGAACACTTTAAAATTTTACTCGTTTCATTGTATTTTATTTAAAATGTTTAATTCATTATGAAGAGAAAATAAGTTTAGAAAACAAAAGACCTCAGCTCCTTAACAGTTTACATTTCAATACATGTTTTAAAAGTACAATTTTATAGACTACTCTTCCACTTACCATTAAATAATCACTAGTAAATAGGCATAGTTTCCTATGTTATCTTTAGTAACCTGTTTTAAGTGATTGTGTGCTATGTTGAAGTGCATATTCTCAATGTAGTTAGTTCATTTACATTTGTTACAATTTGGTTGTAATGGAGCCTGGTATTTTTTCCTCTTAATTCTCCTTTCTGCCATCTTTTCTACTAATCAGATAGGTTTAGTATTTCTTTTTAATTCATCATTTAATTGATTTTTTAGTTATATATCTCTTTGCATTATTTTGGCGGTTCTGCTTAAAATGGAGACTTTCTTCAGCTATAATATAGAAATCTTGAAACAGAATAATACTTCTTGAAACAGAATACAAGTGTTCTTGTCATGTTGCTCATACAGCCAACACTACACTGTTGTACTTGAAAAGCAAAGAAAAGAAAAATATGTACATTGTATTTTATACTTGCATTTATTTCCTTCATTTGTTCTTGTTAGATTTGTGTTGTCACCTAATACTTTTTCCCTTCTGTGAGCACTGCTTGTAATAAAGGTAAATTGGCAACAAAATTATTTCAGTTTTTTTTTATCTGAAGATGTCATTTTACTTTTGAAAATGGTAGCTTTGCTCTTATAAACTCTTCCTCTTCTGGTATCTTGAGGCTAGTATTGTCTGATAAGAAAACAGCTATTGGGGCCTCCCTGGTGGTTGCAAGGGGTTAAGTGTGAGCACTATGAAACAGTCCACAGCTAGTGCAGCACTAGTTGGATGGAGTTCGATCCCCTGCCAGGGAACTGACCCACATGGCAGGGAACTGAACCACATGGCACAGCAGACCTCTCCAGTCTTGTCTGTGTTCCCCTCAGCAGTGTAGTTGAGTACATCTGCCTGTTCTGCTCCCCACTCTGTCTCTGGTGAATCTTCTCAGCCCCACCCCTGCACCTCTGGCCTGTACCCCAGTTCTTATATGCATAAATAAATAAATCTTTTAAAAAACAGCTATTAATTATATCATTGCTCATCTGAATGTGATCTGTTTTCCTTTGGTTCTTTATAGCTTTGGTTTTCAACAATTTGGCTGTGGTAGGGGTGTTTATTTTTGATAGTGTCTCTTGGGTCTCTTAAGTTTCTTTCATCTGTAAGTTAATGCTTTTTGTTGCTTCTTCTATTTCCATTCTGCTGTTGAATCTATCTAGTGAATTTTTCATTTTAATTTTTGTGATTTTTCAGGTTTAGATTTTCTACTTTTTAAAATATATATACTGGGCCTCCCCTGGTGGCGCAGTGGTTGAGCGCTGGGCTGCGAGTCTGCCTGCAGCCTCTGCAATGCTGGTTCGTTACCCAGCTGTCGGCGAGGGTCCCACAATAACTAACTAACTAACTAACTAAATAAATAAATAAATAAAATATATATATATACCATTTATTGGTTGAGATTCCCTTTGTTGCTCATTGATGTCACATTTACCTTTAAACTTTGAACTTTTTTATAGCTATTGGGACCACTTAGAGTTAATTTCTAATGCTTGTTTTCCCCCTGATTATGGTTTATATTTTCTTGTCTATATTAGCAATATCTTTAGTAATATTTTTGAATGAAAACGGCAATGTAGATACTACATTGTAATGACTTTGGGTGTTGTTTTTATACTAAGGGATTAATTTATTGTAAAAGGTACTTCACTTGCCAAGGTTCAGAAGGCACTCTGGGTCCTCCCCACTGTATGGTAGCTGATATTTCTATTCTGTTGTATGGTTTCCAGCTGCTTCTTTTAAAGCCTGACTTCTATACCTGTTTAATTTAGTGCTCAGGTGGATTAGGGGTTCACCTTCACTGTCATTACATTTTTTCCTAGAAATTTCTACTTAATTTCCAATTCCATTTCTGCTTCAGCCTGTCTTCTGGTATTTCAAGATAGCATGACTTCACTTTCAATCATTAGAGCTACACATAATTGGGGAATGCTCTAAGTTTAAGAGACAGCAAACTCAAATCTCATGTAGTATACTTTTTCTATCAAGTGTATTTTCCTTCTGGTTTATGTTTTTTTTCCATTTACTCTAGGCGCCTTATCATGCATCTGTAGTTTAGTTGTCAAGAGATTTTTTTTTAAAGATTTATTATTTATGCATACAAGAACTGAAGTACAGGCCAAAGGTGCAGGAAGAGGATTCACCAGAGACAGAATGGGGAGCAGAACACAAAACAGGTGGACTGACTGAATGAAATACAGTGCTGAGGAGAGCAGCTGGTAAGACAGGAGAGGTCTTACCATGTGGGTTACCTCTCTGGCCCACTGGGGATCAAACTCTGGGATCTAATTCGTACTGCAGTGGCTGGCAATAGCTTGATAGTGCTGTGTCTTTAGCCCCTAAGCCACCAGGCAGGCCCCCAGAAATACCATTTTTTGTGTGAGGAATATGAAATACTAATTGCATGCCATGCTTAATGTACTTTTTGTTATTTTTGGTTTTCTCTATATATTACTTTTCTAATATTTTAACCATAATGGTGCCACTAGTCATTTATTCACACCCTTGAACAATTTGGTTCTTACTTTAGTATAAGTGCTGCCGAAGCAAGCACAATTTGGTTCTTACTTTAAAAAAATAAATTCTGAAATGTAGATCACACAGATTATTTTGTAATTTGAATTTAAATGCCATCAATTGGTTAGTTGCTGACTGTAGCAAGTTGTGAGGTATTTGAAACAATGCATAAGTTATGTATTCTGTAATAACTCAATGCTGAATGGTTAGTGAGAAACATGATGGGGTTAGGTAGAGCCCTAAATTCTTTGACTAATTCTTTGACTACAATCAGCAGTTCTGATTTGGTTCATTGTAAAATCACATGGTCACACTAGCCACTTTTATCTGTGGTACTTGAGTTTTGAGTTTTGCATTAATGCCACTGGCTATTAATAGAGCATTGTTAACCCGAACAGATTGGATTCCTGTTAAACAATACTTTGTTTTGAAAGAGTAGTCTGTATGGAGAGCATTACGCTGAATACACCAATCACCGACAGCTCGGATAGGAAATGTTGGTAGCTTTGGGATGATATAATTGGCTAGTACTTGATAAAAAAATTGTTAGAATAAACCCAGCCACTTTAGCATCTAAATTTGCATATTATGCAGTCATTTTTAGTTCCTAATTTGGCTATGTTTCATATTAATTTAATACTTTGGCTTACTGTACTATTAAACAGATGCTGTTAAAACCATCTTTTGTAATATTTTTAGTTCAGATTTTTGTTTTTAGAATTTAATAGCATTTTTTTGGTGTACTTTAACATTTTTGAAGTGTAAATTTGGGTTTATTTAAATCAACAAGAAGTTGCTTGTAAACTGAGCAGTTAATTCTTGTCTATTAACAGTGTCCTGAAATAAAGATCCCCCACTACTTGGCTATCGTTACAGTGATTTAATTTCTTTAAATAAAGCCTTGCGTTATTTATTTTTGCTTCTATTTGTAGACCTTGCAATCTAACATTAATCCTAACTAACCTTGCTACAAAATGCATATCAGCTGCCACTAAAGGATATACAGAGGGAGGAAGCATCATTTATTAAGCAAATTTTCAGTGCCAGAGAATTGGTAAAATACTTGTAGTAGTGTGATTTGATTCATCAATGCCATGCTCTGTATACCTTATTCACTTGCTGATGGTATAGGTGATAAATCCTTTACCACCAAAGAGAATGACAATGCCACAGTTGTATGTGAAGTTTTATGTTTTTGTTGTATCCTTGCAGAAACAATATTAAGTTCAGATTATAAAATTATAAGAAGTTATGTAGTAGAATCTAGATTAATAGTGTTTTGCAGCATTTTTATGTATTTGATTCTTTAAACTCATGATATGGGCACTAGGCAATTATGTTGCTTATAGTAATCAGTTTTATTGCACAGTTAATAGCAAATAGTGTCTTAAGTACTTAACATTGTTTTTAATTGAAGTATAATTGACAAAATATTAGCTTGAAGTATACATGATTAAAAAAAAGTTTTGTGATGGGAACTTTTAAGATTACTCTCTTAAGGACTCTCAAACATGTAATACAGTATTATTAACTACATTACCAGGTTGTATTTATACCTTATTTATTTTATGACTAGAAATCTGTATCTTTTGATCACCTTCACCTACTTCACTCATTCTTTACTCACTACTTCTGGCAAACCACCACTCTATTCTATATCTTTATGAGCTTGATTTTTATTTTTCTTTCATTTGTTTGTATTGTAGAATCCACATATAAATGAAATCTTGTATTTGGCTTTCTCTGTGTGACATATTTCACTTGGCATCCATCGATATTGTCGCAAATGGCAAGATTCTACTTTTTTTTTTAATGGCTAAATTTTATTCCATTATAGAACATAGATGGACCTACCACATTTTATTCATCATCCATCCGTGGACACTCAGTGCTGTTTCCCTGTCTTCACTATTGTAAATAATGGTGCAAGGAACATGGGGGTGCATGTATCTTTTCTAATCATGTCTTCTTTTTTTGAAAATTACCTAGAAATGGTATTACTGACTTATAAGGTAGTCCTGTTTTTAAGTAAACAATTTAATTAAACAGCCCTACTGTCTTCCTTAGTGACTGTACCTGCTTACATGTCCATCAATAGTACACAAGGGTTCTCTCTTTCTCCACATCCTCACTTTTTAATTCTTTTTATAATAGCCATTCTAACAGGGATAAGGTGATGTCTCATTGTAGTTTTAATTTGCATTTCCCTGAGTAGTTACTTTGAGCACCTTTTCATTTGTCTGTTGGCCATCTCTATATCATCTTTCAGAAAATGTTCAGGGCCTCCCTGATGGTGCAAGAGGTTAAGCACAGCCCTGTGAAGCTATCAGGAGCCTCTGTAGCATGAGTTTGGAGTTCCATCCCCTGCCAGCCAGGGAGCTCCCCACATGGCGCAGCAGACCTCTCCTGTCTCACCAGCTGCTCCCCTCAGCAGTGTATTTTAGTCAGTCTGCCTGTTCTGTTCCCCACTGTCTCTCTGGTGAATCCTCTTAACCCTCCTGCACCTCTGACCTATACCCCAGTTCTTGCATGCATAAATAAATAAATCTTTTAAAAAGAAAATGTCTCTTCAGATCATTTATCTACTTTTTAAAAATATTTTATTTATTTATGCATGCAAGAACTGGGGTACAGGTTTTCACCATTGAGTATAATGGTAGCTGTGGGCTTTTCCTATATGGACTTTATTTTATTGAGACATGTTGGGTTTTATCTCATGCTTTTCCTGTATTTTTATAGAGATGGCCATATGATTTTTATCCTTTTTGTCTTGTTCATGTGCTGTATCACATTGATTTTTGGATGTTGAATTACCTTGCATCCCTGAAATAAATTTCACTTGAACATGGTGTGTGATCTGTGTGATCCTTTAAATGTGTTGTTGAATTTGCTGATATTTTGTTGAGGTTTTTACATCTATATTCATTAGGGATATTGCCAGTAATTTTCTTGTCTTGTGTTGGCTGTCTGGTTTAGGTATCGGTGTAATTAATGCTGGCCTTATGAGTTTGAAATCATTCCCTCTAACTTTTTTTGGGTTTGCGAAGTACTGGTATTCTTTGAATGTTAGGTACAATTCACTATTGAAGCTGTCTGGTCTTGAACTTTTATTTGGTTGGGTAAGCATCTGATTACTCACATTTCCTTGCTTAATCTTAGTTTTAAAAGTCTTATTGTGGACTATAGCAAAGAAGAAAACATAAAGATTAAATATACAATTCAATCAAGTGAATCTCTTGAATCACCACCCAATCAAGAAATAGAATATTCCTGGCATGTCAGACACGCTTTGTGCATCTCTCCTTTCTCTCCCTCACCCACCCCAAGTAACCACTGTGCTGAACTAACAGTGATTTATTTCCTTGGATCATTTTTTTCCGTGGCATTAGTCACCTTTATGTATTTCTATATGTAAAACTTTATATAAATGGAATCATACAATATATTTCTGTCATCTTTTGCTTACTGATATTTATGTGTATTTATAATGTATTCATTTTTATTGCTATTTATCTTCCATTGTATGAATATGCTACAATATATTCTGCAGTTAAGGATGTTGAGATTGCGTCTAGTTTTCAACAATGTTGAAATGAATGTTTTTTTTACAAATATCGTGCTTCATGTAAGTAATGTATATTTCTAGGGATATACCTAGGAGCAGAATTGCTGGGTTAAAGGGCATGCATATATTTGATTTCATAATGCCTCAACCTGCTTATCAATTTATTTTCCCACCAGCGTGTATGGGAGTTTTTGTGTTGTATACAATCACATACATCTTCTCAAACAGTATGGTATAGGTGATATTATCTCCATTTTACACATAGGTAAACTGAGAACCAGAGGGGTTAAATAACTTGCCATAGTTTGCATACTGAAGATGGGAATTTGAACCTAGATTTGACTCAAGAACAGACTTAAAATTTTATTTCTTGGGTCCTCCCTGGTGCCACAAGGGGTTAAGACACAGCACTGTGAAGCAATCCACAGCCACTACAGCATGAGTTCGATCCCCGGTCAGGGAGGTGACCCACGTGGCGCAGCCGACCTCTCCTGTCTCACCCACTGCTCCCCTCAGCAGAGTATTTCAGTCAGTCTGCCTGTTCTGTTCTCCACTCTGTCTCTGGTAAATCCTTTCACCCTCACACCCCCTACACCTCTGGCCTGTACCCTAGTTTTTATATGCATAAATAAATAAATCTTAAAAAATAAATAAAATTTCACTTCTACTCTTTTACTTCATTATTTGGAAACAGAGATTGCCAATAAAGACTAATATTCTTTTGCTATTTGAGGAAAAAAATGTAAAGTTCTGACTCTTGAGAACCTTCCTTTTTAATACATTTCGAAGGACTACAGGTGGTAGGTGCATTGATTAAACAAATAATTACAGTGTGTGATATACGCTATGAATGAAAGAGGCATTGATGGGAAAATGTATGTAGAATAGTCTGGAAAGTAGGATTCTACTTTCAAGCTGAAACCTAAAGGATAAGATATGGCGTCTATCTTCAAGGTGTGTTGGAGGCAGAGGGAACACCCAAGCCAAAATCTCTCAAAAGATTCTTTATATGAGTATATCAGCAACAAAGCAACTTCATAATAAATATTTTAGTTAGAACTCTTTCAATTGTTTTATACCTTGAAGAATAGGAGTTTGAGGGTCATAAAAAACTTCAAGGAAAGTCAGTAGAAATAGGAAACTGGTTTATAATTAGAAAAATTATAGGAAATTCTAAAACAGTTAAGACTAATATTTAACTTTTTTAATGCTATTGAAATTTACTATGTATAGAAACAAAGCATTGATGAAAAATCTCAAGGATTCTGTGGATAATTTTATTTTTTTCAAGCCTTCCTGAAAAGAATGGATGTGAATATGGTCTAAGGGATCAAAATGTTGCAGTAGCAAAGCACATAAGGGAAGAAAAAACTTACAATGACCTGGAATATTTGAATAAAAGTTGTTGTTAGCTTTTGCAGCTAATGTGCATTTCTAATTGGAGAAAGAAAACAGTAAACATAGAAACTGAATGATTGGTAAATTTACCTACTTTCTCTACCACAGTAAATTCTCAATAAACTTCCCAGATGTTAATACACATATAGTTATTACACACAATTTCCAGTTTTCATATTTAAACATTTGAGATGCCTTTCCAGGTGGGTTATGTTTGGACACCAGGAATTCCTATTCCTCTCTAAGTGGTTCCTTGCAGCTATCTGTAACAGTGTTTTTATGGGGAACATAATAAATACAAGTTGTTTGCTTCTGTAGACTGGGGAGCAGAGGAAGGAGGGAAAAATGAAGACAGTATGAAGAGGGAAAATAGCTGAGGATTTAGGGAGTTTGAACAAGGTGATTTCCTATGTTGGTTGATTTGACTATTGTCCCCTACCTCAAAATAGATACCTTAAATAATTTCCCTTGGCTCACTGTAATGCATGGAATTCTACCATTTAGAATATTCTTTTTGCCCTTAATAGCTCATGATTTGGGGTAAGCTAAACAGAAAAGATGTTTCCTCATCCTCTTATTTTTAAGTGAGGATGATAACATCTACCATTCAAAGATGTGCCAATTCAGGTAAATAGGACAGGTAAGCATTTAGGGACGTTTCTAGCACATAGCAGGCTCTTGGTTAATGGTGACTGTTTTCAAAGTAAGCCAGATTATGATGGTCTCACATAGTGAGAATTCTCAGTTTATTCCATAAGAAATAGGTGCAGGGCCTCCCCGGTGGCGCAGTGGTTGAGCGTTGGGTTGCGAAGCTGCCCGCGGCCTCTGCGCCGCCGGTTCGATCCCCGGCTGCTCCCCGGCCACCAGAGGAGGGTCCCACATGGCGCGCAGACCTCTCCTGCCGCCCGCTGCTCCCCTCAGCAGTGTACTTCGGTCCTTCTGCCTGCTCTGCTCCCCGCTCTGGCTCTGGTGAATTCTCTCACCCTCCCGCGCTTCTGACTGTACCCGGTGCATGTATAAAAAAAAAACAAAACAAACAAACAAACTAAATAAATAAATAAAGCATGCCTCTATTAAAAAAAAAAAAAAAGAAATAGGTGCAGGTGGTAAGTGTGTAGACAGGATAATATACAACTATTATATAGAAAATTTTTCTTGATGACAAAAAACCTACTGTTTGTATTATCAGAAAAAATCTGGTATGACTATAAACTTGAACTGGTTTGGATTCTATGCTAGAATTCACCTCACCTCCTATATATGTAAAATAGAATTATTTCCTAACCTACAGAGCAATTCTGATCCAGAATTGAACTGTTTAAAAGTGACGGGGGGGGGGGGGGGGGAATCATCCTTTGTCATGTTGGCCAACTGTTTGTGTAGCTGTAGGAAAGAGTAAGATAATTGTTTAGAAACAAATGAAAATAAAATGTTTATAACTACTAAGGCAGTTTTTTTTACAATGCTAAATAGGCTTTTCCATCTTGTTTTTCATTTTGTGCCAGCTAGTTCTAAATTGGGTTAAAATTTAAAACTTCTGGAGGGGAGTATTATTTCAGTGTTATTTATGTGTGATCTTCCTTATGTTGTAATTGTGACTCTTTGGTGGCTGTTGTCACCAAAGTTTTTTTGTTGTTGTTGTTTTTTTAAAAGCTTAGCTTGCTTTAAAAAAAAAGCTTAGCTTGCTTTTTTTAAAAAGATTATTTATGCATACAAGAACTGGGGTGTAGGCCAGAGGTGCAGAGGAGGTGAAAGGATTCACCAGAGACAGAGGAAATACACTGCTGAGGGGAGCAGCAAGAGAGACAGGAGAGGTCTGCTGCTCCAAGTGGGGTTAGCTCCCTGGCCATAGCTTGAAAGTGCTGTCTTTAACCCCTGTGCCACCAGGGAGGCCCCTGTCACCAAAGTTTTTAACATTTAAATGATATAGTGTACCAGAATAACTTGAAATTGGGCATAACTGGAATGGGACAAACATTTTTGAGTATTTTAAAATTTCTACGTATTCTACCAAAGCACTGCCCATCCTGTGCACAGTACTGAATAAATAATTGTTAAATATAATTAAAAAAAAAACAAACCCGTATCCTACACATCACCCCCCTAACCCTTCTTGCCTGCCATTCCTTTTGTCTTAGTTTTATTTTTTAATTACTTTAGATTGTTTGGTAAGGTTTCTGTATAAAAAACACATGAAGTATGATTCTTATTTTTTTCATAGATCAAAATGTCTCATTTGACAGAGTAAATGATTGTTAGACCTGTATTTTGTGACAGTAAGAAAATGACTAGCCAGTACAAATAGCTTTCTCTTATTGTAAAACTAAAACCATTTTCATATCAAACCTTTATTTGCAACTTTATCTTCAGTAGTCAGCCTTATTTTTTTTTAATAAACAAATATCATACAAAGTCCTCACTTTATGGCCAGTTTTTGTACTAATTTTAGAGTCAATTTCTAGTTCAAAAGTGATATTAACAAAAAAAAAGCAAATTGTGGTCCTCTAGATAGATGAACCTTTTACCCAGAAGCACGGTATCACAGTGGATCTGTAAAACATAATCAAGATATAATGCTGTATATATTTGAGACATAGTGAAAGACAAAGGGGAAGAGTCCTAGTTACACAAGGAGTTAGGGAATGCTCACTAGCACCAGTGTTTGTCCCTCCTGTACTTTGATGGGTCCAGGGTTTTCAGCAGGTGCCACAGGAGCAGCATTAACTGGGCATTGATTACATTGGACACCAGGGAAGCCTGCTGCCCTTGTTCTGTTAGGGTCAACTTAGTGTGTAACCCTGTTCTTGTTGAAGAGTGACTAGGCATGGAAAAACCAGGCCACATGGAAGTACACTTCCCACCAATTTCTTTTGGAGTCTGAGCTGCTGTGGATAGCTGTTTTGCTGCAAATTGATCTTTAGAGAGTCTAAAAACTTGGGAAACGATATTGGTTGCCAGGGATTACCTCCATTTTATTATGCATTAGGAAACAGAGAGAGACTGAGACTTAAGAGAACGGAGTGTTATTGAATAGGTATCCAGTCTTTCTTGGACTCTACATACTTAATAGAGGTTACTTGGGGAACTCCCCTGGTGGCACAACGGTTGAGCAAATGGCATGAGTTTATCTTTTTTGATTGCTGAATAATATTCCATTGTTTATATATACCACAACCTCATGATCCAGTCATCTATTTTTGGGCATTTGGGTTGTTTCCAGGTTTTACCTATTGTAAATAGTGCTGCAATAAACATAGGTGTACAGGTGTTCTTTTGAATCACTGTTTTTGTGTCCTTTGAGTATATCCCTAGGAGTGGAATTGCCAGGTTGTATGGTAGCTCCATTTTTAGTAGACTGAGGAACCTCCAGACAGCTTTCCATAGTGGTTGGACCAGTTTGCACTCCCACCAGCAATGTAGGAGAGTTCCTTTTTCACCACATCCTCCTCAACATTTGTTGTTGCTTTTTTTTTTTTTTTTTTTTTGATATGTGCCATTCTTACTGGTGTAAGGTGGTATCTCAGTGTTACCCTCAATTTTCAATCCCTACTTGGTCTACCTCATTTAATATATTATCCATAAAAATCATTATGTTTTTAGGGCCTCCCCAGCGGCGCAGCGGGTTGAACGCAGCGCTGTGAAGCTGTCCGCAGCCTCTGCAGCGCGGGTTCGATTCCTGGCCGGCCAGGGAGATTCCCACATGGCACAGCAGACCTCTCCTGTCTTGCCCGCTGCTCCCCTCAGCAGTGTATTTCTGTTGTCTGCCTGTTCTGCTTCCTGCTCTGTCTCTGGTGAATCCTCTCACTCTCCTGCACCTCTGGCCTGTACCCCAGCTCTTGTATAAAAATAAACAAATCTTTAAAAAAAACATTGTTTTTATTTTTGACATTCTTATATAAAAAGCAGTAGAAACCGCAAACCTGTAATTTTTGTAAAAGTAGTGGGTTGATGGAAGATTTTATTCACATACTTTTGTACTAACACAATTTATAGTTGACAATAGTAAATGTGAAATTTTTTATGTTTTTTGTGTATATGGACAAAATGCCATATCTAACAATTTCCTTACTTCTTTGAAACTAATATATTTTAAAAATACAAAATAGATGTATTCTACTTTGGTTTCCTGTTATCTCAGGAAATTAATAAAATGACAAATCCAAAATAATTATATATTAAAGTATAAATAAAACAAATACTTCCATTTTTGGCTTTTGAGTTGTATTTTAGAGATTAATAAACAACTTTTACAAACACTTTTTAAAATAGCTGTCAAAATGATGAGGAAGATAAACTTTAACTTTATATGGACCTATCTTTATTTTCAAAAATTACTTCATACACTGGAAAATCTTACTTTGTTTCAAATATGGTTGTACACAGGTGGTGGAGACTAACTTTGAAGTGGACTTCTGATATCACCCACATCAAAAATTTTAGGATGCCTACTTTTTTTTGCCGTGTTGAAAAGACACCCAAATAACACTTAGCCTTGGAGAAAGTCATCTTATTAAGTGCACACATCTTTAGGGTTTTTTTGCTGGAGAGGTTCTTTTTGTGTATATTACAGATACTTTCTCATATTTAAAGGTTATATAATATTTTAAAGTCTTTTTTTTAAAATTTTTTTTAATAGAGGCATGTTTTTCATTTATTTATTTATTTTGTTTGTTTGTTTGGTTTATACATGCACTGGGTACAGTCAGAAGCGCGGGAGGGTGAGAGAATTCACCAGAGCCAGAGCGGGGAGCAGAGCAGGCAGAAGGACCGAAGTACACTGCTGAGGGGAGCAGCGGGCGGCAGGAGAGGTCTGCGCGCCATGTGGGACCCTCCTCTGGTGGCCGAGGAGCAGCCGGGGATCGAACCGGCGCTGCAGCCGCGGGCAGCTTCGCAAGCCAGCGCTCAACCGCTGCGCCACCTGGGAGGCCCTAAAGTCTTCTTTCTAATTTAACTGATGAGTGCTAAATATCCTAGAGTGAAGCAGTTGAGTGGGAGTGGTTCTGGATACTGGAAGCCTTTTAGAGTACAACCATCTTTGATAGAGTAGTGGTAGTTACAAACTTTGTTATAAGGGAAATTATTGTAATTTATGTTTCTTAGGATTTGACTTTTAAAAGTGTGTGAACTATTAGAAGTGATTAACATTAAAGTTCTTTTTCAAGTTCTTAATGATCTTAGAATGCCTTATTTTCATGTGTTTCTCATAGTTGCAGTTACAACTATCCTGTTAATGCAAATATGGGAATTAGTTTGCAATTTGATTACTTTTTTCAACATCATCAAAAACCTACATAAAATAATTTTGAAAAAATACACTTACAGAAAGCATTGCAGGTGACTTAATAAAACATTTTTTCCTATTAAGAATTAGCAAGATTTTAAAAGCAATAGTTGTTACATAGAGTTTTAAGAGTTATATAGATTTAAGGTTGATAGCATTTTGGAAAAGCTTATAGAAATAATGAAATTGAAAGGAATTAAGTCTACTTGTCTAGCAGATATTAGTCAAGGAAGAAACGGAAATTTGGATCATCACATAGATCCTGCTCCAGAAGGTACTGCTTATTTATGGAAAAAACAACAAAACAAAACAAAACACTTATATCCTGATCACTAGACAGTATGAACAACTAAAAATGGGTTTTGAAAAAGTACTGTTGGAAATATAGTTTTCAGGATTGAATAATTTAGTTGGTTGTTCTGCATTTAAAGAATGAATGCTTGAAATATAGTTGTATTTTGTGCCCTGATTTGGCAATATAGGTAGAACTATGGGAATAGTGTTAATGGGCAAAATTTTCTAGAGCCGTAATATTTTCTATCTTCTAACTACACCCTTCATTACCTGTTATAAGGCACTGTTACTAATCTGGAAATTTGTCCTGTGCCTTGGATATGCTGGGACAGAACAAAAGTTGAGAAACAGAGAAAGGGAAAGAAAAAAATATAAAAAAATAGAAGCAGACACAAAATGTAAAAACCTCAGAAGAAAACAGTATTTGTGGAAATGCACTTTTGTCAAGGAAAGAACAGAGCACTGACTGACTGAATGCAGATAAGGACCAACTATAAGGAGTTATGAGTGAATCTTGGGATCTGTGGGAATCTGCTGTCATGAACTATTAAAGGGAAAAGTAGTCATTGGTGATGAAAAAAGGTTTTAAATTGTTAAGCTGAAATTTCAACTAGTCACTGTGCAATTGTAGCTAGAGACAAGGTTTGAATGAACTTACACAGTTAGCTTATACTTAGCAAGTAATATTCATTGTGTTCTCCAGATAACACAAATGTGTAATTAAATTTGGAAAGTATTAATGAGCTTAATGGCATGAATAATAGATTAAATAATAATAGATTAAAATTTTTAAGACTCAATAGTTGTGTTCTTTCACTTGATAATTTTACCTTTTCCTCAGGAAAATATTCAGAAATCCTTGATTCTTGAAATTTGTGCCATGACCCAAACATGGTTAAGTGTATTTCATTGCTTGTTTTTTATCAGGTGATATAAATTCTTAAATATTTTAAAACATAATTCACATTTCTTTTTATAACTAGGAGCCTTTTGAGGATGGCTTTGCTAATGGGGAAGAAAGTACTCCAACCAGAGATGCTGTGGTCACTTATGCTGCAGAAAGTAAAGGAGTTGTGAAGTTTGGCTGGATCAAGGGTGTATTAGTATGTATATATAGATTTAATTTTACAGCTACAGTATTTCTATTTATGAAATCTTTCTAAATATTCTTGTTAATTCTCAAGAATAATTTTTCTCATTTTAAACCTAAGGGTTATGGAAGACCAAATTAATAGCAATTGGTATTTCCTTTTATTTATGTTCCCTCTTCCCTGTACTTTCTTTTATTATTGATATTACATTCATTAAAGGAAATACATGCATTTGTTAAATTAACCAAATTAGCCGATTACCTCTAAATTATATTTCCTCTTGTAACTTTCACATATTGTCACTTTTCAGTATGAAGCTGTAACAATCAGAATCAAGAAAGTTGAACAGGCAATAGAGTTGAAATAAGCTTGCTCACTTTCCCACAGCCACAAATCCACTTAATTTTTTGAAGAGAAATGTGTGGAAATTAATATGCTTCACAATAAAGGAGAATTCATTTTCTTAAGCATTGAGATCAGTAAAAGTTTAAAAACATGACTAGGTTCCAGATTTACTAATATTTTTCCTGTGTTTGAATAGTCAGTAAAGTTAGACAAACTAAAATGACCTCTTGTTGGGAACAATTTAATTAGAATTGTATTGGTATTTAGGAGAGACGCAAAGGGAAAACACAAATTCTAATCTTTTTGTGGCCTAAAAATAGGACTAGTGTGAAATTCCAGGTAGTATTACTTGCCAGTTCTTAGACTTTTGTATTTTAGAAGACTATGTTCTGTGTATCAGCATAATAAAAGTAAATATAAATTGGAGAAGCTATCTTAAAAATAGTTTAGATTTTTGAAAGATGTGTGAGCAATTTTGTGTTGACATATAGTATGGAATACTTTACTGTAGACATCATGAAATGAGGATATTTTAAAAGAATAAGCAAAAATGAAACTATTTGCATTGATAAAGGGTATCATGAATTCACTTTTTTGTTAGAGCTACAGTCTTAAAATATTCCTTGTACATTTTTTTAGTTGTACCTGCTGTTTCAGACAACTGTAATGGGTAGGTGGTATGTATACACAGACAACCATATATTATACTTACAGTTACATTGATTAGATCCCTTTTAAGTTTCCATTAAGCTCTTTTTAAAAAAAACTGTTAAAGAAAGGGTGGGATTAGAGTTGTATTTAAAATTGCTTTCTATAGTTTCTGATGTTAGTTATCTTATTTCTGACCAGTTCAGCACTTACTCCTGTATTATATTTGATTACTTTTCTTCATCTATGACTTGGCCTCTTTTTCCTCCATAGGTACGTTGCATGTTAAATATTTGGGGTGTGATGCTCTTCATTAGATTGTCATGGATTGTAGGTCAAGCTGGAATAGGTATGTGAAATTGCAAACTCTGATTTCAGAATAAATAAGCAAAATAACTGTCTAGATTTTCATCATAAATTTTAGGCAATTGGAATCATTGTAAGCCATGTTCTCCTTTGTGTCAGGTTGTTGACTTAATGCACTCTCAAAAGTTTGATTGCATTTTTTTTAAAGTGGAAACAAAATAAGGTTATAAAGTGAATTCAGACTATCATGGTGTAGGCCGCCTTCTAAGTCTCTTTTCTTTTTCTCTGAAGGTCTGTCAGTTCTTGTAATAGCAATGGCCACTGTCGTGACAACTATCACTGGATTGTCTACTTCAGCAATAGCTACAAATGGATTTGTACGAGGAGGTAAATTCAGTTTTCTCAAATCATCATTGCATCACTGTTACCAACACACTAGGTTTTAAATCTTTTAATTATTCTTTATCTTAAAAAAGCAACGTATCAAGTATGTAGAGGCAAGAAAGTTGTTACTGGACACTTTTAAACTAGTATATTAGAATATAAAATTTTATATTAATTTCACATGCAAACATACACATTTTTTTTTTTTAAGATTTTTATTTTATTTATACATATAAGAGCTGAGGTATAGGCCAAAGGTATGGGGTGAGAAGATTCACCAGAGCCAGAGTGGGGAGCAGAACAGGAGGTTAGACTGAAATACACTGCTGAGGGGAGCAGTGGGCAAGACAGGAGAGGTCTGCTGCACCATGTGGGTTAGCTCCCTGGCTGGGGATCGAATTCATGCTGCACAGTGCTGAGACTTATCCCCTTGTGCCAGCAGGGAGGCCCCAGGCACATACACTTTAAATTCTAGGGTATTTAATATATTTGCTCACAAGAATGGAGTGTCTAGCCAGGTGTTTTGCTCCACTACACTAACCCTTCGTACCTTCTGCTATGTTTTCAGCCCTTGAATTAGTAACCTGCACCCTGCATTTGGTCAACGTTTATGATACAGATGTATCCCATTGAGGAAAACTTAGGCAGAATACTTTTCCCATGATCTAACAGCTTGTGTGAATTAGATTTGGGACTCTGAATCCATATCAATCTAGCTCTCTTTTGTTGGTATTCTGAGACCCTTTCACTGGAGTCAACAAGATCTTGGAAGAGTTTACTGCCTCAAGGGACACTACCCAGGAGACCAGGAAAATGACCTTGCAATCCATGAAAACATGAAAAGAATTCCATTTCCCAAACAAAATCTCCTCATTCAGCTGAATTAAAGGGAAAAAAAGCCCTAGAGAAAAGAAAGAAAATGTGTCCCAGCTTCTATAAAGTCATTATCACAGATAACTGAGAAAAGACTCCACCCGTTCCATCTGTCTCAGCTGTTTTGTGGATCCATATGTGATATTCTATACAAAACATTTCTTGTTTTATCTCTATCAGGTATTTGGAGAAAGAGAAAATCAGACTGAGCTTTTTATTTTACCCCTCACTTTATATTTCTTTCACACCTAAGGATTCCAGACTACCTTGACCCTTGGGGAGGCTGGTGGCTCACCTCAACATGATTATTACTCTGCTGAGCATGCATCACCATTTGCTGAACAGTTTTCTGTATATTTATGTCTGTTTTCATGTATATTGGGGTGTTAAATGTGGGTATGTCCAGCATAGTTATTCATACAATCACAGGGATTCTTCTTAGCTTCTTGCGTACTAAGTGCTCCATGTTTCAATTTTGTTCAGCTACTTTTGGGGAATGGAAGTGGAATAAGAAAAGGGATAGACAGTTACTTGCAGGGAATCAGCAAGTCATCAAACAGATTTCCCCTAATCTTCAGCCCTTTGAATGAAGGTTTAATAATCAAGGGGATGGGGCATGAAGCTACTGGCAGCATGACCTTAGTCTGAGATCCTCGACATAAAAAAGTTGTCATTAGTTAAATCAACTCCACTTTTTAGTGTATTTCATCTCAAAACAAAACAAAACAAAACACAGGACTAATACTAAATAGGTTGCATTTTTATCTACAGAATTTCCAAGATGATTAAAAATTTTAATTAGTAAAATAAGTAAGTTTTGGGTATATCAATTTTAAAGTAATAGACTATTTTGAGAGAATTGGTAGAATTAATTATAAAACCTATCACAGGTATTTCCAAAATGAGTTTTGCATATTTAGCACTTTATCAAATTATAGACATTTTTGTTGCATTTGTCTTCATTATACTGGGAGAACAGTAGAAATGTAATATTCATCTGCTCAATGACATTTTATTTAAGGTCTTAAAAATTAAATATTTTTTCAGTATCTAGAAAAATGCATATGGCTTCATATAACTTCAGCATTATTACACTTTTAATTATGATCTAGAGGCCAGAAATAAATCATAATTTAAAAATAACTCTTAGAGGGCCTCCCTTGTGGCACAAGGGGTTAAGATGCAACCTATGAAGCTATCTGCAGCCACTGCAGCATGAGTTCGATCCCCAGGCAGGAAGCTATCCACATGGCACAGCAGACCTCTCCTGACTTGCCCACTGCTCCCCTCAGCAGTGTGTTTTGGTCAGTCTGCCTGTTCTGTTCCCCGCTCTTGTCTCTGGTGAATCCTCTCACCTTCCATACCTCTGGTCTGTACCCTAGTTCTTGTATGCATAAATAAATAAATTTAAAAAAATATGAAGATAACTCTTAGATACTATAACTAAACTCAAAACCATAAAACTAGTTTGTTTTCAAAGTTGGAAAAATACTTGTTTTATGATAACACATTCAATGCCTGCCATATTCCCTTGCATTTAGACAGGTCTTACTATTAATAGAATACCACATAGGAAGTTCTTTGCAGTTTCAGGTGATACTTGTTTTTTGCTTTAGTAGTCACTTTTCGAACAAATTGCTAATTTATGTAGCTCAAATTATGTCCACTGTAATTTTAAAAGTTACATTAAGATTCAAAATACAACAGAAAATCACTGAGAAATGATCTTGGTTGGTATCTGAATATAAGGAGACTGGAAAAATTTTAATTAAATTTTGAAAGAGAGAGTAATTAAATTAAATGGAATGACTTTATATTTGATATGGAAAGAATACTCTGTATGTTGAACGCTTTTTTTTTAATGTTGAGCACTTTTATTTTATTTTTTTCAAAGATATTTATTCATTCATTTATTTATTTATACATACATACATACATACATACAAGCACTGGGTACAGTCAGAAGTGTGGGAGGGTGAGAGAATTCACCAGAGCCAGAGCGGGGAGCAGAGCAGGCAGAAGGACTGAGGTACACTGCTGAGGGGAGCAGCGGGCGGCAGGAGAGGTCTGTGCACCATGTGGGACCCTCCTCCGGTGGCCGGGGAACAGCCGGGGACCGAACCAGTGTCGCAGAGGCTGCTGGTAGCCTCGCAACCCAGCGCTCAACCACTGCACCACCAGGGAGGCCCATGTTGAGCACTTTTAATGAATGAAGTGGGTTGTAAAGAATTCTTTCTGCGTTTCTTCCTGAAAATATGCCCACCCACTTGCCAATTAATTTAACTGCTTACTGGAAGTATGTTCTTTGTGAACTTTTGTGTCATTAAAAGGGTTGTTTGACATTTAAAATACTAACTTCAGTTACTTTTGTTATTTTTTTTCCTTTAGGAGGAGCATATTATTTAATATCTAGAAGTCTAGGGCCAGAATTTGGTGGTGCAATTGGCCTTATCTTCGCTTTTGCCAATGCTGTTGCAGTTGCTATGTATGTGGTTGGATTTGCAGAAACTGTGGTGGAGTTGCTTAAGGTAAGTGACCTTTCTTGTACTCATTTGTGTACATTTTTATCAAATGTTTATGTGCCACTTTTTATATTAGATATAGGAGCAGTGAACCCAAAACTTATCCTTCAAAGTAAAAAATCATTATAGAATGCCAGAAGAGGCTAACAATAAGAGGCCTTGGCAACATGAAGGGGGGGTTACTTTATGCAGGAATGGGGGTGGCAGAGGAGAGTTAAGAAATGGATTTTCAAGGAAGGGATTCAAGACATCAACAGGCAAATAGGCGATGTGGGGTGTGGTATAAGGGGATAGAAAAGAAAACAGTGGTCTGGAAGGGGTAGACTAAGATCTGTTTTTGTTTTGTTTTGTTTCCTTTAAAAACAAACCAGAAATATGACAATGTGACTGTAGCACAAAGTGGCAAGAGATTTAAGAATAAAGAGAGAAAAAGGATAAGGTGTGGAAGGATCTTGTTGAGTATTAAGTTTAGGTCTTATCGTGATTGGAGTTGGGGGACATGACTTGATTAGATTTGGGACCTCAAGAAATCTGACCACATTATTGAGAGTGGATTTGATGACTCTTAGTAGGATGGGAAGCAATATAAAAAGTATGTTTTAAGGGCCTCCCTGGTAGCACAAGGGGTTAAGATGCAACCTGTGAAGCTATCTGCAGCCTCTGCAGCATGAGTTCGATCCCCAGCTGGCCAGGGAGCCACCCACATGGTGCAGCAGACCTCTCTTTACTCACCTGCTGCTCCCCTCAGCAGTGTACTTTGGTCAGTCTGCCTGTTCTGCTCCCCACTCTGTCTCTGGTGAATCCTCTTACCCCTCACACCTCTGGCCTATACCCAGCTCTTGTACGCATAAATAAATCTTAAAAAAAAAAAAAAAAGATGTTTTAGCTATCCTGAGATAGTGGCTTATATTAAGACAGTGACCAGTGGGGCTGGAGAGATTTGAGTGAACTTAAGCTATTTTTTCAAAGTTGGGTAAATGGAATTGATGATTAATGGGGTTTGGGAAATTAGGGAAAGAGAAAGCATGATTAATGGGGTTTGAGAAATTAGGGTGAGAAAGCAGTATTTCAAATTAATGTACAGATATTTGTTTTTGTTTTTTTTTAAAGATTTATTTATGCATGCAAGAACTGGGGTGTCGGATGTGGGTGGGGGAGGTGAGAGGATTCATCAGAGACAGACTGGGAGCAGAACAGGGAGATCTATTGAAATACACTGCTGAGGGGAGCAGTGGATAAGACAGGAGAGGTCTACTGTGCCTTGTGGGCTAGCTCCCTGGCCCACTGGGGATCGAACTCATGCTGCAGTGGCTAGGCAGCCTGATAGTGCTGTCTTTAACTCCTGCACCACCAGAAAAGCCCATAATGTACAAATTTCTGACTTGAGGATTTAGATGGAAGCTGCTGGCACTCACTCTGAAACATTTTAGTTTTGAGTATCTAATTTGAGGAACTAGAGATATATCTATATACGGCTGGCCATTAAGTTGATAATGCTGTTCTAGAGTTCGTAGAGGACTTGTTTGAAAAGAGCCATTGAAGATGTGTTTAGTTAAAGTAGTAGAAGTGATATAGGATTAAGTGTTGTTAAATGACAGAAAACCTGCAGTTGTTCCTCAGGTTAGGTTATTGTTTTTTCACCATAGTATGTGCTATATTAGGAAGTATAAAATATGCCAGTAGTTATTGACCTTACCTGTGCAGGCCAGATGAATGGAGAAAAGGAAGCAAGCAAACATTATAATCACTCAGAGTTTATATTATTTCATTGTTTAGTACAGTATGTTTTTATGGTCATTGTTATTAAACTATAAATAATGTTGCTCATAAAAGGAGCAGTATGATTTTTGGACAATTGTGTGAAAGTGTTTTATCTTATTATGTAACATAAGAACATTAAAAGCATATGCTTAATAGTTCAAATGAATTCAAAATATATTTCCACTGTGTAATTTTAAAAAATCCTAACACTTTTTATAATGTCTCTAAGTCATGCTATGATTTCTATTTTTGCTTTTTAGCAATCTTTATTTGGGTCTTATTTAAATGTAGTAGTATTACTAATTTGATCATTATTTTTTATGTCATCAGATACTTCAGTGATACTTAGTAAATAGTAATTTTTTCCTTTGGTTCTACAATTTATTCATTTGTCCAATCTCTATGTGTAAGCCACAATGATACCTAAAATGTCTCCAAAATAGAGTTTATCTTAAATAATAACCTATTATTGCTCACATTTATGATTATTTTTCTAGGAACATTCCATTCTTATGATTGATGAAATCAATGATATCCGAATTATTGGAGCCATTACAGTGGTGGTCCTTTTAGGGATCTCAGTAGCTGGAATGGAGTGGGAGGCAAAAGTAAGTACGATAGTATTGAAATCTGTAAATATTTAATATACAAACTTTTAGAAGTTATGTCTTAGGAATGCTCTAAGTTGTGATAACACTTAGATTTTGAAGATTTCCAAGTGACCGTTTTCAGAGAAGTTTACATGGTTATTTATTATGGCAGCAAGAAATATTTAGAGAAAGTAATAAATCTAGGATCTAGTTAAACATAGTAATTTCTAAATTTTAACTTGCATTTTCTCTCCCACCCCCTAATCTTGATTTGCATTATGTAGAAATGCTAGGTTATATATTATGTTGTTCATATTAAACTATTTGTTTTGTGATTCAGTATATATTTTTTAAAGATTTATTTATGCACACAAGAACTGGGATACAGGCCAGAGGTGTGCGGGGGTGAGTGGATTCACCAGAGACAGAGTGGGGAGCAGAACAGGCAGATTGACTGAAATACACTGCTGAGGGGAGCAGCAGGTGAGGTAGGGAAGTCTGCTGTGCCTTGTGGGTCACCTCCCTGGCAGGGGATCGAACTTGGTGCTGCAGTGGTTGCAGATAGCATCACAGTGGTGCGTCTTAACCCCTTGCACCACCAGGGAGGCCTCTGTGATTTATTTTAAAGTTCTATATGAAAATAAATACAGGGATAGAAAGCTTCAAGTTAATAATGTGCATGTAAAGTTAGAGAAACTAACCTTGTTCCTTGCTATTGAAATCTCAGGAATCATGGCTACCAAAGTCAGTACGGGGCCTCCCCGGTGGCACAGCGGTTGAGTGCTGGGTTGCAAAGCTGCCTGCAGCCTCTGCAGTGCCGGTTCGATCCCCAGCCACCCGGTGAGGGTCCCACATGGCGCGCAGACCTGTCCTGCCACATGCTGCTCCCCTCAGCAGTGTACTTCGTCAGTCTGCCTGTTCTGCTCTCTGCTCTGACTCTGGTGAATTCTCTCACCCTCCAGCGCTTCTGACTGTACCTAGTGCTTGTATCAATCAATCAATCAATCAATCAATCAATCAATCTTTAGGGCCTCCTGTGGTGGTGCAGCGGTTGAACGCTGGGCTGCGAAGCTGCCCGCAGCCTCTGCAGTGCCGGTTCGATCCCCGGCCGCCGGGCGAGGGTTCTACATGGCGTGCGGACCTCTCCTGCTGCCCGCTGCTCCCCTCAGCAGTGTATTTCATCCGTTTGCCTGACCTGTTCCCCACTCTAGCTCTGGTGAATTCTCTGAACCCTCCTGCACTTCTGACTGTACCCAGTGCTTGTATAAATAAAATAAATAAATCTTTAAAAAAAAAAAAAGTTAGTACCACTGTTTCTGGGGGATAATTGCTGAAGTGTCACATGTTAGCCTATATATTCTTCTGTCTTTGAGAGAATATGACACAGTACAGTTCTAGTTTCTTGAGTAATGGTAACTCAAAGTTCTAAGTTTCTTCCTGTTTACCTCAGAGATCATATAAAATCTCATATTTGTGGTACATATAAACTATGAAAAATACCAGATAAAATTAGGAAAAGTCTGGAAGAATTATTTTCTCCAAGGTTTTTTTTTTTTTTTTTTTTTTAAGATTTATTTATACAAGAACCAGGGTACAGGCCAGATGTGTGGGAGGGTGAGAGGATTCACCAGAGCCGCACCATGTGGGACCCTCGTGGGCCTGCACACTGCAGAGGCTGTGGACAGCTTCACAGCGTGGCGCTCAACCGCCTGTGCCACCAGGGGAGGCCCACCAAGATTTTCTTTTTAATGCATACAAGAACTGGGGTATAGGCCAGAGGTGTGGAGGATGAGAAGATTCACCAGAGATAGAGTCAGGAGCAAAGCAGGCAGATTTACTAAAACACATTGCTGAGGGGAGCAGCAGGTGAGACAGGAGAGATCTGCTGTGCCATGTGGGTTAGCTCCCTGGCCCGGGATCAAACTCATGCTGCAGTGGCTGGCGACAGTTTGATAGCGCTAAAACTTTAACCCCTGCGCCACTAGGGAGGCCCTCCAAGGTTGTTATTTACTATTATAAAATTCAATCATTTACTTACACATTTATCACAATGACTTTATTGAAAAGGACAGAATTTCATACTACCTAGTACATGATTTGTATATTAGTAGTTCCTGTTTCCATGGATGATAGTCTTTCATGGTATCTACTCCATTTTATTACAAGGTTAAGATAATAGAAGAGTTATGGTAGGTCTCACATTACCTTTGCCAGTCTCACTGTTACTTGAATTCCCTTCTTGGGTGTTATTGTCATCTTTTCATGCTTTTTCTTTTCTTATAAAAGTCACATTCATTGTTGTGTTTGGACTTGATATAAAACATGTATTTGTAGCAGATAAGTTCTCCATTTCAAGATTGTTCTGGCATGGTGGAGGGGACTAGGAATGATATAGGATGAAAAGCCTACAGTGCTTTGGGGTTTATAGTGCTTCATGGTTTGTGGGAGGGCTTGCAAATCTTTAATTCATATTAGAAATACATGGCATGATTTTACTTGTGCTATCCATTTTCCCCCAGTCAATTGGCAAGAGGGCGCATGATAACTTGACGCTTACTGTCCCTGTTGTTACATATTGAGTATTCTATAGTAGTTTTTTTTTTAATGATTGTTCATTTATTTAACAAAAATTTGAGTACCTACATATGGTTTGACACTGTTTGAGGTACTGGATAAACCAAACTGAAATCTTTCCTCTTATGGAAGTTATATTCTGCTGGAACTGAATCAATGTACATACTTGAGATACTTGAATCTGATTTTGACTGTTTAAAATTCCAGGCTCAGATTGTTCTTTTGGTGATTCTACTATTAGCTATTGCTGATTTCATCATAGGAACATTTATCCCACTGGAGAGCAAGAAACCCAAAGGTTTCTTTAGTTATAAATGTAAGTAAAAAAAAAGATACTTCTTTACATGTCATGTAACATTCTATTACTAAATATACTCAGTACATTTTAGATACTTTGTAATGTTAGTTTTATTTCCCTTATATATATTGTATGATTGCAGTAAAAGTTCATTTGATCTTTAAAGGTAACAATGTGGAAAAATCAGTGCTGTTGAGGATGGGTGGTTTGTTCTTTACTCATCTGAGGAGGTTTTAACTGAAATTGTAACTTCTGTTGTAACATGACTTCATTATTTGATATTTATTTTATATGTAAATATGTGAGAGTGAAAGCAAATAGAAATACTAGTTTCTTGGTGCAGTTGCTACTTAAGAGTTTTTCTACAGTTTATATTATTTTGTAGGAACTTCCCACAGTTTTCACCTTTTATAATACTTTTTATACTTTGTCACTAGTGTTGAAATGTACTTGCCTTTTATTTTGTGAAGTGTCTATCTGTATCTTCTTCCTGTACTCCCACCTTCTCCCCACCTAATTCAGCCACCCTATTTCCAAAAGGCAAAGTGGAAGCAAGAAAGAATAGTGGAGTAACATTGGGAGGCTTGTCGCCTAGGGTAACAGAACTGACTTCAACTGACACAAACTTGTTTTAAAGCCCTATAAGAAAAAGTATAGTAGCTTCATTCTCCTAAGTTGTGAAAACATGTGGAATGTAAATCAGTGCTCTTCCTCCTTCAGAAAGTCTTACTGGAAAAAAAATCAGCTGAAATAAACTGTGGTGTCTAGAGATCTGTTTGATTTACATTCTGATGTAAGCCCCTTAATCTTGTTGCTGACTGGTAACAAACACATACAGTCCCAGTGCCATAATGTAAGTAGCACTGTTTTGGCCTGTATCCTATACTGACTTAAGTTGCTGGGCAGTAATCTGATTGAATTGTTTCAAATTTCTTATGTTAAACACGGATACTCATCTATTATTTGTATCTTCTGGTCCTGGGTTAATAGTGATGTCTGTTCTGATTATTAGCACTTATGCCTACCCTGGACTTTAAAGTCCCAATTTCCCACAGGGAGAGAAGAAGTGTGTCTACTAGGCATACCAGAAGTGAAAGTTAGTAGCATCAGTTAGGTAGATAACTTTCTGTATATTGTACCTTCACAAATAAATGTTTCATTTCTTCTAATTATGAATGTTACTTCAATTTTGAAGCATACTTTAAGTTTTTTTCCCAATCTTGTTTTTGACGAACTGCTAAAAATTAGAGTGGATAACTATTTCTCAAAATATTCCTAATATATAGTTTCTTATAAATGTAATCAGTTAGACCACATTGTTCATTTCCTTTTTTTCAGATCCTTGACAACTTGTAAACTTACTGTATTTAAGTAGTATATATGGGCTTACTTAATCTGAAATAAATGTCAATATACATTGGAATATGACTTTTCTGTTTTTGTTGATACTGCTTGGCTCTTCTTATTCATTATGCTAAGATCATGATGTCAGCAGTAAAATTCATATTTATAAATTTGTCAATTCAAAGGACTTCTTTATAGGGGTATTTATTTTCTCCTAATGTGAGATGTGTATCTGCTTCACCAAAGACCAATGCTGCTGTTTTTCAGATTCCATTTCTTTTACTTTCTCAAAGATATTTGTCCTTTGATAATCCATTTGATTGCCTGTATCAAAACTCTCATCTATATTCAAGATTATAAACTTGCTCTTGTAATCTCCATCCTTTAAAATCTTTATCTCTTGTCCTTTATTCTCCTCCAGTTACTACCTCAATTTCCAGTTCCCTTTCATAGACACATTTCTCAAGTCTTTACCTCTTGTTTATTTCAAACTAATTTTACATTTAAAATTTGAAAAATTAATATAACAAATTCCTTATACCTTTTACCTAGATTCACCAGTGATATATACATTAAATATATTCTATTTTTTTTTGAGGCCGTAAATTGTATCACTCCATATATAATAATTATTACTCTGCTTAACTCTTTGAGAAATTCTGACTTATTACTTGTGATACATACTTAGCATGTATCTATTTGAAGAAGGATAATTCAGGAATTTAACTTGGCACAATGCTAATATCTAACTAATACTTCATGTACAAATTTTTCAAACTGTTCTGTAAAGAGCTTTGTAGAATTTTTTTCATACTGTTCCAAGAGCCAATCCCTGGTCATGTTTTCCATTCAATTGTCAAGTCTCTCTTCAATCTCTTTTCCTTTTTTAAATGGTTCTTTAGGTAATCTTTAATTCTTTAATCTTTTCAGATCTGAAACAGCTCCTTAGTCTTTTTTTTTTTTTTGTCTTTCATGACACTGACATTTTTCAAGAGAATGGGCCTTGTTTTTTAGAAGGTCCATCCAGTTGGGTTTATCAAATTTGTTTATATAGATTCAGGTTATTCATTTTTGCCATAAACACTGCATGAATGATGTGTTATCCTCAGTGCATCAGACCAGGAGATTCACATGGTGTCAGTGACTTTGCCAGGGTTGTAGGGTACCTAAGAGGTTTCTCTATTATATGGTTGCCACTTTCTTTGTTGTAATTAAGATGCAACCTATCGAAAAGAAATTTGAGAGTGTGTGCTATCTACTCCTTACCATACTTTGACCAGTTGTTTTATTTCATTCATATTTACACTTCTCATCTGACTTGTCTGCCAGGGTCACTACCATACAGTATTTGATTAAATGTGCTATTCTTTAGATTTTTGCCTCTAAGCCACATTAATTAGTTATCCCATTCTCCTTGAATAGTTTCCATGTTTTAATCACTGTTACATACCATTGGTGTACTACTTAACTCACTGGTCACTTTGTATTTACTACTGTTACCCTTTCTCTTTACTCTCAGCTGAATGTTAGATTTTCAGACTGTGCCTCTGCAGCACTGGTTCGTTCCCCAGCAGCCGGCGAGGGTCCCACAAAAAAAAAAAAAAGAAAAGAAAAGGAATCAAGTGAGACTTTCAGACTGTGGTTCTCATGGCTCAAAATGTTAGGGGGGACTGACAAATTTAAGGGACTGACAAATTTAAGAATCTCTTCTTTAAACGGCAGACATACATGTATATGCAACTGCGTATGTGATGTGTTTCCTCCCTAATCTATTTCATATTTTCCATCTCAGTAAGTGGAAGAAATGCAGATCTTAGTGTTTACCACCTGTCCCTTCACTTTATAATCCTTCTCTAATCACTATATTAGTCTCCCATCACCAGACTGAACCACTGCAGTAACTTCCTAATTGGTTTCACTGATTGACTAGTTGCCCCCTTCCTTTCAGTTCCACACAGCATTAATCCCATTCTGTCATTTGTATCTTTCTGAACCTAGCTTGGCATATATTTATTGCTGTTGGTAATGACCTGTTCTTTTACTTATTTTGTAGCTCCTATTTGAGATTCTTAATTTCTTGAACTACCATGACTGCTTTCTTGATATTGTAACTCTAAGCACCTTGAAATACTAAATGTCTCTGGTAGGTTCTCAAATACTGAGTGGATGGATAAAGAAATGACAGTTACTTGCTAATTTCAGTGTCAGGGTTGATTATTTTAGAATAGATGGAAGCAGTAGGACTAGTTGAAACTTTCATTATTATGAAAGTGGAAAGCACTTTTACTTAGGGTAACTTGGCTGCAATTATTCTGGAAGCCTGTTGAATATTTCTCAAAAGTTAAAACAGCTCACCACTGGGAAACAGGAAAAGCGCAGAATAGTGGAAAAATTAGAAGGATGAAATAATTATGTTTCCAAGTTAGTGTGACAGTCCTTTTGTTTCTTACTTCCTTTCTTGTTTCTTTGACCTCCAAAATTGAGAACTTTAATCCATACTTTGACTTACATCAGACTATTGATAAAAGTCAAGTTAGAGGTGTTTGAAACATAATTAGTAAGGTGCATAAAATATTAGGGCATGGCCCTGATCAAAGAGGAACACTTATACTTGAAACAAAATATTCAAGAATTTACCAGTTACTTTAAATGATGAAATGTTGGGGTCACACATACTACTTATTCTTGACCTACGTTATGATCTAGTCTGTTATCCACAAATTGCCAAAAAAGATTTTGTTCTTTACAGCTGAAATATTTAATGAGAACTTTGGACCAGATTTTCGAGATGAGGAGACTTTCTTTTCTGTATTTGCTATCTTTTTTCCTGCTGCAACTGGTATCCTGGCTGGAGCAAATATATCTGGTGATCTTGCAGTAAGTATTATGAGTGCTGTATCAATTATATATTAAAATGGTACATACTTATTTTTAAAGATACATTTAAAAAAATCTTCTTGTCTTTTAGGATCCTCAGTCAGCCATACCCAAAGGAACACTCTTAGCCATTTTAATCACTACGGTGGTTTACATAGGAATTGCAGTATCTGTAGGTAAATAGCCTTACATTTCTTTATGTGTGTTTTAGAAATTTCATCATGTACATACTATAAATATTTCTTTTCATGACATATTTCTTTTAAATTCAGAAATATTACAAGGGGTACATATTTTAATTCAAAAACTTTTTTTAAAAAAAGATTTATTTATATAAGCACTGGGTACAGTCGGGAGGGTAAGAGAATTCACCAGAGCCAGAGCGGAGAGCAGAGTAGGCAGACTGACGAAGTACACTGCTGAGGGGAGCAGCAGGCGGCAGGAGAGGTCTGCGCGCCATGTGGGACCCTCGCCCAGTGACCGGGGATCAAACTGGCGCTGCAGAGGCTGCAGGCAGCTTCGCAACCCAGCGCTCAACTGCTGCGCCACCGGGGAGGCCCTCAAAAACATTTTAAAGCAAACTAGTTCTAACTTTTTGTAGACGTCATCTAAACCACCAAATTCTCTATTGTTTCTCCTCCAGGAGTTTTATTAATGACAATAAATTAGAAAAGTGTGTAAAATCCTATCTGCAGCTTCTTAAATTCTCTAGATTATATGTTGAATAAATGTAATTCATATGAAGAAGTTATCTTACTCTCTGATTTTGATAAAGTTCTCAGTATTTTTCTTTATGCTGATTATTTTATATCTTAATGTAATTTTATTATTATTATTTTTTTAAAGATTCATGTATACATACAAGAGCTGGGTACAGGTCAAAGATGCGGGAGGTGAGAGGATTAACCAGAGACAGAGTGGGAGCAGAGCAGGCAGATGTACTGAAATACACTGCTGAGGGGAGCAGCTGGCCAAACAGGAGAGGTCTGCTGTGCCATGCGGGTCACCTCCCTGGCTGGGGATCGAACTCTTGCTGCAGTGGCTGGGGATAGCTTCATAGTGCTGTGTCTTAACCCCTTGAGCTACCAGGGAGGCCCCTTAATATAATTTTATATGAAGATTTTTTAAAGCCCAGTAAGCAATGCCTGGCATTTGTTATATGAAAGCTGGTTTTATTGAATTATATTAAATGAAAAGTGTTGCTAAAGTAAATTGAATGAAAATGATTTTAAGCTATTTTATTACATTCACAAATTCATAGCATTTAGAACCTGAAGGGATTACAGTGGTGAACCAGTCTGACACCCTGGGTTTTAGAGGAGGGAATTAAAAAGCTTAGAGATTTCTTATCAAAGGTAGCTGACCCTTGCCTGCACTGCTCTAAAGAACTGTTTTCATGGCAAAGAGAGTTATGGTTTTTAATTTTTTTTTTAAATAAAGTCTTTAAAGGCTATTTATAATAGTAGGTTCTATAAGTGAAACTTTAACCCATAACAAAATCCCAGTGATCTAACTTACATAATAATTTGCATAGTTACTATAAATTGTCTCTATCCTATCACACTTTTCATGAAATAATATACTTTTCCCAAAATATATATTCTTGAAATATAAAAACTGTTCTCAATGTCTAAACTTTGAAAGTCAAGTTTTACAGTTTAATGTATTAAGCATAAGAGTAAATCTTAGTTTAACACCATTCTAAAAGAATCACAAACTCCAAATTCATAGACCATTGAATGTTTCAGTCATATTTCAATATAAAAAATTCATTTTTGCTATAATATTCAGTGATTTTGGTGGGAAGGGAAGGGAGAAGTAATGTAATAATTTTTTAATAACCTCTACTGCTAATTTTGAAATTTCTCTAGATAGTTAGAAAAGCTAATAATCTGTATTATTATGGTGGGCTAAATTTATATTTTTAAAAAGGAATGGGTTTCATTTATTTAAAAATATTGTCCATACAGCGTTTGAAAATACAAAGGAAATACATATAGTTATATATACATATGAATATATAACCATACATATTTATATATAAAACCATACATACATAGTTTAAAAGTAGTTTATGTTCTCCTAAATGTACCTTGCATGCTTATTATACATTATACATAAATTAATAAAAAAACTTAGTTTTAACTTAAAGATTGTCATAACTGGTTCTGTTTCACAATGAAAATTAATGTGTTGCAGCAGATAAGCATTTTCAGTTTTTATTTAACCCTCTAAAATTACTGACCCTCATACTCATTTCATTCTCTCTACAATGGCCCCTCCAAAGAACAATTCCATTTTAAAATATCAATATGAAATGGAAAAGCATTTCATAAAAGAGATGCTGCAGAACTAGACAGGGCTCTGTTCTCTCAACCACCTAATGATTTTAGAATTACATTTATTGAAAAATTGTTTTTTAAACACTGTTCTGAAAGGTAGTTTTAGGAACGAAGAATGTAGTCTGTCTAATTAAAATATCCTATCTTTTATACTTAATTTACTGATTATTCAGTTTTTGCTATAATACTATGATTTTTACCTCATCAGTGGGACATAACAATGTTAAAGTACACCAGAAGTAAAAATACTGACATCGAAGGAATTGTAATTTTGTTATACATGTTATTCCAAATAATGAATGCTTGGTTCACAAAAACTTTAATTGTTTAATTATAGAAGTCTTCACTTATGTATAAAAGTAGACAGTTATTTTCTAATGTACCCAATAAACCACCACCCAGCTTCAAAATGGTTAATCTTGTTTCATTTGTACTCATTCATTACTCCCCATGGGTTAATTTGTAACCAGATCACAAATAGCATTTATTTTCTTATTATCAGGGTAGACTTGAGACAAAATTATAAATAGAGTCACAGTTCATTAATGTTTCATTTATTTTCTAACACAGAAGACTGATATTACCTGAAATCTGATCTTTGGCACATTTCAACTATAAAGTCTTTGTTATATTTTCTGCCATTTGGAAATTTTTCAAGTGTTTTTTTTTTACATTTGCTTAAAGACATCTTAACCAAATAGATCAGGTTTTAAAATATTTATGTCAATACTATTTTTTATTTAAGTTTCTTTTTCACTGCTTAACTATTGGGGATCAGGATGCTTTCCCAATCCTGTTTCAGGTAAAGCTGTCTAAATTATAAATAGAGGGTATGTTGTTATAAGCAGATATACATACAGTCAGTACCATAATTTCTTTATGGGTATATATAATTTTGAAATGAATATAAAACTCAGCTACATTATTTTCCTTGTCACTTGTGCTTCAGGTTCTTGTGTTGTTCGAGATGCCACTGGGAACGTTAATGACACTATAGTAACAGAGCTAACAAACTGCACTTCTGCAGCCTGCAAATTAAACTTTGACTTTTCCTACTGTGAGAGCAATCCTTGTTCTTTTGGCCTAATGAACAACTTTCAGGTAAGCATCAAATTCATATTACATAGACATTGTGTATTAATCTAGAAGTCACTTTAATCAAATCTGTCAAGAGTACAGCAGTAACAGAAGGGATGACTCCCATAAAATCTGAAACCATTAAAGAGCAAAGGGCCCCTAAGGGTAACACTTCTATAGTGTATAAAAATTATATTTATGTAGATACAGTGTGTTACATATAGTGTACTCTTTCAGAAAGCAAGGGACATCAGAAACCTTTCTATTTTCTGTGCTGTTCCATTAATCTTTGTCTCTCTTCATAATAATACTGTACATTCTTAAAATTACTATAGTTCTATAATAAATCTGGAATCAAGTCAGATAAATTGTGTCCTCTCACTTTATCCCTTTACAGAATTGTTTTGGTTATTTCAGTTCCTTTGCTTTTCCACATAAATTTTAGAATACTTTTATATTTATCTACAAAAAGTCTTGCTGGACTCTTGATAGGAACACATTAAAATTGTATATCAACTTGGGGAGAATTGACATCTTTTCTGTATTAACTGTTCTAATCCATGAACAAGGTATTTTTCTTTATTTCAATCTTATTTGATTTCCTTCTTAACCATTGTATAGTGTTCAGCATAAAGTCCTGTACATATTTCATTGTATACTCAAGCAATTAAAATCTGTTCTAATTAAAATGAGTATAGTTTTCTAAGTAAGGGTGTCTCCATTAATTGCTTTATGTATAAACACCCTCTTAAGAAGGTATTGATCACTATTAACTGTTATTTAATTAGATATTGCCCATGTTGTCATGCTATACTAAACCACCATTCAATAGCATTCTTAGTGGGTTTTTGAAAGTTTGTGAACTTTTAATATAAGAACTGTGTGAAGATTCCTATTATTTTTCAAGCATTTGGAGACTATCAGTCCTGCTATTTATTGTTACTACCATAAAGTATCTTTTTATGAAATGAAATTTTTGTGAAATTTACAGCTTCTTAGAAGCTGAGAAAAGTATATAAAAGGGGAGCAGGAATTACTAAAATCTGGAGAATAATTTTTAAGAGTTGCTCAGTTAGTCTTAGGATTTGGGAATGTAGATTCAGGAGATTAAAACAAAATATTCTGTGGCAAATTTACAGAAGTTCTAATTCAAAGTGAAAAATAAAAGTTTTGCTTCTAAGTGTTTTTCAAGTATTATGTAAATGTAATAAACAATATTGAATCTAGTCTTTCATAATAGTATAAATTTTATACATAACATTTACAGTAAAATTTTCTAAATTTTAATATTTTAAAAGTTTTTATAATGTAGTTTCTAGCAAAATGACTGTATTTTCAGTGGTCACATATATTGAACTCAATTATGTAACAGAAGTTTGTTTTTTCTAGTCACAAGACTAGGCAGATTTTTAGGAATCAAAGAAAGTATTCATGTCCAGCTAATGATTCAGGCCAGTTCTGACATTGATATTGTGTATGAAAGGCACAAATGTTGGTTGGTTTCTGCCTAGTAACTTAAAATGCCTATCAGATTTTTTGTGGTTGCCTTGAAATATGAAAGTATGTTGTCTGTGAAGTCTAATGGAGACTCATTCAAGCAAAGAGGATTTGAATTATGTAAAGCTGCTTTTTTTATCTTAAGTAATACAGTTTTTTAATGCTTTGTAAAGATATAGCAAATGGGAAAAAATATCTTGTGAAAGTCTAAGTTACTTGTTTAGAGACTAAAGGTTTTTGGGTAGCACATAACCAAGATGCATATATTTTAGAGTCTCCATGAGATCCATACAGAATCACACTTTATAATGCTATTTTATAAATAATTGATTTGAACCATATTATTTTCTGAAATGTTTAATTATATACATTGTGTTGTTTTTTACTCTGTTCCTGCATTTTAGTGTCCTCTACAATTTTGATTCATCCATTTCTTAGTAAACAAAATGTGAGCTTTTTTGTTCTGTCATTCAAAGTCCTTCATAACCAATCTCATGTCCCACTGCCTTCTCTTTAGAGTGGACTCCAGTCATTGCATGTTTCTTTACACACACACAGAGGAATGCATGTGCGTGTGCACACACTCACTCTCTCACTTTGTTCTTTTATTTGGTACTTCACTGAGCTTGGAATGCACCTGCCTGCTTTCAAGGAGACTTAGTTCCATAAAGATTGTCTTGAGTCCCAAAGTATCTTCAACACACATATGTACATTTTCCACGCAAACTCTTTACCATTTGTTTTATTTGCCAATTTAACCCTCTATTAGAGTTGGTAATCCCCCTGCCCCTTACTAGAGACAAGATTTTTTTTTCATGTTTCCATTTTCCATTGTGTAAGTATGGATAACACTGATGTTACCACTGTTTACATTCATTGTCAGTTTTCTTGCTACTCAGTTTAACCATAAAATGGTAAGAAATGTAGAGTCTAGTGTGTAAATGTAAAAGCAGAAAACAGGAAACTTAACAAATCCTAGAAGTACAGTGTTTCCAGATGCTAAGAATTAGCATGTTTTTATCACCTGTCTTGCTAAATTTAATTAACTTTTGGAGGTGATTAAACATAGGCATGGAATTTTATATTATCTGATAAGTATATATAGCAGAAATTAAGTCTGCTCGTTTTCATCTTGATCCACCTTGCCAGTCCTTTACATTGACTCTTACTGAAGGCAAGGGTCAACAATACTAGATAATCTAGCATTAATATCTGAAAAGTTGTGATTATAAAAAAGTATGTCATATATGTAACTATTTAATGTTATTAAAAGAATGAATGGAAAATCATCTTTTCAAGTTTTTTTCTCCATAAGATTCTCAGAGAAGTCAATGTTACTGTTCCTTAAAATACTTAAAGTAGTTTTCATTTATCTCCCTAAGTCTTCTGAAAGATATGTTTAAGTGAAACAATGTGGTTTATGTGCACATGAAAACAGGTTTCTGCACTGTAGCCAGGGGTTTTTCCCATAGCTAAAGTTTCATCCAGTTTACAACATTAAATTACAGTCAAATGTGTAATCATCATAAACACTTTAAAACCCGATTTCTGGGGCCTCCCTGGTGGCGCAGGGGATTGAGCGCAGCGCTGTGAGGCTGTTCATGGCCTTTGCAGCGAGAGTTTGATCCTCAGCCGGCTGGGGAACACCCACATGGCGCAGCAGACCTCTCATGTCTTACCACTGTTCCCCTTAGCAGTGTATTTCAGTAGATCTGCCTGTTCTGCTCCTCACAGCTCTCTGGTGAATCTTCTCAACACCCCTGCGTGCTTCTCCCCGCCCCCCCCAACCCTACTTCTTTAAAAAAAAAGACCTCTATCTCATATTTTGTATTCTGACAGGTGGCAAAGATGCATAACGAATAATGCAATGACTGTGTGTGTCTACCCTTCACTTATATTTACCAATTGTTTCAATTTTGTTCACCTCATTTGCTTTATATTTTTGTGTTTATTTTTCTCCTCAAGCATATGGGAATAAGTTGTAGACCTTACAACATGACAATCAGTTTAAAGAATTTAAGACATTCTGTACAAGCCGAGTACCATGATTCCACTCACGCAACTTAATGTTGATGAAATACTGTTATCTCAATACATATTAACTCAGTTGTTCAAGTAATGACCTTTATAGATATTTTTTCCAGATCTAGGATCCAGTGTGAGACTGCAGATGGCATTTAGTTATCATGTTAAGTTAAAATACTTTAAGATAAGGGATCAGGAAGAAAAATAACTATAATAAAGTAAAAATCAAAATCAACAGGCAACCATAGACTAGAGACATTCTGTAGGGGGGAGGAGGAAGAAGGATCAGAACAGGGCTGGGAAGAACACAAGGGACTATGGTGATGGAACACGGGGGGATTGGGATTGGTGGTGGGAATTTCACGGGAAATCATACATTGTACAAAAATGAAGAATGATGTTATATATATATATGTGTGTGTGTGTGTAAAATACTTTTAGAGTTCCTAGCCTTCCTGTACTGATATTTCAGGAAACTGACATTTTGAAGGTTCAGGCATTGTGAATTTTGCATTGTGCCTCTCCTGATTTTAGATTTACCTGATTGTCTTTTCATAAGTTGATTTTTTTTTTAAATTTCATCATAGGGAAGTGTGTAGACATTTACAAAGATCAAGAAATAACTCAGTGTACCTAACCTATATTTCTCAGCTTCATCGGTTATTAATATATGGCTAATTTGTTATACACAAACACACACATAGACACACATCCCAGATTATTTAGAGGCAAATCTGAGTGTAGAGATTTCAGCTGAAAATACTTCCACATTTAAATGTAAAAGATACTGTCTCTTAAAAAATGAAACAGCTTTCCTAACAGAAATGTATCATAGCACTGTAAATAGTCTTACTAGAAAACTTGTAACTTGGATGAACTGTCTAGGTCTACCTACCTAGTTTATAGAGTTGAGAGAACCAGGTTAAGCACAATGGAGAGGCAGGCAGTAGAATCCAGAGAGTGATGATTTTATAGAAGAAATGACATAAAAGTGATAAAAATATTAAAGGGTGAAACTGCATTTTGAAAAAGACAAAAGAGAATAATCACCTAAATATAATATATAATCCTTCTGTGGATCCTGATTGGAATAAACTATTTAAAAAGTAAAGGAGGGGAGTTTTGGGAATTAGAATATTGGATCTTTGCTTTTAAGCATCTTTTTAGTTTTTAAACTATTACAATGGACTCGTAGTTAGTTCACAAAAATTCTTATTCTTTAGAGGGCTGCCCAGGGGTTAAAGTATCAGCACTATCAAGCTGTTGCCAGCCACTGCAGCATGAGTTTGATCCCTGGCCAGGGAGCTACCCACAAGGTGCTGCCGACCACTCCTCACTTGCCCACTGCTTCCCTCAGCAGTATATTTCAGTAGATCCACCTGTTCTTCTCCCCACTCTGTCTCTGATGAATCCTCTTACCCTCTGCACCTCTGGCCTAGACCCCATTCTTTTTTTTAAAAAAAGATTTATTTATACATACAAGAACTAGGGTACAGGCCAGAGATGTGGGGGGCTAGAGAATTCTCCAGCGACAGAGTGGGGAACAGAAATGGCAGATTGACTGAAATACACTGCTGAGGTGAGCAGTGGGCGAGTCAGGAGAGGTCTGCTGCACCATGTGGGTAGCTCCCTCGCTGGCCAGGGATCGAACTTGTGCTGCAATGGCTGTGGATAGCTTCATAGGTTACGTATTAACCCCCTGTACCACCAGGGAGGCCCGAGGGGATTATTATTGTCATCAAGTTTTCTTCAGTGTTAGTCGCTATCATTACAGTAATAAAAATATATTAGTATGTTGTTTTTGAATTGTTTATAAGAATTTTTTTCCTATTTCTTTTGCTTTTTAAGGTAATGAGCATGGTGTCAGGATTTGCACCTTTGATTTCTGCAGGTATCTTTTCAGCCACTCTTTCTTCTGCACTAGCATCCCTTGTGAGTGCCCCCAAAATATTTCAGGTAAGTATTTTCACATTACAGACTTTATTCAAAAGGGAAAGTTACAGTGATGTATTTCATTTGGGGGTTGGTTTTATTTTTAAACTATGCTTACTTCTGTCAACCTCCATAAATGTATATGATATACATACATACATACATATATTAACAACTGGTTATTTAACTATGTGAATATGTATATTTATATAAACATTTGTGCCTTTATAACTGAATGTATAGTCTTTGAGTTGTCTTTCTACAAGTATTGATGAATTTTTGTATTTCCTATTCACTCTATTAGCATAAATTTTCTTGTCTTACCAAAGGTAAGAAGGCAGTCCAAGATCATAAAGAAGAATTAAAGAACTGTTCTTAGTAGCATGATGCCAACCTAGATGTTTTATTTTATAGATATTTGGATGGCTGATATGTGGCACACACTATTAGCTACTTAGTATACAATGATGAATAGTATAGACACTATCTTCCTGAGTAAACAAAAGCTGATAATGGGAAATAGTTAATACTTTCTAAATAAAAGAAATGAAATGTTATGTTGATTGTTCAGACTTGTTCTTAATGTCTTTGTTGTAATCAGTAAGTGTGGTAAAGTTGTAGGATATATTTTTTAAAATTGCTTTCAGTAATGTTTTATGAAAAGTGGTTTAGTTTTATAAGTAGGATTGTTAATCTGCTTTAAATCTAGGATTTAAACTTGGTTTTCTTAAAGTGATTCACACCTCTGACATACTTCTCAAACTTCTAAATTTTTTTATTTGTATGCCTGCCTCTCTGATTTCTTCTTTATAAAAATTTCAACACAGGCATGGGGTAACATGGTAACAATTTCAGTGGTATTTGAAGCCAGCTACCTTTTTGATGCATGAAATGTTTAAATCTCCTTTATAGTTTGTAGGTAAAATTCTAAAGGGTAGCTAAATAAAGGGGAAAGACAAAGGACCACAAATTAAAAATTTATGTTCCATTCCCAAATAACTTACTACAGTTTTAATCTAATTTGTATGCTTTATTTCCTGTATTTTTTATTTTAATGTTTACATTAGGCTCTATGTAAGGACAACATCTACCCAGCTTTCCAGATGTTTGCTAAAGGTTATGGGAAAAACAACGAACCTCTTCGTGGCTACATCTTAACATTCTTAATTGCACTTGGATTCATCTTAATTGGTTAGTCATACAAATGGTGTCTTAATGTAGATTTTGATGCATTTCTGGTATTATTCTTCATTTCAGTACTCTGATTTCTTTTATCATTGTATAGTGTTCAGAATACATGTTTCGTTAGATTTACACCTATTTCATTGTATTCAGGCAATTAAAATCTGTACTAATTGAAATGAGTTTAGTTTTCTAATTAAGGGTGTCTCCATAATTACTTTATATTTATAAACATGCTCTTAAGAAGGTATTGATCAGTATTGTTATTTAATTAGATATTGCCCATATTATTACCTGTGCTAAACCACCATATAATAACAGTCTTAGTGGATGCTTGACAGTTTGAACTTTTAAAACATAAACTTTGTGAAGATTATTAGCTTTAAATATTTAATTATTAAGTTGCAAACAGATGTTACTTTGCCTGTTCTTTCTAATCAAATCAAAGTATTTACAAAATACAGCAAATGATAATATTCAATAAATATTTGCTAAAATTATTGCCATTATGAAGTCCCCATTAGTGTTAGGAGAGACTCCTAGGTTTTGTCCCCAAAATAAGGAAGGTAATAGCATAAAGAAAAGGAGTCCAGTTTCTCCATGAACATAGAGCCTATTAATTAATGATCTACTTTTTGGCACTTTTATCTCTGATCACAAATGAGCTAATAGATTTGACTGATAAAGAAGACACTGGACTTTCATTAAAAGCCATCATACCATCAAGTATGAAAATTAATGCTCATGTAATGCTACTTGGTATATATTTGGTATATATACTTTTGGAAAACTAGTTGACAAAACTGAAAAGTTTTCCATGATCAAACAATTCACATTTAAAAAATGAATAAACTTGATTTTCTTATATAATATGGATGAATCTCAAATAAATGTAAAAAACCAAACTGGAATGATATAATTTGACATTATATACCTTTTAAAACACCCAAACCAATACTACATAATCTGGGGTGTGTGTGTTAGTAAAATCATACATCAATGGGAAAAAAAATACACCAACTTAGTAAGAATGAGGAATAAAGTGGGTTTCAACTGTTGATATAAAGTTTGACTTCTGAAAATAAAGTACAAAGTATACATATGTGGCAAAATATAAGTGGTCATTAAATTTGGATTCTGGGTATAGGGGCATTTCATTATGCTGTTGTCTAAAGGCTTGAAATAACTTTGTAATTTAAAAAAAAATTAAAATGTCAAATATGTTAGTAAGTAAATTCCTTATGTTTCTTTTGCAGCTGAACTGAATGTTATTGCTCCAATTATCTCTAACTTCTTCCTTGCATCATATGCTTTGATCAATTTTTCAGTGTTCCACGCATCCCTTGCAAAATCTCCAGGTGAGTTTCCATTTTTAAATATTTTTATGAATGTGTTGCTATGGTTTGGAGAAAGTAAAACTTTCACACATTGTAAAAGATGGTATGTGTGGGATTATCTCATTAATGCTCTGTACCTTTAAAGTTAAACCAATTAAGTGAATCTTGAAATATTTCTTTATTTTGAAGTTTACTTTTTCTTCTCTTTAAGATAGCGTTAATATTTAATTCTAACACTAGGAAAGAATTATTTTGCTGCTTTTTATGTTTTTATTTAACTGATTTCTGCTAATTCTAAAGATAATATTATGAGTTAGTTAGCTGTCCAGAAATATTTTTAACACAATGAATTCTATGGCAGTCCAATATAAGGGGTAATCTATCAACTGAAAAAGTACCCCATGTACTTGTATTCCAGGCTTTTTAATTTTAAAAAGCATGACAACAGTTAAGACACCAAGGAAAGAAATGAGGGAACAAAACACTGTCTTTTAAGGATCTAAAATTTACTCAGTAGAGGAAAGATAAAGTATGAGAACTTCAGATACAAATATCTCAGCTTCGAATTTTACTTTAAAAATACAAATTTTAGAGATGGATGTGGGCATGGCTATAAAAAGGCAGCACAGGGAAGCTATTGTGTTAGAGCCCTTTGCAGTATTACATATGATAGTGCAATTTTCTAAGATGTTGCCATTGAAGGTAATGAAGTAAAAGGTACCTAGAATCTCTGTATTATTTCTTAAAACGTTTTGTGGATCAGTAGTTACCTAAAAATTAAGTTTATGGGGCCTCCCTGGTGGCGCAAGGGGTTAAGATGCAGCAATATGAAGCTATCCGTAGCCACAGCTGAACGAGTTCAATTCCCGGCCAGGGAGATGACCCACATGGTGCAGCAGACTTCTGACTCGCCTGCTGCTGCTCCCTTCAGCAGTGTATTTCAGTTTAATCTGCCTGTTCTGTTCCCCGCTCTGTCTCTCTGGTGAATCTTCTCACCCCCCCGCACCTCCGTCTTGTATGCATAAAAAAATAAATCTTTAAAAAAAAATTAAGTTTAATTTAAAGAAGACAATAAATTTTGTTGAAAAATAGTAATTATGGTTTGGCCTACTTATGAATGAATATTTTTAAATGATTTTCAACATGATTAGAGTGAGCTTAATTCATAAATATTTAACAAAATGGGAGGATACATTTCTATGGCAACTCCTAACTTTCTAACCAGGTAGATGAATTTTTTTAATGGTTCACAAGAACATTTTGTTTGGACTGTTTGATGTTTTCATGGAATATGGCTATGTGCATTGGGTAAAACTAGAAAATAAAGCCAAACTATTAAATAATTAATTGGAACATTTCTTTTAGAACATATTCTCAAGCTTCTAGCACTAATTCACACTTTTTTTTTTTTTTTTTTGCCAAGAGCTTATTGAATACAGAACTATGAATAGTAAGATAGAATAATGTGAGAGTAAACAGGTATACCTTCTTCATGGTCAAAAGAATCATGAAATTAAATTGTGATCAATAACAGCCTATGACTGTACTATTATATGTTAGCCTTATAATTAATGTTTAAAGCTTTCTCAGTAGAGCTACCACAATTATTTTGTGCGTGCATATACCATTGTCGAAAGCAGATGAGGTATCTGAGTGACTTTTATTTATTCATGTGTTATTGCAGGATGGCGTCCTGCATTCAAATACTACAACATGTGGATCTCTCTTATCGGAGCAATACTTTGCTGCATAGTGATGTTTGTCATTAACTGGTGGGCTGCATTGCTAACATATGTAATAGTCCTTGGACTGTATATATATGTTACCTACAAAAAACCAGGTCAGTAACCTTTTCTATTTAGTATTTCAAAGCTCAAAAATATCTAGAAGTTTGTTATTTCTCATACCTAAGCATCACCTTTTGTATATCTGAAAGGTATATTTGTGAAAAACTGGAAATACTTTTGAAATACATATAGTTTCAATGAAACAATTATTGGGGCTTTTCATTCTGTGGAATTCCATTCTTACCCATACATTAAATTGAACTAATCTAATTTAATTCTGTGGCACTCAGTATGTTTTAAATTACTCTTGGAAAGGATTAATTTGCCATTCTATTGTAACTGTGAGCCTAGTAAACATATGTAACACCTATTGTGATCTTACTACCTACTGTTGAAGTACTTGGGATTCAAAATTCTAGAAGAGGCAGTGTCTACTGGCTTATATATACCAGGGAAACTTGGACAAATATGTTTTAACTGCAAAATACTTAAAGATTATCTAGAATTTGTTATATTGATGTCTTCTGAATATATTTCCACATAAGTTGATGATTCTCATATAGATATTATTCAGAATGTTAAACTGTGATACTGCGATAGAGAAGAAAGATCCATTGAGGGACGTTTTAAAATTTTGGCCCAAAAGAATGGATGATGAAAAATTATGAGATAGTTAAAACATACTTATCTTAAATAGTGAAAAAGCATTTTAGGGCCTCCCTGGTGGCACAGGTGGTTGAGCGTGGTGCTGTGAAGCTGTCCGCAGCCTCTGCAGTACGGGTTCGATCCCAGCTGGCCACAGAGATACCCACATGGAGTGGCAGACTTCTCCTGTCTCGTCTGCTGCTCCCCTCAGCAGTGTATTTCAGTCAATCTGCCTAGTTCTGTTCCCTGCCTGTCTCTAGTGAGTCCTCTCATCCTCCTGCACATCTGGCCTGTACTCCAGTTCTTATATGCATGAATAAATAAATCTTTAAAAAAAAAAAAAGCATTTTCTAATCCTGGCTTAAGAAAAAAGAGATTTTGGTGGCTCTAGAAATGAACAACAAAGATAGGGTTTTAGATGCAATTATTTCTCTGACACACCTATTAAGACTCTAAAGTAATCTAAATATCTCTAAATATGTAAAATCATCAGTTGGTATCCAGGCTTATAAGTCAGTAAGGAATAAAATTTGTTAGTTTGAAAAAACTATTAATTACTATAGTGCATTTTGGCTATCAGAGCTCTGCCTTTTTCCATTTAGACCTTTGGGCTATATAAATATTTTCAAAATGTTTTCTATACTTTACTGAGTTGGATACAGCATGTCTGCATTCCGGTTATGTCAGTCTTTCCTAACTTTTACTTTTATTTAAATGCAGTTGTAGTTCAGACTAGTCATGTCTTAATGTCATGCTATGAATATTGGAGTTCCAAGTTTAATAGTTTATTTCACCAGTTGACTTTGTAGATATGAAAGCATTGACTTAGGTGTGTCTCAAATTAGTTTTTAATTGGTTGTTAGTGTTATGCTACATAAACACTGTCTTCTAACAGATGTGAACTGGGGATCTTCTACACAAGCCCTGACTTACCTGAGTGCACTACAGCACTCGATTCGTCTGTCTGGAGTAGAAGACCATGTGAAAAACTTTAGGTAATAGAAATATATTGTCTTGGATGGCAATTGCTCTTTATTTTTTGTTCAATAACATTTTCATATGCTGACATTGCAAGTAAAATTCTCTGAAAGCATAAAATACTATGCTGTTTTCATTTATGGTTAGACTTGTACAGTTTATTCAAAAACAAGATTGTAATTTCTTAGTAATTAAAATTACATGAACCTTATAAAATGTCATGAAAATTTTAGTCTTCTATTTTGAAGTTTTCATGTTGGTATAACCTCCAAAAAAGATCTGTTCTGCCAAATTTTTTTTAATAAGAAAAGTCTTTGTATATTCTTTTTGTTGCTGTTTGTGTGTCTTCTCCCACCCCTTTCTATAATGGAAAGTTCGTAGAAACCACAGGTCTTTAGATTTAAAGTAGAGGGAAACTGGGAAGAGAAAAAGGAATGAGAGTCTTGGGAGGAAAACTTGGATACAAAATATACAAACCATTCCTTTATGTAGAAGTTACATCACAGAACTAAGGATGTAGTCAGTTAATCTGTCATCAATAAAAAACCCATTACACTTGCTTATTAGAATATTAAAAAATATTATTCCAATATGACTTTTAAGATTTTTATGATAATTACATAATATAGCTTAAAGAGGGGGGAAACTTAGATTTGTCATGAAAAGTAGTGCCAACCCTTCATACTCTTACTTCTTTCACATAGGCAACCACTTTCAATTCATAGCTCTTTCATTTAATATTTGTTTCATATTCCCAAAGAGCATGCCTGTCTTCAATTTTTATTTCTGACATTATTGTTTTTCATCTGCATGGGACCACCATGTATCACAATTTTATTATTAGTTTGATTCAATCATGTTCGGTGCTTTTATTTTTGTGATTTATTTTTTAAACATGAATCAGACATGAACCATATATATAGTAAATTATGATTTTCTTTTTGTTTTACTGTTAGAGCTTTCTTTCTTCCTTTTTCATCCAGAGGTTTTCTTTTCCTTTCCTTCTTTTAACTTTTTTATTTATCACAATCTCAATCTTTACCAAACTTGCTAAAAGATTATTTTTGCTTCACTTTGTAGTTTCTGTGAAGTGTCTTTTCCACAATTTTCTGTTTCTTTAATTTGTAGTCTTAGATTTAGCCTTTTCTGAAATATCTGTTACATCCTTGGTGAGGGAAGCTCTATATTAGTGTATGGGACTTGTCAGTTGAACCCCTTAATGTGGATTTAGAAAGTATTAGTTTCTTCTGATCTGATTAGATTTACCAGAAAAGAATCTTTTAATTTTCTCGTTGATAGCCCTGGCTACCAGAGTTCTGATAGCTAAGTAGGGGAACTGCTTAACGATCTCAGGGTTCAGCATGTAAATGTGATACTAACTCCCCTGTTTAAAGTATATTTGCTCTCCTTTCATATGTTGCTGGTGTATCCCAACCAGAGGCACCTTCTACAGCAAATAAGCCTTTCCATAACAGATTTGGAGAGGGACAGAAGTAATTGCCCATCATAATGATGGGAATGATCTTTCATTGCTTCATAAGAAAACTTTACACAAGTCCTTATATTCTTTAACACATTGCCCCTGCCACTTTCTAAACTCCTAGGCAAATCTAAGTTTCTTCCTTCTTAAGCCTTAGGATTTGTCAAATCCTTTATCTCCTTTCTAGGTTGCAATAGTTCAGTTTTACTGTGTCCTCCCCTATTCTCAGTATCTTTATGTTTTTGTGCCTATAGTCCCATTAACATTACAGAGATTTTTGAGAAAGGAGTTAGAATAAAAGCAAATGTTTATTACTTTATCATTATTACTAAAAGACATTTGTAATGTATTTTGTACTGTGTGTTGCTTGGTATGATAAAACTATACCAAACAATGCCTTTGTGGTATACTTATTACTTGGTAAAGATAGGAATTACAAGTTAACTTTTCATAGTAAATGGGAAAGTTAATGTATAGGTTAAAACTACCATAATAAAAAGGCTGAAAGAACACAGTGGCTCAAATAAGATAAACACCCATGTTACATGATTATTGTCTAGAGGTAGATGGATGGTTAAATAGCAGATATACAAATTTGCTGCACTTGGTCATTAGGGTGTCATTTTTTGTATTTTACCAATCTGCCATTCCTAAGTTAGACTTTTTTTACTCTATTTGTGTATCTGTCAGTGTCATTACACCTCCATTCTTAGTCTAGCTTATAGGAAAGGCAAAGAAAGTATGGAGGCCAGCTTCCTTTTTCAAGGACATGATCTGGAAATAGGAACACCTTATGGGCTATAACTGTTAGCTGCTTGGTAGGCTAGCATAGACAATCTCCAGCTAGGTAATTGCTAAAGTTGAAAAGGTAAGCTGAATACTAAGGACAGTTAATTAACAGTCTGGACCATATGGCTCAGATTTATGATTGATTAGTTCATAAGCAGTTCTCCCATAGAATTGGTTTTCCAGCTTGCTTGCTAAAATCCTAGTTAAGTCAGTATTTGGGAGGTCTTTATTCAGGTTCTCATGCTTAAAATGAGTATAGTTTGGAAATATCCTAAGAATAAATTAAATGTTTTAGATTTTTTAGTGTGTTTCTTTGCTTCTTGTTAAATTTCTTTTAACTTTTATAAATTCTTGTCATAATATTTTGTTATCTGTACTTATAAAATAGAGGCCTTACTAATTTTTTTTTAAATAATAAATTTTATTTTTATATTCCCCATACAAGTGCAGCCCCCCCATTCTGACCCCAATCCCTCCCCTCCCACCCCTCACCCCCCAAAGAGTGTCTCTGGTCCATAGTTTTTTGTTGAATTTGATTTTCACTTTCTTATAGTTATTCATTTTCCTGGTCCCTTATTTAAGTTTTCTAGATTCCTGCTATGAGTGAGACCATCCGGTATTTTTCTTTTTCTTTTTGGCTTATTTTGCTGAGCATGATCCCTTCCAGCGCCATCCATGTTGCTGCAAATTGCATGTGTTTATCTTTTTTGAATGCTGAGTAATATTCCATGGTATCTATGTACCACATCTTCTTGATCCAGTCATCTATTTTTGGGCATTTGGGCTGTTTCCAAAGCTTAGCTATTGTAAATAGTGCTGCTATAAACATAGGGGTGCAGGTGTTCTTTGGAATTAATGTTTCTGTGTCCTTTGGGTAAATACCTAGGAGTGGAATTGCTGGATCATATGGAAGCTCTATGTTTAGTAGGTCCAGAAATCTCCACACAGGTCTCCATAGTGGTTGGACCAGTTTGCACTCCCACCAGCAGTGCAGAAGAGTTCCTTTTTTTCCACACCCTCGCCAACATTTGTTGTTGCTAGTTTTTTTAATATGTGCCATTCTCACTGGTGTGAGATGGTATCTCATGGTAGTTTTGATTTGCATTTCCCTGATGACAAGTGATGTTGAACATTTTTTCATATGCCTGTTGGCCATTTGCATTTCCTCTTCAGAGAAGTTTCTTTTTAGCTCTTCTGCCCATTTTTTGACTGGATTATTTTCTTTGCTGTTGCTGAGTCTCATCAGCTCTTTGCAGATTTTTGTGATCAGTCCTTTATCATTAGTGTTGGGTGCAAAAATGTTCTCCCAGTTGGTGGGGTTTCTCTTTGTTTTTGTTATTGTCTCTTTTGCTGTACAGAGGCTCTTTAATTTGATGTAGTCCCAGCTGTTTATCTTTGCCTTCACTATCACTGCTTTGGGTGATGTGTCTGTAAAGATGTCTTTGATGTGCAAATCATGTAGTGTTTCGCCTATATTTCCTTCTATATATTTTATGGTTTCAGGTCTTATGTCTAGTTCTTTAATCCATTTTGAGTTGATTTTTGTGTATGGTGTGAGGTAGTGGTCAAGCTTCATTCTTTTGCATGTAGCGACCCAGTTTTCCCAGCACCATTTATTGAACAGACTTTCTTTGCTCCAATGCATAGTCTTTGCTCCTTTGTCAAAGATTACTTGACCATAAATCTGTGGGTTTATTTCTGGATTTTCTATTCGATTCCATTGGTCTGTATGTCTGTTCTTGTTCCAATACCATGCAGTTTTGATGATTATGGCTTTGTAGTATAGTTTGAAGTCTGGGAGTGTGATGTCTCCATTCCCTTCTTTTTTTTTTTTTCAGGAGAGCTTTGGCTATTCGGGGTTTTTTGTGATTCCATATGAATTTCAGCAATAATTGTTCTATTTCTTTGAAGAATGACATTGAAATTTTGATTGGAATAGCATTGAATCTGTATATTGCTTTTGGTAGGATGGCCATTTTAATAATGTTTATTCTTCCAATCCATGAGCAGGGAATGTCTTTCCATTTCTTTGTGTCTTCTTCTATTTCTTTTAACAGTGTTTTATAGTTTTTTACTTACTAATTTTTTTAATCAAGTAAGACTGATATCCATTGCCAGTCAGTGAAAATTAAGAGTTAAATGTATTAAACTCCTTCCACTGTTATATTTTTACAAAGACATATGAATTAAATTTTGGCTTTCATCATAATTATTTAGAATTATAATGTTTATTTCAAATAAAAACTATTTCTTCATCAGGAGCAGTTTCACTCATGTGACAACAGTCATTAAAATTAAGCTATATTAGAGAGGGCTGATATTACAAAGTAGGAGTAATTATGATGTGATGAAATAAGGAGAAAAATGACCTTGAGGGCCTCCCTGGTGATGTAGGCAGTTGAGCACAGCGCTGTGAAGCTGTCCGCAGCCTCAGCAGCCAGATTCAATCCGGGCCGGCCGTGGAGATACCCACATGGCGCAGCAGACCTCTCTTGTCTCGCCCGCTGTTCCCCTCAGCAATGTATTTCAGTCAGTCTGCCTGTTCTGTTCCCTGCTATGTCTGATGAATCTTCTCACCCTCTCGCACATCTAGCCTGTACCCCTTTTCTTGTAAATAAATGTTTAAAAAAGGATAGAGAAGTGACCTTGAGAGTATGGCTTTGCTGTCATGTACCAATAGAAGTTTTGTGCACTCTGTGAAGACAGTGGGTGAATCAGGAGAGGTCTGCTGCACCACATGGGTTGCTCCCTGGCTGGGGATCGGATTTTTGCTGCAGTGGCTGCGGAGAGCTTCATAGGTTGCATCTTAACCCCGTGTGCCTCCAGGGAGACCCCATTTATTACTTTTAGAAGATGAAGAGTTGTTAACTTTTTTTAAACTAGCTTACTCCTTTCTATATGGCTACCAGAACTGTAGTGTCTAATATTACCTGTTGCTTTAGAGGGACATTTGGCTGGATGCTTATTTATCCCAAAAAGATTTTATTTCTGCAATTTTTTTTCCAACTGAAAGCCCTTTTGAAATTTATTTAAGTACTTTATATAAATTAAATATGAAAAATGAAAGTCTTTTCTGCACATCAGAAACAAACTGTTATTAGAGAAAATTTCCTCCTTGTTAAATATACAAAGTACCTTGATAAAACTTATGAAATGCTGTGAGAGACACACAATGAAGACCCAATGAACTGACTGGAGGACATAAATAATTTAAAATGATTAAGTTTATCTGAAATTGAAAATGACTGCACAGTCATGAATATTTTCTTAAAACAATAAAAAATTAGTGGCAGGCATTCAAAACATAGTATAAAGGGGGAAGAGGGTGGGGGTGGAATCTTATTGTTGTAATAAAATAATCCCAGAATGTAACGGAAAGGCCAGAAACAGATTCAAATACATGCAAGTTTTTTTATTATATGCCAAATATAGCTTAGAATCAGTGGTGAAATGATGGATTATGTAGTTTGGTGCTAGAAAGAGTAGATATAATTGGACATGGACAGAGTGAAAGCCCTCCCTCATACACTAATTTACCCAAATAAATTCCGTACAAAGAGAACGAGGACTAAAATTAAATATTTTAAAGAGCTAAATATTGTTTCTTTGTTTCTTATGTACCAAGTTAAGTACCTGATTAAAAATCACATTCTTATATGCAAATCCTTTGGCTTGTGTCATGACATTTGCATAAAGAAGGTTCTAATGTATTCATTTATTCTTACAGAAACAACTTAAAATCATGTCTTTGTTAACCAAAGCCTAAACTTTTCTGTTTTATTTTTTTTTTAATCATAATTTAGGCCCCAGTGTCTTGTTATGACTGGTGCTCCAAACTCACGTCCAGCTTTACTTCATCTTGTTCATGATTTCACAAAAAATGTTGGTTTAATGATCTGTGGTCATATACATATGGTAAGTTTTGTTTCTTCATTAAAACAGTTTTCAGGTTTCACTGTTTTGGAATTTTAGAAATCTGAAGTAATTTGGTAAAATAGATAAATCTGTTGAGCTCTTCTTAGGTAGTATTTTTTTTTTTTTTTTAAGATTTATTTATTTATGCATGTAAGAACTGGAGTACAGGCCAGAGGTGTGGGGGGTGAGAGGAGTCACCAGAGACAGAGTGGGGAATGAAACAGGCAGGCAGACTGAAACACACTGCTGAGGGAAGCAGCAGGCGAGTCAGTAGAGGTCTGCTGCGCCATGTGGGTAGCTCCCTGACTGGCCGGGGGATCGAACTCGCGCTGCAGTGGCTGCAGACAGCCTCATAGGCTGTGTCCCAATCCCTTGCACCACCAGGGAGGCCCAGTAGTTATTTTAAGATATTTATGCTTTTAAACTGTTTCAAACCCTTACTTTTAAAAAGATTTTGAAATATTGAAACTTGTTTTCTTACCCATTTAAGAAACTGCATTGCCCTTACAGAAATCTTTGACTAAGAAAAATATAACCAAGTAGCTAAATGAAATTCAGTGTTTCCTTTTTCTTATTGTTATTTCTCATAAAGTCCTGAGAAAACTGGGAACGTTTACTTACCAGGAAAAATAGAAGGTGGAGGAGGTAGATAATTCATGGTAAATATCAAGTATGTATATGTAAGATCAATGTTGAATGCTAAATTTCCAAGTTCAAACACCTTTAAATGCCCACTCGTTTTAACCTTAAGTCACAAATTAATAAAAATAGCAGTACACTGTCATGTAAAAGTAGTTTTCTGTTTTTGACACCTTTGCTACTAGAAATAGTCAACAGATGATAGACATCTGCATAAAAAATTGGAGTCTTTGTCAGTTTCGCTTTTTTCTGAAATTCTGTATCATCTTGTTTTGGTGCTAGAACTGTGTATTTTATGCCCCATACCCAGCCCCTGCTAGAGTTGCTCTTCTAGCTGTAAGGAACAAAGTTAAAGCTGTGCGTGGGCACCTTTGTATATTGGTGGAGACACATGACTGACTCTATGCGGAACTTGTGATGTTTTCCATTTTGTCCCTAGGTTGATAACTTAAGTTAGAGAATTGAGCACAAGAAATTACAAATGCAAAATTTCCCTACTAAGAATATAAATTGTATTTTTCCTTTACTTAATCATATTTTATTAGGGTATGCCCAAATTTACCTTTAGATTATTTTATTATTTATACCTTTGTGTATAATATATTTTATGTACAAAGATCTATCTAAGTAGAATTTCAAGTTGTACTTCCTTTCTTAGATTATTTTAACTTTTAACCAAAGTATAAATATAAAAAGTATATACATCATTTTGATTTCAATGATATTTCTAAGTTAACTGAGAATTCAACATTTGAGACAAACAAAAACATGCTATAAAGCTTTCTGTGAGGCAGAGAAGGCTCTTATTTTTCTCTGTAGTTTCTTCTTTTTTCAATAATTTCTAATTTTTCTGATTTACTGAGTGTTCAAAATACTTATTTTTAAGTCTGTGTTCCACCTGCTTTCTTCTCCCTTCTGTTGATTCCTCCTTTACCTTAACTATTCCAGCAACAGGGCCTCCCCTAGTGGCGCAGCAGTTGAGCAGTGGGCTGCGAAGCTGCCCGCAGCCTCTGCAGCGCTGGTTTGATCCCTGGCCACCAGCGAGGGTCCCACATGGCACGACAGACCTCTTCTGCCACCCGCTGCTCCCCTCGGTGTATTTCATCACTCTGCGTGTTCTGTTCCCTGCTCTGGTGAATTCTCTCACCCTCACGGGCTTCTGACTATACCCAGTGCTCGTATAAATAAATAAATCTTAAAAAAAAAAGAAAAAAACTATTCTAGCAACAGACCTATTATTTTATAATCTTCATCACTGGAAAGAATTCACTGACCTGAAAATGAAATGTTACATTATATTTGTCTACCCACAATATTTAGGCACCTTTTTAAAGCCAGTAAAATAAAGATGCCTTTTATAAGTGTGGAATAGATTACCTTTCAATTAAAGATGTTATTAATATTATTACTTTTCAAGGGTCCTCGAAGACAAGCCATGAAAGAGATGTCCATTGATCAAGCCAAGTATCAGCGATGGCTTATTAAAAACAAAATGAAGGGTTTTTATGCCCCAGTACATGCAGATGACTTGAGAGAAGGTGCACAGCATTTGATGCAGGTAAATTTGCTATGCTTTTCAAGACAACATTGTAATTGTAAAAGCTTTTAAGAACTATTTCATTTTCTGTATGTTTGCTGATAGCAAGTGTTAGAAATTGTGTGGAACAACTGGAAAACTTTGAGCTGTGGGGTAAATATAGACTGGACAGAGCCTTTGGACAGCAATGTGGCAGTGTCCTTCAAATTTGAAAGTTGTGAATATCATAGAACATTACACTATTGAGTCTATACCTTAGAAAAACTTAAACACTACATGAAACTCCTTAGAAGTATCATTTATAATGGTGAAAACAAACTGCAGTAACCATGAATTACAGAATTGAAAACTGGTATAACCATACTGTAGAATTCTACACAGTGATCCAAAAGAACTATACATATCAACAGCGATAAACTCAAAAACAAAAATATTAAGGAAAAACAGCAAGTTTTAAAAGGATATGAATAATATCCTTTTAATTACTATCCAGTTTTAATTAAAAATATATATACTTATGAATGCCTAAATTATGGAACATATAGAATTAACAAAGGTAGCATGAGAAGGGCACTTGATCTGTGCTTATAATCATTTATTTTCTTAAGCTAAGTCATAGATAGTATATAATTATGTATGTTTCACTTTTGTATGTGAAATATTTAAATATTTCAGGCAGAATGGTACCCCCAGTCTCAAGGCTCTTTCTATTTTTGTGTGTGTAAAAAATCTGGGGTGTAGGCCGGAGGTGCAAGGGTTGAGAGGATTCACCCAAGACAGTGGGGAGCAGAACCGGCAGATTGACTGAAATACACTGCCAAGGGGAACTGTGGGAGAGACAGAGAAGTCAGCTGCACCTTATGCACCTTAGCTCCCCAGCCAGGGATTGAACTCAGGCTGCAGTGATCATAGGGCTGAGATTTAAGCCCTAGGCCACTAGGGAGGCCCCTCAAGGTTATTTCTAGTGGGAAAATTTTGCTCTTGAACAATTTATGGGAACACTTCTATAACCACTTTATTTAATAAAAGAAATATGCTATGAAAGAGATACAGAAAAATGTTGATCAAACCAGTGATTGTTAAACTTTAAGCATGCATCAGAATTACCTAGTATACTTGTTAGAACACAGACTGCTGGAACTTTGCAATGATTGGTAGTTCAGAGATTTTAGTTTCCATGTGCTGCTGCTGCTGGTTGAGTCCAGGCTCAACACTTTCAGAACTGTTGCTCTCAAAGCTTTCTGAAGTATAAATTACAGCACTGGTAAGAGTTAGGACCCATCCTTCTAATCACATTCCCCTCATGTAACATGTTCATCCCAGGGGATCACTATAATTTCACTAGAGAGGAGCAAGATTAGGATAGGAGAGATGGAACAGTGTCATTCCAGGACTGCCCTATAAACCTGGGCAGTGCAACCACTTTACAAAAATACATGAGGTTGATTCATTTTATTCTGGTGTCAGAGCCATCTGATGATCTAATTAAAATAGCCTTAAAAATACATGAATTATCTCTGTAGAACTAATCACCAAAGTTTTAGTTTCCAGGCCTCCGGCCTCAGGGTTAGGTCTTAGCGCTACCACTGCAATGGCCTGAGTTCGATCCCAGGCCAGGGAGCTAATATAACCCACATAGCGCAGCAGACCTCTCCTGTTTTCCTTGATGCTCCCCTTAGCAGTGTAATTCAGTTAATCTGGCTGTTCTGCTCCCCACTGTCTCTAGCGAATCCTCTCAACCCCCCACCTCTGGCCTGCACCCCAGTTCTTCTACACAAAAATAAAATCTTTTAAAAAACTAAATAAAATTTTAGTTTTCAGTTGTCACTAAGAATATTTCTCCTTCCTTTGTACCTACTGGAAACTTGTTACAAAAAGTGCTAAATGCCTCTGTATCTTCTACATACAGGTTTATAATCTTTGCCACAAAAAGTTTTTGTACAATGTTTTGTTTCTGCAGCGTGTTATTTTATATAGTTCCAGAATGCCCCTTGTAGATGGTTTGTTTTACTTTACCAGATACTGTGATGTTTCATTTCTCTGTTCCCTATTTGTTTAGTTACTATTTATAATCATAACCATTTATGCATCATTAAACTAGCACTTAAATATCTAGCCTTCATGGTAGAACTCAAGATTCACTTTTAACAGGCAGTCTTATCAATAACTTCTGTAGGAGCCCTTTGGCAGTGAGATAGGACTGCTAATTTCATTATTGTTTATATTTGAACTTTAGGGCTTTTTTTTTAAAGGCAGAAGTTACTTAATATTCAATTCAATTTTACACTTTCATTTAAAATAGCAAAAACCCATTGTTATTGCTGAAAATTCAGACTATAGTATATGGCTTTTTAAAACAAGTGAACCTCATTTGGTCTTATTTCTTGGTTAAAAAAGCCTAGAATATTCTTGTGTAGTAAGTGTTGACTATTTCTGACACTTTATCAGCCACATTTTGAGGTAAACTGCTTATTTTAAAAGTGTTCTAAAATAAGTAGATCAAAATAGCATTGTCAGGTCAGAGTATTTGAAATATATATAATTATGCATGTTTTGGAGGCTCAAGAATTTTTGATAAAGGTAAATAACTTTAAAATGTTTAGAGGATATTTGGAAGAGTACATCATTTAAAACATTTTGTTGAATAGAATATCTTTAAAGTTGTATTTTTCCTACATTAAATAGGCTGCTGGTCTTGGGCGTATGAAACCAAACACACTTGTCCTTGGATTTAAGAAAGATTGGTTGCAAGCAGATATGAGAGATGTAGATATGTATATAAACTTATTTCAGTAAGTATCCTTTTAATTCAATAACTTGGTTTAAAAAATTCATTTTGAAACCTGCATTGGGTTTTGAAGCCCCATTTCTTATCATAAAGTGTCTGTTAGTAGAAGCAATAAGAATGAAAAGAAACACAAGAGATTATCTGGATTTTAAATTGATGATCTAACAAAAAATTTTGATCCTTCGATGTTTCCTTGCAAATGCAAGCATATATTGTGTATGTATACATACATGTTACATACATTTTTATATATTCTGGCTTCCCATCTAAGTAGGCAAGATTTTTCAGATCTCTACAGGTGTTGCTAAGCAGAGTTCCCAAATGTTGATAGACTCATCATCTTCAAAGTTAATGTCATCATAATAGCTGATGCTGACGAAGGGCATTTCATAACATAAATCTAGCTTGGGTGTAGGTTTGTTCCAATCTCAAATTAATTTTGCCATTAATCACTTGAGTTGACCCATTATTTACATTCTTTTTAAAAATGCAATTGTGAACTATAAGTTCTGAACTTATTCACTTTTCGGTGTTTTTTTTTTTTTTTTTTTTTAAATGATCTTTTATTAGGCAATTCAGTTTTGGTTTACATTACTTTAACCTATCTTTTATGAGCTGTCTAGTGGGTTCTTTTTACTGTCTTTTTAATTTTACTTAAGTCATATTACTGATTTTGGCACATGTACCTGTTTAATTTGCCACTAATACATTTTGGAAGTTTCTTCATTTTTTCCAGGTTTTCTTTTTAATCTTGAAAAGCACTTTTTTCCTACTATTATGGGACTTGAATTAAAAAAAATCTGATTATCTTACTCATTTTGTTTAATAAAGGGATAATGATTACTAATCTCTTACTGTACCATACTTGAAGAGTAGTCTTCTTGTCATAACTACTGGTGAAATAGAACTGTTCTCTTTAGAAAGTATTTCTTTATAAACAAACAATTGTACCACTAAAAATTATATTTGGGCAAAGTAACTCTTGAGAGTAGATTCAAATCCTGTTTCTCTAAATTTTACCTGATTATCCCTTAACTCACTAGAGTGGTTCATATGGTTTGCTATGTTGTGACTTTGGCTACCTTTAGACTCATCCTACCTTTCCAATTCTATGCTGTATACTTTGTATATATAGGGATTAGGGGGAAAAGCACAGTGAAACAAAGATTAAATCATGTGGACTGTGATCCAGGGAATATATTTTTTCTCTCTGGAGATGTTAAGGCTAGTAAGATGGTCTCATTATCCTACAAAATAGAAAAAGTGGCTTTTTTTTTTTTTTCAAATAATTCTTTCACTGTTACAGTTCTCATAAAGTAAATATTGCCCTTCTAACTCCCTTGTAGGACTGAAGTGAATGTTTGGTCCAGAGTAAAGCATAACTCTAAATACTCTGCTTCAGGTAGTAATTAGAAGATAGTTCAAAATACTGCTTCTCTGGTTTCTAGAGCCATAGAAATTTATGGCAGTTTTAAAGTAGCTTATCCTTTTAACTTTGTTATTGATGAAAATTCAGACTATAGTATATGGCCTTTAAAAATAAGTGAACCTCATTTGGTCTTATTTCTTGGTTAAAAAAAGCCTAGAATATTATTGTGTAGTAAGTGTTGATTATTTCTGACACTTTATCAGCCACATTTTGTACTTAGGCTACAGCTGAGGAAAGTTAACATCGATTAATTTCTACAGTGAATCTTGTCTGACCTCAGTTAATTTACCTTACAAAACTGGCTTCCTATGATTTAAAAGTACAACAAAAGATCTTGTTGAATGATCTGAACAGTCTTATTATTTTATTAGATTTTAGTCTTTTTGTTATATATAGCTACAGAATAATATATCACATAATATGTATGTAGGAATGTTTATTCCTGTAGAATTTAAGATAAGAATTAGAGATAAAAAATAAACATTTTTGGGGCCTCCTCGGTGGCGCAGTGGTTGAGCGCTGGGTTGCGAAGCTGCCGGCGACCTCTGCGGCGCCGGTTCGATCCCCGGCTGCTCCCCGGCCACCTGAGGAGGGTCAAAACATCTTAAGTTTTGGAATTTGAAATTCTTCAGTAGATTTGAGAAGAACTTGGGTCTAAATGGTTTATGGTCTTAAAAATTTCCCAGAATATAAGCCTTATTTTAAAGCAGTCTCTGAGGGGCCTCCCCTGGTGGCGCAGCGGTTGAGCGCTGGGCTGCGAAGCTGCCCGCAGCCTCTGCAGCGCCAGTTCAATCCCTGACCACCAGCAAGGGTCCCACATGGCGTGCAGACCTCTCCTACCGTGCCTTCTGCTCCTCTCAGCAGTGTATTTCATCGGTCTGCCTGTTCTGTTCCCCGCTCTGGCTGTGGTGAATTCTCTCACCCTCCCAGTTACCAAGGGGTAGGGGGCTTAGAGAAATGAGAAGCTGGTTGGGCCTCCCTGGTGGCGCAGCGGTTGAGCGCTGGGTTGCGAAGCTGCCCGCGGCCTCTGCTATGCCAGTTCGATCCCCGGCTGCTCCCCGGCCACCAGAGGAGGGTCCCACATGGCGCGCAGACCTCTCCTGCCGCCCGCTGCTCCCCTCAGCAGTGTACTTCGTCAGTCTGCCTGTTCTGCTCCCCGCTCTGGCTCTGGTGAATTCTCTCACCCTCCCGTGCTTCTGGCTGTACCCAGTGCTTGTATAAATAAATAAATAAATCTTTAAAAAAAAAAAAAAAAAAGGCAGTCTCTAAGGTTTAATGTATTTTACATATTATTAGGATGGTCCCATTTATATTAAAAAATAAAGCACATATGAATACATGTGTGCAAATGCATGTAAAATCTTTGGAGTATTTTTTAAAATTAGTTTTGCAAAAATTAAATTACTTAAAAATAGCCTAAAACCTTTCAGAAATGATCTTATCATATTCTACACTGCTCTCAGTAGAATGTTTCTCTGTATTCATGTATTTCTTTTGGCTTTAAGGGAATAAGCCTAAAATTAAATATGATGGGACTGAAAGTTGTTTCTCTATAATTTTAGTTTGTTTCTAAAAGGATAAAAATATAGTTATTGCTTTCAACAGCTGATAGTGGTAGAATATCCATACTATAAAGAACTATATTTTAAGTGTTTTGTTTTAATTATTTTTATTGAGATAATGTTGGTTTATAACACTTTTATGTTTTAGGTGTATAGGTTCACACCTTTACAGGTGTGTGTTTTTCATACCACACCCACCACCAAAGTAGCAATAACAGTTTTTAAGGGTGTAGATAAAAAGGGAGAAGGATTAGCATAGGATTTGGTACCAACTTATGGATCTCACTGTAATTTTTAGAAGCATTTTTAAGAAAAATCCCATTTAAAGCTGAAAGAATTTAAGACATCATTTATTACTGAATTCATTATATTGAGTACACAAAACATTTTTTATGACTTTTTTTTTTTTTCCATTGTAGTGATGCCTTTGACATACAATATGGAGTTGTGGTAATTCGCCTAAAAGAGGGTCTGGATATATCTCATCTTCAAGGACAAGGTAAATCTTGTTTGAAATAAATGTTTTGTTTTAAAAATCTTATTTTGCTAGAAAATTATGTATAATCCTCACAATTGTTTCAGTAATTTTATTGTGTACTACCTGTTCTCTGTCTTCTTTAAAGATTGGCATTTTAAGATCAGATCTATTTGACCCCAACAACATTTCTGTTTTCTCTGTACCACTCTGGATGATGGCTCATGATTATTAATGGAGGGAATAAAATTCAATCCAAATCATAATTTTAAGAAAAACAATTCTTATGATTTAGATTAGCCAGTTTTATAATAAAAATACATAATAAAATAATCAGAAACATTTTTAATGGTTACTAAGGCATTAGATATTTTTGTTTGTGAAAGACATGCTTTGTAAATTAGAGGCATATAAAGTAAAAACTAAATTCTGTGATGTCATTTACTTTCTTTAGAAAAGATCTTTTAAGTCAGGTTTTTAAACTTTTAAATGTTTAGTAATTTTACTTACATGCATAGAGGTTCTTTGTACTCTTCATATAGTTTCCCCTATGGTAGCATCTTGCATATCAGTAGTTCTAAATTGAAAGAACATTGGGACAATCAAATTTCACCCTTTTTACATACACTTGTGTATAGCTGATCATATTTTTGTAGCATGTCACCATTTATTATATATGTTCATTCATGTAATAACTGTCACAATCAAGATAGAGAACTTTTCCATACCACCAAAATCTCCCCTATGCTATTGTTGTGAAGTTCTCCATACTTTGCCCTTATCCACTGTTGTTAATCCCTGACACCCACAATGTCTTTTTCAACTTTATAATTTTTAAAGAATTGTTTTAAAAGTGATGCTTAAGCCCTAATTGAGGGATAGTGTTTCTGCTGAATTTACAAATATAATAGAAAATTCCAGTCCCTAAAAACAATAAACTGCAGGTTTGAGAGAATGCTTTGAGGTTTAATATCCACATAATACAGAAGTATGGCTTTCTGAAAATGAATTTTCTTACTCTGGTGTATGCCTTGCAAATACTCTTTCAGTTCTCTCTTGCTCTGCTTTGACTAATATTTAGGGTACTTGTAATTCTGTATAGTTACTAGTAGTATTTTCTTTGATGTTCAAAAATACTATAGTTTGGCTAATTATATAGTTCTATAATTTACCAAGATCTGAATGTGATTGGAATATAATATCTTTATAATCATTATGAAAAATTTCTGAAAGCTATGATATATTCATCAAGATTTAGAGACAGGAATTTGGTTTAGCACAGGGATTAAGAGATTAGACTTTGGAATCTGACAGATTTGCTTTAAAAATCCAGCATTTTCTTGTAATAAATAGTTTTATAGCCTGGGCAAATTTGCTGACTTCCAAGCCTCAGTTTCTTTATCTCTTAAAATACATACTTTCTAGGGTTGTTGTGAAGATTGGACCTGTCAGGCTGTCAGCATTATTGCTGGCCTGGCCCTTAGGCTCACATAGTTTGTTATTTTTCTTAGTACACACAGATCAGTGGTAAGGGTTATGAATGGATGATCTATTTCATACTACATTAGTCTTTATGATAAATGGGTTATTTTTGGTGGTGGCGGAAGGTAAATGTTTACTAACTCCTTTCCAAAAGATAGAAAATGAACATTTATTTATTTATGCACACAAGAGCTGGGGTACAGGCCAGATGTTTGTATGTGTGTGGGGGTATTCACCAGAGACAGAGTGGGGAGCAGAACAGGCAGATCGACTTAAATACACTGTTGAGGGGAGCAGCGGAGGAGACAACAGAGGTCTTTTGTGCCATGTGGGTAGCTCCAAGGCTGGGGATTGAGCTCGTGCTGCAGTGGCTGCAGACAGCTTCATAGGTTGCATCTTAACCCTCTGCACCACCAGGGAGGCCCCAGTCACTCGTATTTTAAGCAAAAGTTATTTCAAAGCAGAGTATCTCATTTGTTTGCCTAAGAAATCATTTGTAATAAACTTTGATATTATACCATGTTTTCTTTAATGTTTTAAGATTTAGATAATATTTTGAATATTTTCATATCTGCAGAAGAATTATTGTCATCACAAGAGAAATCTCCTGGTGTCAAGGATGTGGTACTTAGTATGGAGTATAGTAAAAAATCAGATTTAGATACTTCCAGAACATCTGGTGAAAAAACCATTACACATAAAGGTAATTTTTATTCAAACAAGAAATTTATTAATGGTAATGCTTTAATTATAAAGTAAATTGTCTCAACATGTACTGCTTTTTCTACTTGCTTAGGTAAAATTTGTACCTTTGAAAAATGACTACTAATTACTACTTTTAAGGTAGATTGTAATACAGAAATCATGCCAATTAATATTAATAGCTCTTGAATGTTTTTGTTTATACTTGCTTTAAATAAAACATTTTAATTTGAAGCATAAGTAAAATCTAAACTGGTAAGGAATCATGGTAATTTAGAAAAATATGCATACAGCATGTAACACATAAGGAATGAAATTTATAAATTTTTATATCAACATTTAAATACTAGGGGCTGAGATGTTCACACTATTTTTCACATCTCCTGCACCTGGAGTTGTGTAGGTAAAACAATGTCATAAAAAAGTAAAATGCAATTTTATTCCTAAATTTAGTTTCACTGAAGAAACAAGCTCCTTTGATTTGGTTGCTGAGCTACTCCCATTATAATTACAGACATGATACCCGGTGGCTCATTTATGCCACAAAAATACTCTCAAATCTTGAGACTTTGAGATAATTTCATCCACATTTTTTTCAGGTTTATAGAGCAAAAGCGGAATGACTTCCAAATCTTACTCTCCCACCCTCACTCTCCTACCTCTGCTCAGCCTAGTATCTCCATCTGTCCTACTCCTAGCTGTCACACAACAAGAAAAAATCTGCACTGTAAATCATCAAGCCATATCATACTTTTGATTCCTGAAAAATCACTATTCTTTTTCTGAAATTGATAACCTCAGATAAGTCCTATTTTCGTGAAATTAATCTATTCTAGATTCTTTGGAAACAGTCATGCTGCTTTTTATTTCTTTCCTCCTTACTTAACCTTATTTGCTTAGAGTAGCAGTTGAGAGTTTAGTTGGGCTCATTTTTCCTTTTGGTTCTTTTCTGGCTTGATTAAAAATTATTTGTTTCACCTCAAAATGGTATAAACTGATCGTGATAACTGTTCTTATGTTCCTGCATTTACTTTTAATTTGTGGTACACATTCTTATTCTTTTCCCCTTTCCTTTTTTCTTTTTCTTTTTTTTAATTTCTTTCTCTTGCCTAAAACAGAGATGAAGCTATGACGAGAGGGGAAGAATATTTTATTGAGCACCTACTCTGTGCCTCCAACATTGTAGATGTTATCCATTAGCTAATAAGTATGTGCACAATCTTATTAGGAAAGTCATTATTTTTGTAGAGTAGGGAACTGGGTTGGTAATTCTAATCATAGTCTTATAAAAATATAAATGCCTTTAACATAAATATAAATCACTTTAAGTGTCAAGCTTCCCTTGATATTACTGAGCTCTTTTAAAAGCATATAGGATGCCCACAGCAATATTTCTAATAGTTTTTATTACCAAAGACAGATACTGTCAAATATTTTAACAATATTTAATACTATGAAACTGAATGAAGTAATTGAAATATTCCTTATTCCTCAACAGGCATATGAAATTAACATTCAAAAGTGGCATCACCTTCATTTTGTGTTTATTTTCTATTTCAACAATTGCTTCAAAATGAACATAAAACTTTGACAACTTTATAGTTTTACAGTTTTCATAATAAACATTCATGTGTAGTTATTTATATTCACAGACATTTGGTATGTCTATCTACTGTCTTGAATATTGAGGTGTACGGTGTTCAAGAGGACACTTGACTTAGTCCTAGCCACTGACCTAAGTGCATTAATGCTTTCCCTACAACAGCCTTCCTAAGAAGTAGGTATTGTGAAGAAAGTAACAGGACTAGCTCACATAGCCAGAAAGAGGATCAGAGGTAATAACAAATGCTAAAGTTTGACTCTAGAGCCACTGCACTATGCTCTTTCCAAGGTGGGACAGGAGACAAATAATATAAACTTTTCTTTTAAAAAAGATTAGGAAAACTGATAACCCCAAAGAAATATTTAAAGTTAAAATGGACCAATATGTTCATATACACATGCATATACTTTTTAAATATAATCTTTCTGCTCTATAAATATTATTTCAACATCTCAGCTAATTTCAAGTGTGAAAGTTTAAAACTTCAGTTAAAAGGGTTTTTGGTCAGTTTTCTAGGAATATAATTTAGAGGGGTGACATCAATGGCCCTATTGGAGAGGTCTAAAGTATGTGTTCTTTTTAAAATATTGACCGCTAGTGTAGAAAACAATCTTCAGTCTTGATTATTTTTCAGACTGTGGCTTCATACTTTGTTTTGTTAATAAATGTGCTCTATTTACATTTTTATTAATATAAAGGCAATTAACTTAATATTTTGTGTTTTTTAAACATAATCTAGATGAGGAAGAGGATGGCAAGACTCCAACTCAACCACTGTTGAAAAAAGGCAGGCATTTTTCATCATTTTATTTTAATCCCTTCTTTCATACTGTTAACTCTTTAATTCCAACTTTTCTTTTTTTTTTTTTTAACCTTAGTTTTTATTTCCATGGTGAGGTGATATTACAGCTATTTATTAAATGCAGATCGGAAAAATTATCATTAGTCCAAGTTAGTTAAATTGTCACAGGGAAAAGGTGATATATCCAAAACAAATTATTTTAAATTCATAGCACCTCTGAATAATGAAACCCTGAAAAGTCAGTATTAATCTTTTTTTTTTTTTTTTTTTTTGTGGGACCCTCGCCGGTGGCTGGGGATCAAACTGGCGCTGCAGAGGCTGTGGGCAACCTCGCAACCCAGCGCTCAACTGGGCCAGTATTAATCTTTTTATTTAAACTGCATGGTTTAGGTAAGGAGAGACACTGAAATACCTTTGTTACCAGTGTCACTTGCACTTTTTCCCATCAGTTGTATCCAGCCAAATCCTTAATTTTGATACTAATGTATTTTTCATTTCGAAAATTACAATATTTCTCACAGTCCTGCTGCGTTTGGGAGATACAGTCATGTCAACGTACATGAATTTTATGAGAAGGAGATAGAGGTGAGAGTTATGGAGCAGTGTGGTTTGGTAGCCATGTTATTTCATCACGCAAAATCATTCATCATGTTTGCATATGTCATGGCAGCATGAAAAGTGAATGATAGACATTTTAAAAAGTGAGCAGATTTCCTCCTTTGGATTTCTGCTTTTAAAAAACTGGGTATAGGAGTTTCATGATAATCATTTGCTTGCTTACAGAGCTGATGCTGGTGTTTTGTTTTGTTTTGTTTTTTTGAATTCCTGGGAATACAAATGGGAACTCCTTTGGTAAACATTTTAGACCTGCAGCAAATGGATGGGAGTTCCAGGGAGTTCCCAACATCTTTCTGTGATTCAAAGAAAGAGGTAGTGATTCTGTTGCTTTAGAATTGGGCTCACCTAATGTTGGTGAAAAGTTAGGTAAAGATGAGGGAGTTTTTCCTTACAGTTTCACTGTGATAATTATAAGATTTTATTGGTGTATCTTCCATTTCCTTCTGTCTTTCACATTACAGGTAACATTTATTTAAGGTTTTTTTTCTTTTTGAGCTTTAAATTACTGAAAAACCAGACTGCAAAAGAAATGTACTCATGGAACAAGCATAAACTTAATTTTTCCAGCTAGCCAAAAACAGCTTTTCAGAAGCATTTTCAGAAATCAAAACCTAGCAGTCAACATAAGCTTCCTGATTAGTTTTATTGATTCTCTTCATTCAGAATGCTTCAGAATTTTAGAAATTAGTCGAGATGATATATTTATCTGTAACCATTTAAAAAGTATATTTAAATTATAAATAAATATCATGATAGATGCCATATACAATTACCTGCATTAAAAACATTTGAGTACACAGAAGTTTGGAAGCTATAGGAATTCAGCAGAGGGGATTTTAATAACATTTACCTTGCTTACACATTTCATTTTCCTCCTTCATCCTTTAGAATCCAAAGGCCCTGCCGTGCCTTTAAATGTAGCTGATCAAAAACTTCTTGAAGCTAGTACACAGTTTAAGAAAAAACAAGGAAAGAATACTATAGATGTCTGGTGGCTTTTTGATGATGGAGGTAAGACTGTTAATGTTGACGGAGTAATACTAAGAAAGACTTGTACTCCTCACCTGTGGACCAATTCACTTTTGCCACTATTCCCCAAAGAAGCTACAGCATTAATTTTAGAACTCGGTGTTGCACTTAGTTGTTCTCTCTCTCCAGTAGCCTTCAATTCAGAATTTGAGCTTCATGATGTTAACATTTTTTAATATTACAGACTACTTTATAGACCGTCACTAAATTTGGAGTGCCATTTTTTATTTCATCATAATTAGTTTCAAATTATTTAGTTGGGTGCACAATATCACAGAAGTGATACTGTGCCCATCTGTTGATCTCTGCAAGTAGCTCGTGATACTGCGTTTTCTTATCACTGAAGTTAGGCTTTGAGTAAGGTGGTTCTCACAAGATTTATACTTCTTCCTCTTATTTGGAGAACAGAGAATTACTTTGAGACTATGTAAATATGTCATTGTTCCTGTAACTTTTTACCCCTCTTTAGCATCCACTGGTATTTTACCTGAATTTATTATTGCTGTGGTGTTTCATATTTGCCAACTGAATTTTCTGATGCCACTGTTCTTCCTTATTTATTAGTTGATGGAAGAACTTCGTTTATTTTTTCTATATGAACTTACAAATTCCTGTTTTACTCAATGAGAGATGATTTGTCATCCTGATTATTTTTCTGATGTTCAGGTTGTCCCAGACTTGGCCAGTGGGATCCTCATTACAGAGTTCTGTCTCTGTCATGACCCAGTTATTTTCTGGTACAATAAGATATTTCAGGCCTGATTTTATACTTCCCTACACCAGTCTTTGAATCATCATTTATTCATGGAGCCCTGATTCTTTTAGTGGAGAATAGTATTTAGAAACCAAGATCAGGGCATTAGGTATAATCCTTGTACTAAAATGTTAGTACTCTTGGGCCCTTTTAATGGACGGAGCAGAAAATACAGGTTTGTGTGTGCATAGATATAGACTGAAAACTAACTTCAGGATTTACTCCTGTTTCTCCATTTTTGTGTTTTCCATTTTAGTGAGAAAACTGCTATTATTTAAATGTATATTGTCATTGGGCATTGCTAATGGCTTTTGACCAAATTGTTAAGAAAAAGGAAGGACAGAAAGAAAAATTGTTTTATATTGAGTTGCAATATTTCTATTTTTAAGGATTAAATTGAATGAGAAGTTTTTCTGTGGAAAATCAGCACTGAATAATTGTCTTGTTATATTTTTATTATTCAGGTCTGACCTTATTGATACCTTATCTTCTGACTACCAAGAAAAAATGGAAAGACTGTAAGATCAGAGTTTTCATTGGTGGAAAAATCAACAGAATAGACCATGACAGGAGAGCGTAAGTTTTTCTAAACTTGTAGGGTGTTTAACTAGTATGCTTCATTATCATAATATTAATTTGATAAGATAAAAATTAGAAAAATCCAGAAAATATCAGTCTTATTGCTCTGTTCTACACTAAACCTGAAACTTCTAAAGATAGCAAACTTCATTCTTTCGATTTTAGTTCTCATGCTTTGGTTAGATTTAGCTTTATTTATATGTAGTAATTACTATATTAACATTTTAGGAAAACTTGTGATATTAAAATGCTTAAGAGCTTTCTTAAATCGGGGGAAGAGTATATAAAAATTACATATTCATACGTGGGAGTACTTTTAGATAACATATATGTGGGATGCCACTGTCATCCACACCCTCATTTCTGTGTAACTGTCAGGATTCTAGTTCTGCATTCAGTGCTTCTGAGTACCCTTGTTGCTTATGTCTGACCCTTTTCAGCATATATTGACATTGTTCCTGATTTCATCTTTGGACAGCACAGTTTTCAATTATTTGTTTTTTTTTTTTTTTTTTTTTAGTTTTTTTTTTTTATAGAGGCATGCTTTTTTTATTTATTATATTTGTTTGTTTGTTTTGTTTATACATGCACTGGGTACAGTCAGAAGCGCGGGAGGGTGAGAGAATTCACCAGAGCCAGAGCGGGGAGCAGAGCAGGCAGAAGGACTGAAGTACACTGCTGAGGGGAGCAGCGGGTGGCAGGAGAGGTCTGCGCACCATGTGGGATCCTCCTCCGGGGCCGGGGAGCAGCCGGGGATCGAACCGGCGCCTCAGAGGCCGCGGGCAGCTTCGCAACCCAGCGCTCAACCGCTGCGCCACCGGGGAGGCCCACAGTTTTCAATTATTTGATTCCTTTGTGCAAAGTACTTTTTGAAAATTTTTATTTATTTATGCATACAAGAGCTGGGGTACAGGTCAGAGATGCGGTGGGTGAGAGGATCCACCAGAGACAGAGTGGGGAATTGAACAGGCAGATTGACTGAAATACACTGCTGAGAGGAGCAGCGGGCGAGACAGGGAAGGTTTGCCTCGCCATGTGGGTTGCTTCCTGGCTGGCCGGGGATTGAACTCATGCTGCACAGGCCGTGGATCACTTCATAGTGTGGTGCTTAACCCCTTGTGCCACCAGGGAGCCCCCCTGTGCAAAGTACTTTTAACTGCTTTTGTTAGCTACCATAGAAAGTCTAATTGCAATAGTATGACCCTCAAGAAAGACCCTTTAACAACCTCTCCTCCTGTTCCCTTTCTATTCTCCCAAGGCTGCCTTATACCTCAGTTTACACTTCTGCTCAGCCCTAAACATGGGTGTAATATTTCATCCTTTGCCTACTCTCACCTCTCTACTATAAATACTTCACTTGTGTTCTTTCTCTGTTTTAAAAAAAACAAAAAAAACCTCCATTCTTTAAAGTTCAGTGTTGGTCTCACCTTTGTAATCCCTCCCCCTTGTGCTAGTTATATTTTCTTCATGAAACACGTTATACTTGATATATTCATCACATTCTGGGGTTTTTGCTATGCTTTTTTTTCTTATGTTTTCTTTTTGTGTGTGTGTGGACCCTATGAACACATAGCAGGCATTTAGAATTAAGACAGAATTCAAATATTCATTTTAAGTAGTGAATTATGCAAGTGCTAGTAATAATTTTAGAGTTAAACCTTTGTAGTTCATCCTTTTTCTAATGTAGTTTAGAATATACATTTTTTGAAAAACAGATGCTTTTCCTATGTGTTTGTGTTTGTTTTGCAATCAAGGCTTCATTGGAAACTGCCTCCAGCAAATTGTTTACTTGAAAAGCTGGATACTCAGAACTCCTCTTCCATGCCTATTCCAGCTTAAAAAATACATGTGTGTGTGTGTGTGTGTGTGTGTGTGTAAATATCTACATATATATATATATTTTAATGCCGACAACATAATCTATCATTAGTAATGTGGCCCAAAAATTCCTTTATGGACCTGTGAGTTCTAGGCATTCAGTGGATGGAAGAGGAATCCAAAAATAATTGTTTACTATTTTTCCTGAAATTCACACCTATACCAAAACAATTTGACTAATGTTAACTTTAAAAACCTAGTTGTCATTCAAATTTCATTAGTAATGTCTGGCTCTGTCCATAACTAAGAAGAGATTCAGAGAACATAGCAAAGTATCAAAAGTCTCTATTAAGGGACTTCAGATGTCGACACTGTAAATATATAGTGTAAATTAATTCACATGGACTAATAGCACTTGACAGATTCTTTCCATAAATAATGCTTTTCAGATGTATCCAGCCCTATATAAAATAAAAACAGTTATAATCAACCTTCATGTATCTCAATGCTACTCATCTTTGTTTTAGGATGGCAACTTTGCTTAGCAAGTTCCGGATAGACTTCTCAGATATCATGGTCCTAGGAGATATTAATACTAAACCAAAGAAAGAAAAGTAAGTTATTGGATAAATTGCTTTGTACAAATTTCAGATTCTTTTATGGATCAGTTTTAGCATGCCTATAGCAGATATCACAGTAAGTCTAAAGTGCCCTCAATCTTCAGAAAATATTTCAATTTCTGTTTTATAAGTAATTTCTGAAAATCACTAATACCGCAGTTTTCCACATGATCCTTTAAACTTCCATTGTTTATGCCTTACTTCCATTCATTATTATAGCACTCAGTCCCTAGTCCACGTGTGAATAACCTGAGGAAATGGGTAAACACAATTTGACCTATTGCTCAAAAGTCATTTTGACTACTTAGATAAATTTATTTAGGTTCGGGGGTGGATGGGTATACACAGGAACAGGAGTAAATAGAACTAGATCAGCGTTAGCATTAAAAATTCATTCCTATTGTGAACATGGTTCTAAATTTAGGACATGGGAGGGAGCATAATAGATGGGAAAAACTACTTTTCAAGCTGTAAGTTATTGTTTAAGAACTTAAGGTCATCTAACATGAGGCTAATTATCTGTATTCTTTATTTTTTGTCAAGTATTGTAGCTTTTGATGAAATGATTGAGCCATACAGACTTCATGAAGATGATAAAGAACAAGATATTGCAGATAAAATGAAAGAAGATGAGCCATGGCGAATAACTGATAATGAGCTTGAACTGTATAAGACCAAGGTATTTTTTTTTTTCTTTAATGACTCTTCCATGTGTTTGCCTGTATTTTAAGTACTTAAGACAAATATATTTTTTCACCAAAATTGATTTTGGTTCCTTTCTGTCTATTTAAAAGTTTTATGAACCATGCTAGATTCCAATTTACAAATGGTTTAGGAATGACTTAATTCTGTTTCCTTTCAGACATACCGACAGATCAGGCTAAATGAATTATTAAAGGAACATTCAAGCACAGCTAATATTATCGTCATGTAAGTAATACCTACACTAAGATTTTCCTGGTGATTTATTTTATAATAATGTACTTAATTTCTCTACATTATCCCTATCTACATAGCACCCATAATGACTTAGTGGTTATACAGGAAAAAACCTAATTTTTCAAAATAAACTTTAGAGAAATCATTTAAGGTAGGAACAAAGGACACAGATCTTCGCCCTAAGGTTATGACAAAGAAACAGATTTAGTTTATCCTGAAATTTTTCCCTTTTTTTTAATCCTATTTCCCACCTTTTACAAATTCTGTAGCTTTGAAAATACTACAGCACAACTATTAAGCACATTCATGCCCTAAACATGCTCCCCCACAGAAATAACTCCATAAAGTTATTTGAAGGATTAAATTAATAAGTGGTTTCTTTGTGAATCTCTATCCCCAAATTCCCACAAACTTTACATACCAATATATTGTCCACATGTTGAATATAAATACTAATGCTCACTCTGACTTTTCTGGCATTAAGCCAGGTTAACTAGATTTTATTACTTGAACCTGAATTTTCTCAGTCCTGGAGCCTGATCCTTAAATAGACAAGGAAAGTTCACAACTGCAAAAATGAGTCAAATGATGAAATACAGAAAGACCAAAGGATAGCTATTTGATTAACAATGAACATCTGATATACCAGAAAGTTTCAGGTTTTGTGGATGATGATCAAATGTTTGAAAACTAGAGAAAAAATACTGTAGAGCAACTGGTTACTACCAACATCTCCAAAAGGAAAAGAAAGTTCAGCAAGATTAGAGAAAACAAATTAATTATATATATATATATATATATATAAATTGTTTGAATTTCATGTGTGCACATATAGATTTTGCTTTGTGACTTCATATACAAACATCCCTTTCTCCTAATTCTATACTTATTGACTGGGAAGTTTGGGATATGATGTTAGATACCAAATGTAGATATTTTTTTAATCCTCTTAAAATTTGTAAAAGTGGCAGTGTATGACAGTGCAATAGTAGTTACACTATGTGCAGAATTTTTATGCACTCAAAAAACAGCTATTACTAAGTGATCTCTAATTAGTATTGTGATTTATAATTTTTATTACATTTTATTTTCCTAACTGAAATCCACTATTTGATTTCTTATTTTGATTCCAGGAGCCTCCCAGTTGCACGAAAAGGTGCTGTGTCTAGTGCCCTCTACATGGCATGGTTAGAAGCTCTATCTAAGGACCTACCACCAATTCTCCTAGTCCGTGGGAATCATCAGAGTGTCCTTACCTTCTATTCTTAAATGTTCTGCACAGTGGACAGCCCTCCAGACAGTACTTCAGTGCCTAGTGAAATCTTCAATGACATGTTAACATCACAATGGCGAACTGTGACTTTACTTTCACTATTTCATTAATTTGAAAGCACACAGGGAAGCTGCTCCATTGATACATGTGTGGAGACTTCAATTTTAGTCAATTCCTTATCTCAGTCTTACTGAATGATGTTTCCTTGGACTAGAGCTCATGGAAGTAAAGTTTTTCTTTGCTACTTGAACAGCAATAAAAGTGTGTTATTTTCGATTGATGAAAGGAGTACAAAAAGCCTTTAGCCTTGAGGTGCCTTGTGAAATTAACCAAATTTCATCCATATATCCTCTTTTATAAATTTATAGAATGTTAAACTTCGCCTTCAGCTATCTTTATTTCTAGTTTCTTCCATTTTCAAAAAAAATGTACACTGCTGTTCTTCTTCCATTGACCAATTAGTGTTGAGTACTGTATGTTTTCTATTACTTTTGTAAAGGTTATCTGTCAGATATTAAAGGTGAGAATTAGGGCAAGTTAATGAAAAACGGGGGGGATAAAAAGGAAGCCAAAAGTGACTCCAAGGTTAGGTTTGTTTGAGTGTGTATAAATGTAGACCTCGGGGGGAAAAGGTCTAATAAACCTTTTTTTTTTTTTTAACTTCTGATTGGCTATTTGTACCTTTATTTTTTTTTTTTTTAAACTTTAGGGAAGGTTGAAGATTCATTCAGTACTTCTATATACCATCCTGAAAAATTACATATTGTCATTCTTTGAAAAAAATTCTCAAGATCATTTGTATTTATTAGAAAAGAAATCTTAAGAGTTTCCTTAAATATAAGGAACTTTTAAGAATTACTAAAAGATTTTTCTGGAGGAAAATTAGATATAGCAATGTCATTTCATAGACAATTTCAATACACACTATTGGAATTTCACTACACTGTACATCTTTTATAAACCATTAAAATGTTTAATGTTTCATCAAATGGTTAAATGGACCACTCGTTTTTTAGTGAAATGTTTTTAGGCCTAATTCATTCAATTGTCAATACTTAGTCTTAATATACTCAGGTTTGAACAGATTATTCTGAATATTTAAATTGAATCCATTCTTAATACTTTAAACCTTTTGTGTTAAGAAAAACTGCCAGTTTGTGCTTTGGAAATGTCTGTTTTGACATCATAGTCTACTAGAACAATTTTGACAGTGCATATGTACTGTTAACTAAAGCTTTATATACAATTATTAATGTGAAGTTTTCATTTTTTAATTCAAGGAAGGATTTCCTAAAAACATTTCAAGGGATATATGTCTACATATCTGTATGTGTGTATAGTCTATGCATACACAGATGCATATGTGTATATATAAAGGCATTTATGTTGCTGGTTATTTGCATTTTAAGGTGATCAAGACTCATTAGATTAAAATATTTTTGTTTTAGTAATAAGTTCAAAATTAGATTGAAAGGTACAAGTTTCATGGAGAATTAAAGTGATCATTTGAAAGGCATATAACTTCACGGCTTTCAGTTAGAAAACGGGGAAAACATTTCATCTAAAGTACTGCTCAGTGGGTTCATGGATATAATTTCAGTGGTAGGAATTTATGCAGGTTTCAGGAATCGATAGAAATCTATAGAATTACTACTGTTAACTGCAGTGTTTTTGCTGCATGAGTGTGAACTAATAATATAAAAATAGAGATCTAATTTTGAATTCAGAATAAGAAAATGAAGTAATCACTTTTCAAAAACTTTTTTCCTTCATTATAACTCACAGCATTGTTTCATTTATTGAAGGTTTTATAGTGTTTGGGGGGAAAGACAGTAGAAAATGTCATATTATTCAGTGAACAATATCATGTTTGAACTTTTCTTTAATGGATAATAGGGCATGAATTGAGTGCTGCTATCTTGAAATGTGCACAGGTACACTTATTTTTTTTAAGATTTTCCCATTCAGGAAAACATTGTGATCTGTACTACAGGAACCAAATGTCATGCATCATACATGTGTGTATAAAGTACATAAAATATATCTAAATATGCATAATGGGGGGAGGGTAATATTGTCTGAAATAATGTAAGATGCTTTCTCTTTAAAAAATGCATTACTTTCACTTAACACTATACACGAGGTCAAAATTTTCAAGGTTTTAGTGCTCTAATAAATTTCAACAGTTAATTCTAGAAATGCAAGCTAGTATTGAAGCTGTTATTTATGCAAATTTGATTATTTTAATGCCAATTTTTTTTTAGTTTGTTGTTGATAATTTAGAAATAATTATACAATGGCATTTGACAGTTCACTATTCCTATAGGTAAAAAATTAAATGGGTTTAGAGAGAATGATGGTGTTAAGTTGATTAACAGTTAATTAAATCAAATATTTATTTGTTACATTATTTCGTTTGTATTTTAGGTTTCTTTTACGTTCTTTTTATATGCTTTCTGACATTACATATTTTTAAAGCTATGGAAATTAAAGATTTGAACTCTGGTGGATTTTATCTACTAAGTTTGAAAATGTAATATTTTGATAATGTTATACTGTAACTGTCACACAAATGCTTTTCTAATGTTTTAACATTGAGTATTGCAGTTGCTGCTTTGTACAAAGGTTACTGCAATAAAAGTGGATTCATTAAAACTAAAGTTAACATGTACTCAGTATTTTATCTTACAAATCTGTATCTGTTTTGTGATTTTACTTCATTTTTTTTAGTTTAAAATTTGTGTCTTGGAAAAGTTGTTTGAAACTGTTTACTATCCCTAAGCTTTGGAGTAACAACTACTGATACTGAGTGTGATTGAGCCATATAAGTTGCAGCACTCTTTTTTAAGTGATTTAGCTTTTCTCATTCTGTTTTGTATTTGGGCCAAATCAGTGAAGAGACTACAAGATCAGAATGAGTCATAGTTCCTGAATAGAATCTTGATTCTTTTTTTCCTTAAGAGTTTTGTCTAAGCTGATTTACAATTTAACTAGGAATTTTCTCATTTGAACACTGTAGTAAGTGTGTTATATATGCAGGACAGCTGAAAAAGCAGGTTAGAAGATTGTAGGGAAGTTCACAAGTTCCTGTGGTAAATCAATGAAGGATGTTGGCTAAGAGCCCAGGTCTTTCCAGGGATCACTATTAAATATTCACTGTTGCCTGATCATAACTGAAGAGGGTAGGATATATTGCTGGTTTCCAAACTACCCAGGAAGTATATGCTCAGGTAATACAAGTTACAGTTACAAATATAGATTGGCTACCTATGCTTCTTGCTTATTCTCCAAAAAACTAATGAGGCCAGATTACTCTCTTAATTTGGAAAATGGAGAATTCAAAGATAACTTGAATTTGGCATTTCCTAATATCAGAGCATCCAACGGTTTTCAAAACTGTAATGTTAAATTAAAAAGAAACTGAAATGGGGCCTCCCCGGTGGCGCAGCGGTTGAGCGCTGGGTTGCGAAGCTGCCCGCGGTCTCTGCGGCGCCGGTTCGATCCCCGGCTGCTCCCCGACCACGGGAGGAGGGTCCCACATGGCGCGCAGACCTCTCCTGCCGCCCGCTGTTCCCCTCAGCAGTGTACTTCCGTCCTTCTGCCTGCTCTGCTCCCCACTCTGGCTCTGGTGAATTCTCTCACCCTCCCGCGCTTCTGACTGTACCCAGTGCATGTATAAAACAAAAACAAAGAAAGAAAGAAAGAAAACATGCCTCTATAAAAAAAAAAAAGAAACTGAAATGTAATTCATCTTCAAGCCAATGGACTTTTTTGTTCATACACCAGGAATAAAAGATGCATTTGATAGACCTTTTTTTTGTCTTTATGTTAAAATATCAACAGGATGTTTGTAGGGTTACAGGATATAGGTGAAGTTTAACTGAGTAAAGATGGCAGAAGTCCCAGTGTACACTCATCAGCAAGTGCTGCTTAGTTCACCTGGTTCAATTTGCCTTCTGTTGCTCTTTATAGAATATGAAGGCAATAGTCATGGAACTGCTTTACATGTGACAAAGCTATTAAAATGATACAATGGTCAGACGTTTATTTCCCCTCCCCTTGAATTAACCATTGAATGTTGTGTGACACAAGGTAAAATAAATTATTGTTTTAGGGAAAACATGAAGGCCTCTGAATTTGTTACCACCTATTAGGCAACCTTATATGTTGCTGCGATTCTTATAGATCTGGAATTCATTCCCAAAATTCATAGCTCTTGTAACAAGACATTTCTTCTACTCTTCTAAGATATATTACTAATATATTCTGCTCACAGATATGAATGGAAGTAAATTACTTTTTTGATTTGCAGGCTAGACCCCATGACCTGCAGATATTAAATGCAAAAACAGAGGCAGCCCCTGAGTTTGTATACTTGTGATAATTTTACTAGAATACTGCTGAAGTTTTTGAGGTGAGGAACTGTGGAGATTTTGTCTTGGAAGCCTTAACTTCTCAAGTCCAATGAAAATTGCTACCATGTGGCTAATTACTGGAAAAGTTGCCACAACTACTTCCCCCTGCCCCGCAACATAATTAAAAATTCAAAAGAAAAGCCTGACTTCTGTTCTTCACAATTCACTATTTTCCTGAAGGAAATGTGTGTGACTTTTAAGCATTAAAAAGCAAATTTTATAGGGTAATTTTATATCCAGTTCTCATTTCTAATAACAGATGTGCCAAATAAGATAGTTGTAAAATTAAGCAAGCTCTGTTTAAAATTTTGATTTACACAAAACTACCATGAGGTATCATCTTACACCAGTGAGAATGGCACATATTAAAAAAACTAGCAACAACAAAGTTGGCGAGGGTGTGGAGAAAAAGGAACTCTCCTGCACTGTTGGTGGGAGTGCAAACTGGTCCCAACCACTATGGAGACCTGTGTGGAGATTTCTGGACCTACTAAACATTGAGCTTCCATAGGATCCAGCAATTCCACTCCTAGGTATTTACCCAAAGGACACAGAAACATCCATTCCAAAGAACACCTGCACCCCTATGTTTATAGCAGCACTGTTTACAATAGCTAAGCTTTGGAAACAACCCAAATGCCCAAAAATAGATGACTGGATGAAGAAGATGTGGTACATATACACCATGGAATATTACTCAGCTTTCAAAAAAGATAAACATGCAATTTGCAGCAACATGGATGGCGCTGGAGGGATCATGCTCAGCGAAATAAGCCAGAAAGAAAAAGAAAAGTACCAGATGGTCTCACTCATAGCAGGAATCTAGAAAACTTAAATAAGGGACCAGGAAAAAGAATAACTATAAGAAAGTGAAAATCAAAATCAACAAACAACTATGAACCAGAGACACTCTATGGGGGGGGGGTGGAGGGCGGGGAGGGGAGGGACTGGGGTCAAAATAAGGGGGTTGCAATTGTATGGGGAATATAAAAATAAGATTTATTTAAAAAAATTTTTTGATTTACATAAGGAACACATAAAAATATACAACTCCTACTGTAAGATATAATACTTGATGTTTTATGTTCTAAATGAAATTAAGTCCCAAACATTTTTTTTAAGTAGTGACAATTTGAAAGAAGCAAGAAAGAATTTATCAGAGGGACCAATAATGATAGATTATTTTAATTTAAAACCTACAGCAATAAGTCCTCCCTGGTGGCACAAGGGGTTAAGCACCACACTTTGAAGCAATCCACAGCCTCTGCAGCATGAGTTTGATCCCCGGCCAGCCAGGGAGAAACCCACATGGCGAGGCAGACCTCGCCTGTTTCGACCGCTGCACCCCTCAACAGTGTATTTCAGTCAGTCTGCCTGTTCTGTTCCCCACTCTGTCACTGGTGGATCCTCTCACACACCCCCCCACTGTGCATCTCTGGCCTGTACCCCAGCTCTTGTATGCATAAATAAATAAATCTTTAAAAAAGAAACCTACAGCAATATTGCTTAAACCATAAAAATTCTTTGAGTACCTAGTTAGTAACCTTTAAAAGACAAGGACAATTTGAGAAATGGGGGATTCACAATGAATGGAAAGTTAGAGTCCAGAAAAAGAGGTTCATTGATGGTAGAAGATTCACTTTTTTTAAATAGATTTACTTATGCATACAAGAGCTGGGGTACAGGCCAGCGATATAGGAGGTGAGAGGATTCACCAGAGACAGAGTGGGGAGCAGAACAGGCAGATTGTCAGAAACACTGAGGGGAGCAGCGGGCAAGACAGGAGAGGTCTGCCACACCATGTGGATATCTCCCTGGCTGGCCAGGGATAGAACTCCCGTGCTACAGAGGCTGCGGATTGCTTCATAGTGCTCTGCTTAACCCCTTGCGCCACCAGGGAGGCCTGAAGATTCACTTTATGATAAAAATCTTTGTAGTCATTTCTTTTTGGGAAATAGTGGATGATGAAAGATGGAGGTGAGGTTTTTCCTGAATTGTAAAAATTGTAAAATCTGTTGGAAAATTAGCTATGTCTACTTTTTTAGCTATTAGCTACCTAGTTCTAATCTCATGTGTAACCTACATTTTTTAAGTAGTCTACTATAATTTTTCCATCAGTAAAGACAATCCTTTGTTTACTCTTTATGCACCTGTCAGTTTAGCATTGTTGACATAAATTATACTCTAGGGCTTTTTTCCCCAGAAAATTGGTAAGGAGTACAGGTGTATTATGTATTGAAACAGTAACTGGAACACTGGTTCTCATACTCATAAATGTTGGAATCACATGGAAGGTTTGTTAAAACACACAACTCTTACCATTTTTTTTTTTCAATTACCCCTTTCACATTCACTGCTGCTCAGTAAACCCTCCCTTCTTTGCAATTGCCTTTGTCCTTGATTCATCCTTTATTGAGTTGTTTTCCACAGGGAGCACATATTTCTATCTTTCTTACAGCTGTGAATTTGAATAATCACTTCCCTTCCAAATTCCCCAGTGTTTTCCATTTACAGTAGTGAAGGCTTTATCAATGGCAAGAACAGAAACCAAAGAAGGCTAAGAAAAATGTCCAGGAAGACAACAGAGTTCATGGCACCTGAACTGGTTGATGATACCTAAAAAAAAATCAAACTCAATTTCAGTAGTTTAGCAACAATTATAGTTAAAAGGTGGTTATGTCCCAATAAACTCTGGCAGAAAAGCCTAGGGGAGAGCCTTTAAGGCTCACCTTGGGGAAAGCAAAGCCTCTGATTCAATCATGTCATTATTAAGTGAAGCTGACATTATTAGTGAAGCTGACTGAAAATAGCATTTCTAAACAATACCAGTAGTAAAATACTCCTTTGAACTGGAGTGGAGGGAACCTCACAATGCCAGTAGTAAAATACTCCTTTGAACTGGAGCAGAGGGAACCTCTTCAATACAACTGGGTTTACCCCATACACTGATTTACCCAGGAAGAAGTGCTGAGAGTATAGGAATGTACCAGGAATCCCTGAGCAACTCAGCTCCAATTGCTCTGCAGGTCTCGATGACTCCATACAAAAGGGAGAAAACCCAAATAGTATCAGAAACAAAAGAAGTTGTAACAGGCAGCTCATAAATAGAGGAGAATATTTCTATGAAAATCTATCAGAAAATAAACTGAATAACTTAGAAGAAATGAACAAATTCTTAGAAATAGTCAAATCTCAAAAAAAAATTATCTCTTCTTTTATGACACTGGATATGACTGGAGAAGAGTCTGTTAAATGAAACGAGAAACAGAGAAGGTGGGATCCTTTATTTCTGAATCATATATACATTGTTGTAAACTAATGTGACCCTAGTAAAAAACATTACAAAAAAAAAATACAAAACCTTCTTACACTAAATCAGGAAAAAATGGAAAACCTGAAAAGATCAACTGCAAGCAAAGTACTAAAAGAGTAATCAGAAGTTTCCAAAATAGACAAAAGACCAGGCCCAATGGTTTCACAGTGAGTTCCACCAAACCTTCAATAGTATTTGAGAACAGATACTATTCTTCTCAAACTTCCAAAAAGTTGAGGAAGAGGGAATACTCCCAAAGATATTTAATGAGTCCATTACTCTGATACCGAAAGCAAAAAAGGCCATCACACACAAAAAGCTTATAGTCATTCCCTGAGGAATACAGATGCAAAAATAACAAAATCTTAGCAAATCAAATTCAGCAATGCAATAAAAGGATCATACATCATGACCAGTGGAATTCATCTCTGGGATCAAAGGATAGTTCAATATATGCAAGTCAATCAATGTAATCCACCATATCAATAAAAAGAAATGTAAAGATCACATGATCATATCAATAGATGGAGAGAAGGCATGAAAAAATTCAGCATCCATTTATGATAGAAAATCTTAGTAAGATGGAACTAGGAGGAACATATCTCAACATAATAAAGGTCAAATATGACAAACCCATATCTCACATCATACTTAATGGTGAAAACCTGAATGTTTTTCTTCCAAAATCAAGTGCAGGACAACAATATCTACTCTTACCACTACTATTCAACATGTATTGAAAGTATTAATTAGAGCAATGAGGCAAGAGAAAGATATTTTAAAAAATCCACTTTGGAAAAGAAATAAAATTATTACTAACTGTAGGTGACATAATATACACAGAAAAAGCCTAAAGATTCCACTTAAAAGCTACTAAGAAAACTGTATAGTAAAATGGCAAGTTATAAAATCAATATACAAAAGTTTGTTACTTCCTTACGTGCAAAAACAAACTAGAAAAACAAACAAACAAACAAAAATCCCATTTATAATAGCATCAAAAAATAGTCAATACCAGGGCCTCCCTGGTGGCGCAGGGGTTAAGTCTCAGCACTATGAAGCTATCCGCAGCCACTAGAACCCTGGCCAGGGAGCTGACCCACATGGCTCAGCAGACCTCTCCTGTCTCATCTTCTGCTCCTCTCAGCTGTGTATTTCAGTAGATCTACCTGTTCTGCTCCCCACTCTGTCTCTGGTGAATCCTCTCAGCCCCTGCACCTTTTGCCTACTCCCAGCTCTTGTATGCACAAATAAACAAATCTTAAAAAAAACAGTTAATACCTAGAAATAAACCCAATAAAGGAGTTGAAAACCATAAGACACTGTTAAAAGAAACAGAAGACACAAAGAAATGTAAAGATATGCCATGCTATTGGATTGGAAGAATTAGCATTGTTAAAATGGTCAGATTACCCAAAATTTATAAATTCAATGCAATCGCTAATAAAATTTCAGTGTAATCCTTTAAACATCCAACTGGCTTAAATAGTCCAAAACATCAAAGTAACTTCTATTTTGAAAACCACGGCACAAAATTAGCTTCTTGGCAGGATGCTACACATAGCTCTCAGGTTGCACAGAGAGCTGACATGTTCTGTTGGATGAACTTGTTGTACTAGAAGAGCAGATAAACAAGAACTTATCTCTCGAAATTTGAAAAAGTGATGAAGAAGAAAGTCACCAGTATAGTTCAGCGAAAGGAACGTAATTTTCTGCTTACTATAGAGATCAAGTTTTTTTTCCACAGAAGAAGTTGAGTATGTAAGTACTCAAAGGTCCACTTGTGAGAAACAGAAATATTGATGTGGCTTTCCAGGGATGGACTGGCATCGTGATTCTGTCCCTGCCTAGACTTGCTCTCCACTCTCCCATAAGTATGACACTAGCTACTTGTGGGGAGTGTTGTAAGAATTCACTAAGTTGAAATATGTGAACAGGTGACACACAGTGAGTATTCTCCCCCATCTCTCATGAATTACAAGCATGAAGACAACTCTTAACCAGTCCCCACACTCTGCATGACTCCATCTCTTTGCTCATCACCCAGAAAAATCTGTCACTCAAGTGTGCTGATGTTTTTCATCCAAAACATCTCTAAGCTCTATCTCTCTACAACCAATATATTAGCTGTAATGTCAGTTCTGTTTCCTTACACTGGTTCTGGTCATGTCAGGCCTGATTTAAGTCTAATGTGACAGGAAGGACTAGTCCAGGATTACAGAGCCAGGGCAAAGGAAGGAAACCCTGCCATCGGAAGAAGTGGACCCCTGAGTGCTGATGTAGAACAAATCTCAGTTTCTGGCTCCCAAAACCACTCTCCCTCCACCCATCCTGAAGGTGGTGGGTACATTGGGGAATTAGGGAGCCATCTCAGAGCTACCTCACCCACTTGTATCTTCTACTGTCACTCTTCTGCACTGTTTCTTTGCTAGTTCTTCAAGCAAAGGCAACTTAAGCTGAGTGCAAATCTTTATTCACTCTAGTCCTTGAATTCAGACCCAGACTTCATGGATTGGCCAAGAGTGATCGTGTTTCTGTCACATTATTGGGAAGAATTTCTAATTCATCTGTTTGCTGTCATATTACACAGTTTGACCCTCTCCACACTAAATCCAAGGTTAATTTTATACAACAAAGGTGTGATCATAATACTTTTCTGCTTAAAACCACTTGCTGGCTCTATTTTATGTAGAAGGGTTCTAAGTGCTTAAGCATTTTCTGAGTCCTTCATGCCAGCCTCTAGGTTTTCAGTTACCACTGTCCCATATCTTGAACTCTGCACTCAATCCAGAATAACCACCTTCACAGGGCTCTATTGCTTCCAGCAGTTGAACATGCCATTTTTCTAGCCAGTCTGTCCTTGAACTTCCTCTTGAAGAGGAATCACAGACCAAAATAATGACAAAGTTCCTTGCTTTGTTTGCAAGAGGAACATGTAACAACTGACCAGATGGACACCACCTTAGTCCTAAGGCTCTGGGGTGGGACTGAAGCACCCCGTGCAATTCAGACACCAGCAGAGAGAGCACCAGATGAACACAGAAGAGACTGACACTTTACTGAACAGGATGTAGGTGGAAGTGGTGGACCAGGGTGAACTGATGGCCACGTATCAATTCTGGGGCACCAGAAAGGAGAGAGATCTGGGTTGTACTACATATGAGACAGGACCCACCATCCCCAGCACATTCACTAGAGTGGCTGGGCACCTCTGAGCCCCTCCTCCACCCACAGATACAGCAAAAACATGGGGAAGTCAGTAAAGGACAAAAAGAAATAATCAAGTTAAATGAAAGCATAGGAAAAGTAAAAGTAGCTCAACTCTCTGAGTTAATGCTACAGATTTTTTTTTTTTAACTCAGGAAATTTAAAGTAGCAAAATGAGCACACACACAAAATTATAATGCAGGCCAAGAAGACCTCAAGGGAGAACAAATCACAGATTCTGGAAATCTCCAAACTCTAACCATAAAGATAAGAAAGGTTATATCTCCCTATCAGCAAAAGTGTGAAAATTTATAAAGGAACTCAAAGAGAGAAACATAGAAAGGCATATCATAGCAATACAAGAGAACACATAAAAGCTAATCAGAGTCAGAACAAAACTCATAAAATAATGAGCTCAGAAATATAATGAGGTGCCTCCCTGATGGTGCAAGGGGTTAAAATCTCAGCACTGTCAAGCTATCAGCAGCCACTGCAGCATGAGTTTGATACCCAGCCACAGAGCTGACCCACATGGTGCAGCAGACCTCGCCTGTCTCGCCCTCTGTTCCCCTCTGCAGTGCATTTCAGTAAATCTGCCTGTTCTGCTCCCCACTCTGTCTCGGGTGAATCCTCTTACCCTGCCCCCCACACCTCTTGCTTGCACCCCAGTTCTTATATGCATAAATACAAATAAATCTTTTTAAAAAAGAAATAAAATGAAAAACCTGCAAGTATAAAATAACAGAGATTCAGGAGGAAAAGAACTCAATAACTGACATGAAGAGTTCCACAGACAGTCATGGAAGTAGAATAGATCAGATGGTGGCTCGGTCAGTGACCTCAGAAACACTAATGCATAATGGACTCAGGTTGAATTAGAGACAGAGAGAAGAAGGAGGAATGACATATAAAAAATAAAATGAAGAGGCAATTCTAGAACTATTTGTAACCACTTAAGCTATAAAGATAATCAGATTTAAAGTCAAGGGATGGAAACTGGTATTCCAAGCCAACTGAATAATTTAAAAGGCAGGAACCACTATCTTATATCAGATAAAATAAGATTTGCAGCCCATTAAAAAAGCAAGAGACAAAGAATGACAGTAAATACTGATAAAGGGATCAATACAACATGAGAATATAACAAATACCAATAATTATGCACCCAATGCAGAAGCACCAAAATGTATGAAGCAATTATTAACATGCCAAAAGGAAGACAATGACAGCAACATAATAAGAGCAGGGGATTTTTAACACCTCACTTACAGCAATGGGTAGTTCATCCAACTAGAAAATCATCAAGGAAACAATGACATTACATGACAAACTGGACAAGAGGGATTTAATAGATATCTATAGAACATACCATCATCGCCTTATCTTATCAACTGTCTAAGGACCAAAGTGCCTCCCCAAGCCCATGTATTTTGTGAGTAAGAGAATGCTATGTAATTATGCCTCAGAACTGTTCCCAACTGGCAAAATTCTATTATTTTTATGACAGAACTCAAAACTCACTTTCTCCGTGAAACTTCTCTGACACCTGCTGCCAAGCTCCTGCAGGCCCACCCATCTGTTTTCCATTTTTAATTATTTATTTGATTTCCCAATTAGAGTCATCATTTTCCTATCTCCAGTTCCTTATCTTAGTCATGAGCAACTAGCAGGTTTCAGTATAGGATTTTTAAATGATTGAATGAATACAAAAATTAATTCTATAAAGTGGAAGACTTATGACGACAGGGGAATGCATGAATAGGGTTATAGGCAGGAAACCTGAACAAGACTCTGGAACTTTCTGAAATGGGTGATTCTGTTTAATGCTCTAGTCATAACAACTACATATTAGTATGATTTGCATTTTATAAGATGACTCATGTATGCTTGAATTCTTGAAGCCTAACTTACAAATAACTACTATTTCAGCTTAATAATTTTGTTTCCTTCATGCTAATTATTAGTACATTGCAAGATGGGGTCATTTAATAGTGATTTTTGACTCAATTAATTTTTTTCTTTTTCTTCAATTCTTTTATTTATTTATTTATTTTCTTTTAAAGATTTATTTATTCATTTGTACAAGCACTGGGTACAGTCAGAAGTGTGGGAGGGTGAGAGAATTCGCCAGAGCGGGGAGCAGAACAGGCAGAGTGACAAAGTACACTGCTGAGGGGAGCAGCAGGCGCGGCAGGAGAGGCCTGCGAGCCATGTGGGACCCTCGCCGGTGGCCAGGGAGCAGCCGGGATCGAATCAGCGCTGCAGAGGCTGCGGGCAGCTTCGCAACCCAGCGCTCAACCACTGCGCCACCGGGGAGGCCACTCTTCAATTAATTCTTAACGGGTAATTATATCCCTAATATTTAGCACAGTGTCAGACACTCAGTAGTTCCTCAATATTTATAGACTAAAGGACTAAAATTGACTTATTTAAAAATAGGGGCTGACCCCTCAGCAGTGTATTGCATCGTTCTGCCTGTTCTGTTCCCCACTCTGGCTCTGGTGAATTCTCTCACCCTCCTGCGTTTTTGACTGTACCCAGTATTTGTATAAATAAATAAATCTTTAAAAAAAAAGTGAATGATTGATATTTAAAAAAAAATAGGAGTTGATTTTCCACTTTGAATGTCAAGTAGGTTTGTGTAAATAATGAAAGTATCACCTTCCTCACTTGTTCTAGTCAAGAAAACAGATTCAAAGAGGTGAAGAGACTGGTGTAGGGCCTGGCATCATGTTGGTCTCCTTGCACACCTCATTTGAATTGCCTCACTTAGCATATAGACTATTTAATCATTTCCATATATAAATGACCTATAGAAACAAATAATTTAATTAATATTACAAAATTTATTTAATTACCTACCACATCCCAAGTACTGTGCCAGATGCCATTGACATAAAAAGGAATAGACACTGTCCCTGTGCTCAACGAATTTATAGTCTCCTGTTATAAATAACTGCAGAGCAATGTCAAATTCAAGAACAGTGAAAGAGAATTTTTTGAAAAGCAGGTGAACAACACTTGCTGGGGGGATAAAGAACTAGTGACTATTAGTGATCTAGAGAGTTCACATGTTGATACCTTTTCCATCTACTAAGTCCAGAAGCTGAGGATACAAAAAATTATTGGGGTTATGGGTGCCTGATGTGGTAAAGGTCACAGTAATAGCTAGTGACAATTTTATGCATTAACTTGTTTAATCCTCAAGAAAGTAATTTCTATCATCTCCATTTTATATAAGAGAAAATGGAACATCCAGAATTTGGGATGTTCTTACCCTCAGAGAAAAACTATGAGTGGTGTACTTCCAGGTATCATAAGACCAGGAAGTGCTGCGACTGGGGAGCCATCACCTGGGGAAGAGGCACATATACCTGAGAACCCAGGCTTCAAAGGGGCCTTTGTCCATTCAACACTGAGCCCAACTGGTCCAGGAGTTGGGGGGAGGCATTAGACCCTTTCTGGGCCCAGTGACTCAGGAGTGGATCCAGGAGAAACTAGAACAGTAAAGGAGAAGATGTATGGGGTGTTGGGAGAACATGGAGAACTGAGGAGGGGAGCTGGGGCTGGAGAGCTGAGCGACATGAGCCACAAAACCAGGCAAGAAAGTGGGCAGCACCCCCTGGGCAGTCCCAGAGTGGGGGTGGCTTAGATATGCTCAAGTCCAGGAAAAAAGGGAGCTAATGCCTAAGTAAACTGGGTGTCTACGTTTTTGCTGAAATAATTAGTCACCTGCTTGGCCAAGTCCAGGCACCAGGGTGCCTTTTGTTCTTTGAAGATTAATGACCATTTCAGTCCCACAGGTGTCCACTGTTTTGAGAAAACTTTGTGCCTAAGGCACATGAATGGAAGCAAATCCTTATTTATTGTTAAACCTCCAGGCTTCTGAGTGGTCCTTTTCTGAGACAGGAGACGCTGAGGGCTGACCTAATGTCAGAGTCCTCAAGGGACCAGAGGCACCTGCTTAAACAAGGTCACAACTAGGTCAGATTCAGATCCATGGAAGAAAATTTGAGGGTTCCTCCCTTCCTCCCTTCTCCTTTTCTTTCCTGTCCCCTCCCTTCAAGTTAGTATAACTGTGCTTCTTAGTTCATTGCCTTCTGAGTTCAGCTTGACATTTCTCAAGTTTCATGTACAGGGGAAGGGAGGTTGAAAAAAAATAAAAGAAATAACTTCAAACTAAATGACTTCAAAATATTTTCTTCTTTCAAAAAATCATTCTTCCTTATTTTGATTTCAATTTTATTCAGTGGAATGAAGACAGCGGGGATCCTGTAAGCCCTCTGGGGTGCAGCGGGGAATCAGAGGCAGGTTTTGCCAGCAAGACGGAACACCCAGCAGCATCTTACCAACCTGCGTTTGACTGGGGCACCCCCGTGTGGCAACAGGGCACAGTAACACCCATGTTCTGATTTTTACTTCTACTCTGAGGATGCTAGAGCAGGGTCTTCCCTCAGGGCAAACAGAAGAGCCTTTTGTTTAGTTTTCCACACATTTTAATCTCCCTCATATTAGGAATGTGGGAAGCTTTTCTCAGACTAACATGGACTCTCCCAGAGGAATTTAGGGACATCTAATTTCAAGTAATCAAACTCCTGCCTGAGGAACAATTTGGGGGTAGAATGATGGCCAAATGCCCCCAACAGCATACAAATGAGGGAAAGGAGAAGAGAAAGACCTGGATGAGCTCAATATCCACTAGGTGTCAGTCATCTGACATCATACTTAATTTGAGAATAACACAACTGAAGTAGGAATTGGCACCCCCATTTCAAAAAGAGGAAACTGAGGTTCTCAGAGACAAAGGGCTCAAAATAATGGAGCAAGGGTTCACACTGCAATCTGACCAGCTCCAGAGCTTTGCGCTAGCGAGACCTTGTAAAGAGAGGAGACTTTCACGCTCAATTCCCTCTCCCTATTAATGTCAGTCTCCAGAGAAAGTTCCTTATGTATCGCATTCAATAACTTCTCATTTGGGGCCTCCCTGGTGGCACAAGGGGTTAAGCACCCCACTACGAAGCAGTCTGCAGCCTCTGCAGCCCAAGTTTGATCCCCGGCCAGTAAGGGAGAAACCCACATGGCGCAGTAGACCTCTCCTGTCTGGCCCACTGCTCCCCTCAGCAGTGTATTTCAGTCTCTCTGCCTGTTCTGTTCCCCACTGTCTTTGGTGAATCCTCTCACCCCCCCAGCAGCTCTGGCCTACACCCCAGCTCTTGTATGCATAAATAAATAAATCTTTTAAAAAAAACCTCTCATCTGTATGACTCATCTAAAAGATGGTAAAAGATCAGTCACGAAGTACCTGTCATCATCTCTACCACCAAATGAAAAAACCAACAGAGGGGAGAAGAGATGAGAAAGGGAAGATAGTGGGTTGGACCACTGGACTTCTTAATATATGTCCATTTTTTTAAACACCTTGTGGCAATATCGTTCATGTACCATACCATTCACCTACTTAAAGTATCTTTAATTAGTATATTCACAGATATGTGTAACCATCACCAGAATCAACTTTAGCATATTTTCACTCTCTCAGAAAGAAACCCCATCCCTTTAGCTATCACTTTCCTCTTTCCACATCCCCTCAGCTATAAGCAACCAGGAATCTGCTTTCATTCTCTCTAGATTTTCCTATTTGGGTATTTCATATAAATGGAATCTCATAATTATTATCTGTATTTTAGCTTCTTTCACTTAGCATAGTGTTTACAAATTTCATCCATTTTGGGACATGCACAGTACTTCATTCCTTTCCAGGGCCAAATAATATTCCACTGTATGGATAGACAACATTTTGTTAACCCATGATCAGTTAAAGGATATTTGGGTTGTAATCTAGAGGAGATAGACAAATTCCTACAACTCTACAATCACCCAAAGCTAGATAAAGAAGAAATAGAACACCTAAACAGACCAAATACAATTAGCGAAATTGAAATGGTAATCAAAAACCTCCCCAAAAACAAAAGCCCAGGACCTGATGGATTTACAAATGAATTCTACCAAACATTCAGAGATGAATTGGTGCCTATCCTTCACAAACTCTTCGAAAAAATTGAGAAGGAAGGGATAATACCTAACACGTTCTATGAAGCCAACATTACACTAATACCAAAACCGAACAAGGACAACACAAAAAAAGAAAACTATAGGCCAATCTCCCTAATGAACACTGATGCAAAAATCCTCAATAAAATTTTAGCTATCAGAATCCAACAGTGTATCCATAAGGTAATTCACCACGACCAAGTAGGATTCATTCCAGGGACACAAGGATGGTTTAACATCCGAAAATCAATCAACGTTATCCAACACATCAACAAAAAGAAATATAAAAACCATATGATAATATCAATAGATGCCGAGAAAGCTTTTGACAAAGTGCAACACCCATTCATGATAAAAGCCCTTGAAATTCTTGGGATACAAGGAACATACCTCAACATCATAAAGGCCATCTATGACAAGCCAACAGCCAGTATCATTCTCAATGGTGAAAAGCTGAAAGCATTTCCATTAAGATCTGGAACAAGACAAGGATGTCCACTCTCACCACTGCTTTTCAATATAATACTGGAAGTCCTAGCCAGAGCAATAAGACAAGAGAAAGACATACAAGGAATCCAAATAGGAAAAGAAGAAGTCAAACTATCACTATTTGCAGATGATATAATAATATACATAGAGAACCCCAAAAACTCCATAGAAAAACTAATTGAACTCATCAATCAGTTTAGCAAAGTGGCAGGATACAAAATCAACATGCAAAAGTAAGAAGCCTTCCTATACACTAACAATAAATCTGAAGAAGAAGAAATGAAGAAAACCATCCCCTTTATTATCGAAACAAAAAAAATCAAATACTTGGGAATAAATCTAACAAAAGAGGTAAAGGACCTTTACAAAGAAAACTATAAAACACTGTTAAAAGAAATAGAAGAAGATACAAAGAAATGGAAAGACATCCCCTGCTCATGGATTGGAAGAATAAACATTATTAAAATGGCCATCCTACCAAAAGCAATATACCAATTCAATGCTATTCCAATAAAAATTTCAATGTTATTCTTCAAAGAAATAGAACAATAGAACAATTATGAAATTCATATGGAATCACCAAAAACCCCGAATAGCCAAAGCTCTCCTGAAAAAAAAAGAAGGGAATGGAGGCATCACACTCCCAGATTTCAGGCTATACTACAAAGCCATAATCATCAAAACTGCATGGTATTGGAAGAAGAACAGACACACAGACCAATGGAATCGAATAGAAAATCCAGAAATAAACCCACAGATTTATGGTCAACTAATATTTGACAAAGGAGCAAAGAATATGCATTGGAGCAAAGAAAGTCTGTTCAATAAATGGTGCTGGGAAAACTGGGCCGCTACATGCAAAAGAATGAAGCTTGACTACTACCTCACACCATACACAAAAACCAACTCAAAATGGATTAAAGAACTAGACATAAAACCTGAAACAATAAAATACATAGAAGGAAATACAGGCGAAACACTACGTGATTTGCACATCAAAGACATCTTTACAGACATCACTCAAAGCAGTGATAGTGAAGGCAAAGATAAACAGCTGGGACTACATCAAATTAAAGAGCTTCTGCACAGCAAAAGAGACAATAACCAAAACAAAGAGAAACCCCACCAACTGGGAGAACATTTTTGCACACAACACTAATGACAAAGGACTGATAACAAAAATCTGCAAAGAGCTAATGAGACTCAACAACAACAAAGAAAATAATCCAGTCAAAAAATGGGCAGAAGAGCTAAAAAGAAACTTCTCTGAAGAGGAAATGCAAATGGCCAACAGACATATGAAAAAATGTTCAACATCACTTGTCATCAGGGAAATGCAAATCAAAACTACCATGAGATACCATCTTACACCAGTGAGAACAGCACATATTAAAAAAACTAGCAACAACAAATGTTGGCGAGGGTGTGGAGAAAAAGGAACTCTTCTGCACTGTTGGTGGGAGTGCAAACTGGTCCAACCACTATGGAGAGCTGTGTGGAGATTTCTGGACCTACTAAACATAGAGCTTCCATGTGATCCAGCAATTCCACTACTAGGTATTTACCCAAAGGACACAGAAACATCAATTCCAAAGAACACCTGCACCCCTATGTTTATAGCAGCACTATTTACAATAGCTAAGCTTTGGAAACAGCCCAAATGCCCAAAAATAGATGACTGGATCAAGAAGATGTGGTACTTATATACCATGGAATATTACCCAGCATTCAAAAAAAAGATAAACACATGCAATTTGCAGCAACATGGATGGCGCTGGAAGGGATCATGCTCAGCGAAATAAGCCAGAAAGAAAAAGAAAAATACTGGATGGTCTCACTCATAGCAGGAATCTAGAAAACTTAAATAAGGGACCAGGAAAATGAATAACTATAAGAAAGTGAAAATCAAAATCAACAAAAATCTATGAATCAGAGACACTTTTTGGGGGTTGGGTGGAGGGAGGGGAGGGATTGGGGTCAAAATGGGGGGGTTGAAATTGTATGGGGAATATAAAAATAATATTATATAAAAAAAGGATATTTGGGTTGTTACAACCTTTTGGCTGTTACAAATAATTGCTTTCCCTATGGTTGCATCAGTGTACAAGCCCACCAACATTGTAATAGGGTTCCTTTTTCTCCCAATCCTCTCCAACATTTGCTGTTGAAGGTTTTTCAAATTTGTGTCATTTTTCATAAACCTCAGAAACATCTTTGAGGACTCAAGTCAAGAAGCAAGGAAAACAAAAGAGAAGATAATCAGCTCAGACTAAATCAAACTAAAAAGCTTCTGTATAGGCAAAAGAGACAGTAACCAAAACAAAGTGACATTCAACTGAATAGGAGAAAGTATTTGCACACAATACAACTGATAAGAGACTGATATCAAAGATCTACAAAGAGCTACAGACCACATACTAAAAAAAAGCAAACAACCAAGTCAAAAATTGGGCAGAAGAGGTAAAAAGATAATTCTCCAAAGAAGAGATGCAAATGGCCAGCAGGTATATGAGAAAATGTTCAACATCACTTAAAATCAGGAAAATGCAAAACAAAGCCACCATGAGATACCATGTCACACTTGTGAGAATGGTCCCTATGAAGAAGAAACTAGAAACAACAAATGCTGGCAAGAATGTGGAGATAAAGGAACCCTCTTATACTGCTGGTGGAAAATGCAAACTAGCCCAGCCACTATGGAAAGATCTGTGGAGGCTCCTCAAAACACTGAAAATGGACTTACTATATTCTCCAGCGATTCCAGTCCTAGGAGTCTACCCAAAGAACACAAAAACACCAATCAGTAAGGAAACCTGCACTCCTATGGTAAATGCAGCAATACTTACAATAGGCAAGAGATGGAAACAACCTAAATGCCCAAAACAGGTGACTGGATAAGAAGACGTGGTATATACCCACAATGGACTACTACTCAGTGATCATAAAAGATTAACTCATGTTATTTGTGGTAACATGGATGGAGCTAGAAGGGATGATGCTAAATGAAATAAATCAGAAGGAAAAAGATAGAGGTCAGTGATTTCACCTATATGTGGGATACAGAGAAATGGAACACAGGGTCAGAAAAAAGACAAAACTTGCAAGCTGACCATACATCTGAGGCATCCAGTAGGAAGGGAGAGGGAGGGAAGAAGGTATGAGGGAGAGGGAGAGGAGTCAAAACAGGGGAGGGAAGAAGGTAAGAGTCGGGGGGAAGATGGGTCACAGATGATGAGGTCATGGGAGATCTACCAGGACTACACCCAAGGGCCTCCCCTGGTGGCGCAGGTGGTTGAGCATCGTGCTGTGAAGCTGTCCACAGCCTCTGCAGCACTGGTTTGATCCCGGCCAGCTGGCAAGGGTCCCACATGGCGCAGAAGACCTCTCCTGTCTTGCCCGCTGCTCCCCTCAGCAGTGTATTTCGGTCGTCTGCCTATTCTGTTCCCTGCTCTGTCTCTGGTGAATCCTCTCACCCTCCCATGTATCTGGCCTGTACCCCAGTTCTTGCATAAAATAAATAAAAATTAAAAAAAAAAGAAATCAAATACTATACAAAAGTGAACAATGATGTATGAAAATAAGTTTAATTTACAGTCAAGTCACATGACAGTAAAAGGGATATGTAATCAAAAAACTAAATGTGTCATTCTCATGGTGTGAGATAGTATCTCATTATGGTTGCAAGTTACAACTCTTTTGTTGGTTGTGACAATGAACATTTCTTCATGTGCCTTTTGGCCTTCTGGATATTCTGTTTGGTGAACTGTCTGTTAATATCTGATACCCATTTATTGTTTGTTCTTTTTTTAATTGTTGAATGTTATAGCTTTTAAAATTACTTATGTTGGATATTAAACTCTTCGCAATTACACATTGTGCCAATTTCTCCCATTCAATGGGGTATGCATGTAATTGTTTTATATTTTATTTTGTTCTATAGAAGCTTTTTAACTTGGGGTAATTCCAATGGTTTATTTTTTGTTTTTGAAGTTCCCTTTCCGTGGGGGTCAAGTCAAAATATCTCTATGGTTGGTCTCATGGGACACATTATCAAAGCTTCTTCTTTGTATCTTGTATATAAATCTTTAATCTATTTAGAGTTACTTTTATGTATGGGGTTAGGGAGTGATCCAACTTCACTTTGTTATTGTGACACTCCATTTTCCCAGCACCATTTATTAAAGAGCCTATCCTTTCCCCATTGTATGTCATACTGAGCTGCTCTATCATCGACTAGGTACTGATATGTACATGCATTTACTTCTGGACTTTCAATTCTGTTCCACTGATCCATGTGTCTATTTTTTGTGCCTATACTATAATGTCTTTAGTACTGTTGCTTCAAAGTTTGAAGACTTTATTCTAACCATCTAGTGTGCATGAAATAGGATCTTGTTGTGGCTTTGATTTGCATTTCCCTGATGAATAGTGATGTCAAGCATCTTTTCAGGTAGTTATTGATTCTGCTTGTCTGTCTTGAAGAAATGCCTATTCAGAACCTTTGCCCATTTTTAAATTGGGGTATTTGTCTTATTTGATTCTTTACTTATGAGTGTTTTTATAGTCTAGATTCAAGCCCCTTATCAAATATGTGACTTGCAAATGTTCCCCCCACACACACCAATTCTATGGAGTGTCTCTTCACTTTCCTGATCATGTTGCTGATATACTAAAGGTTTTAATTTTAATGAAGTCCAATTTTAGCTATTTTTTTCCTGTGACTTATGCTTTTCATATCAAAATAAGGATTGTCAAATCCAAATGTATTGAAGATTAAATGTATTGATTTCTAGCAGCAGCTTTAAAGTTTTAGCTTTTATATTTAGATATTGGATCCATATGGAGTTAGTTTTTTTTAAAGATTTATTTATTTATGCATACAAGAGCTGGGGTAAAGGCTGGAGGTGTGGGGTGAGGGGTGAGAGGATTCACCAGAGACAGAGTGGGGAACAGAACAGGCAGACTGACCAAAGTACACTGCTGAGGGGAGCAGTGGGCTAGTCAGGAGAGGTCCGCTGTGCCATGTGGGTTGCTCACTGACTGGCCTGGAATCAAACTCGCGCTGCAGTGGCTGCGGATTGCTTCATAGGTTGCGTCCCAACCCTTGCGCCACCAGGGAGGCCCAGGAGTTAATTTTTATGTATAGTGTGAGATAAGAATTCAATTTTATTATTGTGTATGTGGCTATTCAGTTGTCCCAGCACATCTTGTTGAAAAGACTATCCTTTCCTCATTGAATGGCCCTGTTGAAATGCAGTAAGCCATAAACACACAGGTTTATTCCTAGCCTTTCAATTCTGCTCCACTGCCCTGTCTACTCTTGTACCAGTACTGTACTGTCTTGCTGCTTTGTGGTAAAAGTTTTGAAATCAGAAAGGATGAATCTCACGACTTTGCTCTTCATTTTCATGATTGTCATGGCAATTTTGAGTTGCCCGAAATTCCACATAAATGCTGTGATCAGTTTTTCAATTTGTACAAAGGAATTAGTTGGGATTCTGATAATAGGGGTTGCAGCAATCTATAAATCAATTTGGGGAGCACTGTCCCCTTAATAATGCTAAGCTTCTTGATGGATGAAAAGGGACATTTTAAATTTTTTTTTTTTATAGAGGCATGTTTTTCTTTCTTTCTTTTCTTTATTTGTTTTTTTTTTGTTGTTGTTTATACAAGCACTGGGTACAGTCAGAAGCGCGGGAGGGTGAGAGAATTCACCACAGCCAGAGCGGGGAGCAGAGCAGGCAGAAGGACCGAAGTACACTGCTGAGGGGAGCAGCAGGCGGCAGGAGAGGTCTGCGCGCCATGTGGGACCCTCCTCAGGTGGCCGGGGAGCAGCCGGGGATCGAACCGGTGCCGCAGAGGCTGCGGGCAGCTTTGCAACCCAGCGCTCAACCACTGTGCCACCGGGGGAGGCCCGGGACATTTTAAAATTTGCCTAGATCCTCTTTAATTTTTTGATGTGTTGTTTTTGGAATATTAGTATTACACTTCCTTTGGTAAATTCCTAGGTATTTTATTCTTATTGATTCTATTGCAAATGGAATGCTTTCTTTTTATTTTCTGGCTTTGTCTTTTTTTTTATTTTCCCCATCAAATTTTACCAATTTTCCATCTGCTTAAATGACTATTTAAATGTGGGAGTACGATTTCACACCTCAACAACTGCACATACATCATTTGTCCTCCACCAAAGCTCCCATGGCAATGTCCTATCACTTGTCTCTGTATGTTCCTCCTTTCCTTTGCCCCCAAATTATTTTCTTAATTTCATTTTCAGATACTTCATTGCAGGTGTATAGAAACTGATTTTTATAAATTCAGTCAATATTTTTTTGTTTACCCTAACCTTGCTTGAGTTTTATTTTTTGGTGCTTGGAACCAAAAGCACGCTGACCAATATTTTTCCCTGGACTATGCCATAACTGGCTTCCTGTAAGATTAGGATATAAGGCTATATCTAACAGCATTTGCAGAGAGCTTTTACAAGATCTTATTTGATTCCCACTCATCTTGGGAGATATGCCAAATGGGTAATTTTTATCTGCATTTTAAAGTGAAGAAACTGAAGCTTGAGACGCGAAATGACTAATTCAGGCCTCAGCCTAGAAAATGGTACATCTGGGAATGGAACCCAGGCCTTCTGACTCCTAGTCTAAGTCACTTTCATCTAGTGTCTTACTGATTTACTGGGCCTGATAGATATACTGTACTGATGTGCCTGCCAGGAAGCAAGTGAGGGATGGTGAAATACCACCCCGATAACACAGAAGTAGGATGTCAGACAACAAGTCATGATTGAATTGGAACTCAAGGGATTAAATTCTAGTGCCCAAAGGAAAAATGAATACTTACCAACTTCAGCACATTGAAAAAAATCGTATTTCCCAAGAATAGGGAAAATGAAACCTCATTGCACCCACTCCCAAAATTAATTTGGAATATTTGTGGCAGATAATTTACACTATCTCAGAAACTATACAAATTCTATAAAGCTGCAAGGCCAATAGCTAGGGAGCCCAATTTGGCATTGCAGTTTTTAAATAAACATAAAAATAATGAAAGCAGGAGCAGAGTGTACGCTGTACTTGGCATAGATGTAAACCTGGAATCAGGGCCAGTGAAGGAGGTCTATTACTTGGCTTGAGTGTTGAAAAATTTCTTCGTAATTGCTCTCTGCTGTAGGTCATCATCTTTTTAATTTAAAAACTTTTTCCACCATGCTCTCACTCTTTAGAAGCCTATGACAAATGTAATTGAGTGCATTAATAGTGCTAATGTAAAAGAAAGAAGAGTTACAAAGTCATAAAATTCTGCATCTTAACTGGTCAAAGTCAAATAATCAGCTCCACTTAAAAGATTAACATGTTTTCTTCTAATTCTTATTCAACGATTTTTTTTTTTTTAATAGGGGCATGCTTTATTTATTTGTTTGCTGGTTTGTTTGTTTGTTTTTTTTTTGTTTATACATGCACTGGGTACAGTCAGAAGCGCGGGAGGGTGAGAGAATTCACCAGAGCCAGAGCGGGGAGCAGAGCAGGCAGAAGGACCGAAGTACACTGCTGAGGGGAGCAGTGGGCGGCAGGAGAGGTCTGCACGCCATGTGGGACCCTCCTCTGGTGGCCGGGGAGCAGCCGGGGATCGAACCGGCGCCGCAGAGGCCGCGCGCAGTTTCGCAACCCAGCGCTCAACCGCTGCGCCACCGGGGAGGCCCCTAATTCTTATTCATACGTCCATGGTGGTTAATGATGAAAAAGAAATAGGCAGTGCCAAGAGTGCCATTTTTGCTCAGCAAATCTCCTCTGAAGGGGCTATTTTACAACTGGAATGCCAGTCTTCATGGGGTTCACCCAAGTGAGATGTGGTAGTATTGGAGTGGAGGACTGTAAGTTATTTAGAATAATTTACAGTAGGACAGGGTAGGAAATACGTCATATCTATGATGATGGCGAGAAGGCACAGATAAAAATGTTAAACTTAAGTTGAAGGTCCAGCTGGCCCTCAGAGGGACTATGTATCAAGCAAGGAGGTTGAGAGTTCAGAATAGAGGGATAAAGTACAAAAAATACTGACATATATGGTAGGTACAACTTAGCAGTACTCTCCCAACCGAGAGATGAAAAGCTTCCAGGAAACTCCCCAAAATGGAGTGCTTACACAGCCTGAGTCTGTGCAGGGTGGCATTACTGCTGAGTGTGGGTCCAAAAGACTAGAAGCAAGAACCCAGTTGCCACCAATGGGGACCCCTCCCTCTTTCACCAGTGCTGCAGGGGGCAGCCAGTGAGAGACAAGTTGGTCCTGTGCTGCGCTCTTCTCCCTGTTCCTTGCCATCTTCCTTCTGTCCTAGAGGACTGGGAAAAGAAACTGAAAGAAGCTTCCATCTCCACTGTACTTAGGTGGACCTCCCTTCTCTCCCGCACATACCAAAGGGGCAGGCATTTTATGCTCCATTTGTCTTAGCACATTCCCTTACAGAGTTCCTTACACAGAGTCAATTCTCTGTGGATTTTGTTAGAATTAGTTGAATCAGCAGTCAGTCTTACTATACTTGTGATTCCGTTTTTCTTCTCTCAACAATACACAGGCTAGTTTTGTGGTATTTTTCCACCTAAGTGACCAGCTCTCTTTTTTTGATTTTGAAGATCATTTGGAAGCCGTTCTATGTCTTGCCTGATCGAGCAGAGGCCCTGAGTGCTGCTAAGTGTTTATTTGACCACTGAGAAATGTTCATCCCAAGTAGGAATGCTCACTGTCTGGAGACATCATGAAAGGCTGAGCCAATATACAGACCCCTTAAAATACTGTAAATGTCAGTTTATGCAAGAAAGCAAATGCAAATATTTACCTATGAAGAAATGTCCTTGCCAGTGCAAATCCAAAGAAATACAAATTGAAATAAACTTAACATACCATTTACAACTACTAAATGAGGAGATATCTTAATTTGATAATAAAGTCTCGTAGTGAATCGGATTTATTTTTACAGATGTCTTGGGAAGCAATATGACAGTATTAATCAACATCTACCAGTAGGAGCTGGTGATCATAGCCCACAGTGTAAATGATGGTTTTGCACGCACGCATGCGCATGCGCGCGCACATACACACACGTTTGCTTTAATAATCTTTACTCCTTTTCTTTTCTTTATGAAGACATAATGCAAAGAAAGTTAAAGCTGCATATGAAGGTGCTGAGAACTTCTAGTGCTGTTGATATTACAGATTAGGTTATCTGAAAGCCTTCCAATTGCAAACATCTAGAAGTGATATGTAAAATAAAAATCACTTAAAAAATGAATTAAGAGTTAGATGTGTCAAGATTCAAAAGTATGATATTAGCCAAAACAAAACTACTTGTATGAGGACAGTTAGGAAAAGAAATTTAGCTATTATTTTTTTCTTTTTCGGTTTTCATTTCTTTAGGGAAAAGTTTGTTTTCTTTTGTTTTCAATTTTTTCTCTTTTATTTTTTACTTACTTTAGGAAAAATTTTAAATATCAATGATATTACATACTTTATGGTATGTAATCTATCTACAGAAAAAATATAGTCATCCCATGAATAATATCAAATCCACATTATTGATTACCTCTTGGAGAGGGAAAGGAGTATTTTATCAAGAATAAACTTTTTACCATATCTTAAAAAATGATTGGAAGCAGTATTTCAAACAATATTAACATTTGATAAAAACAGGTGATGCAGAAGATGTTTGTAATGTTCCTTTTTTATATTGTTATTCATTCTAGAGATTTTTTTTAATGTGATACTTATTCTAATGTTTTAACAATTAGAAACATCCTAAATTTTCAATACATGTAGAGAGGATTTGATAAAAATGTCTTTTAGGGCCTCCCTGATGGGCAGGCGGTTGAGCGCAGTGCTGTGAAGCTGTCTGCAGCCTCTGCAGTGCAGGTTCAATCCTGGCCAGCCACGGTGATACCCACATGGCACAGCAGACCTCTCCTGTCTTGCCCGCTACTCCCCTCAGCAGTGTATTTCAGTCAATCTATCTGTTCTGTTCCTAGCTCTGTCTCCAGTGAATCCTCTTACCCTCCCGCACATCTGGCCTGTACCTGGGTTCTTATATGCATAAATAAATAAATCTTAAAAAAAAAAAGGGCCTCCCTGGTGGTGCAGGTGGTTGAGCACAGTGCTGTGAAGCTGTGCTGCCTGTGCAGCACAGGTTTGATCCTGGCCAGTCGCAGTGATGCCCACATGGTACAGCACACCTCTCCTATCTTGCCTGCTGCTCCCCCCAACAGTGTATTTCAGTCTGCTTGTTCTGTTCCCCACTCTGTCTCTGGTGAATCCTCTGGCCTGTACCAAAGTTCTCGTACGCATAAATAAAATAAATCTTTTTAAAAAAGAATCGTTTAAAAAAATGTCTTTTAAATTTTACATACTCAGTAAACAAGAGCATTTTACATACTCGGTCAGTAAACATGGTGAAATCGGAGTAAAGGCAAGTTTCAGAAACAGCGTCATGTTGGAGAAAATCACTGAAAGAAATACTACAGTGAAATCTAGTAAACTATTAGAAAACCACTAAAAGATCTCTTCTAATAATTCTCAAACTTTTTTTTTTTTTAATAGAGGCATGTTTTATTTATTTGTTTGTTTGTTTTGTTTTTATACATGCACTGGGTACAGTCAGAAGCGCGGGAGGGTGAGAGAATTCACCAGAGCCAGAGCAGGGAGCAGAGCAGGCAGAAGGACCGAAGCACACTGCTGAGGGGAGCAGCGGGCGGCAGGAGAGGTCTGCGCGCCATGTGGGACCCTCCTCTGGTGGCCGGGGAGCAGCCGGGGATCGAACCGGCGTCGCAGAGGCCGCGGGCAGCTTCGCAACCCAGCGCTCAACCGCTGCGCCACTGGGGAGGCCCCTCAAACTTTTTTTAAGGGTTCTTCCCATCTTAAAACACAGCAAAAGCTTTTGCAATTACTTTTCCGTGTCTCTTATTTCTTAGGCAGGTTACCTGGGAGACTCTTTCACCCCATTCATTAATATTTTATACTTTTCTCCCAAATCAGTCCTACTTCAAGTAAAAAAGGTGGGCTAGGTATGTGCACTGACCTCTGCTTCAGGAAAAAAAAAAAGAAGGAAAAATGGGAGGCAATATCTAAATTCTTTTTTTTTTTTTCTTCTAATAAAGCATCTAAGATCTGAACAGTAAGGAATTACTTGGAGAACACCCAAATGAAAGCAGCAAGTGCAAAAGGTAAGTAGATCCTCAAGCTACAATGCCCAGAAGATGTTTTCTTTGTCTTCCAACATGAATGTCAGTTTTTAGGACCTCAATGGACACATGGAACAGCAACAAAGTTCATGGTACACTCAGGATTGAGTGCAGCAGAAGATCCTCTCAGAAAATGCCAAGAAAAGCCATTCTATAACATATCTTCAAGGAACAGGGAACAAGAAGAATAAACAGCAGTAAAACAACAGAACTTCCCAACTTAAAAAATACTGAAAAAATTAAAAATTGTATGGACAGATTTAACAGTAGACTCAACATAGCTGAAGAGAGGATTAGCAGACTGGAAGGCAGGCCAGAAAAATGTATTCAGGAAGTAGAACAGAGAGATGAAGAGATGAAAAATATGAAAGAGAGAATATGAGATGTGGAGAGAATGAGACGATCAAAATTCATTTGTTAGCAGCTCTGAAGCAAAAGGAAGCACGGGATGACACAAAGAGTTTCTGAGATTAGAATACAGATTCTAGATACTAAAACATAAGACTAAATTTAAAAAAAAAAAAATCACTTCTGGGTATTCAATACCGAACTTGTAGAATATCAAAGATAAAGAGAGATTTTGAAAATGGCAAGAATTTGCAACAACCTAGAGGGCAATAAGTGAAATAAGACAGAGAAAGCAGATAATGCATGATTTCACTCACATGTGAAATCTAGAAAAGCTGAAATCACAGAAACAGAGACTAGATACCAGTTACCAAGGGGTAGGGGGCTTAGAGAAATGAGAAGCTGGTTGGGCCTCCCTGGTGGCGCAGCGGTTGAGCGCTGGGTTGCGAAGCTGCCTGCGGCCTCTGCTATGCCAGTTCGATCCCCGGCTGCTCCCCGGCCACCAGAGGAGGGTCCCACATGGCGCGCAGACCTCTCCTGCCGCCCGCTGCTCCCCTCAGCAGTGTACTTCGTCAATCTGCCTGTTCTGCTCCCCGCTCTGGCTCTGGTGAATTCTCTCGCCCTCCTGCGCTTCTGACTGTACCCAGTGCTTGTATAAACAAAACAAACAAACAAACAAACAAATAAATAAATAAATAAACATGCCTCTAAAAAAAAAGACATTAGAAATGAGAAGCTGGTCAATGGGTAAACATTTACAATTAAAAGACAAATCCTGGGGATCTAATATACAGAATTACTACAAATCACAATATTATATTAGGCTGTATTATATTCTATTACCTTCAAAAAGGCAAGAATGGAAAGAAAAAGAAACTTCATAGACTAGCAAGAACAAATGTAAAAGTCAAACCCATACTTATACTAAATCTAGAATGAATTGTATCCTTCAGTTACAAGAAATAATGCTACTTGGATGTGCAAAAATCCCAACCACATGCTGGTAAATAAGAAACATATCTAAATCACAAGGATTGACAACGGTTGCAAACTACAAGGAATGAAAAGGAACACCTGGTAAACTTTAAAGACCAGAGACTGGTATGACTATATTAGTATCTCACAAAAATTGTCAGGCACAAAGCATACTAAAAATTAAACAGGTTGCTTTTGAATGCTAAAGTGATAACTTTATAAGGGAGGTCTAATAAGTCAAAATTTACATGCACGTAATAACATTTTCTAAATCTACAAAATGAAAATTGACAAAAATGAAAATTGACAGACTTGCTATGAGGAATTGATAAATCCAAAATCACTGCATTTATTTTTAACACATCTCCATGTAAATGGTAAAAAGAGCAGACATCTGCAAGGAAATGTGCAAAGATAAAAATACTAGTGGGATTATGCCTGCTTTTTTTTTTTTTAAATTTCCCCCGAAAATTAAATTTACAATGACAATTGAATAAGAAACAGGAGCTGAGGTAAGGCTTCCTTCCATGGTTTCCTGCTTTCGGGGACCATAAAAGCTGAAGTTGCCTATCTGTCCCTCAGCATCTCAGCATCTGTAAGTGATTATGAGCAGCAGAGGGGGAGGACAGAATGTGTGGATCAGGTGTTAACAGCATTTTCCCCAAATATTCCCTTTCCTGCTTTTCCTAATAACTTTGGTTTGGAAAGTCCCTTGTGCGGGTCTAAAGTAAACCAAGCTGTCTCCCCCAGGAGTGCAGCGTGGCCTGGCCGTGGGCTCTGTCCACTTTGATCCTGATTCCAGGAGGGAAATGACCCCGAAAGGAGCTGGAATCTAAGAATTGGCATCCAGTCCTGTGGTGGAGGCAAACACACTTCCAAAGATGTGAAAAATCCCACTTGTTCTAAGTCATTTTGCTTCCTGCCTTGGACATGAAAAGGGGGCCTTGTTCTCTGTGAGGGGGTGTGTGGTTATTCTGGTATGAGGTAAAGGCACTTTATATTACTTTATTGTCTGTGCAAAATGAACTGTCACCTCCCAGATTATTACACAGGAGTCTTACAGTCTTACTTAGTATCTGAGGAACACACCCTGAGGCCGAACAGTTCACCAGAGACTGAACTAACACCCAGGGTGGAAGAGAGCCATTCCAAGATGAAAGATGTCTCCCGGTGCCGAGTGAGGTGATGGAAAAATAAAAAGCCAGACAAGTATGTACACAAATGTAGAAAGAGTACCTCTTCTCCAACTTCATGCAGTACTTAGGGACTGCTTTCGCAAAGTGCCTTTCATCCAAACTGCTTCCAAAACCACTTTGCAGTTAATAAAAAGCTCTGTATTAGCCATTTGTCGGTGCATAGTCATAAATCATGGTAAAGGCAGAGGAAAAAATTACATTCCGGAGATGACACTGTTGTCAACTGTGTGTGTGGTGGTGACAGGTTGAACAGCCAGTGCTGGGGCTCAGCAGGGCTGCCTATGTCATAACTTCTGCTCCAGGAGGGCCTTTTGCAGCTCCTAATTTTTGAGCAGTACCACCAGGATTGGCTCCTCACTATTTTCCAGGTTACCTCCGCTTTCTATGGCCCCTGCCAGTTCAATGTGCAAGAAGGAAATACTAAAGCACACACGAATTGACACTCATTAGGTCATTTTGCAGTACGACCAAGTTGAGAGTGAAAGCTTAAGACAGATGCACACAGTACAAGGTCTGGGAGCGAAAAACTGATTAAATTTAGCTGCCAGGGCCCCAAGCTCCACCTTGGGCCACCCTTTGGGTCCCAACAAGGATTTTCAAACAGAGAACCTTTGTAAAATAGTTTTTCTGGAAGTTGACATAGAAGCTGAATTATCAGATTTATTTTTACATATTTTTTTTAAAAGAAGCTACTATGAATTATCAGCTTTATAAGAAAGAAAACTTCTCATATTTTCGCTTCTTTAAGAGCAAGTGATGTTTCTCCAGTGGCTGTGATATAGAAACAGCAGATGGCGATGTTGCCCTATTTTAGGGGAAAAAGCCATTAGCAGCTGGTGAGTGTATTTTTAAAATGTGGGGTTAAAATGTTGCTTCAGTGTGTGAGAAGTATACATATTGTATCCCAGTGGAAGAGAAAGAGTTCCCCTCAGCTTTTATGAGCTTTCATTCCTTTCTGCAGTGTTGAGGTTACACTCATATTGCAAGGTGTGAGGAAGGAATTTATGCTACCCCAGGGCATTTGCTGTGATCTCTTAATACACTTATCAAGGAGACAGGCAGGAGCTGACAAAAAAAAAAAAATCTACCAAATCACTAGTTTTGAGGGAAAAAATTCTCTGGATATTTACTTGGGAGAAATGGTTGACAAATTGCAGGGTTCATACATGTCTACACATTTCTGGAGCTAATAATAATAAAAAATCAATGACAATTAAAAATATATAAGTATATATTGAGTGTTTGCTAGGAGTCAGGCACTGTGCCAAGTATTTTACAAGTCTGCTAGGATGTAATTCTCAGAAAAACCTGTAAGATGGGTATCTTTACTCCCATTTTACAGATGAGGTCATTGACTTTCAGAAAATTTGAAGATTTTTCCTGAGGTTTTACAGCTAGTCACTTGTTTAGCCAGAGCTTAATTTTTAAGTCTGACTTTTTAATTGGCTTCCAGAAACTATAAAAAGAATTTCTCAAACTTTTTAAAAGCCCATTAAGATAAAGATAAGCTTGCTATTTGCAGAATGAACCTTCAAAATTGAGATATGAGATATTTAAGTTTCAGAAATGGAGACTAAAGAAGCCCTTGGGGTTAGAGGAAATGCTCTGTATTTTTAGAAACGTCTACATCCTACCCAAAACAACGAGATTGTGTGTGTGTCGTGTGTGTGTGTGTGTGTGTGTATTATGTATGTGACATATCTTAAAATAAACATGGCAGTGGCATTATGGACTGAGAGATATGCCTGCTTATATTTTAATAAGAATCAGGAGCTAAGGTGAGGCTGCCCCACCTCAATTTGAGTTATGTGGCATAAAAATAAGTTTTCACAAACTGCCACATAAATCAATAATAATCTTTCATATTCAAGCTACTCTTAAGTTTTTATCAAGGAAGTACTTCTATACTGACACTAGGCAAAAACATTTTCTTATTGGCCAACTGTTATTTATTGTGAATGTATGGCCTTGGAAGTAGCATGCTTCCACTCCACTGGGAGGACAGGGGTAATAGTGGTGACGCCATTATTAGCACAAAGAAGCTTGCCCCATCTCTGCAGAATGGAATACATATACCTCTTTTGTAAATTCAAGGAAACTCAGAGAACCAATCAAATCTGTCTAAAATGTCAACAGGATAGGAAAGAATTTCCTGTGTCGGTGCTTGTGAATTTAGTTACACATCAGCTAAGCACAATGAGCAAAGTATTTAAAAAGTCCTTTAAATTTACCTTTGGAATATCCTGAGTTTGAGAATTTAGAGGGGATGAAGTGGAGAGGTAGAAAAATCTGTCAATCTAGTTCCCAGCTGGGGTTTGCTCATGCTTTTTAATGTGAAGTCAAGGCCAACCAAAAGATTCTACATCTCCTTTAATTTACGTCAGGACAGTTCATGAGTCATTGTGGGAAAGAGGACAAATCTGGGTGAATATAAATCCCAAACCTGACACAGGAATCCAAGCCCACCCTTCATGCTTTGATGGGGGGGAAAGTCATTTTTCATATTTGTTCATTTTATGTTTTAAAGCTAGTTTAAAACCATTGTATAAGATGTGTTTTATCCTCTTAAGTTGACAAATATACCTTCCTCAGAGTGTGGAAGAAGTCTGGTTTTTTCTTTTTTTTTAGAAGTCTGTATTTAAGAGCCTTCAGGTTCTGCCCCAGAAAGCTGACTTCTGGCTGCCCAAGAAACACTCAGTCCACATGTTCAGGTTCTGTCCATTCTCCTTACAAACAGGGGTCCCTTGTCCTCCACCCCCCTGGGCCTTATGAACTGCCCTTTGGAGAAAGGAGCCACTCTGTTTTTGCTTCTACTTAGATTTCAAGAGCTGAGGACTCCCCCTTGAAACCCAGAAACATGGTATTAACTGAGGCAGAACACTTCAAATCTACCCTGGCCAGAGTGACCTGGAAATTGAGCTGGGTCTGAGGTAGGCCTCACAATCATGCCCAACTTTTGTTTCTGGGCCCAGCTCCTTTTCCAAGGTAGGCTGTACAAGGCAAGTCCAGTCCCATGGCCAGTGAGTGGTGAAGGTCAGTGGTCTCTTGATTTCCTAAAGTAAGGCAAAGCTCCCGTAGGATGTTCGATTTCAGCAAAAGGCAAAGCACACAAAGGAAATGACTGAACAGAACGGGTGGCATTATGGTGGCCAAATGTTAAATCTCTGCTTTGGAGTGTAGAGGTTTCTCAAAATACTGAAAGTGGATCTGCCACAGGACACAGCAATCACACTCCTAGGTTTTAAATACCTCCAAAATATAAGAACACTAGTTTGAAAGGAAACCTGCAGTCCTGACTATTTGTAATAGCCAAGATATAGAAACAAACTACGCGCCCAAAAACAGATGAAAGGATCAAGAAAATGTGGTATAAATACATAGCGAATACTAATCAATGATCAAAAAAGATAAAATCATGCCATTTACAGCAACATGGGTGGAACTGGAAGCTTAATAAGTCAGAAAGATAACCCTTTGCACTCCGCTGTCCCCTTTCAGGGGACATCGGAATTCTAGCATATCACTCGGATGTCCCCTCTCAGGGGACATTGCAATTTATTAGTGATTATGGGGAATTGAGGTTATTTCAACGCAACTTTTTGAGACATGCATGTTTCCCTGAAGTTTTATCTTGAAATGGCACAAGAAATTAAATCAAAATATCGTAAAATGGTTCGGAGTGCAAAGGGATAAATACCAAATGGAGCCATTTACATGTGCAATATAGAAAAACCAAATAAAGGTCAGACTTTTAAAACCAACCCTTGAAAACTGACCATAGAGCTTCAGCTCTCAGAGAAGGAGAGGGAGAAAAAGGGTGAAAATAGGAGGATGGGAGTAGGTGAAACACAAAGCACTATGGGGAAGGATTCTGGATGCTTCAGCAGTAGGAGGGCTATGGTGACTGCATCTCAGCAGGGAATCCTATACTGTTAAAACACTTGCAAGGTTATAAAACAATATACAGTATAGATTCAATATTCAATAACAATATAGATAGATAGATAGATAGATAGATAGATAGATACAGATGGATAGATAGAAGTTTAAAAAAAAAATGAAGAATTCTGCTTTAGCTTCTGTGAAATGAAAGGCTTGCATTCCGTGGTCTCCAGATCCTTTGGGTGGGGGGAAGGCACACTGTATCCTATGATTTAATTTCATGCCCCAGGCTGTACTGTATCCCTGAAGTGAACAGGGTAGCCCCATTCCCACACAGTAACCGTCTGGTCCGTTTTCACAAGCCCCATGCACAAGGCGTCACCTCCCTGTCCTCTTCCTCTAAGAACTCACTTGGGTGCCAGGCCTCAGGAGGTCATTTTCAGAATCCACATTTCAGAAAAAAAACACAGGCCTTGGTGACCACAGTGTGGAGGGAGCCAGGCTGAGGCTTTGCCAGGAGCCACACTGTTGATCCTGGCAGGGTTTCTGCCCTGATGTGGACAGGGCAGGGAGGCCAGCCTCTCTCACTCCCCATGCCTGATCCCCTGCTGAGCAGAAAGGCCTGGCTTTCGAGAGACCCAGTGGGAGCCAAGCAGCTTGCCTCAGATGAGGAGTTTGTGGCCTGCGCCTTCAGCAACCCCCTCCACCAGCCCCCCACCCCCACCCCAGCCAGCCTTAATGTGCGCAGATGCGCTTGTACCCACAGACTCAGGACTGGGGGATTCAGCTGTAATCAGAGCCGGGCCAGTCAGGTCTTAATGAAAATTTGGATACTGCAGATCACACCTGGAGTACATGTCATATGAAATGAATGTAATGGGAGGACGTGTGAAGTATTAAATGGGGTTCACCACCTTTTCCCACCATCATGTCCTTGCCAGCTGGATTCTGACCAGAGTCTGACATTGTCCCTTGGGCTGGAGAAGAGTGACACGGGGAAGCTGGAAAATGAAGAGAGCGAAATCTGAGGTTTTCAGAAGCCTTGGGTTCAGGTATTTTAGGAGACTGAGATCCTCAGCCTTGACTAGTTCCTACCTTGTCCTCCAGCCCCTCTAGATAAAGGTGCCCTACACTAGGGAAGGAATTGTTGAGGAGAGAAAACAAGCAAGAAAATTCAAATTGACTGTGTGTATGATGTGCTTGAGGGAGGGGGATTCTGAACCTGGGACTGAGAGAGAAAAGAGAAATACATTCCTACTCTTGTGTTCCCTGATCAGAAATAATAATGTTCCCCAAGGGTTTGGTGTTCCCAGAGCAAAGTGACCCAGCAACTTGATTCCCAGGATCTTGGAGAAAAACTCCATGTCCACCTTGTGCTATCTGAGGGACAGACCTGGGAGAAGTTTATGGGGGCACCGGCAGGCCATTTTATCCCTCAAAGTGATCTGAATGAGATGTCACCTTCCCCCCCCCCCCCACAGTGGCTCTCTGATTAGGGAATGGACAATAGCAGAAAGAGAGGGCCTGTCAGAAGGGCCTGTCAGACAATAGCCTGGGACAAGGGCCTGTCAGGCAGAGTGCACACAAAGTAACCTGTATGGACCTGACAGATGGAGGCCAGAAGTCTTTGAACATATCAGGAGATGTCCCTGTGGCCTTGTGGCAGCCTAGGGCAATGACAGGATACTGGGTGTCAATGCAAATGAGCCACAAGTTAAAACCGGAAAGAGGACTGCTTTCCTCTCTGCATGCCACATCCTTGGATACACTCCCATGCTCTTCTCTTGGTTCCAGTGTTTGGGCGGTGAGTTTGTGTGGGTAATAGCGCATTTCTACGCATGTAATTTTATATTTTGTTTGACTTATAATTTTTTCAATATTATACTTTCACATTCTTATAGCCTCTCTCCCAGACTTAATAAATCAAACAGTACAGTCAAATAGACAAATCTGGACCTCTTATCTAGCCCCTCTTACTAGAATGGATGTGGGTATATGTCACCCTTTGTAATTGGTTGCAATTCCAAGACTTGAAAAACCCCACTTATTATCCTCTTTCCATAGGTGTTATCACTACCTTATCTATAAGGAAACTTGGGTTCCGAGAAGTAAGTCACCTGGCCTAGCACCACACAGCTAGTAGGTAGTAGAGGTAGGATTCCCAGTTCAAGGCTGCATGTTTTCATCACATCACACAAACTTCTCTACCACTAGAAGCCTGAGTCAAACATCAACTTATATATGAAGAAATAATCCAACATAGAGTAACTTCTCAGTACATACACATACATGTGTTTGTGCACGCCTGTGCAAGCATGCATACAAGGATGGAAAGGAAGAACATCACCCAATTGCTAACAAAATAGTTAAACCCCAGAAAGTAGCAGCTACTTTTCCCCATGCTTTCTCCATAGGCTTCCCAAATACAACACGCCCCACACTAACCTCATGTCAATTCTTCCACCACAGTCTTCTCTTCCTTCTGTAGTTCTGAATTTGGATGGCGGCAATCCCACCTGAATAATACCTCCTTCTCCTTCCAAATTAGACCCCAGAAAGTTTTTTTCTTTTTTTCTCTCTAATCTTTTTTCATCTAGTACCAAATTATTAGTCTTCAGAGCTGGAACATTCCTCAGAAAATCCTTTGTTTATTTCTTCTGCTGAAACTTAAGGTGGTCTTTGGACTTTCTCTTTGCTTAAATATTCCTTAAAATAATTTTCAAAAGCTATGTAATTCCTACATGTTATCAAGCATCCCTCTAAAATGCATCATCATAATTTCAATTATTTGCAAAAAAGTGAACCCAGTATATTAAGAATACTGATATTTAAAAAGAAATATATCATTACCCTTCAAAATATATTCTCTTTAAGATGCGGTATAGATATACAATGGAATATTATTCAGCAATCAAAAAAAGATAAACTCATGCCATTCGCAGTAACATGGATGGAACTAGAAGGAATTATGCTCAGTGAAATAAGCCAGAAGGAAAAAGAAAAATATCGGATGGTTTCACTTATAACAGGAATATAGGGGAACCAAATAAGACATCAGTGTAAAAAAAAAATAATAACAGTACAAACCACAATAAAGCAAAAACAGACAATTATAAACCAGAGACATCCTGCAGGGGAGAAGGAGGGAGAGGGGTGAGAGGGAGGGAGGGATGGAGGAGCACAGGGGACTGTGGTGATGGTACCTGGGTGCCTTGGGGAAGGAAACTCTAGGGGGACTCAATCTGAGGGGGTGGGGGGAAACAAATATTGTCTAAAATTGTAAAAAAATGATAAATGTTAAAATAAAAAATAAAATAAAATATATCCTCTTTAAAATACTTGTGATTGATACCCATCATCATTTTCAAGAATTCCTATTTCAACAAATGATGTTTGTACAGAAGAATGTCTACGTGAAATAATTAGAAGCTCATCCTCTATACCTCATTTATTACATAATAATTAACTCAAAATTATTATAGGGGGCCTCCCCGGCACAAGGGGTTAAGACACAACCTATGAAGCTGTCTGCAGCCATTGCAGCACGAGTTTAATCCCCGGCCAGGGAGCTACCCACATGGTGCAGCAAACCTTTTCTGACTGGCCCGTTGCTCCCCTCAGCAGTGCATTTCAGTCAATCTGCCTGTTCTGTTCCCCACTCTGTCTCTGTTGAATCCTCTCACCCCTCACACCTCTGGCCTGTACCCCAGTACTTTCTTTTTTTTTTTTTTAAAGATTTATTTATTTATTTATATAAGCACTGGGTACAGTCAGAAGCGAGGGAGCGTGAGAGAATTCACCAGAGCCAGAGCGGGAAGCAGAGCAGCAGAAGGACTGAAGTACACTGCTGAGGGGAGCAGCGGGCAGCAGGAGAGGTCTGTGTGCCATCTGGGACCCTCCTCCAGTGGCCGGGGAGCAGCCGGGGAGCAGCCGGTGATCAAACCGGCGCTGCAGAGGCTGTGGGCAGCTTCACAACCCAGCGCTCAACCGCTGCGCCACAGGGGGGGCCCTGTACCCCAGTTCTTGTATGCATAAATAAATAAATCTTTAAAAAAATTATCATAGACCTAAATGTAGAACTTAAAATTGTAAACTTCCAGGAGAAAATATCTGTAATGTTAGGCTAGGGGAAGTGACTTTAGTTGTGACAGCAAAAGCATAATCCTTAAAAGAAAAAAAAGTGATGAATTATATGCTCTTATCAAAATTTTAAAATTTTGCTCTGTGAAAGGCAGTTAAAAGGATGAGCTACATGGATTGGAAGAATAAACATTATTAAAATGGCCATCCTACCAAAAGCAATATACCGATTCAATGCTATTCCAATCAAAATTTCAATGTCATTCTTCAAAGAAATAGAACAATTATTGATGAAATTCATATGGAATCACCAAAAACCCCGAATAGCCAAAGCTCTACTGAAAAAAAAATAAGGAAATGGAGGCATCACACTCCCAGACTTCAAACTATACTACAAAGCCATAATCATCAAAACTGCATGGTATTGGAACAAGAACAGACATACAGACCAATGGAATCGAATAGAAAATCCAGAAATAAACCCACAGATTTATGGTCAACTAATCTTTGACAAAGGAGCAAAGACTATGCATTGGAGCAAAGAAAGTCTGTTCAATAAATGGTGCTGGGAAAACTGGGTTGCTACATGCAAAAGAATGAAGCTTGACCACTACCTCACACCATACACAAAAATCAACTCAAAATGGATTAAAGAACTAGACATAAGACCTGAAACCATAAAATACATAGAAGGAAATATAGGTGAAATACTATGTGATTTGCACATCAAAGACATCTTTACAGACACATCACCCAAAGCAGTGATAGTGAAGGCAAAGATAAACAGCTGGGACTACATCAAATTAAAGAGCTTCTGCACAGCAAAAGAGACAATAAAAAAAACAAAGAGAAACCCCACCAACTGGGAGAACATTTTTGCACCCAACACTAATGATAAAGGACTGATCACAAAAATCTGCAAAGAGCTGATGAGACTCAACAACAACAAAGAAAATAACCCAGTCAAAAAATGGGCAGAAGAGCTAAAAAGAAACTTCTCTGAAGAGGAAATGCAAATGGCCAACAGACATATGAAAAAATGTTCAACATCACTTGTCATCAGGGAAATGCAAATCAAAACTACCATGAGATACCATCTTACACCAGTGAGAATGGCACATATTAAAAAAACTAGCAACAACAAATGTTGGCGAGGTTGTGGAGAAAAAGGAACTCTTCTGCACTGCTGGTGGGAGTGCAAACTGGTCCAACCACTATGGAGAGCTGTGTGGAGATTTCTGGACCTACTAAACATAGAGCTTCCACAGGATCCATCAATTCTACTCCTAGGTATTTACCCAAAGGACACAGAAACATCAATTCCAAAGAACACCTGCACCCCTATGTTTATAGCAGCACTATTTACAATAGCTAAGCTTTGGAAACAGCCCAAATGCCCAAAAATAGATGACTGGATCAAGAAGATGTGGTACATAGATACCATGGAATATTACTCAGCATTCAAAAAAGATAAACACGTGCAATTTGCAGCAACATGGATGGCGCTGGAAGGGATCATGCTCAGCGAAATAAGCCAAAAAGAAAAAGAAAAATACCGGATGGTCTCACTCATAGCAGGAATCTAGAAAACTTAAATAAGGGATCAGGAAAATGAATAACTATAAGAAAGTGAAAATCAAAATCAACAAAAAACTATGAACCAGAGACACTTTTTGGGGGGTGGGGGCCGGGAGGGCAGGGATTGGGGTCAGAATGGGGCATTTGCAGTTGTATGGGGGAATATAAAAATAAAATTTATTATTTTTAAAATAAATATATAAATAAAATGCCCTCCAAAAAATGACAAAAAAAAAAAAGAAAAGAAAAAAGTTCAAAACTCTTATCAGTCTGGCTCACCCTTGAAGTGATGCAGAAAAATCCAAATTCCTGTGAGAAAATGAAATCAAGAATCTCTCCATGTCTGTTGCTGCCAGAAGGCAGTTACAGGAAGCTCAAAACCGAGCACCCAAAATCAAATTTCACAAGCAGAGGTAGATAATGTTCAATGTCTTGCCTGCCTTTATGGACACACAGTGATGACAGTGTCTGAGTCTGAGCAACCGGGCAAGTTTGACCCTTTAAAACCTACAAATGAAAACCAGAATACTTGTCAAAAATGAATTCTTTGATTGCTATTTGATGTAAGAAAATAACTATCCCCTTCTTTCCTAAGCGGAATATTCTTACTCAACGTCATGCCTGGTGGAGCAGATCTCTCAGTAAAATCTGTCAGATTGTTCTGGGCCTGAATCCTCACTTTGAAAATCTAATAAACTCTGTCTAACTATCAAAAAAAAAAAAAAAAAGGATGAGCTAAAGACAAGCCACTGACTTGGAGAAAATATTTGTAAATCATATGTCTGACAAAGGACTATATCTCTAAAAGCCCAGAACACTTAAAAATAATAAAATTTTGATAAAACATTTATAGACACTTCATTCAAAAAAATGAAAGCTGCATGGATGGCAAGTAAGCCCATGAAAAGATGCTCAATGTCATTAAGAAAGTGCAAACTGAAAATACTATGCAGTACCATAAGACACATTAATAGAATGGCTAAAATTAAAAAACAAAATCCCCAAACTGATAAAATGCTGGTAAAGATGTGAAGCAACTGGAAAGCTAATGTATTGTTATGAGAATGTATCGTGGCACAGTCTTGACAGTTTCTTTTACAGTTAAACATGTTACTTACTGTATAATTCAGCAATATCACTTGCAGGTATTTACCTAAGTGAGATGAAGACCTACGTTCACAGAATCACCTGTCTGTATGCAGCTGTCTGTATGCAGCCTTAGTCATAATGGCCCCAAATCAGAAACAACTCAAATGTCCTTCAACTGGTAAATGGACAAGCAAACTATCACTTAACCATACAAAGGACTACTATGTAGGAGAAAGAAAAGAACTACTGATGAGCACAGTAACAGGGTTGAAACAGTACTTTAAAGGTGGTATGATTTAATACACAGTTGACACTCTGTATCTGTGGGTTACATATCTGAATAAAACCAACAATATGACAACATGTAATTAGGCCTATCATGGTCACATCTGTACTGAAGTTGCACAGACTTTTTTTCTTGTCATTATCCCCTAATCAATATAGCACAACTCTTTACTTAGCTTCACATTGCTATGATTATGCTAGGTATAAGTACCTGACATGATTTAAAATATGAAAACATTGATCCTAATGCATACTGGAAGATTATATAATGTTACAATGCAACATTACTTTATTAAAAATATCAGGTATAATGGAAGGATGTGCCTAACAGTGTACATGCAAATACTATGCCATTTTATATAAGGAACTGGAGCATTCATGGATATTGGTATCTTGTGGGGGCCCTGGACTATTCCCCCATGGATATAAGGGACGACTGTATTTGTGTATTTGGGAAATACACTATTCCAAGTAATAGTATTGGGAAGGGACAAGAATGTCTCACTGTATCACCCTTTGATGCTGCACTTACCAATGGTTGGAGTTGAGAGAAGACCAAAACACAAAGGAGTAATATATGACAGTCTTGGGGGTGATGCAGCTGTTCTGCATCTTGATTGTGCTGATGAATTATAAATTACAAGAGGGAATTTCACAGTACATCATGAAAAAAATACTTATACATCTAAACGAACTATATACTTTTCAATAATTAAAGATTTTTATATCATTCCTTTTCTTCTTTAAATCTGCATTTCCAGTTTACCTCCCCCAATAATTTCATCCAAACATGGTATTTTTAATATGTGGAGGTCTTTTATTGACAGTCCCATTATCCTTCTCTTTCATGAAGTATACATAAATTGAAATTTTTTTTTAAGAGACATGTTATTTATTTATTTATTTGTTTGTTTGTTTGTTTGTTTTGTTTATACATGCACTGGGTACAGTCAGAAGCACAGGAGGGTGAGAGAATTCACCAGAGCGGGGAGCAGAACAGGCAGAAGGACCGAGGTACACTGCTGAGGGGAGCAGCGGGCGGCAGGAGAGGTCTGTGCGCCATGTGGGACCCTCCTCTGGTGGCCGGGGAGCAGCTGGGGATCGAACCAGCGCCGCAGAGGCTGCGGGCAGCTTTGCAACCCAGCGCTCAACCGCTGCGCCACTGGGGAGGCCCCATAAATTGAAATTTTTTAAAAATTAAAAATTTCATTATATGACTTAACAATAACTAATTTAAGAAATGCTGGTTCCAGTTATTTCTACTATTAAAAAGAGTTCAAAATGGAACAAAAACACAGTAAGTACATTCTAAATTTTGATAACTAGTAAATAAATGATATATATAAATGACAATTTATATAAAAAGTAAACATTTTTTAGAAATGTTTCTCCAAATGAGGGTGGCTGTTTATATTTTGAAGTGTCCTTCTGTCCATTTTCTCTTCCTGCCCCAACTCTTTTGATGCTGGAACATTAGTAAGGCTTTAGGTGGGGGAAGGGATGCTTTTCTTTCATGAAGTAGACAAAGGGTAACTATAAGAGGAGCAGTGTAGCCAATAACGGTGTGTTCCAGGCTCACCAGCTTGAGGAAACACAACTGGAGGCTGCAGAGCTTATCTGCTGGGGCGGCTCTTAGAATCCGTAAACACCTGCCACCTTGGAGTTCAGCCTCCTCCACTTGGCTCTGGCCCGGTTAACCTCTTTCATCCCTAGTCTCTTGTCTCCAGTCTTAGCTCCTCCAATCCGTCCCCCATTCAGCCATCAAGCTTAGCTCTCTGAATAACAAAATTCACAATTTTCCTCTTTGGCTTACAAAACTCATTGCCAAAACGTCCTTCCCCTCACCCTCCCAGCCGCCACACGCCAAGGCCCTCTATCTACCATATCCAAATGCCCTAGCTGCTTCCTTACTGGTCTGATCACAAACACCCCGATTATATCCTTATCTGCCCCCACATCTACCTTCATCCTCTGTTTCCCCTTCTGGTCTGAGTACTTTGAGAGCGTGTTCCCTACATTTCTCAGCTCTGGATTCCTGAGCCTAATGGAGTGCCTGTCACTTAACAGGCTTGTGGGGAGTAAATCGCCATAAAACGTTTCGTTGTGGAGGAGAAAGAGACAGAGAGAACATATACCTATCAAACATTAAGGTTTATAGAACCCTAAAATGATTGGTCCAGGCCTGTGTGGCATTTTAATATTTTTATGGGAAGGATATGCCAGATGTGGGTCTTGCCCTTTTGGGCTGTAAAGACTGATTGGGAAGGGGCCATGTGTGTGTTCTCTCCATTTCTTCACACAGGGTGGGCTCTAAATATATATTAAATGACAATGAATTGCCAGAGGGTTAGGCTGGTTTGTTAATCTTGGCACTTGGCTTAACCATGGTGATGTTAATAATGAAATTCTCTTTTTGAACACAGCCCCTTTTCATCCACCATATGACATAATGTGGCTTTGAAGTTTTATTTTATGAAGGAGACAACAAAAAGAACGTTAGTGTTCTAAAGCTCCGATACAGTATTTCCCCTCAATGCATCTTTTCATTGTACTGCCATGCAAGATGCTGGGTTGGGGCAGAGAGAGGCCTCTCCTGCTCTGCCCCACAAGGAGACTGAGTGAAGAGGACAATTGCCATGCCTCTGGCAGCGTGCACAGTGGTGCAACGGCCTCTGCCTGCCTGGGATGCCTGCATGCTGTGCCTTGGACTCGGAATCAGGTTCGTGCCACTGTCAGGGGCCAGATCAGTCTCAGAGGGAGGCGAATGTCAGGGAGTCAAGTGACAGCATCAGTCACCAGCCCTCATGGTGGGATCAAGGTTCAACCACAGAATCCTTGGGGCTCCCGGCTCCCGCCCCCGACGGGAGGCTGACTGGCATCCTTACCATATTTCAGTTTTACTCATTGTAAAAAACCACAAGTCTTTATTCAATTTGGCATCTCCATGGCCTCTCCGGATAATGTGTCACAGACACATTGCGACCTTCTGGAAGCCCTGAGGCTCCCTGGCAAGGTGAATGAGGGAAGTCATTAGTCCAGGCAGCCACAGGCCCACGCGTGAGTACCATCCACTCTCAGCTTGACCTTCCTTCTAGTTACAGGCAATAGTTGCCTTTGACCAGTCTCTCTTATTTCTGAGATTCTGAGAAGCTTTAGAAGGCTCAGTGCATAAGATATAAGCTGTGTGGATGGAATGAGTTCAGAAATTCAAGTAGAGAGATATGCTGACTTTTTAGTTGAAAGAAGACAGAGGCCCAGGGGATGTGGCAGAGGGTAACAGAGAAAGAGCTGAGTATTCAATACTGAAAAAAAAACTTGCTTCCCTCTCCTTTGGTGGGAAGTAGCATTAACACCTGCCCTCAGAAGAAAGGAAGGGAACAGAGAGGCATTCTGCTGTCTGGGTTTGGTGTGCAGGCAGTGGCAGCTGGGAAAAAAGGGGGTAGATTTAGAGAAGTGGGGGAGCAAAGGGGAGGCAGCCTTCCAGAGGGTGCAAGTGCCCAATATCTTAGCCCTTCCAGGTCCTGGTCTCCAGAATTAGGAAGATACTGCTCTCCTGGGAGAGGGGCTCATGCTGAGGGGGAGGCAGGACTAAGTGTGCGCCCAGTGGCCAAGGAAAATGTGAGTGATCACCATGGTAGGAGCTGTGACAAGAAAATCTGACTGGCATGCTGCCAGGCCTCTTCTATCAGCCCACTTCTGATGGCAGGATTTCCAGAACCATAGCGCCACATGTATCTCTTTTTCTCCTTCCTCCCACATTCACTCTGAATGCCATAATATGAGCTCTGACCTGAGCACGAGGCTCTAAGAAGTTGAAAGCTCTTGTGTTAAGGAGTCTAAGGGAAGAAAGGTTTGGGACATGAAAGAGACTCACAAGCTCTGGTCAAGATGGCGGGACCACAGGAATGATCTGAATAGATACTTTTATTCTACAGATGAGGAAGGCCAAACAACTCAAAAGTTTCTTGCCTGGGTCACAAGGTGAATTAGAACAAGACTTTATGCTTAGCAATTGCTAATTCAACAAAATCCCTTCACCAGTCTGCAGTCTGTTTTAGCACTGGGTCCACATTGAACTTGTATGTGGAGGGTGGGGGGTGGGAGAGGGAGAGGAAAAAAAAAAACAAAAAAAAAAAAAAGGGAGAAAGGTGAGGGAGGGAGAAGAGGGAGGGAGAGGGGAGAGAGAAGCTAGAGAGTGAAGAGACATGGAGATGGCCTGCCAGAGGGCCCAGGGCACACCCACATACCCTACTAGCTGATCTATACATATCCACAGCCATGACATTCTTGGCCATTGGTTGCTCTCTGACCTCATAACACATACAATCCCAGCCTGGCTGTGGCGAGGGACAAATACAGCTCCGTTTGTGTTTCTGGTTCCTTTGATGAGGCTGACTCATTGACTTCCCAAGCTGCTGGCTAGCCTAGGGAATGGTTCACTTCCCCTGGAAGGAGCCACTGACTCCTAATACTTTTATGGCCCTTGCTTGTAGATCAGACCCAGGCTTGTCCCAATTATCTGTGATTTGAAAATATCGATTCAGATTCCTGCCGTGAGTGGGGATGAATCTTTTCTGCAGTCCTGTTGTACATGAGACGTGCTTTGGTGCTGCAAAATTCATTGCAGCCACATACCTCACTTAACACCATCTTTAGGGTCTAATTGTCATTCACAGACAGACAATACAAAGAAAGATGGGAGGTTAACTTATTAGCACCCATTACCTATACTGTTTAAAACAGATTTTTTTAAAAGCTATAAACATTCATCAGAGATATTAATGCCAACTCAGAGACAATTAACACATGTAGCACCTCACTATGCTGAATCTCAATTATGCTTCATTTGCACCAAGGCATTGAGATTTGGTTTTTGCTAAACTGTGCTATTGGCTGACCTTGCCAGGATTAGGTCATTAAACACCAGTAATTCTTACCCAGATTCTCTGCAGACACTACATGTTTGAGTAATCATTTATTTTACTATCCCTCTTTGCTAAAGCATCTGTTGTAGGTGGCACTGTTCCAATTCCACTTTATCAACAAATTAAACTTTCCCAGGAACAAAGAGTATCCCTAAAATTTCTTGAACTTTTCTGGGCACATGGACAACCACAGATGGTTAAAGCTGAAGGGCGTCTAATGCTACCAAAAATGGGTGTTCTCAATCCTGTATGGTGGTCTCCCTGGTTTGCAATGGGGGCAGCATCCCACATACCACAAAGAATGTGATATACAGATGGGGATACAAGCATCTCATGGGCAGGACTCACTTGCAGGCACTATTACAGATAATGCAAGAAATGTGTGGAAACACTAACTCTTTAAACCTCAAATTGTCCCACAATTTATTCCTGGAGACTGAAATACTTTCTCCCTCCCTCCCAGCCCACCCCAAAACGCATTATCGTGGTTCTCATTATTAAATATTTATCCAAAAGCTTTTACAAAATGTCCTTTTAAACATTCATCTCACTTAGGTAAAACACACCCTACTTCATTTTCTGATTCCAGCTTGATTTTTAACCAAATCTCAATGCCTATAAGGTATAGTCCTATACCAGACTATAGGACTTCTTACTGTGTGCCCTTCCCCCTGTCGCTGCACCAAGAATAACAAGAGGAAAAATAATTCACAATTCTGAAGATATCCAAAATGAATTTTGGAGATGGAAGTCCACACCCATCCCGGATTGGGAAAAAGCCCATGCGTTTCCAAGGCTCATACTTTGCTTTCCTTTAATCAAGGTATAATTTGAGTGTGTCCTTAAGAATTTTCACTTTTCTAAAAAGTTTGGAGAACAAGGGGCTGGTATGACTTTCTTCAGGGAGCTGACATTTCTGGGTTGGCAGTGGTTAAGTGCTGTTTGGCATTACTTGATGACTGAGGTGTAGGAAAAAATCAGCCAAGTCACTGAATAAATTAATTTTGACACACAACACTAAAGAGAGTTGGAGGTCACACCAAAAGAATTTCTTCCACCTTTTCTAACCTAGTCTTTCTCCATATGGAGAGAAGAGGGAGACAATCACTCATTTGAGGCTCTTGATCTCAACATGGGAGAGTGTTAACTGTAGGAAACCAGTGATCAGCAGGGAGTAAAGGTGTCTAGCGCCTTCTCTATGCCTGACTCTGTAAGGACTTGTAAAAATCTTTCTTCCATTTGACACAGGGAGTATTTTGGGGAGGTAAATAATAACCCCTACTTTGTCACTGAAGTGAAATAATTTGTCAAGATCATGAGCCACGGAGAGAGCACATGTTAGAGCCACACCTTTAACCCTTGTGCCTAATTCTGGAGCCCACTGTCTGTTCTTTCTGACACTGCCCAGGGTTCGCCCAGATGTTAGATGAGAGATTTCTTCATATCCAGTGAATTAACAGTGAATTAGTTCACTGATGAACTCCATTTCTTCAATGCTCACTGAAGAACTCTGTATCTTTGAGGTGCTCAGAATTTACCCACATGTAATGCACAGATTCAAGTCAATTGCCCCAAATGCAAATAAACCACTTGAAAAGCAGTTTTGGAATTTAGAAGTGGTGATGAAATACTCCCTCCTAGCCAAAGGCACTGCTATAAAGTGGGTATGTGTCTTCCTGTGCCCCCCTGTTCTTATGTTGAAATCTACTCCCCAGTATTTGGAGGAAGGAACTGTTGAGTGGAGGACAAATACCCTCATGAATGGGATGTAAGAGGCCCTCCCCGAAGGCCCCCTTGGCCTTTCTACCCTTAGAAAACACCACTGTCTATGGACCAGGAAGCAGGCTCTGACCAGATGCAGAATCTGCTGACATCTTCATTTGGACTTTCCAGGCATCAGAACTGTGACAAATACATTTCTGTTGTTTACAAGCCACCCAGTCTGTGGTGTTTCTGTAACAGCAACCTGGACTGAGATAGGGACATACATGTTCTGATCCTCTGCCAGGAGAGAAGATTTTTTTAGATCTTGGCTCAAGGGGCTAAAGGGGAGCTGTATGTTGTTTTAGTCTATCAGTGACTTCTTTCTGGAGTTGAGGAGTTAATATCTTTGTGCATCAATTTTGTAATGGTCAAAAGGGGTAGAGAAAGAAAATCCTAAAATCATTTGGAGTCCTGCAGAAGAGGCTCCCTACTTTCTTTAAGGATCACAATTTCCAAATCTGAGCTCTCACCAGCCTTGAGAGAAGGGCTTCCCTTTGGCCCCTCTAAAGAGCCCCCCCATGCCTTTGGGGGGATCCTCTGTGGATGAGCTTGGAAAGCAGTCAGATGGCCTTGGTTCTCTGGAGCATGTAAACCAAGTGTTTCTCTCAGTTTGACAGATTACTTCTACTCTCTCCAGTACAGGTTGAATACACACAGAAGTGTTCACAACCCCCATGTAAAAATCTTTTCAGAACAAAAATACCTAAAAAAAAAAGAAGGCAATACCACAACGGAAATGATCTTTGTCATCTGTTTCTTGTTATTTTCTTATCTGTTTCTCATCCTTCATTTTGAAAGGGGAAGTTTTATTTTTAGACTCTTGTCTTTCTGATGAGGGTTCTTGCTGTGGTTTTCCATACATTTTCAGCACCATTCTTGTCTGTCCACTCTTAACGGGGGATTCTTTGGAGTATTAACCTGGCTGCTTGGGTTTAAGTGCTGGAGGCGCAACCCAGTGCCTGCAGAGAGAGAGCCTCATGTTCACAAGCAAAGTGGTGGGACTCGTTGCTCCACTCAGCATTTCCCACGGGCCACACTTCTGGACAATTTTACTTATTGAGCCATTTTTTTCTGGCACATCTGATTCATGACTATCCCAGGGGGAGTCAATGTCTCACCACCCCTTTTGGAAGAAACACCTTTTGATTTAGGAGCAGATTGGAGGGGGCTCTCTTTTGTTACTGGTTTAAAAAACCAGGACTGGAGAAGACATACAATGGGAGGTGGGTTACTGGGATACTTACTAAATGCTGAATTGTTAACTAGCTTTCCAAAATATATCCCTTCTTTCTTCCTTAAAAGTTACTAGTTCTCGTTCTTATAAATTATCTTACTTTACACATTATGCTGATGCTCTTTACCCTGTTTTTTTTTTCCTGTGTGAAAGGATAACCACATGGTGGTGATGTTTTTCTGATCCAAATGTCTTGAACCTCTTTTTTCTCTTTGTATATATTCAAAGGCTATGACGAACCAGATGAGTTGTGGTTCGTTTCAAGGGCCTGACTCATGTTCTGCCTGTGAAATGAATGTGTGGAGCAGTGAAGGACTCTGAAAGCAAAGTGGCCCTTTGGGGAAATCTTGTGTTTGCATTACATTTTCTTAGCTCAGTAAAGCCCACATGACTTCTAAATATTATGATTACTCATTGGAGATGGCAATTAGGAGAAAGTACTTTTTTTCTGTCCATTTATTGGAACATTTTGATTCTAAAGCAAGCTGCACTATAGTGCAACAGCTGCGTGGTGGTCAAATATAATCTAATGAGACTCATATCGACCTGGTGGAAGGGGCGATTTAAGTTTCTAACTTGGAAGAAATGTACAGTGGTTTAAAGATATTCTTTCCAACAGACTCTTTGTGGAGACCCTATCAGGGCAACTGAAAGGGGATATCCTAAAATTGCTTGGCATTTTCACAATGTCATAGATTAAGTGACAGCAAAGGCTGCCCCGCCTCTGGGGAAAGTCTGTTTTACCCCTGGCAGAGGATAGCAATGACAGTTATTGGCAGGCTCAGTCACCATTTAGGGACAATCTTTACCCCAACATGGGGCTTGACGTCTTCTATTTTTGCTTTACTATCCCACTCCTATCTCACCAATACTTTGTTGGAGCTTGATCTGAGATCTATCAGAAACACCTCCCTTCCAAAACCTCCAACATGGCTTCCTTGGAGACCTGCAGAGACCTTTCTCTGTGGACAGCTGACAGGGGAGCCAGCTAAAGGGGAGACTGGTCCATCTCATTTTTTGCATAAAGACCTGTAATGGCGTCCAACCGCACTCAAAATAAGATTGAACTCTAAGAAAACTCAATCTCTTTATCAAGGTCTCAAGTCTCTTCACACCAATCTCTCCAGCATCCTGCTCTTTCCCTCTGTTCCCTGCATTCTACTCTTTTACTCACTTGCTCCCAAGAACATTCCAACTTCAATCCTACTTCAAGTCCTTTAACATTTGCTGTTCTCTCAGCTTGGAAGTTCTTTCCCCAGGTTGTAATGACTTTTTGACATATAGGCCTCACCTCCTCTGTCCTGACTTAGCCACTCTCTGCAAGGGTCTTTTGGATTTTTTTTCATACTGGAAACTCAGGACTTAAAGGTCTGCATGATGTAGGTCTTTAATATTTTTCGGTGAATGAAGACAGAAGCACATATTCATTGGTACATACAGAAGATGGTAAACTGGAGAGAAAGGGTCTTACTGCCTATTCACACTGTAGTTTCACTCCAAATTTCATTTATTTAAGAAATATCTGGTTGCTTACTAAGTGCTAGGCTCTGTTCTAGGTCATAGCAATAGAACATACACTAAACAAGGCTGTGCCCATGTCATTTCAGAATAAGAACACAGAACAAATATATAGATGGCAGATGGTTGAAAGTGCAGTGAAAAACTCTAAAATATATTAAGAAAACAGCAAATCTCAGAGCAGGCATGAGAATTGGCTGTTTTTTATAATAAAGGGTGATCAGGAAAGGCTTATCATGAGGTAACATTTGAACAGAACAAGACATGTGGCTAGCTGTAGGGAGGGGGTTCCAGGCAGGGCACAGCCACAGATTCTAAGCAAAAGTCAGTCTGGCATCTTCCAAGAACATCAAGAGGTCAGTAGCAGCAGGTGTGGAGTGAGAGAAGGGGGAGTAACAGGAGAGAAATGAGAATTGGTAAAGTTGGGGAGATCATAGAGCACCCTGAGGACCACTATAAGGAAAGTGGTTTTACTCTCTGCGATACGAGAAGCTGCAAGAAAGATTTGAAAAGTGTAGAAATGTGATCAGACTAACATGTTTAATGGATCACTTTGACTCTGAGGTGAACAGATTGCAGGGTGAGACCAAGGTAGAAGCAGGGAAGGCAGTGGAGGGCTGTTGCATTAATTCCAGAGAGAAAAGACAGTGGTTTCAGCTCCATCCAGTCCTAAAGTTCTATCTGCACCTGGAATGTGACAGAAGTAAGTACCAGATTTTTCTTCTACGTTTGCAAAGACTCATGAGTAGTGGAATGAGCATCAGGATTTATAAACAAGTTAACTCATATGGATTGTCAGGTTTAGCCTGAGGAGGACAAGAAATCACCCCCAGATGGCTTCTCCAACAATTATTATGCTTTATCACATGACACTTAAATGTGTAAATGAGTAGATTTCCATTTTTGTGTTAGTTATAGCAAAAAGTCTTTACTACATAATGACTCACACTACTACCACCACCACCAGGCCTCGGAGCAGCCCACATGGTGAGCAGACCTCTCCTGTCTCGCCCGCTGCGCCCCTCAGCAGTGTATTTCATCGGTCTGTCTGTACTGTTCCCTGCTCTGTCTCTGGTGAATCCTCTCACCCTCCCACGCATCTGGCCTGTACCCCAGCTCTTGTATAAATAAAAAATAAATAAATCTTAAAAAAAAAGAACTAGATCACCTAAATAGACCAATTGCTAGCAGTGAAATTGAAATGGTCATCAAAACCCTCCCCAAAAACAAAAGCCCAGGACCTGATGGATTTACAAATGAATTCTATCAAACATTCAGAAATGAATTAGTGCCTATCCTTCATAAACTCTTCAAAAAATTGAGAAGGAAGGGATAATACCAAACACATTCTAGGAAGCCAACATTACACTAAAACCAAAACTGAACAAGGAAACCACAAAAAAAGAAAACTACAGGCCAATCTCTCTAATGAACGCTGATGCAAAAATCCTCAACAAAATTTTAGCTATCAGAATTCTACAATATATCCATAAGATAATTCACCACGACCAAGTAGGATTTATTCCAGGGACACAAGGATGGTTCAACATCCAAAAATCAATAGATGTAATCCAACACATCAGCAAAAAGAAATATGAAAAACGTATGATAATATCAATAGATGCTGAGAAAGCTTTCGACAAAGTGCAACACCCATTCATGAAAAAGGCCCTTGAAATTCTCGAGATACAAGGAACATTCCTCAACATCATAAAGGCCATATATGACAAGCCCATAGCCAATATCATTCTCAATGGTGAAAAGCTGAAAGCATTTCCATTAAGATCTGGAACAAGACAAGGATGTCCACTCTCACCACTGCTTTTCAATATAATACTGGAAGTCCTAGCCTGAGCAATAAGACAAGAGAAAGACATACAAGGAATCCAAACAGGGAAGGAAAAAGTCAAACTATAACTATTTGCAGATGATATGATAATATACATAGAGAACCCCAAAAACTCCACAGGAAAACTAATCAAGCTCATCAATCAGTTCAGTAAAATAGCAGGATACAAAATCAACACACAAAAATCAGTAGGCTTCCTATACACAAACAATAAATCTGAAGAAGAAGAAATCAAGAAAACCATCCCTTTTATTATTGAAACAAACAAAAAAATCAAATACTTGGGAATAAACCTAACAAAAGAAGTAAAGGACCTATACAAAGAAAACTATAAAACATTGTTAAAAGAAATAGAAGAAGACACAAAGAAATGGAAAGACATTCCCTGCTCATGGGTTGGAAGAATTAACATCATCAAAATGGCCATACTACCAAAAGCAATATACAGATTCAATGCTATTACAATAAAAATTTCAATGACATTCTTCATTAAATATTGATGAAATTCATATGGAGCCACTGAAAACCCCAAATAGCCAAAGCTCTCCTGAAAAAAAAAAAAAAGAAGGGAATGGAGGCATCACACGCTCAGATTTCAAACTATACTACAAAGCCATAATAATCAAAACTGCATGGTATTGGAACAAGAACAGACACACAGATCAATGGAACCGAATAGAAAACCCAGAAATAAACCCACAGATTTACAGTCAACTGATCTTTGACAAAGGAGCAAAGAAATGCAACAGAACAAAGAAAGTTTGTTCAATAAATGGTGCTGGGAAAACTGGGTCGCTACATGCAAAAGAATGAAGCTTGACTACTACCTCACCCCATGCACAAAAACCAACTCAAAATGGATTAAAGAACTAGACATAAGACCTGAAACCATAAAATATACAGAAGGAAATACAGTTGAACACTACATGACATACACCTCCGTAACATCTTTAAAGACTCATCACCCAAAGTAGTGATAGCGAAGGCAAAGATAAACAGATGGGACTACATCAAATTAAAGAGCTTCTATATAGCAAAAGAGACAGTAACCAAAACAAACAGACACCCGACCGACTGGGAGAAAACTTTTGCACACAACACTAATGATAAAGGACTGATCACAAAAATCTACAAAGAGCTAGAGAGTCTCAACAAAAACAAAGCAAATAATCCAGTCAAAAAATGGGCAGAAGAGCTAAAAAGGAATTTCTTCCAAGAGGAAATGCAAATGGGCAACAGGAATATGAAAAAATGTTCAGCATTACTTGCAATCAGGGAAATGCAAATCAAAACTACAATGAGATACCATCTCACACCAGTGAGAATGGCACATATTAAAAAAACTAGCAACAACAAATGTTGGAGAGGATGCAGAGAAAAAGGAACTCTCCTGCACTGCTGGTGGGAGTGCAAACTGTTCCAACCACTATGGAAAGCTGTGTGGAGATTCCTCAACCTAATAAAGATGGGGTTTCCATATGACCCAGCAATTCCACTCCTAGGTATTTACCCAAAGGACACAGAATCATTAATTCCAAAGGGCACCTGCACCCCTATGTTTATAGCAGCACTATTTACAATAGCTAAGCTATGGAAACAACCCAAATGCCCAAAAATAGATGACTGGATCAAGAAGATGTGGTACATATATCCAATGGAATACCACTCAGCAATCAAAAAAGATAAACTCATGCCATTTGCAGCAACATGGATGGAGCTGGAAGGGATCATGTGCAGCAAAATAAGCCAGAAAATAAAAGAAAAATACCAGATGGTCTCACTCATAGCAGGAATTTAGAAAACCTAAATAAGGGACCAGGAAAAAGAATAATTAATACAAAGTAAAAATCAAAATCAACAAGCAACTATAAACCAGAGACACACTACAGGGGGGAGTGGGGATAGGAGGGATTCTGGTCAAAATAAGGGGAGTGGGAATTATATGGGGACTATAACCAAGATGAAAATGCACACATTGTGCAAAAATGAAAAATGATGTAAAAATACATAAAATAAAATATAATAAAAATAATTAAGATAACACTGGCTTACAATGATTGACTTTTTTATTATTTTTTTTAATTTTATAGAGGCATGTTTATTTATATTTATTTATTTGGTTTATACATGCACCGGGTACAGTCAGAAGCACGGGAGGGTGAGAGAATTCACCAGAGCCAGAGTGGGGAGCAGAGCAGGCAGAAGGACCGAAGTACACTGCTGAGGGGAGCAGCGGGCCGCAGGAGAGGTCTGCGCGCCATGTGGGACCCTCCTCCGGTGGCTGGGGAGCAGCTGGGGATCGAACCGGTGCCGCAGAGGCTGCGGGCAGCTTCGCAACCCAGCGTTCAACCGCTGCGCCACTGGGGAGGCCCTACAATGATTGACTTTTTAACTATGATAGATGCTTTGCTCTAAACAACTTTGTGTGAATTTTTGTCGTTCTTCACAGCTTCATATGAACTTGGAGTTAGTGTTGTCAGACATTTGAGAGAGCGAATATCTTCTCATGTGGGCCTGGCAAGCACTGTTTCCAGAGATGTCTTCCATCTTCATTCAATGAAAAGAGGAAGTTCCAGCATGTAAGAGTGACAAACCACAAGAATCACCTCAATGTATACTACAAGAATACTCCATTCTAGTTCATTTCTGAGACTGGATGTACTTTGAAGCCCACCCATTGGGAAAAAAATGAAAACAGTAGAGTTGGAGGATTTAAGAAGAAACATGATCTTTGTGGTTTGTTTCTTCTTCCAAGTAGCTGGAGATTGAAAGGGCTCCAATTGTAAAAATGAACACTGATGTCCTCACCAACAGGAAAATGATCTATTATGATCAAGTTTCTTTCTATTTCTCTCCACATGTAACTACCAAGTCAGATTCCAGAGTGCAACTGTTTTTAAGACGGCTACCAGATTACTCCGCTTCTCTACATGTGGGGGCAGCTGAAAGAGTTCTTTCTCTAAATAACTGGTAGAAATGTATTTTTAACAGTTTATCATGTAACAATGGCAAGATTTAGGCTAGCGCATCTTTGCACTGCTGATGCCTTCACTAAAATCACTATTGCCTCATGCCTGAAATATTGCAGTAGCCTTTCAACTGCCTTTGCTGCTTCCACCTTTGTCCCCTCTAAAAGTCTGGCCACCTCACAGTGGGCTAAGCATCCATTAATGGGCCTCAGATAACTCTCATTCTGTTCTATTTTCCCACTCAAGATTAGTTTTACTTATTCTATTTGTAGAATTTCTACAAATGGAATCATTCTGTAAACACTCTTTTATGTAAGATTCTCTCAGCATGTTTTATTTATTATTTATTTGTTTGTTTGTTTTGTTTACACATGCACTGGGTACAGTCAGAAGCGCAGGAGGGTGAGAGAATTCACCAGAGCTAGAGCAGGGAGCAGAGCAGGCAGAAGGACTGAAGTACACTGCTGAGGAGAGCAACGGGCGGCAGGAGAGGTCTGCGCGCCATGTGGGATCCTCTTCCGGTGGTTGGGGAGCAGCCGGGGACCGAACCGGCGATGTAGAGGCAGCGGGCAGCTTCGCAACCCAGCGCTCAACCGCTGCGCCACTGGGGAGGCCCTCAGCATAGTATTTTTGAGATTCATCCATGCTGCAGTGTTTATCAGTAGTTCAATTTTTATAGCTGATTAATATTCCATTGTATGATATGCCAGTTTGTCATTCTTTTATTGATGGACATCTGAGATTCACCGATTTGGGGTTACACTGAAAATTATTATGGAAGTATTTTTTGTAGCTATGTTTTCACTTCTAATGGGTAAATACCTAAGGATGGAATTGCTGGGTCAAAGAGTGGGTAGATATCAATATTTAGTTTTATAAGAAAATTTTCATGGCATTTTACATTCCACCCAACAGTTTTTAAGAGTCCCAGTGTCTCATCAACATTTGGTGTTGTCAGTACTTTGAATTTTAACTGTTCAGGCACATATATAATTGTATCATATATTGGTTTAAATTTTTACTTCAGGCACATATATAATTGTATCATATATTGGTTTAAATTTTTACTTCATCATTGATTATATTGAACTTTTTCATTTTCATGCATGAAGTATCTGTGCAAATATTTCGCTAATTTTAAAATACTGGGCTGTCTTTATTATCTAATTTCATCATTTATTTATGTAACTTGGGCAGCTGTCTTCATGAGCTCTACAAACTGGGAATACTGTCTCTCAGACCGTGAATGCCTATTCATCTTCTTAATGATATTTTTTGATGAGCAAAAATAAATTTGATGAGCAGAAACAGTTCATCTAACTTATCAATTTTTTTCCCTTTTATCATTTTACTTGATTGTTTTCACCTTTATGCTTAGAGCTATGACCTTTTGGAATTAAATTTTTATCTGACATGAGGGAAGAGTCAGGGTTTATATTTTAAACATATTTCAAGTATAATGATAGCTAGTTATTATAACATTTTGCTAAGTAAGAATATATTTTTCTTATGACAGTTTTTTATAAACATTCTGGAAATTTAAGTATTGTTTTCATTGCTGCTGAAACAAATTACCACCAACTTAGTAGTTTAAACAACATATTATATTATAGTTCTATAGCAAATAGGACATGAGTATATATCTCTGGACTAAATGAAGATGTTGGCAGAATTGTGCCTTTTTCTTTTAGGTTCTGGAGGGTAACATCCTTCCTTCCCTTTTCCAGTTTCTAGAGGTCACCCACATACGTTGGCTCATGGTTCTGCTGTGGGTTTAATTATGTCCCCCCAAAAGATACACTGAAGCTATCCCTGAGACCTGTAAATGAGATCTAACTTGGAAATAGTCTTTGAAGATGCACTTTAAATGTAAGTTAGGATGAGGGCATACTGGAGCAGAGTGGGCCCTTATGACATGCCATATGACTGGTGTCCTAATAGGAAAGCAAACAAAGAGACCAAAACAGGAGGAGGAGCACCATATGATGACAGAAGCAGACATGCCAAATGCTGTGGCTGCAACAAGAAATGACCAAGATTTGTGTCAAACCATCTGAGCTCAGCTAGGTAGTAATAAGGGGGTGAGGGGTATTTGCCCCCACAGACTCTAGAGGGAACATGATCCCATACACATAATGATTTTGTACTTGTAGACTCCAGAACTGTGAGACAATACATTTCAATTAATTTAAACCTCCCAGCTTGTGGCATTGTTCCAGCAACCCCTGGACACTAAGACAGCACCCTTTATCCATTTTCAAGGCAAGTAATGATGGGTCAAGTCCTAAACACATTGCTTTTTTCTGATCCTCCTTCTGTCTTCACATCTCTCTCTGACCTCAATCACAAGAGGTTCTGTCTCAGTTTGTTCAGGCTGTTATTAACAAAACAACATAGATGGGGTGGCTTGAAAAGGATAGAAAATTACTTCTTACAATTCCAGAGGCTAGGAAGTCCAAGATCAACGTGTCAGCAGGTTAAGGGCCCATTTTCTAGCTCCCTGATCATTGTCTTTTCATGGTCTTCACATGAAGGGGTAAGGAGGTGCTTGGGTTCTCATTTCTAAGGGCACTAACCTCATTCACAAAGGCACCCCTCTCATGACCTAATCTCCTCTCAAAGGTCCTACCTCTTAACACCATTGCTTTGGGGATAAGTATATCAACATATGAAACATTTGCATGAAATACAAATATTCAGTTTAGAGGCAATTCTATGCCTTTAAGGATTCATGTGATTACATTAGACCCACCTAGACAACTCAGGATAATATTCTCATCTTTAAGGCCCTTAATTTTAATTACACCTGCAAAGTCCCTTTTGCCAAGTCAAGTAGCATATCCACGGGCTCTAAGAATTAGATGTAGAATTTTGGGGATTGCTGTGTTTAACTGTCATAATGTTCCAAATATTCTACAGTGAATTTTAGAATATTTTTATGTTCAGAAATTTAAAATAAATGCTAGTTTAAAAAGCTAAAAATCCTCAGACTGGGTAGAAAAAAATGAGCCCAAATCCTCTTTCCATTAAATAAGTAAAATATTAATAAGCTCCAGCCATAAAATTACTATTTCTTTGCTGACTTCTTAATGTATACAAGCATTAAGTTTAATTACTGAGTTTTGGTTTACTTGTTCATGCATATAATGTTAAGTTTATGAGAGTTAACATATTTGGCCAAGCATATATTGCAGGGTGTTGCTTAATGTGTTAATTTTACTGGCTACTCACCCAGTAACTTCATTATAAATAAAGTACAGGTTTGGAGAAGTTATATCATCCTGAAATGACTTCAGTCAGTAACTTTGGTTGTTTTTCTTTTTTTTTTTAAGATTTACTTTTTATTTACACAATAACTGGGGTACAGGCTAGAGGCACGGGAGGGTGATAAGATTCACCAAAGACAGAGCAGGGAGCAGAGCAGAACAGGCAGACAGACTGAAAGCACTGCTGAGGGGAGCAGCAGGCGTGACAGGAGAGGTCTACTGCACCATGTGGGTATCTCCCTGGCTGGTCAGGAATCGAACCTGTGCTGCACACAGCTTCACAGCCCTATGCTCAACCCGCTGCGCCACCAGGGAGGCCCACTTTGGTTGTTTTTCTTTAAGATCAGCTGATAGAGCTGTGCTCTTGAAGGAAAATAAAGTCAACACAGATTTAATAATTTTTCCTGCAGTTTAATACCATAGTTGAAAGTTTCAGATCACCCTTTAAAGACACCTTTTATAGATCATTATAAAGAATCAATATAGTGAGTGATTTTTTTTGGTGCCGATCTTGAATACACATCTTTTGGAACATCCTGAGAAACACATTTAAAGGACGAATGAAAATAATCAACAAACCTAATACAATGCAAATGAGGACTTGCTGTTTGGGGAAAAGTTTGCAGCGCAGCCTTATTTGAAAAGTACAGTAGTATCAACACAACACAATTTAGGTGACAGTGGAAACATTCTGCTTTGGAAATCTGTGTTAAATGGTTTCAAAAGCATAGAACACACACAGGTCAAAGATGTGCATGAAGAATTTAAATAGTTTAGAAAAATACATTAATAGCTATGGAGCAAAACTGGTGAAGAGAAAGGAAAGATTGTTTTATGCAATCTTTTTTTTTTTTGTGGGACCCCTCGCTGGCAGCCGGGGAATGAACCGGCGCTGCAGAGGCTGCGGGCAGCCTCACAGCCCAGCGCTCAACCACTGTGCCACCAGGGAGGCCCTTATGCAATTCTTTTAAAGATTTTAAAGATTTTATTTTTATTTTTTAATAATTTTTTTTAAATTAATTAATTAATTTATACAAGCACTGGGCACAGTCAGAAGTGCAGGAGGGTGAGAGAATTCACCAGAGCCACAGCAGGGAACAGAACAGGCAGATTGACGAAATACACTGCTGAGGGGAGCAGCAGGCATGGCAGGGGAGGTCTGTGTGCCATGTGGCGCAATCCCTTGCTGGCGGCCAGGGATTGAACTGGCACTGCAGAGGCTGCGGGCAGCTTCGCAGCCCAGTGCTCAACTGCTGCGCCACCGGGGAGAGCCGTTTTATGCAATTCTTAAAATATACAGATTCAATTTGGCCTCCCACTCACTCTCTTCTTAATAACCTCAAATGGGCAAATGGGAGCTGATTCTTGGCTTGACTTGGGCTTCAATCTTATTCAGGCATTTCTGTTACATTGGAGGCCTGATTTATTTGAGGGTTTGTCAGGTGGAAGCTATTGGCTGGAATCAGGATCAGAGGCTGCAAGCACAGCTGCTCATCCTGGGTTCTCTCATTCCAGGGGTATTTCAGTTTCCTCTTAAAGAGAGCAGGGCATAGAGTTCTTGCCATCAGTGGCTCCACAGATCACAGAGAGAGGGCTGCTCACAATCACTGCTACCCCTTCATCAGCCCTCAAAAGAGACTTAAAGGAAATGAGGGCAGTTTGTTGTTTATGGACAAGATCTGCACTATAAAACAGAAGTGCTTTATCATCAACAACATAGGGGATATGGTTGACATCTATTTTGTTTTTGTTGTAAACACACACAAGGACCAACACAGACAAATCAAGTGGATATAAACATTTAATACAGACACCAGAAAGCTTTTTTTCTACTCTGAAAATATAAAGTTAACTAAATTAATAGTCAGCTGAAGGCAAGCTTAATGAACCCTAAATAGCTGATGACAGAACTGAAACATCAAGGAGGGGATGGGAGAGAGGTAAGAACTAAGAGAGAAAGAATCACAATCTATGGGGGTGGAACATGGGTGAGCTGGTGGTGGGTGCATTAAGGAGGTAAGACCTGATGGGGGTATCCCAATACTAGCTCCATTAAAATAACAGCAAATAAATGAATGAATAAAAAGAAAATGTTTTGTGTGGTATGGTCAAAGAGACAGGCTGAAGAATCAAACTGCTGGAGAAATACTTAGCTGACTTAACTGGCACTTGGAGAAACGGACTCTTTCAAATGTGAGCTGACTGTGTTAGGCCAAATGCATTTTTTTCTTCAGAAATGCCTTGTGTAATTGTTTATGCTACATAAAGTTTCATATGCATGTACTCAATCAGCCCATGGAACAGTTTAGCAGAATCATGCAGGAAAAGCAGAGGATGACAGCATGGAAAGAAAGTTAATTAAATAAAATGCCTGACAGAAAACCACAGCATTTGATTTATCTCTCCTCTACCTAGCTGGGCTCCTTCCACCTTCTTGAGGCTGTTGGGCATAATCCTTGGGGATCATGAATGGTTCTTCTTATTGCAGCTTCCCTGAATCCTTTGTGAAGAAACTTGCTCCTGGGTGGAGCACACCCCACCTTTTTTCCAGCATGTGCTTCAGAAACAGAGATGGTTTCTAGCTGTGGTTTACCTCTCCAGGGACTGAGCCCAGTGCAGCCCCGCCCAACTCCATCCCCCCCAAACCATGGACATGGAACAGATACAAGAAATAATGACTAGAAGTGGCAAAGCTCTTAGGAACAGAGATCCTTCCTGAATCTGTTATTATGATAACAGAGGCACAAGAGTTGGGACTGAGGAAAACTCAGGGGTCCTTCTTGTCATCATTAAAGCTGCTGAGGTCTATGGTATATCTAGGCCCTGTGCTTAGAGCTTTCTAGACTTCCAGTCCTCACAATAACAATGCTAGCAGCAGAGTAGATATTGTTAGTGTTCTTTTTTTTTTTTTTTTTTAAAGATTTATTTATTTATTTATTTATACAAGCACTGGGTATAGTCAGACATGTGGGAGGGTGAGAGAATTCACCAGAGCCAGAGCAGGGAGCAGAACAGGCAGAATGATGAAATGCACTGCTGAGGGGAGCAGTGGGCAGGAGAGGTCTGTCACGCCATGTGGGACGCTCAACGGCAGCTGGGGATCGAATCGGGCTGCAGAGGCTGCGGGCAGCTTCGCAGCCCAGGGCTCAACTGCTGTACCACCAGGGGAGGCCCTGTTAGTGTTCTTAAGACACAAGCTACCACTTTCTCTCATACTAAAAATAAATGAGAGCTCAGAGAATTTTGGGAAAACCGAAGTAATGATTAAGAAAGAAGGCAGAATGGATCAGCTCCTAGGATTTAGATTCAGGAACTGACCCACAGTTTCACTGGGGTGCTGCTTGGATGAACGCATGAGTTGCTGGGGGCTCTGGCATTATTCCAGCTGGGGGAAATAGAGACCCCTGAAGTCTTAATACACTGCATGTGATGGTAGTTTGGTAGATACCCAAAACAAACGTATCATGTTGTTACAGAACCAACTGGGAGAGGATGCTGGAAATTTAAAAAAAAAAACAAAAAAAAAAAAACCTAAAAAAAAAAACCCAGAAACAAAACCAAGCCAGCAAGCAAATGTGTCAAAAACAGACTTAGAAAGCTTAACATAACTTACATCACACAGCCAATAAGTGGCGGCGTAGAAACATACCAATTCTTTTTGCCTCAAAGGCTGCCCTTCCCCCACTCTGCCAAGGTCCTCTCAAATCTCCATGGGGACAGGACCATGCACAACTATCTGCAATTAAGTGGCTGAAGTGAAGAAAGAGGAAGACTGGAGGGTGTGGTGAGTGGATACGGGTAGGAAAGGAAAAATTTGGTCTTTTAAGCAAGAAATTCTCACGATATTTTTCTCAAACCTCTTCCTATCCAGGCTTCCATGACACTCCTGTTCCAGTTTTACTACTCTTCCTCTCAGATATTCTGGCAGCAACTCCTAATCTATTCCTAGATGTAAGAATTTTCTAGAACTTGGTCTTAAGTCCTTTTTTCTTCATCAACTCTCATCCATATACCAACTGACTGCCTCCAGGGTTCTTCATGCCTTAGCCCCACCCTGCTTAGTATTCTTGATTCTTGTTCATGGCACAGTAATTTAAGGCTCACTGGCCTTTTTCTTTTTTGTGTTCTGATATGCCAGCACAGAATGACGTCCGACATTTATCCTTGCTATTCTGTCTTCCAGAAAGTTCAACCTCGACCACATATCCAAGTCTGCCTGATTCTAGGAGGTCCAGCTCAGTTTCCAGTATCTCCAGAACATCTAGGTTTCAATGGCCACACCAGTTTCCAAGAGTCTGGGCTGTTTTTTTTCCTGCGTTATTCATTATGGCCCTTTGCCACATAACCACTTTATGATCCTATTTGATATAAGGTTTCCCTCACTCTCCAAAAGTACAACGTTCCCAGTGAAACCTTTGAGAAGGAGAATGGTACAAAGTGGAGAAATTACCAATAAGGTATATGCAAAAAAAGTTTCAGTGTTCCCTAGACCAATTGGTCCACCAAACCCTAACAACACATAAAACCAAAGATGACGCTCACATCCAGTAAAAGCAGGCATGATAATGACCCACAGTAGGAATAAAGTAGCAACAGCGAGGGCTGGGGAAGGCTGAGAGGTGATGATAATGGTGTCAGGCTGAGTCTTGGGAGCTCAGGGTGTGGGAGTCACAGGAGACTGGCAGGTGGGAGAGAGAGGAAAACGTCAACTATTAACATCCCAGGCCTCCCTGGTGGCACAGCGGGTTAAGCGCCGTGCTGTGAAACTGTCTGCAGCCTCTGCGGCATGGCTTTATTCCCCCCAGCCAGGGAGAAACCCACATGGTGCGGCAGACCTTTCCTGTCTCACCCACTGCTCTCCTCAGCAGTGTATTTTAGTCAGTCTGCCTGTTCTGCTCCCAGCTCTGTCTCTGGTGAATCCTCTCACCCTCGCATGCCTCTGGCCTGTACCCCAGTGCTTAAATAAATAAATTTTTTAAAAAACCCAGAAAACTATTAACATCCCGTCCACCTCTGAACCCATCAGAGCTGGCCAGTTACTAACATCGATATCTACCCAGTCTGCCTGCCTCCATGTTAAAGGTGGAGTTTCCTGACCTGCTGGCTGACGTAGGGGATGTGGAAGGCTTGAAATATGACGGCCTGACTGCATGGTCTCTGACTTTTTTTAGGCACTCAAGCCATCCTGTCCTCCTGACCTAAGCCTACCTGCCTTTCAACATTGAAACCACACTCTCCTGCCACCTTAGCATCCCCGTCAGTAGCGGGGAAAATCTCTGTCAGTGTCTTATGTTGAGCTCCAGCCCTGGCTATTGCCTTAAGTTTTCCTTCACATGGTTTTTTGGGTTTTATTTTTTTTGCATGCTTCCATTTATATTAAAAGTCCATAGTAGGGCCTCCCTGGTGGCACAAGGGGTTAAGACGCAACCTATGAAGCTGTCTACAGCTTCTGCAGCACCAGTTCGATTCCTGGCCGGGGGCTACCCACATGGCACATCAGACCTCTCCTGACTCGCCCACTGTTCCCCTCAGCAGTGCTTTCACTCCATCTGCCTGTTCTGTTCCCCACTCTGTCTCTGGTGAATCCTCTCACCCTCCCACGCCTCTGGCCAGTACCCCAGCTATTGTATAAATAAAAAATAAATCTTATAAATAAATCTTAAAAAAAAAAGTCCAGGGCCTCCCTGGTGGTACAGGTGGTTGAGCACAGCACTGTGAAGCTGTCCACAGCCTCTGCAGTGCCAGTTTGATCCCCACCTCAGAGCAACCCACATGGCGGAGCAGACCTCTCCTGGCTTGCCCGCTGCTCCCCTCAGCAATGCACTTCGGTCACTCTGCCTGTGCTATTCCCCGCTCTGTCTCTGGTGAATCTTCTCAGCCTCCCTCGCCTCTGGCCTGTACCTCAGTTCTTGTATAAAGAAATCTTTAAAAAAAAAAAAAGTCCATAGAGGCAAGACGTAGATTAGCGGCTGCCAGGGTATGAGAGTGGTGGGATTGTTTTTTGTGCTTTTTTTTTTTTTAAGATTATTTTCTTTTTAATTTTATTTTATATATTTTTACATCATTTTTCATTTTTGCACAATGTATGCATTTTCATCTTGGTTATAGTCCCCATACAATTCCCACCCCCCCTTATTTTGACCCTAATCCCTCCTTCCCCCAACCCCTATAGTGTGTCTCTGGTTTATAGCTGCTTGTTGATTGGGATTTTTACTTTATTATAATTAGTCTTTTTCCTGGTCCCTTATGTAGGTATTCTAAATTCCTCCTGAGTGAGACTCTCTTTTCTTTAAAATAATTTATTTATATATTTTTACTTTTTTTTTTTTACAATGTTTGCTTTCTTTTCTCAGGTGTTGTCCCCACAGAATTTCCACCACCAGTTCCCCGTGTACACATGGTTTTACCTTAAACCTAAGACCCTCAGCGACTCTGAGGCGCCTCCTGCACCTTGCACCTCGAGGCACATCTTGCCCACAGCACGCGAAGTAAATCGAGACAAAGCACAGATACTCACAGGCGCGGCTCCAAACTATGGCGGCTCGAGGGCCGAGACTCTATCAAGCGAGGGCCCAGGAAGGCGCCTGGGTTTGTGGCAGAGGGACCGCCTGCGAGGCGCCCCACACCACGCCTTACGGCAGCAGCTGAAGTAAAAAGCACCCGCTGACGTAAACCTCCCGCTGACGTAAAAGCACCCGCTGACGTAAAAGCACCTGCTGACGTAAAAAGCTCCCACTGACGTAAAACGGCCCCCCCCCCGACGTAAAAACGCCCTGAGGGCGATTTGCAGTTCTCCTGTTGTGGTGAAAGCGGAATTCCTCTTCTGATTTCTTTCAGCTGGCGCGACAGGCACTAATTCGGTCTTTGGTAAAAGTGAACTTGTGGGACTTGAAGTGAAATTGCTGAACTTGAGCTTTTGGAAGCTTGGAGGTACCAAGATCTTGTTTCTCTGAATTGTGAGCTTTTGGAGTGAAATTCTTTTAAGGATGGGGCAATAGATCCCCAGCAGATACTCGTTTGGTCCATTTGTTTTACAACAAAATACGCACTGGCTGTAATTTCTATTTAAGAAGAGGGTCTTAGGTCTCCTGTCCACAGCATTACAGAAGAAACTGTGCCTCAGTCCCAGTTTGCTTGGGGTGGGGTGCCTTCATGTAACAATTCAGATTATTTTCTCAAACAGCAAGTCCTCTGAAGGGGCAGGAAGGCACAGAGTAGGATCTCTGTGCACCTATGCAGAAGGGTAAAGGAGAGTCCTCGAGCCCTCGGTGGCTTTTTCAGGCTTTTACTGGGTTTACCAGGTACACAGCAGGCAGGGGTGCTGGGGGCCCTCAGAGGCTGGCAGGCCTCCTAGCCACCCCCAGCAAATCTTCACTCTTTCTAGACTCTCGGGCATTCTTTCGTGGCCTCTGCTTCTCTGCTGGTTCTCTTCTGCTCTCTTGCTTCCTCCTTGTTCTGCCCCTCTGGCACCCTGTGATGCCGCCCTTATGAGCCCAGTCTCTCAGCCCAGGTGTACCCACCTGCGCATGCCCACACTCCACTCCAGGTGTCTGCCATCAGGCATGCACTTAATCTAATGGCAGGAGGGCAGAAAAGCCTGACAATCATTTACCCTACATCTGCCCAAAGAGGCTTTCTGTCCTCATGTGGGGTAAGATCTGTAAAGCTCCCTAGAAAGGTGCAGAGAAGCAGCAAGCAAGAAATCCTCTGGAAATAGGGGAAGATGCCTCTAGAACAACCTCTGAAGAAAAGTCTCATCAGAGGATATGCAGTAAAATCTTTGTCATGAAATCACCCACTCCTTGGATGAGGTCTAGCTCACTGTGGTGGCGACTAGTCATGTATGATAGTCCACCACTAGCCCTCTGCTCTGTGGAGAGTCATAGTTTCCTCTCCCACCATTAGTCGATCATTTTCTGGCCTTGGCTTGTGAAGTTTTCTAGGCTAAGACATGGGTTCATCTCATTGAGTTTCCAGTTGTGGGTACATGGCCATAATCTTCCCACCTCAGACCTCAGACCTAATCTTCAGACCTCATCTTCCAAATGCATAGGCGTGAGGCTGTAAATCGAAGCCTATATGAACAGGTTTCCTCAGTAGAGAGGGAGCTGGGGTCAGAGAGAGAGAGCAGGAGGAAGGGCAAAAAGCCAGGAACGGAAACCTGGGTAGCTTAAGCAAGCCAAGGGGCTGCCTTTTCGACACATTTTCAGGAATTGGCCATTCGCAACTTCTGTTATTTCATTAATGGAACTCACACATGTAAGTAGCAGTAGTTGTCTGGGGGAAGGCTATTTATGTTAAGTTTCCCTATGGTTTGCTCTAAAAATCATGTAAAGCGTTTTCCTGTTTTCCTTTGGAAAATGTCTACACTACATCCTGACATTTAATCTGCAATCCTAACGGGGGTGACTAATGTGAGCTGTTGGTTCTTGACTTTTTCAAAAGTAAGTCAACTTAATCTAGTAATATCTTTTTTTAGGCTCACAGGAAAAGGGAAAAAAAGGACAATTAAGCAACACAAGCAACTAGTGTGCTTTCCTTAAGCATTCTTAGTAAAACAAATGTGTATGTGTTTTTAAAGTTTTGAGGGTCTGGTTTAAATAAAATGTTTAACTCTTTGAAAGCCAGGGCTCTAATGTGCTTTTAAAGAGGTGAGTGATTTAGGTGGTGTCTACTCTGTGGCAGCCAGTATCTTGGCATTTGTGGGACATATACAAATCTCTGTTCCATAGGAGGTTGGGAGCAGTTCCATAAGGGGTGGGGTAGACAAAACAAAACGCAGTGCTTGGAAAACATTTTTGGTTTTAATATCAGCCAAAACCATGGGAACTGGCCTATATCCTCAGGGTTTAAAAGAGATCCAAATAGGCTTACCATGTGGAAATATGAACAGCACCAGACAGCAGCCAGGCAGCGAGGATGCTGGTCTCACCTCAATAGAACGAGCAATATGATTATAATTCTGGGCCTCAGTTTCCTCACGTAAATATGAGGTTTCTAAAGGCCCTTCTAGCTCTCACATTCCACAGCCCTAAACCATCCGAAAAGGGATGATTAGATGTCCATGTTCTTCCTGTTGATTTCCTGGGGGGTGGGGGGGCTCTGTAGCTGTGAGAGCTCTGGCTGTTTGTGGTGTGAACTTCCAGGCCTGTAACCCACAATCCCAGTAAGGGAGAAGTGTGGTGATGATAAGCATTCATGACCAAACCTGGATTTGTAAAGATTCCCTAGTGGTGCAGACCACTTAGGAGACATGTCCCAGAGGCTCTCTCTCTGGTTGTGTCCTACTATTCAGTGGGAAGGCCACAGTTTCAGGGACACACCTAGAAAGAACTTCCCATGAATATGTCTCACTTCTCCTAGTAGTGGTTATAGTAACAGCAGCAGCAGCAGCAGCAGGAAAAGGAGGAAGAGTGATGAACTAATAATTACTAAATGTTTGCTGGGTCCTGGACCTGTGTTCACAGTAATGGCCTTGCTGTCTCTCTCCATTCCTCACACACACCATTGAAGAAGAAACTTCATCCTAGGAAAGAAACCCAGGTTCAGGGAGGCTATGGAACTTCTCTGAGGAAATGGAATTCAAACTCAGGTCTGCCTAACCTGTAGGTCTCCTTCATGTACCTGCCAGGTGATACTGCCTCAGCGGTTCAACTTCTGAATTTGATGAGGCGTACAGTATTGAATATTAGGACTGCTGCTAAGTACATTGAGAGGGTCTTCAAGGAGAATTACAATCAGAAACATGCACTTCTCATTAAATAAGTAAAAAAAAAAAAGTGACTTTGTATTTAAGAAAGCAGTCATGCTTAAAGGAAAAAAAAGGAACCAGATCAAATGCAGGCTGGGCTGAGATTATACATACTGTTGCCACCTTCATTTTTGTTTTTTGTTTTTTTTTTGACTGTCAAGAACAACATGTTTATTTCATTTTAATGGGGTGACATTGTTTTATGATACTGTATGTGATTCAGAAGTACAGCATCACACTTTTCCAGATGTATGTCACCACACCACACCTACCACCAAGGCCCCCATAGCAAGGGTGTTAATGAACCTCCATCTGTCTCCAGTCTCTCTACAAATAAAGATTCAAAAGTTCTCCTTCCTCCTTTTAAGAAATTGGACTATATTCTGATCTTTCCCAATGTATTTGTCTTTGTCTTTAAACAGTTTCCAGTAATCCCCTCAAGGTCTCAAAGATGTGATTTAGATTCTTTCCAAAGTCTTTGGAGCATGAAAGAAAGTGGCTGTTTGAATAAATTATGTATATTCTCATGTGAACTATTATAAATTAGGTGTACAAAAGAGCCAAACAGCATGGGAGTGAATAGGATGGATTGTTTTCGAAAAGGAGAGAGATTTTCATTTTTCCAGTCTATTCTTTGACGAACATGAACATTTCCGAACTATTAAATCAAACCATGCAAAATTGTCATTTTGCAGGTCAAACATGCCAAAGATCAGCAATTCCTCATGGTTCAACTTAACAAATGAATTGATTGGTTTCCCTTGAAACATCAAGAATATGAACCTAAAAGTTTATAGGACTCAAAGAGACTGATGCACTATAATTTTGTCTTTCCCCCTTCCTTCCTCTTGAAGCATTTATTCTGTGACACAAGAAGGCAAAGAATGCAAAATAAAATCTTGAAAATATTTGTAGGGTTTTAGAAGACATGATTATATTAATTACCCAGTTTGATATCCCAAGAAATGAAAAAGGGCAGATGTTTGAATTTAAAGTAAAATCCTTATGTTATTCTGAATTATTTCCAATGGCCATATACAAACGGAACTTTCATTTACCACAAGTAAACAACAAAGTTAAAAGATACTAAACAAGACTAAATTTTTACAAGCTCCAGATCCAAGTGCTAGTGGGAAGAGGATGAAATGCTTGCTTGTTAATACTAATACATGTACCCACTGCATTTTGTTTTTGCATCTGGGCATGGTATTATACTTCACTGCTATGCAAAGTTTTCTCTTAGTCAAGACCTTCTGAGGGGGCAGTAAGTGGAAATGACAGAATGGTACAGAAAATGCCACTAGCTTATTAGTAACTAGAGAGAGACAAATTAATCATGACTGTGTCAGTGCTCACAGTAGAAGTATCGTTAAGTTGAAAGTTTCCTTTGGGAAGGGGTGTCTGGAACTAGTTATTTTCTTCTATATTCTTCCTTGTAAAGCACCTAATGGTGTAGGTTCTCATTAGAGCATGTAAAAACTAAACTAAGTATTTCTGCTCAGCATTCAAAATTAAGAAAATTTAGTTCCAGGTTATTTCATATGACATTGTTCATACTGAACTGATAATTGATACAAGGGGAAACTGAGTAAGTATGCAAAGTCTTTAAGGATGCTGTGAGACAAATCCTTTTCTTGTTCCATGAAGCTAATTTCTGAATGGTAAAAACGTTTAATATTTCTGTTTTCTTATCCCCTGGACAACAAATTTAAGCACAAATTCCTTTTTTCTTTTTTTTCAGGCCAAGAAAATTTTATTATTTTTTTATTTTATATAATTCTTTCATCATTTTTCATTTTTGCACAATGTATATGCATTTTCATTTTGGTTATAATTGCCATACAATTGTACCCCACCTTATTTTGACCCTAATCCTTCCTCTCCTCAGCCCCACACCCCCCGTAGTCTCTGGTTTATAGTTGTTTGTTGATTTTGATTTTCACTCTGTATTAATTATTCTTTTTCCTGGTCCCTTATTTAGGTTTTCTAAATTCCTGCTATTGAGTGAGACCATCCGGTATTTTTCTTTTTCTTTCTGACTTACTTCGCTGAGCGTGATCCCTTCTAGCTCCATCCATGTTGCTGCAAACTGCATGTGTTTATCTTTTTGATTGCTGAGTAATAGTCCATTGTGTGTATGTATACCACATCTTCTTGATTCAGTCATCTATTTTTGGGCATTTGGGTTGTTTCCATTGCTTAGCTATTTAAATAGTGCTGCTATAAACAGGGGTGCAGGTGCCCCTTGGAATCAATGTTTCTGTGTCCTTTGGGTAAATACCTAGGAGTGGAATTGCTGGGTCATATGGGAGCTTTATCTTTAGTAGGTTGAGGAATCTCCACACAGCTCTCCATAGTGGTTGGGCCAGTTTGCACTCCCACCAGCAGTACAGGAGAGTTCCTTTTTCTCCACAACCTCACCATTATTTGTTGTTGCTAGTTTTTTTAATATGTACCATTCTCACTGGTGTAAGATGGTATCTCATGGTAGTTTTGATTTGCATTTCCCTGATTACAAGTGATGTTGAGCATTTTTTCATATGCCTGTTGGCTATTTGCCTTTCCTCTTTGGAGAAGTTTCTTGATAGCTCTTCTGCCCATTTTTTGACTGGATTATTTTGTTTTGTTGAGTCTCATCAGCTCTTTGTAGATTTTTGTGATCAGTCCTTTATCTTTAGTGTTGTGTGGAAAAATTTTCTCCCAGTCGGTGGGGTTTCTCTTTGTTTTGGTTATTGTCTCTTTTTTTGTGCAGAAGCTCTTTAATTTGATGTATCCCAGCAGTTTATCTTTGCTTTCACTATCACTGCTTTGGGTGATGTGTCTGTAAAGATGTCTTTGAGGTGCATGTCATGTAGTGTTTCGCCTATATTTCTTTCTATATATTTTATGGTTTCAGGTCGTATGTCTAGTTCTTTAATCCATTTTGAGTTGGTTTTTGTTAAGCACAAAATCTTAAGCCTTGTAGGACTCTCAGGAGTCACTTCTTACACTCATTTTAGTGGTGTAGTAAAGAGTTTCTGTTAAATAACTTACCTTATCTATTCACTTCTCCACTGAGCAAAGTCCGTAACTTTTCAAGAAGTGAGGCATTAGTTTATTTTAGGCAAAGATATCATGTAGCCTGGGATATGCCTGACATATAAGTTTGCTTAAAACTCAGGTTCAGGACAACACTGAAGAAGGAAGACTCAGAATATTTTATTTCCTCACAGGTGCTTTAACAGGTTTGTGCTCAAGCATAGAGTGAATGAAGAGAAGAAATTCTGAGGTCTCTGGAAAAATCGATGTGGAAATAAGTAGCTGCCTTGATTATATCCTTCTATTTGAACATCACCCTAACTGTAATCATCATTTGAGCACTCCTGCTTTACTTTGTGTTACAGAGTTGACAATATTCTCTGTTTCCTTGTAAATGTGCCTGGCTCTCTCTGTGCCACACTTTCTTCCAGGTTCCTGCAAACAAAGCCCCCAGCCTGTCCCATAAACACAACTGGGAGTTGGTAGCTCCATAAAATTCTCAGCCAGAAAACTACCCCAAAATAAGCTTTATTGCAAAAAAAGTGTCATATTTGATACATAGACCTACAAAAAACAAAACCAAAAACCATAAGTTTTTCCTCACAAACACTTGATTAAAAATTTACACTTTTTTTTTTTAGTTATTGAAACAAAACAAAACAAAAAACCCAAAGTGGATATAACTGGTTACTAATCTTTGGTCAGCACCGGTATGAGAGGAACAACCCGGAGCCTGCATGTGCTTTGGCCATTTCACATATGAGGTTTGGTCACTGGTCCAGGGACAGGTTCTTGGGTTGAGAAGAACACAGAGACGTCCTTTTATTAGCACGTTCTGGCACAATATCTTTTTTTAAATGACTAAAGCAAACTAAACATCAATTCATTGTACAAACATCTTTCATACACAATAGGCTATGATAAAATGAGGCATATGGTGTATAACTACAGTATTAATGAAAATTCTAAAAAAAATGGATTTAAAAACAACAACAACATATATTCCTTGGCTGTACTGCATGATTTGTTTGCACATATGGCAATCCTGAAATAGCTTGAACATAATAAATGCACCATTAATCTAAGACAGCACCAAACACTACAGAACGCCAGGTGTTCCTTTACGAAGGAACGGCGGTTCTTCAGCTGCCTACGGTACCACAGGTCCGCAGCACACCCTGGGTAGGAATGAGGTGTTGTGGGTAGCACGTGTGGTTCCTTGAGGTTATGAGAAGGAAATACAGTACGGTTTGGCCTGCAATGCTACTGGTCTCACAAGCAGTCAAGGTATTTTGCTACAGTGGTTGTACTTCAGCTTCCGTTACCTGGTGTGTCTGGTGATGTGGAAGAGTGTCACAGAGAGCTGCTCTGGCTCTAATCTCCTCTACAGAGGATCTCACGACATTCCTTTCTCTTCAGTTATTGATTACACTGCCTATTCAGCTCTGTGAGTCTTTCTTTAAAATAATCAGATGTGTACCAGTTGGATGACTGGCAGAAAACCAAAGGAAACATCTCTTGAATCTACTGAAATTTTTTAAAAGCACCTCTAAAAGAAATAGCTCAAATTTATAAATCTAAAGAAAAACAAGTGAGTTTCCCTTTTTGTTTACATAGTTTGTTCATTTCTCCATATATTACTGCATTAAAAATAAATAAACATCTATATTTTTTTAATTAGCAACTATAGCAAAATACCCAAAGTGTTACAGACTGCTAACAGGAAAAAAAAAAAGCTCACATTATTTTTGTGCATTTAGTGCCATATGCTGATCTCTTGAACATTTAGGTTCTTTTTTAATATATTTTAAAGTGAAGTTATATAAAAAATACAGTAACCACGGTTGCCTGTGCACTCAAATCTTTGGTCACACCAGAGTCTAAATTATCCCTCCCCATGAGGGTCAACATTCTGAAGTCTGAGACAGGGAGGAAAGAAACAAAAGTCATCTTTTCTTCCTCTTTAAAGTCAGTCATTGATTTCTCAAAGGCTTCTGAAGGTTGGCTGTGCAGGGATTTGAGCCTGGAACCAAGTCTACAAGGGGTTAATAGAGTTGAATCTGTAGCCTCATTCTGAGAGCCTCCCCAAGCTCCCCTAGGAGGTAGTCATCCTCATTGCTATCTTCCAGTTTCTTAAGCTCCTTCTTCTTGTAGAGAGGGATGCTAGTGATTTCCAGTGTGTATGTGCCGGGCACGAGCTTCCTGTTGGCTGTGTGCAAGTAGCTGAGCCCGTGCCTTTGGTGGATGCGGAAGATACCGTCATCGTTCCCTTGAGAGATGACATAGCGGATGTGGTTGTTGAGGGGCTCGATGGCTGGCATGAGTTCCAGGATATGCTCCTTAGAGCCAAGGCCAGAGAGGTTGAACTTCATTTTCATGGGGTTGTCCATGTCCACACTCTCCAGGCTGATCTTTTCAACCTGGAGAAAGAGCAGGAAACCAGGTGGGAAGAGCTGCTGCTACACAACACAAAGCACTTGACAGGGACCTGCTGCTGGGGCCTCAGCCACAAGGTCAAGTTGGGGCTTCCCTTTCAGCATTCTCCTTACAGTGGTGCTGGAAACTAGCTTCCTGTCAGTTGGGGGCAAAGGTTAGTGCCACAGAGCATACTCAATTGGTCTTTAGGATTGACTTCTCACTTGTCCTTTTCCAGATAATTAAAGTCCTAGGAGCATTCATGTTTCAAGTTTTTGAAGATGAGGTTATGGAATAGCATGCTATTAACAATTATGAAAAATTGAGGAAATGACTGCCATTTCATCCCCTCTTTTGCTAGAATCAAAATGAGAACTACAGCTACTATCAAATAGTAGGGACTGTGTCCGGAGGACTCTGCACCCTGGAGATCAAAGGAGTGAGGCCCACCAATCAGCACACAGGTGTTTCCTGGGAGCCATAACTGAAGAGGGACCTGTGGACCTCCGGGCTTAGAATTGAACCCGTTTTGGTAAAAACCAGTGATCCAGGACCCAAATAAAACCAGTCTCACTTGATCAGAGGGATGGATGGGAGATTTAGGAAAACTGTTTTACTGAGACAGGCAAAAAGAACAACGCTGTAACTGGTTACTTCTTAAGTCAGAAATTGGCCATGGTGGTCCAGAAGTGCCAATTGGTGTTGAGACAAAACCAGGACCCACATGCCACATGGGAAGGTTTCAGAAGTGGAGTTTCTGGGCTGACAGTCTGGGATATATAATGAAAACTTCAATTGTCACATTTAAACATTACCTAGGTACCACAGTCTACTTAACGTAAATAGAAGGCCTATTTATTATTATAAAATAAAACCAGATACTTTTGGGCTAGAATGGTCTGGTCTTACAGATAAATAAAGTTTCTAAGGCCCAGAAAACTATTAAGCCAGTTGCCCAGTTCACACAACTAGCTATTTGTTGACAAGTTGTTTTTTTTTGATGTGAAAATTTCTTAGTATTATTAACTGAAGAATGAAAAATACACTGGTTACCAGAAAGAGAAGAGTGGGTTGGAGGAGAGAATGGTACAGGAGGGGGACAGGGCATTGGCACAGAGGTTTGGTGGAAAGTGAGTGAAGCTTGTACACATATGGATGAGTAAAAATGTAGACTCAAGTTATTCAGACAGGTAAACGACTGACTAATAACAAAAATAAATTTGTTGACTCAAGGAATAAATTATAGAAGAATAAAAAAATTAACTAAGAGGTTGGTGTTATTTCTGATTGTTCGGGAAATCATCTCTAGAACCTGATTATTCCTCAGTGGTGCACCCATCACCCATCGTGTGAGATGGGTACAGCTGGCCCTGCCCCAGGCACTTCACAGCATCAGCTCAGTTAATCCTCCCATCAGCTTCACAGGTACTTTTGCTACCAGTGAAAAAATTGAGTTGGAGAGAGGTGTAGTCCACATGCCCATGTAGGACAGATAATGAGTGAGGAGGCCAATGCAACACCATCAGACCCAGTTGGTCTGTGACCCTCACCTTTACCCACTCCACAAAATGCCTTTAAGACAAGAAAATACCAGTGACAGGCATTATCAGATCTCCAGTTCCCCACAAAATACAAATTATTTGGATAAAACTTTTATGGGAGTAATACCCATAAATGTCACAAAGTACAAGACCAAGTTGATTGACCTACTGAAAATTAAAATCAGCCTTGTGTGCTATTATATATGTATAAAATGTAATTGGATAAATAAATGCAAAGTAATTTTGTTTTTTGAATCACATCAAAATAGCTATTTCCTAGATGGACCTCTTATGACCCCGTGGCACAAATCAAAAACTAAATGATGTGAAACTCTCAATCATATAGTCCTTTTCCTTCAATTTTTGTGTTTTAAATAATTTAACTAATTTTAATTTATTTAGCCTTATGATATTTGTGTCCATTAATTCAGCCATTAAATTTCATGATAGTTTTATTCATTGAGGCAGTAAACTAAAGAAAGGTTTATCCATGCTATATGTGAGTCGATATGCATAAAATCTCGTGACAAAGCAAAGTGAGGTTTACTCACAGCAGCGGGTCCGGGTTCGTGGGCACTTCTTTTCTGTCTGCTGTCTTCCTTCGAGTAGCCATTGATTTTGCACTCATAACACGCTTCAGGGGACAGAGCATTTTCCTCATCGACCTCTGCATCGAGTGACAGGTACTGCCCTTTGTTAAACCCCATTCCTGAGACACAGTGTCTATTTGCAAATAGAAGCATGGTAGTATTAGACTTTATTGCTAACTTTGACTAGAGCTTTTTGCTGTTAGAGCAAAGACTCTTTAGAAATATACCAACAAAGCAAACTATAAGCTTGTAGTCCTAAAATCCTAATATTCTCTATAACTTTTTCCTTCACTTAATATACAAGATTTCCCATTATTTCAAGGACAGCACATTTCTTCTGAGAAGGAGTCCCAGGTTTCCCCAATTTTCAATGCAAGTTACACTAAAGTACTTGGGTGTAGTGAATTCAAGAAGAGAAAAGCAGAGTATGAATTTCTGGAGATGGCTAAGAGAAGTTCTGTTGCTTCCTAAGTCTGAAGCCTGTGCTTGCTACTCTCTGCTTTAATAATTGATATTTCTGCCTGTTGTGATGAGAGTCAGTGAGTTGACTCCGAATGTCTGGTCTAGACCAACGCTTCTGTTTCAACATTATTATGCACCAGTGTTGGGTAGATTGGTCCATGCCCTTTGGTGCCAGCTTCACACACCGCTCCTGCTGAGGAAGGCAATCCTGGGCTGACTCCTCAAGTCCTATCTCTGGGCCTTAGTGCACCGGCTGCCCTGACAGCAGGACACTTGAGCCAGCACCTCAGCTGCGGTTGATGGGGCTTGAGCAGCTGCATTCAGAAAGTGCAGTTAGCTGGAGGGGACCCAGCGTGTGGAGGAGTAAAAATGTAGCCTTCTCTGTGCAATATAAAACCAAGTGAGTGAAGAGAGGAACAAACCCTTCCTCAGAAACCACTAGACTAGCACCTGCCAAACTTCATAGAAGAAGCTGGGACAAAGTCTTCCCATTTGTACCTTATAACCCTGATGTCTATTGCAAGAAGGGAGCTGCATTTTTAAATGCCCGCTTGACTCTGGTCTCAAGGGGGCTGATGGAATCAATTCAGGCCACTAGCAGGGGCAAGGATGTGATACTTGTAAAAACCCAAACTAAGATGGTCCTACAGCAGGGACACAATCCATATGCTCTCTCAGGGCTTCACCTCCCAAGCCTCATAAACACTTTTGCCTCATTTTCTTCTAAAAATGCGGCCTCCCCCGCAATATTATGTGTGGAGGGAGGTGAAGACCTTACCCCTGTCCCACTCTGTAGTAGCCGGGTGGGCAGCCACAGAGGTAGCCCCCTTCCGTGTTGGAGCAGCCATAGTTGCACGGGTTCTTGGAGGACGAGCACTCATTCACGTCATGACAGGCACTGGAAAACTGGTCGAAGGAGAATCCTGAGGGACAGGCACACTTGTAACTTCCCAGGGTGTTGTAGCAGGAGGCAGAGCCACAGGCATTTGGGTTGGAGCATTCGTTCTCATCTGGTCGCACAGGAAGAAGAGCATAGGAAGAAGCTCTTACACGGGGAAGTGGCAGTGAAAAGATGGGAAGTCTGTGTCTCAAAGCACCTATGATTTTAGGGGGGAAATAACTCTAGAACTGTGATTTTTAAATGTTTACTCTTATGGCTGACTTGTAAAGCATATGAACTTAAAAAAAAAAATCAACAAAACGGAGCTAATCCCCCTAAATCGGGGCTTAAACACACTTTGCCCTATCCTTTTATATTCTGTTTGCACCGTTTCTCAATGTGTTTGCCATCCTTCGGGATAGATACTTGCAGTCTGCCTACTAAATATTCTCTTAACAAAAGGAAATTTCAAAAATCTGTATCTCAGACAGACTCGGGGTGACTAGCTGCCAGGGGATGAGCGGAGGGACCCATGGAGAATGGTTGCTAATAGCTATGCAATTTCTTCTTGGGGTGATAAATAATCTGGTACTAAGGGGGTACACAAAATTATTCAACTGTTTGCTTTATTTGTATTTATTTTTTATTAAGGTAACACTGATTTAAAACAGTATATGATTCAGAAGAACAGGATCACACCTCCTCAGATGCATGTCCTCACACCAGACCCATCACCAACGCACCCTAGTCCACTCTGCCTCCTCCTCACTGTCTTCTCCCTGCCCCCTCTTACAGCCTTAATTCCAGTCAAACTGTATCCTTTAGAAATGTGCATTATATTCCAATTTTAAAACAACCTTATGTATAACTATATTAGTGTGTATTCTCCCAGCAGTTCCCAAAGCCTTCACTATAAAGAGAAGACACTATAAAGAATTTGAATAGCTTAAATGAAAATAATTTGAATAAACATTATTTCATTGAACCTATCGAACCAACAACCTAATATACTTCCAACTGCTTGAGAATCCATTACGGGCAGAGATGGATTTGATTCCAGTCATAAGCTGACACATGTTTTACTAGTTTAATGACCTACATTATACTGTAAATGCCTGATAGCAGGATAATTACAGGCTATACATACATTCAGTAGTTATGATCATTTTTACAAATTCAAGGTCTGATTGTGCTTTTACCTTTGGAGATTGCAATTTTGCTCCCAACTATCTGTCTGACATACAGTGTGGGTTTTATTATTATCCAATTTCACCTTGAGCATAAACCACATGTATTCCATGGAATTCCTTCAAATTCTTGTGACTTCAGTAGAGCCGTGTGTCTATTGACCTAATGTAAGACAAGTATGTACTACGGCCCATGTAGGGAAGGGGCCCGTGTGCAAGTAGGGACACAACAGTGAGAGTGAAGCGCTTGTCTGCAGACACTCTGTGAGACTGTGGGAGATGTAGAGGGAGACTTAGTGAAGAGGCCTCTTCAGAGAAGAAATTAAACTCCGTAAGGACAGCACAGAGGTGATTAAAAGGGCAGACGTGACTAGGCACATCCTTGTATTAAGTTTATAGTTTTAGAATGAAACCAGACTTCCAAAAGTGGAATTCTTAATCCCTGGATATAAAATCTGCTGATTACATTCTTAGTCTTCATTTCATGGGGAGAATATATATAAATAAGTTACCTATAACATAAACGTAACTATTTTATTTCTATATACAAAAGACTTGGAATTCTGCCACCAAAACTCATCTGTGCTTATACTTAAATCTGATGTTTACATACAGAGTTTCTCTCCTGACAGAGCATGTGAATAAGATCATAATTTAACAAAATGATTCTGTTATGAATGTATGAGACATTGCATTAAGTAGAAAAATTACTAGGCAAAACCAATTAATTGAATATACTGCATTTAAACATATCACAAGAATATTTTAAAAAATGTATTATTTTTGAAGTACCTTATATACTTCATATTTATTTGCTATAAAGTTACATCATTGTGTACTTTTTTAGACTTAGATAAACTCACTTTTAAAGTATGTTCTTTTATTTATTAAATTTTTATTCTTACCTCATTGTAGTCCCCATAGTTCGCCCACCACCACATCACCCGTGCTCCATCACCACATTCCCTTGTGTTCATCCTCCCATTTTGCCCCAATCCACCCCCTCCTTTGCTTCCATCTTGTTCTTGTTTGAGACATACTTTGAGCTGACTCAATCTCTACTAAGCTATGTTTGAATTATTTTGAAAGTCTGCAGAAGCAAATGGAACTTACAAAATAACCAAAGCTTCACATATTTAAGATATGATTTTTCTTCACATGCAAATGTTAATAATATCCACTTTTTTCAGTTTGAAAATTAAGTAGAAAAATTACTAGGCAAAACCAATTAATTGTTTGCAAATATCTGAGCATGTCACTGATATCTGTACAATCTATGTACCACAATGTTATATATTTTCTGAGTTAACTGACTTGAAACTTCTTAGTGTTCATTTGAAGTAAAAGCTGTTTTCAATATTAATACTTACAAAGAACTATCTTTCCCTTAAATTGAAAGTAGCATTAATAACACTGTAGGTTTGTAGTTTACCAATATTTAGATTTTCTGATACATTGATTCTAAAGGTATCTATAGGTTATTTACTAGGAGAACCTGGATAAATGTGTCTGAATACTACATTTTACATTCCCCCCTCAGTGGAATGAATGGCTGAGTGATATTCACACATAAGTGACAGTTAAAAATGACTTGCCTTTCAATTAGCATTTTGTCATAATGCTTGGTCTTGTTGCTTTTATTAGTTCCTGATGGTTGTTAAATTCTATTCCTACTATATTTGAGTTAATACCTCCCAGCTGTGTTATATAATAGATTCAAGGCAACAAAGTCAGCAATTTTATGAGACCAGTTGGATTCCTCAATCCTGCACAGAAGAATCTAGAATCTTTCAAAATAAATGCCTCTGGCATCATACTTACCCAAAGACCTGCTGCTTAGAGCTGCCCATTTAGAAGAGCAAGATCATGAACTAAAACTAGCCCTTGGGGCTACCTCCTCATTTTGACATCTTTCTTTGTCTACAGAGGCTCTCCTGACTAGAAGGCACAGGGCTTCAGGTTGGACTCCAGAGTGAGCTGCTTGTAGTGACTGCCTTGCAGAAGTGCCTATTCCAAGGCTCCCGCAAGGGGAACTGGGATATACTCACTCCCTTGGTTTTAAAGTCAGACCAATCTTAGTGAAAACCTGTACTGGTATGTTTGCATTAGATGTTTACATACAAAACTTACGAAAACTTGGAAACTGAGTTGATATTTGATACATGTTCCCAGTTCTACTTGTGACCTTTTGAAAAACAAATTTTCTGTTTTAGATGATACAATGTGAAATATTAAATCATCGTTCTTTTGCCCTATATTCTACAGAATTAACCAAAAAGTCCATTGGATTTACTAAAGTGGCAGGCCTCCTATCTAATAAACACTGCAATAAAATAAAATTGTTTTATACTATTTTAATAGGGATCTAAAAAATTACCACTGACTACATGCTTTATAATTTGTGACTCACTGGGAAAAAGTGAGTTAAACTTATGAAATGATTTTGATTGACTGCCTAATTCATCGTTCTGCTAATCCTTTCAAGTCTTGTCTTTAACTTTAACAAGGGTGCATTCCTGGTGAGGCATCAATTCCAGTCCTGGCACAAGGCCACAGCACAGTTGTGACCTTCACAGGGTTAGTGTCTCTCCTTTGAAACTTATCTTGATTTTTCTTCTCAATTCATTAAATTGTCCTTAGAAATTTCTTTTGAGAAGATGACAAAGGATAAAATCAGATTAATATATTTAGGGATGGCTCAAAATAAAATATTTGAAATACATGTGGGGGAGTGATTTGAATCACTATGGGGAAACAGGAAGCACCCCACCACGTCTCTATGGAACCACTGTTCCTGTTCTGCTCAGCTCTGCCAGCATCTAATGTCAAAATGTGTTGGATGGTATGTCTGTGAAGCCCATTAAAATGTAGCCAAGAAATTAGGCATATGCCAAGTAAGTCAGCTGGCTATTCAAGTAGAGAATAATATTCTCTTTGGTCAATGACTCCTTTAAAGAGATTTTCTATTACTATTTTACTATTATCAATGCAAGGAGCAGAGCTGGGTACCTATGGTCTGTCTGGAATTGTGAACAGATTTGTTAAGTAGGTATTTCTACCTTAAAATAATTTGTATCCTTTATTATATCTATGTGAAAAGGGAACACAGAGGGAAGGTATTTATTTAGATGAGCTAAATTCTTTAGATTCATATGAGGGGGATGGATGGGTAATCACTCAAGTCCAAATCTAAAGACACATTTAAATTACTGATAGTGGGCCTCCCCAGTGGCGCAGCGGTTGAGCGCTGGGTTGCGAAGCTGCCTGCAGCCTCTGCAGCGCCGGTTTGATCTCCGGCTGCTCCCGGGCCACCGGAGGAGGGTCCCACATGGCGCGCAGACCTCTCCTGCCGCCCGATGCTCCCCTCAGCAGTGTACTTCGGTTCTTCTGCCTGCTCTGCTCCCCGCTCTGGCTCTGGTGAATTCTCTCACCCTCCCACACTTCTGACTGTACCCAGTGCTTGTATAAATAATAAATAAATCTTAAAAAAAAAATTAAATTAAAAAAATAAATAAATAAATTACTGATAGTGAAGTACTGACCTTGGCAAATGACAATAAAACCTGACACCATCTTCAGAAACTCAAAATACAGCCAGAAGAAAATTAAAATTATAAAATGTCTAGTTCACTTAACTTTTAGGTACTAAAACCAACAGTTTTATTATGGATATTTGCAAATGCGAACATATATAGAGACTAATATAAGGAATCTCCATGCATCATAAGTTCTGGTTTGTGAGTTACAGGATTCAAAGACTATACTGAAACATCAACCTTTATTCTTTATTTTATGCAAGGTGAGAAAAGCAGACACTAAGCAATAAATGCTACTCACCAACACATTGATTCCACTGGTAATGCTGAATATATCCTTGAGGGCAACCACATCTGTAGCCTCCCAGGATGTTCTGGCAGCCATGTTGGCACCTATGGTTTCCATCACATTCATCAACATCTGCAAAAACAATCCCGGCCAGATTTTTATGTAAACTTTCCTGTACTATTTTTTTTTTTTCTGGTGGGACCCTCGCCTGCGGCCAGGGAATGAACCGGCGCTGCAGCCCACTGCTCAACCGGCAGGCCACCAGGGGAGGCCTCTCCTCTACTATTTTTAAATGCACTTCAAATACAACCTGGGGTAACTATTGGCAGGGGAGCCAACAAACAAGACACAGAGAGAGGTGGTGATTTTTCCAAGTCACATGGTTATTAGTCGGTGGTGGTACAAAGAATGGTTCTGAGATAAGAAACCACCTCATTCTTGTGCTATTCACCAGACCATGCCACGTCAATGCTCTATGTAACATCTTAATTTTTGTAAATCAACCATAGCAACCACAAATTTTGTGCATTTTGGATGGATTAACTGCATATGGCCTGATTTCTTTAGTGAGTGACATAAATATACTCACAATATTCCAGGAGATTAAAAAAGTAATTAACATGTAATCTTCCTTTTCAGGAAGGTACAAGTAGTACAAAGATACCTTAAAAACACAATGATTTTACATGCAAAAAAATTATTACTATTCAGAATTAATGAGATACAAATTTTAAATATCTGAATATGTTAGTTTTAGACCTGATGTGGTATTATTACACATATGGAATAATTTCTTTGTTCATATATGCACGTAATTTTTGGAATGACAACTGAGGCTTTGAAAACTACCCATGAGGAGTGAAATAAAATTGGCATGTCTGATGTCTGTGTAACAAATTTATATGGATAATTAATAAATGGTATCTTATGTGGATGGTCACAAGCTGAACACACACGTGGTAAACAGCTGTGTATTCAGAATACTTTGAAAGTCTCAATGACTTCAAATATAAAATACTAAAATAGAAATTTTGAAAGTTGAATTTTTCTTGGCTGAAATTTAGATATATATAAAAGTCCCATAATTCTTTTAAAGAGCATACTATAATCTTTGAGTATATTTCTATAATTCTAAGTCATGTATTTTCTAAAAGTAATTAAAGAAAGGTAGTTAAAATCAATAGAAATAGAAATAGTTCATAAAAATGTAAAGGAGATGCATACAGTCTCATAATCTCACCTTCACAGTTCAATCCAGTGGCATCAAGAGAGAAGCCTCTTTGGCACTCGCAGCTGAAACTTCCAGGGGTGTTCTGACATATTCCCTTTGCTCCACAAAGGGAAGGCTGAGATCCACATTCATTATTGTCTAGCAAACCACGAAGATGGAGTATGTCAGATTTCCCATTTAAGATGTGATTTAAATTTCTCATGAAGTAAAAAGTGAAATAGAGAAGCTGAAATTTCATGTTGTTCTCCAAACAGCATTTTAGGGAGATGTGTACCAGATTATTGCCATATAAAAGGCAAAAGTGCTAAGAAAAAGTGTACTTTAAGAGATTTGGCGTTAGAATAGATTTTTGGGTCAACTGAGGACATGATTTTAGATAATTCCTAAAGTCTCATAACATATGTGCTTTCTGAACACAAAATACCCAGCATGTTCATTAGCATGTTCTAAATTATAGAGCCTTTAATCATATTTTATCTGAACACACATGATTTTATTTAAACATAAAGTGTATTGCTTGCAATATCCCTACTGTGCATGTGCTTGGACTATATAGGTCTTTTCTCCTTTACATATTGTTCTTGTGAAAAGTTATTATTGGCAACATTTTCAATCACTAAATATGAGGGATTGATTCTAAATATATACACCTGGAAATTAGTTTTAATGTTTTAAATTAGTTCTAATGTTTTAAATACAATTTATATGCACCTACCAAAAGTCTGAGAAATTTCCCATCTGTAACTCTGTCTTACCAATACAAGCAGTGTGATGCTGTGTGAAACCAGGTGGACATTTACAGGTAAAACCTCCAAGGGTGTTGACACAGAGGAACTGGCAGTTGTGTTGTTTGGTTTGACATTCGTCGAGGTCTGAAATGAGAGATAAGCCATTGTAAATGAGAGCAGTGCTTTCTGGCCACGCATCGTTCCTCATGAAGCTGAGGCAGGTGTGCATGTCCTATCGGGAGTATTTTGTCTAGATTTTTTCTGGAAGCTTTATTACATAAGGCAAGTGCCTTCTTTCCATATACTTCAGCAATATAAATATTATCAGCTGTTATGAAAGGATGACTGAAGTGATACAGAACAATTTTCTTAACATGAGAAACTGAGGAGACGAGCTATGTGCTTTACATGAACTTTTGACAAAACTAATACCCAAAGGTTAATATTCTTGCGTTAAATACTGTTAAATATGGCTGCTTATTTATTCCTACTAAAAGAGAGATTAAATTAAAATAAATCAGTGTGGAAAAAGATGAAGGTCTTAACACAACCACTGAGATAGGTATTTAGTTTGAATACATCATACATCATAAATAGCACAGGAGGTAAAATTGATAATTTTGGTCATAAATGGTATTAATAATTGAACTCAATTAATAGAAAATTCAACATTTGATTGTGGATGCACTGGAACTTAATAGGGGGAAATGAATTAAAATACATTTACAAAGTAATTTAAGATTTAGGCAAAATTAATTCATTATGTGAAAGTTTAAAAAAGCCTACTTTTATTGCATTCATGTAGAAACAATGTACAAAATTAAACTGATGCAAGAATGTTTACTAAATAGGTTCAAGAGAATAGTTCTTGCTATTATATTACTTACTTGTTTTGGAAATAAAACCTCATTTTTTTTTTAATAGATAGAGGCATGTTTTTATTTATTTATTTGTTTGTTTGTTTGTTTTGTTTATACATGCACTGGGTACAGTCAGAAGCACGGGAGGGTGAGAGAATTCACCAGAGCCAGAGCGGGGAGCAGAGCAGGCAGAAAGACCCAAGTACACTGCTGAGGGGAGCAGCGGGCGGCAGGAGAGGTCTGCGCGCCATGTGGGACCTTCCTCCAGTGGCCGGGGAGCAGCCTGGGATCGAACAGGTGCCGCAGAGGCCGCGGGCAGCTTCGCAACCCAGTGTTCAACCGCTGCGCCACCGGGGAGGCCCTAAAACCTCATTTTCTTGAGAATAATTTATACCTCAAAAATTCTACAGGAATTAGATAGGAATTTCCTCAGTTCATTAATTTGATACTGGTGAGATTTACTATAAAAATGAATATATTGTTAACAGTGTTGGAGTTACTTTTATTATCTAATTTAGCTTGATAATTATTTTGAATACCAGCTAAGCAAAAAAAAAAAAAATACATTTACCCTTTCATTTTCAACTTTCTGCAGTAAATGTGTAATACAGTTTGCAGAAATTAAATCATAGGTAGCCACAAAAAATCTTATTTCAGTTATATTTCAACTTCTTGCCAAAATTTTTTGTTTTGTCAATTTTATTTATTTTTAAAATTGGGTAGTTTGCTATTAAATGGGAACTACTATAACTGGGGCTTAAATTCTTTCTGCCTCCAACTGTGTATCCATTGGTAGAATTTTTGATGAGTCCTAAAACAGTCACTCAGAAGAGACACTTCAAGGAAGGTGTTGCACATCGTTTACTTACTGATTAGTTAATATCTGAATGTGAATGGTGAGAGAGAAAGACCATGATCACAAATGTCAGAGGCTCTGCTCTCACCTTTGCACGTCTTTCCATCCTCCTGGAGGACATATCCCCGAGGACAGGAACACTGGTAACTCCCCTCAGTGTTTTTGCAGATGAAGTTGCAGGGTTTTGGGGACTGGGAACATTCATCTAGATCTAAGTAAAAGTGATGGAAAGATTCAATTCTTGGTGAAAAGAAATGACCATCCTCTTTCCTCCCTCCATAATTTCACTTCGTTCTTTTTGCTTTTTCTCATCAACTTAAATGTAAAACAGAAATGATGCTGCTACACAGCAGTTTTTGCTCATGTAACATAGTGGTTGACTTTGTAGATCAATCTATGGAGCTTGGATAAATATTCTATCTAATCAGCTCTCTAGGCTCATAAAAACCTGCTAAATCCTTTAGACTAATGTACTTTGCTTTACAATTTAAGATTAGAAACTAAAAAGTGTTTCTTTTAACAAGTGCATGTGGCAGTTCTCTTAAACTCTCTTAGCAGTTATGCCCCTAAGCTTCTTGCAGGTCACAGACTGTGCTGCAGAACACACACTTGTCCCTTCAGATCCAGTCCTATTCTCACCCTATTCTCAAGTTCGTGAGATTGGGCTGTGTGGACACCGTTAGCGGGCTGGTTTGCCATCTGTCTTCCGGATGGGCTCAGGCTGACTGGGTCTCTGGGTCAGAAGTCCAGCACCTCAAAAGGCTACCCTCTGTGCACAGCCCTCTTCCTAGGGTTTTGTAATGTTGTCTCTTTTCTTTTGGGCCAGGGATGGTACAGCCCCAGCACACAGCACTATCCCTTGTGGTTTCTCCTCAGCTGCCCAACTTAAACTATCCTCATTTCAATATGCCACCTCTTTTCTGCCAGAACTTTGATTAATAGCAAGCTGCTTCCATTTCTTTTGTATGTAATATTCACTGATGCCCACGAATGCTGGAAACTAAACTCTCATCTCCACCAGGTGAGTTCAATGCTTACTATGAGTCAGTTTGGTCATTCTTCTAACCTTCCCATTATGCCAGATGTGTTTATTATTGAAATAGGAATGCAGTATCTTGTAAGATAATGAAATATTAGGAGAAAGGAGTATTAAGGAAAGCTAAGTTGAAAAGAGTATTAAGAGAAAAGAATATTAGGAGAAAAGAGTATCAAGGAAAACTAAGTTGAATGCTTTGGAAAGACTGTAAGAGCAAGTCACCTCCCCCTCCCTATCCCTACCTCAACTGTTACAGAATGCTGTGCAACAGATAATGAAGAATTAAATTAGAAATTGAAATGGTAAAAATGTAAGCTTCTGTACTTGGGACTGCTTTGCACATAGAAATTTTAGATGATGCTTAACTGGTATAGTTTATACAAAGACAACAATGAGGAACAAGCAAAAAATATTTGCCTTCAATAGATAAACACACACATTCACCAAGAAAAGTTCTTTTCTTTTTTCAAAAGAATGAAAAATATGCATTTTTATGTTTAATTAAAGCATAAAATGTTGAAAGTGTGCTTTTGTAATTTTTGTTTCTCTGATTGAACAGATGTTTTGATAAACTGTCACATTATTGAACAAGGCTTTATATAGTATTGTGATATTAAGAATCACATCATGAAGAAGAAAGGCATCATTTTAATAAAATTTCAAAGCTCCAGAATAAAAAATCTACCAACAATAAGTGATTGGAAGTACACAGTAGTTGACATCACCCCAGCCACAAAGGTGGCTCAACTTACCTACACATGCAGTTCCACTGATATCTGTGGTGTAGCCAACCTTGCAGAAACATCGAAATGAACCCATGGTATTGATGCACTGGCCATTGGTACAGAGGTTTGGCATAACCTTACATTCATCAATATCTGTGGAATAAAAAAAGCCCAAGTAAAACCAAAAAGAATGCAAGATAAAACTAGTTGGAGATGAAAAGAAATTAAGAAACTGACATGAGAGTAATAAGATAATTAAATAATGTCTGGCAATCAACATTGATAATAGTGCTTATTCAGGCAAATGGAAACATGGGAGGGAAAGAAAACTAATTTGAAGTGATGGGGAGAGATAAACAAAGGAAGGTTATATTGAAACCCCTGTCCAAATCTACTCATTTTATAATCTAAATATGAATTATTTGGGGGGTATCAAGAAGGCTATCTTGATTGGGGAATGTATTTTTCAAGATGGCAGGGTAGGAAGATACTGAACTCTTGGTCTACTATGGACAATTCCCCTTTAAACAGAAGGTGACCCCTTTGAACTTTGGAATTTGTGATGATTTCCCAGAGCATGGTCTCCAATTTGCACTTATGTTAGACTCTAAAGAAAAGGATTTCATTAGTAAAGCAACGATGCACAAATGGTGGAAAATGGTATCTTTTAGTTTGTTGTACCAAAAAAAAAGGATTTTTTAAATTATGAGATTTGGAGCCTCCCCAGTGGTTCAGCAGGTTGAGCACAACGCTGCGAAGCTGTCCACAGCCTTTGCAGCGCCGGTTCGATTCCCTGCCAGCCAGGGAGATTCCCACATGGCGCCCGCTGTTCCCCTCAGCTGTGTACTTCGGTCCTTTTGCCTGTTCTGCTCCCTGCTCTGTCTCTGGTGAATTCTCTCACCCTCCCGTGCCTCTGGCTTGTACCCCAGTGCTTGTGTAAATAAATAAATCTTTAAAAAAATTATGAGATTTGTTGGTTTGTAAGTGTATTGAGTTCTATGAACTATAAATGACTTCCTGTGCACACTCAGACAAATAAGCAACAGTCATTTAATTAAACTGTGTAGATATAGCTTGCCATGGCCTTTCAAATCAGATGGATGTGTTCCATTTCTGGGTTCATCACTTACAAAGGGTGTGACCTTAAGAAAATTACTTACTGCTACTTTTGTGCTTCAATTTCCTCATTTGTTAAAATGGGGGCAGTAATAAACTCTGCCTCTCAGATTCGATATGAAGATTAAATCTCTTAAAACATTAGCAAAGCCCAACAAATATACACAGATATTTTAGTTATTATTAAGTCAGTTTTTCACTTTTCCTTCCAATTTTTAATCTGTATTCATGAAGTTCACTGCATTGACAATATGCATGCAAATCCTCAGTGCCTTACCTCTTCCGTCAGTGGTATATCCTGGGCCATGAGGACATATCTTTTTGTACTGGGCAGTTCCAGGAAGTGGGCAAAGCTCACACTGGTGACCCCAGCCTCGCCCCCCATCACAGCAACACTCTGACTTTGTGACGAGATTGCGGCTGCTTGATGCCATCTGACACATTGTCTGCAACACCTCTGCAAAGCAGAGTCCCTGTCGATTGTCTGAAATGAACAGTAAAGAAGCATTGATGTCATGACACTGTCACTTCATTTTCTTTTTTTTTAATTGCTCATTCTTTTATTGACTGGGCTGGGAATATACATTGATATGTGTGTGGAGACAATTCAGGGATTTTTGTTGCTTTGTAAGTGCTCATGCCGTAGGATGAGGTAAGTAACTGTTAAAGAAGAATGTGATCAATCTACATGTACTGATATGGAACGATACCAAGTAAGAGATATCTAATGAAAAAAGAAAATGAGTAGACTAGGGTAAATTATGATTTCATTTGTGCTGAACATGAGTTTTTAAATACATTTCATTATCTTAAATTTAATAGGAAAATCAATATTTACCTCCTTAAATAGGGCAAGCAGTAATTTTTTTAACAGGTAAATATTCTTTTATACGATCACAGTGTTTAAGACAACTTAACAATTAAAAGTTTTGTTGGAGGTTAAGTTCATATGAGTAACAAATTTAACAAAATGTAGTACCATACTTTCAAAATAGATTTACGTTTTCCCTCTTTAATCCATAAAGGAACTAAGTGATAGTAATTATTCCCCTTTCAAAAAGCAAATAAGTATCAGGACTTGTTTTTGAAAAGTCATTGCTGGACTATGTCATAAATCTAGGTACAGATTCAGTTTAGTCTCTCAATTTTTCTACATCTAAAAGACTGTCAACATTTGAACTAAGTAAATTTTTTTTTTAGTATAAAGGAATTTACCTATTGTAAATGGGCAAAAAATTCCTTACTATGGTTTTAAAAATCATAATGAAACTGTTAGTAATATTAAGAAAAAAATATACTTTTCATGTAGGTTTTATTTTCTGTTTCTGAAAAGATTGATGGTACTAAGGCATAAAGGAAGACCAAAAAAACCAACCCCCAAATATGTTTTTTTGACTAACAATTTCCTAGGATTTAAAGCATGTGGCATCATTCTGAGAACAATTTAAATTTGCTCATAAATAAAATGGTTTGTAATGTATGCATGTTAGCATTAAAATACAGCTTAGTGTCTGAGATTTAAATTTTCCATAAGAAAATACATTGTAAAACATCTTTCTGTACCATGAAATAAAAATTAACCTTCATTGCTTTTGGAAACATGGCATTTACTTTAATATCATTAATATAGCAGAGCTTACCTCACATCACCAATATTTTCTTTTCGAATTAAGTCATCCTCTGATGTAAGTTTTACTAAGGTCACATTTTCCATAGAGCTTAATTAATCTTAATTTTAGAAAGACTATTTAAGATGGTTGTTTACATTACACACAGATTGTGCATACAACACACACGTACAAATACGTCATTTTAATACGTCTGTACCTTGAGGAAGAGAGGTATGTGAATTACCCAGATTGGGATATTTGTTTAGCAGACAAGGATACATATGTAAGAGCTCTTCTGTGATGACTTCATAAAACAGATGTTTTATTTACCAAGTAAAATATACTCATATATCAACTTACCAAGGCATTCAGTGCCTGAGGAACTTGACTGAAATCCTTCATTACACTCGCACCTATAGCTCCCAATAGTGTTAACGCAACGCCCATTTTCACAGATTCCTGGCTTGGTCCTGCATTCATTTTCATCTTGAGAAAAACAAATCATGTGAATAATGATCAGGTTCTAAAATTATAATTTATGAATTGTCTTCTAGTGCATTTTTATTTAAAAGTTCTTCACTGAGATACTAATATGATGGGTTAAAAACTATTCATGAGCGAATACTGATATACTTTTAACTTTACTTCAACCTTCCAGGTGGGTTCTTTCTTAACAAACTGTTTCTTTGTTCTTTGTCTTTTCCCCTACCCCTCTGTGGAGAAGAGGTGGTGTATGATGGAGATTTGAATGTTGGCCTTCCAAAGGATGCCTAGAGTGCAACTGTTTTTGAAGGGGCAATGTGCTCTTTTGATAAACATTTAAATATTTTCTACAAAAATTTTTTCCAGGGCCTCCCTTGTGGTGTAGGTGGTTGAGCACAGTGCTGTCAGGCTGTGCACAGCCTCTGCAGTGCAGGTTCGATCCCAGCCAGCCTGGGAGATACCTACATGGCGCGGCAGACCTCTCCTGTCTCGCCTGTTGCTCCCCTCAGCAGTGTATTTCAGTCAGTCTGTCTGTTCTGTTCCCCACTGTCTCAGGTGAATCCTTTCACCCTCCCGCACATCTGGCCTGTACCCTGGTTCTTGTATAAATAAATCTAAAAAAATTTTTTCTTCCACAATTCTCAAGTATTTTGAATATTTATTTTGTTTTTTCAGTTTTCTTCTCCCTCTCATCCCAAGGATTTCATTTATGCACATATTGGATTTCTTTCTCTTCTACCTCTATCATCCTCATATGAATCACTTTCCTACTCACATTTCTGATTTCTAATTCCTTTCTTTTTATTTTTAATATGACTTTAGTTTCCATTGAGTTTCATTTCTTTTCCTGAGCTCTGCTAAATCATTATCTCTTGTTATTGTTTTAACTTTTCGATTTCTTTTATCTGAATTTTTTTTCTCAATGATACTTCTTAGAGGTCACTGAAACTGCTTTTCTTAACTCTTCTGTTTCTTGAAGGGTTTTATTTTATTTCTTGTTTATTTTCCTTTCTCCCTAACTCCCTCCCCAAGTAGGTATTCATTAGTTGCAGTCTTGTGTAGTTATTCATCTTGCAATGATTTTCTCCAGTTCAACTTACTTGCTGAAATAGTATAGATGAAGATAGCAGTTTCAACTCAACTTTGTTGAATGAGCCCTCTCTCACCAAATCTCTTATGGTATCTGTCCTTGCGGCAAGTAAACTCCAGTTTTCAGGTAATTTAGGAGATCAGTGTGGGCCTACTTAAAATTCTGTAAGACTGAACATGTCATCATGTTTTCTTTTTCACTCTAATGTCTCTGACACCGCAGTGCAGAACTACTGGGCTTCTACAAAAACATTACCTTCTCTCATTCCCTGCTGTCCCTAATCTAATCAAAGATAGTTGGACAATCTTCTTAAATTGGGGCAGTTTCTTTTAGACCTGTCTGTATTTTGGTAAAGTCTGAAAAAGGTGACACTGAACAACTTTTATGATTTTATTTGAAATTTTATATTTGAAAGATATTCTTTCATAGTATGTAGTTTGGGGTCCATCATTTCTTCTGTCCCACCATATTTCTAAAATTTTTAGGGGATGGGAATGAGGTAACACATATTATTACATATTTAAAAAAAAATACTGTCCCTTCTCCCCAATAGCACCGCTAGTATGTTAATATATTCACAGAAGTATTGTGTCAGCATTTTCATGAAATTTAATGATCTTGGTTAACTTTTTATATTTATTACATTTTTTCTATTAATCCACCCAATTTTTTACTTAAAAAAATTCTGGGGCACAATAAACTGCTCAGTCAAATTTCCACCTCTTTACAGAAGTTTTAGATTTCCTACATAATTTCAGTTCTTTAACCTGTAATATATTTTAGTTTTTGTTGCATTTGAAATTTTGAGGGTAATTTTGTTGGATTCCATTTTCACTGAACTCAGCATTTTTAATAACTTTTTGGTGGCTGTATCTTTCATTCTAACATTTGTAAATGTTTTATTTATAATACCATTTTGGCCACTTATTATGGAATTTCTAATTGTAAAAACATGTCAAGAGTTTTCTGATGATCAAAAGGAGTTCTGTAGAAGTTTCAGCTATCGGCATGGTATAGTGAAAAGTTTGAGGACCAGAAAAGTATCAAAACCTCTCTCTATTGAAGCTTCTTTTAGCAATGACAAAACAAATGTATAAAGCTGTCCTGGTCTTTTATTTAAAAAGGTAGTCATGAGATAACAGAATATTTGAGCTGGAGCAGACATTCTTCTCTTCCCACCCAAATCATGTATTTTCTCATTGTAGAGTTGGTGAAACTGGGGCACAAGGAATGAAATCACTTTCAGGTTATTGAACTTAGTTATGGCAGATTTAGAAGCAGAAACCAGAGTCCTTATAAGACCACAATTTCTACTATTCCCTTCCCAGGAAACATACATCTAAATGAAATGACAGTATATTAAATTCAGCTAATTTCAAAAATAAAGCATTTTATATGTATAACACACACACACACACAAGTGTGAAGAAATGAAAATGAATCTCATATACAAGAAGAAAACGAGAGCTAATAATATTTCCTGTCCATGTAACCATCTACCCTTCCATACAGGTTAACATTTCACTTTTATTTTGATGTTTTTTCCCCAAAATAAGAAGTCATTAGTAATTTTTAAATGTTCCCCCCAAAACATCTGCACTGTTCTAGGCATTGGAATTTGGGAAGGGAACAGCAGATTCTTAATTGAGGTGAGGGAGCCACCTACTCTCGAGGAAGAAAGGAACTGTTTAGGGGGATGCAGTGTCCCCAGTGACTACATCTGGGAAGAACTGCTGAGTTAATGGATACAGTGGCCATGATCAGCTTGCCTGGTGTGAGACTTTGGCATTTATCATAAAAGTCATAGCATTTTAAACTCTTGGAAGTCAGCTTAGAGCTCCAGCCCTACTTCCTCACTCTGAACATGAATTAAACAGAGCTATCTGGCCTGTAACAGTGTCCTGGAGATTATCTGCCTCTTTATGCTCTTCTCATTCATGAAATGACACAAAAAATAGAACATTAACTCATACTTTCACATTTTGCTACATGAAATGATGTATTTCAAGGGGTTTTTCTACACTTCTAAAGTTAGTGTTTTAGATGTCCAGGACATAGGAGAGGCATGACTGCCATGGCATTATCCAGAACCTATTATGCTGGAATGGAACCTAAGAAATCTAGCCAGCCTGGAGACAGCTGGAAAAATATTTAGCTTGCAGTTAAGAAGATTCAGGAATAGCACCAGAAATTTAAACTTGAGTAGGAAATGTTAAGTACACAGCCATCATCATCCCTTAAAGCCTTACCTACACAGCCTTCTCCATCAGGCCTTCGGGTCATGCCAGGGGGGCAGATGCACATGAAGGTGCCAATCAGATTCTTACACATCATGCCTCTTGATTCACAGTCATGTAACCCTTCAGCACATTCATCCAGGTCTAGCAAATATTTTTCATAGGAAAAAATAAAATTAAGAAATTCTCAGGAGCAGGATATAGTTTAGTACTTTTAAGTCATATATTTGGTCTTCAATTATATTCCTATTGTGTGACAGAGAAAGAAGGAACCCAGGGCCTCCCCGGTGGCGCAGCGGTTGAGCTCTGGGTTGCAAGGCTGCCCGCGGCCTCTGCGGCGCCAGTTCGATCCCCGGCTGCTCCCCAGCCACCGGAGGAGGGTCCCACATGGTGCGCAGACCTCTCCTGCCGCCCGCTGCTCCCCTCAGCAGTGTACTTCGGTCCTTCTGCCTGCTCTGCTCCCCGCTCTGGCTCTGGTGAATTCTCTCACCCTCCCGCGCATCTGACTGTACCCAGTGCATGTATAAACAAAACAAACAAACAAGCAGACAAATAAATAAATGGAACATGCCTCTATTAAAAAAAAATTAAAAAAAAAAAGAAAGAAGGAACCCACTCTTTTAAAGCTGGGGGCTATCTAAATTTATAATAGTTTCAGCATTGCTCCTAATGATAGGAAATGGGAATCTCTGCAAAGAACCCAAGAGTGTGACAATGGTGGTTTTCTCAACCCATGTGTGGGTTTGACTTGATTGGACAGACCATCAAGTGTCTCCTTATCTTGGTATGGAAATCTACCAGCAAAAACACTACAGATACATTTCCAAAAATCTCTAGAAGATAGCTGAAAACTATAAAATCATTAAAATATATTTCCTGCATAAAAAAGTCCTAGCAACTCCCAAGCTAGTGGCCTTACCTTTGCACATCTTCTGGTCTTCCCTGAGGGCATAGCCAATGGGGCACGTGCATTCGTAGGACCCAAAGGTGTTCATGCAGCGGAAAGCACAGAGCAGTGGGTTCTGGGCACACTCATTGATATCTGATCAAAGAAAATGGCAGGCATGTGCTCAGCCTAGACTTCTAATGATTTTTATCTATCAACTCTGATGCATTTATTTGGTGGCCTAACGGAAAATAAGAGAGTAGTAGAAACTTCCTCTTCCAGTAGGCACCTAACAAATTCATCTTCCAGCAAATAAAAATATGAAAAACTACTGAAAGTGGTTTTTTAGTGATTAATTGAAACTCAGCAAGCACCCAGTATCTTTTTTTTCCCCTCTAAGATTACTCTGCAGATGGTCACAGTGCTAGCAGCAGCCATACATGAGAGCTAAGTCTTCAATAGAAAATTTCTGTGTCTGTTCTTCTATCCAGAGGAATAAGGGAAGGGAGTGTTGGGGAAACCGATTCTGCTGAATAGTGAGTGAGGATCAACAAGGGAGAGGGCCAGAGATGGAGAAACATTATATATAAATACATACGCATACACACACACACACACACACATATATTTTGCATAAACTCAACCTAGGTTGCTGATTTAATGATGCATGATGCATATTTGGGCCAAATGAAAGAATCTAGTCATTAATGTTTAAAGGACAGAATTGAAATGTGAATCACTATCTTCCACAGGCCTGATAGTCTTACTTCTACATTCATCCAAGTTATCTGATTGTTAAAACAAAAGCATCAACATTCTTTCAAGTAATAAAACTGATTCCAGAACACATTATTTGCAGTATCGAAGGCATAATCCAAAATGAGGCAACATACTGAGGATCCAAGAAAATGTGACCCAATCTCAAGGGAAAAGACAATCTACAGATGACAACTTGGAGATGCCCTAGAGCCAGGTTCTGGAATGAGCAGACAAGGGTTTTAAAGCAGCTATTATAATTAGGCTTACTCACTGAGGCAAAGGAAAATCTTTCTGTGATGAATATAATCATCAGTAGAACATCGATTTAATATAAAGGCTGAGACATTAAAAAAAAAACTACTAAATCAAGAAGAAATAATAAGAAAATTGTCACTTGCCTTCACAATTCATCATGGGCCCTGGCTCAAAGCCTTCATTACAGTTGCATTCAAAACTCCCAATGACATTAGTGCATGTCCCATTTCCACATGGATTGCCAATTGAACATTCATCGGTATCTGAAAAAGATAGGAAGGTGCCACAAACTTTGGAGAGGTTTTAGTTTAAAGGAGCACACTCATGAATACCCATCAGGCCCTCGCACATTTCCAGGATCAATGGAAGGCACACAGAACTCATACATAGTGTCTCACTGGTCTTGGCTGCCGTATGCCAGACAGAGAATCTGAAGGATCAAGTGTACAATGCTCTGAGCCCCAAGCAGCTGCGCTTGCCCTAAAATTCACATAGTGAGGGATGTGGTCTTTTGCTATCAGAGCAGACACAGAAAGTCATAAAAATAACGTGGCTCTTTTTTCCCAGTTAGTGGTGTTAGCAATTGCCAATCTCTAAGCACAAAAGCATTTGTGTATTTGGTTGAAGGCAGAGGTTGGGCAACTCCATCGTTGCATTTTCCAGTTCTACTGGGAAAAATATAGGATGGGAGAAGAAAGACTTTGCAGCTATTATGCTGGCTTCGTAAATCCAATCACCACCCAGGTGCTTAGAGGCCTTTTGTTGAATATGAGAAATAAAACAGAACCTTAAGGTTAATGTGGAGTCAAACTTACCCACACAGCGTACTCCTGTGTAATCAAGGTTGTAACCCATTGGACATTCACAGCGAAAAGACCCATCTGTGTTGATACACTGACCATTTGAACAAATGCCTGGGCTCTCAAGACATTCATTGACATCTAAAATATAGAAATGTCCATGAACTTGCTTATACAGAAAGACATGCCAACACTGTATATATGTATTCAACCAGGTTTAAAATTTTGAATACATATAATTTTTAACCAGAGAAATACATAATGTATTTCATATATCACAATAGTCTTAGGATCAGTATAATGCATATGGTACAATAAATACTGAATGCATGCATTAAATAAATTATACTATATATTATACAGTAAAATTAGATTTATGAAGTAAACGTACAATAATGTAAAAGACTAAAGGAATAAAATACATCAAACCACACCTTCACGTGTATCATGAAGACTTGGAACAGTTCCATGGCCATAAGGACACAAATCCTGGAATGCAACTACAGAGAAAATATAAGTTCCCCATGATTGAAAAATCTCAACTACAGAGAACTTAAGAACTTATTAACAATATATATCACACTGACTTAATATTTTCCTCTACATGAAGCTGCTTCTAACAAGAGAGTTTTCATTTTTATGATTTATTTCAAAAAGAACCCCAAGCATCTTTAGAGAAGGTTACCTGAGCTTGCCCAGCTCCTCCCGAATGCCACCTACTGAGGCTCTGATTCTTTCTGTTTGCTCATTTAACTATGAGCAGCCAGAGAGCTCTCTGCCCCTTCCACAGAGAAATCACCTCTGACTAAGAGGTGATTGCTAGGAACCACCTTATAATTTACCTGCACTAATAAGACCTGAGAGGCTCTTGGTTTCTTCCTGCAAATGGCCATTGTGTTGACTCAGCTTCTCACAATGTTATTGAAGGTGCTGAGAGGCCCACAGCCTGTGATACAGAACCCACAAGGGACTCCTGCAGCAATTTGGAATATAATTTTCATCTGCTTCTTGCATCTCCCGTCCTGTACCTCTCAAATTCATTCCTTTGAAAACAAGTAATACTAACCTTGGGTGGAGGGGAGTGAAATAACAAGGTAATTCTACCTGTGCTTACACATGTTGAATACAAAAGTTGAAAGGAGTCCCTCAGCTGAGGTTATTCACTGAACCATCAAAATTCATACATGAGGGGATAATTCCACCCTCAAAATACTCATAAATTACATAGTCAAACTGCCTTTTCTACATCCCAAACTAGTGCACAATGGTATTTTATATCATTATGCTTACCTTCATCATCTTTGGGGCACAGTTCACAGGGATCCCCCCAGCCCTCTCCCGGCATCTTACTACAGCAGCATTTTGCCTTTGTGGTATTGAAAGCTTTAGGTACAGAACACTTTCCATTTTCAAAGTTTGTGAAGCAGAAGCTCTGGCGAGTATCTAGTCAAGAAAGCAAACATGGTCATTTCAAAAGACAGATTAATTCCTATATAACTGTTTCTGACTGAACCAGTGCTCATGGGCTGAACCTACGATGCAGGTTAGAATTATCAGTTAAAAGACAGGTCCTGAAATCCTCAGCCGTTAATTTCACTTGTTAAGTTAAGCGGACTTATCTATAAAAGTGTATTTAATCATTTAATATGCTTAAGGTGTTTTTATAATGTGCTTAGGAAATTTGAGAAAGTATGTTCAGTATTAAAAACTGAGACTTCCATGTAGAATCTCTCATTTGACATTGCCATGTGATAGCTTAACAGAGAATTCAGGCAACATCAAAAGTAACTTACATACCAGCCTACCAAAAAAAAAATCTGTCAACAACCAAATGAAATCAAGGAAAGGATATTTTTCTCAATATAAATTTTTTTAAATGTAGAAACAGAATCAGTAATTCACAATGCCTTAAGTCTGTAAAGTTTTGAGACCTGAATTTTCTAATTTACATATGATATATTTACCACAGGTGTTGACCTTGTCATGACAAACACTGACATTACCTTTACTGTCCAGTTCTGCAGCTCCAAGGGCAAACTGTGATAAAGAAAAGCTTACCAAAGCACCTCCGGCCGTTATCAGACAGGACGAAGCCCGGAGGGCAAATGCACTGAAAGCCCCCGGGCGTGTTGGTGCAGGAGCCGAAGAGGCAGATGTTGGGGTCCTCATCACATTCATTTATATCTGCGGAGCAGCAGGACAATCAATACTGAATCAGATCACTTCTGTTGAATATTTGAAAATAATGTGTTGCTGCTACTAAATCTACTAGCTACCAGCTATTTAATATGAAATGACATGTATGTATTTAACTTATTTTCAAAAAAAGGATTGCTTCATAAATCACAGATTATACTCGGTCTCAATTGAGGCTATGTCCCAACTCCCAAGGGATGCCCAGCTCCCTGGACTTGATCTTTAGGAGTGTCCACTGACTCCTGACATGGCCATTTCAACCTCTTAAAGCGACCTCAGCCTCCCCTTGGCCAAACCTGTTCTGCCAGAGGGCACTCTTCTCTGCTGTCCCTCTCAGTCACCCCTATTGTGAACCTGAATCACCCTTATTTCTCCATTTGACCTTTAATCTCCATATGCACCAGCATGTGGCCTGTAAGTCTACCTCCTCAGTATATATCTAAATCCAGCATCATTTGCCACCTGGATTACTGTAACTCTCCTGACTGACATATGTGCCTCTCCCTCTCCTCTCTTTACAACAGGCTATCTTTCTAAAACACACTTCTATTGGGAAATCAGGTCAAGGGAAGTAGGGTGACTCAGTGGTTTGAGAGTTTTATTACTTCCGCCTTCACTCCAGGTTGGTTCCTTAAACAAACATTCCTTAGTAGTGATGCTTCTTGGCCTTTTCTCATTGGCAGTGCTTATTTAAAGAGCAGTTTTCATTAAATGAATGCACATTCCACATTGCCATGCACATTAGATTGCAAGCTTCACAATGACATAGACTTTCTGTCTGTCCAATTCACTACCACACCCTCAGCTTCTAGCATAGTGCCTGATACATACTAAATTCTCAATTAATATTTGCAGATGGGTCATGCCCAATCTTTTCTTTAAAAAACAAAACAAGGGCCTCCCTGGTGGCGCAAGGGGTTAAGCATAGCACTGTGAAGATATCTGCAGCCTCTGCAGCACAAGTTCAATCCCCGGCCAGTCAGGGAGCAACCTACATGGCGCAGCAAACCTCTCCTGACTTGCCGGCTGCTCCCCTCAGCAGTGTCTTTCAGTCAATCTGCCTGTTCTGCTCCCCACTCTGGTGTATCCTCTCACCTGACCCCCACCCCCTGCACCTCTGGCCTGTACCCCAGTTCTTGTATGTGTAAATAAATAAATCTTAAAAAAAATTAAAAAACAAAACAAAACTCCCACATGTCTCCATACTGCCTACAGGACTAAGTACAATCTGAGTCAGTCATTCTGTGCCTCGTCCCACGCTCATGCTTCCTGTGTTTTCAAACAGCCTCTTGACAAGCCACCCTCTCACCAATTCCATCATTACTCAAAGCCCTGACAGTGCCCTCAAATCCTGAAAATACCTCAAGTACTGTGTCTGCCACACTGAATTGTCAGGATAACTTTACAGAACAGATTTACTTACAAAATATCTCTTTATTACTCAAAATATCTCTGTTAGGCAGTAAGGTTACCCGGAGGAAAGGACAGTGTTTTTACATTTCCAGTATCTTGAAATGTGTCAAGAGTTCACTGTAATGTCCATTGAATGTAGAGGTGAATTTGTGTGTGTACATGGGCATGTACTCATGTATACACAAATGCATTGTGAGTGAGTATGTGTGTATAATCACTAAGGAAGCACTTCATCTGGAAAACACTGGTAAAAGACATTACTGTAAGGAAATATTCTTAAAGTAAATTAATAGGCAATTTTTCAGAGATGCAAAATAGTGTCCTTGCTAACAATAGATAATAACATATTGTTTCTGAAAGGTAATTAGATGTAACTAAAGCATTTGTTTTTAATAGAAGAACAAGCAGTCATTGCTTTTGGCTAAGTGAGAATAGGAAGTCTAACAGACCTGATACAAAGAACCATCGGTTTTTCTAGCTCTCTTCTGGTGCCTGACATTACTGTTATGGTTCCACAAAAGGATGGCTCACAGGGATAATCATGAACTGAGATTACATATAGATGAGAAAAGCAGAAGAAAGGATCTTAAACTTCCAAGAAACTTCTCGTTAATACGATGATAGTATTATCAACTACTTACTACTTTTTGAATATGGAAAACACTAGACAATTTTACAATGAACTAAGAAAAGGGAAATAAAGTGAAGCCCAATTGGAAGGACAAGGGATGTTCAGCATATGTAGTTACATGGTCTGAGAAACAATTAAACTTGATCAAGTGCATGTGCGCAACTTCCTTCAGCTCTGTCTACATAACTGCCTTTACAGTAAACAGTGGAACTACATCTCCTATAGGGAGAATCTTGCCAAGGGTGATAGCATTTATTTTTTTTTTTTAAATCTGGGTAAGTTAAAGGCTTAAACCTCTTAGCAATCCTTTCAGGTTAGAGGAACCACACTAAGATGCCGGTGCTTCTGAATTTCAACAAGATTGTAAAACACAATTTGTAAAAAAAGTGAAATAAAGTAACCATAAAAAGGTCAGCCTTTAACATGTCCACCAAGCAACTACAGGGACCTACTTTTGATGTGGTTACAGTGTTCTTGTGTGCTAGAAGACTTTTAACAGAAAAACATCTGTTATGACAAATTGATTAATATTTTCTGTTTTGACATGAGGCCTTCCCAAGGAAAAAAATATCTCAACAGCATTGTCAAGATTTTCTGCTTCACATTTCTAGCACTTTAGACACCTTTAATAGCTGTTTTAAAGTTGGTTGCCAAAGATTACAATTTTTGTAGACACTCTTTAAATTCAGTAGAAAGTCTGCTGACATTTGGAAAAAAGATTATACTGAAAATTGTTGGACTAGTCTAAGATTACTGTTAATGAAAAATCTCACATCCCTTAGTTCTTTATTCCCACCACTCCACATTCAAATCATGTCTGATGGTTCAATAAAACAGATGTAGGCAGCTGTATGTTTCATTCCTTGGGTTGGAAACCTTGCAAAGGTTTGGGATTAGGATATTTCCATAAAGTTTATACTAGGTTTCATAGTGAAGAGTTCCCGGACCTCAGAATCAATGTTTTTAGCCTTACCAATGCAGTTCTCACTTTTTACTTCATACCCTGGAGGACAGATGCACCTGAAGGATCCCTCTAAATTCTGACAGGTGCCAGGTGAACAAGAACCAGGAAGGGCAACACACTCATTAGTATCTTTAAAGAGAAACAAGAGGGGAAAAAATGATTAAAGTATGAGATAACTGTGTACTGATTTAATCTCTCTGCTCAGTAACATGAACATGAATTCCACCTGAGCACTCTAATCTGCCAGAGCACTATGAATAAATGTGTCCTGACATATTCTTTTGACACCTTGGCTCTTTCTCACTTGGCAAGAGGCTAAGTTTCTTCCTTTCCCTACTTTTATTGAGACATGGGTAGCCTCAAGCTCTGCCCCAATGAAAATACTGCGCTTATGAGTCACTCTCAATTGTTAGCTTACACCTTATATCAAAATTTCCCAGGATAGCTTATCTTGATCATATGATCAGATGGTTAACTAAATTGTGAGAGTCTCTAAGATGAGGGGTGTGCATGTGGGGGATGTGGTGGAACTCACATCATTATTTCATAGAAGAAAACCACATAAATATTTTATTGTTTAGCTGCTCACCTATACAGTTCTTGCCATCTGGAGTAAGTTCATAACCTTCATTACATAAACACTTGAAGGAGCCAATTTCATTAAAACACCGCCCATTTCTGCACACCTGACCAAAGAAGGAGCTGCACTCATCTATGTCTGCAAGAAAGTGAGAGGTAGCTTTACAGAGGCACCTGGGTCACAAGTTGTAACTTAAACACATATATTCATTGGTATACATTTGCTGAAATCTTACATTACCAATCCTTATCAACACTAGAAAATATGGCTCATCCCAGGTGGTTCATGTGATTGATAAGGTTACACAGATCCCTATGGTATTTTATACAAGGAAACATTTTTGATTTTAATGTAATTCCTAAGTTTATAACCAGATAAAATTTGAAGTTTTAATGTGAAGCTTTCTTTTCTTTCCAACTGGAATGTATTTATTTTCCCTGAGGCAAAAGGATATGCGAATTTAACCTAATTGCCTCATTTGCAGATGACTTTACCTGGATATAAGCTAAGCATATTCACAGGACAAATAGGGTGCATATGAAATGCAGGAAAAGCAATTATTTCAAAAATACTCCAGAATTGTGGTCATATTTTGCTGACAGAATAAAGAATTTGGAAAAAATATCCGTAAGTGATAGGTTTTCAGTCAAGTTTAGGACTGTCTTCATTTGAGTAACTTTCTGAGTTTTTTGAAGGCTGTACTTTCATCAGAGCCATGTCCATAACTTTAGTTCTTCCTGGCAGGACAAAGAAACAAGGATGTCATTGAATAAAATGTCAAGTAAGCTCTAATTTTTTTTTTACAATTAAGGAATTTAGAAAAATAAAGAAAAGGACCTATGTCCCCAAGAGGACATGAATTGGATTAAATAAGGCGGTGGTTTTGAGCTGTGATGGTGCAACATAATAGAAAGCTTGAGTGACTTTGACATACCTTACACGACCAGGGAAATTAAGAGATGGCCTGTTGTAAAGCACCTGCTAGGGCCTGGCACACAGTGAATAACGTATACTGTCAATGTTTGTCGTAAGTGCCTTTACCATCTCCACTAGGAACTTCACTCACTCATTATCAATTCTTGTTTCAATTACTGTCTGTCAGGGTAAAAGACTAAAATCCTATACCTATACTGCATATAAGACAGTTTTATTTTCCACTGAAACACAGTTGTCCAAAAGCAGAGATAAAATACTTTTCTGAAGACTGACTTGGAAACCTAGTCAGATACACTGTTTCTGTGGGAAAAGGCACCCTCTGCCTTCAAAAACTGACAGATAATGAAGTCAGAAGACACAATATGTTTCTAAGTTGGATAATGATAGCATTTGAATATAAGTCAAGGATGGGTTATCTGAAATATTTGTAATAATACTGAAACAATGACAGGTTTGTCTTCGATCCCATCTAAGCAGTAAAATAACCTGAAACCACAAAAAATTATTCCAAAATATTTACTGTCATCAGTATGGCCTTTTTTCCTGGACTGACTGTTTGACTGACAAAAGCACTCAACACTGCACACTGTATTGTGATCATCTCAGCCAACAGTATGTCTTAGTTAATAGAAATTAGTTAATGCTATTACATATTTTTGGCACACTGGCAGTTTTGTTTTAACATTTATTTATTCTTTTATTTTCTATTTAATTACAATGTGTAAAAATGAAATAAAATACAGACTGACTGAAGCACTTACCCAGGCAATCATTATTATGAGTCAGTTCAAACCCAGGGTAGCAGAGGCAGTTATAGGAACCAACAGTGTTTTTACAAGTTCCATTTCCACATGGATGCCGTTCACATTCATCAACATCTATGAAGAAACAGTGACTCAAAGGAATTCAATTTTTAATTAAAAAAAATAGGCTATTAGACATTTACATGAGAAGAAATACTGACTTAGATTTTTCTCATTCAATACTAGGCACTGTTGATTTAAGGAAGATAAGTATGAGATAGAGAAAAATCTGAAGTATAAAATTGTAAGAAATAGGTGCAATTTAATTATTTACTGGCACATATAATATTCAGAACTAGTCAAAGCAAGCATCCATTTAGTAGAGATATCTGAATGAAAAGTTTGCATGTGAATTGCAAGGAAACCAATCTTTTGAAATATCAAAACAATTTATTCTTAAACATTATAAATACTCCTGATATTTACATATATTAATTTGATTAGTGAAATAAAGATAAACTTAAGTTTTCTAAGTTTTATGAATGAGTGTAATCCAAATTGAAGGATTTCAAAATTTCAAAGAACTCAAATTTATTAGTCTTCCCCCCCCCAAAAAAAAAAAACTGAATTGAAAAAATATTTAGAAAGCTAATCCACCATATATAAGAGAAGACTCCCTAGCCATGAATTCCAGGCTGCTGAAACTCCTCTACAATGAAAAAAAGGGCATTGTTCCTTAGAGAAGAAACTATTAAAGGGACATATTACCAAGCAGTTTGGCTGACTTCTATCATGGATGAATTGTTATGACTGAGGACAGGTTTCCTTCACTGTGAATCTGAAAAATAATTCTCACCTCTATTTCGGCAAATCATACTCTCTCAGACAGTACAGATTAAGAGAAGCAAGTATTCTAAAAAGTTCATGCAAATTGGTGTCCTTTGCCCAAGCAACCCCTAGAGAATTTTTCCCATTTTCATTGGAGAAATCTACACAGGAGCTTGTGGGAATCAATGAATAAGTGGTGACATTCCCCAAATGTTCTTCTGTGTTTGGATACATCAGATAGAAAAGTGGGTGTGCAGCCCTGAAATCTGACTTTACTGTTCATATAGATAGTATCTTGAACACCCAAAGAGTAGATGTACAACTTTAGCCTTTTTTAAACTGAGAAAATGCTGAGAGGAGAAATCAAACAATAATGTAAAAATATATATACATAAATATTAAAAAAAGAAAATGCTAATTCTAACTAGTGAAGTTTTAGGTTTAACTTTCATCCTTCAAGTGCAAAGCATGAAGAATTTTTTGGCATAGAGAGCCAGTTGCCGACTTCAGATTTAAGAGTTAGGCTCATTTCCAAGGTGTCCAGCCCATGCACCTTTGAGATCTTATTAATCATCAACTCAGCAAGTATTTCCTGAAGATTATTATTGCCTTTATATTAGCTACTGGCAAGGGTTTGACTATAATTGCTTCTAAAGATTGTTTTTAAATGTTAAAACACAAAAATTGGAGAAACTGTATGTATTCAATGATTTGGGGGAAAAGTGTACATATGTATGTATATTCATTTTGGTACTGTAACTCTTACTCTTTCTCTTGCAATCTTGCATTCAAAAACGCTTTCTTGAGTGGGAACAAGAGAATAAAGGGCTGCTGGTAATGCTGTGAATTCCACATCGCCCTGAGTGTCCTGGAGAGCATGTTAAGCATGTGGAAGTCATCTGGGGAAAAGGTCGTGAAGACTGAACTGAAAAACATAGTGAGGTATGTCGCTGCTTGCAAATTTTGCATTGAATAAAACCACAAAATCTTTAACACAGTTAACTTTTTGCAAAAGTGTTTCTGACAGAGACATGGTAGTAACTCCTGGCAAGTAATCTCACTGCAATCTCTTCTGGAATCCCAGTTCCACTTCACCCCCTGGAACTAACGTCCTTCTTACCCATGCACATGGTCTGGTCCTGAGAAGCCTTAAAGCCATTGTGGCAGATGCACTGGTAACTTCCTTGCAAATCAACACAAAGGCCATGACTGCAAACATTAGGAATTTCTAAACATTCATTGCGATCTGAAACAAAGAAAATAAAACACAGGTTACAGATATCTGATTTTTATTAAGATTCCTTCATTTTTTCACAGGCGTGTTTCTATAATCTGCTATTAATAATTATGAACAGGCTGAAAATGAACCATAACATCTGACTCAAAATAAGCAAGGCTTTAAAGTATCCAAGTTTCTTGAAAAAAAAAAAAATCATGCAATCTTTACTATGTTGATGGGTATCTCAAGGAGACTATATTAGGTCCAATTCTAATAAAATTCATATACAAGACTTAACAAAAAGGATCTACAAAATACAGCCAAATAGCTTCAATATGAATGAGTAGATTGACTTTTCAAAATTATTTTTGAAAATATATTTTGATAGCAAAGTGCAGACAAATTTTTAGGGTAGTAAATCTAAAGAATGTTGTACTCAGAGCTGAAGATTGAGTCACACTCTTCTTACCGACACAGGCACCATTGGGGGAGAGTTTGAAACCTGCAGCACATTCACAGCGGTAGCTGCCAGGACTGTTGATGCAGTCTGCATTTCGCTGGCAGAGATTATCACCATTGCTGCATTCATCAATATCTGGAAGAGCAACAATTCCATTTTGAAATTTTCATTACAGCATTAGTATTACATTCACTTACTTAATTTGGTGATCCACTCCTAAATATTGTGGAAGCAGCAGCAAAAAATATCAGAGAACTGTCTAAAAATCAGTCATATCTAGCACACACTTTTGGATAAAGGGCATACATCATTTCGATTACCTTCACAGACCAGGAGCAAGTCATTGTAACTGAATCCTGTGGGGCATTCACAGCGGAAACTGCCAATCTGGTTAATGCACACACCATTTGCACAAATGCCTGGAATCTCTTTACATTCATCAATGTCTGAAATTAAACAGATTTGGTAAAATAAATGTAGTTCTTAATGTACTTACCATAAAACATTGATGGATGCTATATATACCCACTGGAATCAGAGTACACAGTGTCAAGAAAACTCTATATTCTGGTATGAGTAATAAAAGCATAGCACAAAAATAGAGCATTTCCTTTAAACAGTGATGGAAAAAATTAAGTAGCTGATCAAGTATTCTGAGTGATTTCAGTGTGAATATAATAAGTAGATTTCTTAGGAAACCAAACCTCCTCTTGTCAGGTTACTCTGTTACTATTCATCTGATAAAGAAAGCCATGTTTTCTTAATTTTATGTACATTTTAAAGATTCAATTGATAGTAGATACTAAAATGATATTGAATATTTAATATCTGAGGTAGGAAAGTAGAGGCAGCAATAGAAAGTACATTCAGGAAGAAGTAATTTATGTAATTAATAATTCTTCAGAGTCACAAGTACATTAGTAAAAAGGGGCACTGCAAAAATACACCAAAAACTTAAACTTATGAAAACTGCAATGAAAGGTTAAAATAAGATATAATATTAAATCAAGTAATACAGGAAAAACTAAAGTTTTAGCTTGGTATGTATAAAATCTTCAGATAGTCACCAAACTATCAGATCTCATCACCAGACTAGGCCGAGGGAATAATATCATTTTAACACTGGATTAGAGTTTGTAAACGTTTTTTATCTTTTGTCTATATATATTTGGGATCTAGATAGTATTACATTTTACAGTATTTTACCTTTTAAAAATAGAGTAGGGTATTACAAAATATTATGTGTATGTATTAAAATAAACATAATCTGGAAAAACTCACCAACAGCTTTCCCTGTGTGAATGTCAAAGGTGAATCCAGGAATATTTCCACATATGGTTTTAAAGTCAGCTTTAAATTAAACAAAGTAAATGCATTCTTAAAATTCTTACTCCTTCAAAATAACATTTTATATTGTATAGCTTTCATTGATATATCTTTTATATTATTCATAATCAGGCAAATAATTTCAATTATATTCATTAGATAACAATGCCAACTTCTGTAAGATGTAGATCTAGGCATTTTAGACTATTATTACTATCATCTTCATCATCACCATCCACTTTTTACTGCTCTGATGTTAGGCGATAAATCATTTCATATTCACAACATTTACATAGGCATTTTTTCTTTCATCCTATTGAGATATGATATTTAAACATGATCCAATTTACGTATATTGAAAAATCAGGTTAGAGTACAAATTTAGAAGGGAAAATTGCAAATTGCACTAAGCCACAAGCATGCAAAAACTAATTTTATAGTGATATGACAGGGTAACAATGAATAACGAATGAAAGATGAGTTTTGCCTGTTTTTTAAAACATAATGCCTATTTGTTATTATGTGAAATTTGAGACATCAAAAACAATCACGGAGAATGATAGAGATCATGAGTTACTCATACACATAATTCTCAAACAGAAATACTAAAATATTCAATCCTTTAAGAAACAGTTTGTTGGGCCTCCCCGGTGGCGCAGCGGTTGAGCGCTGGGTTTCGAAGCTGCCTGCAGCCTCTGCAGCACCGGTTCGATCCCCAGCTGCAGCTGCTCCCCGGCCACCACAGGAGGGTCCCACATGGCACGCAGACCTCTCCTGCCACCCGCTGCTCCCCTCAGCAGTGTACTTCTGTCCTTCTGCCTGCTCTGCTCCCCACTCTGGCTCTGTTGAATTCTCTCACCCTCCCGAGCTTCTGACTGTACCCAGTGCATGTATAAACAAACAAACAAATAAATAAATAATGCATGTTTCTTAAAAAAAAAGAAAAATCATTAAAAAAAAAAAAAAAGAAACAGTTTGTTTCTGATGCCCAGTGCTACATAAGTGAATGAAACTGTTGAAAACAGTAGGAGATAAAATGCATACTGCATACTATATTCCATGTGCTTCCATGTACTAACAGAAGAGTGACTTTGCAGAGTTCATCTACCAATATACTGAGAATACTGAATATAGAGACAAGCACACAATACATACTCAACTTAATGGTTTCTAATTGCCTGGAAATATGTGAATTGCAATATACAGACATTTAATAATCATTATAACCATATCAATCAGTCACTACCATATTTATTTATTATCCTTATTTCATATATGAGGAGTCAATCTCGGATAGGACAAGTAATTTACGTAAGGTCAGACAGTCACCAGCAGAACTTCCATTTACATAGTCTTGTCTTTCAAACCTAAGTCCTTCACCTTCCTCTCACAAGGAATAATTTAATCCCCCAAGCCAGTGATGTTCAATTTCTAACTGTTGGGAGTTCTTGGAGAATTCTAAAAAGGTTTCTTATTCATTTTTTCAGAACCAAATTATGGCAGGATAGGACTAAGAAGATGCATTTGCCCACTGAATTAAGCCACTGAAAAAGTCCCCATGTGTTACTTTTTATCACCACTCACTTCTCTCCTTAATTTAATTTTATCATCACATGAAACATTATAATACATAATAAGTCCTCCTTTAAGCTCATGGATAGGTTCTTGAAAACTGTAACTTTAAGTGAAATATATATAATAAAACCAATTTTACTACAGGTTAATTGATATAAACAAGAATCAAGTTCCCATGGCATATATCTCATCACAAAAAACATCACCAAACTTCTAAATAAAGACCCAAAACACTTCTAATATTAAAGAATAATTTGTAGGGTCAAGACAGAGGAGGGAAGAGCCTAAGAGACCAGGGTGATGGATCACAGTTATCATGGTGATGGGAGAATAACAGGGACGACACCAGAGGGGAGAAATCAAACACTATCCCAAAATTAACAAAGACGTAGGAAAATGAATAAACAATTTTTAAAAGAATATAACCAATAATGAATTTAAGAAAAAAGAATCATTTGTATTCATTCATTTTTTCATTCATTCATTCATTTTCCAACTTACTCCTTCCAATGTAGTCAGAGGTGGCTGGAGTCTATCCCAGCGCAAGACAGATAGGAGCCAAGGAGAGACGCCTTTCCGTTTGAGGGCACACTCCACAAACCCACACTCACTCATCCTGGGACAATGTAGACACGCTGATTAACCTAACCTACACACCTCTGGGACAAGGGAGGAAACTGCCGTACCCAGGAAAAAGTCCACACAGTCAGGGCAAAATGATATACAAAGTCCAGACAGTGGCCCTAGCAGGTATCCAAAGTTGAACAAAATAACATTATTTGAGCAACTATGGTATTGTAACATAATTATTGTTTCTTGTTTGTCCTATTCAACCTTTAGTATCTACAGTTAATAAAAGTTACCATTTTTCAGTTTATGAAAGAATGTGAATAGGTAAAAATTTTAAGACAATCAATTTTGCTTTCATCTCTATTATCTTCAATTTTTTCCCTAGAGAATCCATGTTTGTGAGAAAAATTTTAGTGTAAAGTCCAGTTCTATTTTCTTCCTAAAAAATTCAGATGAGAATGAGATAAAGGGATCAGAAGGAATAGTTTGATGAAAAGTATCTTTAATGTAAAGTTTGCTCATCATATTTTTTTTGCATTTTTACAAGCTTGAACTAAAAAAAAAAGATAGTTACTGAACTTCATAGTCTTCATATTACCACAAGTTTTTAAATAGCAATATAACACCTTCCAAGTCAAGCACAGTGATAACACAGTAGTTGTTCAACAAGCAGCTGTTGCATGAACAAATGAAAATGAACCAGCAGAGCTGAAAATAATGACTCTAAATGGACCCAGGCCATTGATTTTTTTTAACTCTTTAGCAGTAGGGCTTATTTTCTGGATTTAGACTTCAATTCAACATGTCTTTCAGAAAATAAGGTTTGACTTCCAAGAGGGCCACTTGGGAAACTGATTTATGGGACCCTCTTGGCTATTTGCAGAATGAAGCATGCTTGGTTTTACTACATGTTTGCATTTACTGCACTGTCACCTTCATGTGTTGCCAGTGCCTTAGGCTTGAGTAGAAGCGTAACACATGAGCTGTGTGCTTACCTGTTCCTGGTGTCGGGCAAGGCTCACAAGGTTTGTTCCAGGCTTTGCCCACGTTATATGTGCAGCAGCACATCCTCTTTGTCACATTAAAAGGCAACTCATTTTCACAAGTGGTTCCATTATAGCTTCTGTAGCAAAAGCTTTTTCTCATATCTACATACAGAAAAACAAATCAGCCAACTAATCATGTCAGTAAATCACTAATAATGAAGCTCACACACCCCAACACACAGAACTTCCTTTATTTTACCAACTCTGCAAACTTTCTCAAAGTCATTTGAAGGTATCCTAAAATAATTTTTGAAATTGAACATTAATTATTTTCAGGTTAACTTCTCTACTGTTTTAGGTGAGGGATTTCACTTGCAATTTTCTTGGGGAACAACATTAATAGATATTTGTTTCCCTATTCAAAGACATTTATGTATATTAAACACTATTGAATATTAAGTGTGCCCTTATTTGTAATGTTCACTTTATACAAATAAAAATAAACATTACTTAAGATAATATCATTGTAAGATTTGATGACATTTTCTACCTCAGGCTTATGCTTTAAAAAAAAAATATAACCAAATTCAAAAATGATACAAAATCAGAAATTCATAAGACTGTGAAAAAATTATATAATCATTCATAAATACTTAATATTCATACTTTATGAACAATAGGTCTGAGACAGAAGTGCCTGAGCTGTAGATGTCTGGGAGGTCAACCCTGTGACCTGATTAATCTCAGAGACCTTCACCTACCCATGCAGTTGTGGCCTCCGTTGACCTGCATGTATTCTGGTGGGCAAATGCAGGTATAATTTCCCAGAGTGTTGTAGCAGGTCCCAGGCCCGCACACCCCAGGATGTGCAAAACACTCATCAATATCTAGAGTAGGCAAAAATATTCACTAGTTAATATTTTCATGAATTTTTATTATGTAAACTAGTAAACAAAGCATAAGGATAATTCTTGTTTATGGAAACTGGGAATAATTCCCCATATTTTAATAATATTTAGGATTTAAAGCAATGATATACAAAATAATTCCCTAAATATACTTCCACATGACAAAATTTCCTGAAAAAAAAATCCAATATTAGAAAACAGAGATGATCCAAAGCAATTATTCCAAAGTGCAAAAATAATACAAATGGCATCTATATTTGAATTGAAATTTCATCCTTCTAATGGAATTACTTTAAATCTTGCTTTCCTTTTATGTCACTTAAGACAAATTTTAGTGCTAGCTTTAAACTAAATGCAGTTAGGAGAGGCTTTATCTTTATTGCTAACTTCAAATTATTACCTATTCAGAGAATCCAGAAGCACTGCAATTGGTTGGTTATTCCTCTTATTAAACTGTATTTCCCCCAGATGCATTTATCTAACATGTCCTAAAATAAAGGTTTTAATGGGCATGAGGATAACATAGTGCCACGTAATTACTGGGAGTGGGAGAGATAGATGCAAGAAAGGCTTGCTCATCTTTAAACTTCTTCATGCTGTACAGCCCAACATTTAAAATTTACTGGGAAATGTTAACTTAGGGGTTGCATTCCATCTTCCCTATTTTCCCTATGAAAAACATAATTCTTGTCCATATTTGAATACATACCCAATATTAAATGTTTTGACACTACTCCAGTTTTCCCAAGGATAATCAATCCATTCACTCATAGAATAATAAAAGTAGATAATAGCAAATACAACTTAACAGCACTGACATGAAAAAAAAAAGCAAAAAACCTATGAGCCATTGTCAACACATCCTTTTTTTTTTTTAAGATTTATTTACTTATTTTACACAAGAACCGGGGTACAGGCCAGATGCATGGGAGGGTGAGAGGATTCACCAGAGGCAGAGTGGGGAACAGAACAGGCAGACTGACGAAATATACTGCTGAGGGGAGCAGCGGGCAAGACAGGAAAGGTCTGTCATGCCATATGGGACCCTCGCCAGCCGGCTGGGATCAAACCAGCACTGCAGAGGCTGCAGACAGCATCACAGCACGGCGCTCACCCGCCTGCACCTCCAGAGGAGGCCCGTCAACACATCCTTTGACAGAACATGAGGACAGAGTCTTTTATCCAAACCTAACCAGTAATTTTGTTTTTAACAGCACCAATAATAAATTCAGCTTACCTTCACAGATACGGGTTTCCTCACTGAGGTAGTAGCCTTGTGGGCACTCACACTGGAAGCTCCCGAAAGTGTTGATGCAGTTTCCACCCTGGCAGAGACCTGGTAACTCCTGGCATTCATCAATATCTGCAAATAGGAAAACAGCTGACATATATCAAATGCCATAATGAAAGACAAGAGTTACCAACAGAGCTTTCCAACATGTAATCCTGTAAGTCTCACAGACTTCCAAGAATCCAAGTGAACTTCCACTTGGTGGGTTTATTCTGACTATGAACATTTTTGATTTTGTTGTGGAACTTTGCTATAGTCTGAGAACAGTGATTAAAACAAGGTAGGCATAATAGAAAAAAGAGTTTCTCTGCAGAGCCTTAGGCATCAGATCAATGCATTGAGTAAGATCAGTTCCAGTTGCAAGATTGCCCATCTGTAATTTTGCAAAAAAATTGCTGCACGTTAACTTTGCTACTAACTTTTTGCTAATGTAAACTCTTTACCTTGTTTAAGTTCAGGTGAAAGTCAGAGGTGAGCTCACCTTCTAAGATGATTGTGATGGGGTTAGGTCTGAAGCCCTCACCTCCGGGACATAGGGTGTAATATTCAGCTATGAAAAAATGGAAAAAAAAGAGATGTGATACCTGTGTTCAAGAGCCTGAAATAATGAGCAAATACTCAGCAACTGCCAGGCTCAAAACACACATCCCAAGGGGTGTAGCTACAAGTTTCTCTTGTACCCTTTCAAACACATTTTGAAAGTATATTACATTTGAGGTGAAACAAGGACATTACTTCATAAATGTATACACAGTAGAGTAACAAAAAAAAGCCATTTGTTTTTAATTAGTGAAAAACTCATTTTCAGACTATTTGTATCACAACTTTTTTGGTTAATAAATGAAAATGCAAAAATTTGACAATCCAAAAATTTCATCTATGTCATATGTTTCTACTTAAGGCATATTACGGTTGGTTTCAGGAATAAAACATATTTATGAACCCGAACTAAAATAATATCTGAGAAGAACAGAGAAGGTCTTTATCTGTGATACCATGGAGAATCGCTATCACCACCATTCATATTGGATTGTGGTTAACAATTATTTTTCCTTTTTATCACATCATGAAAAACAACAAGAAGAGAGGAATTCAAATTCCTTTCCTGTAAAACACTGTTGGCTGGTTTCAGTATAATCACGGAAAGCAGTCCAAACTCAATTTTTGTATCCCTCCTTTTTCCTGTTCCCAGCAAAAAAAATAAAATGGCAACTAGTTTTTAGCTCCTAGAAGCTGTTTCCTTCCTCTTCTTCAGTTCCATACTCACTGCTATTGACAGGGGGGCACGTCTCACAGGGGTTCCCCCAGGCCTTCCCCAGGGAGCAGCAGCAGGAGGAGCGACTGACGCCCACCCCAATCTCCGTATTGCAGGACAGACTTCCATCTCCTCGAGGACCGAACTTCAGGTAGCAGTTGCCCACGCGGTTGTCTGCAGAGCAACACAGGAACTTACAACTGCCCTTGCCAGAGTAAGAAATTCTTTTTAGAAAGAAGTCACTCAAATGATGAAATTTCATTTAATTGCATTAACATGGAAGGTTCATTTTAGTCTTGAGCACAAAACAATTTCTTGCCGTGAACCTTTTCAAGAATGAGTTAAGGAATTAGATTGTGTCAGATTTTCATATGGTTAGCAATATATATAGATTATGGGATAAACCAAATATTAAGAAATTACTCATTTGGGACATTTTGGATTTCCACTAACATGAATGAAGGAAAAATTTAATATAATCTATCTATATCATGAGTTTCTAAGTAATGGGGAAAAATCCAGGATAAATTAAAATTACGAATTATATAAAAAAATCTTGATAACCCATGTCCTTCCTTCCCAGCATCTTCACTCTCCCATTGCTCAATTTAAATTTGCATAGATGGTTTTACAGATTTGGGGAAAGATTATAATAAAGTTAGAGAGGATACTAAAGGATCAATGAATCTCAGATGTTTTCTTGTCTTTATCTACAATTACCATCAAGATCACCTCACTGATTTCATGATTTTAATACTATCTTTTTGCTGGGAATGCTTACTTTTATGATTCCAGTTGTCATTTCTACCCTGAACTCTGGACAGTTCTGCTAATGTCTATTTGACTTCTTGCCCTTTATCTAACAGTTACTCTAAAGTTAACATGTCTAAAATCAAACTCGCTACTTTTTTCTCCACACAAAACCTGTTCCATTCTTCCACCAGTCTTCTGCATTTTCAAAGAAATATAACCTTAGTTTTTTTTTAAGTTGCTCAGATCCTAAATCTTTGAGTCAGTGTTTGATTCCTTACTATATTCCTTATTCAAACCAGTAATAAAGACTTTACCTTTGGAATATATCTGCAATCTGACTATTTGCCACAGCCTCCTTCACTGCCACCTGAGTTCAAGCCATCATCATCCATCATCTGGACAACTGCAGGGCTTTCTTCACTCATCTCTTAATTTTAATCTTAGGCTCAACTATATACTATTGTCCCTACAATAACCAGAGTAACACTTCCGAAGTAATACCTTAGTTGGCTTCCCAGGTCAATCAGAGTAAAATCCAAAGTTTTTATCATCGTCTACAAGGTAGTTTTCATTCTTGACTGCAAATTAAAATCTCTTGGCTAGCTTTTTACTCTGTTGCATAGTTGCCGTTTTCCATTTTGTCTCTGTTGCTGAACCTTACGTAGAAAGACCTAAATCAGCTCTTGGCCCCATCTCTTATTACACTGATAGTCATTCATTCTTCTCTCCCTTTTCATTCCTGTTTTCCACCCCTTTCCCTTTGTCCCTACCCAACCATATGAATGTATTTGATGCTATTAATTTTTGTATGTGTTCTTGCAAAATGAGTATTTCTGCTTTCCTATGCACATTCTAAATTTACATAAATGGTATGCTGTCATAGACTCACTCCATTTTTATAGAATATTTAGCCAATCTGTTAACTTCAAGGTATCTAACTGCAATTAAAAAAAACTTCCATCAACTCTTATCCTACCACGAATAATGCTGTCAAGAAATCCTTACCCTTCCTCTGCTCAAGCCCGAGTTACTTTCTTTGGCATCTAGAGTGGAGAGGGACTAATGGTTCACAGAGTTTGCATAGTGTTAGCCTGCAATAGTCATTGTCATGTAATCAGCATCCAGTGGACCTTTTCAAACTTTTGGTATTTGTACTTCAAAAATAATTTGCAAATAAAAAAATTGGCATAATGAAACTACTAGAAATTTGGTAAGAATTTAATAATAGCTAACTCAAATTTTTATTTCCTAATTTGTGATTCTTGAATAAGAAAAAATAAGAGAGCCATTATCTTCTCATCAACTGCATTATATAAAAACCCATTTTGCAAAAACTGATTCCAGGTTTCAAACACATCTATAATAGGTTCTAGCTCATCATGACTTCTTGTTTCCTTGTTCTTGTGTCCTTAAAACACAACACCTTGGGCCTCCCTGGTGGCACAGCAGGTTAAGCCCAGTGCTGTGAAGCTGTCCACAGCCTCTGCAGTGCTGGTTTGATTCCCGGCTGGCCAGGGAGATACCCACATGGTGTGGCAGACCTCTCCTGTCTTGCCCGCTGCTCCCCTCAGCAGTGTATTTCGGTCCGTCAGCCTGTTCTGCTCCCTGCTCTGTCTCTGGTGAATCTTACTCTCCTGTGCCTCTAGGCTGCACCCCAGTTCTTGTATAAAAATAAATCGTTAAAAAAAAACACAACACCTTAAGAAATTCTAAGAACTTTGACAGCTGATAATTCTGTTGAGGAGAAGACCTCTATATTCTTTGCTTCACAAATGTAAAGTGTTTTCATTTTTAGATTTATCAACACTAATTAAATCAATTCAATGATCTTCTTTCATATCATGTATTTCCTTCCAATAGCCTTTGCATAAATACCTACTTTTGTCTTTCATACACTTAAGAACCATATCAATTAAGTTTTGGTAAAGAAATATAATTTGAAAGAATATAAGAGCCTGGGATAATTTTGAGTACTTCTCAAATATTGTGTGTTGAAGTTATTTCTAGTGAGGTAAGATTATCTTATTTCCTTTGTTTGTAGAAATATATTAATCATTCAGTCATGCCTCATTGATTGTGAGTCTATAAAATTTCATCTACGATAGATATGCATGTCTGAAAACTTGTAGCCAGGCTGATGTGCCGATGTGCTCAACTTCACACCATCTTTAGAATCTAGACTAGTGTGCTGTTGTCTTCTTGTATTCACCTTTTGATCCACCTAACTATTGTGAATTGTTTTCCACTCTCAATTTTGTTTTTTTGTCCATTATGATTGGAAAGGAAAACCTTCTGAATTTCTCACAACTGTATCTAATAAACCTTCAAATATAACATCAATTATGTACCAAATACAGCATCTCTAGTATTCTTTTTTGCCTTCTTGAAAATGATGTAATGCTATGGGCAACATAATAAGAATCTTAAGGTTGATGAACAGTGACATTTTATATTACTATTGCAATTGCATCATCCTTCCAGATGATTCCATAAATTCCCATTTTCTTATAATTTTCACTTTTGGTTTTAGTATCATGGGGCGTAAGTGAGAAGTAATGAATAAATAAAATTTAGGATAGCAGAACAAAATGTTTCAAGATGAAAGAAAAAATAATATCACTAACATATCTTACAAAAAGGCTACTTAATGGGACACTTACTGGTATTTGTGAGACACTTAATGGCATTTTTGAGACAGAATTGAGTCTCTGTTCTTTGAAAGAACTCTACAAAAGAATAAAGCCATGAGTACCAGCCCACACACACAGAATGGCTCCAAAAATAAGCTCAAACACTAAATAGATTGCATGCTGACAGTCTGAGTACTGCTATGATAGAATTAAGTCTCTACAGGGTTACCCAGATCTACACCTTCACCAACAAAATAGAGGGCTCCTCAAGGTCACTGTAAAATAACAACTGCACACTATTCAGGGTTCCGACTTTTGCCAGTCTGTTAAGTATCAATTGATATTTATATAGTTGTTTAATTTGATTACTAATGATTTGGGGCATTTTTAAATGTTTCTTAACTTTTGGAGTACTCCCTTTTATTAGTTGTTCATTGGTTTTGCTCAAGGAAGGCTTTAAAAAAATACTGAGGCCCTACTGACTCAGAATTTCTGGGAGTCAGGTTATGTTTCAAATAGGTTTTTACTGTGCATTCAGAATAGAGAATCACTTTGTCCTCACTGGATACGGCTCCTTTTCTCACGCCTTTGCTCATACTCTGCCCGGCTACTCCTTTCACTCTTGCTACACAGCCTCACTGCTGAGTCTCCAACATCACTGTTCACCTATCTCAGGTCCTTTGCACTGGCTGCTCCTTTTCCATGGAGGTTCCTCCCATCAGAGGTCCAGTTGGTTTGCTCCTTCCTTCAAGGATCTGACTTGCTCATGCCTAATCTAACACAACACTTGTCCATCTACTTGCAGAGCCAGAATCTGTCCTTGCTTGTATTTGTCTCCAGTCACCAGAACTAAACAGGAAAGCAGAAAATTTGCTCACTCTGTTCACTGTGGCAGCTCTAGCCTTTAGAAAGTGCTTATATTTACTGATTGAATAATTCTGAATGAAAACGTCCAAATGTGGAGTAACCATACATCATAACTAGGTGTCGTCTCTAAAATCCAAAAATAATACATAAATTGTGTATAAATCACAATGGCAAATATCTCCTCCATACCCTGTGGGCCCATAGGAGAACTGATATTGAAGACTGCAATCACATTTCTATCAATGCCATTTCCCTTTTTTTGTTTGGTATTCTCTCAGGAAATCCTCCAGACCATTCATTCCTCTAGGCAAACATTCACCAAGGTATGGGAATAGAGCAGATGGCAAATGCTGGACAATTATATTCTCCAGATCATAAATGTCAGGAATGTTGGAAGATTCAGGGCCTTCTACACTGCCTTTTCCACTACAGCTTCCACTATCTATCAACTTCTTTCACTCCAGTGGTGTGGCTTATGAAAAACAGGGCTACAGTTCCTCATCACTTCTTTTATTTCACTCCTACATGACCTTTGTCACAAGAAAGAGCAAAGGATATTCCAACAGCTCTACCATTTTGGGCTGTCCTGATCAACGCACTGGACACTGAGCCAAGCAACTCAGGATACTGCCTGGGCTCTGTCATTTGTAAGTTCTGAGGCTTTGAACAAATTATTGTGCCTCTCTGACCTGGTTCCCAAGTCTGTGAGAAGAGGAGGTTGAAGCAGATTTCTTAAAAATTTCTGTTTCAAAGTATGTCTTTGAAGATAAACACGGTAAGAGTGATCATACAGTTTAGTAACCTAGAGTTTCATAAGGGAAAGGACAATACTGTTTTCATATTAATTATAGCAAATATACTCATCACAATTTGGAACAAAACTCTACATAAATCTATTTGTTGTACATAGCTTTTACTTACCAACACAACCCACACCAGTGGGGTTCAGCTGAAAATCGGGCGGGCAGTTACACTCATAGCGACCAGGCGTGTTGACACACAGGCCATTTACACAGTTTATGGGATCGGCACATTCATCAATATCTAGGAAAAACATTTAAAATGCCCACATTAACATTTTACTTTCTCTGTGCATTCTGCTCCAAAGAATTTGATGGATTTGTTAGTAAACTAAAGATCATTAGAAAGGACTCAGCACAATGATACCTAAAAACAGGTTCCATAGATTAATCACATGGCATTTAAGGAAGTGTCATCTTACATCCATAATAGATAATTAAATATTGGGTTTCTGAAGAAAAAAATTTATCACTATTATATATACATATGTATACATGAACATATGCACATAGACATATAAATATATACAAAGGAGTACTCTCCTAGCTTCCTGTTAGATATTTAATATTAAGTTGTTATATAAAATGGATCAAATTCCAAAGCTAAAAATAAATATATCAGGATGTAATTTTCCTTCTCAAAAAATGCATAACCCCAGGCATAGTTTAGCCAAACAGAAATTTGAAGAATGTATAGCCCAAATTTTAACTAGTAAGAAAACAATCAAACCCTTAATTGTTCATACCTGTACAGTTCCCTCCTGTTCTGTCCAATTCATAACCATCATCACAGATACAATGAAACATTCCAGGCAAATTATTACAAGTTCCAAAGACACAGATATTTTGGAAGGAGCACTCATCAATATCTGAAGATTTAAAAACAATAGTAATCCTTTGTTTACAAAGACATTTAATATTTTTATTTAACAAGAATAGTAATTTTTTGTTTTCTCAGATGTTTTTATGCAGTAAACATTTATTTTCTTGGACTAGGGAGATCAGGTAAGTGGCAAGCAACTGATGTTCATCTATGGAACAAAGATATGACAAGATTTATTTTATTTATTGACATTACTTTAACTCTTTTGGATTATAATACACTTTAACAAGAAAGAATTGGCCTAAAGCAAAAAAACACAAATATTAAATACAAACATGTCAAAGGAATGAGACTATAAATATATCAAAGGTAAAAACAAAGTCAAAGGCTCTAATAATTCAATTCAAATCACAGATCTTTTATAAACATTTACAATTATAAAACATTAAATATTTTAATATTAATAAATGATTATTATTTTATATTTACATATTAAAGATGTTAAATTACTTAAGTTTAAAAAATTTTAAATTTATGTAATCTGATCTAGTGTCATAAAGTCAGATTTAGACAGGGAAATAATATTTTTCCTAATAGCGTGTAATAAGATCATCCATTGCCTGACATTCTTAAAATTTCATTGAAATATCTTTATTGAGATTGAAGTCAGAGTTCAGTTTATGGAACTCTTCCCTGAAGCTTTAATTCAAAGTCAATAAATAAGAAGTCAATCCTCTTCATTCATATGAAAATGAGGGCATATATATGTATAGACAGCTGTAGAAATAGTCTGTATTTCTACTCATAGGAAGATGATAAACATTTTTGTACACAGATTAGCTCATATTCTGTGAATGCAGACCTGGTGTATCATTTTAGGGCAGACTAGGCAAGAAATCCTCAAGTGCTGTCTGGAGGAAGCTATTTCTTGAGTCTGAAAGGGTCTTCTGGTCACTCATGATAGTTAAAAAATGAGTTTCAACTATCTTAGATTTAAGATATGGTTCAAACTGTATTTAAAAAGTTCAACTGATGTATAAAGATGTGTCTTGTGTTGAGACAATAAAGTGATTCTCTTTATATAACTGAATATATAAATCTCATTAAGTCACAAATACATTGTGTTATTCTGTAAGAGAAATGGAATTGTATTATCAGCTCTGAGTATGCATTTCATTTTTTTTAAAGATTCATTTATTTATTTATACAAGCACTGGGTACAGTCAGAAGCGCAGGAGGGTGAGAGAATTCACCAGAGCCAGAGGGGAGAGCAGAACAGGCAGACTGACGAAATACACTGCTGAGGGGAACAGCGGATGGCAGGAGAGGTCTGCGCGCCATGTGGGACCCTCACCCAGCGGCCGGGGATCAAACCAGCGCTACAGAGGCGGCAGGCAGCTTCGCAACCCAGCGCTCAACCGCTGCGCCACCAGGGAGGCCCAGAGTATGCATTTCATTTTAAGATAAACTTTATTAAAAATAACTTCCACTTAAATAATAGTTCTCTTGTTTTCATAAAATTGATGTATATTTAGAAATTCAAAGAATAAAGTATCAAGAGCAAACAGAAAAGACAGGAAGTACACAGAAAATAAGACAGCAAGGCCAAAAATCACTAAAAAAATGCTTCCATCCAGAATTACTGATGAATATGTTTCAAATAATTCTCTTCACGTACTCATTGAGTGGAGATTAAACAACTTTTATAAATCAAATGAAATTTTCTCAGGGCAGGGGGTATAATTCAGGGTTAGAGATCTTGACTACATCAAATTTTCTGGATCTTAACAGTTTCTAAAGTACTTCTAATATTAAGATGATGGAACAGACTAAAAATTTATCTTTTGGTTTTATGTTAAAGTTCAAATACAATTATTAGACAATATTAAACTGTACAATGAATGATGAAATTAGTATTCATACATACTACTAACTTAATTTTGTTACTCATACTATCTTTCTTTTTCAATGTTTATAGTATATATATCCTGTTGTAGTATTTAGTATTAATGATTCACTCATAGGTATCAATATTTTTACTGCAGCTTTTTAGTTGGCTTCTTCATTGATGATAATTATTTTTCTTCAAAAGGGAGAGTCCACGAGAGTTTTCTTTGTGAATGATTTCCTATGTGAGAATGTGCCTATTGTCTTTATAATTAGCTAACTGACCAGTCACAGGTTTCCTCAGAAGTGTGGACACTATCCTGTCTTTCAGTACTGAACATTTCATGGCTTGTCTTTTCTATCTGAAGTCTGAAGAATCCTTCCCTATGACTTAAACGGACAAATGTGAATAAAGCTAAGCCTCTGTCTCATGATTTCCCTTTTTCTGAACCTTCAGTTACTTATTACATATCAGAAAAATACATGATTAATGTTTAATACATTTTGTGTTCAATTTTTTTTTTTACTTCAGAGACCCCAATTATACTTCATGTTTATGGTTTTTGTCTTCTGACAATATTAATTTATTTTCCCCCTTTTTGATCAATTTGGTTATCTCAAGTCCATTCTCTATGCTAAATAATTTATTTTTATTTTATATCTTCTGCTCTTTGCATGTTTCTATTTAATAGTTTTCCATATAATTTTTCTATATAATTTTGCTATACTGGTCCCATTTTTGTTTCCCAAAACTCAACAATCTCCCCTTTTATCTTTCCTTTCAGTTTTTATAATCTCTTTGAACTTGTTCAATTATATTTATGTTTTTATTAAAGTTATCCATGGTATGAAGTAGCTGTGGGAAATTTGCTTTTGTTTCTTAGGTCATTTTCTTCTGCTTAGTTGGTTCTTGGTCTGTTTTTTGTTTGCTCCTTTTTTTCCTGTTGTTTCCACAGAATGTCTGCATAGCTGTCATTGTTGAGTGTACTACACATTGCTTAGTTCTTTCAAGAACTTTTGTACTCTGATATAATTTAGATGGAGTTTCTTGATATTTCCCCTCTTTATCTGGGCTTTATTTGGAAGACAGCTTAGGGTATGGATTTCATTAACGCTGCTAGTCTTTAGCCTAAAGTTTCATGAGGTGGGGGAAGAGGGGAAACAGTTTCACAGGATGGGGGCGGGGGCATGGAAGTGTGGCTAAGAGCCCCGCTGGGCTGTATGCTCTTGGTTGATGAACCTGGCTTATGTTCTCTCTTTGGGCATAAAAAATAGCCTGAATCTAGGTTCATGCCATTTAATGGAGTTCTAGCCTGAGGAGGTTCCTTTAGGTTGTGTATTCCTCCATTTTGGTGGAGAATGCTGCAAAATAAATGGCCAATTCTAGCATTTTTTTGAACTGTATAGAAATTCTGAGAATTGGTGGTGAGAAGTAGATACTGAGTGAACATTACTGATCTGTAGGCCAATTCAGAATGGCATATATTTATTAATAAGATGTTAGAGCATAAATTAGCCAAATTAGGAGAAATTGTGTTGACAAGCCAGATCTTGTAGGAAGAGAGAATACAAAAACAAGGAGGAACAGTCAGAAGCATGGAATTACGTTTTGGGATCTCAAAAGCTGGCATTTTAGTGAAATAGTGAAGGGGGTCTAACTGAGGGTGAACCACATGTATGCCACTTTCAGTTATACTGGAAAACAAATTTCTGCCATGTGATCATGACATATTATAAGAAAACCAACATGTAAAAGAAGTATAGTAAATAGAAACTAGCATTATCTTGGGAGAGGTCTGGGGAGCAGTTTTTGAAAAGCCTGTGCTAAGATAATGGAATAGAATTATGAAAGGGAAACTGTCTTATGTATAAAGAATTAATCTGAAATTTTATGTTGGCAAAAGTGTCTGGCTCCTGCTGCCTTATTCCTTTTCCCACTAACTTTTGTCAGGTTGATGGGTGGCAATAAATCATGTAAATTCCATAACCACATTGACTCACATTTTCTATTAATTGGCTTCAGTGCTTAAAAGAAATCAGTGGTGGAGAAAGAAAGGAAGCTTACTTTACAGTTATCTTTTCTAACATGGACTGATTCTGCCCAAGGTAGAACCATAGTTGCTTTTAATTTATATTATCATGTTCCCCAGAGCTGACTTGTCATTCTTTTGTTCTGATTCTCTCAAAACTGGTGGAAATTTATGGAAAATTTCATGATCTTTTAGTCACTCCTTATTTCTTCAAAGCTACTTTAAATTCTACTCTGTTCCTTCTCTTTTCACAGATGTGTAATTTGATTTTTGTCATACTGGTGAAATGTGTATGTGCGTGCTCACACATGTGTATACATGATTGTTCTGGTATTTACTATTTCTGTTCACATGACTGACGTTAATGTAGGAAGTCTGTGCTGTGGTTTTATTTTATAATCTTTGCCCTGCAGTTAGTCTGAATGTATACTTTTAAGATTTTCTATAAATGGCTAATTTTGTTTAAGTCTCATGGTTGATGAATTATTTTCAGTATTTTCCGCCCCTTCATTTTTATTTTCATGCACTACCTTATACACAGAACAATGGCCCAAACTATATGTAAGGTGAACGAAGCCTATTTCAAAAAAAACATGAATTCTTTTTCTTGGACAGATATATCATACTGGTTACCAAGTTCCATTTTTACGAAAGAGGGATGACATCATAACTTAAGAGGAAAAGACACTACTATTAAGCTAAGGGTGGGGCCCTTGGTGAATCCCTGAAGGGGACTTTCTGTCCTAGACATAAAGATAGCAGAATAAAACATGATGGCAGATGCCACAAATGAGCTACTTAGATTTTGATAAACACATTCAATAGCAGTGTCTGGGGTAGGTAATATATCACATTTTAAAAGTTGAATTGCTTTCCCACATGTCATTCATTTAGTGATTAAAAAAAAAGAAGAAGAAGAAAAAGAAATGGTTAAAAAAGAAAAGAATGAGCCCAACTTCCAACTACTGGCTCTCAGCCAGGAAAACTTCACAAGAGATGAAAGCTGCCTTCATCATTATTCATTCGGCAAAATAATCCATGCTTAAACGAACGACTTTTATATGTGCAGCATATGCTGTGTATTCTGCTTCCAGGTGGGGCCTGTTCCAACCCTTTTTGTGGTTTCATTTGCTGTCGTTGATCCAACTTGGAAATAAGTTGGAATCCTGGTGACCCACCTTGGCAGGATCTGCTGTCTGAGGCTGGAGTGAAGCCCATCTCACACTCACAGCGATATGCACCCGGGACGTTGAGGCACTGTCCATTCTCACAGAGATTTATGTTTTCTGCACACTCATCAACATCTGTGGGAGAAGCAAATCATATCCCCATTAAATTATGAATGTTGTGACACGCTGTTTTCCTTGCTATATAACTAAATCAACTTTACCAGCTTGAGTTAATACTCATTAACATGAAACAATCACATTCACCTAAGCAACTTGGCAGTACTGCTATTTAACCTCCACCATCACCTTCAATCCAGTGCAACTAATAGGAAGAATGCAGGTGTCTCTCAGATTTGTCTTAGTTCTCTTTTAATGCCAATTTGATGCATCCAGATTGTACCAAAGTCCTTCAGATATAACCAGGAATGTTGGGCCTCCCCGGAGGTGCAGGTTAAGCCCAGTGCTGTGAAGCTGTCCGCAGCCTCCGCAGCATGGGTTAGATTCCCAACCGGCCAGGGAGATTCCCACATGGCATGGTAGACCTCTCCTGTCTCGCCCACTGCTCCCTTAGCAGTGTATACACTCCTCTTAGCAGTGTATTTCGGTCCTTCTGCCTGTTCCTCTCCTTGCTCTGTCTCTGGTGAATTCTCTCACCCTCCTGAGCCTCTGGCCTGTACCCCAGTGCTGGTATAAATAAATAAATCTTTAAAAAAAATACCCAGGAATGTTGGAATTCATCTTAAATGGTGTTAATGTTAGCATTGCAATGAACAACTGATTCCTTCACTCATTCAAGTACTTTTAAGGAAGTTAGGAAGTCTATGGGAATGAGGAAAGTTTTTTTTATGACATTACAATTTGATTAAAGAACTCCATCTTAATTACACATGTAGGGTAAGGAAAATGTCAGGCTTTACTGCCCTCCCACCATCAGGATAGATGACAAAACCCTGCGGTCCTGAATGCATGCCTGACGGCGGGCACCTGGAGTAGGGTGTGGGCATAGGTAGATGGGATTCACCAGGGCCAAGACTGGGCTTTTAAGGTCGGCGTCACGGGGACGCCAATAGAAGCCAAGCAGAAGCCGAAAGAGAAGCGGAGAAGCAGAGAGAAGGCCGGAGAGCCCAGATTGAGTGAAGACTTGCTGGGGGCTGGGAGGACTGCCAGCCTCCTGGCCCCCCAGCACCCTTGCCTGCTGTGTACTGGGTAAATCCCAATAAAAAGACGTGCAAAAAGCCACTAAGGACTCTGACTCCTCCTTTACCCAGTCTGCATGGGATCAGAAAACCTGCACTGTGTCCATTCCTGCCCTTTAGCACACAGATGGGAGTTATTACAGACCTTAAAGATAGTTTATTTAATTTCATCAAATAGATAAAATGGGGGAGGGCAGAATCCAATGTTCATAGAGAATCTGGTATTTGTGTGTGTGTGAGGGGTGCCCGACATTCATATTTTCATTTACTTCATCAATCCTGTGAAGTTTAGAGCAGCTTACAGCAGCTGACTGAGCTGAGGGAGTAGTCTTGGTTGCAGATCTGCGACTAAGCCAGGACCCATGTATAGCTGTGCCTGTATCCTAAGTCCTGCCTTTTCCTTCACACCTCGATGCAAGGAATTTTGAGGAAGATGTAGTATCCAAGGTTTAAAAGTAGTGAAAGTTTTAAAAATGAACAAACATAATTTTTTCAAGAGGGATGTGAAACTGATGAGTTTGTATTTTTTACATCAATAATCAGAAAAAAATTAGAGTCTATTTTTTAAAGTGTGTCTGAGAAATATCAATGTTACAAACTTAAATAGCAGCAAACATGGATTAAGCTCTCCTGGTGTGTTTTTCCTAAGCCCTTGACTTCACTTTTATCATTCCATTTAAGCTTTCCAGTAACATGTGGTAAGCTGAGATGCTAATAAGTACATTAAATAGCAGTTATTGGGTAGGTCATCTATATTAAGAAGCTGAATAGTGTTCCCAATATGTAATGCACTAGGTTGTATAAAAGAAAAATGATATTATTATTACTGTGCCCATTTCAAAATGGGGAAATTAGACCCACTCAGGTTAAGTAATTTACTTAAGGTTAGTAATCAGCAGCGGCAAGTCTGAATCCAGGAGTTCTGTGATTTTTTTTGTTTGTTTTTGACCACTGTGTTAATAAATAAATCAGAAAAAATGACAAGCAGTAATAGAACATGATAGCTATGAAGGCCATTATTTTAAAACTTCCATCAACATTGTGGAAAATTTTCATGAGTTTGTGGTTAATGTGAGAGATTTTTACATGTAAGTCAAATGTAAAAACAGAGGTAGTGACATCAGGCTCCTTCAACTACAGCTTTCATTACATAAGGGAAGCATATAGTTTGCACCTCTGGGGACCTTCACTCACCAGAGCAGGTGAAGCCATCTCCAGTGAAGCCCTCTGAACAGGCACAGCGGTAAGAACCTGGGGTGTTGACGCACTGAGCATTGATGCTGCACTGGTGGGTTCCATTCGAGCATTCATCTAGATCTGAATGACAAGAGGATATAGCAGTGAAGTTCAGAAACAAAAATGGAACATTTAAACAGTGGTCAAATGGCACATGTTTTAGTTTACCTGTAAGGCACAGTTCTAATTCTTTAATATCTCAGACCTGTAATACAAAATGTTTATGACACCAACATGGGCCAAAATTATTAATTCAAGCATTTTATGAGATATCTAGTCAACTAGAATTTTAATGGTTAAAAGAAAAAAAAAACCAACGTTAGACTTCCTTCTGACTTCTACTGAGAGTGGATTCTGTCACTGAAAAAATAATCAGCTGAGCAGTTTTCAAGCTCTTAGAAATGAGGAAGCCAAGATACAATTCTTAACTTCATGGAACCCATTGTCCAGTGGAAGACAGAAGTTTAACACAGAAAATTCAATTAAATTAAGCGCTGTTATACATACCATGAAGAAATGTCACCAGGTACCATGAAAGAAGGGAGAGGGCATCTGATATAGACAGTAGGGACAGGAAAGCCCCACTGAGGAAGTAATGTTTAGTAGACCTAAAGGATGTCTAACAATTTACTGGCTAAACACAAGTAGGGATGGGTACTCCTTGAAGTGTAACAATGAACAGACATTGAGTAAGAAAAGCTTGGTGTGACAAAAAAAATTAAAGGAGGTTGGTGTGACAAAGCAGGAGACAGAAGGAGCAGAAGGAGAAGAAAGGTGAAACTAAAGAGATTGTGGGAGGATGATGCGGGGTCTAGTAATTTATGGGGGAAAAAGCTACATTTTATGCTAAATTCAGTGGATTAGAATGATAATTGTGAAGAGATGAGATGCATGGTTAAAAGGATTCATCTGCCTGCTATGTGGAGAATGGACTGCAGGAACAGAGAGGGAATGAGCAAGCACATAGGGGTTTCTTTTAGTGTCCAGCACAAAGTGGTGGGGGGAGGAAGGGGAGATGAAAGCGGGTGGGGAGTATGACTGAGACTTGACACCAGAGTAGGGTAATGGAGACAGCATGGAGTGGATAGATTTGACATTTTAGAGGTGTCTGGTCATGGTTTAATCTTTCGTACTGGAGACAGGTTATTTTGAAATAACTGGTCAGAGTGCTATAGGAACTAGAAAAACAAAAGAGGGAGTCTAGAAGGAAGAAAAACAGTAGATAAATGGGAACCAGAAAAATGGGAATCAGGACAAACTGTGAGATTAATGATGGCGAGATGGCTGGACTAGTAACGGGCAGTTAGTGGACTTATGACGCAATCAGAGAAAACTGCTTAGCAGAATTATTTGGAAGCAAAATTATAATCATTTAAATTCTATAGTCACCTCATAAACATTAGACAAATAGAGAGCAACTGAGTGGATAAGAAAGTATATTCAAATTAACCTGTATTATGGATAAGTGATCTTAAACTTTTAATTCTGACTCAGGCCTAAAGCATTTTAATGAGTAATGCTAGAGAGGTCACTGTAGCTTGCTTTCTTTTCTATGTTAAAATGATCTGGATAATTCTTACCATTTGGAAAAGGCTTTCTTGTTAAGGCATTTAAGACACTGAGCACACTAAGCAGCACTGTGAGTGACACTTAGGGTAGAATCCAGCTCTCTGCCTCAAAGCTATACGGGATTATTGGACTTCAGCTCAAGAGCTGTAAAGCCCAGAGAATGGCAACTGCCTTCCCCTCCTCCTTTCTCCCAATCAGACCTCTAGCAATCCAGCAAAACATTAAGATTTCTCTGGAGGAAGAATTCTATGTTCTATCACAAAAGCTGGTATTGACCACTTAATACAAAGTTAGATTTTCAGTTTAAAAAAAAGGGGGGGGGCTTTCATTCTCTTCATTTACTTTACTGGGTTTAAAATCTCACTGATCGCTATATGAAATGACTGGGAATATGTGTTAGTCATTTCTCATCATACAGCTCGATGAATTTCTGGATGCACATCAAGTAATTTTTACTGAACAACACACTAGAAAGCTGATGTCAAGGCATGTTGTTGTAAATCAATCATTTATACCAAGTTTGAAGGATACTCTTCCATAGGAATTTATCTTGCAACTAAAGATAGCACATGATTTTTAAGAGAACAAATGAGGTTGAAGAGTATGTTCCTGCTCATGTGTGTGGTTTAACAACTGGACAAAAAAGAGTCCTAAGGATTTTGTGTCTTAGCAAAGGATGTCTACACTTGTAAACTCACCAATACATTTGATGCCGTTTCCAACCCAGCCTTCTCTGCAGCTACATTTGAAACTTCCCGGGACGTTGAGACATGACGCATGCATGTCACAGTTGTGGGCACCAATTTCACACTCATCCACATCTGAGAAATATTAGTTAATGGGAAAAGATATAATGCAAATTAATTAGTTCTTCTTTAAAGTGCATTTCTATGTAGGTAACAATTTAAAATAAATATGGAAATACTTGAAATTATATAAAGCATACTATTTAACATAATATTTATTCAGAGTAATGCAAAATTTGGCAGTTTATGATCCAAATCAAATACACCCTTCCCCAGGAAAAACTGTCAGCCTCTTTCCAGTAGGAGTGAGATGCCTCCTGAAACACATGTGGGTCATCCCCAGTGGCCCTTTCTTGCTTGGACCCAGAGAGAGCCCCATGGAGAAGGTATCAGAATGTCATAAGAAATCTTATTTCTAAAAAGACACTGCTATTCTATCTTATTAATATTTGTTACATATTTTTTATTAAGAATAAGCCTGCTTTTGAAACATGAAAAAGGGCATTCTCCTTTGAAAATTATTCTATTTGTCATCTTATCTTATGATATTAATACAGTATTTTACAGTTCTTGAAACTGATCATTTTGGTATATACTTTTCTTTTATACATATATAAATAGAAGAGAAAAGGGAATATATAAAAATACTAAAAGTGTTATCCAGAATATCCCCAGAACTTTTGCCTGTCTATCCATCCATCCACACAGTATAATACACATATATACATGTATATGTATACATGTATATGTATACATGTATATGTATACATGTATACGTATACATGTATATATGTGTATTTATGTATGTATATATGTGTATGTGATGCATACATGCATGCATACATATCGTATATGTAGCTTTCAGTCTCTAAAGATTTCTAGAATAGGAAATTTGTTTCCTCCAGCTCAGCGATGATGTATTATAAATGCTGAAATCGCACCCACACATAGACAAACACACACGCAGCTTCAGAGCATCCTGCACAGAATATGCCTACTTTCTTTACTAGCCCTCAACTTTAGGGCCAGGCTGCAATATAAGCTGCCTACTACCTGTCTTGAGCAACACACCTTGCAAGGGCTTAAAAGGTCTTAAACAGAGCAATGAGGAACACCTGGGCCAAAATATTGAGCTGGAGACATCCTAGCTCCCCCTTCAAGCAAAAGACAGAAGTGAATTGGTGAAGAATGGGAACAAGAGGTAAAGTGGCTGGGAGGAGCAAAGAAAGAAAAAGAGATAAAAGAGAGCACTACTCTGGCAGGAAAAGGAGAGAGCAAAAGCAAATGGAAAGAGAGGAGAAAAGAAGGGAAAATAGGGGAAAGGAAGAAAGGATGAGGGTCTAAGTAGAAATCAAGATTCATTTTGTCAGAAGACCTGCCAAATGAGCAACAACCAAGTACTGCCAGCTCGTGTGGTGCACCTTTCTTGTGTGTGCCTCCTGCTTTGGCAGCCGTCTTCCTACTAAGAGAGTGAACACTGAAGCAAGCTACCAGAAAGAAGCACATCAGAACTACAGGAACAGACTCCACACCCCTCTCACTCTGTAGCAGGGTCTGGAGATGGTGCCAGACCACCAACATGCTCTGGTGGTTACTCATCACAAAGAGTATCAGCCTGTTGTGAAAAATGGTCTCACAGATGTCAGGAAGAAATGGTGTGAAAGGGGGCTCAGAAATATAAGAAAGCAAAACACAGAAGAACGTGAGAACTACCTGTGCATCCTGTGGTCCCCTTCTTCACGGAATAACCCAGTTGACAGTGGCAAATGAAGGATCCCTTGGTGTTCTCACATTCCCCAAACATGCAGATGTTCGAATTTAGGTCACATTCATTTACATCTAGAAAATTTGTTTTCAATACCTTGGTTAATACTGATTCATATCTCTTAAAATGAATAGCATAATGCTAAAGTATATAGAAAAAATTAAAATGTAAACTGTTCTAAGACATAGTATTGTGATACAATGGTTTGAAAATTTTTAATAACTGAGAAAGCTCCTCCTTATGTTTAAATGTAATGTGCATAATTGCACATGAAGTGTGTGTGCATACATGCATCTGCATGATCCTCCTTTCTTCTGGTACCCACCAATGCATGTTTTCATGTCCATCGAAGCCATGAAGCCATCATAGCACAGACAGCGGTACTCTCCAGGGATGTTGGTACATTGGCCACCATCACAGATATCGGGATTGTTTTCACATTCGTCAATATCTGATGATGCAAAATTAACCACAAATGAAAATAAGGATGGCTGTTATTAAGTGCAAGTATTTTTTTCCCTCCAGCTCCACCAAAAATATCTGAAGAGGAATTTGTAAGAAAAAAACTCATTTAGATGCACACTCTCTGTATTTTATTTTCCTTTCTGTACCTGCGCACGATCTCCCATCTGGCATGAGGGCATAACCTTCACTGCAGCTGCATTCATAGCTTCCTTCCGAATTAGTGCACTGGGTGTCACAGCCTCCGTTCATTATCATACACTCATCAATATCTGTGAAAACAACAATGTGAATACATCACTTGTTAGGTCTACTTGGGGAGGTTGCAATTGTATGGGGAATATAAAAATAAAATTTATTATTAAAAAAAAAAAAGGTAGAGATTTTTTTTTCCCAAACAGATAATGCTTAAATAGCTTTGGACTTTTCTCCCACTTCTTGTGTTGATTATCATAATACCGTTAATCTTTCTTAGTTCTTTTTACTTCCTTTATGACATCATTCCATTTAACATTTAACATTAGCTCCAGTAGCCGAAGGTTAAGAATTGAGAAGTGCAATTTTAACAACAAAACTAGACATTCTTCTGCAAAATGGCCAAAAATAGCACCTTTGAGATTGGCCTTCATTCTTACATTCACTTTTTGGGACAAAGGACTTTTATCAGATTCATTATATGTACAATCACTGCTGGAAGGTGTCCCAGACTGACTTGAGAAAAACAAGTTCCAGACCCACCTGGCCTACCCTTACCTGTACAGCCCTGACGGTCTGGGGTGGCCTGGTAGCCAGGATTGCAGGAGCACTGGTATGTTCCAATCATGTTCACGCATTTTCCATTTCTGCACAGATTATCGCTCAGGGAACATTCATTAATATCTACACAGAAAACAAACAGAGAATTAATGTTTTATGCAATAACCATATCACTGAAACTATCAAGAATATGCTGCATTGGAGCCATACATCTAAAGGGCTTTGGGTATCTCCAGGGAAGTAAGATGTTTTCTTGGGGCATTCAAAAAAAAATGTTGGAATCTATAATTCTATTATTTCTACTTACAACAACGCTGTCCAGTAGAACTTCCTACAATGATGGGATTGTTCCATATATGTGCTGGCCAGTACCAAGCTGCCAATGAGCACTTGAAATGTGGATAGAATAGCTAAGGAAATGAATTTTTAATGTTATTTAATTTTAATTCAATTTAAATAGCCACATGGGGCACATCAGACCAGGGACATCTAGCACATGCCAGAAATGAAGCTCACAGATATTTTGGATATGAATTGCTAATACTTGGTATATGAATTTACACTGGCATGCGCATCTGGTTTTTGTCAGATGATCAAGTATTGCTGAATAACTTGGAGTTTCTTGAGGGAAGACGGCCAGCTCCACAAGACAGAGCCTCTGATAACAGGGCCTTCACTTATTCATCTATTTTAATGAACTGTGTCTAGTCTCTCTGGAGAGGTAGAGGCACAAAAGATTCTGTCTATACATTGGGCAGGTGTCTTAAAAAAGAACAAACTAGTACCAACCATGCAAAGACAAGAGAAGAGCAAGAAAACAGCACAGGGAAAACTTTGGCTCCTATGAGCTACTTGTCAGACACAACAAAAGATTAAAATCAATGACAACTGCATCCCAAATTCTCAAAATAACCAAGACAGTGATGCACAGATTTATACCTGTGAATATTAAATGTGTAGTTCACTAAATGTGAAAAAATCTTGTATTGTACATTGCTCTTTTGAGGGGTATTTCTCAACTACAAGATCTGTGAAAACTAATTAAAATAAAAGACACTGAACTTAGAGATCTCTGATTACGGCATCACAACCATACACACCTATTCTATAATCATCTGCATGAAAAAGCTTTTCATACCAGAATTAAAATGAAATAAAAATACTTAAAACTTTTTAATTCACCTTTTAAAAATGTGTTTAGTCTATGATTTAAGTTTCACCCTATACAGTAGCAAAACAATTTAACTAGGGTTCATAAACATATGTATAATGGGCAGGTGTGCGCGAATGATGTTTTCAAACAGGGTGTGTGGTCTGCTCTATTTTAAATTGTTTTATTTGTTTATGCTTTCAAGAAAGATTTTCTGTGAAGATATTTCCTGGTGAACTCAAAGTTTTAAGGCCAAGCTGCTAGAACATGGTAAGCCCAGAGGCCCTTATAAATTTATGAAAGCACAGGTTGGAACGCTCCAAGACAAGCTGACCCCGGGGCCAGTGAAGACACCACAGTGTTTCTGGGACAAGAGGGGGTGTGGGGAGCTAACATGTTTATGCACATGAGAGTAGACTCTAATGTTAGCTACACAGATGCAGAGTAGATTCTGTGTGGAAGAGTAACCCCTGCTGAACCATCAGGAAGCAGCCCTTCCAAGGATGGGTGTTTCAGGGTCTCACACAGAGTCCCTCATGCAGGGTCCTTTCGAGTGTGCTTGCAATAAAAAAGGGGGTAACCAGGATAACTTGACTTATTTGAAGGTATCACTGAAGCATACTCTAAAGACACAGCTGAACTCCCAACTTATAATAAGCTAGGCTTCATGTGCCCCAAACAACTTTTGTTAGACCAGACCGGTGACCTTGATGATGGGAGTGACCCCACATGCTTAGGAGACAAACTCACCCACACAGTCCTCGCGTGATGGTGATAGCTCGTGTCCCAGTGGGCAGTCACACTGGAAGCTGCCCTCAGTGTTCACACAGGTGCCACCCCTACAAAGGAGAGGGTTACGTTCACATTCGTCAATGTCTGAAAGGTAAAAACGTGAGATCCATTAAAAAACTCTTGAGAAAAAATATTCACGCATACAGCATGGAAGAAAGAATTGCTATCTGAGGTAAGTGTGACTCAAATATAAGAGATGGGCTTAATAGGAGATGGGACATTTACTAATTGTCTAGAGACATTTACTAATTGTCCATTATCAGCAGACAAATAGTAAGTGTTCTATAGCTACCTCGTGTAAAACGATTAAGTTCACAAGAGATGAAAATAACCCATATTTGTTTCCTATCATCCATACACTGTTGTCTATAGTCCCAACCCAGGTGAAGGAAAAATCTTAGGCTGACAGACTATTATGTCCTATAAGGTTAGTCCTTAAGTCACTGAAAGTGAAACAGTGGACTAAAAGTCTGGCAATACTAAAAAGAATTTGTAGTAACACACAAATAAGAAAAACAACATGGGATTTGCATGACTGAATATAAATTTGGGGGTGAACACACAGTGTCATGCGTTTTAAATGACTCCCTCCTGAGTTGTTAGTCTGTGTTGCTTTTAGATTTCTATGAATAAACAGAACCCAGTCTCAATAGCTCAATGCCACTAAGGCGCCAAGGGGTTGGGGCTCCCCAAGAGCTATCGAGGAGCAGATTTCCTGTCTGACATTTAAATCTGTTCTTTCTCTCACAACAGCTCCTTGCCAAGCAGACTGTTAACAGCTCTGAGTCAAGCCAGGGGTGAGCTAACAAGTCTGCACTAGACAGGTCTCCAGACTGGCGAGGAAGAGCAAGACCACACTCACCCATGCAGTTCTTCATCATCATGAAGCCGCTCTCGTAGCCTTCGAAGCACTCACACTCAAAGCTGCCGGGAGTGTTCACACAGATTCCGCTCCCGCAGAGGTCAGGAGAGATCCTGCATTCGTCGATGTCTAATGCACAGGGTTTAAAAGAAATCAAAAAACAGATGAGATGAGAAGGTGTTAAAAGAATAGTGAGGGATACGGCCTTTCAAGTGAAAGTGCAACAAATTTGAAATTTTGCTTTCAAGATTTCAAGAGGCTTGCTGTATGTGAACACATTTTCAGGAGATAGGTAGAGCAGGAGAGGCCTTTTAAGGACATTCCTTTCCCCAACTGTCAAAACTGCCAACAGGCAGCTCTTGCTGCCCACCCCCAGCATGCAACTGCCCTCCCTGCCAACCTGGCATCATGAATGCCATCTTCTTTCTCTTTTTTTATGATACAGTACACAGGGATATCTTTTATCATTCAGATTTATCTAGCTTTTAAACTTTTCTTTCTAACAGTGTTACTATTCTCTGCCCCCCAAACAGGCCAAATTTTGACGTTGATGTAATTTATGGAAAAAATCGCTCTTTGAGTTATTCCTTTTCTTTTTTTAAACTTCCTGATGGTAGTGTCATGTAGTAGGAGATTGGCCTGGGAGTTTGGATACCAGGATTCAAGCTACAGCTTTGCTTCCAATGTTGTGACCATGAATCAAGTCTTTTAACCTCTGGGCTTTCAGATCCATTGTTGTAAAGTGAGGAGGTTGGACTGATCCCTGAAACTGCATCCAGCTTTAAAACTCTCACATGATGACTTAATTTTACTTGCACAAGGCAAACCTGCCTGGAACAGAATCCTTCGGCATTATTCTCATACCACTTTTATTTATTTATTTTTTGTTTTCATTGAAGTTCCTTCAAGCACTTAAAATTTTTTTGCCTTTAGGAATTCTGGAATTGTGGGTTTCTCTCTGTGGCTTACAAATGGTAACAAAAGGATGAATTAAGCAATTGCATTGTAGTCAAAGGAGGCAGGAGGCAGATGAGGAAGCAGTGGGCACACACTGGCCATGCGGTGCACAGAGACTATGCGGGTTCTACCACGCTTGCCCAGGCACAACTCTCAGCAACCAGTCTCTGAATAAGGGGCAGGCCCACCACAGACAGACAGCCTCACAGGCAGACTTGGTCACCTAACCTTGAGCCACCCAGCACACATAACAGGGCATGGCTGTGGAATTTGATTCCACATTTGTGGTTTTGTGTTATATTCATATATGAAAAGACTGCTGATCTAATTTTAAAAATAAAGAACAATGATGTGTTTAATGTATTCTTTTTTATTTACTAGAGTAAATAAGAATCTTTAAGGCATCATTTATAGTCTCAAAACCAGAATTCTTTTAGACATTTCCCATACCTAAGATTTTTTTAGTACAGAAGTCACAGCTATAAAATATGACTAAGAAAACATGATCTATTTTTTTAAAAAAACTGTCACAGTGCAGAAAAACGCTTTTGGCGGTATATTTTTTATTTGATGGATTTCAATTGTGAAGATTTTCTATCAGGATTTATCAGTGGTTAACTTGTATATGCTCTTTTTTCCTCAGCTTTTAAACTTTATTTCCCCAGTGACAGACCTAACTGAAAAAAACTACTTAAAGAAAAAAAAATTGAAAAAAATTAACTGATTCAATTAAGCAGTTACTAACAAGCACATTAATTCTTTTACTTTCTTCCCAGGAAGTGGTGGTAGGACCCAAATGAAGAACATGGAGTAAGTTCTGGGTCAGAGCAGGGACAAATTATGGCTGATGTGGTCGAGCTACGAGGGTGAAGACTGCAGATTTTGGAATCATACCTGAATACAATTCCCATTTCTGTCATCTATTGGGTGTAGGGATTTCGAAAAATCATTTAATTTCTCTGGGCCTCAATTTCTTTAACTGTAAAATGGGCAGCATAGGAGGAGCCACTTCATAAGTTCACTGAATCAATATTTGGTATGTGCTTGTTTTGTTGACACATAGATTTAAGACTTTCTTTTTCTTTTCTTTTCTTCTCTTTTTTTTTTTTTTTTTTTGGCTCAAGCCATGTTTATTTGGAGACAAGGGCTGGACATGACCACTAGAGTGGATCTGAGGGGGACGAGGTTGTGGAACTGGTTCCTAACATGTCCCTAGCAACTCATTCCTGGATGCAGAGGTTGCTGAATGCAGTATGATCAGGGGCTAGGCTGGGAGGTCTCCACCACATGCCTGGAGAAGCCTGGCAAGAGGAAGAGGGGTAGAGTCTCAGCTTTGCTAGCAGCTGGTTTGAACCTACATCTACACTTGAGCTCCCTGCTTCCAGAAGGCAAATATATAAGCTTTTTCTGATGCTTTGAAGAGGGTGACTTTTGAACTGATCCTTGAAGGCTGTATAGAAATTCTAACTTTAAACTAAACAACTAGTTAAAAAAGAGAGATGAGAGGTGAAAGCAGGAAAACAGAATGGCAGCTTGAGAGAAAAGGAGGGCTCGAACACATTTTGAAATCATTTATAGGTCTAGGGAAGGGAACCAAGAAAGAGGGGGAGATGCTGGAGAATAGGGATGAACATGCTGAGAAGGGCCTGGGGCAGAAGGAGGGAAGGAGGTGAGAGAAGAGTTGCTTACTGAAAACTGCAGAAGAATATGAGTCACAGCTCAGTCTCTGAAAGTGAAGGAGTTAGTGGGTGAGGAAGGGATATTTTACTTCAAGATAGGAGGATGTATGGAGATCAGATTTTAATCTTAATAAAGAAGAAAAGGAGTAATAAGTGATGATAGGGTCTCTAGTTCAGAAGGGGTTTAGATGAGGTGCTGAGAGAAATTCAGTAAGTGACACTTAAAGGGGAATAGAGTGTTACTAGGGTGCTTTGAGACCTGGATGAAGGTGAGTCTAAGGATCTCAGACTCTCCCAGCAAAATTCAGTAGGCCAGATTGGAGAGAATGGTGAGGGCATTAGGAGTTGGGATAACGTGCAAGACAGAGCAGTGAGACAAGACAGAGGAGCCTTAGAAGACTAGACGGCTGTTCTGAAATGCTCTGGACATATCCCAGGCTGGGCAGATCCATGAATGAATCCAGTGACACCTGACAGAATAAGAAGGTAAGGAGTCAAAATAGACGTGTCAACAGAGACCACAAGATAGTAGTTATGAGGGCAGAAGAAAAGAGAAAATTCTAAAAAGAATAAGAATAAATAGAGTTCTCAAAATAAGATCCTGGAGATACATTTCACAATAATTTGTTATATTATCTTATAGAAAGAAATAGAATTTCATATCTTTTTAAACTAAAGGGGTTGACATGGATAAGGATATGGATAGTGACTGAAGCATAATTACTAAGAAAACTTCATAGATGAGGTTATAACCTCTACTATAAACTACAAAATTTTTAGCAGAATTCTGCATCAAATTTTTATGATTGTTGACTTAATGGTCATATACTTTAGGACTCCCATATTTTGAAAAGTCCTATTTTTAAGTTGTTTCCATAGGTAAAACAAGTAGCATTTTCATGCAATTTTGCAGCTCTCAGTAAGTGCTAGTTTAAAAATAAGGACAAGAAATAGGAAAATTTACATGTTCTCAGTGAAAGGATGGGCTTTTGAAGGTGTATTTTCAAATCAAGCACAGGAAAACTCAGTATCTACCACATACATCAGAAGGATACTCTTACCTGTGCAGTTTCTTTCCTCCATGTCTAGAGCAAAACCACTATTGCAACGACACTTGAAACTTCCAATTGTGTTTCTGCACTTTCCATAGGTGCACATCCCAGGAAAAGCTTTGCATTCATTGATATCTAGAAGCAGAACAGAGCAGGAATGGAGAACTGGCTGACATAAAGAGTAGGCCCATTATTTTAAGTTAAAAATCTAGCATTATGGAAAGAAATGTACCGAAGTAAAACCAGGGGATATCAAAATGATGAATGTTTATATAATGCCATATAAACAATTTCAATCTGAAAAAGGTTCTGTATTTTTTTTTCATTCATTTATTTCTTTATTTCTTTATACAAGCACTGGGTACAGTCAGAAGGACAGGAGGGCAAGAGAATTCACCAGAGCCAGAGCGGGGAGCAGAGCAGGCAGAAGGGCTGAAGTACACCGCTGAGGGGAGCAGCGGGCGGCAGGAGAGGTCTGCGCGCCATGTGGGACCCTCCTCTGGTGGCCGGGGAGCAGCTGGGGATTGAACCGGCGCTGCAGAGGCTGCGGGCAGCTTCGCAACCCAGCGCTCAACCACTGTGCCACCGGGGAGGCCCAGGTTCTGTATTTTTAATGAAGAGCTGTGACCATTTGTTTGGTGAAGGCCCTATGGGATGGAGGACTTTTGCTGCCTTAGGGCTACACCTGGACTGACAGCACTAAGGAGAGCAGAGGTAGAGTGGAAGGATATAAGAACAGGATTAGCAGAACCATTACATCTTTACTTCAATGCCATCTTATATATTGGTTAACTTATATTCCTGGGTATACTCCTTGCCATGATGCTGGCCAGAAATTATGCTTAATAAACAAAGAGAGTGTGAAATAAAATGTTTAAAGCAAAACCAGAGAATATGGTACATGAGCTTTAGTGGCACTGACAGTTACCTTTGTAAAATGGCCTGCCAGTAAGCACGTCCCCTCGGTTAGCAAAGCCAGGCCCCCGGGGGCACAGCGTCTCATACTCCTTGGTGCCAGGTTTGGGGCATTCCTCACACTCGGTACCCCAAGCTGCCCCGACCGCACAGCAGCAGGCATCCATGCGGAACTTGCCAGGAACAGGATGGACACATTCGTCTTCATCCCACTTCAAGTAACACTGCTCCATGCGGATGTCTACAGGAGCAAGAAATAACCATTTGAGATTGTAACATTCATGGGACATTTGTATGCTGAGCATCTGCTCAGTGTCTGGGAAGATGACAGGCCCTGAAGACACACTTGAAGGTGAGAGATACACAGTCCCTGACTTCCTGGAATGACCCCCATAAGACAGTCATTTAAAGAAAACAAAGGGTCCTCCTTTAGTATCAGGGAGAAAAACTCCTTAATATCATGACTTAAAATCCATCTGGTATATTGCTCACTTCTGAAAGAGTAAAATAATTTTAATGACAGATTTGTTTTAGTCACTGAATTGTTTAAAGTAGTTTGTGAGCAGTACTATCAGATCCAATTTGGTACAATTATTAAAATAGCTTTACAAAAGTGTTAACTGTATTTAAAAATTTTTTTTGGCCAATTTAACTTTTGCATCATGGTTTTTGCCCTGGGTTATGTAAATCTACCCTAATAAGGGGCTAAACTGTTTGTAAAAATGTCACATTTCCCCTTCAACATTGAAACATACCAGTGTGTCGACATGCTAGCCAGGACCTTAGAAGATCAATCAACAGTCAAGTTAGCAAGTCTATAAATACCACATTTATCTATTAGCCAACAAAACTGTTGGTCAAACTACAGTCCAACACTTGGCTGTTTAATTGCATATATGGATTATGAGTTAGAAAAGTTTTCTTTAAGCAAATAAAATTTTTCATTTGATAAGAACATCTCAAAACATCAAATCCTGCCCTAAGAAATAATTAGAGAAAAAGAAATAATTTATGGGAATATTAATGTAAATCAATCAATGTGTTTACTATTTTAGGTTTATGTCAATATTGATTCTTCAAGTTCTCAATCAAAGGTAACATCAATTTTAGAAACTTCCTTTTGTTTGGATAACATATCTTTCCAAGTACTATAATTAAAATGTCCTGTTAAAGAAAGAATACTGTGGTAAGTTTTCATTTTGATTTGGGAGACTAAATACAGGTATTCACAGGAAGTGGTTCTGCTTTACATATGGGCATTAACACCAATCAAAAAGCCACATTCTCTGCCAGTGTAGGTGTGATAGAAATCCAGTGAGTCTCATTACCACAGGAGCCAGGGACTGGTCTCAGTTACAGTCAACTCCTTCCAAAACTGTCACCAGGGAAGTAAGGATCTTAACAAGATGTGAAAATTTTACTTAAGTACAGGTAGCCTGAGAATTCTGGCCGGAGTCCAATTGTTTGTGAAGTCACCGAGGTAAATTTGCTCAAGAAGCCATTCTGGGTTACTTGAAACAGAAACACTTAAACTAAGTACACAGGTCCTCAAACAACATAATGGTATAATGTTGGGGGGAAGAGTGGGATGGATTCTGACCATAGGGACACAGTCTACGTGGACTTTGCATGTCTCCCCATGTCCACTGGGCTTTGATCCAGTTACTCCAGTTCCCTCCCACATCCCAAAGATGTGCACTTGAGGTGAATGGGCAAGTATAACTTGTCCCAGGCTGAGCAAGAGTATGTGTGCGTGTATTGTGTGCCCAGAGGCCCACAACCACAACTTAGAAGAGAGCTAGAAAATGAATACAAATTACTCTTCAATATTAGAATTGTTTGACTTTTTTTTTTACAAGTTTGGTTATGTTTCTATAGGAACTGAATTTATATCAGTTTATGATAAAATTGCTTCTATCATATGTCATTTCACTTAAAGTCGAAATTTCCACAAATATGTCGACAATGTTAAGTGAAGATAGCTTGACAGAGTAATCATGAGTCTTTCTTTACTAGTGAGAGCCACATCAATATTAACATCAGGATTCAAAACATACCCACTGTACCGGTCATCTGTGGCCTGCGCATGTTTTGCTTGGCTTGCACATAAACTTAAATATGAGGCTGGAAGTCTTTGGATGGTATATGTACTCTACAGTTTGCTGCAATTCCTTCTTACCACTCATTTGTGTCAACTTGTCCTTGCAGGTATTTGGGTGTGGGACCTTTGATTTAGATCAATTTCTATCACAGAGCTTTACCTGTACTTGTCTCAGAAAATTTTACATTTTCATACGGCAATCTCTTGAAACTTTCTCAATTTTCAGCCATAATAAATTAACGTAGCATAATTCAAGTAGTGACAAATATAATTCAAAGTAAAAAGATGAAAAAGCCAGTATTTTTCTTAAGTATTACAAATGGTATAAGTTACAATGGTATAAGTTTAAGTGATACTGTTATTTTTTTTGCTGAGTGATAATTCACCATCAATGATATATTTTGATAGTTGTCTGGAGGTTCCTCTGTCTACTAAAAATGGAGCTACCATATGACCCAGCAATTCCACTCCTAGGGATCTACCCAAAGGACACAAAAACATTGATTCAAAAGAACACCTGCACCCCTATGTTTATAGCAGCACTATTTACAATTGGTAAAACCTGGAAGCAACCCAAATGCCCCAAAATAGATGACTGGATCAAGAAGATATGTGTATATTCCATATACACAATGGAATATTATTCAGAAATCAAAAAAGATAAACTCATGCCATTTGCAGCAACGTGAATGGAGCTAGAAGGAATTATCCTCAGTGAAATAAGCTAGAAGGAGAGAGAAAAATACTGGATGGTTTCATTTATAGCAAGAATACAGGGGACTAAATAAGACATCAGTGTAAAAAAATAGCAGTACAAACACAACAAATCAAAAACAGACAATTACAAATCAGAGACATCCTGCAGGGGAGGAGGAGGGAGAGGGATCAGGAGGGAAGGAGGAGCTCAGTGGACTGAGGTGATGATGCACGGGTGCATTGGTGAAGGAAACTCTATGGGGACAACACCTGAGGTGGTGGGGGGAAACAAATATTGTTTAAAACTGAACAATGATGTAAAAAATGAACAAATTATTAAAAAATTAAAAAAAACAAAAACAAAAAAATTGATATACTTTCATATCCTTTCCTTACTGAAGGCAATTTGATTTCATTAGTCATTTGATTATACTGATACTATTATTTTGTCATATTCAAAAGATATTTTACTTTTTCCTAAAATTTGTATGTAATATAACAATAAAAATCTGAAAACAATTTTTCATAGTTATTGGGCTCTGGATATTATAATTTCTAAAAAAGTCCATATGATTTTAAAGTCATACTTTGTATGCAAATTTAGATATGCTGGAAAAAAACATGAAATATGTGCGAATTGTAATAACTATAACTGTATGAGGGCCTCCCTGGTGGCACAGCGGGTTGAGCACAGTGCTATGAAGCTGTCCGCAGCTTCTGTAGCGCGGGTTTGATTACCAGCCGGCAAGGGAGATATCTACATGGAGCAGCAGATCTCTCCTGTCTCGCCCGCTGCTCTCCTCAGCAGTGCTTCGGTCCATCAGCCTGTTCCGCTCCCTGCTCTGTCTCTGGTGAATCCTCTCACCCTCCTGCGCCTCTAGTCTATACCCCAGCTCTTGAATAAATAAAATAAATCTTTAAAAAATATAATTATAAGACCTCCCTAGTGGTACAGTGGGTTGAGCACTGCGCTGTGAAGCTGTCCGCAGCCTCTGCAGCATGAGTTCGTTCCCCGGCCAGCCAGGGAGAAACCCACATGGCGTGGCAGACCTCTCCTGCCTCACCCGCTGCTCCCCTCCCCTCACCAGTGTCTTCAGTCCGTCTGCCTATTCTGTTCCCCGCTCTTGCTGGTGAATTCTCTCACCCTCCAACGCCTCTGACCTGTACCCCAGTTCCTGTATTAAAAAAAAATCTTAAAAAAAAAACAACATAACCCTATCATTCTCATGCTTTGTATACAAGCTTAAATCTTAAAAGTAAACCTATTTAAAGTTATTTTACAAATGAAAAACTTACTATTTTATAGCATACTGTAAGAAAGTCCTTTAAGTAAATAAATCATTTAGATACAATGCAGAATTATTAGAAGTTTGTTTCTCAATCTCGAAACTCAAATTTAATCAAATACAACTTATAAAAAAAAATAAGGCCAACCAGGTATTTCTATAATACATGAAAGAGCTTCCATATTTTAGATCTTCAGGAAATAAAGGATTAAGGAAAATTAAACCCGAATGGTAGCTAAGGGAGGACCAGGATCAAACAGTATTTCAGAGGAAAAATAACATGCTCAATATTTTCCCCACTCTCTTGTCTAAGCACACAGCTAAGAAGGGCTGGCAAATGTTAACTACAAATGCTAGTTGCCAATTTTTCTTTTATGCTCAGCATACATAGGTCTTTTATTCCATTGATTCAGTGTGTAAAACTGAAACTGCCCAAAATATCTGATTGAAGAAATTGTAACTTTCAAGACAAATATTTGAGTTGTACTAGTTTCCTGTGTTATACAAAAACTGTATCACTTAAATATGTTCACTTTTAAAAACCATATCCTTTAGTGATTTCCCCATAAAGTATCTCATTTAAGACAATTTTTCCAGCTAAAGGTCCAGTTGTTTTGGACTAGTCAGTATCCAAAGAATAAGAAAATTTCACACTACTTTCCTGCATGACATATATGAGGGCATGAATCTTACCCAAACACACACGGCCAGTTCCATCCAACGTAAGACCTTCAGGGCACTCACAATGAAAAGATCCCTTGCTATTGACACAGTGTCCATTTGGACAAACTCCAGGGAACACCTCACACTCATTAACATCTGCAGGAAAATGAAGCAAGCAGAGGGATGAAGATGTTATAAAGAGAAAAGTAGATATGGTTTTATTTCCTATATAACATATTCAATCTGCAACACAGTGTGGATTACTGGCATTAAGCAGAAATAGTCCACTGCATAGCCTCTGGGTTTCCTAAGTACAAGCTGTGAAAATTTGAAAATGACCACAGCCTTGTCCCTCCATGAAACAACACAGACATGCTCCTGTGCCAGCTGTTCTGTGCCTTAAAGACTAGTGATATCCTCAGGAAAATTCACTCAACAGCATAAAGAGAAGATATGGGGTGTGTGTCGGGGCGGGGAGAGCACAACTTTGAGCTGTTTACAAGTAGTATTCTCAAACATTTGTTGACTACACTGAGTTTTTTATTGAAACCTCAAAGTTTTTGAAAATAACGAATATCTTCACAGTGTGAGAGTAAAAGCTAATTTAGTTACTGCCCTATAGCTTTACAGTATCATCCAAGATACACTCACCTTCACAAGTAACACCTTTAATCCTGGCAAACCCTCTTGGGCAAGCTGTATCTGTGAGAATGACAGGATACATTTTCATCTGATTACAGAAGAAATTACAACTGTGTAAAGTACGAGATGCAATATAGTGGAATCTTAAAAAAAGATTCTGCTGTCCTCTGTGCAGTTCCATGCAGCACAAGACATGCTGTGGTAAGTTCCTCAGTGTTGACCCACATTAAGAGTAACATAATTTTTCCTACAATTCCTTTATTTTTGCTTTCATATTGCCAACTGAATGATAAGTAAACAAATAAGATTTAAAGGAAAGAGATACCATGTTCTATTGGGCCACATATTAAAAGTATTATGTGGTAGTTAGATCCTAGCAGGTTCCCTTCCTGTCTAGACTATTCAGGAGGTCTGTTTACTATAAAAGAATCACACCAAACACCCAATACAAAAAGTGGATAAAATGCACTAGAAAAGACAACACTGCAGGGAGGGAAGTGGTCTTATATTCACCCTTGAGGGAGTTTTCCAACAAGAAGCCCAGAAACTCTCCTACCTAGTTCGCACCGCTCACAGGGGCTCCCCCAGGCTGCACCAAGAGTAGCACAGCACTCTGATTTCAGGGTGGCTCCATTGATGTTCACCTCACAGCGGTTGTCCTGGATGTTGAGCCAACAGGTCCCTTTCAGGCTGTCTGAATAGGAAAGATAAGGATAAGGAGCTGTCATCTATGTACACATAGATGTGAGCACATGTACATATACATCATTTAAATACACTCTACTGTATACATGTTAGGCAAATATTGTACTATATATCTCACATGGTACCGTCACTGATACAGTAGTATCTATCGGCATTCTAGAGGCAGCTGCTGTTCCTCAATATTTTTTGCTAGGACTTACAAATATACTGCTTCACTATGACAAGGTCATTACTTAAATGAAAAAATATTTGTAAGATTATGATAAATGGTTTAAGATTTTTATCAAATAAAATTCCTCAACTGATTTCCTTTTCTAGTTCGTCACCAAATACACTACACGTGACTTCTGTTCTATCACAGAGAAGCCAGTATTTTTCTCCAACTGAAGATAATTATTTGATGAATAAGTTGAAAATAAGTCTGGAAGATAAAGAAAAATAGCATCTTATGAAGCTACCACTAGGACATACAGGGAAATCTTTGATTTATTTTCTTTCAGTTCTTTTCATATATATCTATTATATACTTTCATTTCTAATTCAAAAAGTAACATACTCTTATGCTAAACTGTTTGAAGAAATAGCAAAGAAATTTTAAAACTCACCTGTAAGAAAAAAAAAAAACCAGCAACGCACCTATAAGCCCACCACCTGGTGACAACAACTCCTAACTTTTAGTCTACGCCTCCACATCAAACTTAAGTTCCTTCTTAAACAACTGTTAATAACTGATTTTGAAGTCGTGACAGGAATCCAGTCAAAGTTGACATGGCAAATATGAATTGGGTAAAATAAATCATTTATCAAGTTTTCCTTCTAGAACCTTGACTGTTAATTAGTGTACACAGTATCACCATGGCTCTTGTTCACATGCAGATTTAAGTCTCCAGGTGTGTGCCTGGAGTCTGCATTTGATAAGCTCCTCAGGAAATATGTTAAAGGAGTTAACAAAACCTTAATTGCATATTGTGGCACAGACTTGGAAAACAAAAAAGAAAAAGTTCATCTAATGCTATGGGCAGATAACATTTTACTGCTAAATTCAATAATAAAACCAAAACAAAACAAGAAACACAGAGAGGGATTTACAGTGAAACCGACAGGCCCATGTGGAACCAAGCTTACGAAGGGAGAAGTTGTAATTACTGATTCCCTATGGAACGCAATAGCGAGTAAGAGGAAAATTACCTACAACCCATCTCCTTTAGGGCTAAAACCAAACAACGGTCCTTGACTAGATACAGAAACTTACAGGCCAAGTATGTGGAGGAGGGACAGACAAGACACTTTGCTTTTTTCAGTCTGGAGATTCAGATTGCGTAATTTCAACCCGCAGATGAAAAAGACTTGCTCACCAGCATTTGTATCAGGCTCTTTAAAGGCTTACATCAATAAACTCCATAATATAGAGGAAAGGGGATGCTTGTGCAAGGCTACAATATAATTAGGTCTTTTAAGAATGGAGACTAATTACTGACTCTTTGGTAATTAGTAATCAGCAAATATTTATTGAGGTATTAACAGGCACTACTGTAAAGTTTTTCCGTGTATTAGCTTATATACTTATTAAAACAACCCCACAAGGAATTTACAGATGAAGCCAACAAAGTTACCCAAGATCACCCAACTAGCTTGGTGTCAGCATCAAGATTCAAAACAGCCTACTCTCATTCCAGAGCCCTCACTCTGTAACACCATGCTTCATGAAGCTGGTGTTGTATCAACAATTAAAAATTACAAAATGGGGTCTCTCCCAGGTGGCCTAGGGGTTAAGTCTCAGCACAATCACCACAGAGCACACCATGATGGCTTCAGTTTGATCCCCCACCAGGGAGAAAACGCACACATGGCGCAGCAGACCTCTCCTCTCGCCCATTAGCTCCCCTTAGCTGTGTATTTCAGGAAATCTGCTGCTCTGCTCCCCACTCTGTCTCTGGTTAGTCCTCTTATGCCCCACACCTCTGGCCGACAACCCAGTTCTTCTATGCAAAATAAATAAATATTTTTTTTTTTAAAGAAAAATCACAAAAATGCACTGACACACATGTATCCATCGTCTCCTACTCTTTTTTTTTTTTTGGTCACACACAAACCATGCAGATGTAGTTACATAGTCAGGGGTTGTTTAAGAACTCTGAAAATAATAAAGCAGTCTCTAGGGCATAAATGGGAGAAAGACTTACTTTATCTTGGGTGGTTAGAGAGGTACTGACTTATAACCTGACTAGAGAAAGGAAGGAAACAAAACATGAAAGGGAACCTGGGTGAAGAGAATTTTAAACATGCCAGAAAAGTTCTGACGTATGTTTTAAAAGGATTACCTGGAAGTTATGGGGAATATAGATTGTAGGGCAGAAAATATAAGAAAACAAATACAGTAATTATGAGAAGAAATACTGGAGACTAGGATTAGGGTTGTTAGTGATGATAAGTGGCTGAAATATGAATGAACTTCAAGTATAATCAGGAGGATTTACTGAGATTGAATGTACCCAAAGTTTTGGGGATTGGCCATTAGAAAAACGCAGTTAGCATTTGCTGAGGCAGAAATGATTTAGGCTGAAAGGTAGCAGCTGTGTTCTGGACACATTAAGTTTGTAATACCTATTAGACATCCAAATAGAGACACTGTGCAGACACTTGGAAATTACAAGTCTGAAGTTAGTAAATAGTTGAGGATGGAGAGACAAATTAAGTGTCAATATAGTGAGCATCTAAATGTAAGTGTCGACAGAGAGACTATAATCCAAGGTCTGACCTTCATTTTGGAGGGGAGGAGAATATGGAAACTGAGTAAATGGGCTGGGAAAAAAGAGAAGGATGGAAATGAAAAATTTCTGGGGAGGGATGAGAGATGATTGTGCCAAGTGCTGCTGATAGGTTGAAATGAGTAAAGAGAATAGCTCCTGTATTTGAATACAGGGAGGTCATTCTCCTTGTGTCCTGTAGTTTGAGGATAGAATGAAGACCTAGCTCAAGGATGAGGGAAATTGGTCTGGATCACATACAGCCAATAGAAGTGAGCAGTGTTATTCAACAAAGATTAACCAAAATAACGGTTTCATTACATTTCATAATCTTCAACCAGAATAAAATAGTCTTTTTCAAGCAGTTTACAGAATAGTTTAGGATTAATTTGCATTTAGGAAGTTTGCAGAACAAATTCTAAATCTCTAAATATTCTCAACAGCTAACTAATTTACATATGCTCTAACATTATTTTAAATTAGTAAATCATGTCAGGGAATTTTTATTCAGTTCTAAACTTAAAGACCTGAATCCTAAGAAAGAACCCTTTGCAAGTTAATCACTGATTAGAGCTACTGACAGTCATATTTTAAAAATTCACAATTTTTCTGGTGTATACGATTTTTTGCTTTTAAAATCATAATTCTGGTTTTAATGAAAAAAAGGCAAATGATGTCTAAAATTTCAAAATATTCAGTAAATTTCTTTCTGAGCAGCTGTAGGCTGCAATATCAAATTTTATCATGTGAATAAGTCATATAACACATTGGTTGAGAAAAAACATGTTTAGTTGTACAACATAATTGACTTTGAAATATAAAGTCTTTGTTCTGTTTGCATTAGTAAACATAAAGGTAAAGGTCAAAATAATAGAAGTCTTTATGATGAAGCAAAAACTAAAATATCTTTGATGCTCAAGGGGCATACAGTTTTAGGTTCCTGAGATATTAACTGACTAATGCTGAATTCATTTCCTTTGCATAATAAAATGACTCTGTGTGAGTTAGAAATTGTGGCTTAGCAAAAATCTTTCTCCCTCACCAATCCAACCAGCACTTCCTCCCCACCCCCGCAACCTGGAATTCTATAAGAAAAAAAAGTAATGCCCCAGGCAGAGGGCAGTCTATTTCCTAATATGGGGAGCTGAGCAAGGCTCAAATTTCACCAGCTGTGGCATTTCCAAAGGAAGGTTTTCATGGATAATTGTGAACCTGGTCATTTTGCTTCATTTACCAAACAGGTACTCTAGCACCCAACTAAATACTATTAACATCAGACAAAATACCATGGTCTTTGGTAAATATTAAAGGGAACATTCACAATATCTAGATAACGATAATTGCAAATTTATTTGGTATTATGTAAAATGGAAATATCTTCCAATTTAGAAATATACATTTAGTTCACTTTAAAGGTGGACACTAGGGCCTCCTCAGTGGCACAGTGGGTTGAGCATAGCACTGGGAAGCTGTCCGCAGCCTCTGCAGCATGGGTTCGATTCCCAGCTGGCCAGGGAGCTACCTACATGGCGCAGCAAACCTCTTCTGTCTCACCCGCTGCTCCCCTCAGCAGTGTTTTCTGCCCACCTGCCTATTCTGCTCCCTGGTCTGTCTCTCTTGAATTCTCTCACCCTCTCGCACGCTGGCCTGTACCCCAGTTCTTGTATTAAAAATAAAATAAATCTTTAAAAAAAAATTAAAAAAATAAAGGTGGACACCAGCTAATGAGATGATGTGTGAAATGCCTAGCCAATGGAGCCACAGACATTGGAAGCAGGAATAATTTACTGGGGCGGTTATTTCTCCTATATGTGATAAATTGTTCCTTACAATAACAGAGTACACTCTCTGAATTTATACATGTCCTATTGTCATTATCAACCAACCTTCAATGTCTTGACATATATTAAAATAAGTTTGTTGGGAAAGTCTGCAGTCTTTGTCCCCAGAGATTTCAAAAGTAAAAAATAGCTACCTTCTCTTTATGTGGTCCATAAATTTATGATTGATGGGGGAGGGGAGGAATAATAAATTCTTTCTTTGTGTTTAAAGTTTAAGCTCTTCAAGTTCTAGTCCTGTGATCTGAGTCCAAATTCTAACACATTTTTGTTTATCATTAAAGGTTGTTTAGAGAAAGCATGCAGCAGGAATTTGATTGTATCGATGCCTAAGGCATTTCTTAGGGTAATGAATATAAGTATGTGTGTGGTATGGAAGTGCTTACAACTTAGAGCATAAAGCAACTACCTCCATGAAGGAAATACTGCCTAGAATCTAACAAAATTTAAGAGCCTGACTAGTTCATGCTATTATGCTTACTCTTATCTCGATATTAAGAGAAAACAACATAAGTATTAGCACGCTACAAACATGCTCTGTGGAGCAAAGCTGAAACATCAGCACTGTGTATGAATCTTACCAATACAGATCAATCCTGTTGAGCTGAGTTTGCTGCCAGGAGAACATTCACAATTGAAAGATCCCAGGTTGTTTCTGCAGGCTCCATTGACACACGGGTTGCTTTCACATTCATTTATATCTACAATCCAGAAGGAAAAGATTCTGTTAGAATTGCCATGTGTTTCTGGAAAATATTATTCCAACAAGCCATGCTATGCCAGAATGTCTGGTAAACTTGGCTCTTGTAATTTTAATATGGATCTCTGAGGCATAAAGTGAATGGGGAATGGAGACATGCATTTTATAGCGTGGATACACATCTACAAGACTGGGGAGTCAGGACCACAGCAATCCGTCTATTTTGAAAAAGTTTTGTACGTGAATCTTCTTTACTACAGCTTGACATAAATTGGATTAATTTCCCCAATAATAAGATGTAATTGTCCTGTGGGACATCTTAAGTCTGATTCCTCGGAAAGCAACATATTCCCAGGTGCAGTGTGCTGTACACAAACAAAGGTTGACTGTTTCTGTCATTTATGGTTCTGTGAGGTTTTGAAAGGATTAAAAAGCATCTATTTGAGACAAAATATCACAATGCTGGTTTTAATTCCAAACTCCTGAATACAAATCAGGAAATAACTGAAACTTATTAATGCTGGGTGTTGCATTCTCCTCCAGCCCCATCTACCTTCCTCTCTCTTTATCCTGTTCACATGTACAAGTTTACTGTGGAGAGTTTTTGTAAAGCACAATTGATTCTGGTGACATCAAAATGAGAAAAACCTTTAATTATTCTAAATAGACCTTTATTACCATTAATCTGATTTGAGTCCTAAATGAAATTATACTAACATAATCTAAACACTTCCTGCTGATAGTCAGGAGTAAAGGGAATTAGAGAATGCCTCTTTCCTCAAGATGTAATTAAAAGAATGTCAAACCAATAAAGTTAAATAATTTAACACACGAGTTAATTAAAAATAAATACAAGCTTTGGTTAAAGTACTAGAACCAATATAGAAGAATGACTTTCAATATAAATTCAACCACTCATTTAAAGGAGTGGTGAACAGATTTCTTTTTGAACTTGGTTAATTATCCAAAACAGGTCTACATGCCTCAAGACATTTTTTGTTGAACACTAGGGTTTCCAAGTTCACCAGAATACCTTTTTTCTAACCTCTCTTTGAATTAAATATAAAATACTATGGGGAAGAAAATGTACAAAGAAATAACCAAGAGACTGCAGTGGTTACTTCTGAATATCTAAAGTCAAATATAAATCAACTGGTCCTGAAAAGACAGGATGCACTGTTACTTTTCAAGTCAGTAGACTTGAAATGCAAGTTTAAAAAGCAATGTGGAAAACAGGTATGTTCTTTTTTATTTTAAAGATTTATTTTTTATTTATGCATACAAGAGCTGGGGTACAGGCAAGAGGTGTGGGGGTATAAGAGGATTCACCAGAGACAGAGCAGATTGACCAACGTACACTGCTGAGGGGAGCAGCGGACTAGTCAGGAGAGGTCTACTGCGCTATGTGGGTAGCTCCCTGGCCGGGCTCAAACTGTTGCTGCAGTGGCTGTGGATCGCTTCATAGGGTATATCTTAACCCCTTGTACCACCAGGGAGGCCCAGGTATGTTCTTTTTTGTACTTCAAAACTACTATGGAAGAGTCAGATACTAATTTAATTTATGAAGTGGAAATTGTATGAAGAATATGAATACATCTTTCAGATTGTTTGTACCAAGAAAGCCTCTAATAAAAGTACAAAAATTAAAAAAAATACAAAACCAGGTTTGTAAATCAGTACATATTTGGAATGAAAACATCTAGATATTCTTTCAGTAAAAACATGGGGAATCAGATGGCAAAAAAAGGAAGCTGATAAATAATCTGTGGGCAGACTATGTATAATTCATCTATTAATTTCATTTGTACAAAGGTCCCCCTAAAGAAAAAAGTATCACATAATTTCTAAATCCACATTTTTTAAATTTTTTTTTAAATCCACATTTTAAATCAAGAAATTATAAACTTAAAAACTATAAACACATGCAGTGACAGGTACAAATATCAAATGTTTAATTTTTCTTTAAATACAATGTTTTTATGTTATAAATGTCATGGAACCAGGAATTGAAACAGTTCACTGTACATTCCTGGAAATAAACTTCAAAGCACATCTGGTTTACATTTAACTAGTTATGTCACTGGAAACACAATCTAAACCACAGTGCATGCTATAAAAATTTTAACTTTCACAGACTCTCAAAGCTCAAACAAAAAACAAAATAATTTTTTTGTAACTTCAGTCTGAAATATCAGAGGAACTTTATTATTACTGTTATGTATTATGTATTTGAAATAGCCTGTTGAAAACATGAATGACAAGCAAAATTAGTGAATATAGCAAACATATACAAAGAAAGAGTCTGCAATGAATCTGCTAATAATTCCCTGTCTAGTCTTTGGAAATTAGTTTAGAAAGAATAGAGTGAAGAGAACTGCTTCAGGCAGATAAATTTACTGTGTGAATGCAATGGTGGAAATAAGGAGGAGACCCAAGGGAAAAAAAATATCCACGGTCTTCAGGTCTACCTTTTGGCAAAACACTTAATAAAATGCAAATAACAATGTAGAAATAACAATTATCTGGTTAGGTTTCTCATGATAAATCATTTTTACTTCCAGCAATGTCACAAAGTTAGAGTCAAAATATTTTTCTATATTTCTCTATTATTTACATAACCATGAACTTCTTTCTTATAAATAACAGACACAAAGCATATTTCATATAAATGAAAGGTTTCATATTTATCGGAAATAATTACCCTTTGGACAAAGTAAGTAAAAAATAGTATTTCTGAATGGCACATATTAAAAAAACTAGCAACAACAAATGTTAACAAGGTAATGAAAAAGAAACTCTTCTACACTGCTAGTGGGAGTGTAAACTGGTCCAACCACTATGGAAAGCTGTGTGAAGGTTCCTCAGACTACTGAAAATGGAGCTACCATATGACCTAGCAATTCCACTCCTAGGATGTGCCCAAAGGACACAAAAACATTGATTCAAAAGAACACCTGTACCCCTATGTTTATTGCAGCACTATTTACAATAGGTAAAACCTGAAAACAACCCAAATGCCCAAAAATAGATGACTGGATCAAGGAGATGTGGTATGTATACACAATGGGATACCATTCAGCAATCAAAAAGATAAACTAATGCCACTCACAGCATCCTGGATGGAGCTAGAAGAAATTATGCTCAGTGAAATAAATCAGAAGGAAAAAGAAAAACATTGGATGGTTTCACTTACAGGAGGAATATAGGGGAACCAAATAAGGCATCAGGGGAAAAATAATAATACAAAACAAAACAAAACAAAAACAAACAACTATAAACCAGCAACATCCTGCAAGGGATGGGGGAGGGATCAGGAGGATGGAGAGAGGACGAGGAGCACAGGGGACTGTGGTAATGGTGCACGGGTGAATTGGTGGTGGAAATTCTATGGGGCTACACATGAGGAAAAAAAGCAAACATTATTTAAAAATGATAGTGATGTAATATTAATATATATAAAAGTAATAAAAAAAGTCTTTCTAACTCTCACTGATGATTTGGTATTAATGTGCCTAATATGTATGTAATCATCCAGTGTTAGACTAATAAATACCATTTGCTTCTACTGTTCAATTGTCATGTAAGCAAGCACATTCTGGCCTTTTATTTATTCTTTAGTATTTTGCCTTTAGTATTCTCCAACTCAAGATGATTGTTAAAACGTAAAGACTATGTATAATGTCATGGACAATTTGGTATGCAAACTAAACTTAGACCAAACTGTATCAAAGACTCCATCCATCTAGTTCTCTACCATGTGTCACTCCCTCAAAAGTACCAAAGGCTGTGGCTTTGGACAGAGAAATCATCAGCATAAATCAAAATGATATCCTAAACGGTTGTTGCTTTCAGAGTTTCTCGGCATTTAACAGAAGATTATCATCTATCAAACAAGAGTTAAAAGTGATAATGGGATGTGGGAAGGAAGTATGGAAAGTCAGTAATAAGGAAAAACACAAACTTTGAAAATCCCTTCTCCCACTTTCAGCAAACTCACCAAGGAAATGTGGCCAGGACACTTTTATACAAAATGTGTTTGTCAGAGGAATTTTAAAGGATAACAAGTGTTGGGGGGAGGGCAGTGAGAGTGGGTGCTTGTAAATATTCAGTTAAATACATTTAAGAAGTCTGAGCTATATCATAGGCTGCAAATAATAAACGTACCCAAGTCATCAGTTATCAGTATCTTCTAAATGAGCAGGGCATACTAAAGTTCATGCCCAGGACCTATGGACTGACTATTTCTGAATTATAGTGTGTGATTTATGAACACCACCACCCTCTGCAAGAAACAGAACAAAGAAATATAGCGGTGATGGACTTACACCAGAAACTGAACATAGTTGCTCCTAAACTCTTGCCACATGACCTCCACTTTCCATGTTAAAAAAAAAAAAAGCCTAAGCTAGTTTAAAAAGAAATCTTTTATATCTTATTTGAAAAATATTCAAAACTCTTTTAAGTTTTACTCTCCGTTGATCATAGAAAAGATGAACTTTAAATAAATACTATAATTGGATAAGAAATGAATGCTGTTCTTTGAGGAGCTTCTGAAAAAGCTAGTAGATGACAGGGGAAATGGTTGTCAGAACTAAGTTTAGAAAAATGCATTTTATGCTGAGGTTTTATTTTTGTTTCCCTTCAGGCTAATTACTGTTTTTCAGTGGTCTCTCTAATTCAATTCAAACTTAGAATAGCAGTTTGTAATTGTGTTTCATTGACTTTAGCTGAGTCACTTGTGTTCTGGCTTCTAGAATTCTTTGAAGTTAAACAATAAGGTGAACAGAGAATGTTAACATCATTTCTGCATAATGTTATTATAGTTTTCTTGGCTGTGGAGTCACTGAGGAACAAGTACTTAATACCTAAGGAAAGGGCTAGTCACAATAATTAAAGATAACATTTTTTAGTTACTAATCGGAAGTAGTTACTGAATTTGAGAATGTCACAGGACACTTCTGTAGGCCACACACAAAGACTTTAAAGGAAACAATGGCTTGTAGTCATACAGAAGATTATTCTTGAAACACCTAATACTCTGATCAAGAAACAAAAAGTTAATTGAAGGCACCCATTGCTTAGCCACTATCTCACCGAAAATGAGTTTTTTCCTTATGTATTTAAATCATGTGCAGTATCTCCACTGCAAAAAAAAAAAAAAAAAAAAAGTGGTTAAGAGTAAAGGAGAAAAAAAAAAGAAAAAAAAAGAGTAAAGGAAGAAGTTTCTAAACACTGGGTTATGATCAGTAAAGCCCTAGTGATGACTTTTAAATTATCAAATGGAAAGGACAATGTTGTTAGACTATACACACTTAATTGAGGTGACCATTTTTCTGGGTTAACCTCTGAAGTCTAATAATCATTTCATGTAAAAAAAAAATGCCTAATAAGAGTTGACTTTGCCTAAGAGTTGACAGTGAATTTTAAAAGGGGAAAAGAAAGTAAACAAATATTTGACATTTTATTTCAGCAGGTAAAACAATCTGGCTCCTTTCACTTTCATTTCAAAATGTCTGTTCCAAATGCTTGTGGATATTTAATCTGAATGGAACAAAACTGATGATATTCATAAACAGGTTTAGGTGCATTCTCTTTCTAAAACAGGCAGGTACCGAAAAAGATGATGAAATTTTAAAAATATTCGAACAATAATCTTATTGCCATATTGCTTCACCAATGCACTTAAGTTTATGCAGCTCCAAAAGCTTCCTATTCACAACCAAGGCAAGGAAGACAGCTCTTACCTTCACACGTCTCAGTCTCAGTCCTGAACACATACCCAGGTGGGCATGTGCAACTGTAACTTCCAGGCGTGTTTCGACACAGGCCATTGTCACACAGCAGTCTGTTTACCATGCACTCATCTATGTCTGGAAGCAACCACAGAGAACAGGACATGCCATATTGAAACTGATGGTTTCTGATTTGCTCTTCCCCTCACCCCACTTTCTGACTTAGTCTCTTTGTATCCACAGTACATTCCTTGATCACAAGCAAAGTATATTCAGTTTTATTCAAGTGGAACATTCTTATGCTGGTGGCTACTTTTAAAATGTTCTTGAAGTCCTTGGGGGGAATATCATAATTGGGAAAAATCATATTACTACTTTGTTCTTTATTTGCTTATTGTTCTGCAGTGATATTGTAAAAACATTTTTAGGCATCAATGAAAGATATCAAAAGGTTAAACTCACTTTATAGCTTGCTCACATATAAGTACAGATGTATTTAAAAAAAAAAAGTACTGGGCAATATTTTTTTCTTTTTTTTTTAAAGATTTATTTATTTATTTATTTGTTTGTTTGTTTATTTATACAAGAATCGGGGTATAGGCCAGATGGCGCAGGAGGGTGAGAGGATTCACCAGAGACATAGCAGGGAACAGAACAGGCAGACTGATGAAATACACTGCTGAGTGGAGCAGCGGGCACTACAGGTGAGGTCTGCTGTGCCATGTGGGACCCTCGCCGGTCGGCCGGGATTGAATAGGTGCTGCAGAGGCTGTGGACAGCTTCACAGCATGGCGCTCAACAGCCTGTGCCACCAGGGGAGGCCTTGGGCAATATTTTTTTAAAACTTTTTTCTGATTAAAATTCTAATAGAGTATTTTTCAAATGACAGTTAAACAAAAGATACTAAATTTTTCCATTATGTTTTTACCTCAGAAACAACTACTTATTATTGGAAAGTTATTTATTCTATGTTTTCCTTTAGCAGCCAAGAACAGCCTACAATATTTAATCTAGAGATGAAGTTTAAGAAGCTCATATTGAAACACTTATCACACTCTCATTATTATTATTTTTAAAGATTTATTTACGTATGCACACAAGAACTGGGGTTTAGGCCAGGGGTGCAGGGGGTGAGATGATTTACTAGAGATAGAGTGGGAAGCAGAACAGGCAGATCGGCTAAAATACTGAGGGGAGTAGCGGGCGAGACAGGAGAGGTCTGCTGCGCTATGTGGGTAGCTCCCTGGCAGGGGATCGAACTCGTGCTGCAGTGGCTGCCAATAGCTTCATGGTGCTGGGACTTAATCCCTTGTGTCACCAGTGAGGTCCCACATTCTCATTATTTCAAGCAAAGTTGATGACAGAAAGAAAAATCTGCACTTTAGAGTAAAGATTTTCTTTTGCTTAAAATTATATTTTTAGTCTTGGAAATAACAATTTTATAAATTTTATATTTCACCAAACAATACTCTAACAATGTGAAAACATGGAAAAAAGATTTGGAAAAAAATTTCCTAAAGTTCCATCACCACTGATAATATTTTTTTTGATGTTCTATCTGTTCTCTTTTGTACATTATATTTTACTCCAATTCTGAATCTTGGTTTTTTAAAATTAACATATTTTAAACAATACCATAATTTTCCCATAAATGTATGATTTATCAAGTGGCTACATCACAATTCATTTATGTTCCTCCATTCTATGGGCATCCACTAAAAAAGACAACAAAGTCCTAACTCCTAGTACCTTAAGTGTGACCTTATTTGGAAGCAAGATTTTTATGGAGGGAATTCAGCTAAAACAAAGTCTTTTGGATAGAGTGCAATTCAATATGACTGGTATTCACATAAACAGAAACACTCTGGACATTCAGGAAGACAAACACAGGGATGATGATGTGAGACACATAGGGAAAATGTGGACATTTGACGAAGACATTCCACCAGAAGGTGGAAGAGGAAAAGAGGAATTCTCTTAGAAAGCCGTAAGAGAAAACATGGCCCTGTGCACACCTAGATTCTGGACTTCTGCCTTCCCAAACTTAGAGAGGATAAATTTAAGCTGTTCTAAGCAGGCTAATTTTTTGGTATTTCACTGTGGCAAGCCCTAGCAAGCTAAAACAACTTGGCTTTTATTTTGAATACAGTTTTAATTTTTATCAAAATTATGCATATACCTACTTATTAATGAGTTATAGACCATGTTCAATGTGTCCCTATTTTCAGCAGGGTATCCATGTGCTAATCTGTACCTGGGAGCTAAGGTGGAAGCAACTAATTATGGTGAATTAAAGATGTTTTGAGTATTTTTAGAAATGTTCAGTAATCTTTGGTTAGTGCCCTTCTTTGTAGGTATCAAAATCTATTATATGTACATGATAGCTAACATAGCTTTATATCTAATTTATGTATGACTTCAACTCAATATAAAACAGATAAATTCAATCATAAAACCAGTACCATAAATACAGACAAATGGATTTCTTTCTAATCATAATCATCATGACTTGGAAGTAACAGTGACTAGACGTAAAAATTGTTACTTATAATGATGGATTAAATAACAATTTATAAAAGTGGAATCAAACACATTATGAGAAAACCTGGATTCTTTACAAATTCATGAATATATAAATTATATTTTTCATACAAGTTTTTATGAGTTGGAGAAAGAAACACCCAAGTCAGTTACCATGTTCAGCTATGTTGTAGCAACTGGTGTTTCTCTGTAAGTCAAAGTTCTTGCAACCCTTAATACTTTGTTTCCTTAACTTACTATTAATTTTTTAATAATTTAATTAACTGTTATAGTTATTAACTGTTAATTGGTTAAATCCATTCTAGTGAGAAATTATAAATTTAAGATATTGTAGATTATAGGATTAAAATATATATAATAATAGAGTATGTCCATTCATTTGGGATAACAATAACTTAAATATTAAATTGTGCCACTAAGAGATCTGTTTCTAAGCAACAAAGCTTGTGTGGTTAAAATATTTTTATATCTCTATGGACTAAGGTAATTAAGAAAAACTATGAAATCTCTAGTTTTAGTCATTTATTTATATGTTGATTTCTCCTATAATCCATGGGAATGAATTATGCCAAGGGAACTGTGTGAATATAACAAATAACTTACCAATACAGTTTCTTCCCGATGCATCTGGTTCATAGCCACTGTTACAATTGCAACGGTAACTACCACGTAAGTTTTCACAAATTCCATTCGCACATATATCGGGATCCAAAGCACACTCATTGATATCTGCATTAAGAGTTGAAAGTATATTGCTTAGATCAAATCTATTGTTTGTTGATACATGCAGGTCTAATGAAGATCATTCAACATAGAAAGTGTTTAACTCACCAAACCCAATTTGTCTGCCTTTCAGAAAGGGAAGTAAGTGAAAGTAAGGTGTGAAAGAGTAAAAACGAGATACAACACACATCCCCAGTAAGTCAAAAGAAAAATGAGGGAAATTGGCAGAAACTCAAAGAGTTAAACCATATAATGTGCTGCTATTCATGATAAAATTAATAACAAAATTTATAGACTGTTAGCTCAAAATCCAAAGGAAAACTCAATTTGACGGTTATTATGACCATTTAATTAAAAGACAGATTTACTAGGTGGCCTATATAATTTCATAGTCCCTAAAAGTGTGGGATATTTCTTTTACTGTAATTTTTTTCTAAGTCAACTAGGTAATAGGATACTTAACTTGATTCTCATTGTTGGTACACTGAAATTAACGGAGAGGACAGTTCAAATGTGGATGCCCGAGTGGATGTTTTTACCACCACTAGTTTCTGTCACCCATGGGTGGTGGACCTTGAGGAGAGTATGTTTGTGTGTGTTGTGTGTGTGTGTGTGTGTGTGTGAGTGCATGTGCGCAACCAGCTGGTTCCAAAAGGTTTCAAGGACAGGGAATAAGAGATAGAAGAAGCCAAAATTAAATTTTAGTCACCATGCTGAGATTTTGATTCTAACCTAACTGTTTAGTAGAGTTTGGAAGATCTTTTAAATATTCCAAAAATATCAATCTTTCCATTTTATTTTTGGAAAAAAAAAATCCTTGAAATGTTTGCTTACTTACTCTGGTTTCCAGTATTCATAGCAAAGATGCAATGTTATTGTGAACTAATCTATTAGTCTAGTCTTCTCAAATATAAAACTAGAAGAATATACATGTAAAGTGAAGATCAACCTTACCTATGGTCTTATTTAAAAAAAAAAAAACAACTGGAAGTCTATCTAGATTAACATCAAAAGAAGTTTAACATTGCAAACACATATGTACTTAACATTCAAGGCTGCAATTAGAATTTTGTTATATTGTTAATTTATTTTATTATTATTTTCATTTTTTTATGAGGTAACATTGGTTTACAACACTGCATGTAATTCAGAAGTACAGGTTCACACCTCTTCAGGTGTATTTATCTTCTTTAGTTGTATAAAAACATTTTAGTACTGTTAGGCATAAATAATCTTATTTTTAGGGCAGTATATCACAGACTTGATCTGTATCTCAAAGACTGGTATTTTTGTTAACCACATCAGATCCATTATTTAATATTTGTCCTTTAAATTGGCTCTATATTTTTAAAGCCACAATTGCAAACTCTAGCCTCTTCTTACAGAATAGTATCCATAAAATCATGGTATAATTTGTTAGTGACATTTTCAATAATGCATATTTAAGAGATAAATACTTACTCTCATATACCCACCAAGAAAAATACGTATCTATATACCACTTAATTCTATGACCATTGTTCTAGGAGATACTTTATCTTATTATTTTACATTGATGTATTTTATATTAAATGTTATATGTAATGTTATAATAGAATCATAAAGCTATATGCTGATAGATATCATTATTACAAGATGGAGAATTGAAAATTGTTACCTCTTCCATCCACAGTGATACCTACTCCACTACTGCAAAGACCATGGAATTCAGCTATATGATAAAAACAAGGAAAGGAAATAAAACTCTACATTATATTTGTTCCATACATAAGTCACACAATTCTAAAACTATCACAAGTGGATTAATTTTTTTTAATAAAAAACGTTTACCATTTTCTAGCATATAAGTAAGAATGCCAGAATCACAGGTTAACATTAAAATGGTATATAAAAATCACTTATCATCATTCTACACATCACTAATGTATTGATAAATGTTAGATTTATTTTTACATATAGAAGCTTTAAAAATCTGGATTCCTTTATGAAAACGGCATTTTGACCTTTCTCCCCTCTCAATAAATAATAACAGACAATATGCAATACTATTTACCATGTGCCTAGAACTGTTCTACCATTTTACCTCTAATAATTTCTTTAATCTACCATAATGCCATGCACTAGATACTATTATTATTTTTCCTCTTTTATGGTGGGAAAAACTGGGGCAGAGAAGTGAAGCAACTTGCCCAAGTCAGAGAGGGTAGAAGTGGGAGTGCGTAGGCTGGTGACCTCTGTACACTGTCATGGACATTTCGTGTTAGTGTCCCATTTAGATGATTTAATATTCTTCTCAGTTAGGTAAATGTACCACATTTATTTATTTGATCAATCTGTTAATGATTAAGTTACAGGTTCTCATAAATGTGTTATAACCTGGTGAATTTTGTGCTATTTTTCCTCACAACATCATCACAGATCAAGGAAAATGAGAATAACGAATTCATGTAAAATAATCTGTTGGACCAATCATAATTCGATCAGCAAACACATTTTTTTATTCACCATGTACTCTTCCTGCTTAGAAACCATAGGTTAATACAAGTCTCCTTATTTTACATCTCTCATATCAGCACAGATATGAATTTCTTTTCTTCAGTTGAAAATAAAAAAGAGGACACTTCAGAATTGATGTAATCATCAGCCAAATATCTAAAGTTATAGTTCTAGATTCTTATCAGGTGTGAAGCTGGAATGTCTGAGTACCTGAATTTTTAGCAGGACAAGGCTGGCAGGGCTCTCCAAAACCATAGTCTGGGTTGGCACAGCAGCATTCAGACTTGGTCACTGCTCCGGGGAAAGGGCGGACACACACACCCTTCTTGATTCCACCATAGCAAGTACTGCGCATGTGAGTATCTATGGAGATGGAAGTGATGCTTTGAAATAGTGACAGAGATGAAGATTTTAAAACTGTTGGCTTCTTTTAACCCAAGTAGCACTAGACTGGAAAGGATTTGCCACTTTTCTTTTTCCTTGTATCTTTAGAGTCTGATCATGTTAGAAAAATCAAGAAATGTTTACCAAGTGAGGGAAAGAATGGATGCATACCAGTAACTCATTTTTCTTCTCTAAGAAGTATAGTTTGTGGTACAACCATCTATTACCCCACTTACTCTCACAGGCGTCTAATTGAATCAGGTGCAATTCCACAGTTACAAACAACACTTGAGTTCTAATGACTGGATATCCTGTATTCAAAATGGTACTCTATTATTTCTATTTTAGAAGGTCTTGTGAACAATGTAGTGCACTGGAGTTAAAATACTTTGAGATGACATTGGTTGGTCATGAGCTTGCTTTCTTCAACTTTCTGAGTGAGGAGGCTTTTCTTTTCAACTCCTGGTTTCCTGTTGTGACTATGTTTTAATCTCAGACTCTCAATAAATCCAGTTGTAAAAGTAATCACAAAGTATCTTTGGTATTGTGCTGTGTTAGTTGCTTTACAGACATTATCTTATTGAACATGCAGGTTAACAACTCCATAGGATGTTGATCATTAGCCATATTTTGCAGATGAGAAAGGTCAGGTTCAGAAGGATCACTGAAGTAGCTAGAAATCCTAGATAATCCGTGACCTGAGCTGGGGTTCCCACTCAGGTTTGTGGTACCTCCAAAGCTCTGCCACTTTCTATTGTGTCATGTTATATCTCAACAAAGTGTGTCCTGCTTAGTTCTCACACTCTAAATTCTCAATAAATACATTATAATTTTATGAGCCAAAAAATGGGTGAACTATAAAAAAACTCAGATCATCACAAGGACTACAGAAGCAGTACATTCCACCAAATGACACGTCATTCCTCCAAAGAGCTGACACTTATAATAAATATCTATAATTGGGCCTCCCTGGTGGCACACTGGTCGAGCGCTGCGCTGCGAAGCTGTCCGCAGCCTCTGCAGCGCCAGTTCGATTCCCCACTGGCCAGGGAGAACCCCACATGGCTCGACAGACCTCTCCTGCCTTGCCCGTTGCTCCCTTCAGCAGTGTCTTTGCTCCGTCTGCCTGTTCTGCTCCCCATTCTGGCTCTAGTGAATTCTTTCACCCTCCCGTGCTTCTGACCTGTACCCCAGTTCTTGTATAAAATAAATAAATAAATAAATAAATATTTACAATCATTCACAACTTGTGGTAAATAATTTTATTTCCTTATGCAGAGTTGAGTCACCTAATGATTCCTATGATTTGATGGTATTTCTCATTACAAGTGTGAAATTTACTGTTGGATTAAACAATGAGGGATATTTGTACTTAAATAGAAAAAGGCCCTGAGATACATACCACACCAGCCCTGTGGCAAGGACATGGTCTCCCTGTTTCTGCTGTGGCTGAGGCTGGAGGTGGCCACTGTGAGTTACACAGAAATGTTGGACTTGATGCAAATGTGAATTTGCATCAATACAATACAACATAGCTCATGATTTCAATTTGTCTGTTGTATGTCATTAGGACTTCACCAGTGATCTCAGGAGGCATCATATAATGATCAAAGTTATTCCCATTTTCATGCTAAGAGAGTAAGCCCAAAACTTTTAGAAGTGAATCAACAAGAAGCCTATGATGTTCATTCAAAGAGTGAGATAACTCACCAACTGCTTTGTGCGAAAGGTGCATGAAGCTGTTTAGCATACCCAACACGAGAAGGTGAGGGTTTTAGGAACATGAATTGTCCTGGGTTCTGATCCTAAAGGGATGCCCTTACTTTAGCTTATCTTGTGCTAAGTGAGAGTATGTTTGCTAAGCACAAAGCTCAGAGCGTAAGATACACAGGAAATGTTCAAGAAAGGTGGAACCTCTCTTTTCTCTTCATTTTTAATGAGGACTATCACTCCTTTCCTGCTCAAAGACCCCAAGCTGGAGCCTTAGTTTGTATTATATGCTTCAAATGTAACTAAAACATTATTCACAGGTGGATAAGAGATTGCAAAACTTACCACCAAGAAAAAAGATCACATGGACTCTTAGCAATATTGCTAACCTCTATTTTTTCCACATTATCAAATTCCTCCAAACCGTTTCTTTGCAAAAAATTGGGACTTATCAAGAGATTTTCTCAGACACTATCCACCATAGGTAAAGTATGTGTGGATGTGTAAAATGCTAATTTTATCCTTCTTTCTTTACTATCAACTGTATTTACTGCTTAAAGTAGCAACACTAATACTATGCTCTAGATGGGAAGCCACTATTTAATAAAACAGTAATTTTTTAACAAGATTTATTTATTTATACAAGAACTGGGGTACAGGCCAGATGTGCAGGAGGGTAAGAGGATTCACCAGAGACAGAGTGGAGAGCCGAACAGGCAGACTGACGAAATACACTGCTGAGGGGAGCAGCAGAGGCAACAGGAGAGGTCTGCTGTGCCATGTGGGATTCTCGCTGGCTAGCTGGGATCAAACTGGCACTGCTGAGGCTGTGGACAGCTTCACAGCTCTGCACTCAACCACCTGCACCACCAAGGGAGGTCCAATAAAACAGTAATTGTATAGCTAACTTCTTGAGCACTGTCTATATACCAGATGCAATACAAATATTTATATAGATGATTAACTTATTTAAAACAGTAAGGAAAGGTGGAGTGGCACCCAAGGCCAGGGCAGACTGGGCAAGCAGGAGAGTGTGTCCCCGCATCGCCATTTTAGAACAGGGAACTTTCTTCAATAAAAACTGCTGGAAACTGGCAGAAGGCTCCTGGCGGAGCCAGAGGTGAGCTGGGAAGTTCGCTCACGCCAGGAGCCTTGTGGCCAGCAGTCCGAGCCCAGAGGGGGAGTCACCCACGGCGGACACCCACGATGAGTCTCCGCATCGCCATTTTAGAACAGGGACCTTTCTTCAATAAAGACTGATTGAAACTGGCAGAAGGCTCCCCATGGAGCCAGAGGGAGAAGGTTCACTGTGCAGTCAGAGGTGAGCTGAAGGCCCCCACAAGCCTGGTTCCGCCTGGCAGAAAGTCAGAGCCCAAAGGGGTATCCAGTGATTTGGAAGCAGAGTGCAATCCAGCTGCCCCACCTCCAGGGAAGTTTGTGGGACTTCAAAACACACCTTTGTAATTAAACACAGAAGGAGGAAATATTCTGTGACAGCAACCATTAACATACTCAAAGTACCACTGCATCACTAGACTTCTGGCATAACAGTATTTGACTCATTTGGACCGCCAGTTTCCGAAACCCCACAAAGAGCACACCAGAAAGATCTGGCCAGTACCAGCAGCATGGTGTTCCAACGCATACAGCAAATTAGAAAACAGGCAGCAGGGAGAAGAAAAACTACATGCAATCTAGCAACTCCTTAGGAAAAAGACACATCACAAAAAGAAAATCACCAACCAAATTGCAACGACAGTGACTTGGAAGAACTTCTGAGCCTTCCAGGAAGAGAATTTAAAATTTCCATGATTAGAAATCTAAAGGAAGTCAAAAATGACATGGGAAAAATAATCAAAGATGAGAAGAATGAAATTGATTCCCCAGAGAGGGAAGTAAAAGAAATGCAGGAGATCAAAGAATTAATGGAGGCACTAAAGAACTCTGGGAAAAGCAGTGAAAGCAGAATAGATGAAATGGAAGAACAAACAAGTGCTCCTGAAGACACAGAAATATAAAGAACCAAAACAGAAAAGGAAAGAGAAGTACGAAGGAAAAATACCAAAGACTTTAGGAACTACCTGACTCCATGAGGAAAGGAAATGTAAGAGTTATAGGAATCCCAGAATGAAAGGAGAAAGACCTAGGAACAGAGAAAATATTCAAGGAAATAACTGAAGAGAACTTCCCAAACATGAAGGAGCTGAAAATAGATATACAAGAAGCAAGAAGAGCACCAAACTTCCATCACAAAAGGAAAAAATACAGCAAGACACATAATAGTAAAGCTCCCAAGAATCCAAGACAAGGAAAAAATAATTAAGATGACAAGAGAGAAGAAACAGATAACATTCAAAGGAAAACCAATCAGACTGACATCAGAATTCTCTGAAGAAACACTATGGGCAAGGACACAGTGGAGGGACATAGTCAACAGACTCCAAGACAACAAATGCCAACCAAGAATACTCTATCCCGCAAAGCTTTCCTTCCCCTATGAAGAAAGAATAAGGACCTACCCAGACAAAAAGAATCTCTGGAATTTCATTACGACTAAATCCCCACTCCAAAAAATACTACAAGGAGTCCTAAAGCCAGAACCAACAGAGGGATGAATAACAACGAAAGAAGGCCAAAAAAAAAAAAGTTATTAAAAGAATAAATAAATAAAACCAGAGGAAAGACAAACACAACGGCAAATACAGATGCTAACATATCAATATCAACTCTAAATGTAAATGGACTAAACTCATCAGTAAAAAGACAGAGTTGCAAGTTAGATTAAGAAACAAAACCCAACCTTTTGCTGTCTCCAGGAAACACATTTAAACTACAAAAGATAAAAATAGACTCAAAGTTAAAGGACAGAAAATAATCCTACAAGCAAATGTACCAAAAAAGAAAGCAGAAACAGCAATACTTATATCAGATAAAACAGATTCCAGGGCCTCCCCGTTGGCGCAGCCATTGAGCACTGGGTTGCGAAACTGCCCGTGGCCTCTGCGGCCCCGGTTAGATCCCCGGCTGCTCCCCAGCCACCGGAGAAGGGTCCCACATAGTGCGCAGACATCTCCTGCTGCCCGCTGCTCCCCTCAGCAGTGTACTTCGGTCCTTCTGCCTGCTCTACTCCCTGCTCTGGCTCTGGTGAATTCTCTCACCCTCCTGCGCTTCTGACTGTACCCAGTGCTTGTATAAACAAAAACAAACAAACAAACAAACAAATAAATGAATAAAATACGTGCCTCTTTGAAAAAAAAAAAAAACAAAACAGATTCCAAACTCAAAAAGGTAAAAAGAGACCCCAACGGTCACTATATTATGATCAAGGGGACAACACCTCAAGAAGAAATAACACATATTAACATATACTCACCAAATGAAGGTGCACCAAAAGATATCAGACAACTATTATCATTATCATCATTGAAAACAGACATCAGAGAAAATACATACGTAGTAGGAGACTTCAACACACCACTATCAACAATGGATAGATCAATGAGACAAAAAACAAGTAAAGGCACTAAAGCTCTAAATAAAGATCTAGAGCACTTGGGCTTAACAGACATCTATAGAACACTAAATCCCCAAAAATCTGAGTACATATTTTTCTCAAGCACACACGGAACATTCTTCAGGATCGATCACATACTGGGACACAAAACAAACATCAACAGATACACCAAGATTGAAATCATACCAACCAGCTTTTCTGACTATGAAGGCATCAAGCTAGAAATAAACCATAAAAAGAAGGCAAGGAACTCTCCTACATCATGGAGATTAAACCCACACTACTGGAAGACCACTGGACTAATGAGGAGATCAAAGAAGAACCTAAAAAATTCTTTGAGTTGAATGACAAGGAGGACAACAATTTCCTAAATGTATGGGATGCAGCAAAAGTAGTAATAAGAGGAAAATACATAGCAATACAGGCTCACATCAACAAACAAGAAAGAACTCAAAGAAACAACCTAATCTTAAAGCTCCAATAACTAGCAAAAGAACAACAACAACAAAAAAAAAAAAATCCCTAAAACCAGTAGAAGAAAAGAAATAATAAAAACCAAAGCAGAAATAAATGAAATCGAAACTAAAAAAACAACCCAAAAGATCAATGAAACCAAAAGCTGGTTCTTCGAAAAAATAAATAAAATAGACAAACACCTACCCAGGTTCACAAAGTAAAAAAGGGAGAAAGCACAAATAAACAGGATCACAAATGAAAGAGGAGAAATCACAATGGACACAGCAGAAATCAAAAGAATAATCAGAAATTACTATGAACAGTTATATGGAAACAAGTTCAACAATCTAGAAGAGATGGATAAATTCCTACAACTCTACAACCACCCAAAGCTAGATAAAGAAGAAAGAGAACACCTAAACAGACCAATTACAGGCAGCAAAATTGAAATGGTAATCAAAAACCTCCCTCAAAACAAAAGCCCAGGACCTGATGGATTTACAAATGAATTCTACCAAACATTCAGAGGCAAATTAGCGTCTATCCTTCACAAAATCTTCCAAAAATTTGAGAAGGAAGGGATAATACTAAATACATTCTATGAAGCCAACATTACACTAATACCAAATCCGAACAAGGACAACACAGAAAAAGAAAACTACAGGCCAATCTCTCTAATGAACACTGATGCAAAAATCCTCAACAAATTTTTAGCTATCAGAATCCAACAATGTATCCATAACATAATGCACCAAGACCAAGTAGGATTCATTCCAGGGACACAAGGATGGTTCAACATCCAAAAATCAATCAACGTCATCCAACACATCAACAAAAAGAAATATAAAAACCATATAATATCAATAGATGCTGAGAAAGCTTTCGACAAAGTACAACACCCACTCATGATAAAAGCCCTTGAAATTCTTGGGATACAAGGCACATACCTCAACATCATAAAGGACATATATGACAAGCCAACAGCCAGTATCATTCTCAATGGTGAAAAGCTGAAAGCATTTCCATTAAGATCTGGAACAGGAGAAGGATGTCCACTCTCACCACCGCTTTTCAATATAATACTGGAAGTCCTAGCCAGAGCAGTAAGACAAGAGAAAGAGATACAAGGAATCCAAATAGGAAAAGAAGAAGTTAAACCATCACTATTTGCAGATGATATAATAATATACATAGAGAATATATACATAGAAAACCCCAAAAACTCCACAGAAAAACTAATTCAACTCATCAATCAGTTCAGCAAAGCGGCAGGATACAAAATCAACACGCAAAAGTCAGTAGCCTTCCTATACACAAACAATAAATCTGAAGAAGAAGAAATTTAAAAAAACCATCCCTTTTATTCTTGAAACAAAAAAAAAAACCAAATACTTGGGAATAAATCTAACAAAAGAGGTAAAGGACCTATACAAAGAAAATTATAAAACACTGTTAAAAGAAATAGAAGAAGACACAAAGAAATGGAAAGACATCCCCTGCTCATGGATTGGAAGAATTAACATTATCAAAATGGCCATCCTACCAAAAGCAATATACAGATTCAGTGCTATTCCAATTAAAATTTCAATGACATTCTTCAAAGAAATAGAACAATTATTGATGAAATTCATATGGAATCACCAAAAGCCCCAAAAAGCCAAAGCTCTTCTGGAAAAAAAAAGAGGGGGGGAATGGAGGCATCACACTCCCAGACTTCAAACTGTACTACAAAGCCATAATCATCAAAACTGCATGGTATTGGAACAAAAGCAGACACACAGACCAATGGAATCAAATAGAAAATCCAGAAATAAACCCACAGATTTATGGTCAACTAATCTTTGACAAAGGAGCAAAGAATATGCACTGGAGCAAAGAAAGTTTGTTCAATAAATGGTGCTGGGAAAACCGGGTCATTACATGCATAAGAATGAGCTTGACCACTACCTCACACCATGCACAAAAACCAACTCAAAATGGATTAAAGAACTAGACATAAAACCTGAAACCATAAAATACATAGAAGGAAATAGAGGTGAAACACTACGTGATTTGCACATCAAAGACATCTTCACAGACACATTACCCAAAGCAGTGATAGTGAAGGCAAAGATAAACAGCTGGGACTACATCAAATTAAAGAGCTTCTGCACAGAAAAAGATGCAATAACCAAAACAAAGAGAAACCCCACCAACTGGGAGAACATTTTTGCACACAACACTAAAGATAAAGGACTGATCACAAAAATCTGCAAAGAGCTAATGAGACTCAACAACAACAAAGAAAATAATCCAGTCAAAAAATGGGCAGAAGAGCTAAAAAGAAACTTCTCTGAAGAGGAAATGCAAATGGCCAACAGGCATATGAACAAATGTTCAACATCACTTGTCATCAGGGAAATGCAAATCAAAACTACCATGAGATACCATCTTACACCAGTGAGAATGGCACATATTAAAAAAACTGGCAACAACAAATGTTAGCTTGGTTGTGGAGAAAAAGGAACTCTCCTGCACTGCTGGTGGGAGTGCAAACTGGCCCAACCACTATGGAGAGCTGTGTGGAGATTTCTTGACTTACTAAACATAGAGCCTCCAAATGATCCAGCAATTCCACTCCTAGGTATTTACCCAAATGACACAGACACAGTAATTCCTCAGGGCAACTTCACGCCTATGTTTATAGCAGCACTATTTACAATAGCTAAGCTTTGGAAACAGCCCAAATGCCCAAAAATAGATGACTGGATCAAGAAGATGTGGTACATATACACCATGGAATATTACTCAGCATTCAAAAAGGATAAACACATGCAATTTGCAGCAACATGGATGGAGCTAGAAGGGATCATGTTCAGCGAAATAAGTCAGAAAGAAAAAGAAATATACCCGATGGTCTCACTCATAGCGGGAATTTAGAAAACCTAAATAAGAGACCAGAAAAAAGACTAATCAATACAAAGTAAAAATCAAAATCAACAAGCAACTATATACCAGAGACACACTACAAGGGGGCGGGGAAGAAGGGGCCGGGACAGGAAGGACTAGAGTCAAAATAAGGGGGGGGGGAGTGCAACTGTATGGGGAATATAACCAAAATGAAAATGCATACATTGTGCAAAGATGAAAAAAGATGTAAGAATTATATAAAATAAAATATTTAAATAAAAAAAAAACAGTAGGGAAAGCAAGTACAGAGGAGTAAATATATCTTGCCTAAGGGCACACAGCTAGGAACAAAACTTACTAGAGAAGAAGAACATAAAGCTTTTAGCTGAGAAAAATGGCAAACAGTGTTTCTTAAGTTGTACTTAAGTTATTGTAATAGATGTTAAAAAGGAAATCCAAATATCTAATAGCAAAGTGAATTTTGCGATACATTATGAAGGAAGTACATACGGAAAACTGATTACCTGGTCCTTAAACCACTCTCAACATTGAGTATGTGTATATACACAGACACACAGGTACACACAGTTAAAAAACAATGATAATTAAGAGAGGGCTTTTTTGAGGAGTTTTTTGGGAAACAGCTAAATTAAGAGTTGAGGCTGCTTCCCACCTCACCTCTGCTTGAGAAAGCAACCAAAGGCTTTGTACTTTCCTCTGCCTAGAACAACTAATAGGCAAGTGCAATGGAAGTGGGGTGTGTTCATGTGATTAACATCTATTCATGCAGTGACAGGGCAATAGTAGGTGTGTCCTAGGGATCAGACATGGACCACAGCAAGAAGGAATCCTAAAATGACATGTAGCAGAGTGATCAAACGCTACCGGGAATCTGTTTGATATGAACTGCTAAAAGAAGCTGGGCAAGGATGGAAGGGCAGACAAACACATCTGAATTCTCAAAGAAATCACCCCACAAAGACGACATTGGCTTTATACTTCTGGAAAGCCCACAAAGAGTGAAGCCATCTCAGGACAGTATCAGTAAGAGAGTGTGTGCCTGCTTCCACCTCCTCTCCACTTGACCCTAATGGAGACAGAAAATTTCATGTTCTTGAAAGCTTAAGCTTGGGAGGTAAGATGTCACTTAAAATGAAATTCAGAATTATCATTATTATATGGTACTGGATGTGCTAATGTCTAAATTGAGATTATTTTCATTTCATTCAGTACTCGAATAATTAGTTATTTAATAATAAAGTTAAGATGTGGCCTGAGTTTTCTTCACTTGTTGAGTAAACTGTTCCTACTGAATCAATTAAAAGGTAATTTTTTTTAAAAAAAGATTTCTTTATTTATTTATACAAGCACTGGGTATAGTCAGAAGTGTGGGAGGTTGAGAGAATCCACCAGAGCCAGAGAGGAGAGCAGAGCAGGCAGACTGACGAAGTACACTGCTGAGGGGAGCAGCGGGAGGCAGGAGAGGTTTGCGCGCCAAGTGGGACCCTCACCCGGCGGCCAGGGATTAAACTGGCGCTGCAGAGGCTGTGGGCCGATTTACAACCCAGAGCTCAAAAGCTGCGCCACCAGGGAGGCCCTAAAAGGTAAATTTTTAAATGACAGGAGCAACAGAAAATACAGTTGCTTTTTGTTTATACTCTGCCTGTGAATCATGCTTCTTTAACATACCATTCCAATAAAGTTTAATTTTCTGAAAATGAATGTCCACATCACAGAGTTCAGGGAAACAAAAAAGAAATCTAAAATTCTAGGGTTCGCCTTAATAAAAACTCATAGTAGTGATTTGTTTCTTACTTCAACAATCAGTGAAACTCAAAAGCCTCAAAGACAGAAAACATGAAGAAAACATATAAAGTACATTAGCGGACTGGTAATCTGCAATTTTACATACAGAACAAATGGTGTTTTTATTTTAAAATATTTTAAGTGCCCACATCATGAAAAATTGGAGAGGGCTTTCCAACAATTTTTGATGCCTTTTCTGTATGTGGAAAAAGAGTGATATTTTTGTTTGCTGAATTCCTAACTACTCCTATGTTGTCTGTTTAAAAGAAAAGTAATTTCTCCCTCCTGAAGTCATTGTAGATTTCAACAGAATCACTTGGGTAAAGGAAAAAAAGCAACTAAGTACATTAAAGCAACTGAAAATATTTAACATCTCTAAGCCAGAAGGAGCTACATTCTTCTAGTTGCTGTATTTGAAATATCCCTGAACAAATTGCTGAAAATCTAGTAAGCTGAAATAAATCCTATACTGGACAGAGTGAATGAACTTAAGTGGATGGATTATTTCCATCTGGATTATTTCCATTGCTTCCCTCCCCTCCCCTGGGATCCAAATGTTTTGATCCCCATAGGTAAGAGTAAAGTATTATCAACTATGTCTAAGAAAGAATTTCATTTCTTTAAAACATACTTTTCAACCAATGACTAAGGCAATCCTTTACTATATAACCTAAAATAATAGAGGGTGCACAATAAATCGTACATTCACCCCAGCAGTCTCATGAAAGCTCTTCAAAGAGAAAAGGCATTTAAAGAAATATATTTTTACAATGACCTCACTCTGCTATCATTATCATCAGAAAGTTCTAGATGGGTTTTGAAATGCCCATGGTGTTTTTGTTTTGCCTGCCCTTTAAAGCCTTAGGCCTGCTTGAATTTAAATTTTGTATTGAATTTAAATTATGTAGAATAAAATACCTATTTTCCCTCACACTCTCTCAAAGAAGCTAGTTTAAAGACATTCTTTTTTTTTTTTCTTCAGCTATTCTGACTTGCATTGCATCAAAGTCTTCTAAAGGGAACTAGTGAGGATATCTATTTTTCTTTAAAAAAAATTTCTATTGGGGTTTAATTCATATACCATACAATTCCCTCAAATGAATACAATCCAATAGTTTTTTTTTTTAGCATATTCAGATATGTACAACCATCACTACAGTTGTTTTAGAACATTTCATGACTTCAAAAAAACATGCTTTTAGCTATGAGCCCCTTACCCCCCTACCAACTCTGCTCTAAGTAACCCCTAACCTGCTTTGTATCTACAAAGAGGCCTATTACAGACATCTGATACCATATGTGGTCTTTCGTGAATAGCGTCTTTCAGCAAACATCAGAAATTCAAGGCTCATCCACATTTTCCCAAGCATTAGTACTTCATTGCTTGATGTGACTGAATTATTATTGTATGGCTATATCTCTCTTTTTCAAAGATCATTTTGACATTGGGGCCATTACAGAATGTCTTCACTTACCGACACACACGCGTCCGTCCACACCCACAGCAAGGCCTGGGGGACAGTCACAGCGGAAGGAGCCTTCGTTGTTGATGCAATGCCCGTTCATGCAGATTCCCGGGGTCTGGCACTCGTCCACATCTGCTCAGTGGGAAAAAGAAGCCAGGCCAGCATTGGGTGAACTCAACTTTATTACACGTAGAGTTTGCCTGTTGCTGCTACTCTGCACTAGCAACATTTTTGTTTTTAATTTTATAATTTTTGGGAGAACACACAGTTATAATAAATCCCATATCTAAATACAACTCTTTCACTTCAGAAAGACTGAGTGAAACTCTGCTCACTTTACCTAGTAGTAATAAAGGCAACTCATAAGCATATTATTTATTTGAGTTTAACAGTAAATAATATTTAATTCAAAATAGTTAAGTAAAACAAATTCTTAAAACTAAGGCAAACTTTTTGTAATTGCCTTTTATTTTCATATACAAAGTTTTAACTAAAAATAAATACTGTTTTGATATTAATTATATCTATTCATTATAGGATAGTCTGATATTTCTCTTTTAATTTTCAATCTGCTTGAATTTATCAAATGTAACCCTGCATTCAATGGCCTCTTGAAAAGAAAAACAGCCTTAAAAACAGGGGGCTACCAAATCATGAATGTTTCAAGATTTATGAATTAAATAAGAAGACAAATTTAAAATAATTTCAAGGGCCTCCCTGGTGGTGCAAGGGGTTAAGCACCGCACCATGAAGCAATCCACAGTCTTTGCAGCATGAGTTGGGTTCCCGGCTGGCCAGGGAGAAACCCACATGGCAAAGCAGACCTCTCCTGTCTTGCCTGCTGCTCCCCTCAGCAGTGTGTTTCAGTCAGTCTGCCTGTTCTGTTCCCACTCTGTCTCTGGTGGATCCTCTCACCCCCTGAACCTCTGGCCTGTACCCAGCTCTTGCATGGAAAATAAATCTTTTAAAAAAAAAAAAATTCAAGAAAGCAGAAACTGGTGAGATCTAGGTTATGTTTATGTTTGCATTTGAGTTTCTTAAGAAATAAAGTTACATGCTATAACACAAAGCTCCATACTGGAACATAATGCTAATCTCATTTCCTGTGTTAAATCCAAGTTAGCTAACCTTGAGATAACATCCCAGACATGAGTTCAGTTAGCAAAGCTACATTTCTTTTTAATCTTGTACTCCTCTTTCTTGAGTAGCTAAGAATCTACTTGTTATTTGTAAACAGAAGAATCAATTTTGATTTTCTGAGTCTGTGGTCTCTGGGATTTCACTGAATTTATAGGAATTCGATGAATGTTATTTGCTATTAAGTTTGTACAACTGAAGGCAGAAAGCACTGGTGGAGTTTATTTTATCGAAAAGGAGAAAACTAGGGTAGGGGTAAAAAACTTGCTTCTAAATAGGAGCAGCAAAATATGTCCATCTTACTAAATTCCAATTCTGAACATAAACAAAATAGTCTCATTTATTTCTAAAAGATATTTCTAAATTATCATTTGCTTACTAAAGCTATCATTACAGCCTGTGCTTCAAAATGGATTTATAAACAAAGTAATTGATAGGACTATGCAACTTACTTGTGCACTAAATCAATATAAGATTTTTAGATAATGATATAGTCACAAATGATCAAGATACCAGATTTACGTCAAATATGCAATGCAAAACCAGTAATGAAAGAAGAGGGAGATGTAGTTCTGAGAACATAAAAATGAAACCTTTCAAGGGCCTCTCTGGCGGCGCAGCGGTTGAGCGCTGGGTTGCGAAGCTTCCCGCAGCCTCTGCAGCACTGGTTCGATCCCCGGCTGCTCCCCGGCCACTGGAGGAGGGTCCCGCATGGCGCGCAGACCTCTCCTGCCACCCACTGCTCCCCTCAGCAGTGTACTTCACTCCTTCTGCCTGCTCTGCTCCCCACTCTGGCTCTGGTGAATTCCCTCACCCTCCCGTGCTTCTGACTGTACCCAGTGCTTGTATAAATAAATAAATAAATAAATAAATCTTTAAAAAAAAAAAGTCTTTAAAAAAATGAAATCTTTCAAGATTATTTCTTCCATTCTCTTATTTAGGCAAGAGGTAGAGAGAAATCGACATGGTCTCCCCCAGATTTGCTAGAATCAATCTGTCAATCCCTTAATTTTTCTTACAGCATTATTATTTTTGTAAATATATTATTTGTTCCCTTGACCACAATGTGTGTTTTTCAAGGAAGCTTTAGACACCTGCCTTACTAAACTAGCAAAAGATGTGAATTTTATGAAGTCCACATGAAGAAACTGAAGTCATGCTTGCATGATTCATTCAAATGAAAAAGATGGTTTCAATCATGGTTATTTTCCTATCTCAAAGATGTACATACCAGTACAGTAACGACCATTTGGAGCCAAGACAAATCCTGGTTTGCAGATGCACTTGAAGCTGCCATCTTCATTAATGCACATCCCATTCAAACACATGTTGGTAGTTGTACATTCATCATGATCTGCAGAAGAAGGGAGTGACTTATACCATTATCCATGAGGGACTCAATTCTCCCTCCTTCCACAAACAATCACCAGTCAAATTCCACCACCTAAATGAACCATGTGCTCACAGTTTTTTTTTCCTAATACGAATGCCAACCAAGTGTGTGCAAATAATGAAGAACTATGAAGGGCCTTGAGAATAAGGCACATAAAGGGTAATAATTAAATGAATTTTATGCTCAGTTGCTATTAAAACCACAGAAGATAATTTTGAGTACCAAAAAAAAGGTATAAGACTTAAGGGGGGATGTTTCTTCTACAAGACTGACTAAAGCAACAACAAATCTCATTCCAAGTGAAATGATTTGGATTTTCATTAGTGGGTGGAATTTCATCTGCTGCTGTGTGAGTGGAATATTTCTGTTGAGTACTGATATCCACTGCACTAGATATCACCAGGATCACAAATTTAGAGATTTGATTATCACATAGGCCTAACATTTTTTGTATTCCAAATTGGAGGAGATCTCCTTTTAGTTTGTCAGTGCTAAAACACCAGTATCTGAAAAAAAGTAGTTGCTAATAATTATTACAAAGAATAAGTGCTACTTTCAATTAAATATATCATACAGGAAATTTTCAGAAACAGTAAACTACTGTTACAACATTTCCACAAAATCTTCACTTTAATAGTATTAAGCTAAACACATTGATATTTTACCTAACCCATCTGAAGAACACTCACATATGTGTTGTGTGAGCATTCATGGAAATAGTATATGTGGTTCAAAATAAAAATGTATAGCCTTTAAAAATCTTTTGCAAGGGAGCAGGCAATTTCCATACCAACGCAGTTTTTTCCATCTGTAGTTAATTCAAAGCCGGCATTGCAAATGCACTGGAAACTTCCATCTGTGTTCACACATCGGCCATTTTTACAAAGAACCCCATTCTGGATGCACTCATCAATATCTGGGAAATTTAAGAATGGTCAAACATTATTCTTTTACAATAATTATAGATAAAAACAGTAAGATTTAAAAATGTAATATGAAATATTCAGTTTATTTTTATTATTTTTATTTTTTTTATAGAGGCATGTTTTATTTATTTATTTGTTTGTTTTGTTTGTTTGTTTGTTTTGTTTATACATGCACTGGGTACAGTCAGAAGCACGGGAGGGCGAGAGAATTCACCAGAGCCAGATCGGGCAGCAGAGCAGGCAGAAGGACCGAAGTACACTGCTGAGGGGAGCAGCAGGCGGCAGGAGAGGTCTGCGCGCCATATGGGATCCTCCGCCGGTGGCCGGGGAGCAGCCAGGGATCGAACCGGCGCCGCTGAGGCCGCGGGCAGCTTCGCAACCCAGTGCTCAACTGCTGCGCCACCGGGGAGGCCCTGAAATATTCAGTTTATTTTTAGATGCTATATCCAAGATCATGCTGTTTCTGTAACAAAATGTCCACTGCACACCAGTTTCTTTCCTTGGATAGATAGGGGTAAGCTACTATAGTTTACAGTCCTGATTTACAGTAGATGTCGAGGGACAGAAAGAGAAAAATGAATTGGTTGTGCAGTGAACCTAAGAGAGGGTAGGAGATGTGTGGCTGGAATGAATGGTACAACTGCTTTTGACATAGTGGCAGAACTCAAAAGTCAGAGCAAGGAGCTGGGAAGGAATAAAGTAATGACAGAATTTCTGGTTTAAAAGTAGGAACAGGAAATGAAAAAGAAGACAAGTAGAGTCACCTGCTAAAAGAATTCTGAGATGAATCTGCAGTGAGGGGGAGTTTGGCGGCAATGGTGGGTAATGCAATGACACTGTGAGTCAGGACTAGGCATGATCTAGGGTGGGGCTATTTATGAGTTTCAAAAAAAAAAAAAAAACCACTAGCTGAAAATGACTATAAATCTTCAGCTTTGTTTAATCATAAAATGGTACCACTGCTGATATTTCTTAGATAAAGGAAGCTATGACCTAGGAAAGGAAGATAAATTGAATTTGTGTACAGTCATTATATGTGCAAACTGTGTTTATGTTTAAATGGAGCACCTCTGAGGGTAGTATAAAATGAATCTGTAATGATAGAATAACATTTATTTCATTCCATGTTTTATTTTAATACATTTGCTTTTAACCTCAATAGCCTGGGTCATTATATTTCATGGAACATTCTCATATGTGAAAGCAAACTGCCTTACCAATGCATGCTTGCTTGGTAGGAGTCCTCTGGAATCCAGCATGACATTTACAATAATAGGATCCAGGTGTGTTAACACAATCTCCATTAGTGCAGGGATTTGATGTGCATTCATCAACATCTGTGAGCAGCAAAAGAAACCATTATAGACTTCACTCCATTTCTAGAAATGTTTGTTTAAAGTACAGTTAGGTATCCCAAATCTGAGAGAAGGCCAGCAGTGGTAATAGTCAGAATAGCAGATTATTTATAAATGAACTAAAATTCCTTTCATAAAATGCAGAGGCTAGTCTGAAGATTTACAAAAACATTGCCTACTGGGGAGTACAGGGGAATTTGCTTTAATCAAAACCCAACAATTTCTCAAGTCATAATGATTAAAAGTATAGGTACTGTAAAGATAGCCATGAGTTCCAATAGGGCTCTAACACTAGCTGTACTAAACTGGGCAAGTTAATAGCCTCATTGTTTACTATGGTGTTAGAATACCAATTAAAGGTTTTTGAAGCTATGTATTACATGAAGATATTTCATAATGTCACTTCGATTAAGTTCAAAGAAACTGTGATAGGTTATGAAATTGCTTTGTTAATTTTCTGTGTGAATTCAACTATATATATAATTATATATGCATTGAGGTTAGGATAATATTTTGAAATAATGAATACAGGGTGGAATGGAAAATGGAAATTAATTAACACAAAGTATTATTTTCAGTAGTTTCAGATTGCTTTAGGATCTTAAAATTGGCACAGAGATATTTTGCATAAAACCAAGTTTATACAAATATCAGTTCTGATCCTATATGTGAGAAATGTCACTGCTTTTCATTCAAGTTTTTTTTTTAATTTAATTAAATGCAAACTCCTTGCAGATTTCAGGAACTGCACAACTGAACGACAGACTGAACGAACTGTTGGACACGTTAAGCCACAAAGAAACTAGATTTAGAAAAGGTTTGATTCATCTCTCAGCATTGTTCACTCATTATCATTTGAATGCTGGCAAATTAAAAACCTTGCTGGTTGGTGAAGGGATAATAACTTCCATTTCATATACGTGTAGAAGCCAATTAACATATACAATTTCAGTTAAGTTGGAGAGTACAGCAATAAAATCAATTCACAGGTTTACCATTTTAATAAACAGATTACTTCTTTCACAGATGTTTTTGAAAGAGGAACTGTACTCTATCAAACTCACCAACCTCTTTTATACAAACAGACTGAATACAATTAAGTGTTCTTTGGTAAAAGACAGGGAGGGGGAAATCTCATAGCAAATAAACTAAAAACAACAAAGAATAACAGAATTAAATGCTTACTGAATTAATCTAAAGATGCCTTCAGCCCATTAAGACTCACTTACATTTAAACTTTGGTTGATAACATCAATTCCACTAGGCCAAAGAAATGAAGCAAAAGGATAAAAGAATTTAGAGGATTAGCAAGCATATAAAGTCTGATCAACAGACTTTCTGATAGGAAATCTGTATATTTCTAGATGCCATTTGTAACACTCCATTCTAGTGAAGAGCATGAGACCACACACCCAGCCTACTCTCTTTCTCAGAGTCACTTTTTAGGACCTTTCCTCCCCTTGTAAACCTGTTCCCAAGGCCCTCCTTGCTCTGCCAGTTCTTCCAGGTAGCTTGTCAGTGTAGCCATTTCTGTTTCCTCAGCCCATTTGCTACCTCACCAAAAGTTCGGGACATAGAGAAGACATAGTTCACTTATCAATTTCTTCTTTGGAAGATGAAACAATCACTAAACCACTATTAGTGAATTCCAGCTCATGACTTTAAAAAACAATTTGTTTTTCTTTTCCAGAATTATTATAATATTTTAAGTTTTAGACTAATCATAAATGACAATCACCAAATTCTGAAAAGTACATTTCATGCCTCTATTATACTCAGAGGCTCAGTCTACCTCCAAGGGACTACTTTTGTTTACCTAATGTAGAGGAAAAGGAATATTTAAATATTACAGTCTGTGCACTTTGATTTTTTCCTATGTTTTCATTAGGGACTAAGTATGTTTATGCAAAATTCATAGGATTTTAAATTCCAAAAACAAGTGATTTAATTGAGAACGATGTTGGTATCAAAATGATCAAATTCTCAAAAACTACTCGGGTAGACTGTTTACCTTGAAAACTACCAAAGATAAAATTTTAATTTATTTATTTTTAAATGAGGTAATAATGGTATACCCTCATCATGTATTATCACCATAGTGCACCCAACGCCAAGCAACCATAGTCTACCACCCTAGTCCATTGTTATTTTTTCTCTCTTTGTTTTTACCCCTCCCCTACATCCTTGGAGCTTCAGATCTGTAGCAGCTACCAAGGGTTAATTTTTAAGTTTGTTATATCTGACTATTAATTTGGATACTTTATATTCTTCATATTAGTGACATCATTTGGTATTTAACTTTCTCCTTCTGACTTACTTCACTTAGCATGTCCCTCACCATGCCACCCATATTGCAACAGATGGCATGAGTTTATCCTTTTCTATTGCTGAGTAGTATTGCATTGTGTATATGTACCATATCTTTTTGATATACTCATCTGTTCTAGGGCACTTAGGTTGTTCCATAACCTAACTTTTCTTTTTCTTTCTTTTTAAGATTTATTTATTTATTTATACAAGCACTGGGTATAGTCAGAAGCACGGGAGCGTGAGAGAATTCACCAGAGCCAGAGCAGAGAGCAGAACAGGCAAACTGATGAAATACACTACTGAGGGGAGCAGTGGGTGGCAGGAGAGGTCTGCGCGCCATGTGGGACCCTTGCCCAGTACCCGGGGATCAACCGGCGCTGCAGAGGCTGCGGGCAGCTTCGCAACCCAGCGCACAACAGCTGCGCCACCAGGGAGGCCCTCCATAACTTTTCTATAGTTTTCTAAACTTACACCCCATGGGGGTGTAAGTTTCCTTCCAAATAAGTTTTCCGAATTTTTTTGGGTAGATGCCTAAGAGTGGAATTATTGGGTCGATTGTAGATCCACTTTCAATGCTTTGAGACACCTCCATACTGCTTTACATAAGGGCTGAACCAGTTTGATCCCACCAGCAATGTAGGTGTGTTCTCTTTTCTCCACATCTCACCAGCACTGTTGTTTCTGGTCTTTTTGATATGGGTCATTCTCACAGGTGTGAGATCCTTTAAGACCACTCATTGATTTGTATTTCTCTAAAAACAAGTGATTGTGAACATTTTTTTTCATGTGCCTGCTGGCTGTTTGAATGCCAAATTTTAAAGTCAACCCTTGGAAGCTGACCCTAATGCTGGGGCATCCAGGAAATGAGAGAGAAGGGGGAGGGAGGAGGGAAGGGGGGTAAATAGGGTAGGGAGAGCACAATGGACTATAGACAGTAGAGGACTATGGGTGTTTTGGTACTGGGAAAATTATGGTGACCACATCTGATGGGAGAAAACCTGTATTGTGAAAAAACAAAAAGGATGTAAAATAATGGTATGGCATTAATTAAAAAAACTACTTTAGGGGCCTCCCCGGTGGCACAGTGGGTTGAGCACAGTGCTGTGAGGCTGTCCGCAGCCTCTGTAGCACGGGTTCGATTCCTGGCCAGCCAGGGAGATTCCCACATGGTGCAGCAGACCTCTCCTGTCCTGCCCGCTGCTCCCTTTAGCAGAGCTTTCGGTCTGTATACCTGTTCTGCTCCCCATTCTGTCTCTGGTGAATCCTCTTACCTTCCTGTTCCTCTGGCCTGTACCCCAGCTATTATATAAATAAAAAATAAATCTTTTTTAAAAAGTACTTTATATTCCAACTTAGAAAACAATTTTTAATTTGTAAGGGCTCTAGGATTAATCTGTGGCCAAACAGAAACAGAAATTATTTCTTCCTATTTTAAAACAGAATGATTGAGTTAAAAATCATCGCTCACAGCAGTTTGACTTATACCAACACTGAGTTGCAGAAATTTTATTTAAGAGCAGAATTCTCAAGAAAAGAAGAGAAAAATGTGATAAGTAAATATAACTGATTTTAGGCCTTAGGAGTAATTTTCATAATACCAAAATGGATCCACTTAAATTTTCCTTGTTTCTGGTTCTTTTATGCCATATTGTCTTTCAAGCCTGCTGCTTCATCAGGTTTCTAATAAAGTTGCCACACAGCAATGGCAGTTTGTTATTTCTTAAAACAACGGTACAACTGAAATAGTTGTCACTGTTATATTGAGTTCCCAAATTTCTATTTTATATCCTCGTAACTTTTTCTGTGAGCCCAACTTCTTGTTTAGAAACTCAAATTGATGAAAAGTTGTCACTAGAGGGCCTCCCTGGTGGTGCAGGGGTTAAAGATGGCATGATCAATTTGTTGCCAGGCACTGCAGCATGAGTTCGATCCCCAACCAGGGAGCTGACCCACATGGCACATCTGAACTCTCCTGTCTCACCTGCTGCTCCCCTCAGCAGTGTATTTCAGTCAATCCGCTACTCTGCTCCTCACTCTGTCTCTGGTGAATCCTCTCACCCCACCCCACACCTTGTACCCCAGCTCTTGTATGTATAAATAAATAAATCTTTTTTAAAAAGTTGTCACTATAAAAGGTATAGAAAAAATCCTTATTTTCTGAAATATGCCCCCAAACTATCTTTATGTCCATGAATTACATAGTTGGAAGGATAACCCTGCATGGGTTTTACCCTAATAGGGCTGGAAGGTTAAATCAAACTGGAATGAAACTGTTTGTAACAATTTTTAGATAAAACTCAAAAGACTGAGATTCATCATAGTGTATTAATTTTGTAGACATATGATGTCAATACTACATTAAGCAAGTTTATTAATTCTCTTGAGGAACGATGGTTGAGAATACTGAGTTTGCAGCATGACTGTAGAAAGAGTTTTTGATCCTAAAAAATCATTCATCTTTAATTCCAATGGTTCACAAATATACTCACCCAGATTACAGCTATTTTACTAGCAAGAATAAAGTGCATCTGGGAACTAACAGGAAATAAATGGTGGTCTTTGGCCAATTTATAGAAAATATTAAACTTCTGAACTCTTGTCAGTTAGTGAATTATGCAGTGACAAATGTTAATAACAAAACAGAAATAGTCACTCAAATTTCAGTTTGATATACTGTGATTGTATAAGTATATTCAAGAGGGGCTATTTTTTAAAAAAAGATTTATTTATGCATACAAGAACTGGGGTACAGGCCAGAGGTGCAGGGGGTGAGAGGATTCACCAGACACAGAATGGGGAACAGAACAGGCAGACTGACTAAAATATACTGCTGGGCCTCCCCGGTGGCGCAGCGGTTGAGCGCTGGGTTGCGAAGCTGCCTGCAGCCTCTGCAGCCGGTTCGATCCCCGGCTGCTCCCTGGCCACCGGAGGAGGGTCCCACATGGTGAGCAGACCTCTCCTGCCGCCCACTGCTCCCCTCAGCAGTGTACTTTGGTCCTTCTGCCTGCTCTGCTCCCCGCTCTGGCTCTGGTGAATTCTCTCACCCTCCCGCGCTTCTGACTGTACCCAGTGCATGTATAAACCAAACAAACAAACAAATAATAAATAAATGGATAAATAAGACATGCCTCTAGAAAATTAAAAAAAAAATTAAAAAAAAAAATATACTGCTGAGGGGAGCAGCAAGTGAGTCAGAAGAGGTCTGCTGCACCATGTGGTTACCTCCCTAGCTGGGGACCGAACTTGTGCTGCAGGTAGCTTCATAGTGTGGTATCTTATTCCCTTGTGCCACCACAGAGGCCCCTAGAGGGGCTATTTTTTATATAAATTATTTACTGTTAATAAAATAACTTTCAAATCAAGTAATACTAATGAAAAAAAGTGTGGTGTTCAAAAAATATCTATTTGGTGTAGTACTTAAATGAATATCAAGTGGTATTAGTTAAGCCAGGGCTGCTGCATTTGATTATATACTGCATAATCCTAAAGTGCATCATCTACAGATTATGTTAAAGGTACCCTCTAGAACTTTGTAGGGCAAAACCTGTGCGACTGCACACGGGGTTCCTCAGTTAAGCTTTCTTTAACCATTTGATCATATAGCTGTGTACTGTTTAGAATGATCAGTTTTTCCAAAGCACTATATTTGGTTCGCATTTTCTTTCATAATTGTGCACCCCTACACCTTTTCAGTTGACAAAATTAAGATACTAACTCTCTGTACCATTCCTTTTTTCACCCTAGGTGACAATATTCACCCTCCTGATTATGTAATGGCCACCTGTATGTTATTTTCTCCTAAATCCTTAAGTCTAGACTTGAACACTTCCCTTTGCTTTAGACCTCTATAATTTGTCCTAGACAGTATAATCTCAACATGTCCGAAAGATACTCGTTAACCATTTACTTTCAATCTGCACCTTCTTCTGCATGCTTAATGACACCACCATATATTCAGTGTAGTTCAGCTAAGAAGTAAAGAAATGGAGAGGTAGAGACAGAAACACAATGTATAGGACCAGAAAGGGTGAGTGATTCTTGAGGTGGTCTAGCTCAGGTGTAGTATGAGAGCATATGAACCAGCATGCATGAAAGGGAGACAGCTTAGAAATCAGCATTAGTTCCAAAGACTTTCTAAAACAATCATATTCAATGCAATTGGTTCCTACTCTGAAGCTATTAAAAAATGAAGAAGGATTAAAGAATCATGAGCTTACCTATGCAATCTCCATTTGCATCCTGCTTATAACCCATGTTGCATTCACACCGGTAGCTGGAAACAGTAGGTATGCAGCGTCCATTTAAACAGAGATTAGCATGGTGCTTACAGATATCTATTGTCTGGTTCAAAATAGCTATGAAACATTAAAGCACAAGAGATATTTCATCATTAGAACATACATTACTTTTCTTAGATTTTTAAGTGTATTAATTAGGTATATATATATTATTCTATATACTAAAACTTTAATGCTGAGGATCTGAAAAATATTCTTGAGCATACTTAACTTGCATTTTTAAAGTTATACATCTGGAAACATTGCCCATAATAATGTCTTTTTAATATTTCAGGAATGTTCTACTGTACTTTTGAGTGTTTTCCATTTTGTTTTTTTCTAACTGTGCTGAATATTCAGATAGAGTAAATAGGCAATATGCCAAAAAGAATAAACACAACACTACAGGACATCACTAAATATTATTAGCAAGAGCAGTTCTTTTAAAAAGAGTGAATTTAAATGTCAAGTACACCAATGCCAATTCTGGCCCAAAGCCCACAATTCTCAATTTCTTAAGTTATTCACCAAAAAAGAGTGAGGAAAAGAAAGATATTTCATCATAATATTTTGATAGGCACAGAGTATTACTTATTCAGTTTATTTTAGTTGAGAAATAGTTCTGAAAAATAATTAAAGGAGTGTATGAAGAGGGTAGTTGCAAAAGGCCAAATGAAACACACTGTGACCAAAAACATATTGCACCTAACATTTTCCCCTGTATTAGAGTATTACTGTGCTCTCATTTCTCTTTTTTAAGAGAGCCTGGGTCATTCATTCTTTTCTCCTACTTAGAAAGTTTATACTAGAGAAAAACACTTTCTGATGAATTTTGTATTACATTATATTTTAGATCCTGAAATAGGTATTTTCACACACACACACACACACACACACACACACACACACTTTTGAAAAACACGTTAGACATCACAATATCATTCAAGGCGGAAAACTAAAGAGCCAACACAAAAGTGAATACTCACTTAGTCCGGTGATGATGGGCCCCTGCCCCCCAGCACCCACACCAGCTCCCCCAACACCAGGAGAAAAGCCATTGCCTCCAGGGATGGGGATGAAGCCTGTGCCTCCTGGGCCATATCCATTGCCATTGCCACTTGGGGCAAAGCCATTCCCGCCAGTGCCTCCAGGTCTGGAACCAGCACTCCCTGGGATCCCTCCTATTGGAAGTCCATCCATGCAAAGCCTGCGATACTCCTCTAGAAGAAAAGAAAGTTCAGTTAACAAATGGATGTCTTTCTGCATAATAAGGGCAATTTGCTGACTTTAATGATTATTCTAGCGTATATACACTATAGCTATGAATGAAAGAAATTTACCTGAATGGATGAAAATTACAGTTTGAAGTAATTAATTTTATTTATTTTGTTTTAATTGAATCTTCATCAGTATTGCACCTAACCTTTTCCTTATCTCTTACAGGTTTAATAAGCTTTGGAATAGTATTTTTTTCTAATGTAGATTTTAACAAAAAATGATATTGAACATGTTTTTAAATCTTCTTATTTGTCCAAATATCAAAGCGGAGAGAAGTAAGAATACAGTGATTGCCTCATTTCCTTATTTTTTTTCCAAAACTAGGTTGCTTTATCAGTAAAAGCAAAAAGTATTTAACTCAAAGTAATTGTTTCAGTATTCTATTATACATTTCTTTTGGAATGATGAATTTTCAAAATTACATACTATGCATTTATTTTGTTTTCTAAAAATTTTTACTACTTGATTTTGGTGTTTATGGCTTAGAGATACAGAAAGACTAGGCAAAGTGAATGGAGAGAAAATATCTTCAAGTATCAGAACAGTGTACTAGGGTATTCCTGAAATAAAATATAAATTAAGGCAGAATTTTATCATTCAAAGATATTCAAGTTCTGACGTGGAAGATCAGGAGGCTTTAACACTGAATTGAATCACTGATATTCAAAAGTGTTTTCTAATACACTTGCACAAAGGTAAGTCATAATCAATTTTCAGACATAACCAGTTCACATTTTTCTGATATTAACAAACTGAGTATAGTAAAAAGTGATCCCAAATAAGCAATGCTACTCTATTGCCCACAAAACACCCAAGTCTTATTGTAAACACTAATTAGTAATACAAAGATGACGACTTCAATCACAAGAGCAAAGAACGTTATTGTTACTCATTTTCCCAGCACCATCTGTCTTGAGAAGACCAGCAGACAGCTGCTCACCAGAGCCTCTGACAGGACATGCTTCAGGAATGGTTCCAACACCCCAGCAGCGGCCAGGCTCACAACAGCACTGCATTTTTGTCATTCTGCCCGGGAGTTCTTGTGCACAGCGACCATTCACCAAGCCCGAGAAACATGTGCCTGTTCTCTGATCTGTACCCGTGAAAATAAAATATAAGAGTGATTTCAGGTTCTGATATCAATGGTTTCGTATGTTACAAGGAGCCCAAAAGAAGTGAATTATATATCGTATCTCTTTATTCTCTTAATTTTTATTATGCCTACTCATCCCTTTATTAATTTACTGAACATTAATTGAGCACCTGTTCCACGGAATACAAAAATAAAAGATGTGAGGGGGATATGAGTTCATACTACAGTGAGAAGCCAAGTCCAGATACATCTGGAGCTGGATGGAAGCAAGAACCTAATGCTAGCCTAGATTAGCCAAGCTCCAGATAATTTGCAGATGTGTTCTCTGGAGATTTTGTAGCTTGCTATTATATGTGATTAATACAGGTGCCATTTTAGAAATATTGATCAGAAGCAGCTACTTGAGACAATGACTTCTGAGCAGAGACTTGAGCAAAATGAGACCATGAGTCATGCAGTCATCAGAGGGAAGAGCTGTTCAAAGAGAAAGAAAGGTGTGTGCTTGATGAGAGTGAAGAGCAAGGGCTCAATGGGATTTGAGAAAGCATGCAAAAAAGGAGGGCAAAAGATCAAGAGTTCAGAGAGCTATTGAAGGCAGTAGCATGTGTAACCCTGCAGACCAGTAGGGAAGGACTTTTGGATTGTATTTGGGATATTATGAGAGCGGTTGGAGGGTTTCAATTAAAGGAAAGACAATGGTGTCCATTTTTAAAAGAGCTTTGGTTGCTGACTAAGAGAGATCAGGAAGACCAGTTAAGAGGATACTGAAGACCTCCACCTGAGAGATGATGGTGGCCTGCATGAGGGTGGTCACAGAGAGGATGACAAATGTAGTCAGGTAACAGACAGTCAATGGGAACTTGCTTGGGTATGGGATATGAGGAATAATGTCTTGGAAATTTCCATTTCTGACTTAGACAGCTGAGATGTTGATGACAAGAGGAGAAGTAGGATTAGAGGGCTCACTATGTGAGCCTGAAATAAAGGGAATTGTAGGGCTAAACATACGTATTTGTGAGTTACCAGTGTATTTATGAGGTTCTAAGCCATGAGGCTGAATAAGACATTTTCAATAACTTAGAGGAAATGGAATATGTCAAATGGTGATGAGAAGGAAAATAAGGTGGACACTTGAAAATAACCACTGGGTTGGGTGGATAGGACTGCTATGGCAGTGTGTTTGTGCATTACACTATAGGGTTGAGGGCAGAGGAGTAATATGATCAAATATGACTGTAACAAAGGTCATTCTGGCAGTAGACTAGAGAATTAGGATCAGGCTGGCAGATAAAGGCTCGAACACATTATCAGAAGTCTAAAAACCAAAACTGCTTAGTGATAAAATGTTAATATCATCTGTGAATTGTATGGGTTTGTAACTGAAACTGCCTTTATATAACCAATGGAAAAAAAACAACGAGTCTAGTTAACTATATACTATTCAACAATGCTTTCAAAGACATTTTGTCTATGGCTTCAAGAAGGAAGGTGTACCACAACAATCAGGAGCCACATGTCAACAATAGATCAAATTATTAATTGAAAAGGGATTCCAGGGCCTCCCTGGTGGTGCAGCGGGTTGAACGCAGTGCTGTGAAGATTTCCACAGCCTCTGCAGCATGGGTTCGATTGGCAGCCAGCCAGGGAGATACCCACATGGCGCAGCAGACCTCTCCTGTCGTGCCTGCTGTTCCCCTCAGCAATGCTTTTGGTCCATCTGCCTGTTCTCTTCCCCGCTCTGTCTTTGGCGAATGCACTCACCCTCCCACTCCTCTTGCCTGTACCCCAGCTCTTGTATACATAAAATAAAAAAAAAATCTTTAAAAAAAAGAAAAGAAAAGGGATTCCATTAGTAGGTAAAGTCTATTTTTTTTGCACTAGATACATAGTTTAAAATAACAGTATTATTTATTCAAATGGTCCATAGTATACCTCAGGTCACTTCTTTTTTTTTTTAATAATTTTTTTATAGAGGCATGTTTTTATTTATTTGTTTGTTTGTTTGTTTGTTTGTTTATACATGCACTGGGTACAGTCAGAAGCGCGGGAGGGTGAGAGAATTCACCAGAGCCAGAGCGGGGAGCAAAGCAGGCAGAAGGACCAAAGTACACTGCTGAGGGGAACAGCGGGCGGCAGGAGAGGTCTGCGCGCCAGACCCTCTCTGGTGGCCGGGGAGCAGCTGGGGATCGAACCTGCATCGCAGAGGACGCGGGCAGCTTCGCAACCCAGCGCTCAACCGCTGCACCACCGGGGAGGCCCCTCAGGTCACTTCTAAGCTATCATTAAATAAATTAATGGGCTTTACGATATTCCAAGTAATAACCAGAATATCTACTCTCACTTCCCAAAACAAACCCAGTATGTCTAAGAGCAAAGTACTAAATTGATGTACGCATGTATACATTTCATAATCTTCAATTTTGGACTTAGAGAGGATGTCACTGAGAATAATTGTACTAGTAGGTTTCTATTTCTAAGAAGCACCCCTAAGAATGATTCAGGTAAATAATTTCTGGAATATTCATTCCAGGGAACTCAAAGAATCATGTTCCCACATTAACAAAGTCCCAAGCTCTTAATAATAAGCACTGTCATGAAACACACTCAGTGCTACAAGGTAGGCTGAGTATCTTTATCTCTTCAAGGTTTCTCTAAGGAGGAAGCTGTATAGTAGGTTTGAAAGAAAAAAACATGGCTGTGAGGCAGAGGATCTATGTCTACATCAAAATATTATTAACTCTGATTTGCAACTATATTTAACTCCTCCTTATCATGGCATAAGGCTGGTGGGAGAATGAAATATAACAATACATGTTCTATTAGGTTAGCTACTCTGAATGCCTCCTGCAATTAAAATACCTTAGATAAAATATGAAAACAAAATATTAAAAAGTAATTAAGTCACCCAGCTGTCACAAAAGAAGGCTAAAATGTCTTCCAATGAAATGAAAACAGGAATCACAGGAGGCAAGTGTAGCTTTAGGATATCAGCAAAATTTAGGAGGCTTTGAATTTCAAATCAGTTTCACAAAGCCCAGAGCTTAAGAGATAAAAAGTCTCCCCTCTAAAACAAAATGTAACAGGAAGCTCTGTTACAAAGTACTGGCCATACAGAGCTATATCTTTAGTGTAAAGGTTACGAAGAAAAGATTGCTAAGGGACTTGTCTGTGTCTACCTCAGTGCAGGTTAGGAGGAAAAATATTCTCTCCTAAGTCTGTATCCACATTCTCTTCCCCACACAGCTCTGATGTCTCTATTCACATTAGGTTTTTGGTCTAAGAAACTTCAAATATAAAGAGGTTCTCCAATAGGGATATTACAAGCATCACTGATATAGGTATTAGAGGAAGACAAATTCCCACAGGTAAAGTCCTAAGAAAAAGGAGTAGCTATCAGGCAAACAACTAGGTAAATAAATAAGTAGGTAAGAAAGTAAATAAGAAAGTAACACAAAGCTTCTGAGCAGCAAGGACCATCACACAGCACAGTGTCACCACACCATGTTAGCAGGATGCCAAAAATCATGCAACATGGAATTCTTACTTATACTATCATATCATTAATTTGTTGATTTGCCTGTTCAATCTGAAATGATATTATGAAGGGTACACAAATTTCTATTTTACACTGAACATTGCAATACAAGTTAAAAATTGCCTCACGTGGGCCTCCTTGTTGGTGCAGGGATTGTATCTTAGCACTATCAAGCTATGGCCAGCCACTGCAGCATGAGTTCGATCCCTGGCCGGGATCTGACCCACATGGTGCAGCAGACCCCTCCTGTCTTGCCCGCTGCTCCCCTCAGCAGTGTATTTCAGTAGATGCACCTGTTCTGCTCCCCACTCTGTCTTTGGTGAATCCTCTCACCCCTTGATTCAGTTCTTTTACACAAAAAATAAAAATAAATATGTAAAAAAAATTGCCTCACATTTTGTAGGAACTATTATGATTCCCATGTACTAAGATTTCATTGTAATTTATAATAAAATATACATTCATTTAAAATGATTACTAAACAAATGCCGGGCCTCCCCTGGTGGTGCAGCGGTTGAGCGCTGGGCTGCGAAGCTGCCCGCAGCCTCTGCAGCTCTGGTTCGATCCCTGGCCGCACGTGAGGGTCCCACATGGCGCGCAGACCTCTCCTGCCATGCCTGCTGCTCCCCTCAGCAGTGTATTTGGTCAGTTTACCTGCTCTGTTCCCCGCTCTGGCTCTGGTGAATTCTCTCACCCTCCCGCGCTTCTGACTGTATAAATAAATCTTAAAAAAAAAAAATACAAAAAACACCCCAAATGCCTAGTAGCTTTTTCATTACGTGTTTCTCAAAGATATTATCATCATCATATGTGGATCTGAAAAACATTTTTGATGTTAAAAGGGGATGCTCTCCAAAATCAGTAAACACAAGTAACTACTGAATTACACAGCTTGGAAACCGATGATCAGTTCTTTAATACGTACTGAAAGAAACCACATCACTGTTTTAAAGAGTTGAGGGGCAAAAAAAGTGCATTAGAAAATAAGTCATGAATTTTCATAAATTTCACAATTAGTCTCTTCTAATAATAACAGAGATAAGTAATCTACATCCTTGAGACAAAAATATATCACATGAGAAATAGACTCGTGAGACAGGTCATAGTTAAGGGCTCCATTTTAAAGTAAGTCAGCAGCTAGGTGTTAGGCTTTTTCCTTTGCAGATGTGAAATAACATGGTTCTTAGGAAGTTCTGTGTTGGAAACAGACCATGTGAAATAATCTGGAATAAAATGGAGCACCAGCTAATAGTTGTCTAGGCACAACATCCCTTGAATAGGGAACTATTAGGGCAAAGGCAGATGGAAGCTTATATATTTAGGTCATAAGGAAAACCCTTCTAATGCTTGGTATACGTTTAACTGTAGCACTAATATGCCACAAATAATGAAAACAAGTCAATTTCTATCACCCTCATGACATTACCGGAACAAGGTTTACATGAAGACTTATTTAAAGCCACATGGGGAAAGAGGAAGCAATTCATCTCCTCTGATTAAAATATAAATCCATCTTGAAACAAAATAATGGTACTCTTATCAGAGTTTGTTTCTTGGCTTGACATTTAGTCTAAACTTGATTTAAGAGAACTAACAGTTAATTATACACTACGATGAAAAGCTGGTAAGAGCTGGGGTTTGTACCTTGAAATAAATATGTCTCCTGGTGAATGAGCTGTGCTTATTAAAAAAAAAAAAAAAAAAAATGAAGGGTTCAGCCAGAACACACCGATGAGGTCAGCCTAGGGCATACTAGTGATAGTGAGTGTTGGATAAATAGCAACCATTGTCTCAGTTTTCGTCGCCTGATGCTGGAGGCCTGCATCTACCTCTTTGACGGTCTGGCGCCAACCTGGGTTCCTCTTGATTAATTCTGTAGATTCTTGATATTCCTAAAATACCTTTAAGCTTCCATTATACAAGATTAACTGGAACTAGAACGATGAAAGAGACAGAACCACTGTGGCTCCTCACCTTACATTTTCCTTTAAAACAGTGAGCTGTTTCTTTCTCACAGGCTAACCTCCACTTTCGAGGACATACTTTCTTAATTAAAACTAGTTTCCTTCTTCCACCAGTGGCATTTATTTGATCCTGAAGTTAAAACTAATACACTATTTACTATACTGTATCATTCCTCTCTTCCTTTCCCTTTCTAACCATTTTTATGAGCTGTGGGTCATCTGCCAAGTGTCTTGTTGTAAATGCACACAGGCACAAGCAATAACGTCCATTACCACAGAGACTGCTGCATCATAACAACACATCCCACCATCATTCTATATCATTGTATAAGAATCTTCCTAATTTCTTTTAAACAGTTTTTTCCTTCATTGATATTTACCTCTGTCCTTAGCAATCTTGATGGGCTCTCACTGTCCCCAGGATCAACCTGAAACTCCTTAGCATGGCAGTTAAGAAACTTAACAATAGATTCTTAATCTCAACCCATCTCTCTGGTTATATCTCAAACTACTTTCTTGTCCAGCTCTCCTCCCAGACAGCTCTTCTCACCATCTTTTGAGCTTCCTTGGGTATGTTCTGCATCTGAGGTCTTGCTCACACTTTCTCCTTGCTCAATGCTTCCTTATTCGTGTAGCTCTTACCCATTTTTTTCAAGGTCTACATACATCAGTGTGAAGTTACTCAGGAAATTTTTACTTACAGCATCTATTGTCTAAAAATTATTTAGCAATTAATCACCCACTGTCCCAAATTCTATCATGTGTCATTATTTTTCCTCACAGGATGCTTCAAAAATGTGAAACTCAAGAATACTCCAAGACAATAATATGTACTGAAAATTTTGTAAAGCTCAAGGAAATGCACCAGGGCACTGAGGCCACATCATATTACTATAAGGAATTCTTAGCGTTTACTCTCATTTTCTGAATTTAGCTTGCTGCTCACTGGCACTTCTGAGTTCCCTAGGGTCTCTGCTAGCTCTCTGTGCACAATGGCAACAGGCACATTATCTTACCTAATTTGCTCACTTGTAACTCACTGTTTCCTCATTGCTGGCTGCCAGTCTCCCTTCTTGTTTATATTACAATGTGGAAGCAGGTATAAATAATACCACAGATATTACAATAATACTGGATTACAAAATGACAAAATGGTTATTAAGTTGTATTAAAAATGCTTGTAAGGAAGAGACTGTTTTCCTTAGAGAATAAATGCTTTGACTCTTTTTTAAATTGGCATGTTGGTCGTACAGAAAGGTCCTGAAAAAAACTTGATAAAATAAAGTTAGTAATTTGACTTTTATATTTAACATACAGTGAAATGGGAAAATTATCCTATATTCTATTTAAAATGCCCAGCTAAACTTTCCTGCCATAAGAAATTATTTTCCTATACATAAAAGAAAAAAATAATTCATTGGTGTTTTATAATGTGTATAGACTCAGTTATTTTCATTACTAAATTAAGGAACTGGGGCAGCATGTAGCATATGCCACTGTCAGAATAAAAGTACAGATAATATGCAGTTTTATACTCCAGAAAAAATTTGAGATGGTCCAACTCATTATTGTTAGCATTTATGTGGTCAGAAAATAAACAGGATGGAAAAATTCTTAACATATAAAATTCAATCATAAATAAATTCAATTTAAGAAAATAAAGACTCAGATTTTCAAAAATCAAAGTCAGAGATTTCTTACACATTAAAATGTTAAATGTTTTTCTTATATATGGAAAACATGTACTTATTCCAAATCTACCATAGCTATTCAAAAATTGTTAACTGAATTTAACATTGGTTTTGTAATTTTGGAGAGCCGTTCTGTCCCCCATAAGGGCTGCTTTTGGAGTCAAGATGTTGATAGTGAAATGACTGGGGATTCAAGCCTAGGCAGGACTCACTGTTCCTTATGTCTTTGCAGCTCTAGCAGTCTCCTGCCGTCTGAGTAGCCAAAACCATCACCCAGGGTGACCACGTCATGTTAGCAGGATGCCGACAGGGCACATGAAACTCTAAAAATTCTGTGTCATCTTGTTCAGTTGTTGATTGCCTATTCATTTAGAAAAGATCTACAGTGCTCAAACTTTTATGCAAGGTACTATGTAAGGCTCAGGGGACCTGAAGCTGCATAAGGCAGGACCTTAAGGGAGCTCACAGTCTGCCCAGTAAGTAAAGCACAAGTGCCTGTGACAATGTGATAAACCCAGAAATGAAGGGAAAAAAATAAAATATTATGGGAGAGACTAATTAATTTTTGCCCAAGAAGAAAAGTGGATTAGGTAGGGATGGCTATAAAGAAAAGTAACTTGAGGGCCTCCCCTGATGGTGCAGGCGGTTGAACGCAGCACTGTGAAGCTGTCCACAGCCTCTGCAGCACTGGTTCGATCCCGGCTGGCAGGGGAGGGTCCCACATGGCGAAGCAGACCTTTCCTGTCTTGCTCGCTGCTCCCCCTCAGCAGTGTATTTCGTCAGTCTGCCTGTTCTGTTCCCTGCTCTGTCTCTGGTGAATCCTCTCATCCTCCCGTGCATCTGGCCTGTACCCCGGTTCTTGTATAAATAAATAAATCTTAAAAAAAAAAAAGAAAATAAGAAAAGTAACATGAAATCTGGGTCGTAAGGAATGAGTCAGGTTTTATGAGCATAGAAGGGGGAAATCCAGATATTGCAGGTATGGAGGCAAAGACAAGGCTGTGCGTTCTTGTAAGGGGATGAGAGAAATGTGTGGGTGAGGTGGTAAGTGGTTAGAGATTAGTCCTGCATAGAAGCTTGGCCAGATTGTAAAGGGATTTGAAAATACAGATAAAGACTTAGGACTCTATAGAGAAAGGTAAAATATAAAGGAATTAATCATAATTTATGGTAAACCAACTAAATAGCTGGCATTGAAGAAAAAGAAATTCAGTAAATCATTAGAAATTATGATGATGACTATCTGAACATAATGGAGAATATGCCTCCTTTCCAGTGCAACAACAAAAAAAGTCCCACAAGTTTTATTTGCATAAAGATTTAGAAACGTAAGAAATCAAATGAAGAAATAATAAAAAAAAAATTGATATAGGGCCTCCCTGGTGGCGGCAAGGAATTAAGATGCAACATATGAAGCTACCTGCAGCCACTGCAGCATGAGTTCGATCCCCGTCCAGGGAGCCACTCACATGGCGCAGCAGACCTCTCTTGATTTGCCCGCAGCTCCCCTCAGCAGTGTACTTCAGTCAATCTGCCTGTTCTGTTCCCCACTCTGTCTCTGGTGAATCCTCTCACACTCCATACCTTTGGCCTGTACCTCAGTTTTTGTATGCATAAATAAATAAATCTTTTAAAAAATTTGATACAAAACACTAACATTCGTTATGGCAAAGTCTATCTTTTTGTTGTCTCTTCTCCTTCCCACCCCCATTTCAATTTATTCTTACAGATCTTCAAGTTATTTTACTTGCCTACCAAATAAAATATGTACAACTTGGGCCTCCCCGGTGGCGCAGCGGTTGAGCGCTGGGTTGCGAAGCTGCCCGCAGCCTTTGCAGCGCCGGTTCGATCCCCGGCTGCTCCCCGGCCACCGGAGGAGGGTCCCGCATGGCGCGCGGACCTCTCCTGCCGCCCGCTGCTCCCCTCAGCAGTGTACTTTGGTCCTTCTGCCTGCTCTGCTCCCCGCTCTGGCTCTGGTGAGTTCTCTCACCCTCCCACGCTTCTGACTGTACCCAGTGCTTGCATAAATAAATAAATAAATAAATCTTTAAAAAAAAAAAAAAAACAAAACTCATTGGAATCATTTGCTTAAAAAAAAAAAAAAAAAAAAAATATGTACAACTTAATTGGTTATATCCAGAACTTCCTGGTAATAATCTCTCTTACTTCTCCAACCATAATTCTTAAGCTATATTATAAAATATAACTTTCCTGAAGTCGTGATCTATAACACCAACAAGTGTCAATGATAACTCCCGAACTGACACTGTATATGTGTGTACATTATCTTCCTATACGTTTTAAGAAAATTAGGTCAAGTATAAGCAGTTGTATTAATAGAGGTGATCCCTGAACACACAGGTTTGAATTGCAGGGGTCACGAAAATGCAGATTTTCTTGTAAATAAACAACTTAACCTTAAGGTATTGGTAAATGCACTACAGTATTATAAATGTATCATCCTTATGATTTTCTTAGTAACATATACTTTTCTTTAGCTCACTTTATTCTAAGAACACAGCATATAACATACATATATATAAAACATGCAAAATATGTATAATCATTTATTTATATTATCAGTAAGGCTTCAGGTCAGCAGGCTGTTAGTTAAGCTTTTGGGGAGTCAAAAGTTATACTGGGAGGGGCGGAGCAACATGGCGGCGAGGAGATGCTGCGAGTAAGATCTCCCATTAAAAAAAGTTAATAGGGAGGAAAAGCGGCAGGTCCCAGTGAGAACTGGGACACGGAAGATAAACGGACGACTCCAGCAAACTGCCCGAAGAAGAAAGTTGCCATAAAAGAGGACGAGAAGGGAGGGAAGCGCAGAACCCTGCTCCCCTCCCCCGCCCACAGAGGCGGCACTCTCCGACCAGCAGAGACAAGGGAAACAACAAACCAAAACGGCCAACAAGAAAAACGGACACAGCAAGTGGGACTGTGAGTGGAAAGGAACTATGTCAGCCACCACACCCCGTGAACGGGAGCTGAGGCGAACCCTGCAGGATCCACCGTGGAGGTGAGCTCCAGGCGCCATTAAAGAGAGCCCCGCCCCCCAGGAGGAGACCAGCACCAGCACACAGCCCCAGCCGCCGGGTAAGCCTGCGCGGAAAGCAGCGCGGATCCGGACCGGATCGCAGCTGCCCAGGTCCCCGCGCCTGCGACCTAGGCTTGCGGGGAGACGCACGGAGGCCCTCCCTGAGTGAGCAGGAACAAGGCGCCCAGGCAGGGGAGCGGGATTCAAAAGGCGCCATTCCCGCGCCACTGATCTGGGCTACAGCCCGCGTCCTGGAACTGAGGGCTTTGGAACGGAGACCCGGGGAACGAAATTAGGGGCGTGGGTTCCCCACGACGGTGGGGCACAAGGCAGACACAGCACCCCAAAGCCGTTGAGGTGTACCCTACCATCCCCGCTCTGCTCCCTGTCCCACGGGGTGGAAAATCAGCTCCCCAAGGGCTCTGGAGAGATCTCTGGCGCCACCTAGCGACTTGACCCCAGCACAGGCTACTGAAGGAGCTAGTGGCCAGCTGGGGAGTTAGCCCACACCGGGCTCCTTCCGAACAAGTAGTCTGAGCCCACAGGGAGAGCGAGCACCCACAGCCGGGGCAGACCAGGCGCGCAGAAGAGTGTGCCTGAGACCAGACGCGCAGGGAGTGTGTCCCACATCACCATTTTAGAACAGGGACATTTCTTCAGTAAAGACTACCTGCAGAAGGCTTCCTCAGGAGCCAGAGGTGAGCGGGGGAAGTTCGCCCACGCCAGACCCCCTCTGGCCTGCAGTCCAAGCCCAGAGGGGAGCAGGAACCCACCGCCGGGGCAGACCAGGCGCACAGAGGAGTGTGTCCCCACATCGGCATTTTAGAACAGGGACCTTTCTCCAGTAAAGGCTGCTTGAAACTGACAGATGACTCCTGGAAGAACCAGAGGGGAACAGAGAAGCCCACCCAAGATGCCGGCCAATCCCAACAACACAGTGTCCCAACGCATACGGCAAAATAGAAAACAGACAGTAGGGAGGAGAAGAACCACACGCAACCTAGCAACTCTCCAGAGAAAAAGCACACCACAAAAAGAAAGCCAGCCCCCAGATTGCAAAGACAATAACTTGGAAGAATTTCTGAGCCTTCCATAAAGAGAATTTAAAATTGCCGTGATTAAAAAACTGACAGAAGTCATAAAGGAAAACAATGATAAGGGAAAAATAATCAACGATCAGAAGAATGCAATTGAGTCCCTAGAGAGGGAAAACAATGGTCAGAAGAAAGAAATTGAGTCCCTAAAGAGGGAAGTAAAAGAAATGCAGGAGATCAAAGAATTAATGGAAGAACTAAAGAATTCTGGGAAAAGCAATGAAAGCAGAATAGATGAAATGGAAGAACGAATAAGTAATCTTGAAGACACAGAAATAAAAAGAACCAAAACAGAAAAGGAAAGAGAAGTACGAAGGAAAAAGAACGAAGAAAGACTTCGGGAACTATCTGACTCCATGAGGAAAGGAAATATAAGAGTTATAGGAATACCAGAAGGAGAGGAGAGAGATGTAGGAACAGAGAAAATATTCAAAGAGATAATTGAAGAGAACTTCCCAAATGTGAAGAAGGAGCTGAAAATTGATATACAAGAAGCAAGAAGAACACCAAACTTCCACGACGAAAGGAAAAATACAGCAAGACACATAATAGTAAAGCTCCCAAGAATCCAGGACAAGGAAAAAATAATGAAGCTGGCAAGAGGGAAGAAACAGATAACATTCAAAGGAAAACCAATCAGGCTGACATCAGACTTCTCCAAAGAAACACTACGGGCAAGGAGAGAGTGGAGGGACATAGTCAACAGACTCCAAGAAAACAGATGCCAACCAAGAATACTCTATCCCGCAAAGCTCTCCTTCCTCTTTGAAGAAAGAATATGGACCTTCCCAGACAAACAGAAACTCCGGAATTTCATTGCAACTAAACCCCCACTCCAAAAAATACTACAAGGAGTCCTAAAGCCAGAACCTCAGAGGGACGAATAACAATGAAAGAAGGCCAAAAAAAAAAAAAAAGTTATTAAAAGAATAAATAAATAAAATCAAAGGAAAGACAAACACAATGGCAAATACAGATGTTAACATATCAATATTAACTCTAAATGTAAATGGACTAAACTCTTCAATAAAAAGACACAGAGTTGCAGCCTGGATTAAGAAACAAAACCCAACCTTTTGCTGTCTCCAGGAAACACATTTAGCTACAAAAGATAAAAATAGGCTCAAAGTTAAAGGATGGAAAACAATCCTACAAGCAAATGGACCAAAAAAGAAAGCAGGAACAGCTATACTTATATCAGATAAAACAGATTTCAAACTCAAAAAGATAAAAAGAGACCCCAATGGTCACTACATTATGATCAAGGGGACAATACTTCAAGAAGAAATAACACTCATTAACATATACTCACCAAACGAAGGAGCACCAAAATATATCAGACAACTGTTGTCCTCTCTGAAAACAGACATCAGAGAAAACACATACGTAGTGGGAGACTTCAACACACCACTATCAACAATGGATAGATCAACAAGACAAAAAATAAGTAAAGAAACCAAAGCTCTAAATAAGGACCTAGAGCAATTAGGCTTAACAGACATCTATAGAACACTAAACCCCAAAAAAACGGAGTACACATTTTTCTCAAGCACACACGGATCATTCTCCAGGATCGATCACATACTGGGGCACAAGAAAAACATCAACAGATACACCAAGATTGAAATCATATCAACCATCTTTTCTGACCATGAAGGCATCAAACTAGAAATAAACCATAAAAAGAAGGCAAGGAACTTTCCTACCTCATGGAGATTAAAAACCACACTACTGGAAGACCATTGGACTAATGAGGAGATCAAAGAAGAAATTAAAAAATTTTTTGAATTGAACGACAAGGAGGACACTAATATCCTAAATGTATGGGATGCAGCAAAAGCAGTAATAAGAGGAAAATATATAGCAATAGAAGCTCACATCAAGAAACAAGAAAGAACGCAAAGAAACAACCTAATCTCGAAGCTCAAAGATCTAGAAAAAGAACAACAAAAAAACCCCAAAACCAGTAGAAGAAAAGAAATAATAAAAACCAAAGCAGAACTAAATGAAATTGAAACTAAAAAAACAATCCAAAAGATCAATGAAACCAAGAGCTGGTTCTTTGAAAAAATCAATAAAATAGACAAATCCCTAGCCAGGCTCACAAAGGAAAAAAGGGAGAAAGCACAAATAAACAGGATCATCAATGAAAGAGGAGAAATCACAACGGACACAGCAGAAATCAAAAGAATAATCAGTAACTACTATGAACAGTTATATGGAAACAAGTTTAACAATCTAGAGGAGATGGACAAATTCCTACAACTCTACAATCACCCAAAGCTAGATAAAGAAGAAATAGAACACCTAAACAGACCAATTACAATTAGCGAAATTGAAATGGTAATCAAAAACCTCCCCAAAAACAAAAGCCCAGGACCTGATGGATTTACAAATGAATTCTACCAAACATTCAGAGACTAATTAGTGCCTATCCTTCACAAACTCTTCCAAAAAATTGAGAAGGAAGGGACAATACCAAACACGTTTTATGAAGCCAACATTACACTAATACCAAAACCGAACAAGGACAACACAAAAAAGGAAAACTACAGGCCAATCTCCCTAATGAACACTGATGCAAAAATCCTCAATAAAATTTTAGCTATCAGAATCCAACAATGTATCCATAAGATAATTCACCACGACCAAGTTGGATTCATTCCAGGGGCACAAGGATGGTTTAACATCCGAAAATCAATCAACATTATCCAACACATCAACAAAAAGAAATATAAAAACCATATGATAATATCAATAGATGCTGAGAAAGATTTCGACAAAGTGCAACACCCATTCATGATAAAAGCCCTTGAAATTCTGGGGATACAAGGAACATACCTCAACATCATAAAGGCCATCTATGACAAGCCAACAGCCAGTATCATTCTCAATGGTGAAAAGCTGAAAGCAATTCCATTAAGATCTGGAACAAGACAAGGATGTCCACTCTCACCATTGCTTTTCAATATAATACTGGAAGTCCTAGCCAGGGCAATAAGACAAGAGAAAGACATCCAAGGAATCCAAATAGGAAAAGAAGAAGTCAAACTATCACTATTTGCAGACGATATGATATTATACATAGAGAACCCCAAAAACTCCACAGAAAAGCTAATTCAACTCATCAATCAGTTCAGTAAAGTGGCAGGATACAAAATCAACACGCAAAAGTCAGTAGCCTTCCTATACACAAACAATAAATCTGAAGAAGAAGAAATCAAAAAGACCATCCCTTTTGTTATTGAAACAAAAAAAATCAAATATTTGGGAATAAATCTAACAAAAGAGGTAAAGGACCTATACAAAGAAAACTATAAAACACTGTTAAAAGAAATAGAAGAAGACACAAAGAAATGGAGAGACATCCCCTGCTCATGGATTGGAAGAATAAACATTATTAAAATGGCCATCCTACCAAAAGCAATATACAGATTCAATGCTATTCCAATCAAAATTTCAATGTCATTCTTCAAAGAAATAGAACAATTATTGATGAAATTCATATGGAATCACCAAAAACCCCGAATAGCCAAAGCTCTCCTGAAAAAAAAAGAAGGGAATGGAGGCATCACACTCCCAGACTTCAAACTATACTACAAAGCCATAATCATCAAAACTGCATGGTATTGGAACAAGAACAGACATACAGACCAATGGAATCGAATAGAAAATCCAGAAATAAACCCACAGATTTATGGTCAACTAATCTTTGACAAAGGAGCAAAGAATATGCATTGGAGCAAAGAAAGTTTGTTCAATAAATGGTGCTGGGAAAACTGGGTCGCTACATGCAAAAGAATGAAGCTTGACCACCACCTCACACCATACACAAAAATCAACTCAAAATGGATTAAAGAACTAGACATAAAACCTGAAACCGTAAAATATATAGAAGGAAATATAGGCGAAACACTACGTGATTTGCACATCAAAGACATCTTTACAGACACATCACCCAAAGCAGTGATAGTGAAGGCAAAGATAAACAGCTGGGACTACATCAAATTAAAGAGCTTTTGCACAGCAAAAGAGACAATAACAAAAACAAAGAGAAACCACACCAACTGGGAGAACATTTTTGCACCCAACACTAATGATAAAGGACTGATCACAAAAATCTGCAAAGAGCTGATGAGACTCAACAACAACAAAGAAAATAATCCAGTCAAAAAATGGGCAGAAGAGCTTTAAAGAAACTTCTCTGAAGAGGAAATGCAAATGGCCAACAGGCATATGAAAAAATGTTCAACATCACTTGTCATCAGGGAAATGCAAATCAAAACTACCATGAGATACCATCTTATACCAGTGAGAATGGCACATATTAAAAAAACTAGCAACAACAAATGTTGGCGAGGGTGTGGAGAAAAAGGAACTCTTCTGCACTGTTGGTGGGAGTGCAAACTGGTCCAACCACTGTGGAAAGCTGTATGGAGATTTCTGGACCTACTAAACATAGAGCTTCCATATGATCCAGCAATTCCACTCCTAGGTATTTACCCAAAGGACACAGAAACATCAATTCCAAAGAACACCTGTACCCCTATGTTTATAGCAGCACTGTTTACAATAGCTAAGCTTTGGAAACAACCCAAATGCCCAAAAATAGATGACTGGATCAAGAAGATGTGGTACATATATACCATGGAATATTACTCAGCATTCAAAAAAGATAAACACATGCAATTTGCAGCAACATGGATGGCGCTGGAAGGGATCATGCTCAGCGAAATAAGCCAAAAAGAAAAAGAAAAATACCGGATGGTCTCACTCATAGCAGGAATCTAGAAAACTTAAATAAGGGACCAGGAAAATGAATAACTATAAGAAAGTGAAAATCAAAATCAACAAAAAACTATGAACCAGAAACACTTTTAGGGGGGCGGGGGTGGGAGGGGAGGGATTGGGGTCAGAATGGGGGGGCTGCAATTGTATGGGGAATATAACAATAAAATTTATTAAAAAAAAATAAAGAGAGCTTCAAGATTCAGAAAAAAAAACAAAAAACAAAAAACAAAAAACAAAACAAAAAAAAAGTTATACTGGACCCTTCAGCTGAACAGGGGTCTCTGTCCCTAACCCCACATTACTCTAGGGTCAACCACATTTAACTTTGACACAGACTTTCAAACTATGCTATATGAATTAGACTAACTATGTATTAAGCCAGCTGGCAACACTGACACTAAAAGTAGTTAATTTGCTCAATTATATAAATTTAAATTTCACTAACAATGCTTACCTAATGTAAGACAGAATCTCTGATTCATTTATAAAGAATGAACAATTGTCATTAAATTTCATCACTCTATAGAAGATGGGTAAGAAAGGTTCCAAATGGACTTCCATTTGGGTAAGAGAGGTTCCAAATCTACTTCTCAAAGCAGACTGTCACCCTGGTGGTAGAGAAGTCACTCATTGTTGGAGACTTGATATCTAGGGACAGGGTCTCTGTCTCCTTACAGTAGATAAGGAGGCTGCGATGTGTGAAGGAGGCTTGCATCGTAATACAGATGCAAGAATTAGAGACCTGGATTAGAATCCTGGCTCCTGTAACACTGTGTCAATCATGTACCCTCTTATAACCTCAATTCCTTCATCTATAAATCTGAGTAGTTATACCTATCACACAGAACCATTATAAGGATCACATAACATTATATATGCGTCCAGTGTAGCCCTATCTTCCTTCTCTTATATTTCCTCCTCTTCTCCCTAATAAAACAATAACAATAATGGATATTTTATTGAGCATTTTCTAAAAGAACTGAAGTATAGAGAAGTCAGTAGCTTGTCCTAGGCCCCACAGATAAGATAATGAGGTACTCTAGACAGATGCGCAATGCCTCATACACAGCATGTGTTTCAGAAACAGTAGCTGTTATTACGACCTCTACCACTGCTTCTATCAAGACTGCTATTGCTAGTCTACTAACATTTATGATGATAAAATAGGATTCTGAGGCAGGATTACCATCTCTCAAGCTCACTGCTGGATGGGCATAACTAGCATAGTGTTCGGGACATTAGCTAATTTTTTCTTAAAAAAAATATTTATTTATTTATACAAGCACTGGAGTGCAGGCCAGAGGCGCGGGAGGGTAAAAGAATTCACGAGAGACAGAGCAGGGAGCAGAACAGGCAGAAGGACTGAAGTACACTGCTGAGGGGAGCAGCAGGCGAAACAGGAGAGGTCTGCCTTGCCATGTGGGAATCTCCCTGGCTAGCCGGGAATCGAACCAGCGCTGTAGAGGCTGAGGACAGCTTCACAGTGCTGCGCTGAACCCACTGTGCCACTGGGGAGGCCCACATTAGTTAGTCCACAGCCACTTTGATGGTGGTGTAGGACTTAGAGATTACATTCCTGACATTCTGTATTTCTATCACATCAATGCAGTTCACTAGGGCACTGTCACTAGTATATACAGAGGCGCTAGCAGTTAGCTGCTGACACACCCTCCTGGTGGGGATGGGATAAAGTCACTGCTGAGACAGCCACCCTCAACTGAACCAGGCAACTTCATCTTCGGGAGCTACTTTAGTTACCTTAATCCCTGTACTACAGGAACCTTTCATGCCCATAAAGTCAGAAATTAGCTCGAGCTCAATAGTGGATGAGGTACACCAAAACTGAGAAGCACTGCTTCACCTTTCTAAACAAAGGAAAGCACAAATTTATTCCACTTTAATTTGAATATGCTTAAACACAGTATTAAAGGTGTCAATTTCTTTTTTGTAATAACTTTTCATTTGAAGAAACAAGCTCTAAGTAAGTAAGACATTGGCCACATTGATGATTCAAAGCAACAACAACAACAAAAAATTTTAATTACTATATTTGTACCCCAAAGCAGATTTTTAGAGATCTTTCTCATGTTTTTGCATCTCTACTACTGGGCAAAGAGCTATGTCTTATGGAAGTTTTCCTTCATTTCTAAAATGACTCTGACAACATAAAACAAACCCAGATGGCTCCGGAAACTGAAGTCTTTGTAAAGAGCACCTGGACTATCAATCCCTCAATAGGGGTACCATTTATTTTAAACAACTCTTTCCCAATGCTTTTATAATTATTACCATATTCATACTTGCTTGGGCTGTTCTGTCATTAAAAAGCAGCAGTGTATTGTGCCTTCAAAAATATGATGCTTACCGATGCACCGAGAACCATCCGTTGAGGTCACATATCCACGTGGACAAATGCAAAAATAGCTTCCCACGGTGTTAGAACATTCACCAGTTTCACATATCCCCGGAATGATGCTGCACTCATCGATATCTAATCGAGGGAGGAAGGAAAAGACAATTGAGAAAGGACTTCATCTAATTGCTTTTAAAAGGGATTTTTTTTTTTTAAAGAGTATGAGAGTGCTCATGGTTGGTTCAGTCAGATCATATAACCCTGAAGATACTCGTTTCAGGTTCTAAAGAATTTCTCACACATATCTATGGGAACTGGGATGAAAGTAAACTCCCATGGCAGTAAAACAAAGCCAACTAAAGCAAAACTCTATATCCTTTCTCTTTTTTTCTCTAAATGTAATTTAAATTGGAAATAAGTAAAGATGTCAATGTTTTAGTTTCCATTCTGTATCAATTAGGGAATTATCCTACTGGAGTCTTAAAAAACATACATACAAGGATTACATTTTAAAATATGGAACAACTACATTTAAAATTTTACAGCAAATTTCACACTAATTATTTGAACCATGGAAGGCGGCAAGTCATTTTTTGTTCCATTTGGCTTTAAGATGGGCTTTTGTACTTACAGCTGAATATGTGTATATTTGACATCCTGGGAAATGACTTTAAATCTAAAATAAGACAGAAATATGGTGGAGGGCAAACTTGTGAGGCTTTGAGAAGTGTCCAGTTTTCCTATTGTAGCTCCCTGTACTGACCCATTCAGTTTACTCAATGCTGGGAATAGTTTATTCCCTTTCACATTAATGAAAGCTCTGCTTTCTTTTAAACTTTCCCTAAAGCAGAAAATCTGCCACTTATATAAGCTCTAATGTATTTTTCTTTTAGTTCAATAAGCAGAGAGAAGCAGAAAGCGAAACAAAGCTATAATTAGCTACAAAGAAGTCAGTTGCGAATACATTTTTAAAGAAATAGAGTCACTGTGAGGAAAATCCAAACTCTGATGCCTGGAAACTGGTCGTCCTTTTTTTAACAAACTGAACCAGTGAAGAACTAAAGAAGAGAGGGGGAACCATGATAAAAGCCACAAACATAGATAATATTTAAAGTTAAGCCTAAGCTTTTGGTTTCTTTTTTGTTATACATGTATATTAAACATTTATCAATAAAAATACAGGAAAATTATATTCTTTTTTTTAACTTGAGAAGAAGCTAATTTATTTATTTATTTTATTTTATTTTTATATTCCACATACAATTACAACCCCCTTATTTTGACCCCAAACCCTCCTTTCCCCATCCCCCACCCAACATAGTGTGTCTCTGGTTCATAGTTGTTTGTTGATTTTGATATTTTCTTTCTTATAATTATTCTTTTTCCTGGTCCCTTATTTAAGTTTTCTAGATAACTGCTATGAGTGAGACCATCCGGTATTTTTCTTTTTCTTTTTCTTTCTGGCTTATTTTGCTGAGCATGATCCCTTCCAACTCCATCCATGTGGCTGCACATTGCATGTGTTTATCTTTTTTGAATGCTGAGTAATATTTCATGGTGTACATGGACCACATCTTCTTGATCCAGTCATCTATTTTTGGGCATTTGGGTTCCTGTACCCCTATGTTTATAGCAGCACTATTTACAATAGCTAAGCTTTGGAAACAACCCAAATGCCCAAAAATAGATGACAGGAGAATTATATTCTTATTGAAAATGCAAGGAAAGAAACTTTAAACTTCAAAATTAAGAAAAAAAAATGACTGACAATACTTTTACTGAATCCTTCCACTGGTCTTATTCTTTCCCCTGCCTTCCTTCTCCCCCCATTTATTCTGACAAGTAACTCTTGCCTACAAGTTCTATCATGAAATAACTATATATGCTTGTGTGTCTTTTTTGGAATGTGCTTATAAAATAAGGTTACCAGATTCAGACATTCTCTGAAATAATATCTTCATTTGAGGCTTAACAGTTAGCCACTGCAGGCACAGTGGTACAAATCAGCCTCTACCAATTCCCCAAGAGAGGTAAGAATTTTAACATGAATTGACTACATGAGGAGCAAATATATAATGTGGTGAAAAGAGTAACCATCAGACTGAATCCAACAAAATGAAACCATGTGTGCAAAATTAGGACCTGTTGCATCTTGCGTTGCTATCTTAGTGCAGAGCATCTTAATAAAAATGAACATGGATTCAGAAAAAAAAGGAAAGTAGAATAGCTACATTTTAATCATTAAATAAGCTGACCAATTACTTCTGTGTAAGAAAGAGAAAAGTGAGAACAGCACACAGTGAAGCAGCAAGCAGGACATAAGTAAAGGAACACAACTTGCCTGGTCTTCTTACATCAAAAGTTTTGTCGACAATCATGGCCCTTATGAAGCCCTGGATCAATCCAAATTCTTAAAAATTAGGACCTTAAGTCCTTCGTGTAAGCATTAACTCTTATTTCCAGGCATTTCCTTTCATAATAAAGAGCTTCTTTGTGCTCTATTTCCAAATGCCCTTCCTGACAACAACAACAATAACAAAGAGTAGGAAGAAAATAGATTTTGGACACATTTATGAAGGAAAAAAAATTGGAACATAGAAGAACACATGGAATGATATTAAATTTGTGGTTTTTGTATTAAATATTTTTTGTGTTAAAAAAAACTCTATGCTTCACAATTCTCCTTAGCATTAACTGGGAACATCAGTAGGTTAGCTTCAAAATAATTATATGTATAAGGTTCTCAGTAAAATATTGAAGGATTCAGTATAAAAAAAAGAAATGCTTTTCATTTATTTTTGGGGGTAGGTTCCACCCACATTTTAAAAAAGAAAAAATTTGGTGTTTTTGTTTCCCTTTTTTTACTGACCACAAATTCAATGTAGTTATGCCCAATATCTATCCATCCATTTAATGCTAATTCATTTAGCACTAATATCTATGTTAAAAAAGTTGTGTGTATTTAGCTTTTTTATACTAGTTTCACATGACCATTATGTCATAATCAGATTTGGAAGTAGTATTTTAGCAAATATAAAGTGTATATTGCACCTAAGCATAAACAAATCTGAGTCTATTTTTGGGGAAATGTAAATTTTAATAATGGGAACTGGTTTAATTCATGTTCTGCATAGCCAATGTGTCTCCACTCACCTGCCCTTCCCTTCAACTTTTTTTTTATTAATTAAAACAAGTTTTTTTTTTCTTACATAGTTGTAGTCCCAATTGTTCTCCTGCCACCATATTACCTGTGTCCCCTTGTGTTCATCCCTCTTCTGTTTTGTCCCCCCTCCATCCCCCTTGTTTGCTGTAAATACCTCAATTATACAGCCAGCTTGCTAGTTTTGACTACTTTTTGACCTTTTGTTTGGTTTCTATATATTCCATATATAAGTGAGATCATCTGATATTTATCTTTTCCTTCTGACTAATTTTGATTAGCATAATCCTTTCCAGCTCCATCCATGTTCCTAAAAATGGCATGAGTTGGTGTTCTGATCACTGAGTAATATTCACTGAGTAATATTCCATTGTGTAAATATACCATAACTTTTTGATCTATTCATTCATTTTGGGGCATTTGGGTTGTTTTCATATCTTGGTTATTGTAAATAACGCTGCAATAAAAATGGGAGTGCAGGTTGCCTTTCAAATTAGTGTTTTTGTGTCCTTTGGGAAGATTCCTAGGAGTGGAATCAAATATTGTTGAAATTCATATGGAATCACAAAAAAACCCCAATAGTGAAGGCTGTCCTGACTAAAAGGAGGGTAAATGGAGGCATTATACCTCCAGACCTCAAACAATATTATGAAGCTATTATAATAAAAACAGCATGGTATCGGAATAAACCAGATATATATGGCAATGCAATCAAAGTGAAAGCCCAGAAATAAAAAAACACATATATATGGTCAACTAATCTATGACAAAGGAGCAAAGAATATACAATGGAAGAAGGAAAGAATCTTCAATAAATGGTTTTTGGAAAACTGGACTGCAAGATGCAAAAACAAAAATAAAATGAAACTAGACTATTTCACACTACATACAAAAAGCAACTAAAAAATAAAAACAGATAAAAAATTTGAATGTAAGACATGGCACCACAAAATATATAGAAGAAAACATAGACAAAACACTTCATGACATACATCTCAGAAACATCTTTGAGGATTCTTCTCAAGAAGCAAGGAAAACTTAAATAAGGGACCAGGAAAAAGAATAACTATAAGAAAGAAAATAGAAAAATCAACAAACAACTATGAACCAGAGACACTCTATGGGGGCTGGGGGGGGCGGGGAAAGGAGGGTTTGGGGTCAAAATAAGGGGGTTGTAATTGTACGGGGAATATAAAAAATAAAATTTAAATAAAATGTGAAAAAAAAAAGAAGCAAGAAAACAAAGGATAAGATAAACAGTTGGGACTACATCAAACTAAAAAGCTTCCATATAGCAAAAGCAACAATAATTAAAACCAAGAGACACCCTACTGAATGTGAGAAAATATTTGCACACCATATGACAGATATGGGGCTGGTATCAAAGATCTACAAAGAACTTATACAACACAACAAGACAAAATAAGCAACCCAGTCAAGAAATGGGAAGAAGAGGGCTTTCCCAGTGACGCAGCAGGCTGAGCGCCATGCTGTGGGGCTGTCCGCAGCCTCTGCGGCGCCAGTTCAATTCCCAGCTGGCCAGGGAGCAACCCACATGGCGTGGCAGACCTCTCCTGCCTTGCCTGCTACTCCCCTCAGCAGCGTCTTTGGTCCGTCTGCCTGTTCTGCTCTCTGCTGTGTCTCTGGTGAATTCTCTCACCTTCCCATGCCTCTGGCCTGTACCCCACTTCTTGTATAAATTAATAAAAAAAATTTAAAAAAAAGAAACGCACGGAAGAACTACAAAGACACTTGTCCAAAGAAAAAAGGCAAGTGAGGCCTCCCTGGTAGCCTTGGAGTTAAGTCTCAGTGCTATCATCACTAAGACCTGAGTTCGATCCCTGGCCAGGGAACTAACCCACATATGGTGCAGCAGACCTCTCCTGTCTTGTCCGCTGCTCCCCTTAGCAGTGTATTTCAGTGGGTCCTCCTGTTCTTCTCCCCACTCTTTCTCTGGTGGATCCTCTCACTGCCTGTGCATTGGCGTACATCCCATTTCTTCTATGCAAAAATAATTAAATAAATCTTTTTAAAAAGGCAAATAGATAATAGTTATATGAAAAATTGTTCAACATCACTAGCTATCAGGAAAACGCAAATCAAAACCAAACCAGATAGCACTTCATCCGGTAAGAATGCCCCACATTAAAAAAACTGCAAATAAGTGCTGGAGATGATTGGCAATAAAGGAACCCTCTTATACAGCTGGTGGGAATATAAAATGGTCCAGTCACTGTAGAAAGCTGTGTGCATCTACCCTTCAACTTTTTAAAAATGTCTATCAGTTTGGAGGCTTTGGTATGCGAACATCAGAAAAAATTATTTATTTTTAAAAATTATTTATTTTTTTAAGATTTATTTATTTATACAAGCACTGGGTACAGTCAGAAGTGTGGAAGGGTGAGAGAATTCACCAGAGCCAGAGCGGGGAGCAGAACAGGCAGAAGGACCAAAGTACAATGCTGAGGGGGCAGCGGGCGGCAGGAGAGGTCTGCGCACCATGTGGGACCCTTGCCCAGTGGCTGGGGATCGAACCGGCGCTGCAGAGGCTGCGGGCAACTTCTCAGCCCAGCGCTCAACCGATGTGCCACGAGGGAAGGCCCACATCAGAAAAATTTAAGCAAGCTGACATAACTGGAAATTTAATAGCTTATGTATTTGGTAGCTCACAAGTGGCATGGACTACAGGACTTGTTTTAGTCAATGTCGCCTCAGTTTCTGAGATGCTCAGCTATGTCATCTGTGGTTTGACTTCATCTACAGACTGCCTTCCTGATAGAAGCAAAATGGTTTTAGAAGTCCCAGGCCATATCTTGGACCAGGACAGCTCGCAGAAGAGAGGGTGTCTCTTCCAGTAACTCTTTTGCAATAAGGAGAAAACTTTTTCCCAGGTGCACCTAACAAAATCTTTTGTTCTATTGTCTTTAGTTGAGTCACCTGCCAATCTCTGAATGATTCCTCCAGCCAGGAGTATGAGCAGAGTTGCATAGGCTTAGAGTCCTTGACTGTTTACTATAGCAAGTGGAATGCAGTTAGGTTTTTTGTTTTTTTTTTAAGAGGCATGTTTTATTTATTTGTTTGTTTGTTTGTTTGTTTTGTTTATACATGCACTGGGCACAGCCAGAAGCGTGGGAAGGTGAGAGAATTCACCAGAGCCAGAGCGGGGAGCAGAGCAGGCAGAAGGACCAAAGTACACTGCTGAGGGGAGCAGCGGGCGGCAGGAGGGGTCTGCGCGCCATGTGGGACCCTCCTCCGGTGGCCGGGGAGCAGCCGGGGATCGAACCGGCGCCGCAGAGGCCGGGGGCAGCTTCGCAACCCAGTCCTCAACTGCTGAGCCACCGGGGAGGCCCGGAATGCAGTTAGTTTTTGACTTAAAACCAAACCAGCATGGGTTAGTATGTCTGAAAAAACGACACAAGTGAGGAATAGAAAGTGTAACAGAATGGCTAGGAAAGTGGTAGAAGATATATTTTGCTAGTTAGCCATGTGCCAGATCATGGAGAAACTTTTCAAGGACTTTGACTTCTATTTTTCAGTGAGGGATGGAGTTTAAATGAGAGCAAATCAGCATTTTAGAAAGATAATGTACTAATGTGAATAGATTACAAATATTCCAGTGATGAGATTATGACAGCCTGAGGCAGGTTTTACAATGAAGAAGAGAACACATTTTCAAGAGGTATCTAGGAGGAAGAATCAATAGGACTTTGCAACTGGATATACATCTTAGACAAGAGAAAAGATGGTAATACTGTTAACAGAGAACGAGAGACAGAGGAAAGAACACATTTCGAGGTTTACTTGACTTCTGGAACTCAAGATGCTTCCGAGAAACAGGAAGAAATGCCAACTATGCAATTAAAATTTGATACTCAGAGAAGAGAGAGGGGTAGCAGTGTACATTTATGATTTATCAGTAATTCTGTGGGTTGCATTTCAAGTAGTAGTAGTAGATGAGATTTCCAAAGAAGAAACATAAATTAAGGGATTTGTAATTAAGAAAGACCTTTAAGAAGCACCATAATCTAAGGAAAAGTCAAAGGAAGAAAAAGCAAGGACCCAGGAGATTAGAGGGAAAGTATGATGAATGGAGATGAAGGAAGAACACTGTCAGAAAGGCAGGGATTGTTAAGTGGGCCAAGGAAGAATAAAGAAAAAGATTGGGAAAGTGTTTGGTAATTTCAAGAAACTGAACATGAGTTTGTTTTTTTTAAATAAAACCAGATCTAAGCAAAACCATCTGACATATTTCTGACTGCCAAACCACATAACCTCATATTTGTCAACCAACATTTATAGTAAATCTTACTCTAAGCAGAATATAATGAATAATTTGGTAAGTAGTGCTAAGTGTGATCTCAGATATCACTGATTTCTAAGAATATTGCCCTAGAGATTCTGTCAATTCCAATATGGATGTATCATATATAAAATCAGTCCACATAACAACTATGTTAAAGAAAACTTAGAGGAAAAAAAATAAGAAACCTTACTTTAAAAAAAGTGTTCTTAGAATATTTTCTTTCCATCACTAAGGAAATATATGTATTTGGCCTATTCTACATTATATTTTTTGTACAGATGAAAGTAAATATATATGCTATACACTGTACTATTAATATACTGTTTGAAATAATGAAAATTTATGACTAAATTTTAACTACAATAAGTTATGTATTTCAAGTTTTATAAAAATACATACTATTGAGATGAAATAAGTTGTAAGGGAAATTAATGTTTACTTTTCATTTTAAGAGTTTGAAAGCATGGTATGTATCATTTGTGCTCATCATTTCATTGTATATTCACAACTAGCTTTTTTGGAATATAGTAATTTTATAGTAATGAAACTTGCCCACTTATAGTATAGGATTGAATGGGTTTTAGTATCCACAGGGTTGTATAATAAATTTCTAGGACCTAATTTTATAACATTTTCATCCCTCCAAAATTAATTCCACCCGATTAGCAACCACTCTCCCTACTTCATTCCCACTCCAGGCAATAACTAATTTACAACTAATAATAATCAATCTCTATAGATCTTCCTGTTCTATGTGTTTCATATAAATGGAATAAAGCATATGTTTTTTTCATGACTGACTACTTTCATTTAGCATGTTCTCAAGATTCATTCATGTTGTGCCATTTATCAATTTAGTTTGTGCCACATAATGACATTTCAGTCAACAAAGGGCCAGATATACCACAATGATTCTATATAAGCCTTGGTGTATAGTAGGCTACACCACCTAGGTTTGTTGTAAGATATTCTCTGATCTTTACACAAAATGATTTTACCTATGAAACATTTCTCAGAACTTACCACCATTGTTAACTGACATATAACAATTTCATTCCTTCTAACTGCTGAATAATATTCCACTGTATGGATACACCATATTTTATTTATCCATTTGTCAGTTCATGGATATTTAAACTGTTTCCACTCTTTGGATATCAGAAATCAAGCTGCTATGAACAACTTTGTGTGTATATGTTTTAATTTCTCTTTTGTACATACCAGGTAGTAAAACTGCTGAGTCATAGGGTAATTCTTTGCTTAATTTAATGAGGAAGAGCTAGAATGCAAATTTCTGCCAAAAAAAGGAAGTTGTGATGTTGACAGGATCAATTTGGGAAGTATTGTCATTTTAACAATATGACACCTCCTGATTTCTAAACATGGGATGTATTTCCATTTATTTAGATCTTCTTTAATTTTTTCTGGAAGGTTTTGCAGTTTTAACTGTCCAAGTATTTCACTTCCTTTGTGAAATTTATTACTAAACATTTCAATCTTTTTAATCCTATTTTACATGGAATTTTTATGGAATTTTTTTCTTAATTTCACTTTTCAGAATGTTCACTCCCAGTGAATGGAAATACACAATTTTGTACATTGACACTATATAAGAGCAATCCTGCTGAACTAATATATTGGGTCTAGTAGGTTTTTTTTTTTTTTAAAAAAAAAAACATTTATTCTGCTGAATTGTCCATTGGCAGCTCAGTCATCACAGGTCAGATTTTTATTCTAGTAGTTAGAGTACATGTTTCCCATTTTAGTGGATAATTTATTCATTTTAGTTGCTACCTTCTAAAGCGGTCATATACATATAGTTTCATTTCTTCCTTTCCAACCTGGGTACTTTTTATTTTGAATAGAACCTCTAGCACAACATAAGATAGACATTGTGAGTGCCCATCTGTTTTGCTCCTGATTTTAGAGGCAGAGTTAAGTCTTTTGCCTATAAAGATGCTATTAGCTATAGTTTTTCATAAAGGCTCTTTATCTTTATTTTTATTCCTAATTTTTCTTGAGGAGGATACATGCATCTATATTAATAGGGGATCTGTAGTTTTCCATTTTCTTTGTCTGGCACTGATATAAAGGTGATATACTCAAATAATGCATTAGGAGATATTCTTATCATGTCAATTTTGGGGTAAAGTTTATGAAAGATTGGCATTAATTCTTCTTTGAATGTTTGGTAGATTTTACCATTGAAGCCATCTGGGTCTGGACTTTCTCTGTGGGAAAACTTAAAAGTACTAAGTGGATTATTTTACTTGTTATATCACATTATAATGGCTCTTCCAGAGAGAAGAAATACTATGAGGCAAATGAGGAACGAGCAGTTTCTATGAGCTAGGGGGTATTTTTAAAGGAGAGGAAATGTCCAAAAAGTAATTATGTGTGCTTATAAGAGGAAAAGGGAGTAGAAGTGTCAGATTATTAGGAGATGTCCAAAGATGCTATAATGCGATTTTTGAGGATTTTTGAGGATATAAGCCAAGGAAGAAGGGCAGTTTGCCGAAGCTGGTAGTTAAAAAAATATATTCTCTCAAGAGTGCAGAAGAAATGTAGTCTTGTTGACATCTTGATTTAGCCTGGTGAGATCCATCCTGGATTTCTGAACTCCAGAACTGTCAGATAATAAATCTGTGCTGTTTTAAGCCACTAAATTTGACATCAAATTTTGGATTTATATACAGCCATTCTCTACTTTCTTTCCTTTGATTTATTTTAGAACCCACTGTAATCTAGGAAATATCTTCACCAGCCAAGTGAAAAACTTTCATCACATCACTGGGTGGACTTTTCCTTATCTTACCTGACATTTCTGCAGAAAGCATCATCTACATGCAGTTGGCTTCAAAACTGAAGACAGATCTCTTGCCTGAATTTCCTACTTTTGTGTGCATGTGCCTACAAGGCATGGATATTTTAGATATTTCAGTTTTCACAAGCGCAACATGCAAACATTACATCTTTAGTTCCACTACCCTCACCTATATGTTCCCACCAGTATTTTTAGGGTTCTTCATCCCAATAATTCCCCTATCATCCATTCTCTTTCTAAGACATAAATCTGGATATCAATCTTGATACCTCTCTTGCCTGACACAACTGTTTTATCACCAAGACAACTGGATGGATTCTGCTTCCTAAGTATACTTTTTAATGTGTCTACTTTTCTGCCTTCATTAATCCCTCTCTCTTCTGGATTACTGTAACAGTTATCTTTGAGGTCTTTCTACATTGTATGTATTCCACTGTCACTCTTTTTACTCATTTCAGCTACAATCATCTTTCTAAAACACACAGTTGGTCAACACTTGAGTCCCTTGTTTGCAGGATAGTGTCTGCTTACCTCTTTAGACTCTTTTCTTTTCACATTTTATTTTAGTTCCCTAAATAAATCATGGTCCATCTTTCCTTGTCTTTGTGTGTGCTCTTCCTGTGGCTGAAAAACTGTATTCCATTTCACTTTCATTATCTGTTTTAGGTCTATTCATCACTTGCAATTCAGGTTTACTGTCAACTCCCTGTGGAAATCTTTCCTGAACTATTTCTCCTCTATGCTCCCTTTCACCCTGCATTCCTACTTCTACTTCAGGATTATTCACCACACTATATTATCATTAGGTAAAATTCTCATCTGTTGGCCACCACTGCTATATTCTGGAGGAGTCCAGGAAAATCCTGGTTTCAGCTCTACTTACCACTTTGCAATTCTCTTTCTGGTTCAAGAAAAATGTTTACCTTGTATTGTGAAACCAGCTGGGTCTTTTGTTCTCTTTTCTTTTTTGTGTCATCTGTTACTGTTAAGTGTTTGGAGCAGAGAGGACGCACTAAAGCTTCTTGACTAGAAGTCAAAATCTCCATGTTTAGTAAGTTATGCTCCAAGTGATTCTTAGGCACATTAAAATTTTGTAACATCTGTACTCTTATTCTGCAGAGAAGAGCAAAACCATTTGCCTTGAATTATTCAACCTCAGATTCTCCATTACTATATCCTCATTTTCCATTTTCCCTGCCTTTGAAGTGTTTACTTATCTTTCCAGAGCAAATGTCCCAACTCTGCTCTTAATTCCATCACCTTTCCAGGCACCATCTACCTCTTGCCACTGATTAGTTCAGTTTCTATCTTTTATCTCTTCTCTTTCTAGCCTCTTCCATTTTACCTCAATCAAGACCATATTCCTAAAATATGTTAATACAAAAATCTCTCTTCCTCATTTGTTCAGTCATCCCCCACTATACTCTTCTTTGGGACCTCCTTTACCATAAATTTCCTAAAAGTTTAGTATGTATTACCAATCTCAAGTTTTTCACCACTTTATCTTTTTGTAAAATTGACTTATTCTCTTGACCAGCAGTTATTGTCCTTGATGATTCCCCCTTTTAAAAAAAAATATTGTTGCCTGGCTGTGTTAGATTACAAATGCTACTGTAACATATTACCAAAAGAGGAAGGAAAAGACAGAACAGTGAGTCAAGGGGAAGATGAAAGAGGAAGAATTCCTTCTGGAATGATAAGCACCAAGATCACTCTATATCTACTATACAGAAGACAGAATACTGTTATCTATTATGTAATATCAACATTTTTGTGTTATTTCAGAGTTTTACTATATTACAATTCTATATTTTTTTTATCTTACCTCATGTTACTGATCTTGGGAAATAATTTAAAATAGTTTCTATATATTAACATTATTAGGTACTTGCAGAATATTTTAGTTGAGTTTTTTGGTCTACTTAGAATGGCAGCATTTTAAAAAGGCTGCTATTGTAGCAATGAAATAGTGTGCTCCATTTTGACCTGAAATCAATACTGTACCTTTTGAAACACTAATTTGGAGTAAATCATGCCTGAAGTAACTGCAAGAGACAATCCCACCAAAGCACTTTAAAACATTACAACAGCTAGAAAGTTATTTGTTTCAAAATACATAAAGGTCACTGATAACATAGTCAAACATGATTTTAAAATTTTGGTCAGCATCCCAAATATATTTCTTGGGAAGTGTAGGTATTTACCACAGTGGTTTTCCCCTCTTACTTTTTTTTTTCTCTCTCTCTCTCTTTTTTTTTTGTATATTCAGGGTGGAAATATTTCGATACCCTTGTTAGCCTAATCTTAAAACTTAGAATGCAGACATTCAAAACAATTAAGACTGAATTACTTACAAGTTTTAAATACTAAAGCCTTCACTTTATCTTAGCCAAAAGGCTGAGAAATGATTGAATACTAAAGATTTAAAATTATATTGAGCTTCTGTATAATACTTTCAAATATTGAGTGGTGAACTGTTAAAACTGTATCCTTCAATATCTTTCTTCCTATCTTCTCTGCCTTCCACGACTGCCTTAAATTGTTAAGATACAGGGAAATTAAATCGAAAGGTCCCTTAAAGTTGGGTAAAACCTAGAATTTCAGCAACATGAAAAGCAGGAAATTCCAAAGTTAAATTTACTATAACCATTGGGACTTGGCAAAGTTGCAAGAATTTTAATATTTTCTGTGCCCATTTTTCTTGTAAGCATCAATAATACATTAAGACATAGTCACAAACCCTCAGGATTTTTAAATGTATTTTGGCATAATGCAGTAAGAATCTCAATCTTAAAAATCTTGATTTTTATCAATGCTCCAATGATGCTTCAAGTCATTTATTTTGTATCTCCTAAATAAATGGCATCTAGTGAAAAAGAAATCTGCCCTATATTCCATTATGAAATTATCATGTAAATACTCATTGGCCTCAGTGCTTTTCATACTTCTTATCCATAAAAGGAAATAAACTAAAAAAAGGATACATCTGCCACTAAGATACATACAATGTGCAATTTTCATAAAGCAAGTTGGTTTCAAATAGTCACAGTTGTATTTTTTGGGCTTGGTTGTCCTTATTCATCTCCCAGGTCACATTCATATATATCCAGTTTAATTCTACAAGTAGCTGCACATAAACTGAACAACACAGATGTACCTGCACATATGCACAAAATGGGTATTACAGGTGTACTAAGTATGGAGGGATCATTCCAAAGGTTCAGTCTATGAAGCATACACTTCAATCTGCTCAAAGGGATGATGGAGTTGTATTAATCCAGTAAGTCGTCCACTAGCATTCTGTGCACAAAATTGAAAATTCCAAATGCCTATGGGAATGCTAACCCAGTTTGTGATTGGTCCTCAGTTGTGTTACACTCTAACTGGGCTAATGGAACAAGGACATATTCTTACTTCATACTTAAGTGATTGTTTCAAGGTATAGGATTGTTGCTTATTCATAGGAAGTTATCGGAACAATTTTCAAGGACACTGAAACACTTCAGGGTTCCCCTGAGACTTTGCAAGAGCTTCATGTTTGGAATTCCTTTTCCATTTAATTGCTCAGAGCACCTATTTCATGTTGTTGTTGTTTTTGTAAAAGTCCAGTTTTTGTCTACAAACTTGAAACTGTAAATGATGAGGCTGAAAATGTTTACAACAGTTTTATACAAAGTAAAAGAATATATAGTAATGGGTATTTTTAAACCACTTATAAGCAAGCAGAAAGCAACTCTATTATCTCCACTGCCATTTTGTAATTTTCTCTTGGCCAATTCTTTCTTGACCCTAAAAAATATCAGGCAGTTACCACAGGTATTCCCATTTCTTTTTTGATGGGCAAAAATGTCCATTCAGTTCCAAGTGTCACATAACACTAATCTCTCATCAAGTTAATGCATTTTCTCACCAGTTTGAGACTACACTAGGCTTAGAAGCCTTTCGAAATGGAGGGGGCATGATTGCCCTTTATCTTCTTTCTATTCTTTTCTCACTAACTAGCAGTTGCTATGAACACTTTCAAGGTTACGGTGGGGGTGGGTGAGGACAGGTACTGAAAACAAAGTTCTTGGTTGGTGGGGGTGTTATCTCATGGACTTTTCCTTTTCAGTCTCTTTTCCTGGTACTTTTACATCTCCTGGACTTCTAAATGTTGATGTATTCTACGGTTAAGTTCTTGAATTCCTCCTTCAAATTTCTCCCTTTCTAATCAACATTATACATGATTTAGGAGCTTAGGTATAAGTGATCACACCACACCCACCATCAAGGCACCCATAGTCCTCCACCATAGTTCACTGTCAGATTTCTAGGGTTTGTTACCTGTTTTTTATTTATTATTATTATTTTTTAATTTTATATATTTTACATCATTTTTCATTTTGCACAATGTATGCATTTTCATCTTGATTATAGTCCCCACACAATTCCCACCCCCCTTATTTTGATCCTACTCCCTCCTCCCCCCTCTGTAGTGTGTCTGGTTTATAGTTGCTTGTTGATTTTGATTTTTACGACCCTTTCGTTTGTTTCTCTATATTCCATATAAGTGAAACTTTTTCCTTTGAAATTATTTTGCTTAGCATTATCCCTTCCAGTTCCATCTCCATCTAAATAGGTTCCACCTCCATGCCATTTGTTTGTCTCAAATGACAAGCTTATCATACACACACACACACGTATCTCATATATATACCTTTGGAATGATTCCTCCATACCCACACCTGTACAACCCATTTTGTGCATATGCACAAATATATATATATATATATATATGTACATATATATCAGACAACATATGAATATGATTATATAAATTTATTTAAATATAGATATATAGATATATTCTTATCTGAGTAGTATTCCAGTGTGTGTATATATTCCTCATTTTCTTAACCCAGTCCTCTGGCCTTGGGAATTTAGGTTGTTTCCCTAACTTGACTACTGAAAATAGTGCCGCAGACCTCCCTGGTGGCACAAGGGGTTAAGACGCAACCTGTGAAGCTGTCCATAGCCACTGCAGCACAAGTCTGATCCCCAGCCAGCTAGCCACTGGCGCAACTGACCTCTCCTGGCTTGCCAGCTGCTCCCCTCAGCAGTGTATTTCAGTCAATCTGCCTGTTCTGTTAACCACTCTGTCTCTGATGAATCCTCTCATCCTCCACACCTCTGGCCTGTACCCCAGTTATTGTATGCATAAATAAATCAATCTTCAAAAAAAATAGAAAACAGTGCCTCAATGAACATAGGAGAGCATATATCCATTTCAATTAATGTTTTTACATTCTCAGATACCTAGGAGTGGAACTGTGGATCACATGGCATATCTATTTTAATAGTTTTTAAAACCTCCATACTGTTTTCCATAGGGCCTGGACCAGTTTACATTCCTAACAGTTCCTTTTACTCTACATCCTTCACAAAATTTGTTGTTTCTGGTCTTTTTGATATGGGCCTTTCTCAAAGTGTTAGATGGTATTGCATTTCTCTGATAAGTGATAACAAACATTTTTTCATGTGTCTATTGGCCATCTTTTCATGTTGGGGAAGTGCCGCCTATTTAGCTCTTCTCACTTTTTGTTTGGGTTATTTTTTATTTTTCTGCTGAGTTGTATGAGCTCTTTGCTGGTCTTGAATTCAGTCTCTAGTCAGATATATAGTGTACTGGTTTTATTAACAGATATATATCTAGTCAGATATATAGTGTACTGGTTTTATTAACAGTTTCTTTAAATGTGCAGAGATTTTTTTTAGTTTGATGTGGTAGCAATAGTTTATATTATCTTTTGTTTTTCTTGCTACTGGAGATGAATCTACAGAAACATCTCTGAAATCTATATCATGTGGTGTTTTTCCAATATTTTTCTTCTGTATGTATTATGGATTCAAGTCTCATATCCAAGCCTTTTATGTCCATTGTGTGCTAACTTTTGTGAATGGTGTGAGACAGTTGTCTAGTTTCATTCTTTTGCATGTAGCTGTCCAGTTTTCCCAACACCATATACTGAAGAGACTTTGCTTTCTTCAAAGTATACTCAATCTCCTTTGTCATAGATTAACTGTCCATATAGGTGTGGATAGATTTCTGAGCTCTCATTTCTATTCCATTGGCCTATGTGTCTGTTTTTGTTCTAGTACCATAACTGTTTTAATTATTACATCTTCATAGTACACAATCCACAGCCTAGTGCGTAGTATACTGTCTCATATTCCCAATTATTTCTCTTCATCTATATTCAAGGTCTTTTGTGGTTCAATATAAATTTCAGGAAGGTTTGCTCTATTTCTTTGCAAAATGCCACTGAAACATGCATCTGTACACTACTTTAAGTAAGATGGTCATTTTCACTAAGCTAGTTCTTCCAACCCATGAGCAGGGCCAGTTGACCTCTTCATCTATGTCTTCTATTTCTTTTAGTCATGATTTAACATTTTCATTGTGTAGGTCCTTCACTACCTTGTTCACTCCTAGGTATTCTCTTTGATGCGATGGTAAGATTGTTTTCTTGATTTCTTCCTCTACTAGTTCATAGTTTACATAGAGGAACACAAACAAATTTGAAAATTAATTCTCTGTGTAAGGCTATTGTTTCTTTATTTTCTGTCTGGTTGATCTTTCCACCGGTGAAAGGGGGTGTTGAAATCCCTACCACTATTATATTGTTCCCAGTGTCTTTCAGATTTGATGTTACTTGCCTCATATTTTCTTTTTTAAAAAAAGATTTATTTTGTAGAAGAACTAGGGTGTAAGCCAGAGGTGCAGGGGGTGAGAAGATAGAGTGGGGAGCAGAAAATGCAGATTTACTGAAGTACACTGCTAAGGGGAGCAGCAGGCAAGAAGGGAGAGGTCTGCTGTACTACATGTGGGTTAGCTCCCTGGCCAGGGATAAAACTCAGGTTGTAGTGGTGACAGCACTGAGACTTAACTCCTAGGCCACCAGGGAAGCCCCTGCCTTATATATTTTCAAACGCCTACATTTGAGAATATATATTGTTGAGTGTTCTGTCTTTCTGACGTAGAGTTTCTTTAATCATTGTATAATATCCACCCCTGTCTCTTAATGACCTTTTTTAGCTGTAATATATTTTATCTGATATACTGTGGCTGTCCATGCAGTTTTTTGAGTCCCATTTATTTGTAGGATTGTTTAACAACCTTTTATTCTGAATCTATGTTTATCTTTGTAGCTCAGGTGGGTTTTTTGCAGATAGCAGAAAGTTGGGTTTTGTTTTCTGAGCCAGCAGTCACTGTTTGTCTTTTGATTAGTAACTTCAGTATATTTACATTCAGGGTGATCACTGATATATGAGGGTCTGCTACTGGTGTTTTGTCCTTAGTTTTCTGGTTCCACCTATTTCCCTGTTCAGTTTTTGTGAATGTTTTTCTTTTTGAGCATAGATGGAGAGTTCCTTTCAACATTTCTTGTAGGGTGGAATCTAGAGTTTTCAAACTCCTGCTTTTCTGGGAAGGTTGTTAATCCTCTCTTTCATCTGAAGAAGAGACTTGCAGGACACAGTATATTCTTGACTGGCAGCTTTTATCTTTGAGCATTTTGAATACACCACTCCCTTTTTTCCTTGCTCATAATGTTTCCTCAGACAAGTCAGATATAACTCTAATTAGGGTACCTTTATAGGCTATCTGCTCTTTTCTCCTAGAACCTCGACTACTCTTTTCTTGTCTTGAACTCTCGGACATTTCATGACTATGTGTCTTGGGGTAGGTCTCACTACATTTAAGTACCTAATGTTGGTTTAGCTTTATGAACTTCTATGTTTAGTTTGTTCTCTAGGTTTGGGAACTTTTCCTCTATTATGGCTTTGTGTAAATTCTCTGTTCCCTTCTCACTCTCTTCCCTTCTGGAATAACCATTATTCTTATACTTCCTTTCCTCATGGAAAGTTAGTTAACTCTTGAAGTGTTTCCTCATTTTTCCCTTTGCATTTCCCTTTCTTCTTCCAACTGTATTCTTTGAGCCTTACCTTCTTCAAGGTTATTGATTAGATCTTCAATTTGGTCTAGTCTGTTTCTATAGTTATCTCCCAATTTTTTTCTCCATTCTATTGATTTTTTTCATATCATGCATCTCTGCTATTTTCTTACTTAAAACTTCAATCCCTACTTTCTGTTCACTAATTGCATTTCTGAGGGCATTCACATGCTTTCTGAGTTTCTTGTATATCTTTAACGGGTTTTTCTGTGTTTTCCCATTTCTTTTAATTTCTTTATCATGGCAATTTTGAAATCTGTATCTGATAGGAAGAAAAGATCTTCCATGTTTTTGCAGTTCATTTCTGAATAGCTTTTCTCTTTTGGTGAATATTTCCTTGGAGACTCAAGGTGCTGTAGTGTATTTTTCTATCTACCCATTTTGCAGCTTTCAGTTTGCCATAGTATCCTTACAAACAACTTGAAGTGTGCATACCTTCCATATTTCAGGTAGTTTGCACTGTTTTTTAGTTTGTTTTTTTTTTTTTTAGCTTTGCTCTGCGACTTGTGTATCAGGTAGAACTGATCATCAGCTGCTGAGTCAGGGAGTGAGGGAAGGGCCTGTTAAGGGTCCAGTCACTGGACTGTGTGGGGGCTGGCTTGTGTCCATAAAACTGATGATAGCACTCCTCTCTGGTTTTCCAGAACTGTGTCTCTACAATCTGGACTCTCTGCTCTATAGGGTCAGCATAAGTCCAAAGGGGATACAAGGAGAGAGTGCAATCCAGAGCATAGGTCTCTTCACTGGGGAACACATCCAGTGTCTCCATCTCCACTGCACATAAGCCCTCAGTCAAAGGTGCACCTCCACACCATTCAGCTCTCCTCTGCCCAGGGCTGCCAGCCAAACACAGGAGCACAGTTCCAAGGTTTTAAGGTAGTCTTCCAGACTGGGCACAGTCTCTAGGAACCTCTCTCCAAATATCTTTTGTTACACGAAGTTGAATTTTCTGTGTCACTCTGGCATAATCAATACTGGTCTCTGATATCCAAGAGCTACTCTAGTTTCAGTCATGGGGCCCTCTGGGTCCAGTTCCCCTATGAAATACTTTCAAAGTATCCCCCTGGGAGCAAAGACATTTGAGACACTTCTTGGGTCCTCATCATAACCTTTTTTTGCCTCAGGTCTGATTCAAGCCTCAGCTTGAGGGATAGTTTCTTGCATGGTTCCACAATCCACTTTGAAGTGCCAATGTCACATCTCTAATACACAGTCTTTGCTTTCAGTCCGAAGAGTGTCTCAGAAGTTGCACAGGAGAATGCCAGTTGGGGCCTGCTTGCCCCCCCAACACGTACCATTAAAGGCCCACATGGTTCCCCACATTTTTATCCTTATAATCTTATCAATAGGCAGTCAGAATAAATCTTTTAAAATGAAGGTGAGAATATATCATTCCTCTTCTCAAAACATTCTCACCTTAAGACAGTAATGACTAAAGTCCAAACAAAAGTGCTTATCACAGTCTGCAAAGCTCCCCCACGTCCGGCCCCACACAGTATCTCTAAACCCACTGCTTACCAGTTTGTCTCTCTCCTTCTTGCCACTCACTTCCAGTCACACTTGCTTTTCTGAAGTGTTCTCCACACTTCAGATATGCCCTTGCTGGGGGCCACTGCATTTACTGGCCTCTGTTAGGAATTATTTCCCTTAGACAGCCATGGTGTTATCCTTATTCTCCTTCAGGTCTTTGTTCAAATATTACCAAGTTGGTGTTTTTCCCTTGCCACCTGCTTAACACTTCATATCTACACAAGTATTGTATAGGCTCTCCCAGATTTGTTTTTCTGATGACGTTTGTGACAAAATGTAGATTTTAGTTATTTAATTACTGCTCCCTTGTTTCTACTTGTTTCTATAATTACAAGCAAATTTTGTTTTAATCTGGTATGTTCACTATTCTATCCCTGAATCTAGATGCATACCAGAAATGCAAAAAAAAATTTTCTGAAAAAATGGTTGTGGCATCAAGAGTCTTCTGGCCATAGTAGGTTTAAAGTCTAATGCTTTATTGACATTTTGAGAAATCTCACAATGCTGAGGTCTCTCATATCTCACTGCTAATTCCTGTGATTCCTCCTCTATCTGTCCACTTGCAGTTCTTGTTCAGTACTAGGTTCCTCACAGTTTATTTCCAGACTAAGGCCACCCACCTTTCAGGAGTCCATGTCAGGACCACCTGACCATCTCCTTTCTTTGGGGTTCTCACCTGGCAGATGGGAGCTCATGTATCCTTTGTTTTTCAAACTCTGGAAATGCAGAAGTGAGACTTTCATACATAAGTTAGGCTGCACTTCTTATATATCCCTTTCCTTCACTCTACTGAGTTCACTGACAAGACTTTTCCCCAAAAGATATTCATTCCCTTTCTTACTTAATCTCTTCATGAAATCTCTCTTTTTACACATCCTGGAGGCGTGGAATGGACCGCTGAAGGCAGAAAAATTCTCTTTTTCTTTTCTCCCTCATCTTACTTCCATGGTTCAAAAGTTATACAAATGATAAAGACAGTAGTTACATGTAATAATCCTAAAAGAACACCACAATGACATTTCGGTTACTTTGTCAAAGAGGAGCAGATTCTAGAATACATTTTATTGGTGGCTTTCACACACTTTCTTGATTCCAGATAGAAATATTAATATTTGAATAACCACTACAAGTAGGTCAACACTGGTATGCAGGATTTACCTAAAATGTGACATTACACTCAGTGAAAAACAATCAAAGATGACATTCTTCCATCCTGAAATCTAGAAATAAAATATACAAAAAAAAATTTAAAACGTAAAATTTAAAACGTAAAATTTAAACGTAAAACGTAAAATCAATTTTGAATAAATGCCAGACTGTTCTAAAGAAAAAACTTCCTGTTTTTCTTTATTAATTCATTACGAAAAACAGCTTTTCTATCATGGTAAATTAAGGAAAAATATTCCATGTGTGAGGAAAAATGATGATAATCTAATTTGTAAATAGCTATATTCTATGAGTTTGTTAACCTGAATTAATTTTCTAAGCTTACAACTAAATATTCACAATATGGTTTTATTAAAGTATTGAAGAATTTTCTTCAGCAAACTTCAAATGGTTCCTATTACAATAATTTCAAGGTCCTAAAATCTGTTGGGCTTAGAACCTCACAGAGCAAGAAAGCAACCACTGATACATTTTTTTCCAAATATCATTGAAAGCACTTTCTTATATATATATTTTTTTACTTTCTTATATGTTTTCATGTTAAAAACGGAAGCTATTTATGTCTAAGCATAGAGCAAGATTTTTAGTGTTTGCTTATTTTTTGTTTCACTTGAAAAGCTGTATTTTAAAGATAAAATACAATATTGACTACAGTAGTATGCACACCCTTCCTTTTTGATTCATTGTGAGTAAGTAGTGATTCATACTTCATGTATAGTAGCTGCATAAAGGTAGAACAATCTGGAATTATGTTAATGATGCTGAGAGAATTTTCATGTAATCAAGAATGGCCAAATTTCCAATTGCACTCTAGGTAATAGCAGAGAAAATTAGAACAGCACTATAAGAGGAGCAGGAAGAATAAGAGGCGATAAGAAAGGTAGATCTAGAAAGATAATAGAGCTAAATTTATTAGTATCTTAGCAGCTCATTCCTTTCCCTTTGGAATTCTCTTGCAAACATGGCAACCCTGAGTTTCAATTTGAGAACATTTATTTTGGGAAGTTAAATAGCTTTATAATAATAATAACAAAAAATAATTATATATCATTACATGTAATTTCTCAAATTCTACTGATTAAAGAACCTTATCTCCATATCTATTGCCACATCCTTGAAAATAAGTTACATTACTTTTAAATTTAAGATGAAAGGAATTTTAGGGCAGTGAAAATACACTGTATGATGTTATAATGATGAATACATGTCACTATGTTTGCCCAAGCCCACAGAATGTGAAACACCAAAAGCGAAGTCTCAGGTGAATGAAACATTGGGTGATTATGGGTGATTATGATGATTCAATGTAGTTCCTCAATGTAACAAAATTCAGTTGGTAGACAGTATCGATAATGGAGGAAGTTATTCATGTGAGGGCAAGAGATATATGGAAAATCTCTGTAACTTCCTCTCAATTTTGCTATAAGTCTGATACTGGTCTAAAAAATTAAAGTCATTTTCCAAAAGTTAACATGAACTCTGTTCTGATCGATATTTTCAGGAATAGAATGCAAACAATCACAGTTCTGGTGCACTAATTATGTTTTTCTTCTTAAAACATTTTAATAGATTGTAACTATTAAAACTTGCTTTTCCAAGTTCTACCTAAAATCATCTAGGCAGACACTAAGAAAACTGCAGTTAAATTAGGTAGATGGTAGACAATTTAAAATAGGCAAGAATGACAATAATAATGGGAATCAAGAATAGGGGATGGCAAAATATCACCCATTCCCTGTTTTTCTAAGTAAAGTTTTATTAGAACACAACTAAACTCATTCATTTCTGTATTTACTGTCTGGCTGCTTACATGCTACAGTGGTAGAGTAGCATATTTGCAACAAAGAGCAACTTCCGTATCAGAAAATATTTATTATTTGGCTCTTAACAGAAAAAGTTTATCAACCCCTGATTTAAAAGGGTTTGGAACATTCAGCACATTACAAGGGTCTCAACTTGTTATCTTCAATTTAAAGAAATGACACTGGAAAAGCACAGTATTTGGATGAGGTTATGCCACCATGAAAGTTCAGGATACCATTTGGGAAGCCTCCCTCGAATGGAGGATTTGAAAATGAACGTCGACATAAAAATTTTAATAAAGTGAGAAGCCAAGGATAGATCACTTTTACACTCTTCTCAAGCCATGCTTGAGAATACAAACTATCAAATAATACTGATTTTTCTGAGCTAGAGGTCTTTACTATAACCCTTAATACATATGTGAACAAAATGAAAAGCTGTTTTCTCCTGTGTGAGAAAACTGCTATGAACTCTATCACAAATGAGAGAAAGAAGTTTTGACATCTAGTCATATGGTTGTGGTAGCCTGTCCAAGAGTTTGGAAGAGGAAACCTATTATGTTTCATATTAGCATCAGCTATATCTAGTTAAATCAAGCCATACTAAATTTAGTATGATGGCATACAGCTGTTGGGAAAGAGTACCCATACTGTCTCCACCAGTCAGACGAATTTTAGCCATGCTTGAGAATACAAACCCACAACTCAGCCCTGCATTTGTTCTATGTGTACTACTGCTAGATTAGAACAAAAATATATCTGAGACAGCCTTCATAATTAAACTGGAAAAGTCATGCTAATATGTCACATATAAAACCACAACCCACTAGGAAAACCAAAGCTGATGTGAAAAACAGCAACATATCTATCCATGGGATGACATGAAAAGAAACTTGCTCATTCTATAAATTTATTTGGTATCAGTTTTGTGCTTGCTAAAATAGGACTACCTAAAACAGTTGTTCTTGAGAAATAAGCAAAACAGGTATTTTGACAGCAAAGCAGATGTCCACAGTTAAAAATTTCCAAATCTTAAAATCTAATTCACTGTACTAAAATCTAGCAAAAGCAAAGTATAGATGAGAAAGAAAGATAACTGGTTGTGAACATTTCTTATATATTGAATTATACAATATGTGGTAGTTTGAAACTAGTTTTTTCACTTAGCATTGTGTTTTGAAGATGCATCACTGGTATAGCAAGTATCTACAATTCATTTCTTTTCATGGACACATAAAATACCACTGCATCTATACACCACATTTGTATTCATTCATTCATTGATGGGAATTTGGATTTCTTCCTCTTGTTGGTTATTATTAATAATTCTACTGTTTGGTTATTATTAATAATACTACTGTGAACCTTTACATACACATTTTTGTGTAGACATATTTTTATTTCTCTTGGACAAATGCCTAGAATACAACTGCTGAACTATATGGATATTCTCTTTCACTTTCAAGGAACTGCATACTCATTTCCAGAGTGACTACACCTTCTCACCAGCAATGTTTGAGCTCAATTTTCCTCACATCCTCATCAATACTTGTTACTTGATTATTATTCTGACTGTCATCATCCAAGTGGGTATGAAGTTATGTATCATTATGGTTTTTATTTTTCTAATGACAATTACAAAAAAAAAGGTAACTCAAACATTATCTCATCTTTGGTTTTTTATATCTTTACTATATAGAAGCACCCAAAATAAATTAGCAGGCTGTAAAAATTTTCACCAGTCCTTTAGGCGTTATTCAGTGCCAGGGTAGTAAATAAAGTCCATAAAAGTCAGTAAGTGACACTTGCAAGAAAAGCAGTCCTGGATCTAGGACTTTCAAGTTTTGTTTCATTTCTGCTTGATTTCAACAGGATATTTCTTTAGAGTAGACTAATTTCCTTCAGGCACTGAGCCATGTTAATTTGTGAGATAGTGTTCTCGCTAGCTCACTCTTGCTCTCTGTCTCTTTCTCTCTCATTTGAAAGAAGCTAAAGCTAAATATGGAGAATATTACAAAACTGGCATTTTATTACCTTCATTTGGTGTGAATTACTGCTTATCCATTTCCACTATGAAGAAGTGGAATTAATGGATAATCTAAAATGAAGATACATATTTTCTTAATGACAAGGTTAATATATATTTTCTTAATGACAAAGTTCAAAACATTCATCTAGTCCTTTCATTCCAGGATAGAATAGATTTTTCTATCATTAACATATACCCAATTTTATGTCTCTGAGAAGGATGTTTTGGAGGCTCTTAGTTTTTCCAGAGATCTTCAGCAGAGATTGAACTGCAAGAATCATGTAAATTACTTTACCATACTTTTCCACATTTTAAAAAAGGATTTAAATATAAATAGTACTGGGGAAACAACATTGATTCTCGCCACTTGGGAAATTTCTCTAAATCCACTAAAACGCAATTTCCTGACCATTGTGTTATGCTAAATAAATCAAGTGCTCTGGGTCTCAAATGTCCATTTCTGCAATTTGTGTGGAACTTGGGTTGGGGCTTGTAAAAACAGGTTAAGACCAGTCAAGAATTAATGGATAATCTTAAATCCCAGTTCCGTGTTTCCTCATCATTATGATGGATGAATCTGAATTTACTTATTGTCCATTAATACTTTTATCAGAATAGGCAAATATATGCTCTACTAGATGAACTTTGTTTAGGATTCAAAGAGTCATTTATAGAAAACTGAAATGTGAAATACTGCTGTTAGTTGACCAGTACTGTCAAGGTACTGTCCAAGTTACCTAGTGCATGTGTTTTGGTAGTGGAAATCATTTGTGGGAAGAAATGAAGAATTTAGATTCATCCATTGTGATAGATATGCCAGGAAGTGATATGTGCTAATTTTGCCTTTTATGCCAGCTCTGGGCTCCATGGCTGCCTTGGGCTCACTTTCTTGGATGTGACATGTTGTGTCAAAGTCAAGCCTCAAAACCCCACTATTGGTCTGACACAGTTAAGAATTCATAACTTCAACTGTGGACATGCTTCATGATTTAGTCATTCATGATCATATATAGGTTTGGCAATTACAAAATGATCTTATAAAAGCCATCATTTCTTGATCATCTGTGTAGATAGGATAAATTCTTGGAATTAAAATTCATGGGTTAAATACTATGTACATTTGTAATTTTCGTAGCTAGTTCTAAATTGCCCTCTAAGAAATATTATCCATTCTATACTTTTGTCAGGACTTAAGAGAATGTCTATTTATCAAAACCATCACAGTTTTCTACTATAATTTTGTTTCATCAAAATTTAGACTCATAGTTTTTTTTTTCACATTCTTATTCTAAACAGATAAGCATGTGTTGGCATATTTAATAGTTACTGGTATTTCCCTTGTGGTCAACAATCAATTCAAATCCTTGAAAACTTTTCTGGGAATTTCCTTTTTGATTCATAGAATTTCTTTATATATTGAAAATTTGTATTTGTGTTATGAATTGCAAATGTTTCTCCCAGCTTATCATTGCCTGTTGGTCTTACTTGTAGAGGATTTTACTTTTATTACCATCCAATTTTTCTTTTATGTAGCTGCATTTACCAATCTGATTCTGTGTCACTAGTTTGGAGTTAGAGACTGTTTCTAGTGTTTACAATTTCCTCACTGAACCTCTGCTTCAACATGCAGTTTTCCTTTTGGAAAGTAGTCAATTTATTTATTATTTATTTTAAAGTTAATAAACTTTTGGTAATACGAGTAAAATCAAGTACTTTCAGTTTAGTACAGAAGTTTATTTTCCATAGTTTATCAAAGCAAGCAGAGTTGGAACAGCAGCTAAAATACTGTGCCAACAAGTTTCATGAGAATAAATACATCAATTTATTGTCACAAATCCTAAACAACAAAATGGTAATGGAACAAAGCTGGAGACTCTTCAGAATAAGTTGTAAACAGCTACCTGACATATAAAGACCAACAGGGAAACCCTCCAATACAATGAAGCTATTTTCTTCCTTTCCATTTAATCTTGGAAAGAATAACTATCTCGGAATGTTAAAGAAGGTATAGTCTGGAAGGTCAGAGAGTTCATGCAAGGACAACTGGTACATACTTGTGCTTTGATCCAAGTGGGCTGAAATTCAAAATAACATACTTTATTTTGAAAAAGGGAAATGCTGGACAGTCTTCTGATACACCACTTCCTATTATACTGATTTCTTATGCTTCCCTTCTTTATTTGGATTAATGGATATTTAAATTACTGAATCTTCTAATAGAGTAAGCAACTTTTCTTTGGATGTGAAGAAATAGGTTAGCTTAACAAAGAATCATTTGCTCACTGTATGACAGAATTAGGAAAAGATTTTGTAACCAAACTGCTCTGGGAGAAATAAGTCGCGATTCACCAAAGCATGAGAGGTTTTATGGAATCTGAGACCTTAACTGAGGAAATGCAGAAAATAATGAGAGAGAGAAAAGAGAGAAGGGGGAAGAAGACAGGGAAGGGTTGAAAAAAAGAAAAATAATATCCCTTTCTGTTGGACTCTGACTTATAGCTTAGATAGTAGTCTATAGCTGAACATGAGAAAAAAAATCACATGGGAGAATCCACCAAATATAATGTAAAACAAGTCTCAATGATAGATATTGAATCAGATATTTCAAGCATTAAACTAAGAGATAAATGCCTCCCTCGCCATTTTATTTATTTTCATTTAGTAAAACCCATATATAATCAAACTTAAATTTTCAGCAGATTAAACCTCAAAGGATAATATTTTGGCTAATAACATATTCCAATGAAAAAGGTCATTCTACAAGAATTAAAAGCCATTTCATTCTTTTAGATAGAGAATGAAGGCCCTGACCTCAGAACCACTACCACTAGGTGAAACAGAGATCTGAAAATGCCAAACTGTATTTATTAATGTTTATGTTCTAGCTCTCTGAATGGCAACCAGAGCAAATTAAAATTATTAAGAAAAAATTCAAATGTCAGACAAAGGAAAAAGTCCCATGAGGAATCTCACTGGCCCCTTTCCAAATCCAGTTTTAACTCTGGCCCCACATTTTATCTTCCTTTGGACATTCATCCCAGTTCAAAGAAGTTAACTTCTTGTATACCCTACTCTCTACTAAGCAACACATATTTTTAGGAGCCTACATTACATCAGGAACTGCTCCTGATTCTGGGATACAGTATAAAACAAAGAAAGGGTTTTATCCTCAAGGATATTATTCAAGCATTGGAGTGAGATGGTCAACAAAAAACACAAAACTCACAACACAATTTGAAAAGTTAATAAGCAAACTTTTTAGTTTCTTGTGTTACCACCATTTCCCCAATTATTGGAATCCAAAATGCTGGCATTTTCCTTATTTTGGGGGGATATATCTAGTAATTTTTAGAGTAAAAAAGACTTTTTTATAGAATTTTCTGTATGAACAGAAATATGAAATGTGTTATAACAGAAAAGAAGGGTATCATTTTAAAGCAAATTTTCCAAAACTACTATATTTTATATTCACATTATAATACACATAAAAAATTAAAATATCTGAACTTTGATAGCTGGTCAAAAGTAATTGTCTTGGTTATATTTTTACTTAGAGGAAATACTAACTTTAAATTAATGGCCACATTTTTACAATGACACTACATAAACTTTATATAAAACATCTATAATTCAAAACCTGCCACTAAGTATAGCAATAGTTTATAGTCTTTCCAGATACAGTATGTTACCAATTACAATAAATAATTTTATATATGTAAATAATACCTGACCTTTTACATATAGGAATGATATTACCTAAAGAAAACTGACAATGATGACATTTAAGACATCAAAATAAATAAGACTAACACACAAAGTAAAGCCTCCATATAACATTTAGTTTTCAAATTCTGATTAGAATTTCTTCCACTTCTTCCATTTCTGCTGTTCCTCCCCAATCCCAAATATTAAATACATACTTCCTTCTGGGCAATGGTTAAACAGATTTGGCTGCCTAGGCAGGAAGTAAGGAAAGAGATGACTGGATTCAGGGCTTTGGGTGGTGCCTACATTATTACATCAATAGCCCCTTTCCGAAAGAACATAGACAAGTACAAATAAAGAGTTGCACTGTCTTTCTCCAACTCTTGGCTCTATATGTTGTTTTGAAAAATTTGATGTAGAAAAGGCTCATTCTATTTTCAACTAATGTATTTCAAAAAGAAATACATTCTTGAGGATTAATGGAAATGTCACAACCACTCTAATTAGTGAATGGTTGTGCCTTCTCACCTATAATCAAACACTGTCTTTGTTCTTAAGTTCACCACCTTTCGATCTAGTTTGGAAATAATTCCGGAAGTTAAAAGTGAAGGGAAATGACAAAAAGCTGACCAAGAGAACCAACCCAAACAAAGCCAGGAGGAAAAATACACAAAATAGAAAGGAGACAGCTGCACAACTCAGAATTTCTGCAGATCCTTGACAATCTGGTTCAATGCCTATGCTAACTCAGATAATTCTGACATTTCTTCTCATCTCCCAAGTAGTTTTCTTAACATTTTCAACACAGCAGACTTTGGTTATTAATGATGCATTTATGCAACATAATCTCCTTTAGACATATTGTCAAATTTTCAGACAGAATTTAAATGGCCCTTAAAATAATGAATTTAATGCCTTTTCTTGAATTTCATAATAATGAAAAATTTTTGACCACAAGTAACTATAGCTAGTGTATTCTATTTGAAGAACGCTAGTGGAATTAGCATTTCACTATTATAATCCAAAACTCATATCCCAGAAAATTAATTTTTAATATATTTTTATTTGAGTAAGCTAATTTTTCACAGAATATCTATTGTGGTAATTGCCAAATTTTCCCCGAGTCAATTATGCTTTCAAAAAATTTGATTGTCAAGCAACAGTAGTTAATACAAAAACTAAAATATTTGTTTTGTAATATATGACATAGTGTCAACTTCTAACATCATTTTACACTGACGTATTTCACTTGAACTTTTCTTTACCCAATTTTTATCTTTGATATAATTTGTAAATGAAATGGGAAACTACTTTATTAAGGGAGAATATAAATGGCTGGATCACACCCATTATTGCTGCAATGTAGAAATGGAAATAACAAGTTGATGCAAAATGCTCATTGTCTCTTTTTCCAAATCAAATCCATTAAATAAACACAACAATACAAAACTCCTTTAAGGTTACACCTCAGTTTCATACTGAAATAAGGAATTATAACTGCGATTAAAATTCTTAAAAATTCAAAATGAAGTCATGTTTTTCTTGGATTCAGAGTCAACAATTAGATGTGTGCTCAGAGTAGACACTCACCTTCACATTTCTGAGTAGTTTCACTCTGCTTGTGACCCGCAGGACATTTGCATTCAAAGGAGCCCACTGTATTGATGCAGTTTCCTCCCTGACATATTCCAGGAATAGCCTGGCATTCATCAACATCTGCAAAAAGAAAGCATTTTGAACATAGAATTCACTAGTTTTCAGAATATCTCTATATATTTCTTTAATGTGGAGAAGAAATTTAATTGTTCTCAACAGAATGTTGTGTGGGGAGTCTGTAATACCTTGTATGTGTGTATTTTAATTTATGTAATGGTACATATTATGGATCTCATTTTGTTTCCTGAAGTTTTCTTTTGGAATTTTATTTTTTAAATCTTCCCATATTTTTATGTGGAGAACCAATTTCTAGCTTTGATTTACTATAGATATTTCCTAGTGTGCTCACTGTCCTTGTGATGAATGATAAAATGAATGTCCTTACTGTATTCTTTATGGAGTGAGTAACAATGAACTTTGGGGACTCATACAGACTCATTATCCCTTTGCTTCAGAATCAGAGCATAACTACCAGAATACAAGGTAAATATACACCCCATATGAATAAATACTACCTGATGGTTCTTCAGAAAGCCTACAGCAGTTCATACTACAGCAATCACCACACCTATGAGCAGGCCACACAATTCTACTGTTGATGATAAGTCTTGTGTTTTCTCTCCCCTACCAATATCTAACTATGCAATGTTCTAATTTTCCTTAGTATAAAATTTATAATTTTTTGGCTTCTTTAATTAACCATTAGACTTGCTGGATTTTAGATTTCCTCATCTGAAATTTGAGAACTATACCGTAAGTATTTTTATATTGAGGTTGTAGTCTCTTATTTTAAGTTTGAAACCTCTTATGATTTAGACACAGCAACTGTCTTCTTCATCCTACAAGTCGTCTATTAATTTTCATCCATTAGGCACAAAAATCTTTAATATTGACAAGATGATTAAAGAAATCATAATAAATAATTTCAAACAAATCAAAGTTGATAGGCTATAAGAAATGCTAAAGGAAGTACTTCAGGAAAAATAAAATGACCATCACTAATAAATGATTAATATCAGCCAAATAATATTCTCTAAATACAACAGTTAAACTAGAACTTAATAATACAACACATCTGGAATAGCCACAAATGTACGGAATTTAAATGGTAATCTCTGAAATAATTCATGGGTCAAAGAAAAAATCACAATGAAAATCAGAACTTATTTTGAATGAGAAGAACATGAAGGCACAACCTATCTCCAAACCTGGGCAACGCAGTTAAAAACAGTACACAGTTGGAAAATGAAGTGACAAAATGTTTATTTTACAAAAAGAAAAAGGCCCAAAATTGGGGATATAAATTTCCATATTAAGAAATTTAGAGATGCGCAAATTAAGCCTAATGTAAACAGGAATGAGAAAATAATGATGATAAAAAGAAGAAATGTCAAACAGCAGAGATAATTAATATAAGTACAAAACCTGTTCCATGAACATATAAAGTTGATAGATCTGTGTGTCAAGGCTAATGGAGATAAAAATAAATGAAATAATCAGCATTAAGAGTAAGAGTGTGTGGGCCTCCCCAGTGGCGCAGCGGTTGAGCGCTGGGCTGTGAAGCTGCCCGCAGCCTCTGCAGCGCTGGTTCCATCCCCGGCTACTGGCGAGGGTACCACATGGTGCGCAAACCTCTCCTACCGCACCCGCTGCTCCCCTCAGCAGTGTACTTCATCGTTCTGCCTGTTCTGTTCCCCACTCTGGCTCTGGTGAATTCTCTCACCCTCCCGAGCTTCTGACTGTACCCAGTGCTTGTATAAATAAATAAATAAATCTTACAAAAAAAAAAAAAGTAAGAGTGCAGGCCTCCTCGGTGGCGCAGGGGGTTGAGTGCAGTGCTGTGAAGCTGTCTGCAGCCTCTGCAGCTTGGGTTTGATTCTCTGCCAGCTGACAAGAATCACACATGGTGCCGCAGACCTCTCCTGTCTTGCCTGCTGCTCCCCTCAGCAGTGTATTTCAGTAGAGTTACCTGTTCTGCTCCCTGCTCTGTCTCTGGTGAATTCTCTCAACCTCTCGTGCTTCTGACCTGTACCCCAGATCTTGTATAAAAATAAATCTTAAAAAAAAAAAGGAGAATAAGAGTGGGCACATCACTATAAATCCTATGGGATTAAAAGGAATAATGTGAACAACTTTATGGCACTACATTAGACAATGAAGACAAAATGCACAAATTCCTTAGAAATAAAATGCCAAGTTGTTCTCAGTAACAGAAAACATCTGTTAAAAACTTAATACATATTTAAAAAATCTTTGCACAAGGAAAATTTCAGGCATAGGTGGTTGTGCCATTGAATGTTCTTCATTTAAGCAATAAATTTAATAGCTGTACACAGACTCTGAGAAGAGAAGAGGGGACACTGTCTTGACACCAAAGTCAAAAACATTATGAGCAAGTTTACATTAGAATAGTATCCTTTTGGAATAGACACATAACATTTCTTAGCAGATACAGAAAGGTTACTACATTATAATCAAGGGAGGTTTATCCCAGGAATTTAAGATTTCAATATTCAAAAATCAACACAATTTCACCATATTAACAATTAATGAAGGCAAACATATGTCCATTTTGAAGCTGTAGAAAAAGCAAGTGACAAAATTTCACACTCATTCATGATTTTTAAAGTATCAGTAAACCAGAGAGAGATCAACATGGTGGCGGGGAAATGCTGCAAGTAAGTCCTTCTATAAAAAATGTTAGTAGGGAGGAAAAGTGGCAGGTCCCTGCGAAAACCAGGACATGGAAGATAAGGCAACTCTGGCAAACTGCCTAAAGAGGAAAGTTGCCATAAAAGAGGACAAAAAGAGATGAAAGCTCAGAACCCTGCTACCCTCCCCCACCCACAAAACCGGTACACTCCCGACCAACAGAAAGAAAACAACAACAGGAACAAACTACAGATCAAGTGGGACTGTGAACGGAAAGGCAATATTGCAGGCACCGCATCCTGCAAACGGGAACTATGGAGAACCTGGCGGGAATCGCCATGGAGGTGAGCGAACAGATCTGGGAGGAAAATAAGAACTCCATGGAGGGACCTACAAATAGCCCAAGGCCAGCCAGTAAGCTTGTGTGGAAAGCATGATTGCGATCAAAAGCATACGTAGCGCAGCTACCCAGGTCCCTGTGCCCGCAACCTAGGTTCCTGCAGAGACATGTGAATAACCCTCACTGAGTAATCAAAAACCAGGTGCTCCAGCAGGGAGTGGGGTGCAAAAGGTGCCACTTCTGAGGAAAATGAACTGGGCTACCACCCTTGTCCTGGAACTGAGATCTGGGGCGCAAAATTCTGTGAGTGGGAACCCCATGATGCAGCACAGGGCAAACACAGCACCCCACACTGTTGAGCCATTCCACACCACCCCCACTCAGTTTCACAGAGACCCACGGGAAAAAAAGCACAGTTCTGGAAGGATACTAGGAAAGATCTCTGGTGCCACCTAGTGATCACAACAAAATCAGCAACTTCCTAATAGTTGGAAGCCAGGGTTTCCAAAACCACCCTCAGGCTCTGAGAGGGGGTGGGGTAAGAAGGGAGTAAATGCAAACAGGGGTAAGAAGGGAAACAAAGCGTGGAGCAAGACCCCATTCTGGAACTGAGAGACAGGCACAGGATTCAGGGCATGGGACATGCCCTAACAGTGGGCACTGAGATCAAGAACTAGAGCGCAGAATTCAGGGCGTGGGATCCACACAGCAGAGCGCACAACACCAGGTGAACAGGGGGCAGACAGAGCACCCAGTGTGAGCAATAGCCCCTATGTCAAGGTGCTTCCTACCCTCATTGGTTTTTCAGAGAACACTAGGGAAAAAGCTCAGGTCAGCAAGTACAGGTCTCTAGTGCCACCTAGTGATCAGGGCAAAATCACCAACTAACTGATTCCCTGCTGGAACTGAGTAAATATGGAGGGAGGGAACTGTAAGAGACAGTGCCCATCAACACAGCCAGAGCATCAACACCCTGGTGGAGTATTGGTCTTCCAGTGCTGGTCTCAGTCTGGTAAACAGTTTTTGACACCCCTGAAGGAACAATCCAAAGAGATGCCCACCAACACCAGTGGCAAAACGTCCCAATGCATAGAACAAATTAGAAAGCAAACAGCAGGGAGAAGGAAAAATACAAATAACCAAGCAAGCCGTCAGGAGAAGGCCACACCACAAAAAGAAAATCAGTCACCAGAACTCAACAGCAATGACATGGAAGAACTTCTATTCCTGTCGGATAGAGAATTAATAATCATCATGATAAAAAGGTATAATGAGATGAGACAAACAATCAATGAACTGAAGAAAGAAAATGAGACCTTAAGAAAAGAAATAAAAGAAAAGGAGGAGACTAACAGGAGGAGACTAAACCGAGGAAATGGAGGAACAGATCTGTACTCTTGAAGACGCAGTAATAAAAAGAACCAAAAGAGAAAAATAAGAAATAAAAAAAAAAACTAAGAGAAAAAGAAGTACAAAGGAAGAAGGATGAGAGTACCCTTCGACAATTATCAGACTCCATGAAGAAAGGAAATATAAGAGTTATAGGCATTTCAGAAGGTGAGGAGAGAGACGAAGGATCCGAGATATCATTCAAGGAGATAATTGAAGAAAACTTCCCAAACATGAAAAAGGAGACAACTATAGACATACAAGAAGTGAGAAGAACACCCAATTACCACAATGAAAAGAAAACTTCAGCAAGACACATAACAGTAAAGCTTCCAAGAGTCCAAGACAAAGAAAAAATGAAACTGGCAAGGGGGGAAGAAATAGATAACTTCTAAGGGAAAAATCAATCAGGTTAATCTCAGACTTCTCTGAAGAAACACTATGAGCAAGAAGAGAATGGAGTAATGTAATTCAACAAACTTCAAGACAGAAAATGCCAACCAAAAATACTTTACCCTGCAAAGCTCTCCTTCCTCTATGAAGAAAAAATATGGACCTTCTCAGACAAACAGAAACTCCAGAAATTCATTACAACTAAACCACTACTCCAAAAAATTCTGCAAGAAGTCCTAAAGCCAAAACCAGCAGAGGAATGATCAAGAAGAACAGAATAAAATGAGGAATAAAATCACAAAAAAGACAAACAAAATGGCAAATACAAATGCCAACATATCAATATAAACTCTAAATGTAAATGGATTTAACTCATCAATAAAAAGATACAGAGGAGCATGCTGGGTTAAAAAACAAAATCCATCCTCTGCTGTCTCCAGGAAACATTTAACCACAAAAGATAAACACAGACTGAAAGTAAAAGGTTGGAAAACAATCCTACAAGCAAATGGACCAAAAAAGATGGCAGGAACAGCTATACTTTTATCAGATGAAATAGACTTCAAATTAAAAAAGGTAAAAAGAGACATAGACGGACACTACATTATGATCAAGGGGACAATACATCAAGAAGATATAACATTCATCAACATATACTCACCAAATGAAGGCGCACCAAAATATATTAGACTGTTATTATCAGCTCTGAAAATAGACATTAAAGAAAATACATATATAGTGGGAGACTTTAAAACTCCACTTTCACCAATGGACAGATCAACAAGACAAAAAATAAACAAAGACACTAGAGCCCTAAATAAAGATTTAGAACCCATGGATTTAACAGACATCTATAGGACACTGCACCCAAAAAATTCTGAGTACACATTTTTCTCGTGCATGGATCATTCTCCAGAATTGATCACTTACTGGGCCATGAGACAAACATCAACAGATACATGAAGATCAAAATCATTCCAACTATCTTCTCTGATCATAAAGGCATCAAGCTAAAAATAAACCATGAAAAGAAAACAAGGAACCCTCCCACTTCAGGGAGATTGAAATCCACACTACTGGAAGACCACTGGACTAATGAGGAGATCAAAGACGACTTTAAAAAATACTTTGAGTTGAGCGAGAAGGAGGATACCACTTTCGAGAATGTATGGGATGCAGCAAAAGCAGTAATAAGAGGAAAATATATAGCAATATAGGCTCAAATCAACAAACAAGAAACAACTCAAAGAAACAACCTAATCGCACATCTCAAAGAGCTAAAAAAAGAACAACAACAAAAAAAAAACCCTAAAGCCAGTAGAAGAAAGGAAATAATAAAAATCAAAGCAGAAATAAATGAATTAGAAATTTAAAAAAAGAATCCAAAAGATCAATGAAACCAAAAGTTGATTCTTTGAAAAAGTGAACAAAATAGACAAACCTCTAGCCAGGCTCACAAAGAAAAAAACAGGAGAAAACACATATAAATAGGATCATAAATGAAAGAGGAAAAATCACAACAGATTAAGCAGAAATCGAAAGAATGATCAGAGATTACTATGAACACTTACATGCAAACAAATTGAACAACCTAGAAGAGATGGACAAATTCCTAGAATGATATAATCATCCATAGCTGGACAAAGAAGAAATAGAACAACTAAACAGACTGATTACAAGCAGCAAAATTGAGGCAATAATCAAAGCACTCCCCCAAAACAAATCCCAGGCCCAGACGGCTTCACAAATGAATTCTACCAAATGTTCAGCAGTGAATTAGTGCCTATCCTACACAAACTCTTTCAAAAAATTGAAAAAGAAGGAATACTACCAAATATACTCTATGAAGCCAACATTACACTAATACCAAAACCAAAGACAGCACAAAAAAAGAAAATTACAGGCCAATCTTCCTAATGAACACTGATGCAAAAATTCTCAACAAAATCCTTGCCAACAGAATCCAACAATGCATCAAAGGAATAATATACCACGATCAAGTGGGATTCACCCACATGGTCCAACATACGAAAACCGATTAGTGTAATTCAACACATCAAAAGAAAAATTAAAACCATATGATCATATCAGTAGATTCTGACAAAGCATCTGACAAAGTCCAACATCCATTTATGATGAAGGCCCTTGAAATTCTCAGGATAGAAGGAACATACCTTAACATGATTAAAGCCATATATGACACACCCACCACCAATATTATTCTCAATGGCAAAAAGCTGAAGGTCTTTCCTTTAAGATAGGGAAAAAGACAAGGATGTCCTCTCTCACCACTCTCTTCAATATAATACTGGAGGTCCTAGCCAGGGCAATAAGACAAGAGAAAGACATACAAGGAATCCAGATAGGGAAAGAAGAAGTAAAACTATCACTATTTGCAGATGATACGATAATATACATAGCAAACCCTACAAACTCCACAGAAAAACTACTCAAAATAATCAACCAGTTCAGTCAAACAGCAGGATACAAAATCAATACATAAAAATCAGTAGCCTCCCTATACACAATCAATCTGAAGAAGAAGAAATCAAGAAAACCATTCCTCTTATAAATGAAACAAAAAATCAAATACTTGGAAATAAATTTAACAAAAGAGGTGAAAGACCTATACAAAGAAAATTATAGGTCTCACTCATAGCAGGAATCTAGAAAACTTAAATAAGGGACCAGGAAAGTGAATAACTATAAGAAAGTGAAAATCAAAATCAACAAAAAATTATGAACCAGAGACACTCTATGGGGGCTGGGGGGGTGGGGGACGGGGAGGGGAGGGATTGGGGTCAAAATAAGGGGGTTGCAATTGTATGGGGACTATAAAAATAAAATTTATTTTAAAAAAAAGAAAATTATAAAACACTGTTAAAAGAAATAGAAGACACAAAGAAATGGAAAGACATCCCCTGTTCATGGATTGGAAGAATTAACATTATTTAAATAGCTATCCTACAAAAAGCAATATACAGATTTAACGCTATCCCAATAAAAATCTCAATGACATTCTTCAAAGAAATAGAAAAATAATGATGAAATTCATATGCAACCACAAAAAACCATGAAAAGTCAAAGCTCTCCTGAAAAAAAAAGAAGGGAATGGAGGTATCACACTTCCAAACATCAAGCTATACTACAAAGCCATAATAATTAAAACAGTTTGGTATTGGAACAAAAACAGACACACAGACCAATGGAACCAAATAGAGAGCCCAGAAATAAAACCACACTTATATGGACAACTGATATTTGACAAAGGAGCAAAGAATATACAGTGGAGGGCCTCCCCGGTGGCGCAGCGGTTGAGCGCTGGGTTGTGAAGCTGCCCGCGGCCTCTGCAGCACCGGTTTGATCCTCGGCTGCTCCCCGGCCACTGGAGGAGGGTCCCACATGGTGCGCAGACCTCTCCTGCCACCTGCTGCTCCCCTCAGCAGTGTACTTCGGTCTTTCTGCCTGCTCTGCTCCCCGCTCTGGCTCTGGTGAATTCTGTCACCCTCCTGCACTTCTGACTGTACCCAGTGCTTGTATAAATAAATAAATAAATCTTTAAAAAAAAAAAAAAAGAATATACAGTGGAACACAGTTTGTTCAATAAATGGTGCTGGGAAAACTGGACCACCACATGCAAAAAAATAAGACCTGCAACCACAAAATATATAGAAGAAGACATAGGTAAAACAGTGCAAGACATAACATCACAATAACATTTTTAAAGACTCATCACCCAAAGCAAAGAAAGTCAAGGAAAAGATAAACACTTGGGATTACATCAAACTGAAAAGCTTCGGCACAGCAAAAGAGACATTTACCAAAACAGAGAGACACCCACTAATTGGGAAAAAATCTTTGCACTCTAGATATACAAAGAACTCACACAGCTCAACAAAAACAAAATAAACATTCCAGTTAAAAAATGGGCAGAAGAACTTAAAAAACATTTCTCCAAAGAGGAAATGCAAATGGCCAACAGGCATATGAAAAAATGTTCAACATCCCTGATGATCAGGGAAATGCAAATTAAAACCACATTGAGATACCACCTTACACCAGTAAGAATGGCACATATAAAAAAACAAGCAACGATAAATGTTGGCGAGGATGTGGTTGAAAAAGGAACTCTCCTACATTGCTGGTAGGACTGCAAACTGGTCCAACCACTATGGAAAGCTGTCTGGAGGTTCCTTAGTCTACTAAAAATGGAGCTACCATAAGACCCGGCCATTCCACTCCTAGGGATCTACCCAAAGGACACAAAAACATTGATTCAAAAGAATATCTGTACCCCTATGTTTATAGCAGCACTATTTATAATAGGTAAAACCTGGAAACAACCCAAATGCCCAAAAATAGATGACTGGATCAAGAAGATGTGGCATATATACAACGGAATATTATTCAGAAATCAAAAAATATAAACTCATGACATTTGCAGCAACGTGGATGGAACTAGAAGGAATTATGCTCAGTGAAATAAGCCATAAGGAAAAAGAAAAATATCGGATGGTTTTACTTATAGCAGGAATACAGGGGAACCAAATAAGACATCAATTTCCATACATCAAATGTATAAAAATAGTAACAGTACAAAACACAACAAAGCAAAAACAGACCATTATAAATCAGAGACATAATTCAGGGGGGAGGAGGGAGAGGGATTAGAGGGAGGAAGGGAAAAGAATGGGGACTGAGGTGATGGTTCATGGGTGCACTGGTGAAGGAAACTCTATGGGGACTACACCTGAGGGTGTGGGGGGAAGCAAATATTGTTTAAAAATGAAAAATGATGCAAAAAAATTAAAAAATTGATAAAAAAAATCAAAATTTAAAAAAATGGGCAAAAGAAGTAAATAGACATCTCTCCAAAGAAAACATTAGAATGGTCACATGCAAATTAAGATCTCAATGAGATACCATCTCACATCTGTGAGGATGGTGCCTCAAATGCTGGCGAGGATGTGGAGAAAAGGGAACCCTTCTACACTGCTGGTAGGAATGCAAACTGGTCCAAGCCTATAGAAAGAAGCATGGAGGTATCTCAAAACACTAAACATGGGTCTGCCATTTGACCCTATAATTCCACTCCTAGGTATTTACCCCCAAAATTCAAAAACACTAATTTGAAAGGAAACATTCACTCCCATGTTTATTGCAGCACAGTTTACTCTAGCTACACTATGGAAACAACCCAAATGCCCCAGAAAAGATGAGTGGACTTAAAGTTTTCAAAGTTAATCTGTGGTACTAGTTAAAAAGAATTGAACCTTACACCCATATTAACAGCAGCATTATTCATAATAGCTAAGTGTTGGAAGCAACCCAAGTACCAAGTGTTCATTAATGGATGAAAAGCTAAACAAAATGTGGAATGTACATGCAATGGAACATTATTTTGCCTTAAAAAGGAAGAAATTCCTTTTTAAATGTACACAATGGAATACTACTCAGCAATAAAAAAGATCAACTCATGCCATTTGTGGCAACCTGGATACAGCGTGAAAGGATAATGCCAAGTGAAATAAGTCAGGAGAATGATGAAAACCGGATGGTGTCACTAATATGTAGAAAATAAAGTAACTAAATAGACAGATAAAGATAAGCTGAAAAACTAACCCTTCATAGATGACTACAGAAGTGAGAAACCAATGGCAGAGGGGTTAGGGGGAGGTAAAGAACAGGGTGAAAAGGAGGCATAATGTTCTGTGATAGTGGGGTACAAGTGAGTTGGTGGTGGGTACACTATGGTGGTAATATCTAATGGGGATACCCTAATGTTACCTCAGTTAAAAATAAATAAACTTAAAACAAAAAAATAAAGCACCAGTAAACCAGGAAAACAAAAGAACGTCCTCAACCTGACAAAAGAATTGTATAAAAAAATACAGTTAGCATATTACAAGGGACTGGGAAAAATCCTTTGATTTAGACTTTTGGACTGATTTTATAATGTAAATTTGAATTACTTTCTTTTTCTGCTAAAGGTAATATCTAATTCAGTATATCTTTGTTATAAACATTATATAAAAATAGATATGTATAAGTTTATTCAACTTTCGATTATCTTCTATTCAAAATGACAAGCTAAAACAGATTTATTAATATATCTTTAATTTAAAAATTCTCATTGCAATAAATGTTAAAGATACAGAAAAATGGAAAGTAAAATCCAGAACTACTAGATATGCTAGCAGTTCTTTTAGATGTTTACCACATACATACTCAGTGTGGTGGTTGTTTAAAGAGAATAAGATCATGTGTGTGCTGTTCTGCATGTTTGTTTGTTATTTTTCCATTAAAAATATTTTGTGGGGCCTCCCTGGTGGCCTAGAGGTTAAGTCTCACTGCCACAGCCTGAGTCCAATGCCCAACCAGGGAACTAACCCACATATGGAGGAGCAGACCTCTCTTGTCTTGACAGCTGCTCCCTTAATAGTGTATTTCAGTAAATCCACCAGTTTTGCTCCACACTCTGCCTCTGGTGAATCTTCTCACCCCTACGCCTCTGGCCTACACCCTAGTTCTTCTACAGAAAAAAAAAAGCTGTAAAAAAATATTTTTTGGCTATATCTCCATTTCTGTATATATCAATTTACCCTATTATTTTTGGTAAGCCTTTAGTTTGGTGTGTTTTAGTGTGTAAATTAAAGTATTCAAGCTATAAAACTTAGTTTTCTTATTGTTTCTTCCTTGTTTTAGCTATCTATCTATAAAAACTAACTGCTGCAATCCAAAGTATTTTATACTGAAATGAAGGTAGATTTCATTGTTTATTAAAGGATATCTGATCCAAACTAAAAGCAAGTAAAATGAAATATATGGCAAGGAGTTTATATACTGAAGAGTTTAATTCAGAACATTTCAAACCACATTATTTTTTAAATGTACTACATTTCCACCCTCATTATAGTGTGGTATAAAACATCCCTAGAAACCTCTTTTCCTGGCAGATAAATCAGAGAAAAAATATCATGGTATAAGCTGAAAAATGAGGCCAAACCCTATAAATCCCTTAATACTATTCATAAAATCTTTGACTACATATTTAGTAGATTCAGTTATTTTTCAAAGGAAAAAGCAATCCAACATTACAGGGTTTATTTTGTAATTGCCTAAAAAAGTATTTTCCTAGAAGGAAAAATAAAACCTTTATTTTTTAAGTATCCTAGACTACCCAGCTGTACAGAATTAATATCTTTTAGGCAGATCAAGTTAATTGTTAAAATAAAAAGGGAAATTTTAAAGAAATCTAATAGAAATAATAAACTTGAATTTAGACACACGTAGAAATATTCTCTATATAAGCCAAAATATAGAAAAAAATCAAGCCTAAGACCTTCAAAGTTAGCAAGAGTTATATTTTCGAAGTGCTAACATAAGCAGCTACCACTGACTGATTAGTTTTCCACTACCCAGATTATTCAGCTGTGTTTCTGTTCATCCCTTTGATTAAGGCATAGACTTAATATTTTTTTACAATCAATTACTTCAAATCACATGTAAGGGTTGTATAGAATAAAATTAAATCTTCTGAAACTTAAACCCTAGATAATCACTGCAGACCATTTCTACTAAGGTTAAAAATAATATAACAAAGGAATAGTAATTATGGTTTATGAACTCATTTATTCTCCAACTTCTTCAAATAAATGTGCTCTAAATAATTAAATTTATTTACTATATAAACAGTATTAGATGTATATTATCTGCCTGTCATTAGAACCAGTTTTAAACCTTCTTCAGTTTGTTTCTTTAGTACTACAAAGTAACTTTTTTAAATCTGTCTTAATTCTTAATTTTTAATTTTTAAATTCTTAATTTTTAATTCTTAATTTTTAATCTCTCTTTACTTAAATCTTAAAATTTCTCCTTTGAGTACCTTTAAAAGAAGCACCATATTGATTACATTTCCTTGCGATAAGAGACAAATATATGAACTTTGTACTTATTTGAGTAATTCCATTTTGAAGCATGTTCATCTGTCTTTTCCTTTTTTGTTCTTTGCCCCTCTTTTTCTCAGTTTTTATATTTAGGTCCCTTGTCTTCATTACTTATCTTCAGCCATTTCCTGCTGAAGCAAGATGTGGGGAAAGCAAAGAGGAAATGGGTTGATTTGAAAACTTCTCTAGGGAATAGTGCCTGAAACAGCCTCTCATCAAACTGCTTCCCGCTTTCTTTTTCATCCTGGGTATCTAACTGCAACCTTCAAGTGGCATCTTAAGATGCAGTTGCTCACTAGAGGTTCCTACTGCCTGTTTTTCCTGCCTTCAGGGAGGTGTCCTTGGGCTGGAAAGCTGGGTCAAGGATACTAGAAATGGCTTGCATCTGATGATTCTATTTCAGCTCTCCCCTTTCTGTTATTCTGAGATTCTGTCATATTTATAGTTCTTACAAGGAGTTCTCTCCCATAAAATACTGGATAGCCTTCAAGATACTGACATACTCTTAAATAATTAGAGGATTCTCTCTGTCCCAATGACTTCTTAAGAACTGCATGTGTTCATCACTTCTTTGGGTGTTGTAGAATTTTTTTAAATTGTCTTGTAATCTATTTTTCATTTTCTTATTTGCTTCTGTTGAGTTAGATGAAGGGGACTACTCTGTCATCTTTAAATAAGAGTTTCTATGACCAAGATGTTTTAAGTCTATATCTAGACTGTTAGGAATGGGTAATAGTATACTCATAGTATGAACTGAAATTAAACTTTGCAATGAGGGCCTCCTTGGTGGTGCAGGAGGTTGAGTGCAGCGCTGTGAAGCTATCCACAGCCTCTGCAGTGCAGGTTCGATTCTGGCCGCCTCCAGTGAGATTCCCACATGGCGTGGCAGACCTCTCCTGTCTCGCCTGCTGCTCCCCTCAGCAGTGTATTTCAGTCAGTCTGCCTGTTCTGTCCCCTGCTCTCTCTCTGGTGAATCCTCTCATCCCTCACCCACACCTCTGGCCTGTACCCCAGCTCTTTCATGCATAAATAAATCAATCTTTAAAAAAGAAAAGAAAAGCAGGTAGTGGGCCTCCCTGCTCCCTGGTGGCACAAGAGGTTAAGACAGCACTGTGAAGCTATCTACATCCACTGCAGCACAAGCTCCATCCCCGCCAGGGAGCTACCCACATGGCACAGCAGACCTCTCCTGCCTTGCCTGCTACTCCCCTCAGCAGTGTATTTCAGTCAGTCAGCCTGTTCTGTTCGCCGCTCTGTCTCTGGTGAATGCTTTCACCCTCCCGCACATCTGGCCTATACCCGGGTTCTTGTATAAATAAATCTTAAAAAAAAAAAAAAAAATTGCAATGATCTGGTGAACTTGACCAATCTGTACAGCGAACATAAATTTGTTTTGGTTCTCAAAGGGTCAGAGAATACAAACATTAAAACCAATCCTTGAAAGTTTATCAAAGATCTGAGGCATCCAGAGTGGAAGAGGGATGGATGAGAAGCAGGGCGGAAGCACAATGGACCATGGTGAAGGACTATGGTGCTTTTGTGGTGGGAAAGATACTGTAACCACATGTGAAGTGAGAAATTCTATACTGTCAAAAAATTAACAAGGACGTAAAGCAATGGTATGTCATTTAAAAAAAAAATTAAAGGCCTCCCTGGTGGCGCAGCAGTTCAGCGCTGGTTTGCGAAGCTGCCCGCAGCCTCTGCAGTGCTAGTTCTATCCCGGTGAGGGTCCCACATGGCGCGCAGACCTCTCCTGTAGCCCGCTGCTCCCCTCAGCAGTGTATTTTGTCAGTCTGCCTGTTCTGCTCCCCGCTCTGGCTCTGGTGAATTCTCTCCCCTCCCGTGCTTCTGACTGTACCCAGTGCTTATAAAAATAAATATATAAATCTTTTAAAAAAATAAAAATTTAAAATTAAAAAAAATTTAAACTTTAAATAATAAAAATGAAATAATATGTCTTGGTTCTAACTTTCTTTAAGAAGAACCAAATCGGGCCTCCCTGGTGGCGCAGGGGTTAAGACGCAACCTATGAAACAATCTGCAGCCACTGCAGCACAAGTTCGATTCCTGGCCGGCCAGGGAGAAACCCACATGGCGAGACAGACCTCTCCTGTCTCGCCCGCTGCTCCCCTCAGCAGTGTACTTGGGTCCATCCTTCTGCCTGTTCTGTCTCTGGTGAATCCTCTCACCCCCCACATCTCTGGCCTGTGCCCCAATTCTTGTATAAAAGTAAAAATAAATCCTTAAAAAAAATGAAAAAAGTATTTCTTCAAAAAAAAAAAAAGAAGAACCAAATCTCCCTTTTAGCATTATATAAATGGTTTGGGAATAACTTTGTAATTGGGTATCTTATTCTCAGTCTATAACTGAGCAACTGTCTATGCCTGCCTAGTAGCAACAGAGATTCAACTTCAAAACTCATTTCATGTCAATTAGCATAAAATAATTCTGTATTTCTGTATGACTGAAAAGAACAGGCACTGGCTTTTGCTTTGCAGGGACTGATTTCAAGTCTGTACTGCTATTTCTTCATTCAAGTCCTTGTCCTGTGCCCTACTAGGGCCTGACTCTGTCATAGATGTCTGAACTCCTGTGCCTCACTCTCACGGTGCTGGGAATGGATTGGAGGTTCAGACTGGTCTATTAGTACTTTCGACAAGCCGAAGATGGATTTTTTAAAACTTTTTTTGTGTGTATAAAAGAACTGAGGTATAGGCCAGAGGTGTGAGTGGAGTGAGAGGATTCACCAGAGACAGAGTAGGGAGCAGAACAGTGGATTTACTAAAGTACAATGCTGAGGGCAGCAGCAGGAGAGACAGGAGAGGTCTGCTGTGCCATGTAGGTTAGCTCCCTAGCAGGGGATTGACCTCAGGCTGTGGCAGTGATAGCGCCAAGATTTAATCCCTAGGCCACCAGGGAGGCCTCTGAAGATGGAATTTAATGAACAAATTTCTTCTGACATATTTTCAGTCTTGAAGTGTTTGAAGTAGCTTTAAGACCTACCTTCTAGATATCAAATAACATGAATTATTATGTGGATTTCATTTAAATATTATTAAAAAATCTAAGCATACATTTCAACTTTGAAAATCTGGAGACCCAAAGTTAAGTATTAATCTTAAAATAGCCATCTAAATATTAAACTCTGAAGAGTCTGCTAAGGTTAAAAAAATAAGAAACTGTTAGAAAATATTACAACATAAGTATGTGGCAGTTTACAGCATATTTAAAGTCTGTAAATATTCTTGGAAAAGTGCTTAATGACACTTTTTAAACCTTTTATTTACTCGTTTTATGATAGCTTAAATTGTAAGGCATGTATTAGTTAAGTATGTTATGGCTAACTTCAATGTATAATAAATGCACAATAATGTACACAATGTATGATAAAATAGAAGAGAGCACTAGACTGAATGTGGATTAAAATTAGGCACAAGGGGTAGAACTCTCAGTATGAAAGAAATCAAGAATCCTTATGACTGACCTCACAGCACCCAGGAATGGTAGGTAACCTTTCTGACTTAACCCCCAAAAATCATCATAGCAACAGTTAAAAACCCCAAAAAAAAATCTTAATTTTCTGCCAGCCCTAATTTTTGGTTTATTACAAAATCATTTTTAATTGCCTTTTAAGCCACAGATAAGGTAATTCTGTAATTGCATCAGCTATAGGTTAATGTTCAGAACTTCAGTAATGTCTTTCCTTGGATAATATATGAACCATATTTTAGAATCGATATTAAGCTATTTATAGTTGTCCAGGCAGCTGAAATTTATTTTTAACTTTATAAAAGTTTTCAGTTGTACTATTAAAAAAAATCACTATTACAAACAAAATGTGACATGTATGTATCCTGTTTTATTATGTTATTTTTTCATATCCTATTTCTTCCAAGTTAATTTGGCAATAGTAGTTAGGAAATAGTCTAGAAATTTAAAGGGAAAAATGAAATCACAGTAAGATGTAGTCTTAAAATAGCCTGAACTGAGGATTATTATTTAATTGAGAACTTTCAGGCTATGCCATGATTTTGAAATAAAGCAGAACATTTTAAACTGGCTTTTCCAGACATTTTAACTATGTGGCAAACTTAATTTTGCTCCTGTTGCTATATTAAACCATTAGGTTTTTAAGCAAGCAAATCCTAAAGCTTATCTTTTTGCATAAGCAAAATCAAATAAGCTTTCAGACATTGCTAAAACTAGAGGACATTCAGAAATTTGAAATCCGGTCAGACATTTTTAGTAATGATCTTCAGAAAACTAGGCCTATGACAAAACATGTAGGTGAAAAAGCTAATTACAAAGACAGAAGATCTTGGTTTAGGGTTTTTCTAAACCAGACCTAGTCCTATAAAATAATGTTTTTGAAAGTATTTGAACTTAATCTCACTTATCAATTCAAAAGACACTGAGCTTCTATTGCAGGTTAGGCATTGTTCTAGGTCTCTCAGAGACATTAATTTCTGCCCGAATGGAGCTTACATTCTAGCTGGAGTAGAGTAAAAACAATAAACACCATAAATAATCTGTATTTTGGAAAGTGATAAATAAAAAGTATTATTCTAGTAAGTCCAAGCAGTATTAATATAGAGCTACATATTATTCTATCTTTAATAGCAACCCATGTTATATAATTATATGGTAATCTTTGCCTAAACTAGGAAATACATAGAATAGTAATTACCATGTAACATCTAGTATATTATATTTTCTATAGACCAATTATTGTTTTATCAGGAACTCTGTATGATTTTACTGGTAATCATATCAAAAATAGAGAATTTTACTATCTATACTAAACAAGATTAAAAACTATATTTATCACAATCTTCATATTTACTTCTGACTTGTGATAGTTATTAGTCCAAAAGACAACACTTTTGTCAAAAATTATTCTAAGTACAAAGCTGACAAAGTTTTTACATGAAATTAATAAAGTTGCTAATCTGTTGGGTCATATGGTCATCCTTTGGGTATTGCTATAGTTTTGATTTGAAAAGAATTTAGACAGACCATTTTTAAAAATATTAACCTTTTATAAAATTACAAAAGTAAAATACCTTAGTGGCCACTGTCAGGAATATATTTATCAAATTATGCAGACTTTTATTTCTCCATGAACTGAGGCAATGTAAATGCTCTCCAAACTACATTTGACATTTGAGTTTTACTTTTTTAAAGATTTATTTATTTATGCATACAAGAACTGGGGTGGGGTGTAGGCCAAAGGTGTGGGGGTGGGGGGTAAAAGGATTCACCAGAGACAGAGTAGGGAGCAGAACAAGCAGATCTACTGAAATACACTGCTGAGGGGAGCAGCGGACAGGAGAGGTCTGCTATGCCATGTGGATCAACTCCCTGGCTGGGGATTGAACTTATGCCACAGTTGCTGGTGATAGCTTGATACTACTGAGACTTTAATCCCCCACCATTAAGGAGGCCCAGACATTTGAGTTTTAGGACAGTGGACTGGTTTTCTGCAATACCCCATTTATATGGTCACGGGAGATAATACCCCTGCCTTTGATATTGGTCAGTTACATCAATCATATCTAATTTTGCATATGATTTAATTATAGCAAACCTATCTCCATGTCTCAAATATAAGTGATCATTTTTGTGAATAATACAAGAATAATTTTCCTATGATCATACTGCCACTTCAGAGCTCAGAGTTGTTCCCAAGTTCTAAAGATGGGTTTAGTACACATGATATTAGAGAGTAACCAAAAAAGGGTAAGCATCATGGTGGTTGAAAATAAATTAATTTTCCAGCAAGCATATAACAGTCTGCAGCTGCTTGTGTTGGTATACACTGTTGTACATCCTCAGGGTCCCAGCCTAGCCCTGATAAATAAATTACATGTCAGGATAAACTGGGCCCATTCAAATGACTGCCTGGAGACAAGATTGTAACCAATTTGGTTGACGTTCTGAAATAACTACAGGGATGGACAGAGTTCATACTGACTTGGAAGATATGACTAATAACAATATAGGACAGCTATTCTCCCTGATACCTGAGCTTAGGTTCTTATTACCTAAATGAGATTAGGAGAGAGTAAGAGAATGCTTTCTCATAATAGGGAAAATGTGGTGCCACCAGGATAAAGACATGGAGTAGCTCATCCCCTGATTGTGTTACACATTTTAATTGTATTTCTAAAATATTCCCTATATTTCATATTATTTCTCTTCTCTTTTATGTCAAGAATTGAACTATTTATTATAGGGGATAAATAAAAGCCATCCCGTCATGATTGCTAATAACAACAAGGCCCTTGTTGGAAATGGTATTGGCATAAAGGCTGTTATCCACAGTGTCAGACTCTCCATGGGAGGTGAAAGGAGACCTGACACTTGGGTGCACCTGTGTGGAGAGGTAGACAGCTGACTCACCTTGGCAAGCTCCAGTGCGGATGTTGGGGATGAAGCCCCGTCGGCAGGGCTGAGGCTGGGCTGGACACATCTCACAGGGATGACCCCAAGCCCGTCCAATGGTGGCACAGCACAGAGTCTTCGTACAGACAATACCTGTCAGCTGGCCTTGGCACATCTGGTTGTTGACCTGAGTGAAACATGGGCCTGTCCTGTAATCTGGAATGTGAAAGAAAATGGAAAGACAGCTGTTACAATCACATACCAGTCTTGCACCCATGCCTCCAAATGCATAAAACAGAGACTATTTCTTTTGACCAAAGTGTCTAAAGACACAAGGCGTTTCATTTAGAAAATTAATAATTTTTCAATCACAAGAAGTGCATTAGGAGACTTCAGTAGATTTGACACTAGACATTGTAAATGGGTGGAGCTGTGTCTGGGACACAGATGTGTTTTCTTGGCTCGCAGAGTTTTAAAAGAATTTAAATTAGTAGCCAACACTTTTAAATTTGGAAAATTTGCATGAATTTGTATTTCTGGATTTTCTTGAAAAGTTGAACATTCTGACCATGTTGCATGGCACTGGTGGAATGAGCTTGACTTCCAGGACCATAGCCCCAGCCACCCACTACTCCCGACTGTCATCACTCATTGATATTTCTCATCAGCACATGCAAGATATCTGTTTTAATGCCTGATTAGGAGGATGACAGCTCAGAAAGTCAAAACAGAACCAATATATGCAGCACTATATGCAATATGTAAAACATGGAAACAACCCAAATGCCCAAAAATAGATGACTGGATAAAGAAGATGTGGTATATATACACAATGGAATACTATTCAGTAATCAAAAAAGATAAACTCATGCCATTTGCAGTAACATGGATGGAACTAGAAGGAATTATGCTCAGTGAAATATGCCAGAAGGAAAAAGAAAAAATATTGATGGGATTTCACTTACAGGAGGAATACAGGGGAGCCAAATAAGACATCAGTGTAAAAAAATAACAATACAAAACACAGCAAAACAAAAACAGACAATTATAAATTAGAGACATCCTGCAGGGGAAAAGGAGGGAGAGGGATCAGAGGGAGGGAGGGAGGAGCACAGGGGACTGAGGTGATGGTGCATGTGTGCATTAGGGAAGGAAACTCTATGCGGCGGTGGGGGGGAGCAAATATTATTTAAAAATAAACAATGATGTAAAAAATAAAATAAATAAACTTATTAAATATCATCATAAAAAATAGAACCAATAAAGATATATTCCTTTCATATCATTGATTTATGGATGTGGGGAGTCTAGATTGCCTATGAATATTTCACTCTAGCAATTTGATTTGTTTCCGTGACAGTGTGTTTAGTTCTAAGCAAATATTGCTGTATTTGGTTTGCTACAATCCTGTTGAGGGTTTTTACATCTCTGTTCATCAGAATACTGACCTATCTTACCTTTCAAAATGAGGTTAGAAGTGTTTCATTGCTCTTTATTTTTCTAAAGCAACCAATCAGTAATACAGTGCTACTAGAGTCCCTTGTCATGGATTGTTTCTAGGTAGTTATTTCTCAGGTAATTTGTACGATCTTTGCTCTCTGCAAGGTGATGATACCATTGTTCAGCACCACCAAAATGATACAAACTTTAACAAATGCTGTCACACATGATTTATGGGCAGATACTTCTATGAATATTAAGGACAATTGATTTTGGTCCTTTCATCTCAAATGTGGTACATGGGCCAGCAACATATGTATCTCTCGGGAGCTGGTAGGAAATGCAGGCTCAGACCCTATCTTCAACCCACTTAACCAGAATCTGCATTTCAGTAAGATGATCAGGAGATCTACACACACCATAAAGCTTAAGAACACCGATCTAGATTCTAGGCAAGTCAACCTGAAAGCTGATCCTAGGCATTTCTACTCTATCCCTCCTTCCTGCCACAATAAATTTCATTGAACTTTTTACATCATCAGTATACATTCTTTCAAGTGGAACGAAATCATTAACTAGGTTTTAGTTTGACTTTTGTTGTTGAGGTTTGAGATACAGGAGAAATCAGAAAAAGGGCAATTTCCTGAAGACTAGCCAATTCAGTGACTCATAATTGTTATAAAATTACAACAGAGGGCCTCCCCAGTGGAGCAGCGGTTGAGCCCGCAGCCTCTGCAGCGCTGGTTCGATCCCCAGCCGCCGGCGAGAGTCCCACATGGCGCGCAGACCTCTCCTGTCACGCTGCTCCCCTCAGCAGTGTATTTCGTCAGTCTGTCGTTCTGCTCCGTGCTCTGGCTCTGGTGAATTCTCTCACCCTCCCACTTCTGACTGTACCCAGTGCTTGTATAAATAAATTAAAAAAAAATTACAACAGAAATATGTGAAAGCTCTCCCCTACCCACAGTGATTATAAGCATATTCTTAGGAATGTAAGATGACAGTCAGAATTTCCTGATAAGCCCTATATGTAAATGATTTAATTCCATTTCAACAGGGAAGCCAGAAGTTTTGCAAGAAGTTCTTGTAAATTTTTGCAATAATAAAACCACCTTTCATTCAAAGGAGGAAGAGTCAATAATGATGGTAAAACTTTTAAGAAATACTTATGGAGAAAATCAAACTTGGATATAATTTAACATTAAATTACATCTTATGGCCTCCCTGGTGGTGCAAGAGACAAAGTTTCAGCACTATGAAGCTATTGGCAGCCACTGCAGCACAAGTTTGATCTGCGGCTAAGGAGCTAAATCACATGGTACAGCAGACCTCTCCTGTCTTGCCCACTGCTCTCCTCAGCAACGTATTTCAGCCAGTCTGCCTGTTCTGCTCCCCACTCTGTCTCTGGTGAATCTTCTCACCTCCCCACAACTCTGGCCTATACCTTAGTTCTTAGATGCATAAATAAAATAAATCATTAAAAAATTATATCTTAGATAGGTATGACATCTTATATATGTATGACAAAATATGTAATGACAAAAATAAAACTTAAAACCACATTTCTTTCTTTTTTTTGAATATACTTTTTATTAAAGATCCATTATATATTTTACATAATTATAAATCAAAATTAAGACTGAAAGTCTTAAAAATCAGAAGTAAAAGTAGTTGATCTTTAATTTATATTCAACTATGTAGAGTAACTCTTTTAAGGAACCTTAAAATACAGTCATTTGACTGTATATCTCTAGGGACAAAAATAAAAATGTACCCTAGGGACAAAAACAAACACGCAAAAACTTGTCATTCATGACCCCACCCCTCTTGCCCAAATCTTAAACTGTTTTTAGTAATCATATTATTAGTGTAATGTTGATATTATTATCTAAGACTGTTGTGAATATGATATTGCATAAAGTTAGTAAGTATAACAGTGAATCAAGATTTTCAGTAAGGAAGGTGAAATATAGATGTAATCCTGAATTATGTTGAAAGTATTAGTATGATGCACTTTTTATTTTTTATTTTTTAAATAATAAATTTTATTTTTATATTCCCCCATACAATTGCAAACGCCCCATTCTGAGCCCAATCCTTCCCCTCCCGCCCCCCACCCCCCAAAAAGTGTCTCTGGTTCATAGTTTTCTGTTGATTTTGATTTTCACTTTCTTATATTCATTTTCCTGGTCCCTTATTTAAGTTCTCTAGATTCCTGCTATGAGTGAGACCATCCGGTATTTTTCTTTTTCTTTTTGGCTTATTTCGCTGAGCATGATCCCTTCCAGCGCCATCCATGTTGCTGCAAATTGTATGTGTTTATCTTTTTTGAATGCTGAGTAATATTCCATGGTATATATGGACCACATCTTCTTGATCCAGTCATCTATTTTTGGGCATTTGGGTTGTTTCCAAAGCTTAGCTATTGTAAACAGTGCTGCTATAAACATAGGGGTGCAGGTGCTCTTTGGAATTGATGTTTCTGTGTCCTTTGGGTAAATACCTAGGAGTGGAATTGCTGGATCCTATGGAAGCTCTATGTTTAGTAGGTCCAGAAATCTCCACACAGCTCTCCATAGTGGTTGGACCAGTTTGCACTCCCACCAACAGTGCAGAAGAGTTCCTTTTTCTCCACACCCTCGCCAACATTTGTTGTTGCTAGTTTTTTTAATATGTGCCATTCTCACTGGTGTGAGATGGTATCTCATGGTAGTTTTGATTTGCATTTCCCTGATTACAAGTGATGTTGAACATTTTTTCATATGTCTGTTGGCCATTTGCATTTCCTCTTCAGAGAAGTTTCTTTTTAGCTCTTCTGCCCATTTTTTGACTGGGTTATTTTCTTTGTTGTTGCTGAGTCTCATCAGCTCTTTGCAGATTTTTGTGATCAGTCCTTTATCATTAGTTTTGGGTGCAAAAATGTTCTCCCAGTTGGTGGGGTTTCTCTTTGTTTTTGTTATTGTCTCTTTTGCTGTGCAGAAGCTCTTTAATTTGATGTAGTCCCAGCTGTTTATCCTTGTCTTCACTATCACTGCTTTGGGTGATGTGTCTGTAAAGATGTCTTTGATGTGCAAATCCCGTAGTGTTTCGCCTGTATTTCCTTCTATGTATTTTATGGTTTCAGGTCTTATGTCTAGTTCTTTAATCCATTTTGAGTTGATTTTTGTGTATGGTGTGAGGTAGTGGTCAAGCTTCATTCTTTTGCATGTAGCGACCCAGTTTTCCCAGCACCATTTATTGAACAAACTTTCTTTGCTCCAATGCATAGTCTTTGCTCCTTTGTCAAAGATTAGTTGACCATAAATCTGTGGGTTTATTTCTGGATTTTCTATTCAATTCCATTGGTCTGTATGTCTGTTCTTGTTCCAATACCATGCAGTTTTGATGATTATGGCTTTGTAGTATAGTTTGAAGTCTGGGAGTGTGATGCCTCCATTTCCTTCTTTTTTTTTCAGTAGAGCTTTGGCTATTCGGGGTTTTTGGTGATTCCATATGAATTTCATCAATAATTGTTCTATTTCTTTGAAGAATGCCATTGAGATTTTGATTGGAATAGCATTGAATCTGTATATTGCTTTTGGTAGGATGGCCATTTTAATAATGTTTATTCTTCCAATCCATGAGCAGGGGATGTCTTTCCATTTCTTTGTGTCTTCTTCTATTTCTTTTAACAGTGTTTTATAGTTTTCTTTGTATAGGTCCTTTACCTCTTTTGTTAGATTTATTCCCAAATATTTGATTTTTTTTGTTTCGATAATAAAAGGGGTGGTTTTTTGATTTCTTCTTCTTCAGATTTATTGTTTGTGTATAGGAAGGCTACTGACTTTTGCGTGTTGATTTTGTATCCTGCCACTTTACTGAATTGATTGATGAGTTGAATTAGTTTTTCTGTGGAGATTTTGGGGTTCTCTATGTATATTATCATATCATCTGCAAATAGTGATAGTTTGACTTCTTCTTTTCCTATTTGGATTCCTTGGATGTCTTTCTCTTGTCTTATTGCTCTGGCTAGGACTTCCAGTATTATATTGAAAAGCAGTGGTGAGAGTGGGCATCCTTGTCTTATTCCAGATCTTAATGGAATTGCTTTCAGCTTTTCACCATTGAGAATGATACTGGCTGTTGGCTTGTCATAGATGGCTTTTATCAACATCATAAAGGCCATCTATGACAAGCCAACAGCCAGTATCATTCTCAATGGTGAAAAGCTGAAAGCAATTCCATTAAGATCTAGAACAAGACAAGGATGCCCACTCTCACCACTGCTTTTCAATATAATACTGGAAGTTATATATACTCACCAAACGAAAAGGCACCAAAATATATCAGACAACTGTTGTCCTCTCTGAAAACAGACATCAGAGAAAACACATACGTAGTGGGAGACTTCAACACACCACTATCAACAATGGATAGATCAACAAGACAAAAATAAGTAAAGAAACTAAAGCTCTAAATAAGGACCTAGAGCATTTGGGCTTAACAGACATCTATAGAACACTAAACCCCAAAAAAACGGAGTACACATTTTTCTCAAGCGCACACGGATCATTCTCCAGGATCGATCACATACTGGGGCACAAGACAAACATCAACAGATACACCAAGATTGAAATCATACCAACCATCTTTTCTGACCACGAAGGCATCAAACTAGAAATAAATCATAAAAAGAAGACAAGGAACTATCCTACCTCATGGAGATTAAAAGCCACACTACTGGAAGACCACTGGACTAATGAGGAGATCAAAGAAGAAATTAAAAAATTCTTTGAATTGAATGACAAGGAGGACACCAATATCCTAAATGTATGGGATGCAGCAAAAGCAGTAGTAAGAGGAAAATATATAGCAATAGAAGCTCACATCAAAAAACAAGAAAGAACTCAAAGAAACAACCTAATCTCGAAGCTCAAAGATCTAGAAAAAGAACAACAAAATAACCCCAAAACCAGTAGAAGAAAAGAAATAATAAAAACCAAAGCAGAAATAAATGAAATTGAAACTAAAAAAACAATCCAAAAGATCAATGAAACCAAGAGCTGGTTCTTTGAAAAAATAAATAAAATAGACAAACCCCTAGCCAGGCTCACAAAGGAAAAAAGGGAGAAAGCACAAATACACAGGATCATCAATGAAAGAGGAGAAATCACAACGGACACAGCAGAAATCAAAAGAATAATCAGTAACTACTATGAACAGTTATATGGAAACAAGTTCAACAATCTAGAGGAGATGGACAAATTCCTACAACTCTACAATCACCCAAAGCTAGATAAAGAAGAAATAGAACACGTAAACAGACCAATTACAAGCAGCGAAATTGAAATGGTAATAAAAAACCTCCCCAAAAACAAAAGCCCAGGACCTGATGGATTTACAAATGAATTCTACCAAACATTCAGAGACGAATTAGTGCCTATCCTTCACAAACTCTTCCAAAAAACTGAGAAGGAAGGGACAATACCAAACACGTTCTATGAAGCCAATATTACACTAATACCAAAACCGAATAAGGACAACACAAAAAAGGAAAACTATAGGCCAATCTCCCTAATGAACACTGATGCAAAAATCCTCAATAAAATTTTAGCTATCAGAATCCAACAATGTATCCATAAGATAATTCACCACGACCAAGTTGGATTCATTCCAGGGGCACAAGGATGGTTTAACATCCGAAAATCAATCAACGTTATCCAACACATCAACAAAAAGAAATATAAAAACCATATGATAATATCAATAGATGCTGAGAAAGCTTTCGATAAAGTGCAACACCCATTCATGATAAAAGCCCTTGAAATTCTTGGGATAAAACCACATTTCTATTTTCTTAGTGAAGAATGAGGTTTTCTCATATAAAGGAAAATAATAGTTTTATTATTTTTTAAATGTGTATTTGTTTATGCATACAAGAGCAGGGGTACAGGCCAGAGGTGTGGGGAGGTGAGAGGATTCACCAGAGACAGAGCAGGGAACAGAACAGGCAGATCGACCAAAGTACACTGCTGAGGGGAGCAGCAGGCGAGTCAGGAGAGCTCTGCTGCACTATGTGGGTTGCTCCCTGGCAGGCCAGGGATCGAACTTGTGCTGCAGTGGCTGCCCACAGCTACAGAGACTGCGTCTTAACCCCCTTGAGCCACCAGGGAGGCCCGGAAAATAATATTTTAAAAGTTCAACATAAAGAAACAAAATCTATAATAGGTAACTTTTTTAGCAAGGTGGTCTAGCATCTCGTTACTTTACAGCTCACTTTCACCAAAAACAGTTCATTTTAACCTCTTGCATAAAACAACAGAGGTGCTGGCCACAAATCACATTTTCGAAAAAGACAATCTTTATAGGATAGGTGTAGATATATCAACCTTGTAAATAAGCACACTTATTTGTGTGCTTATTTGTATCACAAATTGAGTCAAAAATTTTTTAACCCTATCATCCTCAGACACCACACCATCTTGCCATTTTAAATAAATATTAGACTCATAATTAATTATATCAAATTGAATTAAGAGGGGGAAAAGTCTATTTTTTGCAAAAATTATACAATAGTTTTGGTAGATTCATGCATATATACCTATGATCACTTTCCCTACATATTTAGGATTCTCAACGAGAAGTCTGCTTGTATTGCCTTTCTCAAAACCCCCATTCTTAAATAAACCAGCCTATCAGGAATTTCATTCCTTCTAACTACACCACTCTCTTAAAATTATGCTCTTAGTCTGTTTTCTTTGAGGAAGAGTAGACTATCTGGACAAATATAGCTATTTGTCCTTTGGACAAATAGTTGGAAGCTCTACTTAAGCCAATCCCAAATCCCTGCTTGAGAATCGAGTTTACCATTCTTTATTTCTTTTGCCTACATGTCTCTCCTTACAAATCATTCTAATTTAATTCTTATAGCATTACATTTTGCTTTCTAGTTGGCCACTGATTATTTTAAAATGAAAACTTATAATGTTGCATACTTACTAAATAAATACTAACATGGGGAATATGAACAAATGCCAAATACTGAAAAGGGATTTAAAATTCCTGATCATATTAAAACATTCTGCCCCAAACTTTACTTGCATTTTTATTCTGGGCAAGTCTTAAAAGATCTTAAATGTATTCTCTTCATGAAGATTTCATGATGGGTAAAATATCACTGTATACCATGCTAACCATTCACTATTAAGGATATGCTTGCAGTGTTGTAGCAAAGAACAAAAGGAGAGAACTGCTATTCACTAAATATTCTGGAGTCGGGGCCTCCCTGGTGGCGCAGGGGTTAAAGACAGCGCTATCAATCTATTGCCAACCACTGCAGCACTAGTTCGATACCCAGCTGGCCAGGGAGCTAACCCACATGGTGTATAGTAGACCTCTCCTGCCTCGCCCGTTGCTCCCCTCAGCAATGTATTTCAGTAGATCTGCCTGTTCTGCTCCCCACTCTCTCTCTGGTGAATCCTCTGACTCCCCACACCTCTGGCTTACTACCCCGGTTTTTGTATGCATAAATAAATAAATCTTTAAAAAAATAGTAAATAAATAAATAAATATACTGGAGTCAGTAGATTGGAAACAGACATTTTTCTCATTACCTTATGACCCAGATAATTTTGTTTAAAATTAACAAAATACACAAAACAAAAATATTGTTTTGATTTTCTTTTTTTTCTTTTTAGATTTATTTATTTATTTATACAAGCACTGGGTACCGTCAGAAGCGCGGGAGGGTGAGAGAATTCACCAGAGCCAGAGCGGGGAGCAGAGCAGGCAGAAGGACCGAAGCACACTGCTGAGGGGAGCAGCGGGCGGCAGGAGAGGTCTGCGCGCCATGCGGGACCCTCCTCCGGTGGCCGGGGAGCTGTCAGGGATTGAAACGGCGCCGCAGAGGCTGCAGGCAGCTTCGCAACCCAGTGCTCAACTGCTGCGCTACCGGGAGGCCCTGTTTTGATTTTCTAGAAACTAAGTGAAAACTAGCATGTTAATGTTAATTTGTATTGCACAATTTTACTTTTGTTCATATAAGAAATTGGCACAATTAGCAAATTTATAAAAAAATCTGGCAACTTGGTACTTTTTTAATCAAATAACTTCATTAAGGTTTAATTCATATGACATAAGTAGACAGGTCTTTTATATATATATATAAATAAAAAATTTTAGTAAATTTATCAAATTGTATAACCATTACTATAATTCAGTTTTAGAACATCTGCATCAAACCAAAAACTTTGATCCTTTTTCATAGCTAACTAGTAATTCACTACATGAATATCACCACTTCTGCTAACCAATCTGAATTATACAGTGAACATATATTTAATATTTTAAGAAAGTGCCAAACTATTTTCCAAAATAGTGCCACCATTTTATGTAATAAATAAAGGTTCCAATTGCTCCATGTCCTTGCCAATATTTCATTTTGTTTTACTACAACTTATGTTGTCATTTTACTTTAAATAAATACAAATCAATGTGTTTGGAAATTTCACAAGTCCTTTTAATATAACTGGGATGATAAACAGTAACTAGAAAACCAAGTTCAGCATGATTGTTGTATAGGCCACCAGACAACATTTGGAGAGGTTTCTGGAAGCTAAAAAAGAAAGTGATGTGACAGGGCACTTGACATTGAAAGAGAGGGTTTTTGTTATTTTTGGATTTTTTGGTTTATTTTTATATTTTTTTTTGTTTTGTGTTTTGTAAGAGACAGGCACTTCCAAAAGTCAATGGGAATGATCTAGTTGAAACGGAGGGTTTATGCTTACCAAAAAAAAAAATAATTATACCTACCGTAAGATTCTTGAGGAGTCATGGTAAGAGTGAAACCAGGATTTGTGTGGAAGAGTTAATCCTTAGAAAGGGAAAAAAAGCACTTTTCTTGTATTGTAACCCAAGGGGAGAATGGCAGGATGTAGGCATAGTTATATAGTAAAAGGAAATAAGCAATGTCCACTCCAATACTTTCTATTTTCCTTGTGAAACTAGGGACAAAGGTTTTCAGCAGGAGTTGGCTGGGATATCAGATCTTTAAGGCTTCTTCAGATGGTATTGTGGACACTGAAAAAGCTAACCTGAAAACCCAGCAGGTTCCCAGATGAAATGCAGGCGCTCTCTCTCTCTCTCTCTCTCTCTCTCTCTCTCTCTCTCTCTCTCTCTCTGTGTTGTTCTGATTTTGGTTTTTCCTTTTTCTAGCAATTCTAGACTCACTCAGAGATTAGGGTTCATTAAGGGTTAAGGCTTATCTGTCAAAAATGAAAAACTCCAGAATGGCACAAAAGTTAAGGGTACAGTTACACATACTTTGAAAATAAAGGCTCTTGAATTAACATGGGATGAGATGGAAAGTAAGACAGGAATGCACTGGCAGATTAAAAAATGGGAAAAAGAGGAAAAAGAAGCAAGTTCAATGGACTAGGTCCACACAAGACCCTACATAGGGAGGGAAATTAATCACACCACCAATATATCAGCTACTCATGCATCTGTAACGCATTCAATTGTCAGAAGAATGCATCTGCAGTTGCATAGACTAGACACTGCAGAAACTTGGGAAACTATCCACGTAACTGTAACGTAAATGTCATACCCAGGAATTGTGAAATCTGAGACCAATTACTGTAAGGCAAGTCAAGTAATACCACAAGATATGCAGAGTTCCATCCATTCCCACTTTTGTATATGAAGAATTGCCTGATGCTAATAAGTATATGAAACCATGTGGGATTTCCCATTAAATTGCACAATCTTTGGGCTTAGGCAAGCAGATATTTCCATTCTCAGGCTGAAGAAAAGCAACATGTAATCAAGCAATCACCTGTGTGTGAGCTGAGACACAAAGGAGTACAATGAAGAACGGTGGAATGTGTGTAACTTGAGTCTAATGATCCTGGCTCTGGGACCATCTCCTCTGAGTAATGGAGTTTCTGACAGAGCAATTATAAACATGGTTTAGTGCATCCTGTTAGAGCTGTGATTGAAAACCCAGTCAGTGTGCCAGCTAAAATCTGTGATCATAGATATAATTGGAGTATGCAGAGAAGGCAACCCCCAAAATTATATGAGATGATATAATAGTTTCCTTAGTTTCAATAAAATTTGCCCTGAATATTTGCAAATCCAGACTTCATGCCAGGTCTAAATACTCAGTTAAATAAACTCAAATGACTAGGATAGTAATTGACTTCCTTGATAGAAGACTATCTGTCAACCTCAGGGAATTTTAGAAGTACAGAAACGTTTAAAAGAATCAAAGCCATTAATTAATAATTTAGCTTTAAGGAATCTGTGCAAAAATTATGTAGCTGCAATTTTAACAAAATTTGTTGTATTCTATTATATTACTGGTAACCACAATTTAAACGAATAATTTAGACTTGTGATTTTAAAGTTAAAACATGACTATGCTTGTATAAAGAACTGGATCATTAACTGAACTTCAGGTCTTTATAAATTTATGCTTATAAGTTTGAATACTCATACCTTCAGTTTTTAATTAGATTTATACTCTGAGTAATTCAAAAGTTTTCTTTAAAGTTGCACAACTGAAGTACTTAAGAAATGTATTAGAAATTAAAGTACTTAAGAAGGGTATTGAATGTATTCAATATATAAAAACAGTTTAAATGGTATGGAGGTGTTTCATTAAGTATGAACGGGGAGCCAAATATTATTTAAAGGTCTCTTAAAGTGACTACTAAAATATGCTAGATTTATTAATAGATTAGTAATACTTATAAGTTGAATTTAAGAGCTCTAGGAATATATACTAGTGAATTGAAAGCATATTCGTACACCCATGTTTATAGAAACATTATTAACAATATCCAAAAGGTGGACATAACCCAAGTATATATTGGCAGATTTGCAAATTTTTGAAAATCTGTATACAGGGGAATACTATCCATCCTTAAAAAGGAAGGGGGGAAAAAACTGTACAATTCCACTCAAGAGAAGTACCTAGAGCAGTGAATTTCATAGACACAGAAAGTACAGCTGTACTGCCAGCTGGAGAGAGAGTGGAACAGGGAGTTGGTGTTTAATAGGTACAGTTTCAGTTGTACAAAGTGAAGAATTCTGTGGATAGATGGTGGTGATAGTAACAGTCTTGTGAATGAATTGAAATGTCACTGACCTGTACACTTAATGGTTAAGATGGAAAATTTTTGCATCTTTTTCCACAATTAAAAAACAATTTTAACAACCTCAAGAAATACATAAGGTTTTGATATTATGTTTACATAAAGCAAACCTAAATTTCTAACACCTAAATAAACTTTCAGTCTTTTCTTATACAGGATTGCCACTGAGAGCATTGAATCACTTCCCAGAAACACAGACAACTTGCCCAGTGATGGATATTTATTCTGTTTACTATTGGTTACAAACGCATACTCTGCTGCATACTTATTGACTAGGTTCTTTGGCAAGTTTTCCTGCACATTTCTAGTATGGGAATTCCTGGATCACATGTCCAATACAAAAAAAAAAGCCAATTATTATCTGAATAGATTTTACCAGTTTGCACTTTCAACACTAGTGTAAATGAAAGGCGGCTTCCTCATATCCTGTCTCCAACACTGAGTGGAGGCAAATGGTTTAATTTTTATTCATTTAGTGAGTGAAAACAGTATCTTCTTGAATTGTGATAGCAATCACTGTACATATTTACTGAAAGTCAACAGAAGAAAATCCTGTGGCAAGAACTTTATAGTGACACTTTTTATTAAAAAAAATCTTTTATCCTGAGATGCTAAAAAAGTATTTTTGCATTTTTACAAAAGAAAATATTAAATATTAAATCACTGGTAGAGAATCAAAGTGCTAGAATAAATATGAAGCTGAGATTCAACTTGGCTATTTACCTCACTCCAAAGCACTATACCACAAAGGCTGTGATTATTAAACCCTAGACTCATAATGTCACATTCTCAGCTTTTGATATTTTTGTCCACCCTGTCAATCCCAAGTATATCTCCTAACTCCCAATGAGCAAGACAGTCTTGCTTTGCTTCTGATTTCTACTAAAAATGAGTCTTCATCTAGTCATGCCACAAAAGGAGGAAATTCTTTCTCTATACATTGAGAGAAACATTAAAGCCTTTGCTATTGCAAATAGGAGCAATTACTTTAATCACCATAGTTGCACTGCATTTTGTTTCTAATATAATACCATTATTTAATATTCCAGGAGAAGAACCCCATTCACCAGTCTCTCAAAGCACAAGACTGCTGCTGACATCAAAGGGCTCTTAAAGAATGAGAGACAGGAAAGATAATTAGGTGCTGGCCAATGATACAAACAAAACTGCTATGCTTGATGGCATATTTCATAAGGATGAAGGCTATCAAGACATGGTCCTAAAATTCATGGTCTATGGACTTAAAAATAAACTGTCCCAAGAACAAAATCAATTAACTATCTTTAAGGATAATAACAACAACAACATAATGCTGAAGATTAAAAATAGTAAGATTCTTTAAGCAGAAGGATATTGTCACTTTTGTAGAAGGAAGTTAAAGAAACAAAATTTTTTGTCATGAGTTACAAGGGGACCAAGCATTTTAAATGACAAGGCACATCAACAAAGAACCAAATTTATAGTATCAGAAAAAAATCCTATAGTAATGTTAAGTAGACTAGTGTTAAGAGTAGGAATTTCAGGAAAAAGAAGTATATATTCATAAACATTTACCCACCGCCAATGAGGTCAGAAATAATAAACAGAAACCAAGAATGGAACAGATCAAACATCTCTCTTTATCCAAACACAATGAGACTGGATTACAGTGGTGGGGATAAAATGTTAGACACAATCTGCAGATAGTTTTTAATATAATAATATGAATTTGATGTACTATTTTCTCATTGAGAATTCTGTCAAAAATCAGCTCATCCTGGGACATGTAGGCAGTATATTGCTGAGTTAATCTAACCTAATAAATCATACTCTTCTCAGCAAACATGATGACTGTTAAGATGGTGGGGGGAACCCTGTCTATGAGTCTGTTCTGACTAAGAACTCCCACTATAACATCTAACTAGAGGGAGTGGGATTTTTCCTGAGGGGAGAGCAAATGCCATATGACTGATTCGTGACTGGGCTTTCAATTACTTGGAAGTTTTAGGGAAATGCTGACGTGCAAGTAAGACCATAGATGGTAATATTCTACTAAGAGAACACAGGTTGCATTCAGCAATAGATCCATTTGACTTGCAAGGGGAAGGCTCTGCCTCTGTGACCTATTGCTTGAAGAACACAGCAGGATTGACAGATCCTGTTGGTACTGGCAGTCCAGATTGGTGTCCACACTGACAAAATGAATTACTACTGGCTCTTTGGTTGAAGCTTTATTTCTGTTCTTTATACATAAGCACTAGGAGAGACTCATGAGCAAAGAGGTCTCCCTGTGTTTCTTAGAAGAGAGGTTACAGTACTATGATACCAGTTCAAGACAATAAAAATGCTGTATCTTACACAGTGTGCAAATTTATAACTACTGTAGAGCCCAAGTAGCCTGACTGATACTGGTGCTGAGGAAATTTGCTTTAGGAATAGAGAAAAACAAATTATAAGACTAAAGTCTTTCTTTGGTTCAGGAAAGTGAACCCTTTCAATATTCAGACTCAACAGAAGAACCAAAAAATAAATGGTTACCTCTTCAAGATAAGCACATCGGATAAAAGAAACAGCTGTAACACAAAGCAAAATTTCTAAGAAGCTAATATCATAAGGAAAGGATGTAACTTAGAGGACAGACTAGACACCAGAATGTGAGTAACATGAAATTTGAAAGTTTTTTTTTTAAAAATAGAGAATAAAGAAATAATAGAAAGTATCCAAAGTTATTTAAACAGCTTAAATAGGGCTTCCCTGGTGTCACAAGGGGTTAAGACACAACCTATGAAGCTATCCACAGCCACTGCGGCACAAATTCTATCCCCAGCCAGGGAGATACTCACATGGCGTGGCAGAGCTCTCCTGACTCACTCACTGCTCCCCTCAGCAGTGTAGTTCAGTCAGTCTGCCTGTTCTGTTCCCCACTCTGTCTCTGGTGAATCCTCTCACCCTCTACACCTTTGGCCGTACCCCAGTTCTTGTATGCATAAATAAATAAATCTTTTTTTAAAAAGCAGCTTAAATAACCTAAATTAAAAGTACATGTTCTGATTAAAATTGCTCATGGTGTCCTAGACAGAATAAAAAAAAAGATATGCCTCCAAAAAGTCTCATTTATCACTGAATCTTGGAACTCAAAAATTAAGAGAAAGAAGAGGCTAGCTGCGAGAAGATGAAATATCCTCACATTTGTTCTCATTTGTAGTAAGGAGAGTTAAAATACATTGAATAACATTTACAGATTATTAATTTATATATTTTTAAAGATTTATTTATTTACATATACAAGAACTGGGGTACGGCCAGAGATGCGGGGGGTGAGAGGATTCACCAGAGACAGAGTGGGGAACAGAACAGGCAGACTGACTGAAACACACTGCTGAGGGGAGCAGCAGGAGAGACAGGAAAAGTCTGCTTCGCCATGTGGTTTCTCCCTGGCTGGCCGGGGATCGAATTTGTGCTGCAGAAGCTGAGGATTGCTTCATAGTGCAGTGCTTAACCCCTTGTGCCACCAAGGAGGCCAGATTATTAATTTATAATTTTTGAAAAGGGATTCTTGTAATAGAAGTATCATATAATTAGAATGAAAATTACAGCCTGAAACAATGTCAGGTATTGAGGAGGGAGAGGTATTTGCCATAATAAGGGATTGGAAAATAATTACTCCTGAGGCCTCAATGTTGTATTGGGATATGTGAACAAGCAAAATATCTTGGAGTGAAAGAAACAGATATTACTTCAGTACTGCACAGAAGCTGCAAGAGAGGAAAAGAAGTTTTGATATAATGGTGAAAAATAAGATAATCACCAGTTTGATTACAATCATAGACTCAGTTTCTTATTGAAGGAAAAAGGGCATTGGGAATAAACGAGTGAAATACAACTGATTCAGCCAAAAATGAATAACAAACATTAAAAGAGAAAAACCACAACTTATGACATATACATAAAGTAAAATGGTGGGAATAAACCAAATATATTGAAATCACAGTAAGGGTGAGTAGTCCTAGTTTTTAATCCAATAAATCATTGTAGATGTTGATCAGAAAAATAAAATTCGGCTCTATTCTGTCTGTAAGAGAAAATGATCAAAATGAAATGACAGAGTGGAAAACAGAAAGACAAAGAGAAACCAGGGAAAATATAAATGAAATAAAGTAGGAGCAGCAACAATCAGTAGAATCCCAGACAGAGTAAGGTTCAAGGACAAAAAAGAATACTAATAAAGTTTAAAAATTATAATTCATGGGCCTCCCTTGTGACCTATGGGTTAAGTTTACTCAGCACTATCACTGCTAAGACTTCAGTTCAATCTCTGGCCAGGGAGTAAACCCACATGTGGTGCAGCAGACCTCTCCTATCTCGCCTGCCTCTCCCCTTAGCAATGTATTTCAGTAAATCCACCTGTTGTGCTCCCCACTCTGTCTCTGGTGAATCCTCTCATGTCTCATCCCTCTGGTCTACACCCCAGCTCTTCTATTACCAAAAAAAATTAAATTAAAAAATCATAATTCATTAAAAGGATATAAGATTTATACTCCAAAAACTATACAATGAAACTATACAATGAAATAAGCAAGAACTTCTATAAACACCAGGAAAGCTTAAAGTTATGAGATCTTTCTAAATTTGACAGAGAAAGTAGATTAAAAAAAGATAAGTATACAATCAAAAGGCAAGTTGTAGTAGTCAGATTTATAATTTTATGACATGTAAACAGAGAATGTATTAATTTGCTTTTACTAGACAGTTAATAAATTATATTTACATTTAATGAAGGGATCCACATCATTTATTAATTTCTTATTTTTAACCCACACTATTATTTCAGTGAGATCTAAGCGCTTACAGTGAGATCTAAGATCTAGTGTACAAGTCTGAAACTTTCCACATTCCTCCGCACAGGATTTTAAGTAATTTGACTGATGACATTCACCAGAAACGAATACTTTCTGTCGTCTTATTGAAAGGGTCATAATTAACTTTTTAAGCCATAGAATCTGTGACATGAAACTGAGTATTGTAGAGAAAGAAATTTTACCAGTTATAAAATTTTACACGAATGTGGTTTGTGATAATCTGTAGCTGTGCTGTCCAAAACAGTAGCCACTAGCCACATGTGGCTTTCTGAATTTAAACATTAAATTTAAATTAAATTAAATAAACATTCAGATCATCAGTCATACTAGCCACATGTCAAGTGCTCAAGAGCCACATGTGGTTAGTGGCTACCACACTGGCAGCACCAAGAACATTTCTATCACCCAGAAAGTTCTACATATGCACATTGGAGTGGCTGCCTCCCAACACCACAGGAAAATGGACAAGATGACAGGTGCTGAGGCTACTGTTCTTTAAGAGGTTATGTTTGAAACTATAAATCATTCCAATCCTTTCTTAGTGCCTACTATGAAGTCAGTGCAGTGCATTTAAGGATTTTTTTGTATAATATAATTATTTGATTAGCACAAAGCACTTTCCTTTACAGATGATAGTAGGCTTAGATAGGTCAAATAAAATTGCCCAAGGTCCCACAGTTGGTGCATAACAGAACCATCATGTGAGTGAGAAATATATCTGACATCAATACCCAGGTTCTTAATCACTCTCCTCTGCTACCTACTGGTAACATTGATCATCATGTTGAGGTTAGGAGTGGTTTCGGTGTTTGATAAGTGGTTGTTGCTCTGCCTTAAAAACTCTTTTCTCTATATAGTTGTCACCCTTAATTACCTAGTGATATTTTCCAAGATCCCTAGTGGATGCTTGAAACTTAGGATAGTACTGAATCCTATATACATTTTTCCTATACATATATATACACATATGGTAAAGTTTAATTTATAAATTAGAGCAATTAACAATAACTAAAAAAAGGGTTATAACAATATATTGCAGTAAATTATAGGACTAGAACCTCGTTCACGCTCTCTTTCAATGTATTCTTATAATACTGTTTTTGCGCTCTAGTTAAAGATAGGTAATTGAAAACCACAGAAGGTGAAACCATGGGTAAGGGAGACTACTATACATGTTCTTTGCTGGTTTTAAGACTATAACACTTTTATTCAGCTAACAAATGAAATCCAGCTTATTAAGTACTTCACTGAGCAAAGAGTTTTTTAATCATTACACCTTCAAAGAGAATGACCATGTCTCACATGGCTACTTATTTACCCATTTAGACTTTCCGCTACTCTTAGGGTGTAGTTTTCAGCAGTGGAAATTTTTTTTTCAGAAGGTACTCTGTGGCATTCCAGTTCAACCACTGCAATTTTAGGTAGATAGGAGGCTTTATGTCAGCTTCTCCAAAAGTATCCAGACCATCTGAGATAAGCCATATGAAAGTATTTTGAGAACTGCAAAGTATTACTTAAAATTTAAATATTTTCAACAACTTTAGAGATGGAACACCCTTAGAAACTTTATGATCTGACCACATGATTATCAGAAGAGGACATTTAGCCCAGAAAGTTTCAGCAACTGGGGCTTCCCTGCTGGTGCAAGGTGTTAAGATGCAACCTATGAAGCTATCTGTAGCCACTGAAGCATGAGTTTGATTCCTGGCCAGGGAGCTACCCACATGGTGCAGCAGACCTCTCCTATCTCACCCGCTGCTCCCCTCAACAGTGTATTTCAGTCAGTCTGCCTGTTCTGCTCCCCACTCTGCCTCTGATGAATCCTTTAATCCCCCACACCTCTGGCCTGTACTCTAGTTCTTGTATGCATAAATAAATAAATCTTTTAAAAAAAAAGTTTCAGCAACTGGCCCCAAGTTGAAGGATTTGATATAGACCTCCCGACTCATTCACCTGCAGTATTCAACATAAGATGGTATTCAGAAGCTTACCACAGATATATTTGGGGGTGTCAAGGGCCTTTCTTGACAAAATATATCTGCTTTGCTGAGATCCAGAAGTATGGTCTAAGCCCGTTTCCCAAAAGGTAGTCAATGGAAACCAGTTCCAAAGAACAGTAAGAGTAGTATGTTAAAAAAGGATGTTGTGGTCAAATAGATTAGACTTAAACAATGACAGAATTCGTGTGTGTGTGAAAAACTACACAACTCTCAAGTCTTTATGTACTTCTGTGCATTATTAACTGCCAAAAAGAGACCATCGTAGGCAGTGTTCAAAATTTATTTGCTCATAAAATATTTTTATTCAATAGCATTCCTCATGACTATGTGAGATGAAACACACTTTGGCAAACACTTATCTAACTTGATCAGCAGATGAGTCCCTTGTTGTAGCTTCAAACATGGCTGCCTGCAATAGATTTAAGAAAACGGTATCTATTGTATAACTGGATTTCCTCCAGATGACATCACCAGTGCCATAAATATCATGGGGAACTTTAGAAACTTATGACTGTAGCCTCCAACTTTCTTAGCAATTGCCAGACTACTGCCTAAACTGCTAATAGTATTGAAAATATTTATATGTGATCGTAGTTCAGAGAATTTTCTGTGCTTCCTTGCAATGTTCTTCTATCTAGCAAAGATTACATCTATTCTTCTAGGGTTTAAATTATGATGTTCCATCATTATGATGGAAAGCACATTGTCCTATATTCTGTGTAGGATACTGTCAATAATTGCAAGGGATAGGGACATGTATAGAAATAAAGATAGAGTAATATTCTCTCATTACCATAAATCTATTACATCTTTTTTCCCTGATCATCAAGTAACTGAATCTTTAGGTACTAAAATGCCTTTTAGAGATGAGAAGACTGGGACACAGTTAAATTAGGTAAGTTGTCCAATGTCATAAAGATAGTAAGTAGATTAACTAGGAAAAACGTGATAGAGTGTCACACAACTTTGTCAAACTTCTTTTTAAAGCTATTAATGATGACAGGATGAGGTATCTATGTTTTCTCCACAAGGTGTTGAAATTTTCCATTGCTTATCTTCTATTGGGAAAGCTCCACAGGAAAATCATACTTTGTGGTTGTAGCATTTGTGCATATAGAAGCACTGTGCATCACAATTAGCAGCACAAGACTGCAGTTAAAACAGTTGTGAAATTACAACCAAAACTTTTGCTTGATGAACTACACAACTATAATCCTGAGTAAGTTATGTTAATTCAGTTTCCTTATTTCTTAAATGAGTAGAGTACGAGAACTTTCCTCCTAACATGGATATATGAATGTCATGAGATTAAAAACTGTATATGATGGAGGGAAGCTAGACTTTTGGTGATGTATTATGTAAAGATAATAATATATGTAGATTTATGTTTATATACTGTTATAAACCAATGTTACTTTAATACAAAAAAAAAGTGCTTAGCATAGTGCTTGGCTTTTAACAAATGATCAGCACCTGGTAGCTGATGCCATTATTTTGGCTATTTTGGCTATTTTGGCTATTCATAGTGTTATATTTGGAGGACTGTAGTTCACACACTTTCATAGGTTTTACTTCATTGCTGCTACTAGAGTGACATTGCAGGGTGAAGGATGGAGGAGGCAGAAAAGCCTACATAAGCATTACTGTGACTTTGTTCTGCCTAATTATATATGGATACAATTTGCTTGGATGTGAAAATTGGGAGAAACCACTTAAATGGATAGCAGGATCCCTCCAAGAAATAATATACTTCCTTACAGAGTTATTTTCTCTATTATTCAAGTTCCCTCTTTCCCAAAGATCTGTTTGGAATCAAAGCCAGGTTTCACAGCCCGAGAATTAATACTCTGCAGCCAAAAATAAATTATTTTGCAAAGAGAAATACCAGACCCACATAATTTTTACTCAGTGAAAATAAAGCTCCCCTTCTTACCTTGCCAAAAAATAGAATGGACAAATATAAAAGCACAACATTTATCCATTTCTGTGGTCTGTGGAAGAGAGCACCCCTTTTGATTCATGACTCTTAACTTTAATTCTATAAGTATTACTCTGGCCTGGCAAAGAAAGCACCATCATCATGACATTATCTGGTTTTCAGATTATCTATTTTTACCTGCAGCCTGTAGCTGTTTGCCAGGAGACTTTACCTCATGCCATTGAGAGCAGGTCCTCAGTAGGAGAGATTATAGCACAGAAAACAATGAGACTGTCAGTGGTATGAGCTTACGGAGAGGCTCTGACTGCCTAAGCATGAACATCAAAGGAAAACCCAGTTGAATGTCCACATGTTTCTAAACTTCGCTAACATTCCAGATATAGAAAAACATCCTGATGCTTAAGTAATTTTTAAAATTTCCAACCAGATGTTTGCTAGGTTGAGTATGTGTCGCTGATTGCCTTCAAAAATCAGAGGCTTATGATTCTTATTATTTTATATTATCCATTTATATCTTCTCTCCCTAATTAGGAAATTAAACTTGAAATTTTCTATTGGGAAAAAAATCTTCCTCAAGTTTCTATAAATATGCTCACATATTTCATATTATATTTTTTTGTATATTATATAATGGTTGTGCATATCATGTTTCTGCTCAGTAAGCAGTTTGTTCCAAATCCTAGGTAACTACAGAATACTTTTTCTTAATAAATACACAGGAAATACTAAGTCCCATAGGGTTTCCTTAATTAATCATACATTTTGCAGGCAAACCAAACTGTTTACTAAAGTCTATTTTAATTTTTCTTAAATTTTAATGGTTCAGAGCCCTAGGATTGCTATAACATTGTATTCAGAATTGTTTCATTAGAAAATCAGAATCCCAACAAAAATGGATTTAGAGCACTTACGAAAATCATGGTTACAATATATGATGAGACACACAGAAAAAATGTGAATATATTGACTTTGTTTCAACCCAACCTTTTCCCACTCAGGAGAAATCCCCATTGTGTGAGCCTTGGTGGGAAGAACTGAGGAAGAGATGCATATTTAGAATTTAATTTATTCTTATTTTTAGCAGTGAGAGGACAGTGGAGGAAGCAAAGGACCAACTAGGAACTAACTGGCCAAGGCTTCAACTGAGTTCTACTGGCAGGCCCTTATCTATTCTTCAAGCTTGCTTCTCCAAGACTGCCTATAAATTCTATGACCTACCACTCCATTACATTATTTTTCTTAAATCAATGATTTGACTGAATTCAATTTAGATTTGGTTCTACTTTTTTGCAACTTAGACACCCTACTGACAGAGGTGGCATCCTATTCACAATGGAAATTTTAAACTATTTTTTTAAAGATTTATTTATTTATGCATACAAGAGCTGGGGTACAGGCCAGAGATGCGGGAGGTGAGATGATCCACCAGAGACAGAGTGGGGAACAGAACAGGCAGATTGACTGAAACACACTGCTGAGGGAAATAGCGGATGAGACAAGAGAGGCCTGCTTCGCCATGTGGGTTTCTCCCAGGCCAACTGGGAATCGAACTCATGCTGCAGGCAGCGGATTGCTTCACAGTGCGGTGTTTAACCCCTTGAGCCACCAGGGAGGCCCTTAACTTAACTTTTAAATGTTAGCTAAAATTAAAGGGCGCTACTTAAATTTTTTCCATTTGTACTCTTTTAGGTAGAGAATGAAGTTCATGAGTAGCTGTTATTCTTTGTGTATGTGTCTGAGTTTTGATTAGAATTTTAAAACACTAACATATTAATAGTCCACACTAGATTCCCAATTTTAAAATCTTTCCCATGTCACCTGCAAACATTGACAATTAAGATATTTAAATGAAGCTTTGTAACCCAAACAAAAGTGCACATGCTCGTTTCAGTAAAGATTTCTGTAATCATTATAATGTAAAAACATGCTGCGATCTAATTCATTCTAACTTGCCACTGTGTGAGATCAGTCACTAGGTTTCTAAAAGATATGAATAAGAGGGCCTCCCCAGTGGCGCAGCGGTTGAGCGCTGGGTTGCGAAGCTGCCCGCGGCCTCTGCGGCACCGGTTCGATCCCCGGCTGCTCCCCGGCCACCAGAGGAGGGTCCCACATGGCGCGCAGACCTCTCCTGCCGCCCGCTGCTCCCCTCAGCAGTGTACTTCGGTCCTTCTGCCTGCTCTGTTCCCCGCTCTGGCTCTGGTGAATTCTCTCACCCTCCCGCGCTTCTGACTGTACCCAGTGCATGTGTAAACAAAACAAACAAATAAATAAATTAAAAAAAAAAACATGCCTCTATAAAAAAAGATATGAATAAGAAATTAGATGAGCTGCATCAATTTAGAGTTGATATGAATAAAAACACTTTATGAGAGGTAGCCACCGACAAGGTATGGAGAGAATGCATACTAGCTGAAAATGAAAGTCTTGGAAAACGTGACCTGGGATTGGATGATTCTGACTTACCTTTGAAGAGGCTGACAGTCCCAAAGCAATCTTTTTTGTTTGGGGCAGCAGACTCAGGAAAGTTTAAAGTCTGCCTATTTCCAAGTTCTCAATTTTCACTAATTTTATGTTTAAAACCTAATGAACTATTCACGACAGGTAAGTCGATGTGATACATAAAATACAATGATGTTGAAGCAATAAAAATATTCCAAGCACTGAAAAATGAGTTTCCTGATGGGAAAAACATCAGGGAATTTTAGTATTTTGTATGAATCTATGGTTCTTAAAACATTTCACTTTAAGTGATGATAACTGGAAAAAAATTTTTAAGTATATAGTAATTCTTTTCAGTACCATAATCCTCTTTATAGAGAAGATGAAATCTGGTTGCCAGTAGAGGCTATTTAACAGTGTTTCAATCCTGCTATCATTTCTGACTTGACTGCCATGAGGTAACATTTTCCACCACATATGTGATGAAGTCTGTAAGTGATTGGGCTGTCTAATGTACTCCCAGAAACTGTGTGTGGAATGGGGCAAGGTTCACAGTTGAGAGGAAATCAAACAGTTTGATTTAAGCCCATTTGATTTTTTAAAAATTTTCATAGACTTACTGATTTTTAAAAAAATAATGTTTCATCATCTATACTCGACATTTCTTCTCATTCATACTCTCTCAATGTTTTCTAGGTCCCTTTACGTTACTGTTATTTAAGCATTAAGCAGACAAATACTAAATATTTTAACATCAAGAAATTAGAGATTAACTTTTAAACAAACATTAAAAGGAAAAAGATTAATAAAAGGGAATTCATTAAAACTAGCATCTTCTATGTAAGAAAAATCACCATAACCAAAACTTCTACTGGAAGCAGCAGCTTAACAGCAGGGAGTTGAAACATATAAATATATATATAGTCCATAAACAAATTAATGACTGTAATACATAAAGAATGCATATAAATCAACAAAGTGAACACCCCCAGAAAAATAGAAAAAAATATTAATAAGCAATTTAAAGAAAATAATAAAACTGCTGATAAACTATGAAAACATTAGTAAACTCATCCTAAGTGAAACAACATTAAAACAATGAAGCATTACTGAGTACACTTCACACAGCTCAAAAAATATGGCACGTGCTTATATTTTTATATATATTTGACAGCATTCAGTTCTCATGAAGTTTCTGAAGCCTGACTATTATCACCCTCATTTTACAGATGAGGAAAGTGAATAACTACCCAAGGGCAATGAGCTAGTAAGTGGCAGACCATTCACCTAAGTAACTCAGTTTCTCAACCCAATACCACCAAGTGGATAAAGACAATAGTAGTTAAGATAGTAACATGTTCATGGCCAAGTGAACTGCTTTTGAGGCAATGGAACAATATATAATTTGAAGATGCACATGCAAAACATTATTTAGTCAAGAGAAAACTTGGCACATATGTGAAAGGAAACACTTAAAAATGCTCAAGTAGCATTTTTGTGAGAAAAATGAAAATATAAATATCTATCACTAAAAAATTTCAGTAAATTGCTTTACCTTTATGCATGGAATACTGCACTGAATTAAAATGAATAAACTAGTTCTGTATTGATAAATATGGGAAGATCTTGAAAATAATGTTGAATGAAAACAGAAAGCTGGGTAATACATGGGAAATTGTAGCACTTATGTGCATTAAAATATGAAACAATGAAATGTTATTTATGGAAGCATTAGATTTAGTAAATGTGAAAACAACATGGAATAAAAATACACTACAATTTTATTAATAGCGTGGACTGAATGCACTGTATGTTCATGGACTAAGTACACTCTCTATGTTAAAAAAAGAGGAGAAATAGAAATGAAAAAACATAGAGGATTTCATTTCTTTTTTAAAGAGTAAGAGGAAAGGCAAGAAGTGAGCTGAGGAAATTTTTAGAGATCTTTTTCTTTTCATTTGATGGTATAGGACATGAAAGATTTCTTGAAATACCCTTTGTTAATAGTCCAGCCCTTTAAAATTATCCAAAGTATTATACTTAAAAAGATCACTTAATTAAGAACAGAACATTGCTAAACAACAGGGGGATCAGGGGGAATTCTGTCCTTTTTACGATGATGACTAAATCAAACTTATCATTTAAGTACAGAATTTATTTAGAGGTATTTCTTAGAGTTTATTTAACTGCAGCAGATCAGACATAGCTCACTAATGCCCATATATATAAATAACTTTAGGGTTAGGAATGTTATCTACTCTATGCCTTATATGCTATATTTTTATCCTTCAATTACTTTCTGTTCAGGGCTATCAAAGACAAGTCAAATCATGGAAGAAATGAAACACAACTGTTCTTATAAAGCAATAAATCAATATTAAGTAAAAATTATCTAAAGGAAAATTAGAATTTCACTTTTTATTTCACACCATTTCACTGTACACCTACCATAAAAGAAGTTCAATATGAAAAACCTTCACAATCTAAAGATAACCCCACTCACAATGAATGAATAAATCAAAGCAAATGATAATTAAAAAAACTATTTCCAGCCAATAGATCACTATTGTCAAATTAATATTTTTAATGGAGACAAAAATTACTCAAAATAATAGCTCTCTTAACCAATATTAACTGTCTAAGAAATTACTGTTAACAACACTCCAGCTCCATTGCTCTTTTATGCCTTCTAAACACCTTAACCTCTTTCCAGCCGCAAGTTTTTTTCCATGTAGCCTACTTTATTTTTTTATTTTATTTTATTTTTTAAAATTTATACAAGATCTGGGATACAGGCCAGAGGCAGGGGAGGGTGAGAGGATTCACCAGAGACAAGGCAGGGAACAGAACTGGGCAGATGGACCGAAAGCACTGCTGAGAGGAGCAGCAGGTGAGACAGGAGAGGTCTGCCACGCCATGTGGGTATCTCCCTAGCCGGCTGGGATTGAACCTGTGCTGCCGAGGCTGCGGACAGCTTCACAGCGCTGTACTCAACTGCCTGCGCCACCGGGGAGGCCCATACAACTTTCTTTACCAAGAATTTTACTCCTCCAACTCTTTACCTATTCATTTCTGCCTTGTCCTTCAGACCTGTGCCAGCTATAAAGGTTGCTCATCAACATCCAATTTTCTTCTCTTTTCAGTTATGTGGAAAACTGTATATACCCTTTTTCTTTAAAATTAGATGCAGCCATGTTGTGTGACTTTTTTTATGGTCAATAATATGAGAACTTATGTCATTTCCAGGCAAAAGCCTTTATGGGCCAGTATACAAGTCACCACTTTCTCCTTCACTTTGGCAGTCAAGGAGGTATGTGATGGGATGGAGCTTCCTTTACTTTGAATCCCTGAGGGAGTTTGATGAACATAGCTTTCCAGACAACTTACATATTGATAAATATGGGAAGATCTTGAAAATAATGTTGAATGATTATTCATAATAATAAATTATTCATAATATTAGTCTTTGTTTTATTAAGTAAACAAAGCATAGAGATTTTATGGCTGTTTGTTATAGCAGCACAATGTAGACCATCCTAGCTAACAGAAAGTCTCAGATTAAATGGCATCTCTGCAGAGTGGAATTTAACTATCTTTAAAGCATCTTTAAAGCATCACTTCCGAAACCTCTTTGTTTCCTTCAGAACATTTACCACAATGCACATTTAAATAATACCATTTCTTTGTTTTAAAATTCCCTGGACTATAGGTACTATACAAAAGAGCAATGAGATATCTTACAGTGGTTTCCCTAAAATCTATCACAACAGCCAGTAGATTCCTTCTTAGGAAGTATTTGCTAAATGAGTGAATATTTCACTTTATTAAATCTGCACTTAATCTTAACCAAAAGGCTGAGAAGTGATCACTTTATTAAATTAGTATGTATGTTAGTTACTGACAAATGTTGACAATTTGTGATACCATTAGAAATTTCGGTGACAACAAAGAGCTAGTGTACAATGAGTTCACAAAATACCATGTAAAAGTCCTAAATTTGAACATATGCATCGACTTACAAGCTATGTATTTTACATTTAGGTTATAACTGTTTCCATTTAGTCAATGTTAGTTACAGGGAATTTCTGGATTTATTATAAAAAATTTTCAGATAAATGTAGACACCATTCATTTAAACAGTGTAGATTTTTATATTTACCCAACACACACAAAGTTATAAAAGTTACAAAAATGTCATTTTATTGAAGTTGTAAAGAACTTATACTAAGCTAGAAACCTTACTTTCCTGGTAGCAATTTAATAAATGTTTTAGTTATATTTATGACTATTTCATTTTCCATGTATCTTTTGTTGCCAGGATAAAACCTGAGGAGTTCATGCTTCAATAAACCCAGACTCAAGAATCTATTACAAAAGTGAATTTTAGGCTGGCATCCGCTAAAGCCCTAAATCTTCTCATCCAGCTGCCAGGGTGTAAGGTAAAAACAGTTGCTGTATTAACAGGCTTTGTGAGCTGCCACACTTTTGCCAATGACTATATATCAACCATGGATTGTCAGTGAGTGCAAGCTTAGCATTTACTTTGTGGTAGAGTTTAGCATGCATGGAGGTCTCAGCCCAATAACATTTCAAGATCTACCATCAGACAAGGCAAAATGCTAGTTTTAGAGAGCAAATTTAAATATGTTAAAAGTGAGTATTTCTATACAATCATGCTAGATCAGAGTCAATAATGGCAATTACATCTGGGGTGGTTTAGCTTGGATATCCTACTAAGTATTTGACCAAGAGTCCACAAAATTGATCAAGATCAGTCCACCTAATCAAATTTTATTTGAAGTAATTTTTCCTATAAAAGTTACTTAACTATATTTTCCTCTGTTTTGAATTTTTCCTGTTTTATAAGCTTTTACTCTATTTTCATATCCTTACATTTAATAAATTTTAATTTAACTGCACTTCAAAAATGCTTAATGCACTCAAGCAATGCATGTCTCTATATTGCAACAAAGTTTAAATTAAAACCGTGGCTTTCTAGTAAATGTGTTTTAATCTATGCCACGTAATCATGAGGGGAAAATAACAAACATTTTCTGAAAGGCAAAGAATCAAGAATGTTTACAAAATTAGAAATAATTATAAAGTACTTAAATACACCAGACGCTTTTTTTTTTTTTTTTTTTCTGTGGGACCCTCGCTGGTGGCCGGGGATAGAACTGGCGCTGCAGAGGCTGAGGGCAGCCTCGCAACCCAGCGCTCAACCTCTGTGCCACCAGGGGGAGGCCCCACCAGACACTATTCTAACGGCATGTAAATAAGAATTCATTTATTCCTTATGGTGAGGTAGATGTAATTTATACTCAATGGATATACTAAGAAACAAAAGTTTCTCAGAGGTTAGGCACTATGTCAAAAGAATTATAGTAACATTAAGAACAATGAGAGAAAGAGAGAGCACACTGAAGTAGTTATAATGCATAACCAGGAGAATAACACAGTATAGAATGGAATAGCAGTATAGAAGAAAGAGTAGGGCCTCCCCAGCAGTGCAGAGGGTTAAGCGCAGCGCTGTGAAGCTGTCCGCAGCCTCTGCAAGTGCAGGTTCGATTCCCAAACAGCCAGGGAGATACCCACATGGCATGGCAGACCTCTCCTGTTTTGCCCGACGCTCCCCTCAGCAGTGCTCTCAGTCCATCTGCCTGTACTGCTCCCCACTTTGTCTCTGGTGAATCCTTTCACCCTCCCACGCCTCTGGCCTTTACCACAGCTCTTGTATAAATAAATAAATCAAAAAAAAAAAAGAAGAAGAAAGAGTAGACTCTGGCATCATTTACTAGCATTGGGCACTAATTAGTGAAAAAATGCATGCAAGTAGCCTTACTGCATAGTAGATGCTCATTAAAAGAGAGCTATTTATTGTACCATTATTTAGAAATTTTGCCAACAATTTTCTGTTAATGGTGAATCTTTTCCAAGTATGGTGCAATAAACGAGCATTAATTTTTAAAAAGAGGAAAAAAGTAATCTAAAAATAATTGTGTTAACATTTTGAGATTAGAGTCATACCCAAGTCAAGAACTAAAGGGAAAACTGATCAATTTCATATCAGCTTTATTTCAACACATGGCAGGCAGACTGACTGTTAGAATAGCTTGTGCAAAAGAAGTACATGTCAGTCATGAGAACATCCACTGACATTTCTACTAAAGACAAAAGCAATACTGCTGGGATGAATCAAAAACTGCAGCAAGTACAAAAAGGACCAGTATAAAGTAATAACATAAATCTCCAGCTAATTTCTTAAATTTTCACAATTTATTCTCTTAAATAGAAACTTCAAAACAAGAGTTTACTCCTTCACACAGCAAAATATTTTATATACTGCAAAGCAAAAATATCAGTGCTAAACCTCACTAAGACATAAAGTACATAAAGCAATACATGTGTGATTCCAAGGGTTTATGTACCAACGAACACACTTCATTTCTAAGTTCATTAATATCCAGGCACATAATTTCATATTAGCAATAACAAGTATATGTACAATAAAGAGCAATTTTTCTACTTTATTGATTAATGGCTTCTACGAAAAGCAAATAGGTTACTCATCAATTCCTTAGCCCCTAGTAATAGAGAAACCTTGGACATGACTTTTTTCTTCCAAGCACAGAATGTGTCTGAGTTTTGCTATTTCAATGATTGTTATTTGATCTAATTCTCTCAAAAACCTTTGCCAAATATAACTTCTTCAAGTGTTTACCTGACCAAGATAACTTTAGAGGTTCAGAGTAAATGACATGAGGTAAAGGGAGATAAATTCATGTTACAAAGTATTTTTAGTGACACTGGGGTTATACTTTACTCCTCCATATTTTCACATATTCCACTCACCTTCCACCAGATCTCCCTTCCTTCTTCTACTCCCGTCCCCCTCCCCACTGTTCTCTCTGGTAAACGGTACACTTTTTACTCAATTTAAGATGTGTTCTTATTATATTTTGCCAGTGTATTTTTTTGTTATTTATATTACACAGATAAGTAAAACCATCCAAAATCTCTTACACCTTCTGACTTATTTCACATAGTTTAATCACCTCAAGATTTATCTACTTTGTCCCAAAAAGTATTTCCTATTTTTTGATAACTGCATAGATAGTATTCCATTGAGTATGTATTCCACAATTTCTTTAACAGGTCATCATTCAATGGGCACTTAAGTTTGTTTCCTGACTTGGCAATTGTGGAGGGTGCAAGAGTCCATTTAAGTCTTTTCATATTAGGCTTTTTGCATATATGTAAATATGTAAAATACCAAGCAGAGGTATGGCTGAATCACACGGGATTTACATTTTTATTTTCTTAAGAAATCTCCATACAGTTTTCCACAGAGACTGTACCAACTTGCAAACCCACCAATAGTAGATGCCAGGTTCCCCTTTCTCCATACCACTGTCAACATGTGTTGTTTCCATTCGTTTTTATATGTGCCATTCTCACAGGGGTGAAGTGCTATCTCACTGTGCTTTTGATTTGAATTTCCCATGTAAGTTAATAATTTTTCCATGTGTCTGTAGGCCATCTAAATGTCTTATTTAGAAAAATGTCTTTTTAGGTCTGCCCATTTTTTGATTGGGTTGTTTTTTGTTGTTTGAATTGTATAATTACTTCCTATATTTTGGAAAATTGCCTGTCAGAGAGGTGATGTGCAAATCTCTTCTCCCTTTCTATAGATTGCCTTTTTGTTTCTGTGGTGGCTTCCTTTGATGTACAAAAGCTTTTTAATTTGATGTAGTTCCACTTCTTTATATTTTGCATTAGTTTCTCTTGCAACTGGAGTTGTATCCCCAACTGTGATAAATATCCAATAGTGTATCCACTATATATCTTTTTAAGAATTTTATGCTTTTAAGTAGGATTTATTCCAGGGACACAAGGATGGTTCAATATCCGAAAATCAATCAACGTAATCCAACACATCAACAAAAAGAAATATAAAAACCATATGATAATATCAATAGATGCTGAGAAAGCTTTTGACAAATTACAACACCCATTTATGATAAAGGCCCTTGAAATTCTCTTGATACAAGGAACATACCTCAACATCATAAAGGCCATATATGACAAGTCCATAGCCAATATCATTCTCAATGGTGAAAAATTAAAAGCATTTTCATTAAGATCTGGAACAAGACAAGGATGTCCACTCTCACCACTGCTTTTCAATATAATACCGGAAGTCCTAGTCAGAGCAATGAGGCAAGAGAAAGACATACAAGAAATCCAAATAGGGAAGGAAGAAGTTAAATATCACTATTCACAGATGATATGATAATATACATAGAGAACCCCAAAAACTCCACAGAAAAGCTAATCAAACTAATCAATCAGTTTAGTAAAGTAGCAGGATACAAAAATCAACACACAAAAATCAGTAGCCTTCCTATACACAAACAATAAATCTGAAGAAGAAGATATCAAGAAAACCATCCCTTTTATTATTGAAACAAAAAAAAATCAAATAGGAATAAACCTAACAAAAGTGATAAAGAACCTATACAAAGATAACTATAAAACACTGTTAAAAGAAATAGAAGACACAAAGAAATAGAAAGACATCCCCTGCTCATGGTTTGGAAAAATTAACATTATCAAAATGGCCATCCTACCAAAAGCAATTTACAGATTCAATGCTATTCCAATTAAAATTTCAATGACATTCTTCAAAGAAATAGAGCAAATATTGATGAAATTCATATGGAGCCACCAAAAACCCCGAACAGCCAACAAAGCTGTCCTGAAAAAAAAAAAAAGAAGGGAATGGAGGTATCACACTCCCAGACTTCAAACTATACTAAAAAGCCCTAGTAATCAAAACTTCATGGTACTGGAACAAGAACAGACACAGGGACCAATGGCACCGAATAGAAAATCCAGAAATTAACCCACAGATTTACAGTCAACTGATCTTTGACAAAGGAGCAAAGAATATGCACTGGAGTAAAGAAAGAATGGTGCTGGGAAAACTGGGTCACTACATGCAAAAGAATGAAGCTTGACTACTACCTCACACCACGCACAAAAACCAACTCAACTTAAAGAACTAGACATAAGACCTGAAACCATAAAACATATAGAAGGAAATATAGGCGAAATACTACATGATATACACCTCAGTAACATCTTTAAAGACACATCACCCAAAGCAGTGATGTGAAGGCAAAGATTAAACAGGTGGGACTACATCAAATTAAAGGGCTTCTGTACAGCAAAACAAACTAACCAAAACAAAGAGACACCCCACCAACTGGGAGAAAATTTTTGCACACAACACTGATGATAAAGGACTGATCACAAAAAACTACAAAGAGCTAATGAGACTCAACAAAAACAAAGTAAATAACCTAGTCAAAAAATGAGCAGAAGAGCTAAAAAGAAACTTCCCCAAAGAGGAAATGCAAATGGCCAACAAGCAGAAGAGGAGGATTCTTGGGCCTCCCACCTTGGCAGGCCAGAGCAAGCATCTGGGCACAAAGTTGAGAATGGATGGGCAGAAGGTCCTATAGGTGGGCCCACAGACTTCAGGCCTCGGTGATGGCACTCCTGAGGCCACAGGAACAGGGAAGGTGGAAATCATTAGTCATGGTTTCTTTAACCAAAACAAAAAGAAATCCCAGCGAGTGGGAGAAAATTTTTGTAGACAACACTAATGATAAAGGACTGATCTCAAAAATCTACAAAGAGCTGATGAGACTCAACAAAAACAAAGAACATAATCCAGTCAAAAAATGGGCAGTAGAGCTAAAAAGAAACTTCTCCAAAGAAGAAATGCAAATGGATGACAGGAATATAAAAAATGTTCAACCTCACTTGTAATCAGGGAAATGCAAATCAAAACTACAATGAGATACCATCTTACACCAGCGAGAATGGAAAATATTAAAAAAAACTAGCAACAACAAACGCTGGCGAGGATGTGGAGAAAAATGAATTCTCCTGCACTGCTGGTGGAAGTGCAAATTGGTCCAATCACTATGGAGAGCTGTGTGGAGATTCCTCAACCTGCTGAAGCTAGAGCTTCCATATGATCCAACAATTCCACTCCTAGGTATTTACCCAAAGGACACAGAAACATTAATTCAAAAGGGCACCTGCACCCCTGTGTTTATAGCAGCACTATTTACAATAGATAAGCTATGGAAACAACCCAAATGCCCAAAAATAGATGACAGGATCAAGAAGATGTGGTACATATACACAATGGAATATTACTCAGCAATCAAAAAAGATAAACTCATGCAATTTGCAGCAACATAGATGGAGTTGGAAGGGATCATGCTCAGTGAAATAAGCCAGAAAGAAAAAAGAAAAATACCAGATGGTCTCACTCATAGCAGGAATTTAGAAAATTTAAATAAGGGACCAGGAAAAAGACTAATAATAATAAAGTAAAAATCATAATCAACAAGCAGTTGAGATACTATATAAGGACATGCTAGAGACATACTATATAGGGGGAGGAGGGAGTGAGATCAAAACAAGGGGGGAGTGGAATTGTATGGGGACTATAACTAAGATGAAAATGCATGCATTGTGCAAAAATGGAATATGTTGTAAAAAAATATATAAAATTTTTAAAATAATAATAAAGGACTTTTTATGGTTTTGGTTCTTATACACAGATCTTCAATCTATTTTTAATTAATTTTATACGTGGAGTTAAATATGGTTTTATTTTCATTTTTTGTGTTGAGGTTATCTATGTTTGTCAACATAATTTGCTAAAAAGGTTTTCCTTCTCCCATGATATGATCCTGACTTCTTTATGAAAGTTTGTCTGTATTTGTGTGGGTTTATCTCTGGGTTTACTATTCTACCCCTTTGGTCTGAGTTTGTTTTTGTTCCAAGACCATCATGGTTTGAGTATTGCACGTGTGTAGTATAGTTGGAAGTCAGGGAGTAGTATTTCCATTTTTCACCTTTCTCTCAATTGCTTTAGCTATTTAGGTTTTTTGTAGTCCCATGCAAGTTTTCTAATTGCTCAATTTCCTTGAAAAAAGTCACTGGGATTTTGACAGATACCACGTTAAGTCCGTAAATGGCCATTTTAATGTTTATTCTTCCAGTACATGAGCACCATACACCTTTCCATTTCTCCGTGTATTCTTTTATTTCCTTCAGCAGAGTTTGTAGTTTTCAGTACATACATCCTTTACCTCCTTTGTTAAGTTTACTTGCAGGTATTTCATTCTTTTTGTTGTTATTGTAAGTAGAATTGTTTTCTTTCTTTCCCTTTCTTCTGTACATTGTTAGCATACAGAAATGCACCAGATTTTCTCTCCTGCTTCTTTTCTGTATTCATTATTTCTGATAGAGTGTTGGTAGAATCTTTAGGGTGCTCTAGATATACTGTCATTAACAAATAGTGACACTTTTACTTCTTTTGCAATTTGGATGCTTTTTCTGTCTTTTTCTTGCCTAATTGGAAGTCTGGCCAAGACTTCCAATACTATTTTGGACAATAAAGGTGATGTGGACATCCTTGTCTTGTTCTTGATCTTAAAGGAAATGCTTTCAGTTTTTCACCATCAACTCTGATGTTGGCTGTGGGTCTGCCACATATGGCTTTTATGACATTAGGTAAGTTCTGTTTATCCCCATTTTATTGAAAGTTTTTATCATAAATAGATGTTGTATCTTGCTGAATGCTTTTTCAAAATCAATTAAAATGATCTTGTGAATTTTATCTTCTTTTTTGTTTATCTGACGACACTGATTAGTTTACCTATGTTGAACCAGCTTGCATTCCTGGGATGAAACCTACTGATCGTGATGGGCAATTGTCTAAAATATGCTGGTGTAATTGATTTACTAGGATTTTAACATCTATCAACAGAACTATCAGTCTATACTTTTTTTTATTATCATTATTTGCTTTTGGGATCAGTGTAATGTTGGCCTCACAGAAAGTATCAGGGGATTTTTCTGCTGGATTTGATTTTTTTTTTAAAGATTTAATTTATTTTTGCATACAAGAGCTGAGGTTAAGGCCAGAGGTACAGGGGGGTGAGTGGATTCACCAGAGACAGAGTGAGGAGCAAAACAGGCAGATCTGCTGAAATACACTGCTGAGGAGAGCAGCAGACAGGACAGGAGAGGTCTGCTGCGCCATGTGGGTTAGCTCCCTGGCTGGGGATCAAACTCGTGCTGCAGTGGCTGCAGATAGCTTCATAGTGCTGAGACTTAATCCCTTGTGCCACCAGGGAGGCCCAGCTTCGATATTTTTGGAAGGATCTGAAAGGGAGGTATTAGGTTATTAGGTCTTCTTTGAAAGGTTGGTAGAATTCACTAGAGAAGCTATCTGGTTCTGGGCTTTTTTTCTTATGTAGACTAGGGGCTGTCCTAAAAATTCAGCTTATCAGCATAACTCAAATCAAGGAAACTTCTTCCTCATACATCTCACCACAGTTGTCAGTTTAATAACTGGATACAACACTTTCAATTGAGATTCCCCAAGTACTGCCAATACCTTCTCCTTTGTCATTATCTGCTTAGCTTCTCTTTGATTTTTCCTGGTTCTGACTCTAGATTTTTTTCCTGAGTTGTCATGTACCTCCAAACAGTCTTTCTCAAACAGCTTTTCAGATACCCCCTCCATCAGAAACCATTCTTGAAATAGTTACAAGACAGAGATCAACTTTGAGCTCTCACTCAAATGCAGTGAAATTAACTTGTATTTAGTTTTGCAGAGTCATAAGCAATAGGAAATACATAAATGTATGGTGAAAAATACTGATGATACCACTAGTTATTCTAAAAAGAAATTTATTAAAGTATAAGTAATGTGAAAAATGCAAGTCTGCAATTTTATATCACTTTACATATTTATATAATTTCACTAAAATCTACAAAACTATAATGTTATCATTGCGGAAACGTTAGCAAGATAGGATGCCATATGGTTACCTCAAATAAGTGGGATATTTCTTTAAAAACTAGATAAAGCTTTACATTTTTTATATATGATTTTTAAAGTCTTATCTGGATTATTCCTTAGTTAACACATAATAACAAAGCCAAGATTTGAAGTCATTGTAAACATTGTTGGCTCAGTTTTGTCCCCTGCATGAAGTATTTTGTTGCTGAGGTCACTAGAATTTGAAAAATATGTGATATGGAGAAAAACCTTAAGATAAAGTTACTTTCAAATTCAATTTTATCTGATCAGAGGGAGACTGAACTTACTCTAATAACAAGATTTTAAGACATTATAAATCTGTTAAAAAATGAATCGTTAAAAATGAATCATTAGATAAAAATCTTAGAAATATTTTAATAGATGATATTTGAGACTTTTCCAATTATGCAAAAAAAAATTGTGGGATACTTTGTAAGGATCTCATGCTACTAATTGGTTGTCAGGGTTTTGTCAGTGTGATGATATTATGCAAGTTGGTTAAAAATTAATTGAATTCAGAGCACTGAATGTCAGTCTCAAGGAATAAGTGCAGGAATAAATATAATTGACAAAAATCCCCAGTGATTCTTAGAACCAAGAAAAATAGACAAACACTGATCTAGCCCAATGCACTCATTTTTCAAACAAGACTTATGAATTGACACATACTCAAGAATACAGTTAATCTGTTAAATTCTAATAAAAGTCTCTTTGTGAAATTCAGAACTTAATTTTTTTTAAGACAAAAATGATCTTGTTGAAGATCTGGAATGTGCCTTGTATGCTATTTCTAAATCAGATGAAGACATTCACTAACATTCAGTTTTGCCCATATGGAAGAATTTTGCATGCATTAAACCATGACATTAAGTATGGTCATGGGAAACGTAGTGTTTAATCCACAGAATATGAAGAACCCACAGCACTAGCCTTTTTTGGTTCAGTAATGTGCTCTTAATAAGCAACCACAATATTACATGTAAATGATAACTGCAGTATCCCAAATCATATCATCTTTTAGCAGAATCCCTAGCCCTGGCTTTTCATATGACTATAGACAGATTGCAGGTCAAAATTTTTAAATGCTCTATCAACTTTGTAGAGATCGAAACCATTGCATATCATAGTATATTTGCACCAATGTTGTATAGGCAAAACCTCCCAATGAAGAAATCAGGCAAGAAATATATATTCTCTATGTGCAATAACACTTTGTTCAACATAAATTTACTTTTAACTCAAGGATATGCTTGGTACAAAATATGCTTGTTTTTGGAAATAACAAAAATAAGCTGTACTCTTTTTCTAGTGATACTTCCTGGATTCTTGGACAAACACCCCTTAGAGGCCCATGCTGATGATGCATACAATAATTAGTGATGTTGCTTTGTTCAAATTCTCAGAATAAACAACCCAGAAGTGCGCACAGTGAATCACGAAGTGTCCCTATTTACATTTCTGTAACTGCAGCTGAATACAAGTTTACAAGCTGACAACAAGTTTAGCAGAAAATCAAGAAAGCATAAATGGTTCATGTGCTCCCCTAAGGAAAAACTGATTTGATTATATTATAATATTAATATACTATATCAGAGAAATTTAATTTCCATTCTTCTAAGACTCTTGCTCTTCGCCTGCCACAATTACTTTTTTCAAGGAGTAAATGCTAGGGTTTATACATATATATTACTTATTAATATGCAGATTCAACTAGTTCTATGGAAGCTGTTAAATTCAGATTTTATAATGGGCTGTCAAACAGATAAATAACTGTATCTGGCCAGATACACAGTCAGAGGCATTAATTTCAAAACCTAAACCAACTTAAACAAAAAAAATAATGATTATCATTTGCTCATTTTTTTTAAAAAGCAGCTTCACAGAAGATGTGGAACACATACACATGGAATATTATGCAGCAATCAAAGATAAACTCATGCAATTTGCAGCAACATAGATGAAGCTGGAAGGGAAATGCTCAGTAAAATAAGCCAGAAAGAAAAAGAAAAACACTGATGGTCTCACTCACAGCAGGAATTTAGAAAACCTAAATAAGGGACCAGGAGGGATTATGGTCAAAAAAAGATGGGGGTGGGAATTGTATGGGGACTATAACCAAGATGAAAAAGCATACATTGTGCAAAAATGAAAAATGATGTAAAATATATAAAATAAAATGTATAAAAAATATATACATAAAGTAGCTTCACAGAATTGACATCCAAAAAGCCATAAATATCTAAATTGTACAATATACTTTTTCATATGGTATAATCCCATGAAATCATCACTATAATTTAACTAAACATATTTTCATCACAAATATTCCTTTTGCTCCTTGTATTGGCTCTATCCTGCCCACTCACACTTCTCTATCCCTGACAATCGCTCATCTGCTGGTTGTAAAACAATAGACTAGTTTAAATTATCTAGTATTATAGACAAAATCATATGCATGTACGATTTTGTGTCTTCTTTCTGCATAAATATTTTAGGTTCATTAATATTGTATATACCAATAGTTCTTTTTTTTATGAGTAGGAAGTATTCCATTACATAAATATACCAAAATTCATTTATTCATTCACCTGTTTGTGGACATCTGGGTTGTTTCCTGTATGAAAAGTATAGATTTGCAAACAAATCTTTGTATGGACATAAGCTTTCATTTATCTTAATCAAATAACCAGATGTATGAAAGCCCCATTGTAGTGCTCTCATTGTGATTTCTAATTTGCAGTAATACAATCACTACTGATAATGAACACATTTCTCTGTGCTTATCTGTCAGTTATTTATTTTCTTTAATGAAGTGTCTATATGAATCCTTGTCTTTGATACTAACTGGATAGTTTGTTTTCTTGTTATTGATTGTTAAGGTTTCTTGCTAAACTTGTAAGTTCCACAGGTTTTTTTATAAAGTCCATCAGGTTTTCTACATGACAGTAATGTCACCTGTGAATAAATTTTGATTTCTTTTTTCTTTTCAATCTGTATGACTTTTATTGCTTTATTGTCCTCAGTGCAATTTTCAATAAAAAGAGTGAGAGTGACCCTAATTGTCTTGTCATTTTGATGGTAATTGGAGGTATTTTTGAAATGCCCTTTTGTCACACTGAGGAAGTCATCTTTAATTCTCTATTTTGTACAAAGGTTATTTTGACAATGGATTTGGCATTTTGCCAAAATCTTTTTGTGCATCTATATGACTATGATTTAAAAAATTAACATGGTAGTGTATTACAATGATATATTATCTTTAATGTATTGTTGATATGGTTTGCTAAGATTTTCTGGAGAAATTCTTTCATCATTCAATGACTTAAAAGAGGCTTTATTTTACGTTCATTTTTGAAAGGCATTTTAGGAGGATTTTTTTTATAATTTCAGTACTTTATGATGATCCATTATCTTTTCACTTGTACTATTTCCAAAAAGAAATCTGCTGTCAATTTCACCTTCTTCCCTCTATAAAATGTATCAGTTTTTATTTGCTTTTTTTTTTTTTAATATTTTTACAGTCAGAAGCGTGGGAGGGTGAGAGAATCCACCAGAGGCAGAGGGGAGAGCAGACCAGGCAGACTGAGGAAGTACACTGCTGAGGGGAGCAGCGGGCAGCAGGAGAGGTCTGCAGGCCATGTGGGATCCTCGCCCAGCGGCCGGGGATCGAACCGGTGCTGCAGAGGCTGCGGGCAGGTTCGCAGCCTAGCTCTCAACCGGGGAGGCCCTATTTGTTGCTTTTAAGATCTTCTCTATATGCCTAGTTTTTCACAACTTGATTATGGTGTCGATATAATTTTCTTCATGTTTCTTTTGTTTATAATTCATTCATTGATTTTGGCTCTGTAAGTTTATAACATTTCATCAAATTTGGAAAATTTCTGACCATTATTTCTTCAACTATATTTTTCAGTCATCCAAATCCTTTATAAACTCCACCTATGTATATGGAGCTCACCAGATCCTGCTACACAGCTCACTAATGCTTTAGTCTTTCTTTCTATGCTTTGTTTTGGACAATTTCTACTGTAAAGTCCTCAAATTCACAGATCTTTTCATTAACAATGAACCTGCCATTAGTCCCATTCAGAATATTTTTTTCAACTCAGAACTAGAAATTCAATTTGTATTCTACAATTCTAGGTAACACTTTTCATCTTCCCCTTAAATTTATGTAGAAATAGAATAGCCAAGTAAAAACTCTTAATCTTCCATTCTGCTAATTCTAACATCTGTGTAGCTTCTGGGTAGATTCTGATTCACTGGTATTTTCATCATGGTCATCCTCTCCTGCTATTTGCAGGAAGTTTTTGATTGATGGTGTTTGCTTACATCCTGATTTTCACCTCACTGAAATGCTTAGCATTTTTGTGTTGTTATAAATATTGTTGAATGCTGGATTCTGAATTTTGCTTTGAAGATAAATTTGCCAAGCCCAGAGCAATGTTTAGTCTGCTGCTGAGTTCTCCCCACTACTGAAGCAGGGTCTTTCTGAGAACTCTAACCACTGCTTCAGAGACTGCATGGCTCTCCATATTGGTTTGAGGGAAAGGCTGTACTTCCAGGCTGATCCTCTTGGTTGGGTTCTTCTCCATTCTCAGGTCAGTTCTTCACATGCATGGGGCAATCATTTAGAGAGAGCTTCTCTACTATTCTCCATACAGTTTTCTCCTGTGATTATCTGTCCTGAGAACGCAAGTCATACTGTTTTCTCCAGAATCTCAACTCCATCTGATCAACGTAAGGAGTTCCTTCCGCCTGTAGTAGAGAGCAATGTAGCACAGCCTGGAAAATCTCTCGAGCAGGAAACTAGTGGAAACTAACAGAGCCAATTTCTCTGGAGTCATTATATATTGTTACCTAGTGTCCAATATTATGAAAGCCATTATTTCATATATTTAGTCTATATTTTAGTTCTTTTCAGGAAGAGGCATTAATCTGGTTTCTGCTAGTTCATCTTAGCAAGAAACAGAAGGCTCAATTTTGTTTTAAAGCATTATGAGTTTTCAGTGAATATTTTAGAAGACCATATACATAAAAAAAATTCTGGGTATGTAATCTGAAGTTTAAATATCAAAAAGATAGCACAAGAAGTAATATAGCAAAAGAATATGAAAAGAGCAAGGCAACCCTTCATTCAATTGGAATGATGTATCCTGTTGTCATTTTCATATCAAACAATAAACACATTATAACCTAAATACTGGAAATGTACTCCTTTTTTGCAATGTTGTGATTCACTTTAAAATGATATAGGGGCCTCCTGGTGGCGCAGTGGGTTGAGCTGTGAAGCTGTGAAGCTCTGAAGCTGTCCACAGCCGCTGCAGCACTGGTTCAATTCCCGGCTGGCCAGGGAGATACCCACATGGCATGGCAGACCTCTCCTGTCTTGCCCACTGCTCCCCTCAGCAGTGTTTTCAGTTCTCTGCCTGTTCTGCTCCCTTCTCTGTCTCTGGGGAATTCTCTCACCCTCCTGTGCCTCTGGCTGTACCCCAGTTCTTGTATAAATAAATAAATCTTTAAAAAAATAAAATGATATAGTTAAGTGAATGAATCTTGAGATTATAGCACTTATACAAACACCATTTTCTCACCTAAGTGAATGTGAGTAATTTTTTTTTCTCTCAGTGCTCCGATTTTCTTATAATGTCACAATTTAAAAAAAGTATCTTTGGATTAATTCCTATAAAGCACTTATGAAAGTAAATGTTCAATGAATGCCATTTTCTCCAATATTATGTTTTCCATTTCAAATTAATACTAATAGAATAATTCATGCATGCATAAATCATAACCTGAGTTAAAACAGCACACAGACTTAATAGAGCCATTGTTATTTTCTGGTGACATGCTATGAATGGGGTCTCTGCCTCCAAGGTCCTGACTCCCTACTTTCCATTATCTTTTGTTTGTCACTTCAAAGTAACCTTTGCAGAGAATTACTCTCAAGTACAGAAGTCCTTCAAATTTCCTCTGCCTAGTGCCTACTAAATAATGGGTAGCCTCTTGACTCTGACATGCCAGACTTTGTACAGTAAGTTCCAAGTCTGCTCTTCCAGCTTCCTCTTCTGTTTTCCCTCTTACTGTATCTTATTACCACACTGGATGAATAAGTCCATAAACATTAAAGGACTTTCACTATGTCTGTCTCCCCTTTACAGCCTATTTTCTCTAGTTGGGATCCCTATCTTTATGCGTCGCATGGATGTGGTGTCTCTACTGTACTACGTGGAGTAAAGGGAACACAAAGTCAAGATAAAAATATCTCAGCTTTTCAACGAGTCACAGGCAAGTAAATAAGGAGTTACAACACAATGTTGAAGAGAGCTATTCTAGAGGAATGAAATGTATGATATTCTGTTATGTGTCACACCATATGTATCATAAGAAGCAAGTGTGTCTAATTTTGCCTGAAAAGTAAGGTGAGGCGGATAAGGGGGCAGGTGATGATTAAGGAAAGCATCACTGAGGGAATGCTTTGAGGACTGTGTGAAGCCCCCTGATCTACTGTCACAGTTTGCAATATTCAAGTCTGTTGACTATAGGTACCACTGGTGAAAAAGACTCTATATATGATTGAGTTATATTGCGAAGAGCTTAGAACAAGATTTTGAGCATAAGGAAGAGGGAGACCAAGACCGAAAAGATCAGGTAAACAGAAACTATACTAATAGTGATACTGGTATTAATGGTAGAAATATGTTGAAACAAAGTAAGTAGGATCTAAAAATTCAGCTGCATACTTATAAGATGATAACACACAATGTATTTCAGTGGGCCTAAAAATCTGAAATGCCATTGTTAAAACATTCCATTTTAAATAGCCACCACATCTATCTTTTTGATAGCTAAGGAGCCAGTTAGCAGAGATTACTACCAACGATTATCATTTACTTACTACCACATATTACATCATTTAAATCTTACAAAATTAATCAAAGGTAGACATAGTAGACACATTACATATGAGGAACAGAGATCAGAGAGGGGAATTACATGTTGACGGTCACACTGGTCTTAGTAACATATCTGATTCTGACTATACCTTGTATTCCTGAAACAAATATCTTCTAGTGGATGGCTACCATGGGCCAGGCACTCTTCATATTATGTGTCAGGAACTTAATACATGATTGCTCTTAACATTTCTCAATAACTCTATGAGGTAACTGCAGATGCAAAATCTTTTATCTGAAAGCCTTGGAGACAGGTGTTCTTTATGAATTTATAAGGTTACAGATTTTTTTTAAATACAAAGTGTATATTATATAACCCCCTCTCTGTAGACGAACACTTTTTGAACTTCTAACCAAATTTAGCTAACCACTAACATTTTTTCTCCTGGTTTTAAAATAGAACAAGAAAATACTTGCAGCTTTACATAAATATAAAATATTTGATTATTTTAATTTTCTTTTTTTTTTAAGATTTATTTATTTATACAAGAACCGGGGTATAGCCCAAATGTGCAGGAGGGTGAGAGGATTCACTAGAGACAGAGTGGGGAACAGAACAGGCAGACTGACTGAAATACACTGCTGAGGGGAGCAGCGGGTGAGACAGAAGATCTGCTGCAGCATGTGCATTGCTCCACGGCCAGCGGGGATGGAATCAGCATTGCAGAGGCTGCAGACAGCTTTACAGCGCTGTGCTCAACTACTTGCACCACCAGAGAGGCCCTGATTGTTTTAATTTTCTATTCCTGGTTCCCCTGCCACTACACAGATAAGTCCAGAACAAATAAATTTGTAAGTAATGACACTTAGGGCTGGAATAAGTGAGAATACTTATTGCTTCAATCCAAAGGAGTTTTGGGGCCTCCCTGGTGATGCAGGAGTTACACACTCAGTGCTACCAATGTGAAGGCCCACCACAACTCCTGGCCAGGGAGTATGCCCACATGACATAGCAGATCTCTCCAATCTTGCCTGCTGCTCCCCTCAGCAGTGCATTTCAGTAGATCTGCCTGTTCTTCTCCCCACTCTGTCTCTGGTGAATCCTCTCATCCCTCACACCTCTGCCCTGGACCCCAGTTCTTGTATGCATAAATAAAAATAAATCTTTAAAAAAAGGAGTTGTATAAATAAAGCATGAGGGTTTAATATCTGTCAACACTCAATCTTATTGCACAGATCTAAACAGAAGAGGCTTTAGTTGAAAAGTAGTCTTGGCCTCTGAGATGAGACCAATCAATGAACTGATATCCTCCCAAATATAAATGCTTATTTTATACATTTAAGCATCTCTGCTCTCAGTCTTAGCACTGTATTTCCCTTTTCTATCACCCTCATTTTCTTTACTTCCTCTCCTTCCACTTCTCACTGTCTGCCTTTTCCCCCTCTCATTTTCCTTCGCGTTCTCAATGCATTCAAGATAAAGATGTCATCTGAGCTGGTGCCAAAAAGTTATGTTCCCACAGATCTTTTGTATTTCTCTGATGCCCATTTAAGGCTAAGTTTAGCTTAGAGAGCACAAGGTTATAAAATGTTCTTAATCGCCTCATGAGTGCAGAAATATGTGTGTGTGCTTGTGTGTGTGAGGGCACACGTGAGTCTGACATCGGTTGATAGTCACTTTCTCTCTTTGTTCTCAGGCTTTCATTCCCGCTAAATCTTCAGAGTGAAGGAAAATGGAGACATTCTATTTATATGAAACAAGTATCAGCTCAATGACTGTGACAGTTGTTAATTAATGACGGGAGTTTAAATAATGTTGGTCAGCAATTTGATCATGATATGCCTTATAATGTCAATATAGGAATTAGTCCAACACTACTGCTTTTCCCATTATCAAGAATTATGTTTTATTTAATTCAAATTAACCTCAGGAAGACTTAACTAATTCTCCTTTAATCAGGAAACAGTTTTGAGTTCTCACATAAATTTGCTCCTACTCCTATTATACTATTTACCCTGTGTATTTCATTTTATGTTTATACATCATTAGTTCTGTTCTTTAAATAAATCATTTATTTCTCATTAACAGGGAACATATATTGTTTGCCTTTGTAATCTGAGTTTCAAGTAGTTAGCTAAATAGTAAGCATTGAACAGATACTTGATAAGCAAACATATAAACAAATTTACTTCAGAACGTTTCACCTTGTAATTTAAAAGGTACAAAGAAATAAAATACCCAAAACACTAGGGAAGAGAGGATATTTCTAAGATTTGGAAATGGGGGCTTTCTAAACATAATACCAAAGGAATAAATCATAAAAAAACCTTTTTAGAGGGAAAGGAGAAGAATATATATAAGACTTAAATTTTCACACACTCAGTGACACAGACGTTACATTTCTAGAGTATTTCCTAAACAAAATCAAGTACATAGATTTATCTACATAGATTTTTATCACTGTATCACTAAAATATAAACCAACAAAACTAAAAGATAACCTGGAAATGACCCTAAACGTCAACTAGGAGGAAATACAATAATGGGAGGCAGCTGTATCAGAATTCTGAGTTTGAGATATTGAATCAAACTGTTTACTGTCCTGTCCTATTTTCAATGCTACCATAAGATTGACCAAGGCAAAGGTTCCTCCTGTGAGATTCAGAAAATAGCTTTACAAACATTATGTGATCGTACAGAATGTAAAGTCCTGTAAATTTCTGTTCATCCACCCACATTTCTGGAGGTAGAGTAACTATAACAGCTGTTCATCCTTCTCAAACCTTATCTAGATTCTTTTTTTTTTTAAGATTTTTAAATTTTTTTTGTACAAGAACTGGGGTACAGGCCAGAGGTGTGGGAGGGTGAGACGATTCACCAGACAGAGCGGGAAGCAGAACCGGCAGATGGACAGAAAACACTGCTGAGGAGAGCAAACGGCGAGACAGGAGAGGTCTGCCTCGCCATGTGGGATTCTTCCTGACCGGCTGGGAATTGAACCCGCGCTGAAGAGGCTGCAGACAGCCTCACAGCGCTGCGCTCAACCCGCAGGTGGGGAGGCCCACTTTTTCTAGATTCTAAGAACAAGAGTGGAGACTGGCAAATCTGGGGTTTCCTGAATTGGGAGCGTCATATAGACCAGCCCTCACTGTAAAGTGCAGTGCAATTGTTATATTCTATTACATAATAAGATGTATTTCATAACACAAAAGAGCAGGATATAAGTACATTTCATGAATCAGAAGAGTAGAATCTAGTAAGAAAGTAAAGGTCCGATCTCTGTGATCTTAAGATGTGTAGTAGAATAAAACAACTCAAAGTATATCCTCCGAAAAGTTAAAAGTAACTCAATCCGATTGGAACAATTATGAGTAATTGTATTTTCTTGTTTCATTTTCTAAATTATTTCAAAATGAATGTATTACTTTTAAGTAAGGACATTATAATGGAAAGAATTTATTCTGAAAACTACTACTTATTCACTTCTTGGAAGTATCCAATCCACTGTGTATAGAATTCTGTACAACAGCACCTTTTTTTCTCCCCATGTTCCACTGTATTCCTGGTTAGACTATTAACTTGCTATGTTACGTGAATGTGCATAAGTTGAAACAAGCCTAACGTGCACATTTGATAAATCTAAGACCATGGAGTTAACATTGATTAATGAGTGTATGAGATCTTTCTGAACATACTTGGGTCTGGTCTATATGATGATCCCAATTCAGGAAACCCCAGATTTCCCAGTCTCCACTCTTGTTCTTAGAATCTAGATAAGGTTTTGAAGGATGAACAGCTGTCACATTTACTTTACCTCCAGAAATGTGGGTGGATGAACAAAAATTTACAGGACTCAAGAATTTATAATTACATTGTAAGTTGCCATTATATAAACTTGAGTGGCAGATTGTAATTGACTTCTTTTAGAGAACTATTCATCAGTTATTATATTCAACCATAAAGGATCTGCTACACATCTATTAAATACTTAGCTTGGGAAGGAGCATAAAAATGCAGAGTTTATACCAGGACTCTGACAATGAAACACGAAGATGGGTTGAATCAATGAATGAGGTAGTACCCCGTGAATGGAGGTATTTAAGCAGCAGTTGAGTGACTCCTTTTCAGCACATGTTTAGATTTTAAGTTCATGTATTATTTCCTATAACTGGATGAGTTTATGAAAATTACCCTGGTGAGAGATTCATCCACTTTTCATTTTACAAAGAGCTTAAAATATGAGATTTATAAACGTTAACATTTACAACTTGATCTCATAATTTCTTTTTGATGCAAGTTTAGGTTAACAGGTTTTTTTCTTAAAAACATCCATAGATTAAAAAATAAATCTCTAATCCTCCTTGTTAAAGTACCATTTTACTGAAAAACATACATTCTGAATGAAGTTATTAAGCATAAAAGTATTTAAAAATTTACAAAATTTACACTTTTATAAGAAAATGATGCATAGAAACAATTGTAGCAGTAATTTATGCATAATTTAAGAGTCTAGAATATATTTCTAACAGATGGTCCTTACATAACCTTCAAGGAAAATTCAATTATGACATAAGGTTTCATCACTAAGTTAAAAAATTTGAAAAGGGTTTGGAGCAGGCATATCTGTGATCAAGTAATCAATGTATTTTGCCCAGATAGATTCCTCCCTTTCCAGTTTCTACTGACATATAATAAGATACATTTAAAGTGTTAGGGGGAAAATCCACTAAATCTTTATATAATGCTGATTTAATTTCTATGTATTCTCATGCATATATTGAGCGCAGTATTTATCCTTTTTCAAATGACATCTGTTTGGAGAGAGGAGCAACAGAATTCACTTCCTTTATCTGTGCTGGATATAGCTGAGCTGTCCACATTTTGCAATCAGTATTGGACACAACAACATTTATTTTTTTAATGCTAAGTATAAAAGGTCATTGTACATATCAGAGGAGTGAGAAGAGAACTCAAAGAGGTTCCAGCTTACCAAACCACCAAGACACAAGTTAAATACCATAATCGTGCCAGCCATTAGTTACCACTCAGTCTCTTGTCTCCAATCCGGAAACCGGTCTGCCAGAAGCCCAGATAGCAAGAAAAGCAGCAATGTTTTATCACTCCACTGACCCCAAGAGACCAATTTAAAGGGAAATTAAATGTGTTCTACATTAAGGAGGAAACATATCCTTAATTTTATAAGTACTTTTTAAGAGAACAAAGAAAATGAAATTTGAAATTCAATAATGGAAAAAGACAATACAAACTTTGAGTGTTAATAGGGCACTTGAGCCCATTCACTAACTTCAACAGAAGTTATTCATCTTGTATCTTACATGCAGTCAATGTTTTTTTAGAAAAATTATAAATTGTTTGCAGTAGGATTAGCTATTATATATTTAAAAATATTGAAAATATATTTTAAAAGTGTTGAAGTTCATGATTATAATCTGGGAAAGGAAATTACTAACTTCTTTGGAAGAAATGAAGTTTTGGAACTTCCATCTGAAGGACAGAAATTTGAAGGATTTTTAAGAAACAAACGCACATTTTAAAATATATTCAAGTCAATTCGTTAATTAATGTAATTTCTTTTAAAAACATGCTACTGTACATGTGAAATATATATACGTCTTTATTGAATTCCCATAAATTTAGTAAGGACTAACAAATCTAATGAATGAATAACTGTTGAGGAACAGTGATGTAATACCTGGAAGCCTCTAAATTGAAACTACCCAGTTCCTTTGCCAGTTAGGAATTGAACTTGAAATATGCTTCAGGATGAAAGACTGCAAAGTTTACATGATTTTCAGAAAAAAATGAACATCAGTTCCACCAATTATAATTATGTTTGAAATTTTTTTATTTAACTATTTTCTATTCTATGGGGTTTAAATAAACCAAACACCACCTAGGAAATTTGTTATTCCATTCTAACAAAGCATCTTTTTAGACTAACATATCATAAGCAATTTTTATTCTCAAAATAACATCTGGACAAATTTAAATTTATCCTAAATATAACCAGGAACTCTGTCATTTGTGGAATGTACTTCAGGCCCAAAAATCTCAGTTACCTTAGGTATAATATAAATATCTTGAGGTATATGTATACAGAAAAACATATGCTTAAAAAGCTACATATATTTTACTTTTTCAACTTCACCATAAAATTCTAATTTCTCACTTTGTTCTCAAGATTTAGCCAGAATACCAAGGTGAAGTTTTTGTCAGGGTAATGAAAACAATTTTTAAAATATGAGGTTTCTTTGTAACCCAAAGCCTCCACACAAATATATATCAACACCACTATTTGTAATATTTTAATAACATAGCTTCATATACTCTAAAGTTTCACAACAAAGAAAGTGCTATATAACTTTTGATGCTATGACAAAACCTGGGAAAATAAATTAAGGTGGTACTAACTTATGAAAGATTATGTAACATTGCTTTCACCTTAAGCTTAGTTTTATTCTTATAGTTTAGTACTCAGTGGTTATTGATCTCCTTTTATAATATGTAACTTCTTTGCTATGCCACTAGCAACCATCTGCTATTAGGCCATCATTAATACTTTCTGCTACCCACCAGAACCTCTGAGATCAGATACAAAACTATCCCTCCCGTGTGACTATGGGGAAACTTACACCATCCTTTTCCCAATGACAGAGTCTGATACATATATGTCAAACACATTAATACCATCTGCCTTGCCACAGACTGGTTCAAAAACTCAGCCATCAGCATATGAATTATTTCTAAAGGCTAATAGTGACCCATGGTTAAAAAAAGAGATTTTTCTCTCTCTAGATGTGAACAAAAAAGCATGCTGCCTCAGTTACTGCTGGCAGTCTCTTATAATTACAAAGAACTCCAAAGTAGGAAGAAACTGACATACCAAGGAAAGCAGGGCAAAGGAGAGAGTAACAAAATGAAAGACCTGATCATATCCTAACTGAAGTCTACTAGCTCTGGACTTTTTATTATGTCTTGTGATGTATTTTCTTAACGGTTAGGGCAATTTATGTCAATCTTTATTGGTTTGCAGTCAAGAAAATTCTGATTTTATTTTTTAAATAGAGGCAGCACTCCCAACTGTGACTCCAAATTGAATTAAGCACAGTGTTGGATTTTCCCATCAGTCACTCACTCAAAACTACCCAAGAACCATCACCCCCGAGCTGGCTTTCTGTACTGAGGTCACTGATGGAAAAAGTGGACACTTCTATTACTAGCTGTACCTGAAGATCTTATGATTCAAGTTATATAGGCATAATCAAAGAGAAATGGACATACTATTCTATTAGAATTTTAGTTAGCTAAGAAAAAATTAAGTAGTTTTGGCAATAAAGTAGACTCTCCAAAGGGAGGTTCTAATTTCACTCTTCTTACCTCTTTCACACTGTGGACCAGTGAATCCATACACACAAGCACAGCGGTTGGGTCCAATACAACGTCCCCCATTCTGACAACCATTTTCGCAGACAGCTGTATACAAACACAGCAAGAAATTCATTATAAAGTAAATCCCTAAGTATAATACAGTACAGCAGAGATGCAGTCAATAACAGATCTCATCTCTAAAATGCAAGTTACACTTCACATTTTACATCTAAATAAGTACATTTAGGAGTATTGAGACAAAAGCCTACCTGATCATGTAAGCCACATTGTTTATTTATACAAGAACTGGGGTACAGGCCAGATGGGCAGGAGGGTGAGAGGATTCACCAGAGACAGAGCGGGGAACAGAACAGGCAGACTGATGAAATACACTGCTGAGGGGAGCAGTGGGCAAGACAGGAGAGGTCTGCTGCATCATATGGGATTCTTGCAGGCCAGCCAGGATTGAACCCACGCTGCAAAGGCTGTAGACAGCTTCACGTGCAGCACTCAAACGCCTGCGCCACCAGGGAGGCCCAAGTAAGTCATATTGTTAAGCAAACATTTGGTAACAGTTCTTTTTTTGAATTGGAGTCACAAGCAGACTGGCTCTGATGCTCACTTAGTTGGAATCTAGCTATTCAATCCTCCATTTCAGTTTTATTAACTCTATTATCTATATTCATGCATAAGAAGGTAATTATAACATGGAGAAATATAGAAAAAGGAAGCAGGCTATAGGTAGAAGAGGAAAAGTAAAAAAAGGTGAGTGAAAATTCTATGGGGGGCCTCCCTGGTGGCGCAGCAGTTGAGCGCTGGGTTGCAAAGCTGCCCGCAGCCTCTGCAGCGCCGGTTTGATCCCCGGCTGCTCCCGGGCCCCTGGAGGAGGGTCCCACATGGCACGCAGACCTGTCCTGCCGCCCGCTGCTCCCCTCAGCAGTGTACTTTGGTCCTTCTGCCTGCTCTGCTCCCCGCTCTGGCTCTGGTGAATTCTCTCACCCTCCCGCGCTTCTGACTGTACCAAGTGCTTGTATAAATAAATAAACAAATAAAACTTTAAAAAAAAAAAAAGAAAGAAAATTCTATGGGAACTACCCCTGGGGTGGGGGGAAGCAAACATTATTGAAAAATAAATAATTATGGGGCCTCGCCGGTGGCGCAGCGGTTGAGCGCTGGGTTGAGAAGCTGCCCGCGGTCTCTGGCGGTGCCGGTTAGATCCCCAGCTGCTCCCTGGCCACCGGAGGAGGGTCCCACATGGCGCGCAGACCTCTCCTGCCGCCCACTGCTCCCCTCAGCAGTGTGCTTCGGTCCTTCTGCCTGCTCTGCTCCCCGCTCTGGCTCTGGTGAATTCTCTCACCCTCCCGTGCTTCTGACTGTACCCAGTGCATGTACAAACAAACAAATAAATAAATAAATAAAAATACATGCCTTTTAAAAAAATAAATAAATAAATATGTAAAAATATATAAATAAAAAATTTAAAAAATGAAATTAAAAAATAAAGAGGATATGACAATAAAGGGGAAAATAATCAGAGAAGGGCCTCCCCGGTGGCGCAGTGGTTGAACGCTGGGTTGCGAAGCTGCCCGCTGCCTCTGCAGCGCCGGTTCGATCCCCGGCTGCTCCCCGGCCACCAGAGGAGGGTCCCACATGGCGCGCAGACCTCTCCTGCCGCCCACTGCGCCCCTCAGCAGTGTACTTCAGTCCTTCTGCCTGCTCTGCTCCCTGCTCTGGCTCTGGTGAATTCTTTCACCCTCCCGTGCTTCTGACTGTACCCAGTGCTTGTATAAATAAATAAAATAAATCTTTTTTTAATTAATAAATTGTATTTTTAAATAAAATAAATCTTTAAAAAAAAATAAAATAATCAGAGAAGAGGAAGTTTTAAAAAGGGGATGAACAGGAAAGGGAAAAACTAACATGAAAAATGGATGGAGAAATACCATCAATTCAGCAGTAAAATACTCAGAGAAAAAGCCAATATTAGAGAGTATATTCAGGTTATGGAAGGAAATAATGGGGAGAAACTAGCTAGCGATATCAGTACATCATTTCATATAAAATAAACCCACAGTCCAAAAGTCTTAAGTAATGATGATATACTTATGCAGTATACACTCTCTTTGGCTACTTTATACTTGTGATGAGGCAGGCCAGGATTAGAAGTTGGGTTGGTTCTGAAGAAGCCAGTGAGCCACATGTAAACCTAAGTAATAGTCCTCCCCCCACCACCCGCCCTCAGTGTAACTCAGCTCAGCAGGAAGAGTCTGCAACAGCAAGTCTCCTAAAGGAAGCAAACTATGTGTCCATCAGTCAATGAATGGACAAAGAAAATGTGATAGAAAAGGACTATCATTGGACATAAAAATGAAGGAAATCTCTCATTTGTGATGACATGGATGGATCTTGAGAGCATTATGCTGAATGAAATAAGTCAGACACAGAGAGAGAAACATTGTATGATCTCACTTGTATTTGGAAAAAAACAAAACAGAACCAAGATCATAGACACAGAGAAGAGACTGGTGGTTGCCAGAGGCAAGAAGTGGAGGGTGGGTGTAATAAGTGAAGGGGGCCAAAAGGTATAAACTTAGTTATAAAATAAATAAATCAGGGATGTACAACCTGGTAACTATAGTTAATAATATTGTATCTGGGAGGCAGTGGGGGAGAAGTAAAAACAAAGAGGGAAGGAAGCACAATGTACAAGGGTGGTGGACTATGGGTGATTTGGTGGTGGGTGCACTATGGTGGTGGTAACTTATGGTGATATTCCAAATAATACCCCAAATAAAAATCAATATCCAAAATTAGAAAAAAATATTGCATTGCATATTTGAAAGGTGTCAAAAAAGTGGATCTTAAAAGTTGTCATTCTAAGAAAAAAAATGTGCAAATACGTACAGAGCTGAATATTATTTAGACTGGTTGTGGTGATCATTTCACAATATATACAAATAGTGAATCATTATGCTATACACCTGCAACTAATATTATGTTGTATGTCAATTATACCTTAAAAAAATAGTAAGTTGAAAGTTTCCTGAATGATCACTATTCAGAATTCTAGAAAAGTAAGGATTCCTGAAAACCATAGTGATGACAGCTAAATTCAAGACTCCTATCTTCTAATATACCAAAACTAAGAGTGAATCTTCCAACCCACCCACTCTGCTGAACAGAGACAAATAAACTCTGTCTTCACAGATGAAAAAGAGGATTATAGTCTACAACCTATGCCCCCAAAACAGAATTTAGGACATGAAGGGGAGGTGAGGGAACAAAGCACATTTATGTGCATTTCAAATTAGGACCTATCAGAAGTAGGAAACTCAGTAAATAAATCTGGTATCTAGAGATGCAATAACGCTGCCATTTCCCTACCAAGAATATGGAATTGTATTAATGATCAACATCCAGAAAGTCAACTATTCTGCTGGCAGTAGCAAGACCAAAACATATTTTGTGCTAAGAGGTGTCTTTCTCTTAAAGCATCACTACTGCCAGTGGTCTTAAAATGCTTCGTCTGCATCAGGCTTTGCTCAAAGGCAGAGTTCTGTGTGCATCTGCCTAGGACCCAAAATTTTCTGCTCCTTCACTTGTCCCCAGCTATGTTCTACAGAGCATTTCCAACTCATCGTTTTTGAAACAGGATTTGGGCAGAAAATTAGATGAATAAATGTAGAGGATAAAAGAAAAGGAATAAAGTTCATGAGAAGCGTGAGAAAGCAGGGGGTGGACAGGACCCTGGAAGAAAACAAAAAGCTGTCAGAGAAGTCTAAGTAGTGTGTAATTCCACAGAAACAACTGCCAGAATTTGAAGAGTTCAATTGTTAAAACATTGTACTGCAAAAGGGTAACACTCATCTCATGTAATTAATTGCAACACAAGGATTTTTTTTAAATATTATTAAGACATAAGAAATGTGAACGAAATTCACTTTCTGGGACATATTCTCTCATTACACATGTGCTAGCCTTTAAGATGAGCATGGGGAAAAGTAATCAGGACGGACACTGAGCTTCCAACTCCCAGGAAAAAGAGAACTGTATAAACCTCAAGATGCTCCAAGAAAGGGTTCATTCAGCACAAAGTAAATTTACCCTAATTTGTCTAGATTAGACTGCCTCACTTTTCTCTAAACGTTGTTTTGTTATAGAAAACATTGTTACTGTTCATAAATTTTTAATGTTAGCATGCAATATGGTTTTACTGTTATTTTTTTTTAAATATCTTTTTTTTTAAAGATTTATTTATTTATCCATTCATTTATTTAATTATACAAGCACTGGGCACAGTCAGAAGTGTGGGAGGGTGAGAGAATTCACCAGAGCCAGAGCGGGGAGCAGAGCAGGCAGAAGGACAGAAGCACACTGCTGAGGGGAGCAGCGGGCGGCAGGAGAGGTCTGCTCGCCATGTAGGACCCTCCTCCGGTGGCCGGGGAGCAGCCGGGGATCGAACCGGCGCTGCAGAGGCTGCGGGCAGCTTTGCAACCCAGCGCTCAACCGCTGCGCCACTGGGGAAGGCCCTGGTTTTACTGTTATTTTAAATGCATTAAATAATTAAAAAATTTCTCAATTTCAATTTTTATTGATGTTATGCAAAATACTATTAGATGTAAGCTATTTAGGCAAAAGATCTTTGATATCTCAATTTTTCAAAGAGAAAAGGGGTCCGGTGAACAAAAAGAATGGGAACCCAATACAGTCAACTTCTTATACCCCTGGTTCTCAGATGAACATAGCTTTTCCAGGACTGTGACCAGAGTTTGTTTGCCTTTGTATTCCCATCATATATTCCAGCATTTGATATGCTGCAAATTCTTTTTTTTTAAAGATTTATTTATTTATTTATACAAGCACTAGGTACAGTCAGAAACATGGGAGGGTGAGAGAATTCATTAGAGCCAGAGCAGGGAGCAAAACAGGCAGACTGACGAAATACACTGCTGAGGGGAGCAGTGGGCTTAGCAGGAGCAGCTGTCGCGCCCTGTGGGCCCCTCGCCAGCCACCGGGGATCGAACTGGCGCTGCAGAGGCTGCGGGCAGCTTCCCAGCCCAGCGCTCAACTGCTGCACCACTGGGGAGGCCCAATGCAAATTCTAAAACAAGTCAAAATTTCTCAGCATTTCTCACTCTCCTTGGGGACACGGAATGAAGCAGTGAACAGATAACTCCTAATCAAATCCTAATTACATCTTATTTCTGACTTTCAGCTTCCCTGCCTATAAAATAGCGAAATAAATAAAATGATGCAGAAAACAAAGTGATGCAGTGGCTACCCTTAAATTCAGTTTTCTTTTATGCTACCTGTGGTTGTATGAAAAGCAAAGCTTGCTTTACAGCTTCCAGAGTTTAAGGTGAAGAGTAACAGCAAAGGAAGTAAAGCAGCAATACAGATAAATGTGGAACCAAAAAAATGAAAGAAGTAATTTCCTATTTCTCAATGAGCTATGAAACATTTTATAAAATAGCATTTCTGGTAATAAAAGATAATGGAAACAAAAATTTACATTTCAATTGGAGGTGGAAAGAAACTTGAGTATGCCCAAATTTCCAGCACGGAAAGAATGCTGACCACCCAGGAGTAAAAAAAAATGCTGACACCTGGTATGGGATGAAGCAAAAGGCAGGAGAGAAAAAGACAAAGTATAAAAAGGAAAATGAGCTGGTTTCTGCACTGCCTACCACAATCTGAGAAGGAGGGGAAAGTGAACCCTGTTCTACAGTCCTCAGCCCGTGAAAAAAAACAATTGACTGCATATGGCAAAAGTCTGAATAACTTATTCAGCAAATGTTTACTGAGCACCTATGACAGGTATATATTTTTATTAGATCCCTGTATCACTCAACAGAGGTATGGACACTTGGACATAAGTCAAATTTGAAATTATTGTTATTTCCATATAAATAATTTAGATATAATAACATGATTAACTATGTTAAGATGCTAGCAGAGAAGAAACAAAAGCCTATTATTTTGACACAGGACAATATAAATCTTTACCACTAGTGCTACCTCCTTCCTTTGTCATCCAAGACACTGACCTCTCTCAGTCTCCGCCCTGTTCTGTTATCTACTCTTTCTCACTCTTCCTTGCTGGCTTCTTATCCTCTTCACCATCTTAAAATGTTGAGCTGAATCAGGGCTCTGTTTCAACCCATTTCTCTTCTCTATCTGTATAACTTCTTAATAATCTTCCTCAAGGCCTATGATTTAAATACATAAAATTTCAATCTATAGGCTCCCAAACTCCTATCTCTTCCTCTGTCCTTTCTCCTAAAATCTTAGTTGATAGCTCACTCCACTTGGAGGTCTAACATACTTCTTTAACTATCAGCTCCCAAGCAGAACTCCTGATGTCCCATGTTCTCAGCAGCACCCTAACCCTTAGTCTAACCCACTCCCTCTCCGTCTTCACCATACCAGGAAATGACACCCCCATTTAGCCTGGAACACCACAAAAATCTTGTTATTGTCACTATGGATCTGTTTTTCTTTTTTTACATCCACCTCACCCAGTCCATCAGCACATATTTCCTTCCACAGATTCTACTTCCAAATGCAGGCTTAATCCAAGCACTCACCACATTCTCAGTTACCACAGCTCAAACATCACCCATCTCTGCAGCAGCCTCCTGAAGGACCTGTTTGCTTTTTTTCTTGACCTTTCTAAAATCGAATTTCAACATAGTAGCCAGAGAGATTTTGATTTTTTTAAGGTTAATCAGATCATATCACTCCACTGTTCAAAATGACCCAGTGGCTTCCCCTAACATTTATAGTCCAAATTTCTTTCCTTGGTCTATTAGATCCTGCACCTCCATTTCTGAACTCACCTCCTACCATTACCATTACTCTCCTTTTCTCCAGCTGCATGGGTCCTCTTGTAGCTAGAGAAAACATGAAGTCTGTATTCTCCAACATTCCCTCTGTCTAGTACACTCTCCATTGCACTAAGCACAGATACAGGCCTGTCTTCAAGGTTACCCTCTGAGAGATCCCCAATGTAAAAACAATAGAGCTAATCCTGACCCAGTCTCTCTCACTTCCTTACTTTGCTTTTTTTCTTTTGGGATTTCTCATTACCTACATTTGTATTAGGTATTTACCTTTCACTTACTTGTTAATTGTCTTCCCCAGCAGAAAATATAAACTCTAGGAGGCCAGGACAACCCCTTGTGTATTCTTGGATGCGCTTCTATCACCTTGCATAGTGTGAAGCTCACAGTTATTACTCAATAAACACTGGTCAACGAAATGAGAGAGTGCTTTAATATTTCTAGAAAAGCATCTAAGCAATTTAAATGTTGTTTAGAATTCTAATCTTAACAAACACACTTGGAGGACTTTTCTGGAATCTAAAGCTGAAAATCATTACTTTAGCTTTTTATTCTCCAATGTTACTTTCTCTCGATAAACAACAATTCAGAAAGTGTCTTCCTTAAACTATCTATGGTGCTGATATATATGAGTTATCATACTTACACTTTTGATTTGTTGAGTAATGAATTTTGCCGGTTATATAGTTTTCTTACACTATGTTCTAGTACCGCTAAGATAAAGGTTAGACAGAGTGGTTTCATCCCAAGAAACTACCTAGAGAACAGATTTTCAGGGGTGTGATGCTCTTCCTATGCAATGTTTTTCACTTTCCCCTGACAGAAAATTCTGAAGACATCAAAATGGTTTGACACTGGGGCAGGAGAACATAAAAGCGCCTCCTCCAGAAAGGAAATGACTTTGTACCCCCTCACTGCTCAATTCTGCCTGAGAGCAGGGAAGGGACACACCTACCAGTGCTCTTTCTGAAGGTCAGGTAAATAAAGACACATACACCTACATCCTAGATAGGTACAACAGGCTACTTGTACCCATGTTCATAATAGACTTTCTCCTTTTTATGATTATAAACTGGAGTCAACTGTATAAGATTTGGGGGAAAAATGAGTGTATGAAGAAAATAGAAATCATCCATGAAAAACTAAACTTTGCTAAAGTTTATGTTCCACAGTTGTCAAGTTCTTTCCCACTTTTCCCTCGCCAACCCTCACCTAAAAGAGTTATTAAATTGACATCTCCTATTTTTGCTAGAATACTTATCTCAGCAGATGAATGGTGGTCAATGGTTGTACAACAGAAAAGGTACTTAGTGCCAATGAACTGCATGCATACTTACAAATGGTGAAAAAAGGTAAGCTTAAAGTTATATATAGTAACACTATTAGAAAAACTTAAACTGCAAAGAAAATAAAATGAGGCTAATTGAAACCAGGCTATATACCATTGCACACCTGAGACAGTCTTTCTGCGTTAAAAAGGGAACTGGGCAATTCATAAAGAGGCCTTGAAGAGGAGCAGCAAACCTAGACACTGAACCTGATGAAAAACAAAGGAATTAAAAATAGAGACTCGGGCCTCCCCGGTGGCGCAGCGGTTGAGCACTGAGCTACGAAGCTGCCTGTGGGCTCTGCAGCGCCGGTTTGATCCCCCGCCGGTGGCGAGGGTTCCACACAGCACGCAGACCTCTCCTGCTGTGTCTGCTGCTCCCCTCAGCAGTGTATTTTGTCAGTCTGCCTGTTCTGCTCCCCCGCTCTGGTTCTGGTGAATTCTCTCACCCTCCTGCGCTTCTGACTGTACCCAGTGCTTGTATAAATAGATAAATAAATCTTTTTTAATAAATAAATAAATAAAGAGACTTCCTTACTTGGTAGGATTCAGCTTTCTTTAATGTGTCATGTCCTTAAACTCATCCATACTTAAAAATATGGGGATTCCCATAAAAGTCCAACTGTTTGGGAAACACTGACCTAAAGTATTCCCCAGTGATATACCACCTTCCAGCAGCTACAATGCCAACAGTGTTGCCAAAGCTTTTTCTTCATGAGCATAGGACAGTCTCCAGAGAATGAAGGTAAGAGCTTTGTTGGCTTAAAGCTCCCTCTTACACAACAAAATCTGATTTTAAAAAAATTCATTCCATTGCCTTGTTGCACTGTTGCACTAAATAATTAAATATATTTGAGCGTAGGACAATGCATAGGGTGGCTCTACTAGGCTTAATTTTGGTATGTTCTGAAGATGGAGTGAGATCACAGGGAACTTTACCAATTTTTTTTTTCAAAAAGGTATACCTGTTCTTTAGAACTAGATAAAAGAAAAACAAGTAAATGTTCACTTATGATATGTGTAAAAATGGATACACTAATGGTATTACTCAACATCTATACTCTAAAGCACAGAAATTCTGAACGAATTAAAAAATATCTTATAGGACAAAGTTAAAAATCCAATTGTAAAATAGGACTTAAAATAATATTATTTTTTAAGGATCATAGGATTACACGACTTTAAGACAGTATGAAATACCCACAACATCAAATAATTCTAGCAAATTAAGTCCATCTCAATGTTCCTTACGTTGTCCACAGTAAGTTCCAATATATCCTTTCTGGCACTGGCAGTGGTCATCTGCACAGGTCCCACCATTCATGCATCTAACACTGCACTGCTGAACTGCAAAGAACAAAAAATATAAATATATCAATCACCAAAATTACAGCATGCTTGAAATTTAAAAAGCTAAATAAAATATCTAAGTCAATGACAAATACATTCTATAGAAGTAAATGTTATGACCATATTATGTGTCACATGACACACATGAACAAATCTGTCATAAAACATTGTATTCAGAATGTGTTTAAAATATATTGTACTTTATGTGTTAAAGGAAATAAATATGGGGTAACTAGCAGTATGCTTTCTAGGCTACAGGAGGCACTGGCATATCCATTCAGAATGGAGATGTTGAATGTCTGTCATATGTGTCTAGCGTCTGGCAAGTATGATGGATGGGCTTACTGTCCACCTCGTGGAGCTTATATTCCCATAGAGAGACAGTTTACACACAAGTAAACAAATCCAGGAGTATCATTTTGTATAGTGATGAATATTCTGTAGGAAATAGGTATAAAGGAAAATAGCTTACGTCAAAGTGGAATTGACACAGAGCCAGACAAGACCAAATCTGACACAACATGTAAGCTGAGTTCTAAATGGGAAAGAATGAGCCAGGCAAGGGTAGTAATAGGAAGAAACTTCACAGAGATTAGAGTTAGTAAATACAAAGACCTTACGATGGTAGAGGGTTTCCTCTTTAAATAAATGATCCACATGGTTATAAAAAGGCAGACTGGGAAGAGGTGCTCTTGCACAAGGAGGCAGAAGCCAACCAAATAAATACACAGTCTTCTCAGCCACAGAAGAGTTTGCATTATATCTTGCATGCAAAAGAGAGTCATTGGAAGGATATAAATAAAACATGGAAGTTACGAGATTTGTCTTTTTAAAAAATTAGGTGTTCTGCAAAGAAGAGAGCTGAAAAGGACAAGAATAGAAGCTGAGGAACATATCAGAATATTATTACAATAGTTTAGGTGATTAATGAGGGTAGTGTGAACCACATGATACCACTGGAAATGGAAAGGAAAGGATGGATTTGAAATATATTTTCCACTAGAACCTACAGTTCTTGTCAAAAGAGTTGATGTGACAGAAAGAGAAAAAGTTGCTTAAGCACTGGGTGGATGACAGTGTCATTAGCTAAAGCAAGAGGAAAGATGGAGGAAACAGACAGTGGCCAGCAATAAAGTAACAGCTTCATCTTGGTCATGCAACCAAGTTTCAGATGCTCACTGTGCATATAATATATACTACTGAATAGAAATGTGGACTAGGAAATGGAACATGTGAATGTGAAGTTCAGTGGAGGGATCAACTCTAGAGAGAAGTTATCAACAAACTGATATTAATTGTGGGCATATACACATAAATAAGTTTACCCAGTAAGAACGTAACTCTTGTGAATACCAAACTCTGAAAGGAAAACTAATGGAGAAGATACAAAAAGGAGATTAAAAATAATCAAGAAAAGGGACATCTGGGTTGGTGCTATCACACAGGTGAAGGGAGAAAAAAGCAACTCAAAAAGTGAGTGGTTAATGGTGCTTAAATACTTTAGAACAAGAAGAGGATTGGAAAGGACAGAAAAATTTCTGATGAAAAGACAGTGAGCTATTTACTCAGAGTCAAATGAATTCATGGATTCTCTAGTACAATACATACATACCATAAAATAGGGTGGGCCCAGAGGAGGAATGGAAAATTGAATTGTAAAATTCCTTTACGATTGGGCTGAAATCATAAGCAAGAAAACTAAGAGAATAGAATAATGAAGATATGGGCAAGGCAGATGTGGGAAAGCAGTGGGGAAAATTTGCTCTTCAGGATGGTCAACAGAGTCTCTGTGAATTGGTTTTTAAAGACTGGGAAAATAATGTTATTTTCACAGAAAGTGAAACTAGAATTTTAATCAGAAGTTTTATCAGAAAACAATGACATTTGTTGTATGAATCTTGAATCTTAAATTCGTGAACCAGACAGATTATTCTTTATCACCTTGCTTTAGGGAAAATCTGTAGAGGGAAATACTAAAAACAAAAGCTTCACACTAGTTTGAGGAAGACGTAAAACATTTAATTATTGAGCAGTTAAATAAATAAAACCTACTTGTTAGCACCCTGTTATCTTAAATAATAGCCTAAAAGATTAATTTTGACCCACAAAAAACCTACAATGTCCGCTTAGCCCACAATCTTAGTCCACTGTTATAGTGATCTTAGAGTTGGGAATTACTACTTGTAAAGCATCTGTTCAGGACACAGTAAGTATCTGTTGTCTTCCCAATTCTATTCTCCTTTCCCATCAGTTAGCACACAAAATAGAATATAAGATCCCAGAGTTGAATAAAGGCAAGAAAGAGAGCCAAGGGTTTGAATCTATAGCCTTAGGCATCAGAATACATGGATCCAATTCTATATTATCTTGGGCAGGTGACAACCTATATGTGCCTCAATCTTTAGTTCTATAAGAGAAATAGCAATAATAGTTTCTCACAGCATTCATGTGAGGATTCAATAAAATAATACAGTAAAACACTTAAAACAATACTGGCACAGAATAAAACCCAGTAAGTTAAAGCTATTATTCACAAATAATTATTCCTCCACTGAACCAAGGCTCTTAATAAATAGATTCATAGATTCCGGACTACAATTAAATCAATTTTCTTAATGAAAATTATTACCCCATTACCCTCAGTGTGTCAACAACTAAGTCTCCAAAGATTAATAGACTAGCTAGTGAAGAAAATAATCCTGATTTATAGCTTTATTGAAAAGGACACTGAGGGCCTCCCTGGTGGCGCAGCGGTTGAGCGCTGGGTTGCGAAGCTGCCCGCAGCCTCTGCAGCGCCGGTTCGATCCCCGGCTGCTCCCTGGCCACCAGAGGAGGGTCCCACATGGTGCACAGACCTCTCCTGCCGCCCACTGCTCCCCTCAGCAGTGTACTTCGGTCCTTCTGCCTGCTATGCTCCCCGCTCTGGCTCTGGTGAATAATTCTCTCACCCTCCCGCACTTCTGACTGCACCCCGTGCTTGTATAAATAAATAAATCTTTAAAAAAAAAAGGACACTTAATATTTACTCAAAAGCTCAAGATAGTATAGTAAGGCCACATATAAGAAACATACTTGATTTTGATCCACAGGTAGGTGATATTTGGCCACTGGAACAAGTACACATGTTAGGACGGGAACAAAATCCATCTCCACAACTATTTCTACAAATTGCTGCAGAAATACAACAGGGAAGTAAACAGTAAGTAAACAATCAGGTCATAAACTATAGTTTACAAGACAAAAAAGCCATAGATAAAAACAATAAACCTTCAAGAACTAAGATATAAAACATATGATGCATAATGATTAATTTCAGATGTGCAAAACAATATTAATAGTAGGCAGAATAAATTTCACAAGAATCCTTATGATACAGTACATGTATATGAAGTATTTCAAGCTCCATAATCCAAATTCTTTCTCTCTCCTATCACTATAGATTCTTTCCATTCAAAGCAGAGAGTTTATGTGCAGAATCTACCATGAACCTTTTGGTTCTAGGAAGCTGGGAGTGTTGAGGAAACCCAGAGATCATGCATACCCTCAGAAAAGACAGCCTACTCTATAAGGATCTTCCCACGAAACAGAGACTGTGAAATTGGCTGAACTAGAGACTTGAAGCCTTAGCAACTTGGCCAACCCCCAGGGGTTCCTTGCACATTCCTTCTCGGCTGGTATCTGACCTGCCCTATCATCAATCTTTGTTGCCCTTAATAATGCCCCCTCTCCTTCCTCCAGCCTTTCTTGTCCCATATTATCTCCACAACCTAGCCTATTCCTGCTGCTCTCCAGACATTTAGATGGCAGGAAAGTCAAAGCCTCCTGCAGTTGTGACCCTCAAGGTATGAGGGTCATCACAGCAAAGAATGTTTAGCTCACTGACACAGCACATACCATGAGTCCTCAGCATCTTTAGCTGAGTGCCTTCAAGTCGGAAATTGTGCCCATTGGCAAAGTCAGTACATTTGGGAGTTGAGAGTCTTATCTCTCTACATACACACTTGAATTCTCTCTTTTTGTACAAAAGCTATGTGTTTTTATGGTCCATGACTGGATGCATGAAGACAAAAGGAGAGTCTTTGATCAGCCTGTAAGTATATGTGTAAACACTTATGAGTGTGAGTGTCTTTTGCTAAAAAGGGTCCCACAACTCTCAAAGAGATCTGAGACCACTCAGTAATGTAAAGGACATGTTCTATGAAAGTGAATTTAAACTTAATCATCGCTTTTCTTCTCTAAATTGGCATTTGATAGTCATGTAATATGACCGGCATCTCCATTCAACACTCTCTGTAAAGGAAAAAGTCATGAGGTGAAGATAGAAAACTAATTTTAGGCAAGAATATGTCTCTTGCCATGGAGTTGACTATTAACACTTAAAAATGCATTAGAGCTTCTGGCCGTTGACAACTTTCCAATGACAGATGGTCACTTGGGTATTGCCTGATTTCAAAGACCCCTCATGCATAGCAGGCAGATTATTTCATGTAGGCTTAGATGATATCCAAAGTACCTCTGCCCAGCTCCTAAACCCAAAGTAAGGTGTAATGGGTGGAATATTAGTTATCTTCAGACAGAGCCTGTCATGGTCACAGTGCAATGAGTACTCTACATCCAGGAGCCAGCGAGAAGCCATGGTGTGTCAGTCCTTTCCCCACACTCCTCCCTGAATATGGTAGCCTTCACTTACATATCTGTCTTTCCTACAATCTTGAAAACCTTGAGACGCAGATATACCAGCGGGAGAAGAAACATGGTCAGGCGCTGGCACCTCAGTGATGCTGGGAGAAGCTGCACAGTAGTTAAGAGTACATGGTACACAAGAGATGTTATGTGGAGTTGTTCTTCTAGCACTGATCCAGTGCAAGTTTGTGAAGATTCTACAGCTTCTCTGGATTTAGTTTTCTCATTGGTAAAATAAAACAAAGGGATTATACTGGAGAGTGCTGATGACTCTACAGGTATCAAATGCTATGACTGGGAGCCAACCCCTTCCTACTTGTTATTCTGATAATCAAACTACTTTTCATAATAGTTTCAAAAGAAAATTTTTTCCAGGTCTCCCTGTTGGCACAAGGGGTTAAGAAGCAACCTATGAAGCAATCCTAAATCCTCAGTCACTGCAGCACAAGTTCGATCCCCAGCCAGAGAGCTACCCACATGGCACAGCAGACCTCTCCTGACTTGCCCGCTGCTCCCCTCAGCAGTGTATTTCAGACAATCTGCCTGTCTTATTCCTCACTCTGGCTCTGGTGAATCCATTCACCATCCACACCTCTAGCCTGTACCCCAGTTCTTATATGCATAAATAAATAAATCTTCAAAAAATTTAAAAAAAGAAAATTTTTCCATTGCTTCACAGTTTAACAACATTAAAAAATATCACATGAAAAGTGAGAAAATCAATTCCATCCTTTTGGAAACAAATATTTAAAAGCTTGGAAGTACTTCAGTGATTTTTTGCAGACCACAATTAAGAGCAATAACAACAAATCACAAAGACACAAATCAAAATGCACTAGGTTTCCAGTAGTTTCAGAAATATAGTTTTCTTTTAATATTTTCTCATAAAGCCTCATGAAGGCAAAACAGCTCAAAATTCTAAAAGTTGATCATTAATGTCTTCCCGTAGAGAAAGAACCCTAATATATACATGGGTGAGAAAAATGTTTGGTTTTTTGCTTTCTATATGTGTTTTACTTGTTCTTTTTAAAGTTGCAGCAAACCTATTCTTTTGCTAAGTGTTGAAATTCAATAAGTATAACAATATAGCATCAGAATAACCTAGAATAAAAATACTTGATTATTAACTTATAACAGTTTCATTTTGATCATTACTTCCATACATTATTATCCAAAGTGTCAAATAACTGAACTGCTGAATTTAAATATGAAGCACTAAGTTAAAATTTAAGTGAGACCCATATAAGAGAAAATAAATGCATTACATTTTTTTCTCTATTTTGTACACTACTTTAGGTTCTTTGATATCTGAATTACATTTTTAATGTGCTGATAAATATTTTATATGTCTTTTGTCATAACTGTTGTAAATATTCCTTGGACATATAAAGATCATTTCAGAGTTTAAGATTTTATAGATTTATGATACATGTACATTCCAATGTATTTCAAAGGCACCCACTTATTTTGGTAGTAGACATGCGGACTACAACATTTATTTTTACTCTAAAATTTTCAAAGCTGCTGTTCTTCTAAACAAGTAGTGGGCACGATGTTACTCAAAGATCAAAAGTATTTAAAACTGACACTCAGAAGACTATTTATGTGTATATGTATATGTGTGTGTGTGTGTGTGTGTATTTCTACTGCAAATATTCTAGGAGGCTCTGTTCTCTGGAATTCCCATTCCACACTGATCTAATAAAATCTGACTTTACAGATTTTCAACACGTACCATAAACCAATCCCTTCTCCTCGGCTGCTCTCCAACTCAATAATGGCAGTCACATTCATTACATCCAGTGAGTCAGACTTTCCGCAATGCCTAAGTCACTCCGGGTTGGTATGGCAGGTGTGTGGTGAGTGACGTTAGATTTTTCAGGATTCTAGGAACCATGTAAGTTTAAAGCAAAGATGGCAATGCCCTACTGGCCTGAAAGAGTAAATGCACCCTCCATAAATGCCTTACTACATGACTTCTGTGTTGGAGAGAAAAGAGCATAATATCCTTTCTTTTTAATACAAACAAAAGCTTATAATCAGGTGGCTTATTTTAAATATTTCTAGATTACTTTAAAGAACACAGTTTTTCCTATTTTGCTTTGTTAGTAGATTGTAGAAATTTAAAGGAAGAAAAAATAGGAAGGAGCTAGTCTTCCAAACACTTGAGATTTTATTCCTGTTTAAAAACTGCATTGAAATAACATTAAGGATCTATCTCAAACCCACAAAACCAGTAAATATAGAGACAGAGATGCCTCTCTATCCTAATTATCTCTTGGCTAGTGTGGCTTATCCTTTTTCTCTGTTCACAATTGCATAATTATCTTTTCTCTGAAGAATATGGAGGTAAATCTAAAGTCAAGACTGGCTCTAAATGAATGTGCTGTCTATGACTCCTGACTCTCCTCCCAACACGACAAATGTGACTGTGCTATATAAAAACACGGGAGAAGGTCAGTCACACTTCAACTCACAAATTCACAGGCATGTGAAATAAGACATCCTGAAATCCATTGCCATGAGGCTGGTAACTAGTGAATTCTTCAATTAGAAATTGGAAAGCCAAGTATACACTTTGGAAGCTGAATAAAGTAATCAAAACTTTTAAGGTCCATTATGCAAAATCTTTCAAGTTTTCAAACTCACACTTTGGAAATCTACACTAAATACACTAAGAGATCTGGAAACTCTAAATTTAAAAATCTTCTTTAAAAAAAAAAATGCAGCCATTTGGCAGAGTTCTTTCTTTTAAAAATTTTGTTGACCTGGGTCACCTCTAAATCTGTGAGTGCTTCTTTCATATCTATGTTATGTGGCTGTTGAGATGAAACCAAAGTTAATAAAGTGGTTTTGTACTAAGGCCTAAGAAAGTTTGATCTTCCTAAGGCCTAAACCTCAGGCTCAGTCAAAAGCAAGCTCATCTGCATAATCACACTGGGTTCTTATCTAGACTCTTAGGAAAAAGTGGTTTTGAGTTATCCAGGGAATTGCATACTCCCCCTTCAGTTTGTATTAACAGACACAGAAAGATAAAACTTCCAAGAATCTTTGGAAACTTTATTATTGTCCTTCAACGGAGTCTAGAAGTGAATTCTCAAATCTTAAACTGAATGCAAGCCTGCTGCTTCTTCCCCACCATTCAAAAGAAGTTGCATCCTAACTAACAATGTACGTGGCCACAGGATTCTAAAAACAACTGTGTCCAAAGGAGTGTATGCAAGAGCTCTACTCTGACATCCAGTCGGGTGAGCTATCCTAAAGGTCGATTCCATTAAAGGACTTACGGACAATGCATTGGTTTCCTCCAGGGAGCGTCTTCCATCCCGGGCAACAGTAGGAGTGGAACCTGGATCCGCATACGTTGGGCCTGCGACAGACAAGAGAGGTCACACAGACTTAGGGAGGGTTGCACTAACACAGTGGTTTTCGTAAACAAAGCCCTGGGCGAGTAGATTTCAAGACAACAAACCAACCAAAAACTTCACTTCAAATTCTTGGGGCTTGGGACGCAGACATGGAAGTAAATGGGCTAGACGCTGGAATGGGGGAGGCTCAGAAACGTCTGAACATTCCCTTTCATCTGCCCTTCGTGATGCCTTTTTAAAGGGCAAAAAGAGACATAGAAACATATAATTTGTTACTATTCTAGTCTCCAGATTCAGAGAACAAAGAGAACATTCCGTTTCAAAAATCCTTGCCCTGGTCCCCAAATACACCCTTCCTCGATCAACTGATACTTTGGCCCCGACGTGTCGCGGAAGGTGCTTTGGAAGGTGAAGCGCTGGGGGATGACGACTTGAGCGAGCTGTAAATCCCACACAAGTCCTCAAACAAAAGGTTCGGGAGGGGCGCCCCCGACGGTGGGGAGCAGGCAGGCTCCATCAGCCCGAGCGCGAGGTGAACTCCAGGCCGCCTTCTGCCCGAAATTTGGAACCCGTTTCTGCACCGCGGGCTGCGCATACCTTCGTCCAGCTATCCGCACCCGGGGGCGTCCGACCCACCCGCTGCCCAACCACCCGAGGGAGGGCTTTTTGCTGGCTGAGCTGCTGAGGAAAGTGGGGCGGCGCTGCCGGCAGTCTTCGAGGTCTCCTAGTGAAGGGGGCCGCGGTTCTAGCAGCCAGGGCTCCGCTCAGGGAGGGAATGGGGTGGAAAACTGCCAGGCCAAGGTTGCCGGGGTGCTGACTGCCCACCTACCCTCGGAGCACGTCCTGCTGTCCTCGCCTGCGGACGCGGCTGGCTGCCACGGCGCCCTCCTCCCTGTACTCGGGCGCGGAGAATCCACCTTCAGCGCCCAACGCCGCAGGCCGGACCTGTTGCGGCGGGGGCTGGGACCGGGGCGGCTTGGGCAGCTGCGGCTGGGGCTGGCCTGCCGTGCCCTGCGCCCAGAGCGCCACGCAGCCCAGCCACACGAAGTAGGGCTGCAGGCACAGCCGCCGCCGTCTCCCCATCACGGGCGCCGCGAGCGCGCGGACCGTGGTCCGCTGCGTGGGAGTAATCAAAGGCAAAATCCGCGCGGCCCGAAAAAAAGTCAGACTCTACGAAGCCCTTCCTTCGCTCCCGAGACGGTCCTGGACGAGGGCTCCCCGCTCCGGGACTGCGCGCCGCGGGCTCTAGCGCAGCAGGCGGCGAGGCGCGGCGGCTCAGCGGCGGGCAGCCCCGCGCGGTCCACGTTGCATCCCCCGGGCCACTGCCCCGAGCGACTCCAGGACCGCCAGCGGGCGTGGGCGGGAAATTACAAAAGTAACCCGAGCAGCTGCGGCATAAAGTTACAAAGAGAGCGGACCTCAAAAGAAAACTCGGCCTGCAAGCGGTGGCGCGGCGGATCCCCGTGCGCTCTGCGCACAGCCCTTGGCAAGCCGCAAAAGCCACCAGAAAGCAGCCAGCAAGCAAACAAAAGTCGCTCCCCCCTCGACCCCAGAAGAGGAGGGTCTCCTCCTCCCGGCCGGCTCGGAATCCCGCGAGGCGCGGCGCGCTGGCTGCGGCTGCGGAGCCGGGGAAGGTGCGCGGGGCCGCGGCGAGCGGCCGGCGAGGGAGAGGGCGCGGGGCTGGACGCCGGGGAAGACGCGGCGGGCCGGGGCGCGGCGCGGGGGTTTTGAGGCCCGGCGGGGCGCGGGGCGGGCCGGCGGGCGGCGGCTGTCAGTGGGGGCTGGAGCGCGGCCGTCCACACGTGGGGCGCAGTCCCGGCCGAGGGGCCGGCTCAGAGTAGGCGGGGAAAGAGTTAGGGGGCGACGGGGTGGGAGGAACAGGGGACCTAGGGGCTGGGGGAGGGGAAGGAGAAGGAAGGGGGGTAGGGCGAGGAGAGGGGAGAGGACCGAGTTTGGGGGGAAGGGGGTGAGCCGGAGCGGAGGGCTAGGCTGGAAGAGGGGCTTGGAAAGAGGGGTTGGCGAGCCCGGGTGCGAGAGGAAATGAGCGGGGGAGGGGGGCGAGGTTAGGACGAGGGGAGAAGTGGGGACGGAGAGGGAGGGCCGGGCCGGGCCCGGGGGGAGGGGGCCCGGGGGCCGCTGGAGGGGGCGAGGCGCTAGTCGGCGTTGCTTCCCGTCCCCCTCAATTGGCCGCTCGCTCTGTTTTGACTGCCCGTACAAAGCGAGCAGACGACGGGGGAGGGGGCGGTTAGGGACCGGATTTGGGGAAGGAGGCAGCAGCCCCTTCCCTTCCCCCTCCGCCTCCGCCGGGCCGCGGACCCAGGACGAAGGTCTCTAAGCGCGCCCGGCTCGTCGCGACCTGCGGCTGAACTTCCCCACCTGGCGGGACCGCAATGTGGAGGATGAGCACGCGTCCTCCCGCGGGGAGCAGAACCCCGACTCGGGAACGGGGCGGAGGTGGGAGTGGGGGTGGGGGGTCCTGAGCCTGGCAGAGTCGCAGGCACGCGCGGGACTTGGCTGCAACCTCAACTCGAGTAAGCCGGGCCCTCTCCATCGCCCTCCTATCCCCACCTCCCCACCCCAGGCAGCGCATCAGCTGCAGTCTTGGGGACCCGCTGAGAGGCCGGGCATTTTCAGGAGTCCACTCTCCCCACGGAGACTGTTCCCGCGGCCTCTGGGGGCCTCGCTGCGCGCAGGCGCCCGGGTCCCGGGGAGTCCGTATAGGGGATGTGCTCCGGGTTGACCCCTGGCAGGGCACTTTAGGGTTTGCAGCCAGGCAGGAATTAGCGCCCCTGCAGTATACGGGGCTTGGAAGGGGTGGTGTGAGAAGCAGCAGGGAGGATGGATGGGGCTTGCGACAGATGTGTGGTTCCCCGCTTGCACTCCCGATTAATGATTAACCCAAGTAATTGATGCACGCAGACTGGCGACCTGCCCTCTGAACCTTTAGAGCTACCTCTTGAGCTCACCCACCTCTGGGGCTCTCCCTTTGTGGCCCTGCGTTCATGAGGTCTTTATGAACCTAGTCTTTCGGTCAGCGACATTTTATAATGTAAGAAATCAAACACCCCTGAAAACCAGGATTCACTCTTCAAACACGTGTTTGGAAACAGTACTAGCAAGCAATGTCTGGATTGTTCAGCCCTAGAGAAACATAGCTTTAAGGATAGGTTGAGGGGCGGGTGATGAGTGGATTGGTAAAAAAGAAAAGAGAAGGGGGCAGTTAGATTATATAGCTAGGTAGATAGAGTAGGCAGATCTGTCTTTTCCCTCAACTGCCCACATGCTATTTGGCAAGCAAAATTCTCTCGAAATTGGCACAACTCCCTCCTTTATTTTCCCAATGTAGTGACAGACTCTAAAGACAGTAGCAATTCTTGCAATATCCATTTAGGTAGAAGAAAAAAGTAGGAGTCGTCTAATAAATTTATATGGGACACCAGTTCGTTAAAATGCAAAGAAATAAAGGACAGCAGTAAAGTTAATTGTCATGTACTGTTCTTCAAACAAATTAAATTGTTTTGGCTAAAATTGAAAAATGAAGTCACTTTCTCCTGGGTTAAAGTAGTGTTTTAAATCACACTCTTTAAAACATCCTGTCTGTGGGTTTTCATTTCATATCTAAATAGCTTTAGGGTCCATTCCTGTCTATCACATTAAATCTAAATGCTTGAAAATTGCACATTTGTTCACCCTTCAAGCCAGCAATTTCACTTTTAGAATCTAGAGTAAAGATACATAGGCAAAAAGGTGAAATGACAGTACATGAGACTGTTCATTGCAGCACTGTTTGTAATAGCAAAAAACTAGAAACACAAATTTCCCATCATTGTGGATGTGGATCAATTCATACAGTGAAATATTATGTAGTTATAAAAAATAAATGAGATCTCTTCATACTCCAAAAAAAGAATGAGATCCCTTTATACTCCCAGAGTGACCTCTAATATATATAGTTGAATAAAAAATGCAAATAGACTAGGAATATCAATTACGAATAAGGAAAATAAAGGTTACCAGGAACTGGGGGTAAAGGTGTAGGGAAGGGAATGCAGGACCTTCTATAGTTCTACTTTGAAAACATATGAAGTTTATACAACTAAAAACAAAATTATTTTTTAGAAAGAGCAATACAAGTGATCCAATCACATTGGTGGCATAACCATGCGAGAATAATTATTTAAACTCACACTTAAACACAATATTTGGGCTGTACATCTTTAGAAGGATATAATCTGTGGCCTAAAGGGCACACAAGAAAATCTGAGATTGCATTCAATGGCAGTAAAGTATGTGAGAGAGGAAGAGGGAAACAGTTATTAGAAATCTTAATTTCAACATAAGAGAAAAATGATTAATATAAAATTAAAATGTTATCAGTTTAAATAGAATTAAAAGACAAACGTGAAATTGTAACTTGTCCTTATCGTTCAAAAATATGTATCTCCCCTAACTATACACTGGAAGTAGTGACAACCCAACAACAGTAATCACTCATTGCTTCCAGATTTTGGTCCCTAAATATCATTTCCTAGTAAAAGGAATGATGACTCTTTGGGGAAGTGGCTGATTTCAGGTCTGAAAGCAGGAAATATACAGAACATGAATCTAGATTATGTTATACTGGAAAGCAAGAAAACTATCAGGCTTTTGGTTATGTCAGAAGGCAATCGGAGCTAACTAAAAAGATTCCACTAAACAAATATGGAGAAAAATGAGGGTCAAATGAAAGTTAGCAAACTGAAAACATTGGTGTGGCCTCGACCTTACACAAACAATTGAAATAAACGAAATGTGTAAGTATTTAAGAACCCCAAATGATACTTTAAACAAAAATTAATCAGTTACTCTTGGAGGTGTGACTTTAAAAATCACAGGTGTTATATGCAGGAATGACAGAATTAAGCATGGCTTTGCAAATCCTCATGAAATAATACCAAAGAATGATAAAACCATTATGTTGGGAATTTTCAACCGGGAAGACACTTTTTAATGTAGTAAGAGGGTATATGTAGAAAAAGGAGGTTGAGGATATTAGAGATGCTGCTAAACATCCTACAACACACAGGGCCTCCCTGGTGGCGCAGCGGTTGAGCAATGGGTTGCAAAGCTGCCCGCAGCCTCTGCAATGCCGGTTCAATCCCCCTGCTGCCGCCTGGCGAGGGTCCCACATGGCGCACAGACCTCTTCTGGCTCTGGTGAATTCTTTCACCCTCCCGCGCTTCTGACTGTACCCCAGTGCTTGTATAAATAAATAAATAAATCTTAAAAAAATTATAAAAAAAATAGTCTTTAAAAAAAATCCTACAACACACAGAACAGACCCCAAAGCAAGGTATTCTCTGCTCTACAGTATCAATTTCTTTGAGAAACAATCCACTTCTATAGAAACTCTTTGACTAGCAAGTGGGGCACGTTTTAATGACTTATTCAAACTGTTATCACTAGAACTTACTGATTAATCTTGCACTCCAGAAAAGCAGGACAGCCAGACATCATGGGTCTACTTCAGTAGGCACACATCTGTGCAATATCTTTGTCATAAATGTTAAGCTAGAATGTAATTATACCTTTACATTTAACTACCAGTTTCTAGAAACTCTTAAGGAAGGTGAAACATATTAACTAATACCTCAAGAATAGAGCCAACCAGATGGAGAATGTGGAAAATACCAGGGAACCAATTTTCTTTAAATAAATGACATGGGTAGAGACAAGGATGGAGAACTGTTATGGTCCAACAATCAAACACAATATTGGTTTTTTTTTAAACTTTTTTAGATCTATTTATACAAGAACTTGGGTACAGACCAGAGGTGCTGGAGGGTGAGAGAATTCACCAGAGACAGAGTGGGGTGCAGAACAGGCAGACAGACTGAAAACACTGCTGAGGGGAGCAGGGGGTGTGACAGGAGAGGTCTGCCATGCCATGTGGGTATCTCCCTGGCCAAGCCCGTGCTGCAGAGGCTGTGGAAAGCTTCATAGCACTGTGCTCAACACCCTGCGCCACTGGGGAGGCCCATCAAACACAATATTGTACCTTATGTAGGACTGGTTTGAACATTGAAGTAAAAAGACATTTTTGAGATAATCAGTGAAGTTAAAAGCTGATTATTAAATGTTAATGACTTATTTCCAACTTTGGGGTATCATGCATTCATGGTTTTATTTTTAAATAATATTTTCCTGTAATTACTGAAGTCTTTATGGATGAAAAGATACAATGCCTGGAATTTTATTTAAAATAATGCAGGTAAACCAAAAACAGTTCAGAAAAGATGGGATAGGTGTACTTTTCTCTATCTGCTTTGCTAACACTCTGGACAGTATGTATAGGAAAAATAAAACAAAACACAAGACTCTAAATGGTGGAAAGAAGAGAGTAGGCTGCTAGGAATCCCAGGACCAGAGAAGCAATGCAAAATTGAGTTTCTTCGGTTTTCTTTTTTTTTTTTTTTTTTTTTTTTTTTTTTTTATTTTCAAATTTGGGAAAGTTCCTGGGCCAGCTAAAGTTCTGGAGCCCTAATATTGGGAATAAGTGTGTTTCAAAAGTTATACACAGTCTTCATATTGTCAAGTGAAGAACACTGTTAAAGAATCACTCAACAAATACAGCAGATCTATTAATCAAATACTATGTTTGGTGTTAGGGAACAATAAACCCCTTTGGGGTTTATTGTTTGATGAATTCTACCAGTTTTCCAGTATGCAGTAAAAATGATTAAATGTACTCAAATATTTAAAAACACAGAGGCTAAGAAATAATCGGTTTTCTTTTTGTCTCATGTGAGCAGGCAACCTGGAAATGCCAACTGACACAGATCAAAGTCTCAAAACACACACACACACACATACACATACACACACCCTGCATTCCAGTAAAAGGACTAGGCAGTCTAGTAAGATGATGAACCCTGTCAATAATGACTGCTGTACAATCAGCCAGACAGCACAGAAAAAATTGGAGTCAACCACTACCCAGCAAAGGCCAAATGGAGAGTCTAAACTTTCATCTCTGTTAGGCAGTTAACAAGGTGCCTGCGAAGGGCAAGAAATGAGCCCTGCCACCCCGCCCTTCCCCCCCATAGTGCCATAGTGACAATGGAGATCCTGGATATACACTCACACTTAGTAGTAATGAGGTGACCCTGTCTGCTAGGATGGCATAAGAGGAAATGAAAGACAGTCATCATTACTTATCCTGCACACTTTACAAAATAATAATAAAGAAACAGTATGGATAATTCTAATCAACAAACGTGGTAACTTAAGCGAAATAGACCAATGCCTTGAAAGGTAACAACTACTAGAACTCATCTAAAGAAAATATATCCTATTAAATTAATTGAATAAATAATTTTCCAAAAAGATAAAGTATCAGGCCTAGAATGCTTCTACAAGTTTTGGAATGTTATCAAATATGTAAGCTACAAATAATGACAAGTTTCTGCAATATTTTCCAAAAATAGGAGAGGGAATACTTCCTAACTTATCCTATGTGGCCATCATAAATCTTTTATCGAAACCAAAGGAATTACAAGAAAAGAAAATACAGAAAAATATCTCTTTGAACATATATGCAAAAATTCTCAACAAAATTGTACCAAATCAAATACAATGATGAACAACAAGAACTATAAACTGTAACTCATAGAAATTTATTCCAGATATAAAAGACAGGTTTGATGTTTTAAAATCAATTAATGCATTCCACCATATTGACTTACTGAAAAAAGGAAAAATCTTCTGGTTACGTCAATAGATGCAAAAAAAGCATTTGACAAAACCCAATACCCATTTGTGATAGACTTTCAGCAAACTGGGAATAGAAGGGAACATCTTCAACTTGATAAAGAATATACAGAAAAGGGGCCTCCCCTGTGGCGCAGGCGGTTTAACACAGTGCTGTGAAGCTCTCAGCAGCCTCTGTAGCGCAGTTTTGATCCCAGCCATCTAGGGAGATGCCCACATGGCGCAACAGACCTCTCCTATCTTGCCCTCTGCTCCCCTCAGCAGTGTATTTTGGTTCTTCTGCCTGTTCTGTTCCCTGCTCTGTCTCTGGTGAGTCCTCTCACCCTCCAGTGCATCTGGACTGTTCCCCCATTCTTGTATGCATAAATAAATAAATATATATTTTTTTAAAGATATCCTCTTCGGAGAAATGTCTTTTAAGTTCTTCTGCCCATTTCTTGACTGGATTGTTTGTTTTTGTTGAGTTGTGTAAGTTCTTCGTATATCTTTGTGATCAGTCCCTTATCAGTTGACTGGAGTGCAATAATTTTTTCCCAATCAGTGGGGTGTCTGTCTGTTTTGGTTAATGTCTCTTTTGCTGTGCAGAAGCTTTCAGCTTGATGTAATCCCAGGTATTTATCTTTTCCTTGACTTTCTTTGCTTTGGGTGATGAGTCTTTAAAGATATTATTGCGATGTATGTCTTGTAGTGGGGTTTTACCTATATTTTCTTCTATATATTTTATGGTTTCAGGTCTTATGTCCAGTTCTTTTATCCCTTTTGAGTTGATTTTTGTGCAAAGAGGAAATGCAAATGACCAACAGGCATATAAAAAAATGTTCAGCGACCCTTATAATCAGGGAAATGCAAATTAAAACCACATTGAGATACCACCTTACACCAGTAAGAATGGCACATATCAAAAAAACAAGCAACAACAAATGTTGGTGAGGATGTGGTGAAAAAGGAACTCTCCTACAATCCTGGTGGGAGTGCAAACTGGTCCAACCACTATGGAAAGCTGTCTGGAGTTTCCTCAGTCTACTAAAAATGGAGCTACCATACGACCCGGCAATTCCACTACTAGGATCTACCCAAAGGACACAAAAACATTGATTCAAAAGAACACCTTTACTCCTATGTTTACTGAAGCACTATTTACAATATGTAAAACCTGGAAACAACCCAAATGCCCCAAAGTAGATGACTGGATCAAGAAGATGTGGCATATACACACAATGGAATATTATTCAGCAATAAAAAAAGATAAACTCATGGGCCTCCCCAGTGGCGCAGCGGTTGAGTGCTGGGTTGTGAAGCTGCCCGCAGCCTCTGCAGCACCGGTTCGATCCCCGGCTGCTCCCCGGCCACCAGAGGAGGGTCCCACATGGCGCGCAGACCTCTCCTGCAGCCTGCTGCTCCCCTCAGCAGTGTGTTTCGGTCCTTCTGCCTGCTCTGCTCCCCACTCTGGCTCTGGTGAATTCTCTCACCCTCCCGCGCATCTGACTGTACCCAGTGCTTATATAAATAAATAAAATAAATAAATAAAAATAAATCTTTAATAAATAAATAAACTCATGGCATTCGCAGCAATGTGGATGGAACCAGAAGGAATTATGCTCAGTGAAATAAGCCAGAAGGAAAGAGAAAAATATCGGATGGTTTCACTTACAGCAGGTATATAGGGGAACCAAACAAGACATCAGTATAAAAAAATAGTACAAAACACAAAGCAAAAACGGACAATTATAAATCAGAGACATACTGCAGGGGAGGAGGAGGGAGAGGGAGTAGAGGCTGAGAGGGAGGAGGCACAGGGGACTGAGGTGATGGTACAGGGGTGCATTGGTGAAGGAAATTCTATGGTGACTACACCTGAGGGGGTGGGGGGAAGCAAATATTGTTTAAAAATGAACAATGATGTAAAAAATAAAAATAATAAAAGTTAAAATAAATTTAAAAAATTAAAGAAAAGGAATATACAGAAAAAAACTTAGAGCTAACATCATACTTAATAATGATAAACTGAATGTTTTTCCCTGAAATTGGAACCAAGGCCAAGATGTTCTCTCTCACCACTCCTAATCAACATTGTACTGGAATAAGATAAGAGAAGGAACTAAAAGTTACACAAATGGAAAAGAAGAAATAAAGCCCTCTCAGTTTGAAGATGACATAATTGTCTATCTAGAGAATTCCAAAAAAATCAACAAAGATCTCCTGGATCTAAAAACTAATTACAGTAAGTTTGCAGGACACAAGGTCAATCTAGAAAAGTTGATTGGTTTCCTATATATCAATGAACAACAAAAACCTTAGATTTAAACATAGCAAAATATGTACATGATCTATATGAGGAAAACTTCAGAACTTTGTAAAAATAAAAGATATAAATAAGTGGATAGATACTCCCTGTTAATAGATAAAAATAACTCAGTATCATTAAAATGTCAGAAATTTCTGACCTAATCTGTAGTTTCAACCCAAAGCTGATTAAAATCCCAGCAAAGTTATTGTGTGGATATTGACAAATCAATTTTTTTTTAGATTTATTTATACAAGCACTGGGGTACAGGCCAGAGGCGCGGGAGGGTAAGAGAATTCACCAGAGACAGAGCAGGGAGCAGAACAGGCAGAGGGACCGAAACACCCTGCTGAGGGGAGCAGTGGGAGCATCAGGAGAAGTCTGCTAGGCCATGTGGGATTCTTGCTGGCCAGGATCAAACCGGCGCTGCAGAGGCTGCAGACAGCTTCACGGTGCTGCATTCAACCCGCTGCGCCAACGGGGAGGCCCTAGATATTGACAAATCAATTCTAAAGATGACATGAAAAGGCAAAAGTCTCAGAATCACCAACACAGTACTAAAGAACAACAAGGAATTGTCAATGCCCAACTTCTAGATCTTCTATGAAAGTTATTCAATTCATTGTGGCATTAGATACACGAATGTTTATTATAGCCCTTTGTCTAACTTTGTATATGTTTAAAGGCTAGCATAGCAAAAAGGTGGGGTTTTTAAAAAAATTTTATTTTAATGCTATGGACAGGATCTTTGGAGCCTTCCTCAATTAAACTTTTCTCCTTGTTTTCTCTCCCCCGCTCACCACCACCAACGACACAAACTATATCCACAGCCTAGGTTGTATCAGTTCTACTGATGTTACTTCCCAAATCTGTAATTTCTGCTTTGTTTTTATTTCCACAGAATTTCCTTGAAAAATGTTTTAATTTTCTAGCTTTTTTTTTTCCAGATTTTTTAGCCCAATATTTATTTCTGTAGTGTTTGTCTCAATTGCTTACATGTGTAAGTCTATGAGTACTGTCTGAGCTTAAGTTTAGGCATCCTAAATGTTTTGATATGAGATTTCATTATTTTATGTTTTCTTCATTTTCATCTTACATTTGAAGTATTTTAGAGAAATGTACACAGGTTTTCCATGCTTAAGCTTTTTTCTATTATCATTATTAACTACTAGTTCTACTGGTCTGTTCTGATGTATCAGTATTTGAACATTATTTGTGTTTTTCACATAGCATTGGTTTTTGTAAATTTTCTACAGGGGCTTGAAAAGTAGGTATATGTTCTTTCCTATTATAGAGCTTGAGGTATATCTATTACCTAAAGTTTAACAACTATTATTAAAACTAATCTATATGGTTATTTTTATATAGTTGGTCTGTCAGGAGACTCAGTGGCAACTTAAAATCTACTACTAAAACTGTCGTTTCTGTCCATTTCTTCTTGTGACCTCAGATTTCCTTCTGTAACAATTTGCCTATTATGTCTTATTCTTCCATAAAATCTGAATCTTTGAGCTCTGGATGCTTCTTGTGCATCTCACTTTCTGTGTATTTTTTTAAAATCAAATCTGGTATTGTGTGGATATATACCGTTTACATTTGATGTCAAAACAAATATATTTAATTTTAATCTTTTCATCCAATTTTAGGGGTCTTTTAAGTGTTTTCTTTCTTTGCTTTCTGTAGGTGGATTTTCTTGCAGTTATTTGCATGTGCTTCCTTCTTGTAAATCGGGAGGCTTATATTCTCTTTTTAGATATAGCCGTTTTAGATAGTATTTGTTGATGTCCCCTATGCAAGATTAGATAATTAGCACTGTACAATTTCTTCTATTCTTTTCTCTTCCTCACTTCTGATTTTGTCCATGGTAGTGTTATTTTTAGTTTTGGTGATTCTCCATATAAAATTTATAATATATAAATAACAATTACTTAGACTGTCATTTGTTGCTTTATTCACATTTTTTGTTGGTAATTTATCACTAATAAAGGTGAGAAAATGATACATTAAGTTTTTCACCCAAAATTATGGTTTGTTTTATTTTCACAACTTATAATTTACCAACTAATATTTCCCTTATCTAATTATGCATCCTATAATAATTTGGTCATTGCTATATATTTAAATTAACCTCATATTTTCTATGACTTCTCTTGTTTCTTGCTGGGCAGAATACTTTGACATTTTTTTCAGGAATGATTCATTACTGTATATTTTATAATCTGCTTGTATTTAAAGCTGCCTATTATTTGAGAATATCTACCAGCTGACTTTATATTTGGAAAATAGCTCACTATAAGGCAAATTATTTTGGAGTTTGCATATTTCTTCTGTTAGACCTTTGTAGATTATTGCTACTGTTTCTAATAGGATTAGAAGTGGTTATAGATCAGTATGTGACCAACCTGTTCTGCCCCTCCCCCACCACTTCAAATTCAGCTTGATTTCTCCCCCCCAAAATGCTTCCATTACTTTTGAAGTCTTATGAACTTTTGTAGGTGAACTTATGAACTTACCTAGGACATGTTTCATTTCTGATTTTGTCATAATGTCATCGGTTATGATTTTTTTTCTGAAACATATGATATAACCTTTTATAGATTCAATTCCTACAATTTAGGAAAATTTACTTTTGTTTTGTCTTTGAATATCTTTGTAGACAGCATGTTGGATTCCATACATCAATGGCACAAATTATCTTTGCTTTGATCTATAATCTCCTATCCACTTGCTTTAATTTAATTTCATTTTTCTCTACATTTTGATTATCTCAACCGTTCTTTGTTAGTAACTTGGTGCTCAGTCAAGTCTATAGTTGACAAATCTAGACTTTTTTTCTTCATTTGGGTTTGATCTATGCATCTTGTTTCTTAGGTCTGCAATTTTCCTTTCCATTTAAATTTTATTTATCATGTTTCTCAAGGTTCTCTGCTGTTACTTGGTTCATGTTTTTATTATGTTCTTCCACAACACAAAATCTTCCTAAGGAAATATCTTCTGTTTGCTGGATTATATTTTTTTCTAGATAAGATTTGTCACCAGTGGTGTATATTACTAGAACATAGTCAATGTTCCCTTTTCCATATCTACTTCTTTGCAGATCATTCACTCTATTCCGGATATTAATATATTCAGATAAAAGACAATTTTCCCCAGGCTTATGGGTAATGATGGCTAATGCCTCTCTTTTCTGTTTCCTACCAGTACAGGGACATTTATTTATTTATTTATTTTTAAGATTTATTTATTTATTTATATAAGCACTGGGCACGGGAGGGTGAGAGAATTCACCAGAGCCAGAGCGGGGAACAGAACAGGCAGACCGACGAAGTACACTGCTGAGGGGAGCAGCGGGCAGCAGGAGAGGTCTGCGCGCCATGTGGGACCCTCGCCCGCCTGAGATCAAACCGGAGCTGCACAGGCTGTGGGCAGCTTGGCAACCCAGTGCTCAACCGCTGTGCCATGAGGGAGGCCCAGTACAGGGACATTTAAATACTCTTACCATATTTCTTCCTTGTGAATTTGTCACATTTGTAGGTTGGCTCACCTTACTCTATGCTTGAGGGTCATTGTATTTAAAGACTAAAAAACTCCTAATTCACATTTCTTACAGAATGTGTGTGTGTGTGTGTGTGTGTGTTTTGGGAAGCTTAGACTAGGAATTTTGTTTTACTGCACAGTCAAGCAGATTCAAGGAAAACAATTCTCTCTTATTTTGGATCGCACATTTTAAATTGAATGACATGAAGCCCTGTTCTTTCCTTTGATTGAGTCTGAGGTATTTGGCTAATTTCATCTTATTTGTTATTCTATCATTATGTTTGGGGAAAAGGAGAGTTTCAGATGTTTTCATTCTTCCACCTTAACTTGGAAGTATCTACAAGCACTTTAAATAAATTTTAATCAAAGTAATACAAACAAATGTCCACAAATCAAGTCTTGCAAAAATATTGTGATAAGACACAACAGAGCTCAGCTTCACAGTGGCTTAACCCAAATATTACTCCCCAGAGGTAATTTTTCCTTTTTCTTTGTAAATTGGGGGGTAACTTAGATTTTGGGAAATGCATACATCTTAAGTGTAAATTTGATGAGTTGTGGCAACTGCTCTAACCCTCAGGGGTGTCTGTCTGTCTCTCTCTCTTTCTATATATATATATATATATTTGTTATATGTATATATGTGTAGATATATACAAACACATACATATATGACTGCTGTCATCCAAGAAAGATCTCTTATGCAAGTTGCTGGTTAATCCCAACCACATTCCATCATCCCAGAAGAAATAACTCTAGTTTTCTTTCACTTTAAGTTAGTTTGCCTATTGTGGAAATGCATACAAATTGAATAATACAGTAGATACTCTTTTATATCTGACTTCTGTCACTGAGCATAAAACTTTTGAAGTTTTTACATCTTGTAGTATGTTTCAGTGGTTTGTTCCTTTTTATTACTGAGGAATACTCTATTGATTTTATTACAATTTGTTTATCTATTCTGCTGATAATGGATATTTAGGTTACTTCCATTTTGGAATTATCATGAAGAAAACTTCCATGAATATCATTGTACACGTCTTTCTCTTGAGTAAATAAATAAAGGTAAAATTTCTGGGTTTAAAAGGAGTCCTTTTAACTTTATGAGAAACAGCTAGAACAATTTCCAAATTGATTACATTTTTACATTACTGCCAGCAATATATGAACATTTTAGTTCTATATTCTCAACAATATTTGGTGCTATTAGTCCTTTTACCATTGCTATTTTAATGATTGTGTGGTATATACCATTACTGTGATTTTAATCTGTATTTCCCTGATGACTGGTTGATGCTAAGTACTTTGTCATGTGCTTATAAATCATTATTATATATTACTTCATGAAATGCCTGTTTAAGTGTTTTGCTGATTTTTAACATCAGATTTCTTTTTATTACCAAGTTATAGAAATGGTTCATATACTCTGGATACAAATACTTTCTCAGATATAAGTATTATAAATATTTTATCCCAACCTGAGGCTCTCAGTTATTTTCTTAGACTTCAACTTTGATGAAATATAAATCTGTATTTTTTCTTTATTATTTTATGGATAGTGGTACTAACTAACAAATCATTACCTAACCCAAGCTAAGGACTGTCTTCCTAAAGAAGATTTTTGCTTTTGTATTTTAGTCTATGGTGCATTTCTTTTTTTTTTTTCAAAGATTTATTTATATAAGAACCAGGGTACAGGCCAGGGGCGTGAGGGTGAGAAGATTCACCAGAGACAGAGTGGGGAGTAGAATAGGCAGATGACTGAAAACACTGCTGAGGGGAGCAGCAGGTGAAACAGGAGAGGTCTGCTGCGCCATGTGGGTAACTCCTTGGCCAGCTGGGACTTGAAACTGCGCTGCAGAGGCTGCAGACAGCTTCACAGTGCTGCACTCATCCCGCTGCACCTCGGGAGAGGCCTATGGTGCATTTCAAGTTAATTTTGAGTAGGATGTAAAGAATGAGTCTAGGTTCATTTTTGTCTCTATGTAGTTATAGTCCTGTCTGCTGACAACACTTTCCTTTCTCCATTGAATTGTTTTGATACCTTTATGAAAAATCAGTAACACATACACATTACTGTAGCCTTATAAGAAGTCCAAAGGCAACTATGAGAGTTATCTAAATTTGTCTGCTTTCCAAATTGTTTTGGTGACCTCTGATCTGTCACATTTCATATAAATTTTAAAATCAGTTTGTCAAATTCTATAGAAAATTTTTCTTGAATTTTGGTTGGGCTTGCTTTGAATTAGTAGATGAAACTTAAGAGAATGGACAAATGTCATTAACATCGACTCTTCATTGAGTCTAACAATTCATGTGCATGGAACATCTATTTAGTCAGGTCTTCATTACTTGGAGTAATGTAATTTTCTCTGTTGAGGTCTTAAAGACATTTTTTAGCTTTACCCTTTGTATTTAATGATTTTATTGCTATTAAAAATGGTATTGGGCCTCCCTGGTGGCACAGGTTGAGGGCAGCCCAGTGAAGCTGTCCGCAGCCTCAGCAGTGCGGGTTCCATCCCAGCTAGCTGGCAAGATACCCACATGGTGTGGCAGACCTCTCCTGTCTCACCCCCTGCTCCTGTCAGCAGTGTATTTCAGTTCAGTCTGCCTGTTCTGTTCTCCGCTCTGTCTCTGGTGAATCCTCTTACCCTCCCGCACATCTGGTCTGTACATCATTGCTCGTATAAATAAATAAACCTTTAAAAAATAAATAATAATGGTATTGTTAGTTTTATTTTTCAGTTATTTGTTGCTGAATATGATAGTCTTATGTGTCAGTTTCATTAGGCTATAGTACCCAATCATTCAATCAAACATTAGTCTAGATATTGCTTTGAAGGTGTTCTGTAGACTCAACTAACATTTATAAGCAATTTAAGTAACTAGGCAGTCCTGATCCAATCAGATGAAAGGCCTAAAGAGCAGAACTAGCAGAACTGAGGTTTCCCTGAGGAAGAAATTTCAACTGTGGACTGCATCATTAGCATCTGCCCAGGAGTTTCTAGTCTGTCCTTTCTAATAACATCTTGCCCTCTGGGTTTTAGACTTACCTAGCAAGCCCCTATAATTGCATAGCCAATACCTTGCAATAAATCTTTTTATGAATACCCTGCTGGTTCTGTTTCACTGAGATACTATATAGCAATAAAGATGATTTTTGGACACTTACTCACATATTTACCATATCTTCATTCCTTACATGCTTTTGCTGTTCTCACTCTAACAGGACACAAACATTTGGTAAAAGGGAGTACTTTCTGGAATTTTTCAGGGGACATGGTGTGAGATGGACAGTGCACACTTATTAAATGCACTTTAATACTCATATCTCCAGGTCAAAATTCTTTTCTCTATACTATACCAAACAATTTATGGCATTTCAACTTTGTTTAGTGAGCACCACTGTTGGGAGTCTATAACTTTGCTTACAAGTTCAGAAAGGAGTTAGAAACATATCCATCCCTTAAAATCGGAGACTAAATTTAATTTCACTGGTGCATGTGCTTTATATATATATATTTGTTTTAAAGATTTATTTATTTATGCATACAAGAGCTGGGGCACAGGCCAGAGATGCAGGGGGTGAGAGGATTCACCAGAGACAGAGTGGGGAACAGGCCAGGCAGACTGACTGGAGTATACTGTTGAGGGGAGCAGCGGGCAAGACAGGATGGGTCTGCTGTGCCATCTGGGTTGCTCCCTAGCCGGCCGGGGATTGAACTCGTGCTGCAGAAGCTGCGGATTGCTTCATTGTGCTGGTGCTTAGCCCCTTGTGCCACCAGGGAGGCCCTGGTGCATGTGCTTTTTATCAAAATGTGACAAATGGTGAATTTAACATTGTATATCAACAATATTTATGGTCAATCTCAGGTTTGGTCACTGATTTTTATAGTTTCTAAACTTTAAGAGGTAAGAGTTTAACATAACATAGTACATACTGATTATATACAGTATATGACTTCATTAATAATGATGCACACTTGAAACTTCTATAACTTATAATGCAATGTTATGTCAAAAAGTCAATACAAAAAGCAGTAAAACTAATAATTTATATCCTCTGCAAAAAAAGGCAGAGATTATTTTAGCCAAATTACAGAAACACCTTAGGTTTCACCTTTGTTTTTGGCTGGGAATTTAAGGATTTAATGTAGGTATTCTTTCTGAATTAACCAGGCCATTTAGTTGTCTGAATTCTTTATGCCCTTCATATCATTTACTTGGAGTAACAATGACTAGCACCAAAGCCTTGCTTTAAAATGGTACTTGATAACAAATAAACAATATGATTAGCTATTTGCCTCAGCTCTCTCTGACTCAAATTTCCCTGTTGATTCCTGAAGATCTGTTACCTGGAACCTGATGTAATAACAGAAGGAACTAGTTGTAAGCTGAAGAAATGGACCATACTAAGCAGGAAGGGAATTTATTAAAAGGAAAATAGATAGAACACAAAATATTGAATTATTGCATGAGGCTCAAAATACTAGCATACTCAAGCAGGTAGTATAACCACTATCATTTAGTAGGACTAGGCTTTCTGTCACCACTGGGTATTATTGTAGCTTGTGTTAATGATTTACACAGCATTTACTTTTGACTCAAAGTCTTGGATATGAGTGTCCAGTGGCTAAGTATAAGTACTAGCTCATTTGACCTCTAGGGGAGGACTGATCCATTTGTCTTCCATAGTGGAAGATGTAGAACTGTGTCCAACCGATATTTTATACAACAGGAAACACACCTTAAAAAAGAAAAGCAGGTTGGAAAATACATTGCCAAAGGAAAGCAAACATAAACAAAATTTAAATAAGCCATAAAGTTTCTACATTCTGACCACTTAGCTATATAAAAAGATGGACTCGCCATTTGTAACAACATGAATGGAAGTAGAAGGGATAATGCTAACCAAAATAAGTCAGAAGGAGAAAGACAAAATACTGAAGACTGCACTTTTATGTGGAATACAGAGAAACAAAGGGTCAGACAAAACTAAAGCGAAAACAAACCTTAGAAATCTGACTGTAGAATTGAGGCCACAAGACAGGAGAGGGGTGGAAGGCAGGGAGCGCAATGGAGTATGGTGGAAGACTATGGGTACTTCAGTGGTTGGTGTGTGGTGGGAAAATGTATCTGAAGAAGTGTGATCCTATGCCTCTGAATGACAAAAGTGTTGTAAAGTGATGTTACCTCAACAACAAAATTACATAAACTAAAATGCATTTTTCTGACCTGTAATATGTTTGGTAATTTTTCTGGGGGAGATACTTAGTTTGTTTTTTTGTTCTCTACCCCCTCCCCTCTTTTTATTGCTTCATTGTTTTCTAATGAGGATTATCCATCTCGACTTGTTATTTTCTATTGTTCATGAAAGTTTTATAGTGTTTTTCACATATATTTCCTAGCATATTTTTTCCAAGTAGTTTTAATTTTGTTATTATGAAAATAATTGCTAAAAATTATTTCTTATTTATATGTATCAATATCACTAATTTGTTCTTGTTACATGAAATAATTCTTAATTATTTAGAAATAGTTTTATAAATTCTGAGTAGTTATTAAAAATGCTGGCTGTTTGCACTCAAATGTGTATCTTTTCTGGAATTTTCTAAGGAATCATTTGAAGGTTAGGATTCCAGACTTTGATTTATTAAAACAGAGCCACCTGTTTTCCAAAAATAAATAAACAAATAAACAAACCCTGGATGATATTACAAAAAAAAAACTCTCTGGATTTTTATTTCTAAAAAGTAAAAATTTAATTAGTATTAAATTAGTATGTTAATTGCTAAAAGAGTATATAAGTTATAGTTTTGCTATTTACTATACCTATACAAAATTAAAAGTATAAAATTATTACTTCTCTTATTTCACCATCACATAATTTTGGAATATTCTTTACTATGTTAAAGATGTATTTTTATTTTTTAGTGAGTACTTTAAAAATAACCCATGATCACTGAATTAAGACATAATCTTTTGGGCTTCCCCGGTGGCGCAGCGGTTGCGCACTGGTCTGCAAAGCTGCCCGCAGCCTCTGCAGTGCCGGTTCGATCCCTGGCTGCCGGGTGAGGGTCCCACAGGGCTGGCAGACCTCTCCTGCGGCCTACTTCTCCCCTCATTGGTGTCCTTCGGTCCTTCTGCCTGTTCTGCTCCCCGCTCTGGCTCTGTTGAATTCTCTCACCCTCCCGTGCTTCAGACTGTACCCAGTGTTTGTATAAATAAATAAATCAACCTTTAAAAAAAAAAGACATAATCTTTTAAATTTTATTTATTGATAAATATTATATGAAAAACTTCCCAAAATGGAATAATTCATCAGCCAGATTTAAATAATTACATTAAATCTTATTGTAGTCATTCTTATTACTTGCTAAATAGTTCCCTGTTGGATCTTTATTTTTAAAACTTTTAAGTGAAATATATGGAAACTCTATTTGATAATCTTTCTATAACTGGTTGAAACAAGGACAAGATTTGAAAAGATATATTATCACCAACAATATTGGCACATAGTACAATTTAACTTTTGTATTACTAAAACATTCATCTTGAAAATTCTTATTTTCCACTCTTTAAGTCACTTATTTTATTTAAAGAAATCAAGACTTTGATTTTACAAAAAAAAAAAAAAATTGCTAGAGTACTACACTAACTTTAATAATAGTTGTTTGTTTGCCTTTTCCAAACCATTTTTAGGCTGCTCAATATGCAAATTTAAATGTAAATGTTGTCAATGAAAACTCCATTATCTACTTAAAAAGACAAATGAAGTCTTGTTTTCCTCCCACTTGCCAGAGGAATTTCTCAATTGATTCAATAAAGAATATTTCCAAAGGGGGAAAAAAAAAAACTACAACAGATGCAGGTGATTTTAAGTTGCTAAGAGACATCTTCAATTTTTTTCTCAGATTTTGAATTTACTTATCAATTTATTTGGATCTCTTTTACACAACTCCTGCTCTTTTATATTTCTGTTTCCCTTCTCTTCATCTCTTTGGAATAGTGGAAGTTTCTTAAGAAAGTCGAATCCCACCAGTCTCATATGTCCCATCTTTGACCTACATTAAGAAATTTATAGAGTTGATTTTTTGAAATCAATTGCAATGGTATATTTACGATTCTTGGATGAGGAAGCCTTTTGTAAATAAGAGTTTCCTGTTAAAATACAGAATGGTGGGCCTCCCTGGTGGCACAGAGGTTGAGCACAGCGCTATGAGGCTGTTCAAGGCCCTTGCCAGCTGGGGAGCAACCCACATGGTGCAGCATACCTCTCCTGTTTCAGCTGCTACTCCCTTCAGCAGTGTATTTCTGGATATCTGACTGTTTGTTCTGCTCCCAGCTCTTCTGGTGAATTTTCTCACCCCCTGAGACTCTGGCCTGTACCCCACCTCTTAATAAATAAATAAATAAATAAATAAATAAATAAATAAATAAATAACTCTTTTTAAAAAAATACAGAATGGCTCCATTGTATGAAGAGAAATTTAAGCAATGCGTTAAAGCGATGTTCATCCGTAAGATACTTATTTCACAAAGTCAGCTAAATCCTTTTCTTAAGATATAAAGGAGACTAAATTATTTTTTTACACTTTTCCTTATATTTGTAGCAATACTTTTTTAGTGACTTGATCACTAAGTTGCTATTTTTAAAGTTTTACTAAAAACTTGTTTAATTCTCTTGATGTTTAAAGGAGCAACACAGATCACTAGCCACTTTTAGTGTTCACTAGATTTTTCCATTTACAAAAGTGGTCTCAAAACATTTTGATTTTCTTTCATGTAATGGTTTTTGTAATGACCTTCCAAAGGAATTTAAAATAGACCATCACTAATCACCCTAGTCACAAACTTAGTGCTACTTTTTCTTTCCAGTCTAAATTTTGCCTAGCAAACTTTCCAGTTTTTATGAGTTTGTTTCATGTTCCCCCCAAGCTAGATATTGTATTTAAACTTCTCACAACTCTCATGCCATAGTAAAGCCTTTTCTATAGACACATCAGCTCAGACCCACTATCCCTCCACCCCCTTTACAGCTTCTGAAATAAAATTCAAACTTCTTAGATTATATTCCAAGATATCAACTACTTGATCTCATATTGGTAATTTCCTTGCCTAGCTTTTCTACTGCTATGAAACATATCAGATGTCTCTCTAGTCCTGCATAGTATTGCCCAATCATTGTCTAACATCATCACTGATTACTAACATGGATTTTTACTATTTTGAAATTATCATTCCTTCTCCAAATTTCAGTGTGTACTATTTTACTTAGATTTTCTTTCTTTAAACAAAATGAATTTTAAAATGTATATATTCTACATTAATTTTGATGGCTGATTTCTCTTGTGCATGTTTTCTAATTACCCTAAAGTCACAGATATAAAACTCCTCCATAGGCTATAATCAGTTTATACTTGCTTGTAGGTTTCTTCTAATATGTGTTTATATAAACTTTTTCTTTTAATGATATCTATCACTTTGACACTAAAAAAAATTTTTAAGACCCAATGATACAGTATTCTTTCTCAAGATTTCTTATCTCATGTACTATATTCTGGAGCTGTTTACTAAGTTGTATTATTCCTCTTAACGAGATAGACACATATAAAAGCTACTCTAATAAATCTGGATTTTTTACTTTTCAAAATGTGGAAAAACTAAAGTAAACAAACCCTTAGGAATCAAAACTATTAACACCATGAAAGATTTTCCAGTAAAGCCAGATTAAAAATAAAAAGACCTATAGTTTAGGACAGAACATCTGATAACATGATTAATGAAGCAAGTGTAATTTGTCTTAAATATATTTACACTTTTGTGAAATGTAAGCTTGGATCATTTAGACTCTATAAATTAAATAGCAAAAGAAGATTCCAAGATGAAATCATTTTATTACATAGGAACACTTAATTTGTCAACTTTGAAATCCCAGAATGCTGTCTTTCTATTTTTCAGAATCCATTTGCTTGTTTTGGTGTTTAGCCCAATGAAAGCTATCTCAGGAGATCATATTTTACAAGTGAATGCAAACATATAAAGCAACATTGATGGCTTGGAGTTTATATTTAAACAAGTTTGTATTATCCTGGTTTAAACAAGTTTTTATTATCCTAGTTACCCATAATGTAGACAAGTCATATTTTTTTATTAAAGGAAAAAAAAAGCTGATCTAAGAAGCACAGAAACCAGAACTAGAGGGTCACATGAATCTATAGAATCAGCTCTGCTAATTCCATACAGATGTGCTAGTGCATTCCTGTAAATTTTCAGACTGAAAAGGAAATGTTAGTTACACCCTTCCCCTTTACAGCCTAGGGTAAAATATTTCACATATTGTACATATGTTTTACTAACAGGAAAAAAAGACAAAAATTAAGAAGTGGTCATTTTGGGCTTAGTGTATATATACATATGCATATATAGAATATATATGCATGTTTATTAGTGTATGTATGTATGTATATAAGAAAAAGTGTACTTAAAACCTAGCACACAATTCTTTAGCAGACATCAGTCCTCATACTTCAAAGCATAGAAGTGTAATTTGTATTTTTAAGTAGTGATTGAGGGATGAAATCTATTGAGAAAATTTATTTTTTTTTAAATTTTGATTTTTTTTTTAATAGAGGCATGCTTTATTTATTTGTTTGCTGGTTTGTTTGTTTGTTTTGTTTATACATGCACTGGGTACAGTCAGAAGCGCAGGAGGGTGAGAGAATTCACCAGAGCCAGAGTGGGGAGCAGAGCAGGCAGAAGGACCGAAGTACACTGCTGAGGGGAGCAGCGGGCGGCAGGAGAGGTCTGCGCGCCATGTGGGACCCTCCTCCGGTGGCCGGGGAGCAGCCGGGGATTGAACCGGCGCCGCAGAGGCCGCGGGCAGCTTTGCAACCCAGCGCTCAACCGCTGCGCCACCGGGGAGGCCCTCTATTGAGAAAATTTATATCCATTTCTCACATGCCAAATATTAGAGTTTTCACATAGATACGTTTAGAAAATCGGTATGATTATACCTCAAAGATACTGACAAGGGAAAGACCTTTCCAGAAGAAATTGCCCTATGACTAAAATAGTATTCACTGTGTTACCTGGAATCCTTGCTGGCATCTCTGTATTTCCAGGCCAGTACATCCAAAAGGGCTTACTAGCTAAAAGACCCATCTATCTATACATGTATTAGGGACCAAAGGCTTGCCTTTAGGTGTTGCAGAAATCTTTAGTACTGTCACGTTTTTTCTTGGAAGAGGAGTTTTGAAATCATCTAGTCCAGGAAAGGCTAATACATAGCATGCGTCAGCACCTTCACCACATCTCTCCACACAGCCTGAAATTTTTTATAGAATCTTTCTCAATACAGCATTCTTGGTAGCCATGACAATTCAAACAGAAATGACACACATGATAAAGATTTCATCTTCCTTGATTAAGTTCAGCACTCTTATTTTCTGAAGAGCAAATGAAGGCTCAAAAAAGGCTAAGAGACTGGGCAGAAATTACTTGTCTAGGGGCCTCCCTGGTGGCACATGGGGTTAAGCACAGCACTATGAAGCTATCTGCAGCCTCTGAGGCACAAGTTTGATCCCCACCTGGCCAGGGAGCTACCCACATGGCACAGCAGATCTCTTCTGCCTCGCCCGCTGCTCCCCTCAGCAGTGTATTTCAGTCAGTCTGCCTGTTCTGTTCCCCACTCTGTCTTTGGTGAATCCTCTCACCCCTCAACCCCACACTGCTGGCCTGTACCCAGTTCTTGCATGCATATATAAATAAATCTTTTTTAAAAAGAAATTACTTGGCTAGTAAATGGTGGGAACATAATCAGTCTTTGAATTTGATTCTAAAGTCTTACATTTCAACAGTTCTCCAATGAAAAGATATGGAATTTTCCTAATAATCAACACATATTTAAACTCAACAGAGATTAGACACTTTCTGCTAAAATATTCTCCTGGTGGGGGAAGCAAATATTGTTTAAAAATGAACAATGATGTAAAAAAAAAAATTCTCCTGTGAAAATAACCATAGACTTTGGAACCATGAACAGAAGCCTCTGGCTATCAGAAATGAGAACAGTTTTCAAGCGTTTCTCGAATGGAATTTAAAGCACTACTCCAGCTTCCCATGAAAAGGAATCTAATGCCAGGAAGGGCAGATGAGTGAGTCAGGGTACAAACATTTCAAGAATGCAAAGGTGGCAAGTCTTGGAAAGGGACAATGAAGATGAAGGAGAGTTTGCAGGGTCCAGTTTTAGAACCTGCATAAACATCAGTGCTTGTACCATAATGTTGAAAGACAATGTAGCAAGAGCTAGAAGAGATGCTTGGTCACCTTGCCTAGTTTGTGAGAGCCTGTCAACAGGAAGCAGGGATTTACTCTGTCCATAGATTTAAACTTGAGAGGCACTGGCAGAAAATCTTGCAATCATGTGCTGGGCAACACAGTATCAGAAATTGTGGTTTGCTAGAACAGGTTACTTTGGGGTGACTGGGGCTACATATTACTTATGAACCCTAGACAGACCTTGCCCAAACTCTCAGTCCTTAGCTGCCTGGCTGACTGGGAAGGTGGAGGCCTTGGCACTCTGACTTAGCTTCCTGCATTAGAACCTTCTGAAGAGCAAGATGCTGGCCAACCCCTGCAACTGGCTAGCTCCTCATCGCTAGTCCATAACCCCTGCCAGAGACCAGAATCCTGACTCAATACTACTGTCCTGGATATTTATAAAGAAGATACAGCTAGGAGAGCCTGCACTAGATAGGACACATTCACAATTAAACTGAAGCCTTCTCTAGACTTCAGCAATTTGAAATGTTCTATTATTTATCATGGTTTTGGTAAGAAATTAGGGTGAGGAGGTAATGCATTTTATGAATCATATTTTTCTATATTTACAGTCATTCTATATTTACAGGAGTAAGAAATGTGTCAAGCTACTCCCTTGACATCACTTATAGATGTGTCCAAACACTGGGGAGGTATCAGTTTCAGGTAGAAGTGTGACAGAGAATGTCACTCAAACCTCTGCTCTCCTCTTTGAATCCAGATGCTGTTGAATGTGTCTGCATGACAAGCATACATTCCCAGTTTTATATTTCTAAGTGCTCTGGGGGTACCCAGCCAGGCAGGGTGAGACTGGAATAAAAAGAAATTCAGAAATAATTCTATATTACACTCTTTAAGAGAACTGTGGGAGGGATGGGTAGAACACAAGTAGGGGAACATGAGTAGTACATGAGTGGGGGCCACCTTATATATCAGAAGAAATTATTGCAGTCTTATTAATCACTAGAAAACTTAAAATACATTGAATCATCCCAGAAGAGGTTCTGGGAAAGAGTCAATGTCTCTATTTTAATAACCAGATTTTATTTTTATAAACTCCCATATGTGATGTAACAAGTTCCTCAGACAGTAAGACTCTGGGGGAAATGGAACTACTGTACATTGTATCTATCAGCAATCCAGACCGATAACAGAAAGCACATCTGAATTCAGATCATTTGAAGAGAGTTTAATAAATGGACTATTAATTTAGGTGTAGGAAGTATGGAGGGAAACCACAGGGATTGTGCAGAGTCCCTGGATTAGTAGAAATAAAAAAATGATCATTATTAGTCCTATATCTGAAGGAAAGTATCAATTATCAGATTCTGCAGCCCATTGATAAAGTGGTCTTCATAACAAGAGGTGAAGCCTTCCATCTTGGGATGTGGGATAATGCTAATGTGGAGCAGCCGTGTCAGGCAGGGGCTGGAGAAGTAGAGGAGTCTTTCTCTACTTACTCACCTTTTGCTAGAACTTGCCACTGACTACAGAATAGGGAAAGGAAGCCCACTGATGCAGAATAGGATGGAGAAAGGTAGAGGTAGGATATGAAGGGGAAATGGAGGACATCCAGGGCTGATTTTTGAAGAGGATGTTCTTAGAAAATTTTGCTATATGAAAGAAGAAAAGCTTTTCTCGAGTGGAATTTAAAGCACTATTCCAACTTCCCATGAAAATGTCAATAAAATTAACCTTACTTATCAGTGCCCAAAGTGTAGTTCAATTGGTTACTTAAAACTCAGTTCAATTTGGTTACTTATATTTGAGGGATAATTATCCAGCAGGGTTTCTTTTTAAGAAACAAGAGGGAATTGTTCACACTTTTGACTTATTCTATAAAAAATTTCAAAATAATGAAAAAAATCCTGCAGCTCTTTTCCTGCCACTGGTAAAATTAAGACAAAGAATTAAGTTGGGGGACTCATGAGCTGTAGGGATTCTTGTGATTAGAGTGCTTTCACAGATAGCTACCAGCACCTAAAATAGGGCATTGCACAGAATAGGGTACTCAATCTTATGTACTAAAATAAGCAAATGTATGGATGAATAAATTAACCAAAGGATACTGGACTCAAAGTAGTGCCTACTTCTATCAAAATAAGTCAGGGTAAGTAGCCTGCCCCCCTCCAAAAGCAGAATGCCTCCTTTCTATTTTTCCTTCGTGTGTTTCCTGTTCTACTACATTGGAGACAGAGAGGAGCCCAGCAGGCATGGTGGGGTCTAGGGCTTACTGACTACTCTCTAGCCAGAAACTGATAGGAAAGGAAACCTTGCCTCTCCTGGAACTGTGTAGGTTCACCAAAAGGTGGCTCACTACGAAGGCTGTTTGGCCATCCTTCTACAGGAAAAAACGCATCTTTAAAAGATCACAATTGGGGCCTCCCCTGGTGGTGCAGCGGTTGAGCGCTGGGCTGCGGGGCTGCCTGAGGCCTCTGCAGTGCCAGTTCGATCCCTGGCCACCGGGCGAGGGTCCCACACGGCGCGCAGGCCTCTCCTGCTGCGCCCGCTGCTCCCCTCAGCAGTGTATTTCGTCAGTCTGCCTGTTCTGTTCCCCGCTATGGCTCTGATGGATTCTCTCACCCTCCCACGCTTCTGACTGTACCCAGTGCGTGTATAAATAAATAAATAAATCTTTAAAAGATCACAATCTGTATTTAAAGGAAGAAACCATTTCGGCCCTCCCTGGTGGCACAGGCAGTTGAGCGCAGTGCTGTGAAGCTGTCTGCAGCCTCTGCAGCGAGAGTTCAATTCCTGTCACCAGAGAGATACTCACATAGCGCTGCAGATCTCTCCTGTCTCACCAGCTGCTCCCCTCAGCAATGTATGTCGGTAGGTCTGCCTGTTCTGTTCCCCACTCTGTCTCTGGTGAACCCTCTCACACTCCCACACGTCTGGCCTGTGCCCTGGTTCTTGTATGCATAAATAAATAATTTTTTTTAAAAAAAGGAGGAGGCCATTTCACTGGAGTTGGTAGGGTTGGGGTACACAGCAAAGGAGAAGGCTTAGTGAAGATTTTATTGCAGACCTTGATTTTACTGCCCCAGTCATTATATTGCACTCTGAAAATTCTACAACATGGAGCCCTTAACAGAACATATTAACAGTTTATCTTTATTTGGAACTGTTTCCAATGATGTTACATTGTCTTCTCAGCCTGGTACTTGTCTGTGAAACACATATTTTGGCAACAGTTTTTCCACTACTTTTGTGTTTCTTCCTGTCATTGCTTTTTCATCATCAATACAGATGTCTCTATATTTTTGCCAATTTATTTGATGGTGTGTTAAAAACTGATCTAAACAGTTAAGAATTCATTCTTCTGTTGTATATGTGTCAAACGCTTTATGAAGCAATAAATCAACCTAGGCGAACATGTTGTACAATCTACAAATATTCTTACCCTTTTCCCCAGGACACAGAAAGATTTCATGTATCTTTGTCTAAGGACCAATTATTCAAGTATGTTCAGACTTCAATGTTCCTGGAATTCACTTACCAGATAATGTTACTAATTATATTTCTATGATATCCCTATATATACTGTTTTAGTAACTGCTGTTCAATCATCTCTAGACGAGATGCTATTCCATGTGCAATGTTGTTACTTATTCCCAATTTTTTAAAATAAAAAGTATTATTAATGGGTAAGTGAAAATTTCATTTGTATAAATAGTTTTAAACTTCATAAGCTGTTCCACTTACATCAAAAGAAGCTGGATCCTCATTATTATGTTTTATTTTATTTCAAGATGATGTAACTTGTAGAGACAATAAAATATTGTGTTTCTACAAAGATAAGATGCTCATATTTTAACATTTAAACCTTTTTCATGCCAGGAAGCATTCTATAATAGATATGTGCATTTAATGAGGTATGGGGGGTCCTATTTTTTTTCCTATCTTAAAATTGGAAGTTACATTTTCGAATTCAGAAAATGTTATTCCATCATTTTCACTGCATTAAATATATATCATGTACCTGGGCATTCTAATTTTTCAGTGATTGTGCAAAATTTTGCAGTACTTTTCTGTTTCCTCCTGTCATTATAATCAACAATTCTTGAGTTTTGGTAGACTCTCGATAGTTACTTTGTTATTTTGTCAAGAGACTAGCTGACATTCATCCATCTGGTTCTTGTTTTGCAGATGTTGCACTTGAATCCTGGGAGAGTATTTCTTTCTGATACCTTACCAAATGCAGTCTCTCCTTTTATGAGGAGGTGTGAGTTTAAAAAGTCACAGTCTCTAATACCTATGAATTTAAGATTTGGGGGAGAGGCTGGGAAGGCTGGGGAATTATGCAGTCATTCTGGTACTGACCTAAAAGCATGGGGCAGGACATTGAGCAGTTCCCTAACCTGTTCCAGCTCTTCTTTATCCATCTTTCCAAGTTATTCATAGCCTTTCTTTCTTTTTTTAAATAATAAATTTTATTTTTATATTCCCCATACAATTGCAACCCCCCCATTCTGACCCCAATCCCTCCCCTCCCGCCCCCACCCCTCAAAAAGTGTCTCTGGTTCATAGTTTTTTGTTGATTTTGATTTTCACTTTCTTATAGTTATTCATTTTCCTGGTCCCTTATTTAAGTTTTCTAGATTCCTGCTATGAGTGAGAACATCCGGTATTTTTCTTTTTCTTTTTGGCTTATTTCACTGAGCATGATCCCTTCCAGTGCCATCCATGTTGCTGCAAATTGCATGTGTTTATCTTTTTTGAATGCTGAGTAATATTCCATGGTATATATGTACCACATCTTCTTGATCCAGTCATCTATTTTTGGGCATTTGGGCTATTTCCAAAGCTTAGCTATTGTAAATAGTGCTGCTATAAAAGAGACAATAACCAAAACAAAGAGAAACCCCACCAACTGGGAGAACATTTTTGCACACAACACTAATGATAAAGGACTGATCACAAACATCTGCAAAGAGCTGATGAGACTCAACAACAATAAAGAAAAAATCCAGTCAAAAAATGGGCAGAAGAGCTAAAAAGAAACTTCTCTGAAGAGGAAATGCTAATGGCCAACAGGCATATGAAAAAAATGTTCAACATCACTTGCAATCAGGGAAATGCAAATCAAAACTACCATGAGATACCATCTTACACCAGTGAGAATGGCACATATTAAAAAAACTAGCAACAACAAATGTTGGCGAGGTTGTGGAGAAAAAGGAACTCTCCTGCACTGTTGGTGGGAGTGCAGACTGGTCCAACCACTATGGAGAGCTGTGTGGAGATTTCTGGACCTACTAAACATAGAGCTTCCATATGATCCAGGAATTCCACTCCTAGGTATTTACCTAAAGGACACAGAAACATCAATTCCAAAGAACACCTGCACCCCTATGTTTATAGCAGCACTATTCATAGCCTTTCATAGCTGCTTCATGGGGAAGGCTCATGTAGCCACACCTCCCATTCCCTCATTATATTGGTAGAGGGGAAACTGAATAGGACAGGAAGCTGACATTGAGGAGTGATGAACAGCATTGTGGATACCCATTCCACCCCATTCCCAAGATGTCCTCTTCCCCTAGACAATGCCTTGAAGCCCAAAACACAGTTGAGTCTGGGTAGTTTTTATCACTTGCTCATTTCCTCAGATGAAACTAAGTATGTTTCTTGAAAAATCAGTCTCTAAAGGATTTTGAGACATGTTCAAGCTTTAGATACATAGTGATTTTTTTTAAAGATTTATTTATTTTTATACAAGAACTGGGGTACAGGCCAAAGGTGGGGGAGAGGATTCACCAGAGACAGAGTGGGGAGCAGACCAGGCAGACGGACTGAAGTACACTGCTAAGGGACAACAGGCAAGACAAGACATGTCTGCTCCGCCACGTGGGCATTGCCCTGGCCGGCTGGCTGGGAATCAAACCGGCACTGCAGAGGCTGTGGACAGCCTCACAGCGCTGCACTCAACCCACTGAGACACCGGGGAAGCCCTAGATATGTAGTGATTTTATACAGACTTCATCAGACCTTCTACAAATTACCTGCTTGGACTCACCTATGGGGGACTCATGAAAAAACTATTTCATATTTTAAACTTCACCAATTTTTCTTATCCACCCAGCTTAAACAACTCCACCAGTCCCTCCTTTATAAGGGACTCAAGCTCTAAAGTTTACCACATCATTTGCATAATTCCACTATTTATAATTAAATGGTGAGAAATTTTATATTTTTCCTTCTGAGAGTGGGAGAAAAGCAAAATGTCCTGTCACCACTCTCATTCACCATTACACTGGAAAAAAAAACATGTAAAGGAAACATATTGGGAAGGAATAAATAAAACTACCTTTGTCTGCAGATGACACAAATGTCTAACTAGAAAACTTCAAAAATTTATCAAAAAAATCCTAAAACTAATAAGCAAATGGAGTAAGATTGCATAATTCAAAGTTAACATACAAAAGTCAATTGTTTTCCTATATTCCAGCAATGAACTATTTGGAATTTGAATTCAATTTGGAACTTGAAATGAAATCCACATTAGTACCAGAAAAAAAGTAAGTAATGCATTTTTAGGTATAAATCTAAGAAAATATGTACAGAATTTATATATATATACACACACACACTCACAAACATATTACAAAATACTAATAGATGAAATAAAAGCTAAATAGTTGGAGAGATACTATGGATTCAAAGACTCAACATTGTCCATTTAAGATGTCCATTTTTCCCAACTTGATCTGCAGACTCAAGTGGACGTCCATGGCAAGAATTGTCCCCATAGAGGGTATAAAAGATAACTATCTTCCCAAGATCCAGAATCACTCACAAAGATAACCAAAGGACAGAAAGAACTAATTCCTTTGAGAGCTGGCAACCGTTTGTTGGACTTTGGCTACAAATGGAGTGTAATCTATATTTCTGTCTGGTCATATTTTGCTGCAAAGAGGAGCAACACACATTCTTGTCTGGCTGTATTTGGGGAGCAGCCTGATGGCTGATTTTAATTGTTTGCAATTCAACACAAAACCTGCATGCTGCAAGGAGGCAGAAGGCCCAATCAGGTTCTCAGGGCACAAAACAAGACAAATAACAGCTGCCCCTGGGAAAGAAAAGATGTACATTCAACAGGTACTCAAAAGCAAATTCACAGCCCACAATGCAAAGATCTAATGCATACTTTTTTTTTTCCCCCTATCAAGCTTAAAGAAGAGACGAGATGAAATGTTACCTTCCTCTCTATTCCAGGACCACAGGTAGGAGAGACGACCGTGATAAGAATTCTGCTGGCCTCTGCCTAGATTTCCACAAATTCCATTTACAGGCTCTGGAGCAAGTAGGATGTCCAGTGGGTTTCATCCGGGTCTTCAGAAACTGTAGGGGCGGAAAAATAATTTTTGTATCCACGCTTGAAAGTGAGTGGTTGGCCAAGAACCCTACTTATCTCGGCCGCCTTGCAAGTGGATAAGCTTATTTAAGTTAAAAGTTCTCCACTGTGGGGCCTCCCTGGTGGCGCAAGAGGTTAAGCCCAGCACTATGAAGCTACCCTCAGCCACTGCTGCACAAGTTCGATCCCCAGCCAGGGAGCAACCCCCATGGCACAACAGCCCCCTCCTGTCTCGCCCCCTGCTCCCCTCAGCAGTGTATTTCAGTAGATCTGCCTGTTCTGCTCCCCATTCTGTCTCTGGTGAATCCTCTCACCCCCCACACCTCTGGCCTGTACCCCAGTTCTTGTATGCATAAACAAATAAATCTTAAAAAAAAAAAAAAAGTTCTCCACCCTGACCACCGTAATTCAAGTTATCTTTGATACTCCCGTGAGGACACAGTGCACCCCGGGACCCTTGCACCTGGAGGTCTGAGGGGGCCCCCTACTCTGGGAGAGTGCTGAGGGAAAGGCAGTTTTTCCCTGACCTGATTCCTTGTCTAAATAAACAAACAAACAAATAAATAAATAAATAAATAAATAAGTAAATAAGTAAAAAAATAAATACAAATTATCTTTGATAAATTTAAATTAGTTGTGGAGACTTACATTTGTACTCACCTGAGCTCTCAGGAACCCAAGCTAGTTTACGTCACACGCCTTCCGACCCCAAATTCAGTCCGGTGAGTAAGTCAGGCCCAGGTGGGTTCCAAATGCCATTGGGTTCCGATGCCATCCGGCTTCTAATACGGACCCGGTGCCACCCAAAATATGGTCCGGTTTCTAGTCAGATCCTTTCTGACTGGCCAATGTCTCCACCCAGTGTGGGTAAAAGAAATGCTCAAATAAAGCATGGAAACCCCTAACACAAAGCTGAGGAGCTTTGGGGGTTTCTGAGAGGAGCTGACCCACAACCTCCAGAGTTTCTGAGAAAGCGGCAAGCTCCAGGGACTCACAGGTACTCACTTTGGTTGCGTATAGGAGGCCTCTGGCTTTTTTCTTTGGATTGCTCTTGTGTCACTAGAACTGATAAAAGATAAACTGAAGTATGTTTTAAAATGTTAAGAGTTTCTTTGAGCAAAAATCTTTTCGACTTGGGCAGCATCCAATCTAGCAGATATAAAAGGCGCAGCTGACCTGGCCTGTCTTGCCAGCTGCTCCCCCTCAGCAGTGTATTTTGGTAAAATCTGCCTGTTCTGCTCCCCACTCTGTCTCTGGTGAATCCTCTCACCACCTCCTGCACCTCTGGCCTGTACCCCAGCTCTTGCATGCATAAATAAAAATAAGTCTTAAAAAAAAAAGCTCCCAGATGCTGTACAAAATAAAAGCCCTTTATAGGCAGAAGGGAGAGGCAAGGAGGAAGCTATATGACGCAGAGGAGGAGTTGATTATTGCAATTTCTTTCTTTCTTTCCTTTTGGGGATACCAAAGGTCTATCTAGAATATTACCTATCAAAAGCTAATCTGGTGATGTCTGACTGACTGGTTTAAGATTTTATTTCCAGGAAAGTAAAACTGTAAATAAGTCTCCATTTAGTGATGTGGGGCCTTAGAATAAGTGACTCCATTTTGGGCCTGTTTTCTTGTCTTTGTCTTATCAAAACTGCCATGCTAATGATTATGGCTACAGTTTGAGTTCTTTCTAGTGCCAGGCATTATTCTAAGAGTTATGCGCATGTTTAATACATTTTTATCCTTACAACAATCCTCAAGAGGAGGTTATTGTTATTTATATCTCAATTTTTTTAAGATTGATTGATTGATTGATTTATACAAGCACTGGGTATAGTCAGAAGCGTGGGAGCGTGAGAGAATTCACCAGAGCCAGAGCAAGGAGCAGAGCAGGCAGAAGGACCGAAGTACATTGCTGAGGGGAGCAGCGGGCGGCAGGAGAGGTCTGCGCTCGATGTGGGACCCTCGCCCGGTGGCCGGGGATCGAACCGGCGGTGCAGAGGCTGTGGGCAGCTTCACAACCCAGCGCTCAACCGCTGAGCCACCGGGGAGGCCTATATCTCCATTTTTGAGATAAGGAATCCCAGACTCTGATGAAAAATAATCTGAGGTCACCTAGCTAATGGCAGGAGAGCCAAGATTTGATCCCAAGGTCTTGATCCAGATGGTGTATACTTTGAACATCTTGGAAAAATCTCTGTGCACCAGTGTAAGCAATTCTATGATACACAGGCAGAAATAAGAAAGCTGAATTACGAGGTGTGAGCCTTGTGCTATTTTTAGTCATTGTACCAGTTTATGTTCTCATGGCACTGAGTATTTAAGTGTTTTGTCCATCTCTGTGCAAAAAGCTTATAGTACACAAATATGATGCTTGACCTGAGTGGGTCATCTGTGCTTGTCCATCTGCCTGAAGCTAGGAGGTCTATCTTCCCCTTTATTTACCATATTGAGTTTTGTTTTATGTTTGTTGTATTATTACTTTTTGAACATAGTGGTCTTTAGAAATTTTTCCCTTTTATATTTAATGTTGATTGTTACTTTTTTGAATAGAGATTATTCTCCAGCCATGAGCTGGGCCTTCAATTGTAGTCATCTTCCACTATAACCATCAAATAATTCTTTCTTTCTTTTTTCACTTTATTTATGTTCTTATATCATAGTTAATTTTTGTACAATATTTGATTTCTCTCCTACCACCAGATATTCCTTAAAACTCATCTCCCTTTGTTCTGTGTACTAAGGATTCAACAAGTGTTTATTAATTATCTTTGATGAACAAGACATTGTGCTAGATACAGGGCATATGAAAAAAAATAAGGCAGAATTCCTTTCTCTGAAGAACTTAGAAAGGAATTATCTGTATAAACAACTAATTACAATGAATTGTGATAAGTACTGGTATGGAAATATAATCATGTTACGAGAATATACAGGACAAAGTATTTATTTTTGCTGTAGGTAGGGCTTAAGAATGGTGACATAGGTTGGGAATTAAAAAATGAGTACGATTTTGTTAAACTTTGAGGAGAAAGTGAAGGTATTCAATGAAAGGGAGAAAGCGGAATTTGCTTGAAGGCCTAAGTTCATAGTATAATCAAGAAACAGTAAGTAGTTAGATGACAAGAATTTGTTTGGTAGGTGACAGGAATTGGAAAAATAAATTGCAGCATATAAAGCTGAGAAGGTAAGTTGGCCAAAATTTTGGAATTGGTTGCCTGGGATTGCAGCTTAGAAGAGGGAGAGAAAAGGCAAGAGTAGCTTACTATCATCTCTCCAGCTTGGCTTTTCCTGGATTTTACATAGACTAACTTTACATACCACTTTTTTCCTTAAAGATTTTTTTTTAACTGTGATAGTTCTTGAGAACTTATCCTGCTTTTAATATAATGACTCCCCCCCCCATAATGATTTCTACACCAAAATCCATTAAATAAACATTCTATGCAAAGTTACATATTAGCATTACTGTTTCAAGAAAAGGCACACTTACAGATTTATTTTATACAATAGTTTCCAGGCAAAGAATATGACATGGGATAAGCTTGAAATGCATCCTGTATTTGGATATACCCAGGTATTTTTCTTTACTTATGGGTGCCAGGCAAGAAAAGGTATCTTCTCTTTCTATTCTTCATGCTTGTGCATATATGCTATTTCTTCATATTTTGAAGACGTATTTTCCTACCCAAAGATTCTAATCTCTTCAATTTATGTCAAGGCCTTCCACATCAACTGGACTTTAGAATTAAAATCTCAAGGGAAACAGAATTATCAAGCTCATATGATTCTGATATTAAATACTTGCCCATTATTCAAACCCCTGACTTCCTATCTCCTTTCAAAGAATGATGCTTCATCCCTCTTCCTCCAGTATTCATAAATCTTCCTCCTTTGAGATTATAACAAAATTGTGTTATGACTTATTGGCCTTTTGCCTAAGATCACATTTGTAAGAAAATTGTGTTATGTTACTCTATGTGTACAAATGGTATTTATTCATATTCCAATTGATTATTTTGTATAAACATGATTTTATTACTCATTTGATGTATTACCTGTTTGAGAAAAGTGCTGGCTATATTAATTTAAATTTACCCATCCCATATCTTTATATTTAACAACTTTTCACTGAGTGACATTATTTATAAGAATAAGTTATTACAGAAGGAACAGATGCATTTGGATTCCACATAAGACCTCATTTGTGAGAATACTACTGATGAAAAAAATTGCAGTCTGCTTATATAGAGTGACAGGATTATTCCTGTTGTAACTGATTAAAAAAATTAATTCTGACCACCTAAGCAAAAATAGATAAATCATTGGAAAAATGACTATATTGATAATTTCATCAAAGAATATGCTAAATAGCCAGGCAGGAAGGATGGAATAAGGACTGTTAAGGAATTCAGTAACCAGAGATCAAGGGTCATATTTTTCCCCATGATCTGGAAACTCATACATTTGTGTTTTTATTTAATTATTTTTAAAATTATTTTTTAATTTTATATGTTTCTTACATCATTTTTCATTTTTGCACAATATATGCATTTTCATCTTGGTTATAGTCCCCATAAAATTCCCACCAGACTTGTTTTGATCCCACTCCCTTCTCTCCCCTCTGTAGTGTATCCCTGGTTTATAGTTGCGTGTTGATTTTGATTTTTACTTTATTATAATTAGTATTTTTGCTGATCCTAATTTTGGTTTTCTAAATTCCTGCTATGGGTGAGACCATCTGGTATTTTTCCTTTTCTTTCTTTCTGGCTTATTTCACTGAGCATGATCCCTTCCAGCTCCATCCATGTTGCTGCAAATTGTTGAGTTTATCTTTTTTGATCGCTGAGTGATATTCCATTATGTATATGTACCACATCCAGAAATAAACCCGCAGATTTATGGTCAACTAATCTTTGACAAGAATATGCAGGGGAGCAAAGAAAGTTTGTTCAATAAATGGTGCTGGGAAAACTGGGTCACTACATGCAAAAGAATGAAGCTTGACTACTACCTAACATCATGCACAAAAACCAACTCAAAATGGATTAAAGAACTAGACATAAGACCTGAAACCATAAAATATATAGAAGGAAATACAGGCGAAACACTACATGATATACACCTCAGTAACATCTTTATTTTTTTTTTAAGATTTATTTATTTATTTATACAAGAACCCGGTACAGGCCAGATCACAGGAGGGTGAGAGGATTCACCAGAGACAGAGCAGGGAACAAAACAGGCAGACTGACGAAATACACTGCTGAAGGAGAGGGCGAGACAGGAGAGGTCTGTCGCACCATGTGGAACCCTCACCAGCCAGCTGGGATCAAACCCGCAGCGCTGCTGAGGCTGTGGAGAGCTTCACAGAGCTGTGCTCAATCGCCTGTGCCACCAGGGGAGGCCCAGTAACATCTTTAAAGACACATCACCCAGGGCCTCCCAGGTGGCTCAGTGGTTGAGCTCTGGGTTGCGAAGCTGCTTGCAGCCTCTGCAGCTCTGGTTCGATCCCCAGCTGCTCCCCGGCCACCTGGGGAGGGTCCCACATGGTGCACAGACCTCTCCTGCAGGCCACTGCTCCCCTCAGCAGTGTACTGCTCAGAGCAGTCCTTCTGCCTGCTCTGCTTCCTGCTCTGGCTCCGGTGAATTCTCTCACCCTCCCGCGCCTCTGACTGTACCCAGTGCTTATATAAATAAATAAATAAATAAATCTTAAAAAAAAAAATAGGCAGTCTGACTAATATGTAGATCATGAAGCCATATTTAAAAAAAAAAAAAAAAGACACATCACCCAAAGCAGTGATAGTGAATGCAAAGATAAACAGATGGGATTACATCAAATTAAAGAGCTTCTGTACAGCAAAAGAGACAGAAACCAAAACTAAGAGACACCCCACTTATTGGGAGAAAATTTTTGCATACAACACTAATGATAAAGGACTGATTACAAAAATCTACAGAGTTGATGAGACTCTACAAAAACAAAGTAAATAACCCAGTCAAAAATGGGCAGTAGAGCTAAAAAGAAACTTCTCCAAAGAGGAAATGCAAATGGCCAACAGGCATATGAAAAAATGTTCTAGGGGTCATCTCTTTATTTGTGCTTCCATTCTTGTCTGCCTCTCTCTTGTCTATTTCTGCATTATATTCAAATTCCAAGGAGCTACATCTAATAGGCATGGGTGGGGCCATTCCTACACTTCAATGGCTTCTTTGAATGGGATAGTTTGAATGGGATAGTAAGGTTTTTATTAACTATGAAAGTGAGGAAGGTGCCCAATATGAGAGTAACAACCAACCTCTGTCAGTGGTTTACCACTGCATACTCATGTATTTTCCTCCTTGTATAAACATTTTAAAATATTCTAAATTGGCGTAATTAATCTATCCAGAATAAAAACTCTCAGCACTATAGAGCAGACTAACCAAAATGACTACTTAATGCATTCAGCTTCAAGTCTAGAATCTGGATTATATATCATCCTTGCTTCTGCAACTCGCCATAAAACCTTACTAGTTATTTATATCTTACTTTCACAAATTTTTATAGGTGTTGTTGTCATGGTTGCCTTTCAGAATACCTCTTAAATAGTAGTAGCTTTCTGGTGAACATTCACATGAAACAAATATTATTAGCCTTGTTCTCTATTAAAGAGAAATACACTAGCCAGTGCCTAGGGATCTCAGGTTATCTTTCTTTAAAGAAGTAGCAGATAAGGGAAGGTGAAATTCTGAACACATCCCATTGGAATGACAGTCTTTCTCTACTGTCTTTCAGGACCACAAATGATTAAGACTGTAATTCAATAGCAAGCAATGCTAGTTATTGGAGAAAAGCTTGGAGAACTATCTGAAAATCAAACCAGTTTTTATTCCTCAATCATGAGGAAGTTGATGAGAAGAAACTTCACTTCTTAAACTCATGTCAATAGTACATATATTAAGTGTTTGACATGACATATAAATCTCTCAGATTCTCCCATGCAGCAAATAGCGGATTTCTTTTCATTTATTTTTTAAACCAAAATTGTTATTCTTTAATTTTTTTCTTTCAATTATTTCTAGGCTCTATCTAGCAGCTTCCTCTGTAGTTAGGTGTGTTAGCCTGGGGCTGTCAATCCTCATTAGCACCCCTGTCCTGGAGTCCTGGAGGCACCACTGTCCTGGAGGCACCACCTATAATAGTCTTTGGCTTCAGCCTCTTGTTACAATATGACGGTGTTGTAGCTATTGGGATGTAAGTAGAAATGATGGCTACCATTTCCAGGCCAAGACATTAAAAAGTCTTGAGCTTCTTATGAAGGCCTATATCTTCCCTGCTATCATGCACATGCAGAGGATGACAGTGCCCCAAGGAATGGCAGAGATATAAGAGGCAGTGATTCTGGGTCTCTCAACTACTGTGTGGATGAATGCCATCATCCAGAAACACCTGTACTGGACAGTTACATAGAGAAAAAAATCCACTTCTGTTAGGTTAAATCCTTGAAAACTTGACTACATTGTGAAAGTTAGCATTTAGACCTTGGATTGAGGAGCAAGAATATCTTGCTTTTGGCCCTTAAACTATAATAATGATCTTTATTATTATGGGTCAGCAAGCTAAGAGCAGTTCTGCCAGTTAGGTAGACTTTGTCACTTGTTGAGAGTCAAAGAGTAGGGAAGGAATGAGAAACTTGAGGATAGGTGTGAATGGTTGAAATTTTCCATTGGCTTTAGAAAATTAGAAATGGAAGTGGTAAACTCTAACTGTTATTATAATTGCCAATAACTGTTCCTTCTAACACAGCTATGAAATAGTGATCTTGACTAGAATTGATATTCCATTGTTGAGTAATCAATCAAAAATGGTCAAGTAGAGCAGGAAATGGTAGTATTAAAAGTAAAATGTAGTGGAAGCCTTCCTTAAATCTCAGAGTGAATACTGTCTACTACTACAATATGAAAAATTAGATCTTTTTCTCTAGTGCTACACAAGAGTCTGAGAAATGGCATAACTTCATCAGACATTCAAATTCATTTTCCTGGTTTTAAAATGTTTTATGATTAAAACACCAGTTTTTGAATGTTATATAATAAACACTATGAATACTATTTATATCGTATTGTTGTCATGAACTTTTTTTCACTCTGTGTGGGAATTTGAAACTGTCAGACATTATTGCTTCACGCAAGATTCACAACCTTCCCTGTTTTGTTAAAACAAGACTTGCCATAAAGACAGTTGCCTCCTTAGCGCAGTAGGTAGCGCCTCAGTCTCATAAAACAATGCTTGCCATAAAGAATCAACTATTTTTTTCCCCAGTTAAGCTTGACAGAACAATGAAATCTGAATGATTATCACTGTCTTTTCTTTTAAAAAGAATTTGTACACCGAGGCCAAATATGGCAGTAATCTTTGAAAAGTCTCTTTAGGTTTAACACCAGGCAGCTCCGATCTTTTATAAAAACTCTAGCACTCACTGTGTCCCCTAAGAGTGATTAGCCTAAGAAGTGTAATGTGAGACTTCGGTGTGAATTGTTAACTTACCCCAGATGGGACAAACCACAGTGTTTTTTAATGTATTAGGTGATATCAAAATGTGTAAACATCAGCTGCAACTGCACTTTCATACTAAATACCAACCTGGAATTACAATAAAGGAATTATAATGTAGAGCACTAGAGAGATCACAGTTCATCCTTACATCCTGTTACTACCTACCGCTGAATGATTTCGTAGACTTCCTTCAGCAGACCCTTCTTCCCAAGATTGAATAATAGGATTATAACAAAGAGATAAGGTAGAAATTAGAATTTAGAATTCCCCCATATTAACAGCTAATGGGTTTTCCATTTACCATTAAACACTTTAACTACTGCTCATTGGCTCATGGGGAATATTACTTTCCTTCTAGTCTCAAATGAAATATAAATAAAAAAAAATTTAAAAAACTTCAGGATCTGCTCTTTAATTCATATTCACGCTTATGGAAACTTATGCAACTACTGGACTTTGAAAGACAAATGGAACCTTTAAATACTTTTTTTAAAATGAAAACTTCCAACTAGGAGATATGACTATAAAAATAATCTTCACAATTTTGTCATTCGTAATTTCTTTTTATCAATATTTTGTATTAAAATGGGAAAAATTGGTACCCCAAGCCATTCCTAAGGACACAACTTTCTTTGTTGTTAACAGTTTTACAAAATTAAAGTCTATATCTTTGAAGAGAAAAAGCATAGGGACATAGAATATTCCAGATACAAAGTTTTTACTTATTTCCTCATAGTTTGCAAAATGTAGAGGAAAGCAAATTGTTGCTTTAAATAAATACTTAATAGAAGTATTATGTTCCTATTTTGTTTCCGTAATAATTCTCAAAGGAGACTATAAGCACTTCTTATCTCATCTCCTTAATAATAAAATAAATCCAGAATTCCAGTAGTCTTACTGCATCTTATAAATTCCACAACATATATTTTAAGACTGAATTAACCCAGTGTCATTAATACCCATCCTTTTCATGCCTCTTAAGCTAAAGCATTCTAAAGAATTGGAAACTTTAAAAAATATTTTCCCAATTAGATACTTTGAGGAAAATACTTTATTCTAAGAAATGTTTTCAAGCTGATGGAAGTAATTATCTTGTAAAATGGAATTTGGTGAGTTATTACTAAATATTTCCTGTTCCTTAGTTGCACAATGATACTCCTACTAAGACCTCAGAGAAAAACACAGCTGCCAGTACAGCTTTCATTTCTACCTGAATTGCAGATGCACTGTCAGAGAAGACAGAATGGGAGATCTTTACATTTTTATTCAAATGTCTACATTACTTTTGAAATAGTGTCTGACTTTTGGTTTCAATTTTAAGCAAAATACATACATGTATGTGTGTGTATAAATATGTGTGTGTGTGTGGCATTAGAATGCAAAACTGAAATCCATGGGCAGTCCGGCACTGACAAATGTGCATTTCAGCTTTCCAGAAAACTAGGGATACTGTTGCAAAAAAGAAAAATTCAACTGAATGTGTGGGTATAAAGTCTGCCACATAAACCCATGTGTGTGGCAGAATACCATAACTCTCGCAGAATCTACCATGCTCCATTTTTTCCCTAAAGTGGTAGCTGATTGTTTCTTTAATATCACATGATAAAGTGCAATTTCAAAATGTCATAGTCCTATCTCTATATTCAACAATATTTTTTCTTCATCTGTATGCTTGGCAACTCCTGGCTTGTATAAAACGTAATTGAAGACATTGCTTTAATATAGAAATAAAACTTGAACATGGGACCAGGAATGAGAATCTAAAAAAGTTAAAGAAAATATTATTACCTACAAAACACATCTACTTGTGGAGGGGAAAGAAATAATAGTAGAGCACCCACATTTATATATCAATCAGGGGCTGTGTGTTGCTCTCCTGGTATTAGGCTGTGTATTGCTTTCCTGGTATTAAGCTGTGTTTTGTTTACCTGGTTGGAAAACAGTCTCCTGCCTCGAGGATACTGAATATAGGCAATTCTACTCAGTGCTACAGATGCAGAGTGAAGATTTGAGCAAGTAGAAATTCTGGCAAAGGCATTATCTGAGCTATGGTTAGAAAGAGATGCTGATTTAGCTAGGAGAATAAGGTTACAAAGAGAAAGGCATTCAATGCAATCTCCCCTCCCCTAGGCAAGTCCTCAGACTCAAGAAATAAGGATAGATGTGAGGAAACACCGGTGGAGTAACCAGGCAAGCAGTGCTAACTGTTATACTTGATAGGCAGTGTAGGATTAAATTCTGTATGGTTTACAGGGATGCTAAGGTGTCTGCACTTTTTCCTAAGGCAGTGGTTGGTGACTTCACAATTTTAATTTTTTTTAAAGATTTTATTTATTCATGCATACAAGAACTGGGGTACAGGCCAGATGTGTGGAAGGGTGAGAGGATTCACCAGACACACAGCAGGGAACAGAACAGGCAGACTGACTGAAATACACTGCTGAGGGGAGCAGTGGGCACAATAGGAGAGGTCTGCCGTGCCATGTTGGTATCTCTGCGGCCAGCGGGGATCGAACCTGCATTGCAGAGGCTGTGGACAGCTCCCCAGCACTGTGCTCAACCGCCTGCGCTACCAGGTAGGCCGGACTTCACAATTTTAACAGAATGATTTCTTTAAAGAAAAGTCATTTTGGTGTACTGTGTAGTCAGCAGAAGTGCTGTGGGGCTGGGACAGAGGGTTGAGGAACTATTGCTTGTAATTCTTATGTGAATGAAGAGGGACTGCTAGAGGGAATGGAGGCTCTAGGACTACTTTAGTAGGAAGGGTGTGGAGTGGGGGAGGAATTCAAGTCAGTTCCATCCATGCATTTGCCTTAGGGTGCATGGCTGATTGTATAGCCTCTTACCTTGAAGGGGTAGGGAATACAAGAGAAGGCTGGAACTCTTAAGGGACTTCTGAAATCAAAATTGTGTTTGGGTACCAAGCAGCCTTGCTGTTGAATCTGGCGGGGAGGGGATAGTTGGCTAGGAATAGAGCTTTATTTCCGGTGCTAGATTTAGATTAACAGAGGAAACTTGAATTATTGGCCTCTATGGAAGCCACTGACTCCAGAGGAGAAATTCTCCCTTTAGCAGTGCTGGGCACTAGTCCATTTGGAACAGAAAAAAGCTGGAAGACGAAAAAACAAAAACTTCATTTGGATATTGTAAGAGGAAAGAAGATATTTTAAAATGGACTAAGAGGACTATGCAAATGGACTATGCAAGTATTGCACTCTGTGGCGAAACTCCATTTTATGCAGTTATTAACTTGTAAAGAAATGGTATTTATGTAGAAAGTTTATATGGTTCTTGAACTTGCAACTTAACTCACAAAAGTACATGTTGTAGTTTTTTTCCTCCATTCTCACGAAATGTAATGCTTTATTCTGTGCTGTTTTAAAAAATTAAGAATCAGTTGTATTTAATTTGGGGATTTCATTAATGGCAGTCTCCTTAAATTTAATATCTAAGAAATGACTCATTTATCTTGGGGCATCCAGGACAAGAGATCTTTTGAGATCTATGAGCCTGACATTATATATAAAACTTGTGCATAGACAACTGATACTGCTGTCACCAGGAGAGAGGACTGGAATCAGAGCCTGGGCAGACCCTTGGTCAGGCTTTTCCAGGTCTCAGGCCTCTCCTCCCTTTTCTCTCACTTATGTTAGCTTCGGGCAGGGATTTTGGCTCAATATTACCTGACTTTCTGACATATTGGGTTCCTGGCTCCAGCAGAAAGGGCCTCTTTTAAACAAAGCCATATATTCTTCCCTTCCTGCTTTCACTTGGGCTAGCCCCAACCAAGTGTCTGTCTTTCTTCTAAAATAGTGAAAGCATTTTGTCTTACTTGGCTCTTGGTGGCAAACAACAATGGAAAACATCTCTTATTTAGGGAGAAGGAATTTTCTGGAAGGATATAAGTTAGGAAACAAGGGAGGCCAGGAAATGGGAGGCCAGGAAATGGGAGCCCAGTGGTTAAGGCTGTGTCTATGGCCATTTCTACTGTCGAGAGTGCCTGAGAAGAAAGCTACTCTCACTACCCAGCTCTGCCTCTGACTTTGTCTCTGCACAATCACTGAAGACTCAAAAGCTGGGCAGAAGAGTCTGATGGCTGAGACTGGGCACACATCCCTGTTGTAGCTGCTGGGACAGGGGAGGGCACCCTGGACCTTTGTATCCAGAGGCAGGTTGTGCCTCCCTCCAAGACTATAAATAGGAAGGGGTTTGTGTAGGCAACAAATGACAAACATTCACTGCAATGTACTCTTGTAGCTCCTACACTTGTCCTTCTGCATACATTTACATTTAAAAATGCCTTCACTAACATAGTTTAACTAGTCCATATCAAAGTTAGCTTGTGCTTCTTCCCTTTCCAATGCTAAAAGTCACACAACTAGTATATGGTGGTGCCAAACTATAAATCTTTTTTTTAAATTAATTAATTTATTTATATGAGCACTGGGCACAGTCAGAAGCAAGGGAGGGTGGGAGAATTCATCAGAGCCAGAGTGGGAAACAGAACAGGCAGAATGACAAAATACACTGCTGAGGGGAGCAGCAGGAGCAACAGGAGAGGTCTGCCCTGCAATGCGGGACCCTTTCTGGCTGGCCGGGATCAAACGGACACTGCAGAGGCCGTGGACAGCTTCACAGCGCTGTGCTCAACTGCTGCGCCACCAGGGGAGGCCCCAAACTATAAATCTAAGAGTTACTCCTGAACATAAACTCTTATCAATATGCAATGCACTTCTTTTTTGAATCTGTTACCTATATGCTTGTTATCTTTCATGATTACTAGGGTAATATTTATTAAGGGAGACCTGTGAAATTCTAGCAATTGGATGAGAGGACAATTTTATTTTGGCAGCATTTTTTTTTCACCCAGACCTCAAAACTTTCCCAGTTTAATAAGTCAACTGAAACAAATGAATTGCTCTTCTGTTTCAATACCAGAGATCCCATGGTTGATAAACCATTGCCAAAAGTGCCGTGGTTGGAACATTCTGATTGCTCTATTAACCGTGCCTCCATCCCTCTGAGATTCAGTGCCATATTATGGACACTTTACTGAAGCCAGGAATCCTCGTCATTTGGTGTTTCTCCCTCTAACATCTGCAAGAGAAGAATCATGACATTTTTCAAAGATGCCAGTCCTGTTCTCACTAATGTATATTACAAGCTTTGGTGAATAAAGTGATTTCAGTACCTTTCCAGGGAACATTAGAATGGGTTACACAGGGCCTTCCTGGTGGCACAAGGGGTTAAGATGCAACCTGTGAAGCTGTCCGCAGCCACTGCAGCACGAGTTCGAACCAGGGCCAGGGAGTTACCCACATGGTGCAGCAGACCTCTCTTGTCTCACCCGCTGCTCCCCTCACCAGTGTATTTCAGCCAATCTGCCTGTTCGGTTCCCCACTCTATCTCTGGTAAATCCTCTCACTCCCACACCTCTGGCCTGTATCCCGGTTCTTGTATGTATAAATAAAATAAATCTTTTTTAAAAAAGAATGGGTTACACAGCTCACATGTAAATCCACTGTGGTCTTACTATTTTCTGAAGTCTTTGCAAGACTTCCTTTTGGACATACCAACGGAGGTCTTTTATATCACTGGATAGGGTGTGAAAAAAATAAATCCTCACTATGCCTATAGTTCATAAGATAGAAAAATTTTTTTTAATTAAATTGAAGTAACATTGGTTTACAACATTGTTGTGTTTCAGTGGTATAGGATCTCCCCCCCAGGTGTTACCACACCATACCCACCACCAAAACACCCCTCATTTTTTTTAACATAGTTCATTGTGCTCCCACCCCCTTTTAGTTACTTCTCTACCTCTCCACTTCCGATAATCTCAGTTCTACAATAAGATCTCTACAGTTGGTTATTGGTTTGGCTTTATCCAACTGTTTGTTTTGTTTTTCTGCATTGCACGTGTGAGTGAGTGACAACATCTGGTATTTGCCTTTCTCCTGATTTATTGCATTATCTCAATAGTTCCATCCATATTGTCACAAATGGCAAGAGGTTTTTTTTTTTTTATTTTATAGCTAAGCAGTTTTTCATTGTGTATATATACTTCATCTTTCTGATACACTCATCTGTTTTTGAGGACTTAAGTTGTTTCCATAGCTTGACTATTAGAAATAGCACTGCTATGAATATAAGGGTGTATATATCCCTTCAAATTAATGTTTTCTGGGGGTAGATGCCTAGGAGTGGAGTTGCTGGGTCATATGGAAGATCCATTTTCAATCTTTTGAGAAACCTTCATAATGTTTTCCGTATGGGCTGGACCAGTCTACATTTCCATGAGCAGTGTAAAAGGGTTCTATTTTTTTTTAAGATTTATTTATTTACTTATACAAGCACTGGGTATAGTCAGAAGCATGGGAGGGTGAGAGAATTCACCAGAGCCAGAGCAGGCAACAGAACAGGCAGACCTATGAAACACACTGCTGAGGGGAGCAGCGGGCGTGGCAGGAGAGGTCTGTGCACCTTGTGGGCCCCTCCCAGTCAGCCAGGGATCAACCACTGCATCACCAGGGGAGGCCCAAGAGGGTTCCTTTTGTCCACATCCTCTTTAATTAAAGTATAGTTTTCAGTAAGATAAGACTTATGATAACAAATGGTTACCCTACCTCACACACTCTTATCCCAAATTTCTGTTAGTCGTGAGAATTGTCAACCATGCTCAGTTTCTTCTGCTTTATTTCTAATTAACCTGCTTACTTAGATAAATTGTCTCTTTCTTGATTTTTTTGTTACAGATATTATCTATTGATTTCTGTACCCCAAAATTCCATCTCACATCATTTCCAGTATAATCATAATATAATTTTTGGTTAAATCAATATTGAGTGACTACATTAATATTGTCATCAGATGAGCTGGTAATCTAGTGATACTCTTATTTAATTAAAAATATTTTATGGGGCCTCCCTGGTGGCACAGGTGGTTGAGCGCCGCACTGTGAAGCTGTCCACAGACTCTGCAGTGTGGGTTCAATCCCAGCCTGCCAGCGAGAATCCCACATGGCACGGCAGACCTCTCCTGTCTTGCCTGCTGCTCCCCTCAGCAGTGTACTTCATCAGTCTGACTGATCTGTTCCCTGCTCTGTCTCTGGTGAATCCTCTCACCCTCCCACACATCTGGCCTGTAACCCAGCTTTTGTATAAATAAAAATCTAAAAAAAAATATTTTATTGATATAACATTGTACTCTAATATTATATAAGTTTCAGGTGTGCATCATTGAAAATCAACATGTATTATATTCTTGTAAAGCTTTTTTGTTTTTCTTACAGTTAATGAATTCTTTTTCTATTTTTGCTTACTTTCTATAGACATTTTACTAATAATCATCAAACTCTTCAGATTTATTAAACTACCCAAATAAAATAATGAAGTTCAACAGGTATGATGTGATTCTCATTTTTTTTTTCTGAGCAGCATTCCATTTTGAGCTCACTTTTCTGCAGTGTTTGTTATCTAGACTGACTGACTGTACTGCTGTATTCCTCAGTCACATTAAAGCTTGGAATTTTTACCTTTCTCCTACATAAAAATCTCTCCTTCCTGGATGCTTATCTCCTGTTTCTTAATTTAATCTTTTGTATGGTGGAGCACATCCCACTGAGAAAAGATTTTTGGTGGTTTTTTAAAAGATTTTTTTATTTATACAAGAACTGGGGTACAGGCCAGAGGTGCAGGAAGATGAGAGGATTTACCAGAGACAGAGCTGGGAGCAGAACAGGCAGACGGACCAAAAACACTGCTAAGGGGAGCACCAAGCAAGATAGGAAAGGTCTGCCGCAACATGTGGGTATCTCCCTGGCCAGCCAGGAATCAAACCTGCGCTGCAGAGGCTGTGGACAGCTTCACAATGCTGCGCTCAACCCACTGTGTCACCAGGGAGGCCCAAGATGTTTATTGTTATAGGCAAGACTTATGAGATCTTTATCTGAATATGCCTTTAAATTATCCTTAATTTTTTGCTTCTAGTCTGATACCACTATACTTTCCCCTCTTTTTTGTACCTGGCCTCTTGAAGCCTATAGAGTTATTTATTTTTAATCAATAATGTCTGAAATTTGTTATGAAAATTTTAACAATAAAAAAATTAAAAAATTTTATGGTATATGGAATCACCAAAAACCCTGAATAGCCAAAGCACTCCTGGAAAAAAAAAAAAAAGAAGGGAATGGAGGCATCACACTCCCAGAATTCACACTATACTACAAAGCCATAATCATCAAAACTCCATGGTATTGGAACAAGAACAGACACACAGACCAATGGAATTGAATAGAAAATCCAGAAATAAACCCACAGATTTATGGTCAACTAATCTTTGACAAAGGAGCAAAGAATATGCATTGGAGCAAGGAAAATTTGTTCAATAAATGGTGCTGGGAAAACTGGGTCGTTACATGCAAAAGAATGAAGCTTGTCTACTATCTAACACCATGCACAAAAACCAACTCAAAATGGATTAAAGAACTAGACATAAGACCTGAAACCATAAAATACATAGAAGGAAATATAGGTGAAACACTACGTGATTTGCACATCAAAGACATCTTTACAGACACATCACCCAAAGCAGTGATAGTGAAGGCAAAGATAAACAGCTGAGACTACATCAAATTAAAGAGCTTCTGCACAGAAAAAGAGACAATAACCAAAACTAAAAGAAACCCCACCGACTGGGAGAACATTTTTGCACACAACACTAATGATAAAGGACTGATCACAAAAATCTACAAAGAGCTGATAAGACTCAACAAAAACAAAGAAAATAATCCAGTCAAAAAATGGGCAGAAGAGCTAAAAAGAAACTTCTCTGAAGAGGAAATGCAAATGGCCAACAGACATATGAAAAAATGTTCAACATCACTTGTAATCAGGGAAATGCAAATCAAACCTACAATGAGATACTATCTTACACCAGTGAGAATGGCACATATTAAAAAAACTAGCAACAACAAATATTGGCGAGGTTGTGGAGAAAAAGGAACTCTTCTGCACTGTTGGTGGGAGTGCAGACTGATCCAACCACTATGGAGAGCTGTGTGGAGATTTCTGGACTTACTAAACATAGAGCTTCCATAGGATCCAGCAATTCCACTCCTAGGTATTTACCCAAAGGACACAGAAACATCAATTCCAAAGAGCACCTGCACCCCTGTGTTAGCAGCACTATTTACAATAGCTAAGCTTTGGAAACAACCCAATGCCCAAAAATAGATGACTGGATCAAAAGATGTGGTACATATACACCATGGAATATTACTCAGCATTCAAAAAAGATAAACACATGCAATGTGCAGCAACATGGATGGCACTGGAAGGGATCATGCTCAGCGAAATAAGCCAGAAAGTAAAAGAAAAATACTGGATGGTCTCACTCATAGCAGGAATCTAGAAAACTTAAATAAGAGACCAGGAAAAAGAATAACTATAAGAAAGAAAATATCAAAATCAACCAACAACTATGAACCAGAAATACTCTATGGGGGTGGGGGGCGGGGAAAGGAGGGATTGGGGTCAAAATAAGGGGGTTGTAATTATATGGGGAATATAAAAATAAAATTTAAATTAAAAAAAAGAAAAAAATTTATGGTATATACCCATACAGTCTTACCTAGAGTCTACCTCTTACACTATAGTATAAATTGTTTTATTACACATCCATCAATCTGTTCATACTCTATTGTGTAAACCATCTTGCCTTTTTGATGCATTTAAGTTGCAGAAAATTGTATACTTTCCAGACCAGCGTATCAACTAGAGCTAAATATTTGTTTACAATTTTTGTTATATAAAATTTTTATGTGATGAAACACACAAAGCTTAAGTCAACCATTTGGTGAGTTTTGTGTAATCTGAAATGTTGCTATCAAAATACGAAACATTGCCATTACCATAGAACTTTATGTCATGTCTTCTACTCAATGCCTATCCCTAACCCCCTGAGGTAATCATTGTTCTAATTTTTTTCTAACCATCAATTAATTTTACCTGCTCTAGAATTTCATATAAATGGGCTCATACAAAAAATGAATAAATAAATAAATGGGCTCATACAGTATTTATTCCTTTGAGTCTGAATTTTTCAATCTGCATAACTTTCTTGCAGTTTATCCCTGGTGTTCTTCATTTCTTTTTATCATTGAGTAATTGTGTCAGTTTGAATCATATGAGAAGCAGAGAAAAAGACAGGATTCAATGTGTTTTACATTTGTTGAGGGAAATTTTCTTTTTAAGGTTTATTTATTTATTTTTACAAGCACTGGGTACAGTCAGAAGCGCGGGAGGGTGAAAGAATTCACCAGAGCCAGAGCGGGGAACAGAATAGGCAGACTGACTGAAATACACTGCTGAGGGGAGCAACGGGTGCAGCAGGAGAAGTCTGCGTGCCATATGGGACCCTGGCCTGCGGCTGGGGATCGAACGGGTGCTGCAGAGGCTGCAGGCAGCTTCGCAGCCCAGCACTCATCCACTGCGCCACCAGGGGAGGCCCTGTTGAGGGATATTTTTGTGAAGATTAAAAAGAAGGGAGTCAGAGTGGTAGCGAGAGACTTTGGACTGTCGTGTGAAGGTGAGGGTTCGAAGGAGGACTGGGTAGGAACAGCTTCAGAGTGCAGCGAAACTGAAAAAGTTTCAGGCAGGCCATCAGGATTCCTTAAGTCAGAGATGCCTATTAAAGAATCCCAGCATTTCCTTTATTCTAAACACCATTTCCAGTCATCTGTGTGTGAATGGGGACTAGTACATCCAACTTGTGTTTTACCACTCTTCAGTAAGTGGGTGGTCATTTCCTCGTCTTCTTTATTTTTCACCAGGATATGAGCAGTATTTTTAGCTTTTTTTAAAAAAAGACTTTGTAATGCCAAAGCAGAACCTAATATATACTCTCACTATTCACTGAAATCACTACCAAAAAATATTTGTAAAGTCTTCTTGGCATTCTTAATTGAGGAGAAAAATAACTTTTTAGTTAATTAACAAAAACCCCAAAGTGAGTACTTTTAAATTAAAAAATCAGCAGGTGGGAAAAAGATCCATAAAATCTACCTTTGTTGTAGAAAAATTGAAAAATGTGATTAAAAGAAAGAAAAAGCAATTTAAAGACTCATGAACTCATGATATATATACCTGCTAATATTTGGGGATATATCCATGTTAAGATTATTTTCAAGTAAATATATGTGAGATAAGATAATTTATTGAAAAACAACTTGACTTTTTTAAGATTTTATTTATTTATTTATACAAGCACTGGGTACAGTCAGAAGCGCGGGAGGGTGAGAGAATTCACCAGAGCCAGAGCGGGGAACAGAACAGGCAGACTGACAAAATACACTGCTGAGGGGAGCAGCGGGCGTGGCAGGAGAGGTCTGTCATGCCATGTGGGATCTAATGGGCGCTGCAGAGGCTGTGGGCAGCTTTGCAACCCAGTGCTCAACTGCTGTACCACCGGGGAGGCCCTTGACCTTTTTTAAAAAAGATTTATTTACTTATATAAGAACTGGGGTAAAGGCCAGATGTGTGGGAGGCAAGAGGATTCACCAGAGACAGAGAGGGAAACGGAACAGGCAGACTAACTGAAATACTCTGCTGAGGGGAGCAGCGGGCGAGACAGAAGAGGTCTGCCATGCAATGTGGGTCTCTCCACCGCCGGCCAGGATCGAACCTGCACTGAAGAGACAGTGGACAGCTTCACAGGGCTGCGCTCAACTGCCTGCACCACCAGGGAGGCCCAAAAAATAGTTTGACTTTTATCCTTTTGCTGTAGGTAATTTTCCCTTCCATATTCCAAGAGAGTGGCCAACTCTTTTTTTTTTCACCACAGAAACTTAATAATTACTTAACATGTGGTAGGACCAGATGTAAAAGTTGCCAGACAAAGAAAAACAATACTCATGGAAAACTTTTGTTTAAATGCAGATTCATGGAGCAATGGAATCTGGGCTCTGAATTGAGGCAGGAACTGGGTAAAATTGGAGATGGGAAAGGTTTTGAGAGTTTCATGCGGGACCTATATGGGAACCGGTGATCAAGACCTCCTGTTCCCTCCTGTCTCCTGAGACCCCAGATTATCAGGGCCTCTGGTGGTATCCCGCTCAGATTGGGTGCCAGATGCTGTCAAATGCATCTTGGTACCCACTCCTGTGCTCAAACTTGTCATCAGAGCAGGAAAATCCCCAACTCAGGAGGACTGGATGAGGAGCACACGCCAGTGATTTGTCTGGACAAGAGACCAAGAGGAATTAGAGATCTGGAGAACTTTCCCTGACTGTCCTGAGGTATGTCCTGAGGGAGGATTATAGAAGAAGAGGATTATACAAACTGACTGAAAAGAGTTTCCCACCAGTGAAGTAAACTGGGCATTAGGAGAAAAAGCTATTTCGGAGACACATTTTGTAGTATGATATTTTAGAATAAAATTTTGAGCCTCTGCATAGAGTCCACCTGGGATGGTTCACAGCCTGTGGAACGTCAAGAATTTTGTTTGGTGCCCCAGTAGTGACAGATGGAATTTCCTTACACCTGAGGACTCAGGAAAAAGCTTCAGTTTATTTAAAGACAATAAACTGTTTTTTTTTTATTTTTATGTAAAAACTGGGGTACAGGACAGATGTGCAGGAGGGTGAGCAGATTCTACAGAGACAGAGTGGGGAACAGAACAGGCAGACTGACGAAATACACCCCTGAGGGGAGCAGCGGGCATGACAGGAACAGTCTGCCGTGCCATATGGGACCCTTGCTGGCTGGCCAGGATTGAACCAGTGCTGCAGAGGCTGCAGACAGCTTCACAGCATGGTGCTCAACCACCGCCTGCACCACCAGGGGAGGCCCTGTTATTTATTTATTTAAAGAAACTCTCCTACACTGCTGGTGGGAATGCAAACTAGTCCAGCCACTATGGAAAGCTGTTTGGGGGTTCCTCAAATTGCTAAAAATGGAGCTTCTGTCTGATCCAGCAGTTCTACTCTTAGGTGTCTACCCAAAGGACACAAAAACATTAATTCAAAAGGACACCTGCACCCCTTTGTTTTTTGAAGCACTGTTTACAATAGGTAAGCTATGGAAACAACCCAAATGCCTAAAAATAGATGACTGGACCAAGAAGATGTGGTACATATACACAGTGGATTATTACTCAGCAATCAAAAAAGATAAACTCATGCCATTTGCAGCAACTTGGATGGAGCTGGAAGGGATCATGCTCAGTGGAATAAGCCAGAAAGAAAAAGAAAAATGTCAGATGGTTTTACTTTTAGGAGGAATGTAGAGGATCCAAATAAGGGATCAGGGAAAAAAAGTAATTATAATAAAAGTTAATATCAAAGTCAACAGGTGACTATAAACCAGAGACATTCTACAGGAGTGGAGAGGGGAGCAAGATCAAAACAGGGTTGGGAAGAGCACAAGGGACTGTGGTAATGGATGGTACACAGGTGAATTGGTGGTGGGAATTTCAGGGGGACTATAACCAAAACGAGAAAGCATATATTGTATAAAAAGGAATAATGATGTAAAAAATATATAAGAAAAGATTTCAGATTAAAAAAATAAAGAATATAGACTGTTATTTCTTCAAACCTGTCCTAGTGGTTCAGTGTAAGCTCTAAATTGCTGCATATATTCAAGTCGTGTCTCTGCCAGTTACAGGCATACCTCTTTTATTTTATTGTGCTTCTCTTTACTGAGCTTCACAGATTTTTTTTTTTTTTTTTTTTTTTTACAAATTGGGGATTTGTTACAATCCTGCTTTGAGCAATTCTGTTGGCATCTTTTTTCCAACAACATGAGCTCATTTTGTGTCTCTGTTTCACGTTTTGTTCATACTCACAATATTTTTACTTTTTTCATTATATCATTATACCTGTTATTGTGATCTGTGATCTATGATCTTTCATGTTACTATTGTAATTGTTTTGGGATTCCATGAACCACACCTGTTTAACAAGACAGCAAACTTAATGGATAAATGTTGTGTGTGTTATTACTGCGCCACTGACTGACTATTGCCCATTTTTCTCCCTTTTTGTGGCCATCCCTGTTCTCTGAACACAACAGTATTGAAATGAGGTCAATTAATAACCCTAGAGTGGTCTCTAAATGTGAGATCAGCCGAAAAGAAGAATCCCCGACTCTATTTTAAATAAAAAGCTAGAAATGATGAAACTTAGTGAGGAAAAAGTGTCAAAAGCCAAGATAGACTGAAAGTCTCTTGTGCCAGTCAGTCAAGTTGTGAATGAAAAGGAATAGAACTTGAAGGCAATTAAAAGTGCCACTCCTGTGAACACATGAATGACAACGGAGCAAAAAGTCACATCACTGCTCTGGGGAAAGTTTTAGTGACCTGAATAGATCAGACCAGCCACAGTATTTCTGTATACCAAAACCTAAAGCAGAACAAGGCCTCAATTTTCTTCAACTATATGGAGACTGAAAGAGATCAGGAGGCTTCAGAAGAAAAGTTAGCAGCTAGCAGAGGCTAGCTTATGAGCTTTAAGGAACCTTCCAAAATGGGACATTGCTGGTGGGTAGTATTGAAAATATACATTTGTAAAGGTTTAAGCCTATAACCCCAAAGCAGATACAGCAATGTAAACCTACTTTACCTCGGTAAATATAATTTGAGGAAAACAGTGCAAGTTGAAATAGCAAGTACTAATGTGGAAGCTGCAGCAATTATTCAGAAGATCTAGCTAAGGTCACTGATGAAGGTGACTACACTCAATAACAAATGTTCAATGTAGACAAAACAGGAAAAAGTTTGGAATATGGAGGTAAGATGCCATCTAAGACTTTTGTAGCTAATGTAGCCAATGCCTGACTTCAAAGAACAGACTGGCCCTCCTCTTAGAGGCTAATGTATCTGGTGACTTAAAGTAGAAGCCAGTGCTCATTTACCATTCCAAAAATCCGAGGGCTCTTAAAAATTACACTAAATCTATGCTGCCTGTGCTCTATAAATGGAACAACAAAGCATGGATGACAGCACATCTGTTTACAACATGGTTTGCACAGTACTTTCTGCCCATTGTTGAGACCTGCTGCTCAGGAAAAAAAGATTCCTTTCAAAATATTACTGCTCATTGTCAATTCACCTGGTCACCCAAAATTCTGATGGATTTATAAGGAGATGAATGTTGTTTTCTTATCTGCTAACACAACATCCATTCTGCAGCCCATGGATCAAGCAATTATTTTAACTTTCAACTCTTATTACTAAAGAAATATATTTCATATTGGCCTCGCTGCTTTATATAATGATTCCTTTGATGGATCTGGGCAAAGTAAATTGCAAACCTTCTGGAACGGATTTACCATTCTAGATGCTGTTACAAACATTTATAATTCATAGAAGGAGGTCAAAATATCAACATTAACAGGACTTTAGGAGAAGTTGATTCCAGCTCTTACATGTGACTTGGACGGTTAAGGCTTTCAGTGGAAGACAGAACTGCAGATGTGGTGGAAATAGCTAGAGAACAAGAATTAGAAGTGAAGCCTGAGGGTGAGGGAATTGCTGCAATCTCATGACAAAATTTTAAAGGATGACAAGTTGTTCCATAATGAGTGAACAAAGAACATGGTTTCTTGAGATGGTATCTTCTGGAGAAGCTGCTGTGAACACTTGAAATGACAGCAAAATATTTAGAATATTACATATAGTTGATAAAACAGTGGCAGGATTTGACAAAGCGACTTCAATTTCAAAAGATGTTCTATTATGGGTAAAATGCCATCAAACAGCATTGTATGCTACAGAGAAATCTTTTGTGAAGGGAAGAGTCAACAATGTGGCAAATTTTGTTATTGTCTTATTTTAAGGAATTGCCACAGCCACCCCAACCTTGAATAACCTTCACCACCCTGATCAGTCAGCAGCCATCCACACGGAGGCAGGACCGTCCACCAGCAAAAAGATTACGATTTGCTGAAGACTCAGATGAAGTTTAGCATTTTTAGCAATAAAGTGTTTTTTCATTATATCATGTACTTTGTTTTTAGACATTGTCAATAAACTACAGTACAGTGTAAACAACTTTCATATATACTGTGAAACCAAAAGGTTTGTGTGACTTGCTTTATTGCTTTATTTTCTTTATTGCAGTGGTCAGAACCAAAGCATCAATATCTCCAAGGTAGAACTGTACTGTCAGTGGGATCTTAGATTAGTGACTTAGCCTTTCCATTATATGGGTGTTTCATTTATAAGGTAAGATCAATAATAGCACCCGTGTCATTGGGTGGCTATGAGCAATAAATGTGGTCGAACAATGCTGGACACATAGCAAGGCTCAGTAAACATTAACTGTTTTTGTTAACTTTTGTAGTTGCCTAGACTAGGTCACTACTTGTGGGTCCATAGCCAGGATTGAACATGCTCTGTAGCTTATACTTGCACCAAAGAATCATTGTAATCCCTAAAAGGAAATTTATTAGAATCAGTGCTTCTGCCCTTGTTGGAGAATTATCAGACTGGGTGAAACAGATTCTTAGATGGCATCATGGTTTTTGAGTTCATAGAGACAGTAATGACAGTTGGTTCAAATGGCTCTTATGGAAAATTTTAATTTCAAGTTTAAAAATTTAAAATCCCTCAGATGCTTTGTTTTGTTTTGGTAGAAATCAAAGTGCAAATGGAGCTCTTACAGTAGGTCGCCTTCTACATTTCTCTTGTAATTTACGAATTACAGAGACAATCATCATACTTTGCTTTCCATTCTTTCCTCTGCCACAAAAGAAAACCACAAGTCACTTTAAACCAGTAAGTTTTAAAATGAGTGAAATGACTGATTTTCTGTAGAAATCATAAGAAATTTGAATCAAAATATGAAAAACTTGAATTGTTAAATGATATCAAGCCTTAAATGCTTTCAGCAATAACAAAAGGAATTCCCACCAGTACCAAATGGATGGGCATATTCTTATCTATATATTGATACTTTTTTAAAAAGGTAACCCTTCTCTTACTTACTGAATCAGAACACTAACACATTGGAAGCTCCTAAAATCATTTTATGTGATGAGTGTCACCTTAAATACCAAACTTGAAAATAAGGATACTACAAAAGAAAAAAAAAGATTGACCAATCTTATTTAGGAACATAAATATGACACCCTAATAAAATATTAGCAAATTGACTCAAAAACATATACCAGGCAATGTATCAGGGCAAGTGAGGTTTATTGCTGTAATGCAAGTCAGGCTTAATATAATAAAATCTATTACTATCATTTACCAATGTAAGAGATTGAAGGAAAAAAGTCATTTAATCATCCCAATAAATACCACTCCATTCAATATAACCCCATCTGATAAAATACGACTCCACACAAATACAAAGTCTTTGTAGCAATAAAAGAATCCCTTAACTTGATAATGCTTATGTAGCAAATCTCTGTGGTGGGCAATACACCTAAAAGTGAAACAGCAGAAGGAATTCTATTGCCATTCTGCCTAAATTCTTCCATCTGCCTAAATTCTTCTATTCCTTGAACCAAGAAACCATTTTTGCTGCTACATCTCATCCAAAGTCCAATGCAAATTTCAAACTTTGTGTGCAGTGAGTTGGGCACCTAAGGAAAAGGCTTTTCATTAGAAACCACCTCTAGGGCCTCCCTGGTGGCTCAAGGGGTTAAGAAGCAACCTATAAAGCTATCTGCAGCCAGTACAGCGTGAGTTCAATCCCCAGCCAGGGAGCTGCTCACATGGTGCAGGAGAGCTCTCTTGATTCTCCAGCTACTCCCCTCAGCAGTGTATTTCAGTCAATCTGCCTGTTCTGTTCTCCACTATGACTCTGGTGAATCCTGTCACCCCCTGCACCTCTGGCCTGTACCACAGTTCTTGTATGCATAAATAAATAAATCTTTAAAAAAAAGAAACCACCTCCAGATTGCAATAATTTATCATTTACTACCCTCACAGTATCCCTCATTTTCTGGCTCAGGAAAATAGTCAAAGCCCCTAATAGCACACCTTTTACTCCAGAATTCCAGTTAACAGGCACCAGTAGGTGCCTCTCACTCTCCAAGCAGAGGTTTTTTTTTTTAAAAAAAAGATTTATTTTTATTTATTTATGCATACATGAACTGGGGTGTAGGCCAGAAGTGCAGGGAGTGAGAGGATTCACCAGAAACAGAGTGAGGAGCAGAACAGGCAGACTGACTAAAATACACTGCTGAGGGGAGCAGCAGGTGAAACAGGAGAGGTCTGCTGTGCCTTGTGGGTTAGCTCCCTGGGGGGGAATGAACTCAAGCTGCAGAGGCTGGGGAAAGCTTGATAGCACTGAGATTTTCACCCTTGCACCACCAGAAAGGCCCCATGCTGAGTTACTTTTAAGAATTTGGCAATTATGGGCTCCCTAGCAAAGTTCAGGCTAAAGGCTACTTTCTGGTCCCTAATTTTCAGCAATAATCCACCCCCCCCCCCTTTTTAGTGTCTAACTAGGTAGGAATTTATTTGTATTCACCCTGAGCAGCTCATAACTCAAAAGTCAAAGTTTTATAAGTAGAGATACTTTACTTCTCTTAGATTTCCCCCGTATGACTAGGCTTTGAAGCTTATTTCTTATTTCTGCCTGCCATAAGAAAGGGAAAACCCAGGTTTGGGCACTGTCTGGGAATTATTGACTTTACTGCCAGCTCATCCATGTTTTTAAGAAAATATTAAAAAATGTTTTATCTAAGACTGACAGTTGTTTTGGTGGAAGGGTGAGCCAAATATATATAGCATCTTCTCTTAGCAGAAACCAAACTACATTATGTATTTATCTCAATTATCTTTTTTTAATTTAAATATTTTATTTTACATAATTCTTACATCTTTTTTCATCTTTATCTCAATTATCTTAATGTACCTAAGAAATCATATAACTAGAACATCAAATATGTGACTTTACTGCTATTAAAATAAAATAATTTATTGAAAAGTGGTATGCAGGTGAGGCATAAATCATGAAGAAAGTAAGCTGGGTGACCACTCTTTTTTTTTTTTAAAGATATATTTATTTATACAAGCACTGGGTACAGTCAGAAGCGCGGGAGGGTGAGAGAATTCACCAGAGCCAGAGCGGGGAACAGAACAGGCAGACTGACGAAGATATACACTGCTGAGGGGAGCAGCTGGTGTGGCAGGAGAGATCTGCCGCACCATGTGGGACCCTCACCAACGGCCAGGGATCGAACCAGCACTGCCGAGGCTGCGGGCAGCTTCGCAGCCCAGCATTCAACCCCTGTGCCACCAGGGGAGGCTCTGGGTGACTACTCTTGATGAAAGTCAACAATAAATTTGCAGTGATTGTGACAGCAAGCTCAGAGGCTACTGGGGTTTGTTAGACAAACTTGACATAGCCAAAGAATGTGCATGAAGCTAGAGCAGCTACAATTAAGAAGAGAAAGATCAGCAGCATTTCTTAGACCAAGCAGATAATGCAGACTTCTGGACTGCAAAATCTTCATTAGGAATCTCCATTTTAGGTGATAACATGAATCATTGAAGGTCATATCAGAGCTTCTGGAAGGAAAACTGTCCTTGTCAGGTTCACCTTAAATACATACAACTGGAACCATTTATTATGTAGGCTAGTTTGGGGCTGGATACCCCCTCATGGTGAGGTGCCTGATGTACCTTATCAGTTTCAGTGTTGAACTTCATACAGTATGACTACAGAGTACATTTTAGTACAGAAACTCAGGCCAGGGACACAGTCCCCCATTTATTACCTCCTCCCCATTCCAAACCATATATGTTACAAAGATTCTGAACTCACTGCTGTGGCAGGAGAACAAAGATCAGTTGCTCAGATACCTCTGGCTCTGGAATTTTTATATGAATAAGTAAAATTTTAGAAACACATGTCTAGTAGAAATAGAGTTTGTCAGGAATTACATGTATTAGACAGGATCAAAAGGAAAAGCTATCATACTCAAATTAGTATAACTTGAGAGTTTATTTATAAAAGAGACTAATTACACAGGGGAATATATGGTGAGGGGGTGAAACACAGGGGTAATGACGAAACCTGGAACTAACAGAAACAAGCTTTCACCCCATCAGGTTGCGAAGATATTTTCAGAACCCAAAAGGAGAGATTGTCTTTTACAGTCATCTACAATAGAATGGTTACCTTCTCTTAAGGGACACAAGATGTCCAAACCAAATTAACAGCCTGGGGATTAGGGAAATGAAAACTCTGTCCTTAATTTCCTTCCACTCTCAGTTTTCTCCTGGCCAAAACAACTGGAAGCCAGACAACGTGGGATTACATCCTTTGATGTAATCCATGTGAATCAGCTTCCTATTTTAGTGAGCAAGGTGGAGGATGGTAGAAAGGAATTAAATGAAAGATGCCTGGCATATCAGAAGACCTGACGTATACTTCAAGATTAGTCAATAATTGTATCAATTTGTAAATCAGTTCAAATCTAATGATTTGCATTTATAATCATCAGTAAAATCTCTGCATTGTTATTTCTTTTTTTAAAGATTTATTCATTTTTATACAAGAACTGGGGTACAGGCCAGAGGCACAGGAGGGTGAGAGGATTCACCAGAGACAGAGTGGGGAGCTGAACAGGCAGACGGACCAAAATACACTGCTGAGGGGAGTAGTGGCGTGACAGGAGAGGTCTGCCACGCCATGTGGGTATCTCCCTGGATGGCTGGGAATCTAACCCACCCTGCATAGGCTGCAGACAGTTTCACAGCTCTGCACTCAACTTGCTGCACCACCGGGGAGACCCCTGCATTCTTAATTTGACAAGGATTTATTCAGTGTGCCAATCATACTGATATTCTTCACACTTTGTAGTTCAGTCTTTCTAATTTTACCTACTTTATTCTCTTTGGATGTTATTCTGTTTATAGGTCTTCCAAAATTTTTCCAGAATATTCGAGTTTTCTAGGATCTTTGCCACTGGTCTATTTTTCCTTCTCAAAAATTTTGAACTGCCTTGGATAAAACCCATGTGGACAGAGTATTTATTGATATTGGGTCATGCTAACACATTTATCACTTCTGTCTTACTGACTCAACTGAGTGCAGTGGAGTGTGTGGCCAGTTCAGAAGAATGTTCACTAATGCTTTACCCTTTTCAGGAATCATGTTAGTAAGATTTGTATGGTGACATAACATCTAACTTTGATATACTTTGCAAAAGTTATTTGGTCATGAGAATCTTAAAACTTTAAACATTGGAATATTGGACTCATGTTGGGTTTCTGATTAGGAAACAGTAGTTTAAATGACGTGACAGCAATATGCATCATTGTGGAGAAAATCACATAAAGAGGAGGTGCATAAAAATAGTTAATATTTTTTGATCACTTACTATAGGCCAGCTGATGTGCTAGATATTTTACACATAGCACTTAATCAGCTCACATAAATATTAGAAGCCGGATCATTTGTACTAACAGAAACATACTTTAATCTTCCAGAAAAATATCACTAAATAGTGTTTTTAAGGTCTTTGCAACCAAAATGAAGTAAATATTTCAGGTAGGAGTCTTTCTACCCAATGTAAGCCAAAGGAGTGCAGTTAATATATGACAGAAGGTTCTCTGTGTCATGGAACACTTGAAGGTGGGGAGTCCTCTTGATGATGGGTGTGGCCCTCTCAATTGCTCTGTGAATCCATCACCACATTGTTGCTTAAATGTGCCTTTGAAAAATTCAGTTTAGCCACATTAATCTTTACTTAAAACTTCAACTTCAATAATTGTAATGAAACTTGGGCCTAAAATCCAGAATCATTTATGTGTTCCCCTGACACACTAAATGGACTTTTCTCCTTCCTCTAGCTTCATTTCTCATCCTTTCCCCATTTACACTGTGGTTGCCTGGATCAGTCACACCAGTGTCTATTTCTTTCTTTTACTTTTTATTTTTGGAATCAGATAATTTTTTAACTTATTTATTTTTTAAATAATTTATTCATTTATATATTTTTTACATCATTGTTCGTTTTTGTACAATGTTTGCTTTCTCCTCTCAGGTGTAGTCCCCATAGACTTTCTACCACCAGTTCACCCGTGCACCATCACCATAGTCCCTTGTGTTCTTCCCACCCTCGTTTTGATCCCTTTCAAAAAGTTCCTCTTCTTTCAAGTTGTACATTAAATGCCACTTCTTCAAGGAAGCCATTGCTGCCCTCCCACCTCAAAAAGGTCTACTGGTATTCTCTCCTGTGTTATCTTTCATTTTTCCTTCAGATTTCTTTCTCCATTTATTTCTGTGATTTTTTTTTTTAATGTATGCTTTTCCCATCAGACTGTATGTTCCACAATGTCTATTTTGTTCACTTTGGTTTCTATACATGTCGCACAAGGCCTAGCACTATGAGTCATTCAGTAATATGTACAAGTGCATAAATGAATAAAGTACTATCCCTGTCCTCAAGTCATATGCAAAATGACAATATGCAAAAATACTATCACTGCTCTGTAGTACATATTGGGAAAGAGGACACACAGTAGCACACACAGAACAGTTAAGCGGGGGCCGGGGGGAGCGGGGGTGTGCCCTATATGCCAGTTCAAGCCAGTGGTCTCCTGGAGAAAAGATTGAAGTCTTTTCAACGAATACCATATGGAGTTTGTGATAATACAACTTCTAACAAGGGACTGAGTGATGGAGGACAAATCTCAGCAATTACTAGTTAACTTAGTGTGTAGTTTAATGGGAAACTCTAGGAATTGAGATTGAAACCTATGTTCTAATATATGGCTTTAAATAAGTCATTTGTCTCTCCAGACCTAAGTTTCCTCATGTATAAAATGAAAGAGGTTGGATTAAACTATGTCTTCATGCATTTTTATTTTATTTTATTTATTTATTTTTTTATTTATACAAGCACTGGGTACAGTCAGAAGTGCGGGAGGGTGAGAGAATTCCCCAGAACCAGAGTGGGGATCAGAGCAGGCAGAAGGACCAAAGTACACTGCTGAGGGGGGCAGCGGGCGGTAGGAGAGGTCTGCGCGCCATGCTGGACCCTCCTCCAGTGGCCGGGGAGCAGCCGGGGATCGAACCGGCGCTGCAGAGGATGCGGGCAGCTTTGCAACCCAGCACTCAACTGCTGCGCCACCGGGGAGGCCCACTTCTTCATGCATTTTTAAATGTTAAAGTGATAAGACCATTTGTTACCAGTACGTGAAGTTTGAGGAGTATGTGAGTAACAGGGAAAGGACCTTTTAAAGTGTCAGTGAAGACACCTCACTATAGAGTTCATGTTATATCTCTCTGTATTTTTGCCTGTGTTTTGGGAAAAACCTTATTGTGGAACTATCCGTATTCTGTTCAGTGGGTACTGGATGGCTTTTTGCTCATGTTAACTAGAAGAGATTTTCTGGAAGCTATGATTCAATCTATTGCTGTGTATACTGTATAGGATCTTTGTTATGCTATCACCAAAAGGGAATACACCTGCTAAGTGAATACTTGTACCAACATAAAGTTCTGAAAATCATTTACAAAATGTTCTGTAAAATTTAATAGATATAAAAAATATATAAAAAAGATAAAAAAAATTTAATAGATAAATGAATTTGTTTTTTTGTTTTTTTTTATAGAGGCATGTTTATTTATTTATTTGTTTGTTTGTTTGTTTTGTTCATACATGCACTGGGTACAGTCAGAAGCGCGGGAGGGCGAGAGAATTCACCAGAGCCAGAGTGGGGAGCAGAGCAGGCAGAAGGACCGAAGTACACTGCTGAGGGGAGCAGCGGGTGGCAGGAGAGGTCTGCGCGCCATGTGGGACCCTCCTCCGGTGGCCGGGGAGCAGCCAGGGATCGAACCGGCGTCGCAGAGGCTGTGGGCAGCTTCGCAACCCAGCGCTCAACCGCCGCGCCACCGGGGAGGCCTAGATAAATGAATTTGTATCTTCACATCCTCTGCATGCATTATAACTTTGGGAAACATTTCCATAAATAAATCTTCACTAATGAAAAGTACCTGTTAAATGCAAGTCATAATTATACTAAAACAGAACTGAAAATTATCATCCTGAAACTAAGACATGCAATTGTTATCATGATATCGAAATGGCAATCATGTTGAATATTAAGTTAGGGACTTTTTAATAATTTTCAATCTAGAACTTTTTGATTTGGTACAGATCAAAATGGGGATAAATCTGGCAGTTCCTTACCTAGGACTAAAGAAATATGTTGACCCACCCCGCTGGAAACTTCTTTGTTATTTTCAAACAAGTCTCACACGATTTATTAATAGCTTGCTTACAGAGTTATTTTTCCATCTAGATAAAGTATTTGTCCAAAAAAGGTTAAAATTTGGGGCTCCGTGGTGGTGCAGCCGGATGAGCGCCACTCTGTGAGGCTGTCCACAGCCTCTGCAGGGTGAGTTCTATTCTTGGCCGGCCAGGGAGATTCTCACATGGTGCTGCAGAACTCTCCTGTCGTGCCTGCTGCTCCCCTCAGCAGTGCTTTCGGTCTGTCTGCCTGTTCTGCTCCCCACTCTGTCTCTGGTGAAACCTCTCACCCTCCTGGACCTCTGACCTGTACCCCAGCTATTGCATAAATTAAAAAAATATATATTAAAAAAAACAAAAAAGGTTAAAATTTTATTTATTAAGGTGTAACGAGGGTTGTTTGATTAGATTTAATTAGTGATACCCGTTCTCTTATTGACCAGTAATATGAAGCATTAAGGTAAGGAAATGATGCAAGAAAAGTAGATTGGGGGCCTCCCCGGTGGCGCAGCGGTTGCGCGCTGGGCTGCGGAGCTGCCTGCAGCCTCTGCAGCACCGGTTCGATCCCTGGCTGCCGAACGAGGGTCCCACGTGGCGCGCAGACCTCTCCTGCCACCCGCTGCTCCCCTCAGCAGTGTACTTCGTCACTCTGCCTGTTCTGCTCCCCGCTCTGGCTCTGGTGAATTCTCTCACCCTCCCACGCTTCTGACTGTACCCAGTGCTTGTATAAATAAATAAATAAATCTTCAAAAAAAAAAATAAAAGGAAACATTTCTGTTTAAAAAAAAAAAAGAAAAGTAGATTGGGGCATTCAGTATATAGCCAAGGCTTCACCTTGGGACATATTAAGTCACAAAGATGTCAGCCCCTAAATTTGTTGACTTGCTGGTGTGAATTATATAATAATATAATATAATAATAATTATATTAGGCTTCTTCCCCTAAAATCTTACCTGTCTTGTTTTTTGGGGGTTTTCCAGGTATCTTTACAAGCTCTCATGACATAGTCCTCGCATGATCTTATTATCAACTTAGAACAAATCCTTATAAAGAATCCCAGAACTAGATCCTGTATTGTCTCACAATTTTATATATCACGTAAGAGTCGTTCAATCCAGTGAGCTGCAAGCTGAAGGAGGCTTCCCAGAGATAGGTTGGGGAGGGGATAGACAACTGAAGATGTCTCCTCCCCAGACCAACCCACTTAGAATGAAAACACCCCACTAAGGTGTAAATTCCATAAGGACAAGACTGTGTCTCTTTGGTTTATTGCTTTACCTCCAACGTGCAAGTGTTAGGTTTGTGGCAGGCTCTCAGTACAGGTTTGTTGAATAAATGAGTAATTATGTTCACTTTGGTAAAAGTGAGAGAAGATTCTGAGTATTCAGGTCTCCTCAAGCAAATGTGTCATCATAGCTGGTAGTTGAAGTTAAAAGAGAATTGCGTAGGTGTATTTTATTTATTCCATTTGGTTAGAGGAAACAGATTGTCCGGATTGTCCTTATCTAGTCAACATTTCTGAGCAATTACCAGACTCTCCAGAGGATTAAAGCGCTATGGTTTGTGATACAAATATAAAATTTGCCTTACTGTTTTATAGTTACAATTTTTATTACCTCTGTCTCTGAAAGTATAAAGATTTGGTTTGAATTCTAACTTTTCAGAATACATGTTGTGGTCTTCACAAGGAGGCCCTTGGTAGAGTGAAGGAAACTGAACTAATTTATGGGCAGAATTATATATTATACTCTTCATGTATTGTGAGCACCTTCTATATTGGTGCTTCTTTAATTATCTGTGCTAAGGGGTCATTTAAAAAAATATAATCTGTCAGGGAAGAATATATATAAAAATAAAGTCTTAGAAAAACTATCACATGCATTTATGTCATAGTAATGTCAAATTTCCATAAAAATTTCTAAAAGCTCACTGTCAATTTCTGTACTTATCTCCCAATGAGTTGCCAACAACAAGTATCCACGGATGTTCTTATAGTAACATTGCTTTATATGAAAAGTCATGGTTGGTGCCACTGAGTATGCAAAGTGCACAGCCACAGTCCACAGGCCTTTGCATCAGTTTGCTTTATCAGACTACATATAAAGGTAAAGGAAATGAAATGTAAAATGTAATGAAAATCAAAAGGAGAAGAATACATTAAGCTGTGTGGATAGTACAAGGAGAGCATGATCACACTCAAAGTGATTCCTGATGGCAGAATCCTTTGAATTTAATCTTAAATATGAGTAGAACCTAAGATAGGTCAGGTTGGGCAGCACGGCATAAAGTAAGAAGGAACAGGTGAGAAAAATGCATAGTCCAGAAATGGCTGGCGTTTGAGGGAATGAGTTGTCCTGGATTGGAGTATTGGTTAGGTTTGGTAGACAAAATTTTTTATTTTTATATTTTTGAAGTAATATTTGGATACCCCTTTCAAATATTGCCACCAATTGCACCCATCGTCCGCCACCATAGTCCATTATGTGTCTTTCCTTATTTGTTCTTACCCCTCCCTTGGGCTGCATCAGTTTTATAGTCAGCTTTCAAGGGTTAATTTTTATTTTATTTATTTATTTGTTTGTTTTTAAAGATTTATTTTTATACAAGAACCGGGGTATAGGCCAGATGTGTGGGAGGGTGAGAGGATTCACCAGAGACACAGTGGGGAACAGAACAGGCAGACTGATGAAACTCACAGCTGAGGGGAGCAGCAAGTGAGATAGGAGAGGTCTACTGCGCCACGGGGGATTCTCACCGGCCGGCCGGGATCGAGCCCACACTGCAGAGGCTGCGAACAGCTTCACAATGCATTGCTCAACCGCCTGCGCCACCAGGGAGGCCCTCAAGGGTTAATTTTTAAGTTTGTCTTTCTCAATTCATAGTTTAGCTACTCCATAGTCCCCATATAGTGACCCCATCTAGTATTTATCTTTTTCTTCACTTATTTCACTTATCCCTTCTTGCTCCACCCATGTTGCCATAAATGGCATGAATTTGTTTTCTGATCACTGAGTAATACTCCGTTGTGTGTATATACTACATCTTCTTAATCTGTTCATCTATTCTGGGGCACCTAGGTTGTTTCCTTAATGTAGCTATAGTAAATAGCACTGCAAATTTCCTTTTGAACTAGTGTTTTTAAATTTGGGGAGTGGATGCCTAGGAGTGGAATTACTGGATAGTATGCCAGATCCATTTTAAATTTTTGAGACACCTCCATACTACTTTCCACAAGGTCTGGACCAGTTTTCATTCCCACCAGCAGTGTAGGAGGAATCCTTCCTCTCCATATCCTTGCAGTACTCGTTTCTTGTCTTTTTGATATGGACCATTCTCACAAGTGTGAGATGGTATCTGATTGTGGTCCTGATTTGAATTTCCCTGATTATAAGTGACAATGAATATATTTTTTTTAAGATTTATTTATTTATTTATACAAGCACTGGGTCCAGTCAGAAGCACAGGAGGGTGAGAGAATTCACCAGAGCCGGAGCAGGGAACAGAACAAACTGACCAACGAAACACACTGCTGAGGGGAGCAGCGTGCGCGGCAGGAGAGGTCTGTCTTGTCATGTGGGACCCTTTCTGGGGGCCGGGGATTGAACTGGCGCTGCAGAGGCTACGGGCAGCTTCGCAGCCCAGCGCTCAACTGCTGTGCCACTGGGGAGGCCAGACACTGAATATTGATTGCAGTCTGTTTCTCTTCTTTGGAAAGTGTCTGTTTAGATAATTCTGTCCATTTTTGATTGGGTTATTTGTTTTGTTTTTGTAGAGTTTTATGAGTTCTTTGTATATCATTGATATCCTTGTCAGAATTATTATGTTTGAATATTTTCTCCCATTCAGTTGGGTGTCTTTATTTTAGTTATGGTTTCTTTCATGGTAAAGAAACGTATTAGCTGGATGTAAAACCAGTTGTTCATATTCTCTTTTGTTTTCCTTGCTATTGGGAATGAATCCCTAAAAAATCACTAAAATTTACGTCATGAAATGTTTTGCCTGTGTTTTCTTTCCTTTATTTTATGGCTTTACATCCAAGTCTTTTATCCATTTTGAATTGATTTTTTTTTTTTTTTGCATCTGGTGTGAGATAGTGGTCTAGTTTCATTCTTTTGTATGCAGTGGTGCAGTTTTCCCAGCGTCACTTATTGAAGAGCTATCCTTGTTCTTGTGGATGTTCTTGGCTCATTTGTCAAAGGTTGACTGTCCACATAAGTGTGGGTTTGATTCTCGGCTCTCATTGAACTGTGTGTCTGTTTTTGTTCCAGGCTCTTTTAAATATTATAACTTTATAGTATACTTTGAGGCCTGTAAGTATGATACCTCCATTCTTTTTCTTTGGTGTCAGGATTGCTTTTGCTCATCAGGGTCTTTTGAGATTCCACATGAACTTCAATCATGCTTGTTACATTTCTTTGAAAAATGAGATAGGAATAATTCAAAAAATGCCCCATCTTCCCCAAAAGTTCATTTCCTAAGGTATCAATTGTGACTATGAATATGTTAATTAATATGGCAAAAGTACTTTACTGATGTAATTAAGTTACTAAAATGAGAGATTATTCTGGATTATCCAGGTTGTCTTATTGTACATCTCTGAGCTCATAAAAGCAGATTTGTCACAGGAGGGTGGAAGAAGACAAGATGTCAGAGGTAGCTAGAGGCACAGGAAGGATCCAATGCATCATTTCTGGCTTTGAAGGAGAGGCCAACCTACAATTGCATAAAAAAATGAATTCTGCTTATAACTTGAATGTTTTTCTGCAAAAGGCTTTTCCTCCAGGGCCTTGAGATTAAGAGACAGGTTCACTGACACCTAGACTTTGATTTTGTAGGGCTCAGAGCAGGGTCTCCATCTAAGTGCACCTGGATTTCTGACCTACTGAACTCTAGATAATACATAGATGCTATTTTAATCTGCTAAATTTGTGGTAATTTGTAATTATGCATTGATAGAAAAAGAGTAGAGGGACATCCTGTGGACCTTCTTTATTTTTTTTTTTTTTAAACATTTATTTATTTATTTATTTATACAAGCACTGGGTACAGTCAGAAGCGCAGAACGGTGAGAGAATTCACCAGAGCCAGAGCGGGGAGCAGAGCAGGCAGAAGGACCGAAGCACACTGCTGAGGGGAGCAGCGGGCGGCAGGAGAGGTCCGCGCGCCATGTGGGACCCTCCTCTGGTGGCCGGGGAGCAGCCGGGGATCGAACCCATGCTGCAGAGGCTGCGGGCAGCTTCGCAACCCAGCGCTCAACCGCTGCGCCACCAGGGAGGCCCTGTGGACCTTCTTTAAAAAGAAGATTGAGGTGTGCTTTTTAATTAGTGAGGAGCTAGGGAAAACGTCATCAGGGCCTTCCAGCCCTTGGGCTCTAGGTATGAGTTAGTACAGTGAAACTTCTTGCCCCTGTTGAGATGAAAGAGTTCATTTCTTTCATGAAAGAATATATATGTGATATAAAATTATTTAAAAAAACCAGGATGTTAGAGGTATTACAAACTCATTTCATTCCAGGTTTAGGGAATACTGTCCTCCCATCTCAGAAAAATGTAAATCCTGAATCCCCAGCTTGACTTTGAAAGAATCAGGTTCAGCTGCTTTGCAGACCTCCTCTTAACCTCCTGGTAGTCTTTAGTTACAGTTGCCACCACCAAGCTGGATTTTCAGGACTTGTTTTTCTCCACTCCTCAGCTTGCATATGGACAAAAGCTCTTTCTCTTTTTTCCATTAGTACAGTTTAGATAGACTGCAGCTTCAAAATTATTGGGGAAAAAATGAAAAATACACAGAAGTTATAAGTTATATAGCCAGTTTAGTGTGCACCATGCCGGGTTCTAAGTTAACTACCACAGAGTGCTCCATCTTGCATCATGTCTGGACACACAGAGTTCTCAGAAAACTTGCTCACATCCTGGCCCAGATCCCCATGTTGCCACTATCCTAATGCCTGACTCCACTTGGGTATTATCCCATAAACATACTAGTCAACACTTTCTTGTAAACGTTAATATTAATGAACAGACACATAATTGATTTTGATTTATAAAAAGCAGTATTTTTGAATTGTGTAACAATTGAAAATCGATTAAATTATAAGGAAGAAAATTTAAAATCCCATAATTTCACTATCTATTTACTTTACACATGGACATACTTTTTAAAAAGTGGGATGTTACTGTTTGGTAATTAGCTCTTTTGTATTATTTACAGATAAGATAGCTCTTTCCATAATCAACACCAGGAGAGGAAGAATACCTTCTTTGTCCCTTGGGATCTTAATTCTTACATCTTAAAATTGAAAGTCTAAGATTCCACTTCATCTGCCTGTTAAATCTCCTGTCTTGTAGAAGAGAGGTGCTAGGCTTTGTTGTTATGGGAAATGAATCCTGTGGCATAGGATTCAAACTTGTTTAATTTATCCAGTGTAAAGTTTAAGAAAATCACGTTTAAGTTTCTTGAGGCAGAAATATATACTGCCAGATTCACATATATATTTCACCTTCTTAGCTCCAGTGAGCATTTGAGACAGTGACCATCTCCTTATGGAGATAATTGTCATCAAAAACAACACAATAATCAGAGGTTTCTTATAAAATGATTTATAGAAACATCTAAAAGTATATTGTTGGGCCTCCCCTGATGGCGCAGGTGGTTGAGCGCCGCTCTGTGAAGCGGTCCCCAGCCTCTGTAGCGCCGGTTCGATTCCGGCCGGCCACCAAGGGTCCCACATGTCTCGCCAGCTGCTCCCCTCAGCAGTGTATTTCGTCAGTCTGCCTGTTCTGCTCCCAGCTCTGTCTCTGGTGAATCCTCTCACCCTCCCACGCATCTGGCCTGTACCCCGGTTCTTGTATAAAATAAATAAATGAATCTTTTAAAAAATAAATAAATATAAGTATATTGTTCCTTTCATACAAACTTATATCCCATTATACTTTAGGGAATAAATAATAATGTCCCATTATCAAAGGAGAAGGCCACAGGTATGGCACAGGTATGGCTCAGGTCTGAAGGCTGTGAAGTGGTCCTCCAATCCTTAGGCCATCACAATCCTCTATCAGTTGCCAAGGAAAAAAAAAAAAACAGTTTTTGTGCCCTACAGATATATATTAAAATAACAGTGGTTTTGGATGGAGTAATAGACCCAAGGTGCTGATATGCACTAACATATTACTGGTGATTAATTTATTATATCAGTGAATGTCATCTAGGTTAATGAGGAGGAAATGGAATGCAAGATGAAACAAGAAAGAGAAGAAAAGGTTCAAATTATAGTGTATTGTCTGAGGTTGCATCCAAGCTGAACATCCCACGAAGAGCTTAAAAAAGGGAAATTAATGAAAGGGACTTGACCATGTATGTTGAAAAGAAATCTCACCTACTGCACTGTTTTGCTTGAACTCAGTTCTGCTTCTCAGACTTCTCCAATTTGTTCTTTAGCCTTTCTGATCAAATAAATCATTATTTCACCAGTGATGATAACTGTTCTGAAGAACAAATGAACAGACACCATCCATTCAATCCTCTAGTTCTGAAATATGCCATAAGATTCTTGGCCTGGACTAGGGTAAATAAATGGATGAGGAAAATTAAGTACTGCTGAGTGGAAAATGATTTTTAAATGCATCCAAGGAGGCATCATCTTCTTTCTCAGTAAGATTTCAAAGAACACAGGCAAATTAACTTTCTCCTAAAGGGACTATAGAAGGGGTATTTCATTGAGAGAGTTCATTAAAGTTATTTGATCTATGTCTTTTTCCTGGGTATTTGTTAAGAACATTAGAAATATGCAATTGGGATATTTTCTTTTTTAAATATATATATATATATTTAATATTTTTGTTTATACAAGAACCAGGATATAGGCCAGATGTGCGGGAGGGTGAGAGAATTGACCAGAGATGGAGCAAAGAACAGAACAGGCAAAATGACCAAAATACACTGCTGATGGGGCAGCGGGTGAGACAGGAGAGGTCTGCTGTGCCATGTGGGTTGCTCCCTGGCCGGCAGGGATCAAACCAGCACTGCAGAGGCTGCAGAGAGCTTCACAGCACCGCGCTCAACCTCCTGTGCCACCAAGGAGACCCTGGGATATTTTCTTTCATAGTTTAAAGTGTTTCCTGAATTATAATTTGAAACATTATGTTCCATTGGAACACTTAAAGAATTTTTTTGTGAAGCATCTTAAGTGAATCATTTTGGATATTTCCTCTGAATTGGATTTGGCTATTTCATTTCCAAATTGTAAATTAAGAAGAATGTTTTTAGAGCTCTACTTTGTGTAATTCTAGCTTGACTTTCCTTGGGATAAACCTCCATAAAATATATTCTCCAGATTTTTAATTATTAATGTTTTCTTTACATATCACATTTGATTTTTAGACTCTTCTAAAATGAACAAGTGTTGTATTTATGTAATCTGTAACTATCTTTGTATAACAAGTCTTTTTATTTACCATTAGTTTTGAAAAATCAAACAACCACACTTCTTCCATTGAAAAGCAGTAATAAATAATAGTAAAATATTCTTTAAAAGCCAACTTAGAGCTTTTTTTCTTTAAAAGGTCATATTTCCTGAGTATTTCTTCAATTGCTATACAAGTAATATCTACATATGGTTGTGGTAAGGAAGGCAAGTTTTAATGGGCATTATAGCTTTGAAACTGTTTATTGATAACAATACTTTGTAATATATGTTAGTTCGTTATAGGAAAGGTTCTACTTATTTTTTTTTAATGAGACAATACAATTTGGAAGAGAGAAAATCTGTCTCTTGTCATGTTGCTTCTAAACACATTTTAGGACACAAGGTAAGTTTATTTGTATGTGTTGGAAACATACCATGGAGTACTTCTGTTGTAGAGGCTGTTATGCACACACTCAAACTCATTTCTTCCTCCAGGGTACATAGCTATAGTATATGTTTTGGTGGTCTTTGAAGTCTAATATAAAACTGAATGCTGTCTAGTATAAAACAGATACAATTGATGTACAATTCTTTCGTGCCTCATCCATTAAACACTCCCACACCATTTCCCATGCCTTTTCTTTATCTGAATTTCCTCAGTGTGTGTAGAAAGCCAACAGGGATCCCATGTCCTAAGGAATGATTAAGTCTCATGATGGAGAAAGCCTTGGTTCCTGTATAACTCTGACCCAGATCTCAGAATTAGACACTGCATTGTGAGAGATAAATTTATATTGTGCTCACCTTTGAGGATTGCTTGTTGCCAGTTATTTTACTTTCCTAAGCTAATACAACTGAGAATCAAGAATCAAGAATCAACTTAGAATCTCTGGGGCCTCCCCTGGTGGCGCAGCGGTTGAGTGCTGGGTTGCGAGGCTGCCCGGCTGGCTGCCCGCAGCCTCTGTAGTGCCAGTTCAATCCCCGGCCACTGGCGAGGGTCCCACAAAAAAAAAAAAAAAAAAGAGTTAGAATCTCTGATGTGAATTTTTGAGGTCTTGGATTTTATTTTCTTAGTAAAGTTACATGAATGTCAAAGAATCCAGGTTTCTATTCAACAATGTACACTTACGTCTCTTACTTTCTAAATGAGATTGTGAAAGCTGGTAAACTTAGACAAGTAAAATTCTTACTTTTTAACATTCAGTAAAAATTAAAAAAATATATAGAAAACATGTGCTAGATCTAAATCAATAATTATCAAAGAAGAGGAAAAACCAGCAAAATGTGTTAAATTGATAATGGAGAAAATGGTGAAAAAGCAACCTATTTTGACAGTAAGTGGTATGCACAGGACTAGCAGCCCAAATCCACCCTCTGCTTGTGATTCAAAGTAGGAAATGAAATCGCACTTTATAGAATGCCATTTGGTTCCTTTTTTTAAAGATTTATTTATACATACAAGTGCTGGGGTACAGGCCAGAGGTGTGGGCGTGTGAGAGGATTCACCAGAGACAGACTGGGAAACAGAACATGCAGATTGACTGAAATACACTGCTGAGGGGAGCAGCAGGTGAGTTAGGAGAGATCTGCACCATGTGGGTAGCTCCCTGGCTGAAGATTGAATTTGTGCTGCAGTGGCTGCGAACAGCTTCATGGGTTGCATCTTAACTCCTTGTGCCACCAGGGAGGCCCCCATTTGATTCTTAGAGGCAACCAGTGCAAACAAGAAAGGTGAAAGTTGACTTAGTTTTTCCTTAACGATGTTAGGACAATTCCCCTGTAGGATATATATTCCAGGTTTGGCTGGAATAGAGACAAGAGCTTCAAGAGAGCTGTAAGGGAATCTGAATACAGACTCTCTGCATTCTTTGTCCCAATCTTAAATAAGCACACCTAAATTGATAGTATCTTTTTATAGTGACTTGTCTTTATTGAAAATATTACTTTTCAGAGAAACAGTGAAATTTGTGCATTCATTTTTCATTAGTTTACATGATATTTAATAAAAATTTGTTTTCACACTTACAGAATAGATTTGTAGCAGAATGATTTATTGTTGGTAACTACTCATGTAGTAGAGGCCAAATGGTGTGACTGTGTCAGAGACTGACTTTGTAACTGGGAGTGTTCTGCATGCCTCAGGCATTACTCACTTTGTTTTACAAAGGGAATGTTAGGGAGTCTAGAGTCTTGGCTAAGAGGAGGTGGAATAGGAGAATGCAGACTCACATTTTGACAGTGCTCACTCCACCTGCAGTATCAGCTCCCTGAGACTTTTCCCTCCAGTGTGCAGTGTGCCAGAGATTGTTATAGGTGCTGTACTCTGCTGATCATGTGAATCTTCTGTTTGATTCTGTTCCAGCCATTTCTACCTGATTCTACCCAGCTAGACACCATTAAGTGAGTGGGCACTGACATGGATTCTGTCAAGTTTTGCCATTCCTGAGAGTATTCATGTACCTCTTAAAGATGGTCATTACCTGTTGGGGAACGTGAACCTGATTTGTTATGGCTTTGGGGTGTACCAAAGCTGTACTCTGTAGCAAAGTGTACATGTGAAGTGCTGTGTTCAATATCTTATGGAAACTTGATTGAAGTAACTCCTTTAGGTTTTTGCTACTCTTTCTTCCCACAAGACACCTGAAGTCCATGGCAAGCTGGTCTCTACATACACAAGGATTAGGGCACTTATTCAGCTGAGGCTGTGTGGTATTGTGGATGTGAAACACTTTTGTAATGGATGCATTTCTAATGACTAAAGTCAGCATTGTCTGCAAGTCTTTGGTTTCTAGTTAGGAGTCTTCATTTTCTAGCTCCTGTTTTTTTTTTTTATGCAAATGCACTTAGATGGATATAGGCTTGCCTGCTCCCAGAAAAGAATATACCTAAGCTAATGACATTTGGTGACCTAAAAATAAGCTTTAATTATGACTATCTCCTGGATAAAGCTAAAAAAAGAGATCATTTTCAGTTACCTTTTTCTGCATAAAAAACTATTCCAAAACGTAGTGACCTAAATATGATCTTGTGTGTCAGAAAATCAGGCAAGGCTCAGTCTGGAGTCTGAGGTCTCCAAGAAAGAAGGAATCCCCTGCCTCAGAATTGCCTTTGGACTTGAGACTGTACCATCAACTCTTTCTTGAGTCTTCAGCTTGCCAGCCTGCATTGGTAGTTTGGGACTTGCCAGACACTATAATTTCATGAGCCAACTACTTAAGATAATCTCTCTCTATATATCTAGCTATCTCCCAGTCTGTCTATATCTATCTATCTATCTATCTATCTATCTATCTATCTATCTATCTATCTGTCTGTCTGTCAGTCTGTCTGTCTGTCTGTCTATCTATCTATCTATCTGTCTGTCTCTATCTATCTATCTATATATATATCTATCTATTCATCCATCCATCACCTGTTGCTTCTGTTTGTAGAACCTTGGCACAACCCAAAAAGAATATTCCAAGTATTATAAATGAAACATGTTATTCTCATACAACTGGAAATGGGGATATCATCCCTGTCCTTGGATTGTACTCAATAAGCAGTTACAATGTGTGTAGATTCTAAGAGAGGGAACACAGATCCCATCTTTCAATACAAAGAATTTGTGGCCATCTTTACCACAAATAATAACACTTGTAAAATGTATTGTCCTACTCTGTTCTTAACCTATGAAATTATCTTTATAGATGTATTATTGTCCTTATAGATGAGAACACTGATGGTTTCAGAGATTAAACAGGAAAGCCAACATTTGAAATGAAATATTTGAATTCCATATATTGAAGCAATATATGGAAACTCTGTATTTTCTGCTCAATTTTTCTATAAACCTAAAATTAAAAAATATGGTTTTTAAGTTCCCCAGTTATTCTTCATATACAGAGAAATGCATATCTTTTCATAACACCAGATTGCATATCACTAATTCAACTACACAAATATTCTTGATTGTTGAGACTTGGCATTTGTTCTTGTCACCTTTCACAAGGGAATAAGTAAATAAATTCTAAAAAAAAAAATGACATAATATTTGATGCATCGAAAAGAATACATGTAACTTATGTATGTGTTATATAGCATGGCAATAAAGTGAATCTCCCCTTAAAAACAAAAAAAGAAATATTTGAATTCCAGTATTCTCATTCTAAGTCACCCTGATGTGTACTGCCTCTAGTGTTGCTGAACAGGCTCTTAAAAAAAGAAAAGATTCTGATTTATAATATTTGCCAAGTTATGTTGTGTAAATTATCCCACTATGGCCAATTTCAAGTTACTAAAATCATTATTAACAGATGTGCATTTGAGGAGCTCTAGTGAGCCAGTAAGAGCTACCTTTAGAACACTGCTGACAGGTTCCCCAAATGAGAAATAGTGTTACTGGTCCTAAAGAATGACAAGAGACAAAAAAAAAGAAACTTAACTCTGTTAATTTGCAACTTAGAGACTGTCTTGCTGTCAGTTTCCTGCTTGTTGCATTGTTGATAAAAACACATTTTTTGGGGCCTCCCCTGGTGGCGCAGTGGTTGAGCGCTGGACTGCGAGGCTGCCCACAGCCTCTGCAGCACCAGTTCGATCCCCAGTCACTGGCGAGGGTCCCACAAAAAAAAAAAAAAATTACCACCAAAAACACATTTTTGTCAACTTTCAAACTCCTCCCACCATGAATTTGGACTGAACCAGAGTTTACTCTATTGTAGAAGCCTTACTGTTCTTGACAATGACTTCTTTGGAATAGGGCCCGCAACCTTATGCTAGCCAGTGAGGCCTGAGAAAAGACTGCTGGGGCCGTTCAAGGGAAGGTTTACTTGTTCTTAGAAAGCATCTCTCCTTCTTGAAACTTGTCATGTTTATAAGTGACATGTGGCCCAGTTACCCCCACTGCATGGCTAGCCAAGCTGTAACCTGCACATGGGCAAGGCCGGTGCCCAGAGAATAGCAGAGCAAACACCCCTGGGTACTGTATGCAGATCCTATTCAACTTATAAAAGCCTTGGTGAGATAATGTGTCTGCTCATTGTTTAAGATTGTTGAGCCAAGGTTTTCTGGACATTACAGCACAAAACATGTAACTATCCAAGTAGGAAAATTAGGTTCCATGGATATTACCTTCCCCTCCTTTTTTTTTTTAAATTTAGGTAACATTATTTACAACACTGTATATGATTTAGTGAAATAGATTTACACCTCAGATGTATGTCACTTCACCATACCCACCACCAAAGCCCTTATCCCTTTCAGCCATAGGTCCCCCTCTCTCCTTTATTTCCACCCTCTCCCTCCCACCCAATCTAGTAGCCTCTTTGTCTATTTTCCACATAGGAGTAAAGAACATCTGGTATTTGTCTTTCTCCTTCTGAATTATTTCACTTAATATAGTCCTCTCCATTTCCATCCATGTTGTCACAAATGGCAAGAATTCATCTTTTCTTCTGAGTAGTATTCCATCAAGTAGACATACACCACATCTTAATCCACTGCTGTGTTTCTCAACACTTAGGATGGTTCTATAATTTGGCTTTTGTAAATATTGCTGCAGTGAACATAGAAGAGCATATATCCCTTTGAATATTACCTTTTTTGGCTGTTCCATGTGACCAATGGCAGAGTTAGGACTAGGACCTCCTATTTCTGATGCAATTGTTGGTGGTTCACAAAGAAAGCCCTGCTTTCCTACGTCCCTTCACCTGACAAATGTGGAGAAGGCCTTTCTGTGAGTTGGAGACTTACTGAGCAATTCTTGGCAGAGACTTGCTCCTGGCCTGACACTTAAACTTATCCCACTCTGTTACTTAATAGAACTGTGCACATAGTATCAGATTTCTGTATATATAAATGAATATTTCAGAGATAATTACCTTAGAATTACAAGTTAAATATTTTCACTATTACATTTTTTGAAACTTCATTCTATAATTGCAGCAAAATATTTCAAATTTCATTCCATGTGGTGAAGTAAATTACTTACCAGTGTCTAAAATTTAGGTTTATATGTATGTAATATTTTGTGTTTAAATATGATACATATCTTAGGCATGTAGTGTTTGGTTGCAAGAAATTTTTATGTGACCTCTCCAGTCAATCAAATCTCTAGTATCCACTGAACGTCTGATTTTTGACTTAGAGCTACTCTGTGAATGAGTTCATTTAATCCTCATAAGATTTCAGTGAGGTATTATTTTTGTCCTAGTTCTATATATGTAGAAACTGAAAGAAGCAGATCAAACTGTAACAGGATCTGCCCAGAATCACATAGATTGTGTGGGGGGAAGGCAGGCATTGTCCATGGTTAGTCCTATACTCCCTCTTGCTTGGGAAAGGGGTCTTTGTGGAGCCTGGACTTAATAGGGCAGGGAAAGGATGTGGTAGGTGATTTCTGGAGTTGAAGTCAAATTATTTATGTGGTCTAGGGACCAGCCAGAAGGCAGTAGGGACACAAGTCTGAACAAGAACATTTTTGCACCCAACACTAATAATAAAGGACTGATCACAAAAATCTGCAAAGAGCTGATGAGACTCAACAACAACAAAGAAAATAACCCAGTCAAAAAATGGGCAGAAGAGCTAAAAAGAAACTTCTCTGAAGAGGAAATGCAAATGGCCAACAGACATATGAAAAAATGTTCAACATCACTTGTAATCAGGGAAATGCAAATCAAAATTACCATGAGATACCATCTTACACCAGTGAGAATGGCACATATTAAAAAAACTAGCAACAACAAATGTTGGTGAGGTTGTGGAGAAAAAGGAACTCTCCTGCACTGTTGGTGGGAGTGCAAACTGGTCCAACCACTATGGAGAGCTGTGTGGAGATTTCTGGACCTACTAAACATAGAGCTTCCATATGATCCAGCAATTCCACTCCTAGGTATTTACCCAAAGGACACAGAAACATCAATTCCAAAGAGCACCTGCACCCCTATGTTTATAGCAGCACTATTTACAATAGCTAAGCTTTGGAAACAGCCCAAATGCCCAAAAATAGATGACTGGATCAAGAAGATGTGGTCCATATATACCATGGAATATTACTCAGCATTCAAAAAAGATAAACACATGCAATTTGCAGCAACATGGATGGCGCTGGAAGGGATCATGCTCAGCGAAATAAGCCAGAAAGAAAACAATAAATACCAGATGGTCTCACTCATAGCAGGAATCTAGAAAACTTAAATAAGGGATCAGGAAAATGAATAACTATAAGAAAGTGAAAATCAAAATCAACAAAAAACTATGAACCAGAGACACTTTTTGGGGGGTGGGGGCCGGGAGGGGAGGGATTGGGGTCAGAATGGGGCATGTGCAGTTGTATGGGGGAATATAAAAATAAAATTTATTATTTAAAAAAAATAAAATAAAAAAAAATCTAAGTACAAACTAGAAAATTTGGAGGTGGACATTAATAGAAAATCAATAAATAGTCAAAAAGAGCAAGCTCTAATTAACATTGCCACAGCTCAAAAAATATATCTGCCTTCACATTTCATGACTATAATCAGGGAAATATGGAATCTTACTCCTTCTAGCACCTGGATGGGGGGAGATGAATTTTTCAGGAACACAAGATTCCTTTTCTGAACACTTCTATTAAATATTATTCATTTGAAGCCAAAAAAAAAAAAAAAGAGCCAATGAAGGTCCCACACTACTCTTTTCATTTAGTCATACCCGCCACTAGGCACTCCCAGCTAGAGGTTAAAGTTTCTTTCAGGTCCAGAAGGGGATACATGAAAAAATAATATAACCATTTTGAAGAGACTAATAGTCTAAGATATACTACTGTGGGCTTCCACACCAGGTCATTCACACTGGCTAGATCAGAAACAGGGACTATGAACCAACACAGAGGTAGTAATAAAGAGGATGACTAATTGGCCAGAAACACATGACAATCTTGCTAATTTGTGTTGTGATCCCAGCCTATCATGGACATACTCATCATTTAGGACATAAATCCTAGACATCTCTGTTGACTTCATCCTGGTCAGATGCCAAGGGAGATGACTTGGGTAAATTTTCCTAAAGTTCTGATAGACCTAGTTTGGACACCTGAGAATGGCTAAGCAAACATCCAGTGGCTACATGAAAGTCAGCCCTTTTAATTTATAAACATTAAATGATTCAGGTGACAGCTGATTTTTTAGAGTTGTATACATTTCTGGAACTATTTATACTATCATTACTTAGCTTTTTACTGTTTAATTTTGCTGTGTGGGATTATTGCTGGTTCATGCAACCAACAAAATAGTTGGTAGTTTAAACTGATGCTGTGAGGTATCTGACATCCAAAGTGAAGTGCCAATGTAAGTGTAAATAGAGAACAGACAACTTGACACATTACTCTAACCTTTCATCCACATTTACAAAATAAAATGGACAATATGTGGAGGTATCAGAAAAGATTTAAGGAAGATTTTTTTTTTAGAGTCATTCATAGGAGTGAGGGTGCTACTAGTTAACACTAAGCTTGGGAAAAGGGCCTGTTAGGGTAGGACACAGGAGGGTTTTAGGAGAAAACACTAGGTGCTGTGAATAGTCACATGTCCTCTCAATGGCGTCACGATGGAGTGACATTCCTCTTGATGTCACACGTGGAGAGGAGGTTTTAAGGTACTGCTCTAAGAATGGGTTTCTACTCTTATCTCTGAAATCTCCAGGATGAGAGATGTCCGGCAATTAGCAAGAGGATAGATTAATTAATGAATCAAAAGTCATCAACCTAAAAGTGATCTTCACTTTTCATTTTATTGTGATTAGGTAAGGTACAAATGTTTTGCAAATAAGGTGTGGAGATGAAAATCAGACAGGCAGTTCCTATTCAAGAAGGCAGCCTAGAATGAGGGTTGGGCAGATCTCTGTGGAGGGAATCTCACAATACCACATTTCTATGAGCTGAAGAAGATTTATAAGAGCTGTCCTTTGGGGTGGAAGATGCATTAATTTTTAAATAAATTCAGAGTTTTAATTATTACATGGGTCTGGACATTTTAATATCAGTATTTACAGCTTCCTGTCCAAAGATAGGGAAAAAACTAACTTCCCAAATAAAAGCAGACAGGAGGAAACAAAATAATATTTTAATATTGTACCCCTCCAAGGGCCTCCCTGGTGGCACAGGCTGTTGAGCTCAGCGCTGTGAAGCTATCCGCAGCCTCTGCAGTGCCAGTTCAATCCCCGCCAGCTGCAGAGCAACCCACATGGTGCGGCAGACCTCTCCTGTCTCAACCGCTGCTCCCCTCAGCAGTGTATTTCATCAGTCTGCCTGTTCTGTTCCTTGCTCTGTCTCTGGTGAATCCTCTCATCCTCCTGCAATTCTGGCCTGTACCCTGGTTCTTGTATGCAGGAATAAATAAATCTTTAAAAAAATACCCCCAAAATGAGCGGCATATGTCCAACACAACTCTAGGCACTGCAGCATCAAATCAAATACCTGTTTTGAATAACCAAATGAACTACAGTATATATACTTACAAAATTTCATTGTCATGTTACTTTCTCAAAAGTTGAATTATTGAATTCATTAAATAGAAAGAATAGTCTCAATGACCAATAAAAGCAAACTCAATAAAATAAATGTCAACTGCTAATATCTAAGAGAACTGGTTTGTTTTCCATGTCTAATTCTGCTTTTTCCCATATCTTCCCTAAAAGCACCCTCTTTGCCTCTAGTAGCATCATTCTTTTTCTTATGTTTGGGTCTCATTTTTAGTATGAGTATAGTATGATTATGTCTGCTTAGCATATATCACATCTAAAATTTTAGTTAGACCTGAGGCAGGACCTAGGTATTATAAATAGCCCTTATTGATAGCCTCTTTTCCATCAGTGTCTTGGGATAATCTATCGCTGTGTAAACTTACTACATTTAAGTATCGTTGTAACAACATTGAAACAATGTTTTATTTCTATGAACCATCTGCAATTTCTCATTCAGTTGCTTGCTGACTATTTATTATTCTTTTAATTTCCCAGAGGATAATCATGGCAGTTGTCTATATTTTCCTAGTGATAAATCCCAGTGCTTGAATAACCTCATATTTGAACACATTACTTGTGTCTTTGTTAGTAGATTTCTTATCACAGTCTATTTCCGATGTTTGTTCAGTTGCTATTTTCCTTAATTAAGGAAGTCAGAAAATACATCTCTTTTGCTCTTCTTGCTGATTTAATTTGTAACTGACCTGGAAGTGAGATTTTTCTCTTTCATTACTAGGTGAAGAGCTTAATGTGCACTGTTATCACTAAATAGATTAGAATCTCAGGATTTGGGCGGTGAAAGTGGAATCTGTACGTCTAGAAAAGAAGGTGACATAAATGACAGATGTCAATGTGAGCATCAGAACTTGCATCTTCATTGGCCTCAATAAGAGTTTGCTAACAAGGAAGGGAGCCAGGAGCACAGGGAAAGTGTAGAAAGGAAACCAGGGCTCATTCAAGGGAAGGGACAGTTTATAGCTTTTAGGAAAAGGGAATGGCAGAAAAAGAGGGATGGGAAATTGGTAATAATTCAGATATACAATATAGACATTATGGAATTTATTTAAGAAAAGCTTGTGAAAATATTCTATGATTATTTTATGATTTTAAGATAAATATTCACTGTCATCCATTTTCAGGCTATCAGTAAAAGATTTAACATTTCAAATGGAAATAGAGCTTTTGTGGGAAAGAATAGGACACTGTACACGAGTTGTAATTACTCAGACTAGACAGGCAAGTAGAATTTGTTCCTGAAAGGACACTGTTCTCAGTTTATTTCAAGGGGCACAATGGTCTAATGGAAAGGGGGAGGGCAGGAATCTTGTGACTGCCCTGCTGCAAATGATAAAAAAATAACAAAACTACTGGTTAAATTACTGGTTAAATTAAACATTTTTGAGCCTCAACTACCTTAGATGGGAGGTGAGTAATTTGGTATAAGTAATCTGTAATAATTTGCTTATATCTTCATTTCAAGAAAAATGGTTTTTGAGACCTTATAAGGAAAGATTGCAGTTCTTTATCAAGGACTGCACCATGCGTTACAAGAAGTTCTGTTAGAACTCTATAAATACAGAGAACTCAGAAAAGAACACACGCACAATGGTGCTGCAATGTAAGTTTATTCAGATCATGCAAATCATTTGCATCTTACAGCTTACAGCAGATAAGACTGTTAGTCAGATCTGCAGCTCTGCCACATCTATCATTTGTAGCCCTACAAATGGATTATTTCACAGTGTTACCATCTTGTGCAATGTGACAGGACTCAAGCTTTGCATAATTTCTCTATGGAAACATTTCTTACTGAGTTCAAAAGTTGATGACTTATTCATTCCTTAGCTTTTTTTCTCCTTTCATGTTATTAACAATGAAGAATATCCTTTAATTTCAATCTATTTAATTATTTCCTCATGTTTAGAGTCCAGTTCAACATTTTTGGCAGAGTATCACACAGGTATTGCCTCTGTCTCCCATCAGGAGGACAGGATGCAGCCTGGCTCTATATTTTCCTCCTTGTCTTGTTTATCTTCTTTCTCACTATTAGAATACAAGCTCTATGAAAGCTGGGACTGTGTCTCTTTCATTCACTTTTTTATCCCTAGATCTTATGCCTAGATTTTACCCCTAGATCTTAGAAAATATTTATTAAATAGGTAAGTCCACAGTAAGTCTGCAACCCTATAGAACAGCTGATCACCCCAGCTGGCTGTTCAGCAGTGTCAGGCAGCAGGCCCACCAACCCTCCACCCATACTCCAAGATGACGGAGAGGTCCCAGAATGGAAAACTGTCTCAGAATATGGCATATCCATTTAGACAAACATTGTTGATCATGTGTCTATAGGTATATATATTATATGTATGTAAAACACTACATACATGTACTACTGTTGTAATCTTTTGGGTTCATTGTAAATATATGCTATATTTTTTTTTTTTGAGTGTGTTACAGCTAGAAGTTATACTGTTTTCTTTCCACATTCCAGTTGTTTATCTTCCCTTTTCCTAGTGGAGTATGCAAAGTTTTCTTTTGGAGATCACTATTTTTACCTTTTCTTGAGCAAAGATGTGTTTAATGTGTTGAATGTTCACAGGGGTCTCTTCCTTGATTTTGGGAGAGACCCTAAATATTTTAGTTGGTCTGGAAAATCATATGCTGTGTGTCCTGTCAACCCCCAGCTGTACAATTTAAGGCCTTCTTAAGAGACTCTTAAAAGTTGTTCAAAGTTGATAACATTTAAGAAAGATTCTCTGAATCTCAATTTTTGACTTCCTGATGTTTAGCCAAGAAATTTCTTTAGTTCTTGAAAAATGGTAAATTCTCAGAGGATAGCCCTTCCAAATCAGGCCTTAATGATGCAGCTCAGAATGTTACTCGGAATCTGAATCATCTAGCACTCCTTTGAAAATCAGTCCCATAATTATCTGAAGGACTCCTTTAATTAAATCCATGTTTCAGGATACTTAATCCAAACTGAAACATTCCAGAAGTGTACTTACTGAAAATAATATATTGTGACTGTTTAAACCCCTGGTGCTTTAAATCAGCTACACTTTTGTGGGTCCTCCAAAATCAGGGTCTTTGTTCTAAATGCAAATCTCATTTAAGGTTAACTTCCTTACATGTAATATTGATTAATGTCATTGCTTCTTTACAAAATCCTTTTGCATGTATGTTCATATGAATCCCCCCTCTCTTATTAAATACCATGAAATTATGTTTGTCTTTGAATCTTCAGCAATGTGCAATTTCAATGTGTTTGAAAACCAGTTCAGTGATTTAGGGCATGGTTGCTTAATGAATAATCAAATCACTTTTGAAGGTATAATGACCAAGGCTTCCAGAAAGGCTAAGTACTTTGTTGTAAAACACAGACTTTGTGGGAAAGTAGAATTTTGCTTCATCTCCTGAATCACATGTCCTTCAGTATTCCCAGTGTTATTTATAGTGGTTGGGTGTTCAGTGAATGTATCATGTCATTTGTTTAGATTACAAAGATGTTTCTTAATATTTTTCTACATAACAATTTTAGAATGAAAAAAGACAGCTTAACATTTTGAGATTTCAAAAGGCATCAACGATATACTATTTATTTGAAATGAGTGTATAACTCCTAAGGGGAAAGGTTCAGTCAGTATTATAAATTATACTTGGAAAATGTTATTAGAGAACATTTAAGATATTTTAGAAATACTTCCTGCTCGATCTTTTATTTGGGACATGTTGTCATTTTCCCTGTGAGTCTGTGAGTGATTAAAGGTCTTTTGGCTCATCTCATTAGACAGAAATTGTTGACTCTATAGGCAAGACATTTTAAAAGACAGATGTCCAGAGATTCATAAGCACTAAGTGAAAAAGAAACCATGAATTAAAGAGCAACAGACACACATTCACACAGACACACACTTTTCACATGGAACCAGCAGCTGTGGTCATTGGCGTCTGCTCTGGATGTGCAGCATTAAACTTCATGGTTTTCTAAACATCTCAGGTACCATTTTATACCATTCAGTTGTATCCAGCTTTCCATTATTGTTGGCAGGACATTCTTTGGAATGTCTGCTCTACTCAGGGAGATGATCTAGTGCCAATCTCTAATGGAGAAAGAGACAAGAAAGAATCTATAGTTTAAATTAAAAAAAAAAAACAGAATATAATAAAACTGTCAGGGAGGCAAATGCCCCTAAAACCATCCTATCCTGAACAAAAGTCAATTTCAGAAGGACACAGCTTTTTGAAAACATTTTAAAATTCTTGCTGTGTGATTGGGTCCACTAAGAAAGGATACCTTCCCTTAGCCTCAGTCAGAAGTTACTTGAATTACTAAATCAGTAAAACATCTTAGAGATATCTAAGCGTGTACTTTTAAAATTAAAAACTGGCTTTGCTCAAAGTAACTGAGACAGAAATGAGTCTTGGATTTATTTTCCATTGAAGCACCTTCTTGGGGTACAACCACACATAGAGGGATTTTGACCCAATAAATTGTCTAACTCATTCAAGGGGTGATATTTTGGACATGGTTCATGGCACCTTTTAAAGGCAGCTTTTACTGTTCTGTCTAGACTTATGTTCCCAGGTCATCACACAGCCTTATGATACTGTTTGTTGGTTGAAATCTGAGAAGAGGTGAGGAAATTCAAATGAAAGCCTCACCCTCTTTAGTGAAGTGCCTCAGAGTAGAGAATTTTTTCAGAAAATACCGTGCTAAGACTTTTGGCTCTTATGTTCAGCCAAAATGAACTTCCTTTAAAGCCAGGACTACCCCTGTAGTCTGATAATATATTTTGAAATCTAGGGGGGGAAATTATATGCTAAAATTATCACCTTTCATGATTGAAATATAGAATGGTGACACAGGTCATTTAATAAAAATATATCTCAATTTTCAGACCTCTTTTGTAAAACATGTATTTGGTAGTATTAAAATCTTTTCATCCTGGCTATATTTTCACTTAATATTAAGAGCAACCTTGTAAAACATGTGTCACTCTATGGGATACTTCAGATACTAACAATAAGTAGTTGTGTCTCCTGACACATGGTGTCCTGTCACTTGGTGACCAAGATTGAGCCCTTTAAGGTTCTCCTACCAGAACCTGAGGCTCTATCTGAGCAATGTGTCTCTAACACAGTGATACTCACTCTGTGCAACTAAGGAATTAGGAAGTTGAAACTTGAGGTTTACTTTTTGTGAGTCTTAATCCAAGCCTAACAGATTTGAACATGAAAAGCGAAATATAAATGAAAAAATGTCAGTCCTTTGAGAACAATTCCATTGAAGTTGTTTCCTGGAATTTAAAACAAACACCTATTATCTATATTATGCACATGGTTCATGTACTTTGCTTTTTGTCTACTTTAATCCTTGCTTCAACCTGGTGTTGCATATGAGTATACTTAATCTAAGAGTTGTTAGGTAGCTTGGCCAAGAGCATCCAGCTTCTAAGTGCTGGGTAAAGACTAGAACACAAACAGAACTGACTATAAAATTCATGATTTTTGAACCATGGTGTCAGTTGCCTATGCAATGTTTTTAGTCTTTTCATTGACATTACTATCAGTGTTCAAAAAACTATCTCCAAATGAGGTGCTTCTTCAATGCTAAAAGTGTATACAAAATGATATGCTCATATAGGTACATATTAATTTCTTCTGGAGACATGGAGCCTAATTCCCATTAGATTCTTGAGTTTATCTGTGGCTCAGTAATTGTTAAGGAACCCAATAAAACAGTGTTTTAGTAACTTGCTGTGAGTATCTCCACTCCTTTAAATAAATAATCAAATATATCATTAAGAACTTTTTAATAACATGTAGGTGGTATGCAAATTACACATTGACATGTGTATGTGAAAAGCATGATTTGTTACTACTTCTATTTATATAAATAACATTTTATGCATTTTTGGAATTACAGTGTTTTCCAATTTTAGATTTAGGTTATGTCATTTTAGAAACTAGGAGGCGACAGCTTTCCTGCCCACCTTTTTCTATGCAGCTGTCCCTTTTAACAGACCTGTCCCTTTCAGAGGCAGCTCTTTCTGCCCACTTGTGTCTGCCGTCTTTCCTTTCCTTTTTAAAAAAAAAAAACTTGGTCTTTTTGAATATATATATTTTTAAAAAGAAACTAGAAGGAAACTACTGTGTTCCAAATTAGAAGTGATACAAAATATGTGATTTATGTACAGAATGCTACTTGGAAAATATATTTTCCCATGTTGTGTATATTAGTATAAGGGGAAAACATGATTCTCCTGTAGGGAGGCATAGCACTGCACAGAAGGGAAAACTCATGAAACCCAAGGAAACAAGTGGTAAATCAAGTGACTGTGTGAGAAGCCAGATGTATCAAAGGTAGTATTTCTTCTGCAAAGAAAATTAGGGATAAAATAAAATTGAATAGTGCCTTGATAAATGTAGGAAGAATTATAATTGAAGCTTATTAAGAGTAATAAAACACTGCTTTTATGATTTGCCAGTATGGCATTTTATCACATTTCTTGTTCTAATCAATTTATAACTATAAGTCATATATCCTTCTCATTGAGGTCATGATTCCTTTTCTTTTATGTACCTTCAAATTCTCCTTTTATCTGCATACATAAACATGATCTAATCTTACTCATCATATAATCTTTACCTTAATAGGTCTTTAAGATATTGACCTCTTTTTTGGGCCTCCCCTTGTGGCGCAGCAGTTAAGTGCCTGGCTGCCAGGCTGCCCGCAGCCTCTGCAGCACCGGTTCATTCCCCGGCTGCCGGTGAGGATCCCACAAAAAAAAAAAAAAAAAAAAAAGAAGAAGAAAAAAGATTGACTTTTTTTCCTTTCTTTCATATATCCATTATGAGCCTTATTATCTCAATATCAATGTTCCTTCTATTGTCAATATTCAGACCTTGTCTTAAAGAGTAGCTCAGAAGCATTTTACACTATTAAAGCTATGCTTCTTAAAGTTCTCTTTTCATTTTTTTTGTTTGTTTTATTGTTTGTTTTTGTTTTTGTAGCTCTGTTGTTTCATGATATGCCTCAACTTTGGTCTTGGTTCCATTTTAGCCTCTCTTATGGACTCTTTTGACGAGTCCTTTAATGTTGTGCCCAAGATTTTGCCGCTAATTTTTGTCTTCTCTCATTCTGTTTCTTTACTCCCCCACCCTCACGTCATTGCAAACATTGGTTTCAACTACCACCTCAAATTTAAACACTTTAGACAAAAGTCTTTCCTGTCTGAACTTAGATATAAGTATTCTCAATAAAAGCAAAATATACTTGGTAGCATATAAAAAGGGCAATATATCATAATCATGTAGCGTTTATTCTAAAAATCCAAGGTTTGCTTAGCTTTAAAAAAATCAATATAATTTTTCATATTAAGAACATTATGGTCCTATGACCATAACAATAAATGCTGCTTGGAAGCATATTTGACAAAATTTAATAGCCATTCATGTTAAAAACTCTCAGCAAACTAAGAAAGGAACTTTATATGAGGATATCTTTTGTCTAACTACAGTAATCATTTCACTGTGCATAGCAAATCATAATGTTATATAACCTTACATGTACACACATTTTATTTAAAACATTTAAAAACCCAAAATATATATCAAGCAAATAGGTAGAAATGCATTTTATTTTAAATTTTAAAATCGTGATAATAATAATAATCGTGATTATTTTTTTCATATAATAATTGGCCAATTTCATTTCTCTTATGAAATGCCTTCTTGTACACTTTTGTTAATAATTATCTCATCTTTGTCTTCCTGACTTATGGAAGCTCTGAGCTCAGGCCCCTTTTTTCGTGAAGAAAAGACTGAAATTTTTCTCAACCTGAAAAAAAGACATCTGTGAAAAACTTAAAGTTAGCATCATAATGATTAGTAAAAGACAAAACAATGTTTTCTTATAAAATCAGGAAGTGGCAATAGGTTTGTTCTCTAGACTTGTATTTAATGTTGTATTGTAGATGCTAGTTAATATAATAAAGCAGGACAAAGAAGTAAAAGACATACAGACTGGAAAATATGCTTATGTAGATAGCTCAGAATTTACCAAAAAAAAAACCCCAAAACCTAAACAACAACCCTACTCTATTATGAAGTGCCAAGAATAAAGAAGTCAATTTTGAAAATGAAGGACAAAGTTAGAGAACTTATACTACTTAGTTTTAAGATTTATAAAACTGTAGTTTTCAAGAAAGAGTAGTTTTGGTGTTAAAATGGTCATATAGATTAATAGAACTGAAGACTAAGTTTGGAAAGAGCTCTGCCTGTAGGCTTTTTTTTTTTAATTTTTTGTAAAAGATTCCAATGTAATTCAAAGGAGGAGATATTCTCAACTAACGATGCTGGAAATGAATATCCATTTTGGAAAAACAATGGTTGAGTTTTACCTCATACCATACTTAAAAATAACTCAGAATGAATCTATACCTAAACATTTCTGCAAAGTTAACCTCTCTTCAAAATGCTGAGTGTTTTTGAAGATAGGTCAGTTTTGAATATGACCGACCTAAGCTTCTCACTCTCAGAAGAGAATAAAGATGATGTGTGACATTTTCTTTTTGGTTCTTTTGTTCAAGATATTTCTGAACCCAACCACCACATGATAGGGAATACCAGGTTACACTTAGGTGTTCGGACCAGTGATTCCAACTGAGACCATGTCAGCCACCAGACGGGTTTTCTTATGAGTTGAGGAATTTGCAAGTAGGTTTGTCCTCTAGACTGTTATTCATGATTGTATAGTAGAGCCTACTTAGAATATAATATGTGGAAAAATGTACAATTGTGGTACAACTCATTTAAACTCAGTATTCTCAAATATAGATAAAGTATTCTCTTTATTGCATACAGGGAATTGTTAAGTGTGAGTGAAAGAGTATTTTGTTTTCTCCAGAGAACAACTACATATTAATAAAAATGTTAATATGATCTTTATATAAATGGCCTGGAATAGGGTTTCTATCCCTGATGACATCCCATTCTCTAGAGCATATCCCTCTACTATAAACCTCACTTAAAGGACTAATTTACATAGTTCATGGACCAGAATTTCTTTAGAGAATTGTGAGAACCTCTTATAAAAGCTGGGCAAAAAATTCAAATCAATTCCAAATGTTTCATGCTTCCCTTCATGTTTATCTTAAATTTTTTATTCATTACCGAAAAGAATTGACTGTGTATATACAAGAAATAGTTCTTTACGTGACTACATTTTAAAATATGTGCACATTGTGACTATTGACAGGCTAGTCTAATGGCATTTTGAATTATGTTTTTTATTACATACTATTAGTAAGAAGTGCTTAAGTTTACTTTCCATTATTACAGAGCTAGATATTTCATGCTGTCCCTTGTTAACACATGTAACAATGCTTACTTTTCTAGGGATAGAGATGAATGTTTTTAGTAAGATGAAAACTATAAATTATGTTTACAGAAAACTGGAGATAAAGATAAAGTTGACAGTTTTTACCCTTTACCCATCCCAGAAATTTTGGAGAAGTGAAACATTTGCATTAGTTGAACAGTCATTCAAGTGGAATATTTGTAGGATGGTTCCCTATACAAACCAGAATCTTCAGAAAGAGAGGCCAGATTAAAAGAAATGTAGTACTGTTTATGGGTTGGTGACACATAAAAACCACTAATTCCATTTATCTAAAATGTGTTTTCCCCAATTAGCTTTTGTTTTGGCATCTTACATATTTTACAATATGCACTTGTACATGTGCTATAAATCTAGAATTTATACTCTCTCACTCTTGCAAATTTAATTGGTTACTACCTTGTTAATTTTATCTCTGAAATCAGTCTTGAATTCATCTCTTCATTTTCAAGCTCCCCCTTTTTCTTCTGAATTACTGTAAAATTATTCTGAGTAAATGCTCACTCTATAATACTCTGGATATCTGGCTGATAATTTAGTCTATTGCAATGATCTTTCTTAAAGGCAGATTGGATATGGCACTTACCAAATTAGAATATTAATAGTCACATTTCAAAGACTAATCTATAATCCCTGAACTGGATAATCATCATAATCATAAGAGTTAATGAAATTCATATATTCATAGTGTCTGGATTGGGATCTGGAAGTTTGCATTTTCAATAGTTTCTCAGTTGATTGTGATAGTCACCCTCCATCAAAGTGTAGGGAACAGTGAACTATAGAGTGAAGGGTGAATTCCTTGGCATTGTGCCCTAAGTCTTTCACAATATAGACCCTGATTGCCTTTGTTTCTCCTATCCACCATTAACTCCAAGAGGGAGGTGCTCCAGCTACACTGAACTATTTTCAAGGTCCTTTCACTTCAAGGAATTTTAAGCCTTCATTGATATGGTTTTCTGTGTCTACTATGCCCTCTCCATAGTACCCACCTTGTGAAATGTATAGCTTAAGACTCAACTCAAGCATCAAGCTTTCTAGAAAACTGTTCTCTATATCTCCAAGCAGGAGTGAGCATTTTAGCTTGTACATACCCTCAATGTAACACTTACCACAACATGAAAATTGAGAAATAGCAAACTCTAAAATCTATACTTTCTACAAATTCACTATTTTTCCACTAATTTTCCTCCTCCTCCTCCTCCTCCTCCTACACACACACACACACACACACACACACACACTTTATATAAGAACGTTCATGAGTTCTACTTTGGCAAATGAATTTCTTTGAAAACACTCTTCATCCTTCTCTATTATGTCTTATGCCTGATAATGTTGACCTTTATGTTCTGTATCCCAGAGATCCCTTGGTTTGGTTAGTGGGAGGCAAAAATAGGTAATTAGAGTGAGGGAAAGGAAATAAGGTCGAGGTATTTATTCCCTGGGACCCACGCATCCATTGCCTGTGTCCCTATATTAAAGCCTGTAGCTCTTGCCAGGCATCTTACGACATGTTTTTGGGGGCTTTTTTACAACTTCCTCTGACTCTTCTGAGGGCACGTGGCAGCTTGGTAGCTGAGATTCAGCACAGAGTGTGCGGCTAGTGCTGTCACGCTCTAAAGGGTTTTTCTACTTGCTGTTTAATGCTATATAGTTGCCCTCTTATAATTCTTTTCTTTTCTTTTTTTTGTGGGACCCTCACTGGCCGCTGGGGAACGAACCGGTGCTGCAGAGGCTGCAGGCAGCCTCGCAGCCCAGCACTCAACCGCTGCGCCACCAGGGGAGGCCCGCCCTCTTATAATTCTTAATAATCTTATTTATGTCCCCACATTTCCATTTTGCAGTGGCCCCCACAATCATATAGCTGCTCCTGCCGAGCGCCCTGGGTTCTGTTTGTCACATGGAGTAAGAGGTGTGGCTTTGCAGCTACACATGGTGCCTTGTTTGAGTTGGTATTCCTGCATGAGTCAAAACTACTAGAAGGGCACACTCTCTGTGTAAAAAAGACTAGGGAAAAAATCCATTCCCAGGAGACATAAAGGAAATCTTTTATTTCAGTCTGGACTCTGGGTGGAAAATAATAAAATTTTCCTTGATATATATTTAAAAGGTAGGCATGCTCATGCTGATTTAGGGGCTCAAGAAATTTATTCAGTCATACCAGAGTGGCAAGGCAGGAACTAACGGCAAGTGATAGATGCAACAAAAGCCCTAGCTCAGAACTGGTAGGATTTCAATAGGGAGAACCCAGACATTCAAACATGAGCTTACAATCCAAGATTATAATAAACAATACATAAGAATAAGTTAAAATAGAACAGAGTAAAATAAAAGAACAACAAATAGGCAAAACAGTGCATAAGAACATCAAGTGTTAAAATATCATGTCCAGAATAAAAGTTACATTTGAGTTGTTTAAATACATGAAAATGGCATAAGAATCTGAACAAGGATAATAAAACAAGTGAAGTTTGCAAGGCAAGAAATAAAATTTTCACAGATAAAAATATACCATGAATTTAGAAAATTAAAATGTAACTCTTGGAGGGGTAAGCTGAAGACAGAATTGTTACAGTAGAATTCAGAGCTTTACTTATTAATTTGAAAGGAGATAAAGATGGGGAGTATAAAAGTGTGCTAAGCAATATGCAGGAGAAAATGAGAAGTTTTAATATTTGTCTACTTGGAGTTCCAGGAAACAGAATAGAGAGAATATGGGAGAGTCACTTTCCTTTTTCTTCTTTTTTTTAAGATTTATTTATTTATTCGTCTATTTATTTATATGTACAAGCACTGGGTACAGTCAGAAGCGCGGGAGGGTTAGAGAATTCACCAGAGCCAGAGCAGGGAGCAGAGCAGGCAGAAGGACCAAAGGACACTGCTGAGGGGAGCAACGGGCGGCAGGAGAGGTCTGCGCGCCATGTGGGACCCTCGCCGGTGGCCGGGGAGCAGCCGGGGATTGAACCGGCACTGCAGAGGCTGCGGGCAGCTTCGCAACCCAGCGCTCAACCGCTGCGCCACCGGGGAGGCCCTCCTTTTTTTTTTTTTTAAGATTTATTTATTTATTTATACAAGCACTGGGTACAGTCAGACGTGTGGGAGGATGAGAGAATTCACCGGAGCCAGAGCTGGGAACAGAACAGGCAGACTAACGAAATACACTGCTGAGGGGATATGTAAGACTTTAATAAGTCTTGTAATACTAATAATGTGACTGAGAAGTGTATGTGTATTTAACTCCCTTCACATTTTTCTTAAGACACAAGATAATATTCATTCAGTCATCTATCTATTCTTTCAAAAAGCAGAAACACCTGTTAGGTTTTACTTCTTGTACTGATTAAGAATACAATATCTTTAGAACTATTTTCTGTAGCATAACCCCAATAAAAATAAAATGCAAATACTGGTGATTGGCCCAGTGCATATCATACTATAGTTATTGACATTATGTTCTGCCAAATTATGTTTCTAAGAAACTGTAGTTCCCAGCCTAGCAATGAGCTCCCCACCCTAACTCCACAGCATTTTACTGTGGATCTATGGATTAAGAAGAAATAAGAGTGCAAACACAGCAGGAAAAAAGTTTCTCAAATATGGACTTAACTCAGGAGTCAGATTGTAATTCTGTGCCATTGGATGGGCTTCCTCTTGTCTTTCTGGATAGCTCTCCATATGTCTCCAATTTGAAACAAAGCCACTCCCAACAGGAGCTCTACCTCAAAGAAGCCTGAGAAATGGCTCAGTGTCAGAGTATTCAGGGAACTTAAAGTACATTTGCTCTGACAGGATCTTGAACACCTGCAGTTATTTCAAAGGAATTTTGATCCAACAATAATTCACATAATTTATCATCTGGAGATGCCAAAAATACTTTGAAAAACTGAACTGTAGTTAGCAAAAAAAAAAAAAAAAATGATGGTGGGTGGCAGTTTTTCACATAGGATGTTTTTAAGAGGAATCATTAAATTCTTATTTTTTTTTTCCTCTGCAGTCTTTGTTTCCTTGGAGTTGAAGCATTGACTGTTGATTTATTTTTGGAACTTTATTGTGTGTTTACAGTTAACACATAGAAAGGGACTTTAATTTTATTTCAAAGAGTTTGGGTTTTGAATTTTGTCTCCATCTCAAGTGAGATAATTGGAGTTACTATAGTAATATTGAGAATTTTTAGAAATTCCATGATTTTCCTCCTAAAGATTTACACTGAGATTTGAAAATATGTAATGAATATTTGAAAAACATGTTTAATCAGAAAGAATAGGATTTGCATGCTTTACCGTACCAGTCATAAAACAAATGTCTTTCATCCAATGTAAGGGCTCTGAGCTAGCCAGAGCAAAAAGGATACTGTTGTCATTCCTTTGTGAGAACAATCAGAAGTGCTAGGGAAAAATATCTGTGGGTAGAAAAGGGGCAGTCTGGACATTGTAGATTATAGAAAACCAACTGAGAGAAATTAGAGAACTGTTGGATCTATTCAGCATTCAAAATGAGCAAGAGAATTAATGCTTTCATAAGCAGATGAATGTAAAATGGAGTTGACTGGAACAAATCTATAAAAAGACTCCAAGTCATCATTTTCAAAAAGTTAATTAGAAAGTGTGCTTATAAAAGTTAATGTCTTCTAAAGTTGTTTAATGGGTCTCTTTTTATTAAATAGAGATACTAAAATTGAGAGAAGGCAGTTGTGTGCTATCATTTGAATGAATATGCCTTTAAAGCAAAAAAGTGAGGTGTTTACCTAGTCCTTTTGAAACTGCCCATTGCTGAGATACATTTGATTTCTCCACTGCGCTGGTCCTCAGTGGAAACTGCTGGACACCACATTGTAGCTTTCAGAGTGGCAAAGGTTGAGTTTCTCAGTGAAATACAAACCTATACATTCTCCAGTTCTTCCTATTTAATAGAAATGTTGCATCATAACAGCAGAATTACCAAAAAAACACTGTCCTTTTAGTCGGGTCCAATATCTGGCTCATATTTCTGATTCTTCATCTTGAATAACCTCATCTTTCATTATTTGCTTGAAATAGTTAGGATTCAAAGGGGGCTTTTAGCTATCTTCTAAGGTAGATTCACTAAGGGTGTGTGGTTGTGCAAAAATAAAGCACCCATTTTCAAATTGGATCAAATTGCCATAGAAATTATTGCCAACATCATTTTCATTTAGTTCTTCCAAACCTCAAGATTTGGCTTTCCTGCCTGGAAAAAATATAATTACATGGACCATGCGTTTGAGAGATTTTGCTCTGCACCTCAAAAAACCAAGTTACACCCATAGACTTGAATGAAAGAGCATGGATGTTCTAAACAGATCTCTCTTCCAAATGTTAGGGGAATTAGGCATTGAAACATTGAAGCAATATATTTAAATAAACATTTTTTTCTTCAGTGTTTTTTTTTTTTTAAGACCAGATTGATTGACCTAGCAGAAAGCAGAATTGAAGAATGTTGTGGTTTTACTTGGGAGGTGGGTTCAAAAGCTTTTTGCTGTTACATACTATGGATAATTTTTATTTTATTTTCTGATGGAAAAGTAGACATCCTGATTAACCCTGTTAGCAAAAACCCAATCCAGCTTTTCAAATCGTTACTATTGAATCAAGTGCTCTAGTTAATCTTCAGTTTTCTGGCTTCAGAAAAAAGACACCATGTCCATTCTGAAATGGAACAAAGTTTAAACACAGCTTTCTCTTCTGCTCCTGGGTGGTTTGACACAATTCTAAACTAAAGACTTGTGCTCTCACAGCATGACCAAGATTACCTCCCCCTCTCCTGCTGTTTCTTTATGGTGGCCCTTGATTGCAAACCTGCTATTACAGCCTTCTGGAATCCTTAACCCTTTCAAAGGAGCTTTTCTTTCTTCTTTCTGACTTTGCTCCCTGTTTCAGTGATGCACCTCAGAACCTGTGAATTTTTGTAGACCTGTCATTTCACCATAAAATTCATAGGTTCCACGATGCTACGGTGAAGGTTAACACATTTTTACTTTTGTTTTTTATTTTTGTATGTGTTTATTTATTTATTTTAATTTGCTGACATTTCAAATGTGTTTTTAGATCTGTCTTACTAGAGCTTATGAAGAAAAAGAGTGTTGGTAAAGAACATGGGGTATGTGGCCAGACTACTATTTGGGGTATAAAGCTGAGCATGTTTTATTAGCTACCTGACTTTCAGAATATTCTGACTTCTCTGATTATTTTTCTCATCTGAAAAGGAGGTGAGAATGAAAACTGCCTCAGAAAGTTGTAGAGATTCAATGAATCAATGTGTATAAAGAACTAAGAATTGTGCTTGGCACATATGAGCTCAACAAATCCAAGCTTTTAATGACTCAAGATATGGGAAAGAGTAAACTTTACAAAATTTAAATGATTCTCAGAATATTGTTAGTGATTGAGTTATACTGTTTAGCCACATTGGTGTATGTCATTAAAGGCTTTAGATACAAGGGAGTTAAGTTTCTTTAAATATATGGCAGAAATAGAATTTTTTAACTTTATTTCAGTCTAGGAGTAGGTAAAACAGACCTATTATAAAATCATTCACCATATGGAAGTTAGTTGTTTGTTTTTTTTTTCCCCCCTAGCTGTAGATATGGAATGGGAGTGTTCAGTCCTGGCAATATCCAATCACACTCACTATGCAGGCAAATAGCTTTGTGCTGCCCCATAGTGGCAGCTGATGTCAGTGCAATAAAATTTTGCAAGACGTCTCCCTGCTGGTAGCAAGTGGGACTCCCTGAAAATACATTGAAGAGAAGCTACAAACGTAAACAAACTATTCTAGCTTATTGGTAAAAACCAGTGGGGAAAACAGATGATAGGAAAAGTAACAGGATTCTACCCACATAAGAAAAGAAGCAGAAGTGCCTGAAAGAGCCATCCTGGGTGGTATGTTGCCTGTGATCAATCAGTTTCTAGAGAATGCCCCTGTTCATTCAAGCTGCTTATCAAAGTATTCACTCCCATATATAGATCTCTCTCACAGGACTCGTGGTAGGTAGATTTTTCTTCATCTTATTGTAACTTCAATCAGGTATTGGCAACTGCTAGATATTGGTATATCAGCTATCACCTGGCTCCACTCTTTATAGGCTTTTAAACTTGAATGTCACCATTTCCATAGTTCCCACAGCCAACATGCTGTCAGATTTGGTACATGATGACCCTGGAGTATCACCCCCACACTTTCCTTTCTCTCCATTCCTCTAATTCACCAGTTCAAGCCCCAACTTCATCTGAATTTTGCCACAGTTTTAAAAGGTATCTCCCTCCCACAGTCCCATCAGAAATCAGTGTGACAGTGTGGTGGTGGTAATTGGATGGTACTTGGGAGTTAGAGAAATCTGGGTTTCTTATTTCACCACTTACTTTGCTATTTAATCGTTGGCAATTGAACCTTATATGCTTCATCTTAGACTGACTAATAATTCTTTCAAAGAGTTTCTTAGTTGCATATTCAACATAATGTTGGATACTTTGTTAGTTAGCACTTACCAAAATGCCAGTAACCATTTTCTGTGGAGTATGTAAGCACAGGGCAGTGGAAGCTATTGCCTTGGCTACAGGTAATAAAGGAATGCATTTTATTTTATTTTTTTGGTAAAGATTTATTTATTTATGCATACAAGAGCTGGGGTACAGGCCAGAGGAGCGGGGGGTGAGAAGATTCACCAGAGACAGAGTGGGGAACAGAACAGGGAGACTGACTGAAATACACTGCAGAGGGGAGCAGCAGGTGTGACAGGAGGGGTCTGCCACACCATGTGGGTAGCTCCCTGGCTGGCTGGGGATTGAACTCATGCTGCAGAGGCTGCAGATTGCTTCATATTGTAGCGCTTAACCCCTTGAGCCACCAGGGAGGCCCAAGGAATGCATTTTAAATCATAGGCAATTCAGAGCAACAAGGTGAACCATTAAACACTTAGTCATGTATTACTTTATTGTGAATTTAGAACTCTAAACAAGGTAGTGATAAACTGTTTTTCCTCTTATATTATTGATATACCTTCTAAGGAATTATTGCTATTGCTGTTAAATTTCTGCTGTAACTTCAAATTATAGTAGCTTCAAGTTAACATATTTGTATTAGTTATCTTTTAATAAGCATTGTATTGTACATAGACATTAACCCAGAGATCTCCTCAGTATAGTCTGTCCTCTGGACACATGCATACTGACTAAGCACAGTTGTCCTGAATCCTTCATTAACAGCTTGGAATGTTCAGACATACTTCGGTGTGATTTGGATCTCCTGATCCTATGACAGATCATATTCTTGCACTTAAACAGTAAATCTTAAATAAATATTGGTTGTCCAGCAACTGTAAAAATGAAAAATAGAAAACAGAATTTGAGATAGTTCCATTCAGTTGGTTTGTGTGAGCTTGTGGAGTTTTGTGTTTAAATTTTTAAAAATAATTGTAAAGTGGGATTTTTGTGAATCTCTGTCAAATATATCTTTATATATCAAGATGGTCACTACATGTGGAATATTGCTTGCTTCATGCAAAAGAAAATTTTCAAACAATACATATTCTTTAATAAACTCTGAATGAAGAGAGATAGAAAATTTGTTTATATTTTCTATTGCCAAGCAATACGCAAAAATCATAATAATAAACAAAATATTCTATTGTAGAGGAATTTATAAATTTACGAGCAAAAGAAGGACAGTAGATAACCGCAGGGAAAAACCTACATGTATGTGTGTGTATAAGTCTGTCTATCTGTCTATCTATCTATCATCAGTCTATATATCTTATCAGGAAATTCCAACTGATGGTATGAGAGACTCCACAGATGGAAAAAAATCACTGGAATTATGGTTCTGGAATAAACAAACCCTCACAAAGATGATGTAATTAGAGCTGAGACTTGAAAACTTTATAAATTGTAAAACTCAGAATTCAAGCAGAGAAGAGTAGGAACAAAGGCAAGAGGATGGAAGAGTGACGTTTATATTAATAGGACTGTGGATGTTTGCATGTGAATCTTTCTCTGTATTGTATTTCTTACGTAGAGTTTAACACTTGCTTTAGTTCCTAAAGAACAAAGTGTTAACTTTAGAGTGTGGGCTGCCCCCTGCCCTTATAGAGTAGCCAGTCTGCACTGTGAGTAAACACTGGGAATGCAGGGACTTGCTCTTTTCTTTGGTGTCTGCTTTAACTTAATGGGAAGTGGCGGGTGGACAAATTTCTCATTTAAATATTAATGAACTGGGCCTCCCTGGTGGCGCAGGTGGCTAAGCGCAGTGCTGTGAAGCTGTCCGTGGCCTCTGCAGTGCCGGTTCGATCCTCTCCGGCGGCCTTGGAGCAACCCACATGGCGAACAGACCTTTCCTGTCTCGCCTGCTGCTTCCCTCAGCCTCCTGTCTTGCCTTCTGCTCCCCTCCCTGTATTTCGGTCACTTTGCCTGTTCTGTTCCCTGCTCTGTCTCTAGTGAATCCTCTCACCCTCCCACACATCTGGCCTGTACCCCAGTTCTTGTATAAATAAAATAAATCTTTAAAAAAAAATCAATAAACTGCTTGCCAGTTTCCTGTTGTAACTACAGTCTTATCATATTTTAAAATCACCAGTGACTTTACATATTGATGCACTAATAGCAGAATCTAGGTCAGTATGTTCTTGGGATCACATTTAAACTCTATGACCACAGTCGGCCCCGCCTGGGAAGGGTCAGCACTCTCTCATTCACATCCTTGATTCAGAATCAACATAGTTTCCCTCTTAGCTTAGCTGTTTTCTCCCACATTTATCTGTATTCTCTTGTGCTGATTTCTTTTGTGTTTTTATCGCCTACCTCCTTACTTTGGTAGCGTGGGGCATGGTGAGGGGCATACTTCCACTCTGTAGACTGTTCGCATAAAGTCAGGAAAATGGATGCTTCCTGGGTTTATTTCTTTCAGTCTTTAAATCTGCATGGATTGCTGCTAAACTGATAAGGCTGATTACTTATTATTCATAACCCTACTGTAGTAAGACAGTCATTGAGCTACCTAATTTACATGGTTTACTTCATATATCTCATCATAATCTTTAAAACAGATAATACTAGTCCATAGATGAGGCCTAAAGCTAAGGCCTCCAAGAGATTATGCTAATTTTAGTAAGGAGCAGGGCAGGAAATTCAAATATTTCTGCCTTCCTTTGAGGTTTCTTCTTTCACTGCATGGTCCTTGTGATTCAAGATGTGTGGTTCAAGCTGGGTTATTAAAACGATTTGTCGTAAACTAAAAAAAAAAAATTGGTAAATATTTGTGATGAATATAAATGTAAATTTAACTGTTTGTATTCAATAAATAATCATCTTATTTAGACTGCTGTAATAAATGTTAATATAATAAATCATTTCCCCTTTCACACATTTCATGTTACTATGCTCAAATATCAGAACTGGTGAAATACAGCCCAGAAATTACTTAGATTCGTAAACTGAGCTTAGAGACTCTCCCAGCCTCACCCTCTCCTCTGCAGATTAGGAAACTGAGGATGGAAAAGACTGAATTATTGCCTTGAGGGTATGTAGATGATGGCAAAGCACAGAGGAGAAGATGAATTCCTGGCCTCTACTATGGGACTTTTTGTTACTAAAACATGCAGAAATTATTATTTTTTAATTTTTAAAATTTGTTTTTTTTAATATTAAATTTTATTTTTATATTCCCCCATACAATTGCAAATGCCCCATTCTGACCCCAATCCTTCCCCTCCCGCCCCCCACCCCCCAAAAAGGGTCTCTGGCTCATAGTTTTTTGTTGATTTTGATTTTCACTTTCTTATATTCATTTTCCTTGTCCCTTATTTAAGTTTTCTAGATTCCTGCTATGAGTGAGACCATCCAGTATTTTTCTTTTTCTTTTTGGCTTATTTCGCTGAGCATGATCCCTTCCAGCGCCATCCATGTTGCTGCAAATTGCATGTGTTTATCTTTTTTGAATGCTGAGTAATATTCCATGGTATATATGTACCACATCTTCTTGATCCAGTCATCTATTTTTGGGCATTTGGGTTGTTTCCAAAGCTTAGCTATTGTAAACAGTGCTGCTATAAACATAGGGGTGCAGGTGCTCTTTGGAATTGATGTTTCTGTGTCCTTTGGGTAAATACCTAGGAGTGGAATTGCTGGATCATATGGAAACTCTATGTTTAGTAGGTCCAGAAATCTCCACACAGCTCTCCATAGTGGTTGGACCAGTTTGCACTCCCACCAACAGTGCAGGAGAGTTCCATTTTCTCCACACCCTCACCAACATTTGTTGTTGCTAGTTTTTTTAATATGTGCCATTCTCACTGGTGTGAGATGGTATCTCATGGTAATTTTGATTTGCATTTCCCTGATTACAAGTGATGTTGAACATTTTTTCATATGTCTGTTGGCCATTTGCATTTCCTCTTCAGAGAAGTTTCTTTTTAGCTCTTCTGCCCATTTTTTGACTGGATTATTTTCTTTGTTGTTGCTGAGTCTCATCAGCTCTTTGCAGATTTTTGTGATCAGTCCTTTATCATTAGTGTTGGGTGCAAAAATGTTCTCCCAGTTGGTGGGATTTCTCTTTGTTTTTGTTATTGTCTCTTTTGCTGTGCAGAAGCTCTTTAATTTGATGTAGTCCCAGCTGTTTATCTTTGTCTTTGTCTTCGCTGCTTTGGGTGATGTGTCTGTAAAGATGTCTTTGATGTGCAAATCCCGTAGTGTTTCGCCTATATTTCCTTCTATGTATTTTATGGTTTCAGGTCTTATGTCCAGTTCTTTAATCCATTTTGAGTTGATTTTTGTGTATGGTGTGAGGTAGTGGTCAAGCTTCATTCTTTTGCATGTAGCGACCCAGTTTTCCCAGCACCATTTATTGAACAAACTTTCTTTGCTCCAATGCATAGTCTTTGCTCCTTTGTCAAAGATTAGTTGACCATAAATCTGTGGGTTTATTTCTGGATTTTCTATTCGATTCCATTGGTCTGTATGTCTGTTCTTGTTCCAATACCATGGAGTTTTGATGATTATGGCTTTGTAGTATAGTTTGAAGTCTGGGAGTGTGATGCCTCCATTTCCTTCTTTTTTTTTCAGTAGAGCTTTGGCTATTCGGGGTTTTTGGTGATTCCATATGAATTTCATCAATAATTGTTCTATTTCTTTGAAGAATGCCATTGAGATTTTGATTGGAATAGCATTGAATCTGTATATTGCTTTTGGTAGGATGGCCATTTTAATAATGTTTATTCTTCCAATCCATGAGCAGGGGATGTCTTTCCATTTCTTTGTGTCTTCTTCTATTTCTTTTAACAGTGTTTTATAGTTTTCTTTGTATAGGTCCTTTACCTCTTTTGTTAGATTTATTCCCAAATATTTGATTTTTTTTGTTTCGATAATAAAAGGGGTGGTTTTTTTGATTTCTTCTTCTTCAGATTTATTGTTTGTGTATAGGAAGGCTACTGACTTTTGCGTGTTGATTTTGTATCCTGCCACTTTACTGAATTGATTGATGAGTTGAATTAGTTTTTCTGTGGAGATTTTGGGGTTCTCTATGTATATTATCATATCATCTGCAAATAGTGATAGTTTGACTTCTTCTTTTCCTATTTGGATTCCTTGGATGTCTTTCTTTTTTCTTATTGCTCTGGCTAGGACTTCCAGTATTATATTGAAAAGCAGTGGTGAGAGTGGACATCCTTGTCTTGTTCCAGATCTTAATGGAATTGCTTTCAGCTTTTGTTTTTAAGTAAGGTAATATTGGGTACCCCCACTAGGTATTGCTACCATTCTGTACCCATCACCAACTCACCCAAATTTCATCATCATAGACTGCTGTGTTTCCTTCTCTCTTTCTTTCCTTTTTCCCAGTACTCATCATTGGTGTTTCAGTTCTGTAGTCAGCTATTAAGGGTTAGTTTTTCAGCTTGTCTTTATCTGATTATTCTTTTAGTTACTTTATATTACAGATGTTAGTGACATGACCTGGTATTTGTCTTTCTTCTTCTGACTTATTTCACTTAGCATTATCCTTCCAACCTCCATCCTTGTTGCTGCAAATGACATGAATTTATCTGTTTTGATTGCCGAGTAGTATTCCATTCTATATATGTACCACGTCTTCTTGGTCCACTCATCTCTTCTGGGGCACTTAGGTTGTTTCCATATTTTAGCTATAGTAAACAGTGCTACAATAAACACAGCAAGTTTTTATTGCAAGTTTCCTCTTGAATTAGGGTTTTTGAATTCTTACCTTAACAATATTAGATCACCTAATCCATGGACATAAGATGTCCATTTATTTGTTTATATGTCAGGTTTTTTTTTTACCAATTTATAGGTTTATTGTGAAGTTTTATACACCCTTAGTTAAGTTTTTTCCTAAGTATTTTGTTCTTTTACGATGCTATTGCAAATGAGATATTTACCTAATTTCCTTTTCCATGTGTGTTGTTGGCATATAGAATTGCAACCTATTTTATAAGCTGATTTTGTATCGTACACTTTTACTGAATTCATTTATTCTAACAGTTCTGTTTTGTTTTTGTCATTGTTATTTTGTTTTGTTTTGTTTTGGCAACAAACAAAACAGTTTTATACATAGGGTTTTCTATGTATAAAGTCATGTCATCTGCAAACAGAAAACATGTTTGCCAAAGAGAAAATGAACAGAATGAACAAAAGAATATATGAAAGAGATAATCTGGACAGGCCTTTCCAAATTGCATGCACTTTATTTATTTTTCTTGCCTAATTGCTGTGGTATGGACTTCCAGTATTATGTTGAATAGAAATGACAAAAGTTGGCATTCTTATCCTGGGAGTTTTTAATCTATTACTGTGGAGTGTGATGTTAGCTGTGGACTTGTCATATATGGCTTCTATTATGTTGAGCTACATTCCTTTTTATACCTAATTTAAATGTTTTTATCATGGAAGAATATTGAATTTTAAAAAATGCATCCATTGACATGATCATGTGATTTTTTTTTAAAGATTTATTTATACAAGCACTGGGGTACAGGCCAGAGGTGCCAGAGGGTGAGAGAATTTATCAGAGACAGAGCAGGAAGCAGAATAGGCAGACAGACCAAAAGCACTGCTGAGGGGAGCAGGGGTTGAGACAGGAGAGGTCTGCTGCACCATGTGGGAACCTCCCTGGCCAGCCGGGAATTGAACCGGTGCTGCAGAGGCTGCGGACAGCTTCACAGTGCTGCACTCAACCCTCTGCGCCACTGGGGAGGCCCTGATAGTGTGATTTTTATTTTCTATTTTGTCAATAGTATATATATCACATTTATTGGCTTGTATATATTTAGCCATCCTTGCATCCCAGGAACAAATTCCATTTGATTGTAGTATATGATTTGTTAATGTACATTGAATTTGATTGCTAGTATTTTATTGAGGATATCATCTATTTTCATCAGATGCACTGACCCATAGTTGTCTTTTCTTGTATTTCTTTGTCTGGCTTTGATATCAGGAAAATGCTGCTTTAATCAAAGGAGCTTGGAAGTTTATGTACTATTGGTGGTAATGTAAAATAGTATAGCTGCTATGGAAAACAGTATGGAGGTAACTCAAAAAAATTTTTTTTATATCTGGTAATCCTACTCCTGGATATATACCCAAAATAATTAAAACCAAGACACATGGATGTACCTGGAAGACAGTATGATAAGTGAAATAAGTCAGTCACAGAGAAGAAATTCTGCATGAGGAACTTAAAATAGTCAAACTCATAGAATTAGGAAATAGAGTAGTACTCCCAAGAAATGAGGGAGAAGGAAATGAAGGTTGTTCTTCAATGGATATAAAGTTACAGTTTCATAAGATAAGTAATTCTAGAGGTCTGTTGCCTACTGTTAGCAATACAATGTTGAGCACTTAAAATTTTAAGAGAGTTGGCCTCATTTTAAAAATGAGCTCTTACTTAGACAAAACTCAGTTGAATTATTCCAGAATTAGCTACAAAATAAGTATAAACTTGAAGTATACGATGATTTTCTCATCCATGTTTTGGCCTTATTTACACGATGTAGCACCTCTCCTAGGTCTGTCCAGATTATCTCTTTGATTTGTGGGGTTTTTTTTTTTTTGTTGTTCATTATGTTAATTTTCTCTCTTTGGCATCCATGTTCTTTAGTTGTTTCTTTATTTTTTTTAAGATTTATTTATTTATACAAGAACTGTGATACAGGCCAGATGTGCGGGAGGGTGAGAGGATTTACCAGAGACAGAGCAGGGAACAGAACAGGCAGATAGACCGAAGTACACTGCTGAGGGAGCAGCAGGCGAAACAGGAGAGGTTTGACATGCCATGTGGGTTGCTCCGTGGCTGGTGGGTATTGAACTGGCACTGCAGAGGCTGTGGACAGCTTCACAGCGCTGCACTCAACTTCCTGAACCACCAGAGAGGCCCAGTTGTTTCTTTAAATACCAATATCAACATGTGTCAAAGTTATTTATTTTTGTCAACTTCAATAAAATATATTCAAGTTCTCTGTTCATCCTTTGATGTGGTTTACCTTTGTGATACCATATCATTATTAGTGACCCTTTCAGAATTATCCCTAACATTTTATTTTTTAGCCTATACTTTTGAGTCTTTCTTTGTTATTTCATAATATATCTGTCATTTTATCATTGTTATATAATCTGTCAATACCCAGCTCTTATTTCCATAAAGTAAGCACTGTGAATATATTTCATTTTTCCTAAATATTTGCAGTGTAGATACTGTCACTAAAATGGTGAGGTGTGGGTTCAGCATCTGCCATGTAAAAAGAAAATTTCACAGACACTTAATTTTCAGATGTGGTTTGCTTTTATTTAGTGATTTATGAACCAGGAAGTACCCAGTAGAGAGAACAGAAAGGAATTCTGAAGAACTGTAAAAAGTGAAAGTTTTTTATAGATAAGATTATGTAAAATTAAGAAAAATATACTGGGCAAACTTTGTCTATCACAGGCTTTCTTTCCTTTTGCAAAGCAGGGGGAGACTTTGGAGCTAAATTATGAGAAACTAAAACTGAACAGGCATATTTTCTAATAGACTGGCTTTAGGTTTTGATTTTTTGATCTTGAAGTATTTATAGGCTTGACTTTTGATTTACTTATGCAGACTGGTAAGATTAGGACCACTTCATTTAATGGTTTCCTTAAATGTTTATTGAATTTAACAGCCTCCATCAGTAATTAGCAGGATAACTGCATAAGTTACTTAATTTATCTCTTCTTCAGTTTCCTCAAAAGTATTGTGGCTATTAAGGATCCCACATCATATATTTGTTAAAATTAATTGAGATAACACATTTAAAGCCATTCTTAAAAATGCATTCCAGGCCTCCCTGCTGGCGCAGGTGGTTGAGCCCAGAGCTGTGAAGCTGTCCACAGCCTCTGCAGTGCTGGTTCAATCTCTGCGGGCCTCGGAGCAGCCCACATGGCGAGCAGACCTCTCCTGTCTCACCCGCTGCTCCCCTCAACAGTGTAGTTCCTTGGTCTGCCTGTTCTATTTCCCCTCTTTGTCTCTGGTGAATCCCCTCAACCTCCCGCGCATCTGCCCTGTACCCCAGCTCTTGCATAAATAAAAAATGCATTCCCAACTGAAAATGTATCCCAATTTTGACCATATTCAAGAATAAGAAATAAGCATTCTTTCTCTCCGCATGTGTGTTTCAAAATATCTTCAGAATAATGAATTCTAATAAATCTTCAGACTCCTACCACCACTTGATCAAATCAATCTTTAAAAACATTTAAATGATAGTAATCACAGGATGGCTATAATTTGGAATACTTCTTGTTCATGGAACAATAATCATAAGTGTTTCCCATGGTGTTATATTTCACACATACAATTTTAATGCTATATAATACACCTGAAGTTGATAGTTTGCAGTTTATTTTCATCTTTCCCTTTGTTGTTGGACATTAATGTGGTGCAGCAAAATGTGCATGGATTTTGGAACTAATAAATCGATTTGGACACTGGTTGACTAACACTGGACCAGAAACTGTTTAGTGTATTTAAGCCTTAATATTCTTTCTTTAAAATAGGAGTAATTATTTCCTCCTCCCAGGATTATTTATTTTAAAAAATTGCACAGGCAAGTCTCTGAAGTAGTTACTTAAATACTCCTTTTTTACCCCATTCCAAAAATGTTTCTACCCACACCCCTCCAATTTTTTTATAAAAATTATTTTATTTTATATAATTCTTACATCATTTTTCATTTTTGCATAATGTATGCATTTTCATTTTGATTATATTCCCCACACAATTCCCATCCACCTTATTCTGATCCTAATCCCTCTTCTCCTTCCCCTGCTCCCCACTGTTGTGCGTCTCTGGTCTGTAGTTGCTTGTTGATTTTGATTTTTACTTTCATTGCAATTAGTTTTTTTCCTGGTCCCGTATTTAGGTTTTCTAAATTCCTGCTATGAGTGAGACCATCTGGTATTTTTCTTTTTCTTTCTGGCTTATTTCGCTGAACATGATGCTTTCCAGCTCCATCCATGTTGCTGCAAATTCCATGAGTTTATCTTTTTTGATTGCCGAGTAATATTCCATTGTGTATATATACCACATCTTCTTGATTCAGTCATCTATTTTTGGGTATTTGGATTGCTTCCATAACTTACCTATTGTGAACAGGGGTGCAGGTGCCCTTTTGAATTAATGTTTCTGTGTCCTTTGGGTAAATACCTAGGAGTGGAGTTGCTGGATCATATGGAAGCTCTATCTTTAGTAGGTTAAGAAATCTCCACACAGATCTCCATAGTGGTTGGACCATTTTGCACTCCCACCAGCAGTGCAGGAGAGTTCCTTTTTCTCCACATCCTCGCCAACATTTGTTGTTGCTAATTTTTTTTTTAATATGTGCCATTCTCACTGGTGTAAGATAGTATCTCATTGTAGTTTTGATTTGCATTTCCCTGATTACAAGTGATGGTGAACATTTTTTCATATGCCTGTTGGCCATTTGCATTTCCTCTTTGAAGAAGTTTCTTTTTAGCTCTTCTGCCCATTTTTTGACAGGATTATTTTCTTTTGTTTTGAGTCTCATCAGCTCTTTATAGATTTTGTGATCAGTCTTTTATCATTAGTGGTGTGTACAAAAATTTTCTCCCACTCGCTAGGGTTTCTTTTTGTTTTGATTACTCTCTCTTTTGCTGTGCAGAAGCTCTTTAATTTGATGTAGTCCCAGCTGTTTATCTTTGCCTTCACTATCACTGCTTTGCACACCCCTCCAATTTTTGCTTAAATATATTTCTTAAATAAAAGATAAGCCTGATAGTATTTTAAGAGACTAACTGGACTAGACATGTTACATTTGACTGAAAAACTAGATTATGCCCAAACTGAACCCAGTTAGAAAAGCCTTTCTTTCAAATGTTCTTGTGGTCAAAATTGACCTGAGGATATTTTAGCTTAATCCATAGTACTAGAATTAAGACATAATTATTTTACTTTGAAGCTGTTATATCAAAAACCAATAAAAACTGTTAGATGTCTATCCAGTAAACAGACTACTTCTTTATTTTTACCTTAAAATACATAGTATAGTACAGATTTAGAAATTTGTCTCTGCTTATCTCTTACTGTGTGTTCCAAAGGCACAATTCCAGTAGATTAGGTTGACTTGATTATTCTTTAAAAAAAAATGTTTTGTTTAGGGAGGTAAATTTAGTTTACAAAATTGCCTATTTTTAAGAGTACAGGTTCACACCTCCACAAATAAATATTACTATACCATGCCCAGCACTGAAGTCCCAAACATTCTCCCCCATAATCTACTGGACCCCCTTCTCATCATTTTTTTAACCTAGAAGAAATTGGGGCTTCCTTGGTGGCGCAAGAGGTTAAGCACCGCATTCTGAAGCAATCCACATCCTCTGCAGCATGAGTTCCATCCCCTGCCGGCCAGGGAGCAACCCATATGGCACAGCAGACCTCTCCTGACTCACCCGCTGCTCCCCTCAGCAATGTATTTCAGTCAGTCTGCCTGTTCTGTTCCCCACTCTGTCTGTGGTAAATCCTCTCATCCCCCACATCTCTGGCCTGTACCATGGTTCTTGTGTGCATGAATAAATAAATCTTTAAAAAAATTAAAATAATGAAAGAAATTGGGGCCTCCCCTGGTGGCGCAGCGGTTGAGTGCTGGGCTGCAAAGCTGCCCGCAGCCTCTGCAGTGCCGGTTTGATCTCTGGCCACTGGTGAGGGTCCCACATGGCATGCAGACCTCTCCTGCTGTGCCCGCTGCTCCCCTCAGCAGTATATTTCATCAGTCTGTCTGTTCTGTTCCCTGCTCTGGCTCTGGTGAATTCTCTCACCCTCCCGCGCTTCTGACTGTACCCAATGCTTGTATAAATAAAATAAATAAATCTTTAAAAAAAAATGAAAGAAATTGCATCAAGATTTTACATAAAGTCACAATTAGAATAGATGATAATTATTCAAATCTGTATTCTTACTTGCCAACAGTATATTGAGATATTAATATTATATGATATTTCTCAGATGCGTTTCCAATTTCAAGAATATATTTTGAAACAAAATGAAAAAGATTTATAATAAACTAAATTTCTGGGCATCCCTGGTGGCACAGATGGTTGAGCGCAGTGCTGTGGAGCTGTTCTCAGCCTCTGCAATGAGGGTTGGATCCCGGCCTGCTGGGGAGATACCCACATGGTGCAGCAGACCTCTCCTGTCTCCCCCGCTGCTCCCCTCAGTCTGCCTGTTCTTCTCCCCTCTCTGTCTCTGGTGAATCCTCTCACCCTCCCGCACATCTGGCCTATACCCGGGTTCTTGTATGCATGAATAAATACATCTTAAAAAAAATAAAATAATTCCTGGAATTGCAAATGAAATCACCAAAATAAAAGAATTTTGGATCTATGCTGAATGCTATTCAACCCTATCTTTTCTTTTTCATTATTCTCTCTGAGTATCTCATTGCTTATAGCAGGAAATATTCTGTAAGATATTCTATATTGCTATAAGTAATATCATTGCTTATATCTCATTGCTTATACCCAGGAGAACTACTAAGTTTTAAGGGAAAAAATCCATATCTGACCTCAAACACAAATTGCAATAAGCTAGCAGTTAATGAAATGTCATATTATACATCTTACTGGAGAGAGGACATTAGAATGAGATATTTTCATCTAAAAATCTGTAAGATTGACTTGTGAAAGGTCATGGCAGGATATTAAACATTTTAAAGACAAAAGTTCCAGGAGGTATAATACACATTTATTTGAAAGAGTAAAAGTCCATTTAATTGAGAATATGATGATTTTACTTATTCGAGATGTTAATTATATTTAAGTTGGGCCTGAAATACTTTTTGTTAAGTTTCCAAACTGGCACCAGTTAGAGGTGATGGTTCAGTTCTCCTAGACTGAACTTACAGTTGCTTTCAGACTTTTATCTCCAGTGTCTATCTTGTAACCAAAAAAGCAGTGATTGCTGAATTATTGACAGAAGTTTAAGATTCAGGTTTCTGAAAATAGACAAAGTCTTATATTTTCAGGCTCATATTTCAGATACAAAATGGTTAGAATTTTGTTGATGCATAGGTCAGATTGACTATCTTTCTTGAACTGGTTTTGGTTTTCTTTTTTTGCTCTAGGTGGTTTTCAGTTACAATTCCAAGGAAAAAAGGTAGCACTCAAGTGATGTGATCTCAAGGATATCTTGGAGGCCTCCTCCCAACTTAGCCAAATTTCTCCCATCTTGCTTTCTGGTATTTGAAATTCCCTTAATAAAGAAACTAGATTTAAATTCCACACGTAAAGATAAGAGAAGTGGGGAGTAAAACACAAATACTTCCTTTGAAAAAGAACTCATTGCCTTAAATGCACATTGAAATATCTGGTTATATCAGATCCTTGACTCAAAGCTGGTTTTGTTGTTCTGGTAAGAAGAGAAGAAAAGGACTTTATGGAAGGAAACGTGTTAGTAGAGTTTTATAGTGAAAACTGTTACCACTTTTTTACCTTCCTTAAGAAAATTCATTTTAATTATATTCAATTGTGGGTTCCTTTCTTCATGTGGTAAATACAGACCTCTCTCTTTTTTAAAAAAAAGAGTTTGCTCTGAAATATTGGATGTTCTAAGTAATCTTGGTCTCCTAGTTTGGGAAAAATTATAGAGTAGAACCCTGAGAATGTGTTTGGCAATGTCGACTGTTTACATCACAATCTATAAAATAATGTGAAGAAACTTAAAGATATTCTGAAGATGAAACTTTTTTTTTAATTTACAAATGGCCTTGAGAAAATTCCAGAATAGATTATTAAAAGATTGTGAGCTACGAAAGTAAGTGGTAGTCACTAGGTTTGTGAAAAATCTATGAGCTGTTTGTATTCCCTCTATTTTTGGAGTTTGGGTTAGGGGCATGATATGGCTATAGTGCTCCCTGATTCAGCAAATCATTTAATAGACTTCCACTACTAGATGGAGAAATTTGAGAAATTTGAGCTGGAAAATTATATACTTAGGTGGATTTGTACCTTGTTAGGGAACCTTGTGCAAAGATCACTGATGAAAATTAAGTTATGATATCCTTGACTCTGTTCTGTTCAATATTTTCATTTAGGACTTTTATAAACTTGTAGATGATGTGAAACAGCAGGGTGTTCTAATATAACATCGATTGGCTGGTCTTCTGTACTGTCAAACTTATACTTAATAAGGGTAATTTAGGACCCCAATATTACTGCAAAATTTTAAGACGAATTACATATTGCTTAAGAGCAACATGTGTGAGAAAGATTTATGGGTAGAAGTGCCATATGCACAGCAAACATGATGACAGACCTGTTCTATTCTGCTCTGGTCAAACCGTATAATATGGTGTGTTCAAGACATGATGTCACATTTTAATTGGAACACAGATAAACTATAATGTGTTCAAGGAGAGAGACTGAAGTAGTGAGGAGACCTTGTTATTTACATTATGAAAATGTTTTCTATATAAAATTTGGATAATGCTATTTTCTTAATTATCTGACACATGGAAGCTGTCACTTGTTGAAGAACTATGCAAATTTTCTGGAATTTTAGTCAATGCTGGGGACAGAGATTATTTTTGCAGATCACTAGCATTCTCTCTCTTTCTCACAGAATAAGGGAAGTCAGAGAATGGAACTCTAATGAGTTAGAGAAAGTGTTCTAGTATTCTTTGCTCTCCCAAAAATGAGGACATAAAGAAAAAGTGAACAGATCCAGATCATAAGGGTTCACATTTTCTGCCTTTTCCCTAATAATGGTAATTTTCAGGTTATCTTTTTTTTTCTATATTTCATTGTTAATCTGAAGGTTGTCAGTAGACATTCAGTATATGCTAAATGAAAATTGTTAAGTGATTCTTTTAAAATTATAACAAAGAATAACAACCATGTATTTTTCAAAGAAGGAAAGGATTTATTTTTCATACAAAGACTATAGAAAAGAAAACTCGGGAAATTTAAAGTGGCCCATTTCTGGAACGGCAAAACCAAATCCTGTTTAAAAAAAACCAAAGTTTAAAACTTTTTGGTTTGTTTCCTTAACTTCTATCAAGTTAAAAAGAACTATATTTAAAAATATGATTTGGAAACACATATTAGCTACTTCACAATATAAGAAGGAATGAAATGGTGAAAAATAGCAGCAATTATAGAACTTGCCATTCCAGAGTCTACAAGGTAAAAGTATTAGCAGCCAGAAAGGATAAAGTTACACGTCCTTTTGTTGCTGGCACCACTAAGAAAAGAAAGAGAAACTGGGAAAATAAAAGAATAAAGTCTTCACAGTTTTGTGGCTTGGGTTACTAAGCACTTACAATAAATAAGGTTTAAAACATAAGCACACCATGTAAGACAGCTACGTATTAAAACCCAAAAAGAGCCTTCAAAAGGAAATCACTATTTTCCAGAGAGTAAAATAAATTATTTTGTAGGAGCTAAATTATTTTATAGGAACAAACTACTCTGAATGATTTGATCACTCAAAACAGTCATACTTATTTGATAAGCTAAAACCATAATAGAGTGGAAGCTAATTGAAAGTGTACCGGTGATGTTTTTATGTTCTTTTTATTGATATTTATTTTGGATTTTTTTCCTCTGTGGAGGTAACATTAGTTTACAGTACTTTATATGATTTAGGGGAATAGTTTCACATATCCTTAGATGTATGTTACCACCCCATCCCTCCCCCATCCAAGCACTTATAGTCCTTTACCCAAGACCATTGTACCCCCTCCCACTTTTTTCACACCTCTGTCTCTCCGCTTCTATTAATATCACATCTAAAGCCTTATTTCTAGCTCTTGTTTTGGTTTCACATTGTCAATTTCTTGTTGGTTTTTTTTTTTTGTTTCTTTTCTCTATATTCCACAATTTTCTTTTTGATCACGAAGTAATATTCCTTTGTATTTCTGTACCACATCTTCTTGATCCATTCATGTGGTTTGGGATACCTTGGGTCATTTCCATAGTTTGGCAGTTGTAAATAGTGCTGCAGTAAACATGATGTCACCGTGAATCTGAAAAAAAATATGTATAAAAAGGGTATCTTTGTACAAATTATATATTTGGAATTCTTTTAAAAGAGTTAAAAAGGCCTCCCTGTGGGTGTGGGGTTTAAGCCTCAGCACTGCAGCCCGAGTTCCATCTGGCCAGGGAACTAACCCACATATGGCATAGCAGACCTCTCCTGTATCACTGTCAGCTCCCCTTATCAGTGTATGTCAGCGAGTCTGCCTGTTAAGCTCCCCACTCTCTCTGGTGCATCCTCTCACCCACCCCCACTGCCCACACCTCTGGCCTACACCCCAGTTCATCTCTGCATAAACAAATCTTTTTAAAAAATAGAATAAAAGTTACTATTTGCCAAGGTGTTTTTCTTCCTTTTAAAGGTGCAAGGGTGCATTGGGGAAGGAAATTCTATGGGGACTCCACCTGAGGGGGTGGGGGGAAGCAAATATTGTTTAAAATAAACAATGATATAAAAATTTTTAAAAAATTAAAATAATAATAAATTAAAAAAAATAAAGTTAAATCAAAACAGGGCCTCCCTGGTGGCACAGCACGTTGAGTGCAGCACTGTGAAGCTGTCTGCAGCCTCTGCAGTGTAGTTTCAATTTCCGGCCAGCCAGGGAGATACCCACATGGTGCGGCAGACCTCTCCTGTCTCGCCCACTGCTCCCCTCAGCAGTGTACTTCGGTCAGTCTGCCCGTTCTGCTCCCCGCTCTGTCTCTGGTGAATCCTCTCACCCTCCTGCGCCTCTGGCCTGTACCCATTCTTGTATAAATAAGTAAATCTTTTTTAAAAAAAGATGAATCAAAACATATAATGAGAATAGTTCAATACATCTTTTCCAGTTGCATAAACAAGGAATAGTCCTGAGTTGAAGTGACTTATACTAGTCCTTTTGTACTAAATAATAAGTAATTTAACACTATGTAACAGACCCTACCATAAATGCTTTACATAATATGTTGATTTATTCAAAACAATTGTATGAGAAGGATGTTATTTCATTTTACATGAGGAGGAAGAGAAATTGAATGACTTTCTCAAAGTTTCATAACTAGTGAGTAAAGAATCTGGCATTTTGTATTCCAAATACTAAAAATCAAATTTTTCTGATTTTACTCTGTAGGTTAATTACTGTCCTGTATACTACTATTCTCTTTGCTTCACATAAAAATAAAACAGGACAAAAAATATGTTAGTGTGTATTTCTAATGTTCCAGACATTATTTTATGTATTATATGAGAGAACTTCTTAGCAGCAACATATAGTTGTAAGAGTATTTGATTGTAAGCTGAGTGAACATTCCTATTTCCAAAATCACCAAACATATAAGTTTTCTGGACTTAATTATGTTCATTTATCCATCTATCTGTCAAATACTCCTGGAACAGTGACAAATCTTAGGAAAATGATAATGAAGGAGAAAGTGTCCATCTTATTGTGGTGATTGTAGTTTAATTGGAGACACCCTTATAAGTAGCCAGTTACTATAATACAGTGTAAAAGGTGCTGTCACCGAGAAAAGTGTGGAATGCTTTGAAAACATGAGAAGGGACATGAATTGGGAGGGTGTTTCCTCTGTAAAATAAAAGTTAAATGAATTCAGAGCCTTGTACCAGTTAACGGTGACACTCCATATAATTAAGGGAGAAACCTCAGAGAAGGATTTCATACCCTTTTTCCTTGAGTTAGTACCTGCAGAAATTTAAAGATACATTGTGACATCATCATTTTATTCCTTTAGCATCTTTTTATCCAAGCTGGACTATCCCATTCACACTATCTTTACACAGACTTTTTCACATATAAAGTCATTGTGTCATTACCACCGTGTTTTCCATTAAAAAATGCCCATGTCTGGGTTCCTCCCCAGACCTTTTGATCCTGACTTTCAGTCACTGAAACCTGTTACTATTATCCCTCTTTAACTAGCTTCCTAGGTGATGCCCCAGAACATACATTGTGCTGAGAAACTACCTCATGCAGGAGCCCTCATAAAATAAGGCTCTTCAGATTGTCAGAAATTAAATCCTTTAGGACAAGATATAAGAAATTATTGAAAATCAGCTTCAAGAGTGTTAGATATTGTGCCATTATATATTTTTAAGAACAAGCATTTAAAATATCATCATTGTTGTTGAAGTGGTTCAATTTAAAACTGCTTCAAACTGTTGAAAGGGGAACCAGTGATTGATTTCATACTTCTACTGACAAAAGTTCTTGTTGACCTGGAGTTTGGGCTCAAGTTTTTACAACATTAATCTCAAAAAGTGTTGCCCACATGCAGAGATACTTTAGGTTTCTCTTTAGAATAGTTAGAATGTAGTTGCTTCCCATCCTAATAATTTTTCCATATGGGGGAGCAATTTTAAAGGAGCAAAAGTCATATGTTTATTGCTTTTATCACGTATGCAGTCTCCAAGACTCTCAAGTATTTGCAAAATATTTGGAAACCTGGGACCATTAATGACAAACTTTCAGTTATCCTAGGACTTGTACTGATTCAGATGTAGGAAACTGGTGCTTCACGAGATTAAGCCATCAGGATTCCTTATGATCTCAATGACACCACCAAATAATTGTTATACTTTTCATAATTTGATTTCACCCTTCAAAGCTGAGTCTGACAAGATGTTAGAAGAATAAAGAGACCAGATTCTCCTCCCCACAAATCTACTACCAAGTCAGATGTAAGCAAAGACAGTGGTCCCTGATGGATGGATAGATGACTAATATATGCATTGAAAGGGACAACTTGGTAGAGGGGGTTGGAAAAACAGCAATTTAAATGTATTTAGAGCTTCAGCAGGGCCATATAATATGGGCAAGAAGTGCTCTGCAGAACCTCTGCTGCTGTTCACTGAAGGGCTCATGGTTAACTGCAGATAACCATTTAACTGTTATCTCTGCTTTGGGACTTTAGAACCCAGTGGAGAAAGGAGCATATAGAATTGGTGTGCAGGATGGAGAGATGTCCTACCTCTGCAGATTATGAGGGAGGGTGGAGAGAACTGATGTAGGTAGAATGCCAGAGTAGTAGATCATTACCTGGAAATAAGACACCATACTGCCTGATAACAAATAGGCATATAGAGTTGGAGAGTGAAAAAACACTGCACTGCTAAATAGGGTGGCTTGATGACAGTGGGTAATATTGGTGACTATTGGCATGGAGTCTGTGTAAGGTCGTGATTGTTGGCTGAATTTTGGGCACCCTGATGTGATTAATTGGAGCTGACACGGGTGGGAAGACTGGACTGGCTTACTGATGTCTCCAAATAGAAGCAGCTTGCTTCTCTGCAGCTTGCTCTGTATTATGCATAATACCTGCCTCACCCCTATTTGGGGCCAACCAGATGGTGTACTGCCATTAGCCAGAGTTCAAAGTACCTGGGCCCTAGCAACAAACTAAAGTATCCCAGAGCGAGCCTTTGTACTCAAGTATAAAGGGCGCTAACCCTCACTCTTGACTCGATTCCAGCTGTAGCCTCCTCTTGGTGCTATGATCTCTTGATTGGTCAGAGAACTCAGATATTGAGCCACAATGAGAGATTGGAGCCAGAACAAGATTATTGAAGACACTTTACTGAGGAATAAGAATATGAGAGGGTCACTTTGGGTCTCTAGCCTATCAACTTGGGCTTCTGCAGCACCCAAGGAGACTTGGTGCTGTCTAGCAGCAGCCTCCTAGTACCATGCTGCCTTGGTTCCTATGTCCTGCTCATGGCCAACACTAGCTCTCTAGTCATCCAAACAGGTGCATAAGTATTGTTCTGTGAAACACTAAACACCTAAGGACCCCAAGTAAATAACCTGGGGTTATATCCTGCAGCCTGTAAACATAATACAAGACCAGTTCATCAAGTCAAGAGACAGAGGAATCGTGCCTCCCCGGTGGCGCAGCAGTTGAGCACTGGGTTGCGAAGCTGCCCGCGGCCTCTGCAGCGCCAGTTCGATCCCCCTGCTGCTCCCCGACCTCCGGTGGAGGGTCCCACATGGTGCACAGACCTCTCCTGCCGCCCGCTGCTCCCCTCAGCAGTGTACTTCGGTCCATCTGCCTGCTCTGATCCCTGCTCTGGCTCTGGTGAATTCTCTCACCTCCCGCGCTTCGGACTGTACCCAGGGCTTTTATAAATAAATCTAAAAAAAAAAAAAAAAATAGAGAGAGAGACAGAGGAATCTACCATAGATGATGGAACAAAAACTCCTCTCCTTCTGTTCATCCCTACTGTTTAACAGAGATACTCTGGACTATTGTAAACTACTACTTATATAACTATAGATATTTGGGATGGAGAATAAACTGCATACTCCTTGATCCTCTCTACCACTAAATAGTCTTCTTTCCATGATTATCTTTAGTCCTGTTACTGTCTGCATCATGTTCTCATTTTAATTATCTGTACTCCTCAGGAAAACTTGCTTTACTTTCTCAGTGACTACAATACCTGCTTCTAAATCTTCCCTTCTGTTCCTTCCACTGTTGCTATCATGAGTGATTTTAATACCCTGATTCTTTAATATCCTGAACTTCTGACACTCTGACCTTTGACCTCCTTAATTCTATTTAATTTATTCCCACTTTTCTTTAGCCATTTACGGGCAATGATTGTTTTTGACCTAGTTATTCCAAGGAAGTGCTCACTATCATTTCCATTTCCACTCTCTGACCACAGTTACTTTTCTCAGATCCCTAAAAATAGGTAATTTCCAATGTCTACACTAATTTTTTCTCTTTGTACTATTTCTATTGTAGTGGCTTCGTCATCACCTTGAAGTTGATGACTCATGTCAGGATTTCTCATATCAAGTTAAAAAGTACGTCTTCTGCAGCCAAACCCTTTATATTCATCATTAAATAAATTTTATTTCTCTTCTTTTTTCTTAGACTCCATATATCTATAGATTTCACAACCAGTTTTCCAAACTCTGGACTCTAATTCCCAGGCCATCTAAACTCTTTCCTTCCTGGATCAGACCTCTTCAGCCTCATCTCATTTTCTTTTCCCTATTCTTCTCTTCACTCCAACCAACTTATACAGCTCTCATTTCTTTTTTTTTTTAAATTATTTTAATTATACAAGAACTGGGGTACAGGCCAGAGGCGCGGGAGGTGAATTCTCTCACCAGAGAGAGAGCAGGGAGCAGAGCAGGCAGACGATTGAAAATACTGCTGAGGGGAGCAGTGGGCGAGACAGGAGAGGTCTGCTGCGCCATGTGGGAATCTCCCTGGCTGGCTGGTAATCGAACCCGCACTGCAGAGGCTGCGGACAGCTTCACAGTGCTGCACTCAACCCGCCGCACCACCAGGGAGGCCCTACATCTCTCATTTATTGAATAAATCTCAATTTTTTTCCAACTCTGGTCCCTTCCCATGTACAACTCCTTATCTCTTCTAAAATGGTCTTTCCTCTCTCTCAAGTAGCTACCTCCTATTCATCTAATGTATCTATGGCTATCACTGTTAGTATCTTCTTCCCAGCCCTTTCCCTTTTCTGCTCTGTTGATAGTCTTGCCTCACAATTTTATTGATACTGGTCATACATATACTTCTTGGCCCTCATCCATGTGTAAGAGTTGAGTGTTTGAAGCCCATCTTGGTAATTCTGTTCTTACCAGTGGTTACTCCGGACATTAGCGCATGAATGATGTGTGTCAGCCAGTATATTCAGGAGACAAACCATGCCAGTCATTTTAACAGAGAGATTAAATTGTTGGTTGAGTAGATATTGGAGAACTGGAAAGGTAAATGTGGAAAACGAAGGTATTTTGCAGGGAATAGCTATGGGAAGAAGCAAAGACAAGAACTTGAAATTTTGATTTTTTTAAAAAAGATTATTTATTTATGCATACAAGAACTGGCATACAGGCCAGAGGTGCCAGAGGTGTGTGTGGGGCGGGGGTGAGAGGATCAAGAGCAAAGAAACATTGTGAAGTCTACTCTGACAAGAATAAAAAACAATCAGAGGGGAAACTATTCTTCCAGCTGCAAAGTCTCTCTGCCTCTCTGTTGGCAAAGCATAACAGGTAACAAGAATTCTTCATTCCCAAGCCTAGTACACCCTTTTGCATCTTTTATGTTATTCCTTTTATGCACTTTCTATGCCTTTCCTGTGGATTGCTCCATACATAACTTAGAAACCCTGTCTACCCTATGTGGTCCAGGTCCTAACCTTCTCTATCCATTACATCTTTCAATTTAAAACTGTGACCATTTTCTTCTCAGTTTTATATGTCTCTTAGGTTTATTTTCTCTGCCAGTTATAATGAGTCATGTTCTACGTGCCTTGACTCAGGCATTAGAACATGGATTTAGAGTCAGACAGAACAGATTTGAAATCCTGTGTCCATCACCTCTGTGTCCTTGGTTACATTATATAGACTTACAAAATATCAGATTTTGCCTGTGTTTATTTTAGAGGCACAGGTTCTTGCACAGTCTGTGCTGAGTACAATTGCTTTAATGAACATATTTAAAAAGATCCCAGCATATTTTAGTGATCTCTCAGACAGTACTGCAATACATTTAAGTGTTAATTGCTTTACTTAATATCCTAATGTTTTAGTAATCAATATATAGGTATGTCACTGGAATTACTTCTCTGTAAATTTGGTGAATTAAAGTGGAAATAAATAGAGTGCATTCTTGTCTTTCTTAAAGAGATACTACTACTGGAATTCATTTTGATTATTTTGCAGAATGACAGACTGAAACAAATGGCTCATTTCAAGAGCTAGAGACTATTGAGGTTTTAGTCATTGAGAATTTCTATACAATTCTGGATGTATTTTCACCAGTATAAGTCAAAATCCTATCATCTATAGCTCTCTGTCATAAAAAAAGATTTACCATATGTTGAAAGAAACGTGATTTACCATTACATTTTGTTCATTACACATTTATGCCTAGAGGACTATTAGGAGAAAATAATGTTGAATTTGGGGATCCAACAAAATCCTAGGGATTTGTTGACTAATCTTTTGTCCTTTCAGAAATTTGCTGTTAATCATTAGAAATAGAATTTTCCTAACTTTTTGGCAGCTGTTTCAGATTGGAAGTGGGGTGTCCTGCCAAAGTCTGGCTCAGTAAGAGCCTGTTGCATTTAACAACAATGAAAAGGAGGGGAGGAAAATATCACCAATCTGGATGTGGGCCAGACTGAATGGGAATTAAATTCCTGCTGTTTTATTCTTGTTATGGACAGAAAATGGTCTAGGTAAAATAATGAAAGTTTAGCATAGTATAAAGGAAGTTTAATTTGCCTAAAAACCTAACCTGTTTCCAAAACGTGGCGAGGTAGGGTGAGGGGTTAGAGTAAAGGAGAATTTGGGGCATAAATTGGAGGAAGAAGGATGTCAAATATCGAAACCTAAATTGTCTATGTATTGTTTAATGGGTTTTTGAAAGTAAGACTTAGGTTTCTCTGCTATGCATTAGAGTTATTCAAGACTGAATTGCATCTTTCCTAAGAGCAGGTTTAACCTCTGGTAATGAGGATATAATCTAATCTCCTGCAAAGACTATATTAGGAAAATAAAGGTTGTGTTATTCCACATGGTTTGAAAGTGAATGGAAATTCTACCCCCAGCTCTATCAAGATTGGCTTAACCACCAATGTAAATTACTCTTATTTGATTATTGATGTCGTATGCTAATGCTTTTTGAAGCAAGAACAGACAACCGGTTCAGCTTTGTAGTGAAGCAGACATGGGCCTCAGAGCTGTTACAAGCTTGGTGATCATGGGGAAGTTCCTAAATTCCTCAGCTTTATTGTGCTAATCTGTATGTGGCAACATACAGAGGTAGCAGAACTGGAAGAATTCTGTAAAAGCTTTACACAATTCCTGTAACACAGAAGATACACTCAATAAGTAATAGCTACTCTTGTTATATTTTTCAAATGTTCAGATATGAATAATTGGCCATAAAGAGCCTTTGCTAAAAAAGATAATAACATATTTCTACTGTGCCTAAAATGGCAGAATCTTATGGATTCTCCTCTGTAGAAGAGAGTTAGTTAAATTGTGAAAGGTTTTTGCCAGCTTCTGCTCTGAACTCACCTCTAATTCTGAGTTACCTTCACTGAAGTTATTCCTATCTACTTGTCTATTAAATCAGTAGCAAATTAAGCAAGATTTGAGTCTTCCTTAGGTCTTAAGGACCCCCTTAATATTGTATTAGAAAAAACAACAACAAAATTACCAGTATGGGCTTGGCAGTATTAGGAGGAAGTAAAAGTATTAGACGGAAAGGTTTTCTGTATGTGATCTTTGTTTTAAAACTAGGCTGGAAATTATAGAGCTTGCCTCTCCTATTCCGTTAGCCCCCTGCAGTTAATTGAAGCTAAATTACATAGTGCAAACTTAGACGAGGAGACTCCTAGGAAATGCTTCCCACTCTCTATAATGTATTATTCTACATGCCAACTTTGAGAATTGCATAACTGAATAATTAAAGTTCAGCTGGGTCATAAATAAAGTAACATGATATAGTTAATTCTCTACAATTTAAAACAGGTTGTCTTTCCTTTGAGTTTTTTGTTTCAAATCCAATGAGTAGTAGCTAGAAAGGAATGGGGAAAAGGGTACTGTGTGGGGAATCTCAATTCTTTGTCAAATATGATTCTCTGTGTTCTGTATTCCCTTCTAATTTGGGTAGGTGTCCAAGAAATGAAAGGTCAAGAAGCAAATTCATTCTTGGATAGAACATCTTAAAGCTTGTTAACTGTGTCTCTGTGGCATTCCAGTGTTGCTTCCTTATTTTCCTCTTTATTTTTAATTGTTCTTAATGTAGTCACTCTTACCAGAATAAAATTTTAATCATATCAAAGTCATTTTTCTCACCCTATTTTCACCTCCCTCTCTCTAATCCCATGGTTGACTGGAAAAGATGAATAAATAAGTGGCTAAGGATGCAAAACCCAGTGCCTTTTGATGATACAGAGGGAATCCAGATGTTCACCCTGCCCCCCACCTCCTATAAAGTGTTTTAAGGAATTTGTTTTTGGTCATAATACACCTCCTAAAAGAGGGCTTGCTCCTGCAGTTTTACAGGTAATATTAAATTAAGTTTCCACCTTTCATTTCAAATAGCAGATGAAAAGCATGATTTTCAGGGCTGACTTGTTAACTCTCCTAACCAGACTCTATATGCACTTGTAAGTGCACTCTCCAAGAGGATGTCTTTTAAGAATGACATATTTGAAACCATTAATGTCTTCTCAAGTCTATAGTTTCGTGTCTCTGGCTAGTTATATGGGCACATTTCTCTGTTCCTCTCCCCTTTTGGAAGAAGGTAGATACCAGGGTGATCACCAACAGAAGACAGTAAGTGGTAGGATACAGTTTTGTTTGCTGTGATTTAATTTAATTCCATGGAAGTTATTTTTATCTTGACTAATTTTAAATAATTATGTTTCATAGTTGAAATAAAAGACTTTCCCCAGCACTTGCCAACTTTAAAACGTGTATTTTAAAATATATATTTTTGAAATATGTTTGTGGCAATGAGTAAGAGCATCCATAAAATCTGCATACATTTAATAATTCTCCAGCACCATCAACTATTTTCTCATATGCCCCCACCCCTACTGAGAAATAACTTAATGAGCAAGTGAATCTTGCTCTATAGGTGAAAAGTTGAACAAACAAACAAAAAAGAACAGGAAGTTTAAAAATGAAATTCTGAAGGAAATTCTATGGGAACTAAATCTGAGGGGGTGGGGGGAAGCAAATATTGTCTAAAAATGTAAAAAATGATAAATGTTAAAATAAAAAATAAAATAAATAAAAAATGAAATTCTGAACATCATCTTCAGAATAAACTAACCTAACTACTCTGTAGAAATGCAGACCCAATAAATAAAAAGAATGAGTAAGTTCTAAGAAGTCCCCAAAAATAATGAGACTAGGTTAGAGAGACACTCTCCAAAGTAGGACATGCTATGTTAGAAGAGCACTTTTCATAGGAAAGGCAAAGTATATTCCCTTAGTTATTGATTTCAGGAGACAAGTCAGAGTCATTCTGTACCCCTGTTTTATGGATGAGTGAAATTCTGAAATTCAAGATAAGTCTGCATGAATTTCAGGGCAGCAACTAGCAAATAAAATCACAGCTGGAACTCTTGCTTTAAAAAATGTCTGAATGTTTCTTAGTGGGTTAATGATGGTAGCCATTCTTAAGATAAAAATCTTACAGAATCGTAAGCTTGGTTTAAATTTTGTGTTTGCCTAACTTACTATGGAAACTTGATATATGGTGTTCTATTTGTAGAAAAAGAAGAAGAAAAAATTAAAAGAATGTATAAATTATCCAAGGTAAAACAAAATCTCCGTCCAAGTTTTCCTGAAAGTATAGGTTATGTTTGAAGCATAAAAGGTTTCAATTATTTTACTCTGGCTCTGCTGAGAGAGCAAACACAGGCAGACAGTTGAATTTATGAGGCTGTCAGTGTCATTTTACCTAAAACAGAACTTCTCTCCCATATCTATTCTCACCCTCTGAGATATGGGATTAAGATGCTATTCTCACATTCTGGGATAAGGAATTAATAGTTCTCCACTGTTATTTCTCATTCTTTATAGCTCTATTACAATGCTCCATTGAGAATATAATATTACATGTAAAACTACAGGAGAAATCGCATCAAAGAATTAATGAACAAAAAGATGTAAGAAAAGAAAACTCTATGAACCACAGAATGTATTTATAAAGTCTTCATGTCATTTACTTAAATACTTTATATGGTTAGCAATAATAGAAGGAGAAGACTTGGGAGAAAGTAATTTTTCTACCAGACATGTCAGTCACACAGAAAGTTGTCTTTGTGGTTGTCTACAATCTTTAGTGAGAATGCAGCCATGACCACTGCACTTTGGATCCTGAGGTCCTTCCTTTGTAACCATAACTGACAGGGCTACAGGTGGACACCTGACTCAAGGATGCTAATCCATCCATGGGGCCATAGTCTATTAATTGGTCAAGTAGGTAAAGCCCTGTTCAAATAGGGACAGTATCGATTATCTTTACCTATCAGATGCTCTTTCTCTAAGGAATCTGAAATGAGAATATGAAAAGAATCAACTGAACAGCAACAGGAATGAAAGAAACCTGATACAAAAGAAGCACATATACTCAGAATAGCTGTGAAATGATAAAGCTGCATGGCATACTCAGAGCTGCATGGAGTCCAGAAGACCAACAGCTCCAGTATCAGTTAGACTGGGCTATGGTTCTGCCAAAATTCTTTCTCTCTTATTGACTCACATGCCCTTCTAATAAGCTTCCCTTGCCAAAGCTAGACTAACCAAGTTATGAATTCTTAATGTAAGTCTCAGGATCTTTTTTATTTGTTGTTTTGAAGACTAAATGTAATAATGGGGTACAGATATGAAAGCTAGCTTATTACTAGGGAAGTACAGAGAAGATTGGACTTGACCTGAGCTTGGAGGGTAGAAAGGATTGCATAAAGCTAGAGGATGATGAGGTCATTTAGGAGGTTGAAATGGGTCCAGCATTTTCAAGGGTCAGTGACTAGAGATATCAAAAGATTGGAGTCAGGTAGATTGTAGGCAATGTTTGCATGTAGAGAGCTTCCACCACCGTGTCTTCTGTGCTTTTAATTGATTTACTTATCTTGAATAACTTAAGAATGGGATGATAATAATTTTTCTAGATAACTATTAGGAAACTTAACTGAGATGGTACATAAAATGTCCCTAGCAGAATGCTTGGTATTTACTCAATCTTAACTACTGTTCTTATTATCATTATGAATATTATCTGTTCACTGCAAAATTCTTTCTGACCTCTTCTCCCATTTTCTCCGTGTTTTGTTTCTTGTTTTAAAACGGTTAATTCCGAGGCCTCCCCTGGTGGCGCGTTTGAGTGCTGGGCTGCAAAGCTGCCCGCAGCCTCTGCAGCGCCAGTTCGATCCCCGGCCACCAGCGAGTGTCCCACAGGGTGCACAGACCTCTCCTGCCATGCCCGCTGCTCCCCTCAGCAGTGTATTTCATCAGTCTGCCTGTTCTGTTCCCCACTCTGGCTCTGGTAAATTCTCTCACCCTCCTGCACTTCTGACTGTACCCAGTGCTTGTATAAATAAATAAATAAATCTTAAAAAAATAAAATGGTTAATTCCTCCTCATCCTTCAAGACTTTGCTTGAATGTCTTCTCCTCAGTGAAACTTCTGTGGTTAATAAGTAACAATCCCCCTTCCTATCCACTATCTAAGAGCCTACCTGTTTTTCCCTCCTCTCCTCTTTCTTTTCGTCCTGCTTTCTCTCCTTTCTAGCTCTTACTCTTCTCTCTCCCCACTGCCCGCTGTCTCTCTTTCCTTCCTAATCTTTCTAATTAGCAAACAAGGTCCTTTGCTTATGGTATTCACTCTTACAACAGTGTCTAGTACATGGTAGAGCTCAATAAATATTTAATAGATGGATGAATTATAGATACAAATATCTGCATATAAATACTTACAGGATTGTTAAGCAAGTATTCAACTTGCATGAAACCACATTCTCCAAAAAGTCTCAACTGACCAGCGGCCGAGGTAGATGATGAAAGGGACCATGTAAAATGAAAAAGAAAAAAAATGCCCTTTTTTACCTTTCGTGGATATTTTGGTTATAGTAATCAAAATATGATCACTATTTAGCAAAGATGGTAACCTAAATGGTTAATATTTATGCATCTCTTTGGTCTTCCTTTCCTATTTCATAAATTCCTCAAACACACATTCATAAGTTTCCCTGGAAAGGTATTTTTTTTTCTTTTAGCAAGTAGTAATAAAGTTTCCTTAATTTCTACTGAGATTTCTGATGGTCCATAATAACATATTTCTGTGAAGGTGTTTTTGAAAAGCTTATATTTAGAGGAGATATTCATATCCTATGGTGCCAAAAATATTTTTCCTATTTTATGCTTTTCTTCCTTACAGATTTTTGCTAGATTATTTTAATACATGCAAACCACTAGTACATCAGATATTCATGGTTCATATAAAGGCACATGTTTAATTTCTTCAAAGATTAACATATTGAAGAGAACATAGTAGTTATATTACTCTCAAGAATAGATTAAAACACAGTATAGTTCTTAAAAGGTTAAATGATTTATAAGAAAAAAACATGTGAGAGGATCTTTTTCTTTCTAAGTGAACTGCTTATAGAAACCTAACATTTTTTGAACACATCAATGAAAATGCTGCTTCATGTGATTCTCATTGTCTTGACACATGTTCAAGACATGTGAGGCATTTCAGTCATTCTCAGAAACTGGAGTCACAGGAAGGCAGGAGTGGGACTTGGAATCAATGAAACTTCTCACTGGGACAACAGACACTAAGGTAATGGGTAGGGAATTGCTGTGATATTTTCTGGATCTTGCTTTGTACTCTGAGAAAAGTGTGACTGACACACTTTTGGAAAGACCCTATTTTCAAATAAGGTCACATTTATTAGAACTGAGAGTTGGGACTTGGATATATCTTCTTTATACCCAGATTCTTCTCATTCAAATCTCATACAACCATAGCATAATTATCAACTGCAAAATTAACTTTGGTGCAATTTAATTAACTACAGATTAATTTGGATGCAATCAGTGTTCCCAGTGTGCAGGAAAGCATTATCTAGACAGATCTGAGTTCCTCAATCTTGCACATCACAAAGAAATGGCTATCATGAAGCCTGACCTTTGGCTGGTCCCAAGAAGATAACCTTGGGCATTATGTTAATATGTTTTATTTTTTACTGGTGGTGTCAATCTTAATTACCTGAATAAGTTGGTATTTGCTATATTTATCTATTGCATTTATAATTTTCCCTTTGTAATTAATAAATACTGTTTGTGGAAAGGGGAGATAGTTTGAGCTTATGCAAAATCATCTGATTTCAAATATTAGCTACTAATGCACCTTTTAAAAAATAACACAAAGCCCCCAGAAAGTTATCTCATGGTTAATTCAGTTCAGAGTCACCAATTTTCAATCTCTGGTTAAAAATAGAAATGAAGGGATACTGGGCTAGCTGGTAGAGTAAGACTATTGAGCATTCACATACTTTTGAATAGGGAGCTAAGAAGACTTAGGAGACAAACTGATGCACAGTTGCCAGCCTGTATTACCCAGACACTGTCTAGGAGAGTCTGAGACTCCCCGCTGTGAGGTATGTTTAGGGCAGAGGTTGGGGTAGTCGACATCTGATGTGAATGTATTTACTGTGCTGGTAAGACTTGACCTAGAACAGCTGTGACCCAGAAACACATTTGCCTCTCTGGTGAGAAGAGCTACCAACATTGCTCCATTTTTAAATCCAGACATGTGCTCATTGATCTGCCAACCACTGTCATTCCTATCAAGTCTCATGAGCCTTTGATGCCATGAATCATATAACAAACTGTTCCTAGTATTACTTTAACATGGCTAGACACATCAAGACTTTCAGCAATGCCCAGGAGGAGGAGGGCAAAAGGACGAGAGCAGAATGAATTTAGATCTTGGTGTAATTGTAGAGGAGGAGTATAGAGATGCATGGCCAACATAAGGTTTTGATTTTCTGTTTCTTTTATTTGTGATGGGCTTCCTTCCCTATTATTAAGAATAATGAAGCATAATCCTCAAATAAATACCTATAACAGGTATTTGGTAGCTTTAGGTCCTAAAGAAAATTACATTGTGATAAACCATTCAAGATTCAAACGATGGGCTCCACAATGACTAGTTCATATTTTTTTCTTTGTAATTATTCCTTATTTAAAATATTTTTAATGTCCTAGGATAGAATATTTATTCATTTCTTTATTTAACCCCCATCACCCATTTCTCCTATCCACTGCTCCCCCTTTTAATTATTTTTTGAAGTCTCAGGAAATGTAGCCAGTCATCAATTACTAATCAAGGTCCCTCTTTATTTTTAAGCATGAATCATGTTTTTCAAAAGTATCAGGTTTTAATTAATACAGGTCTCAGTTTTTCCAGCATGAAAATCCTCAAAGCTAAGAAGAGGAAAATCATAACATATTCTTCCCATGTTGTTCCGTTTAGGTGGCCTTGTAAGGAAGGGGTTCAGTGATAAAAAGTGAGAAGATTGTCTTGATTTTTGATGGGATCCTCAACTTATATATATACCATAGATCACAGTTAATGATATTTATTTTGTTATTTCTTTCTTTTAGGAAAATGATTACAAAATGCCTGCCCTTAGTCTCATTTTAAAATTTCTAATGACAATTTGGCAAACACAGATAATAGTGTCATTTTGGATGCAATTCAGCTATCTAATGAATGCTAAATCAGAATTTGAGTCCATTCCTCCGGTTGGCTCAGCAGATAAGTTAATTACAAGGGATTGCCATGAAGGCAAACATCACAAATCTTATCCTATTGTTGGGAGGCACGTTCTTGGCAAGATAGAAGTCCACATCTGTAAAGTCTATAACCATGTCTTCTTTTTTTTTCTTTCTGACATCACTTTTTTTCCTATTTCACTTTATCTTGCTATATATCCCATTGGAATTCAATCCCTATGGCCTCAAATACTTGCATTTGAATTGATAGATGATTAAAAAACTGGTTTTGAAAATTTGAGTTCCTTTGGAACTAACATTCTTTCAGTTTCCCCAAATCAGTATGTATTCAATTTTATGTTTCAGTGCCAGCATATAACCCTTGATCAAGAGAAGGATTTTTAATTTTCCATAAGGTGGACAAATAATCTCCTGTCCCAAATTCTAGCCATTCCAAGTTTGGTTGAGTTATTTATACATGAACAAGTTCTTTGCTGCTAAATATCACTGCAACCTCTGGAATGTGACTTAATCAGATTGTTATTATTTGTAAAGTAAAATAAATAGAATAGAATTAGATCATTTATTAAAATGACTTCAAATTCTAAAACATTTTTAATGGAATGCTGTTGAATATAGTTTGTGATTTAAGAATTTATCCTAACTGCTTTATCTTTATACTAAAAGTTGTTCTCTTTTAGTATTATGCACTCAAAGAAAATGATTTTTCTCAAGCACTTATTTCATTGTAGCAATACAGTTATCTAGACTTGCCCTAAGCAGCTCATGTGTTACAACCTTTACAGATTTTCCATTTAGTCTTATCATAAACTATGTTATCAGAAAGTACACTCTGTACTTGGAGTGTTTTTGGAATTCAGGGAATGTTTGGTGACAATTTAAAAAATATGAGTACCTCTTGTGTCACGATGTATCTGTTGTCCATTCAAATCTGTATCAGGCAAGATGGAATTATGTTTCACTTTCTGAAATACTTTGCACATTTTCTTCTAAGCTTCCAAAATAATCTGAGAAGAAACAGAAAGGCCACAAAGCATGATCCAATAAAGAACAAACGTCTCTTATCTTCCTTTTTTGCAGTGAATCAAATGTTAAACTTAGACTCATATACTTAGGTACTTGTTTAAATGTTGGTATTATATAATGAATACTTTGAGAAAAGAAAATAAAAAATACAGGGACATTTTGGATGTTTAAGAGTCCTTTGTTGGAATTCTATCAACTAACTTCAAATGTCAGTGGTGGGAAATCACTGGAGTTTGACTCCACAGATTTCTCTTTAAAAAATGGACAATTCCAGCTTTGACTTAAAATGGTTGTCAGGGGAGTTTTAACTATAATTCCACAGGATTCCTTGAGAGGCTCTCTATGGTCTGCTTCTTTCCTTGCTGGCACTAAACACATGACATATATTCCTGTCACCTCTGCAAGGCCTCAACTTCCCCTCTCAGTTATGGTGCCCTTGCAGGGCTGCCTCTTACCCCATTTTACATTTGTAACATCAGGTCATCTCAACCAACTCCAGTAAAGAAAACGTTTTGCCTCTCTCTTCCTTTTGAAGCTTCCACTTCCCCTTAAAGGCCACATTTTGCCCTCCCACTCTTTCTTTTAAAGCTATGTATTAGGATTTCCTCTTTTAATGAAATGTTGTTGTTATTGTTATTGTTTTTTTAATTTAAATTTTATTTTTATATTCCCCATACAATTGCAACCCCCTTATTTTGACCCCAATCCCTACTTTCCCCACCTCCCACCTCGCATAGAGTGTGTCTGGTTCATAGTTGTTTGTTGATTTTGATTTTTACTTTCTTATAGTTATTCTTTTTCCTGGTCTCTTATTTAAGGTTTCTAGATTCCTGCTATGAGTGAGACCATCCAGTATTTTTCTTTTTCTTTCTGGCTTATTTTGCTGATCATGATCCCTTCCAGCTCCATCCATGTTGCTGCAAATTGCATGTGTTTATCCTTTTTGAATGCTGAGTAATATTCCATAGTGTATATGTACCACATCTTCTTGATCCAGTCATCTATTTTTGTGCATTTGGGTTGTTTCCAAAGCTTAACTATTGTAAATAGTGCTGCTATAAACATAGGGGTACAGGTGCTCTTTGGAATTGATGTTTCTGTGTCCTTTGGGTAAATACCTAGGAGTGGAATTGCTGAATCATATGGTAGCTCTATGTTTAGTAGGTCAAGAAATCTCCACACAGCTCTCCATAGTGGTTGGACCAGTTTGCACTCCTACCAACAGTGCAGGAGAGTTCCTTTTTCTCCACAACCTCACCAACATTTGTTGTTGCTAGTTTTTTTAATATGTGCCATTCTCGCTGGTGTAAGATGGTATCTCATTATAGTTTTGATTTGCATTTCCCTGATTACAAGTGATTTTTTTTTAATTATTTTTCTTTTTTTTTCTTTTTTTTTTTTAATAGAGGCATGTTTTTCTTTATTTATTTGTTTGCTTGTTTGTTTGTTTTGTTTATACATGCACTGGGTACAGTCAGAAGCGCGGGAGGGTGAGAGAATTCACCAGAGCCAGAGCGGGGAGCAGAGCAGGCAGAAGGACTGAAGGACTGAAGTACACTGCTGAGGGGAGCAGCGGGCGGCAGGAGAGGTCTGCGCGCCATGTGGGACCCCCCTCTGGTGGCCGGGGAGCAGCCGGGGATTGAACCGGCGCCGCAGAGGCCGCGGGCAGCTTCGCAACCCAGCACTCTACCGCTGCGCCACCAGGGAGGCCCTGATTACAAGTGATGTTAAACATTTTTTCATATGCCTGTTGGCCATTTGCATTTCCTCTTCAGAGAAGTTCCTTTTTAGCTCTTCTGCCCATTTTTTGACTGGATTACTTTCTTTGTTTTTGTTGAGTTTCATCAGCTCTTTGTAGATTTTTGTGATCAGTCCTTTATCATTAGTGTTGTGTGCAAAAATGTTCTCCCAGTCAGTGGGGTTTCTTTTAGTTTTTGTTATTGTCTCTTTTTCTGTGCAGAAGCTCTTTAATTTGATGTAGTCCCAGCTGTTTATCTTTGCCTTCACTATCACTGCTTTGGGTGATGTGTCTGTAATCATGTCTTTGATGTGCATATCATGTAGTGTTTCGCCTATATATCCTTCTATGTATTTTATGGTTTAATGTTTATTCTCCCAATCCATGAGCAGGGGATGTTTTTCCATTTCTTTGTCTTCTTCTATTTCTTTTAACAGTGTTTTATAGTTTTCTTTGTATAGGTCCTTTACCTCTTTTGTTATATTTATTCCCAAGTATTTGATTTTTTTGGTTTCAATAATAAAAGGGATTTTTTTTTAATTTCTTCTTCTTCAGATTTATTGTTTGTGTATAGGAAGGCTACTGATTTTTGCATGTTGATTTTGTATCCTGCCACTTTACTGAACTGATTGATTAGTTGAATTAGTTTTTCTGTGGAGTTTTTAGGGTTCTCTATGTATATTATCATATCATCTGCAAATAGTGATAGTTTGACTTCTTCTTTTCCTATTTGGATTCCTTGGATGTCTTTCTCTTGTCTTATTGCTCTGGCTAGGACTTCCAGTATTATATTGAAAAGCAGTGGTGAGAGTGGACATCCTTGTCTTGTTCCAGATCTTAATGGGAATGCTTTCAGCTTTTCGCCATTGAGAATGATACTGGCTGTTGGCTTTTCATATATGGCCTTTATAATGTTCCTTGTATCCCAAGAATTTCAAAGGCCTTTATCATAAATGGGCATTGCGCTTTGTTGAAAGCTTTCTCGGCATCTATTGATATTATCATATGGTTTTTATATTTCTTTTTGTTGATGTGTTGGATAACGTTGATTGATTTTCAGATGTTGAACCATCCTTGTGTCCCTGGAATGAATCCTACTTGGTCGTGGTGAATTATCTTATGGATACATTGTTGGATTCTGATAGCTAAAATTCTATTGAGGATTTTTGCATCAGTGTTCATTAGGGATATTGGCCTGTAGTTTTCTTTTTTTGTGTTGTCCTTGTTTGGTTTTGGTATTAGTGTAATGTTAGCTTCATAGAACGTGTTTAGTATTATCCCTTCCTTCTCAATTTTTTGGAAGAGTTTGTGAAGAATAGGCACTAATTCGTTTCTGAATGTTTGGTAGAATTCATTTGTAAATCCATTAGGTCCTGGGCTTTTGTTTTTGGGGAGGTTTTTGATTACCATTTCAATTTCGCTGCTTGAAATTGGTCTGTTCACGTGTTCTATTTTTCTTTATCTAGCTTTGGGTGATTGTAGAGATGTAGGAATTTGTCCATCTCCTCTAGATTGTTGAACTTGTTTCAATATAGTAGTTCATAGTAGTTTCTGATTATTCTTTTGATTTCTCCTCTTGTGATTTCTCCTCTTTCATTTATGATCCTGTTTATTTTTCTTTCTCCCTTTTTTCCTTTGTGAGCCTGGCTAGGGGTTTGTCTATTTTATTTATTTTTCGAAGAACCAGCTCTTGGTTTCATTGATCTTTTGGATTGTTTTTTCAGTTTTGATTTCACTTAAATCTGCTTTGGTTTTTGTTATTTCTTTTCTTTTACTGGTTTTGGGTTTTTTTTTGTTGTCCTTTTTCTAGAGCTTTGAGCTTTGAGATTAGGTTGTTTCTTTGAGTTCTTTCTTGTTTCTTGATGTGAGCCTCTATTGCTATATGTTTTCCTCTTATTACTGCTTTTGCTGCATCCCATACATTTAGGAAATTGGTGTCCTCCTTGTCATTCAACTCAAAGAATTTTTTCATTTCTTCTTTGATCTCCTCATTAGTCCAGTGGTCTTCCAGTAGTGTGGTTTTCAATCTCCATGAGGTAGGAGAGTTCCTTCCTTCTTTTTATGGTTTATTTCTAGTTTGATGCCTTCATGGTCAGAAAAGATGCTTGGTAGGACTTCAATCTTGGTGTATCTGTTGATGTTTGTCTTGTGTCCCAGTATGTGATCGATCCTGGAGAATGATCCGTGTGTGCTTGAGAAAAACGTGTACTCAGATTTTTTAGGGTTTAGTGTTCTATAGATGTCTGTTAAGCCCAAGCGCTCTAGATCCTTATTTAGAGCTTTAGTGTCTTTACTTATTTTTTGTCTTGTTGATCTATCCATTGTTGATAGTGGTGTGTTGAAGTCTCCCACTACGTATGTCTTTTCTCTGATGTCTGTTTTCAGAGATGACAATAGTTGTCTGATATATTTTGGTGCTCCTTCGTTTGGTTAATATATGTTAATGAGTGTTATTTCTTCTTGACGTATTATCCCCTTGATCATAATGTAGTGACCATTGGGGTCTCTTTATCTTTTTGAGTTTGAAATCTGTTTTATCTGATATAAGTATAGCTGTTCCTGCTTTCTTTTTTGGTCCATTTGCTTGTAGGATTGTTTTCCATCCTTTAACTTTGAGTCTATTTTTATCTTTTGTAGCTAAATATGTTTCCTGGAGACAGCAAAAGGTTGGATTTTGTTTCTTAATCCAGCCTGCGACTCTTTGTCTTTTTATTGAAGAGTTTAGTCCATTTACATTTAGAGGTAATATTGATATGTTAGCATCTGTATTTGCCATTGTGTTTGTCTTTCCTTTGATTTTATTTATTTATTCTTTTAATAACTTTTTTTTTGGCCTTCTTTCATTGTTATTCGTCCCTCTGAGGTTCTGGCTTTAGGACTCCTTGTAGTATTTTTTGGAGTGGGGGTTTAGTTGCAATGAAATTCCAGAGTTTCTGTTTGTCTGGGAAGGTCCTTATTCTTTCTTAATAGAGGAAGGAGAGCTTTGCGGGATAGAGTATCTTGGTTGGCATCTGTTTTCTTGGAGTCTGTTGACTATGTCCCTCGACTCTCTCCTTGCCCGTAGTGTTTCTTCAGAGATATCTGATGTCAGTCTGATTGGTTTTCCTTTGAATGTTATCTGTTTCTTCCTTCTTGTTGCCTTGCTATATTTTTCCTTTCGTCATGGAAGTTTGGTGTTCTTCTTGCTTCTTGTATATCAATTTTCAGCTCCTTCTTCACGTTTGGGAAGTTCTCTTCAAGTATTTCCTTGAATATTTTCTCTGTTCCTACATCTCTCTCCTCTCCTTCTGAGATTCCTATAACTCTTATATTTCCTTTCCTCATGGAGTCAGATAGTTCCTGAAGTCTTTCTTCGGTCTTTTTCCTTCGTACTTCTCTTTCCTTTTCTGTTTTGGTTCTTTTTATTTCTGTGTCTTCGAGAGTACTTATTCGTTCTTCCATTTCATCTATTCTGCTTTCATTACTTTTCCCAGAAATCTTTATCACCTCCATTAATTCTTTGATCCTGCATTTCTTTTACTTCCTTCTTTAGTGACTTAATTTCATTCTTCTGATCATTGATTATTTTTCCTTTATCATTGTTTTCCTTTATGACTTCTGTCAGTTTTTTAATCATGGCAATTTTAAATTATCTTTCTGGAAGGCTCAGAAGTTCTTCCAAGTTACTGTCATTGCAATCTGGTGGGTGCAATCTGTCATTGCAATCTGGTCATTGCAATCTGGTTTTCTTTTTGTGGTATGTCTTTTTCCTGAGGAGTTGCTTGGTAGTTGTATGTAGTTTTTCTTTTCCCTACTGCTTGTTTTCTAATTTGCCGTATGTGTCGGGACACTGTGTTGGTGGTACTGGCCAGCATCTTTTTGGTGTGCTCTTTGTGGGGTTCAGAAACTGGTGGTCTAAACGAGTCAAATACTGTTATGCCAGAAATCTAATGAGACAGTGCTACTTTGAGTATGTTAATTGTCGCTGTCACAGAATATTTCCTTCTTCTGTGTTTAATTACAAAGGTGTGTCTTGAAGTCCCACAAACTTCCCTGGAGGTGGGGCAACTGGATTGGACTCAGTTCCAAATCACTGGATCCCCTTCTGGGCTCCAACTTCCTGCCAGTCTGGACCAGGCTTGTGCGGGCCTTCAGCTCACCTCTGACTGCACAGGGAACCTTATCCCTCTGGCTCCTCCAGGAGCCTTTTGCCAGTTTCAAGCAGTCTTTATTGAAGAAAGGTCCCTGTTCTAAAGTGGCGTTGCGGAGACACACTCCCCAACACACCCGGTCTGCCCAGGTCTTGGGTGCCCACTCCCCCTCTGGGCTGGGACTGCTGGCCAGAAGGGGCTTGGCACTGGTGAAATTCCCAGCTCACCTCTGGCTCCTCCAGGAGCCTTTTGCCGGTTTCAAGCAGTCTTTCCTGAAGAAAGGTCCCTGTTCTAAAATGGCGATGCGGGGATGCACTCCCCAGCATGCCTGGTCTGCCTCGGCCCGCTCTCCCTCTTGGGCTAGGACCACTGGCCAGAAGGGGCCTGGTGCCGGCAAACTTCCCAACTCACCTCTGGCTCCTCCGGGAGCCTTCTGCCAGTTTCAAGCAATCTTTACTGAAGAAAGGTCCCTGTTCTAAAATGTGTTGTTATTGTTTTTAATTCTGTTTCAGGGTTTCTTCGAGGCTATTCTTGTCTCATATTTGCTAGATTCGCCATTGGCATATGGTTTCAAATACTTTCTTGGGTTCATATCTGTACATATTTACCTAGTATAAATGCCCTTAGATTAGTGATAGGGGCTAGTCATTTAAGTTCAGTCAAAATTCAGATGTCATAAAACTCACCACACTGGTCACACTTTTGCTTTTTTCCTTAGCAATACTGCAAGATCCCATGTAACCGTTGGTAACCAGTGGCTGAGGCTAGAAGACTGTTACAGGTGGTGCCCCCTGGAAGGGTTGCTGGTAAAGATAGATAGCCCCAAGGAAATGCTGAAAGTAGGGTCGAGTTACATAATAATAATAAGTTACATAATAAGTAGTATAAGTGACTGCAGAAGGGGGCTCAAGAGGAGTCTTGGTGGGGCAGGCTTGGTAACTTTAGCATTTGGGATTAGTGGATTTGGGCCCCCACGTGCCGATCTTCCAGAAGGCTGTTGCAGCCTGGATGAGAAGACAGGAGACCCGGATCTAGGGGTCATGCTGAGATGTGTGAGTGTGGCTGCTTGTCGGGTGGTTCGGCTTGTCTGATGTTGTGCTGGGGCATCCCAGAAGCTCATGGAGCATCTCCTATTGTGTTTTCTGCAGTCTTTGTGAGTTGGAACCTGGCCTATAGTTTGGCTACTGCGTTATTGCAGTGGCAGGAAGACACCACCTTAGACACATGGCCTATTGTTTGGGAGAGGAGCTCTGCATCCTCAGCGGTGGGAAGACTCCATTTTAGCTATTTCTGTACAGGACTGAGTAACACTGGATGCGTCTTTGGTTAAGGGCAAAGGCCATTTTTGATCATAGTAACTCTTTGCTTTTCCCTAGTTTGTTAAAAAAAATCCCTTTGTTGTTGTTCCCTGCCTGAGCCTGAATAGTCTTGCAATTGTGGATGCAGGTGAAGAACTCAGACAGTGACCAGTAAACTATCTGAGCAGTGTCCTTGGCTGTTTTTGTGCTCCATGCTGCCCTATATCACCATGAGGTCAGATTTGATGGTTTGTTTTGATGTTGTTGGTTACACATTTTGGATACACTGCCATATCCTCCAGTGTTTAGCAAAGTGCCCAGTACAGAATAAGAACTCATTGAATTCTTATTATTACTGATATTGGTGGTAGTGATTTTCAAATAACACTTAACAGTGATGAAGTTTATTGAAACTGTGGAACCAAGCTTAGCCAAGGCTTCACCATTTTGTATATCTGCCATCTTGATATTTTAGTTCTTGCAAAACTGCATTCCGGAGATAGTTTCAACAGTCACAGCCCTCACCCTACTTGTTGACGTAAAGTCAAACCATCCCCAGCCACCAATGAGGGCAGTCTTATCCATAAATGATGCTGCATCTCTACCTGTCCAATCAGCTTAAGACTATAACCACACACGCCAAAATGCACTGTAGTAGCCAATGGGTGACAACCAGCATGATTTGATTTTTGAACTGGTCTGTAACCTTATAAAAAAAACCCTGCTTCCCTTGTTTGGGGCTCTCTATCTCTGCCACTGCGTCGGTGCGTGTCATGAGCCCGGACTCAAGCCCATAATAAACTCCTGTGTGTTCTTGCATCGGCTGTCCATGTGTCCTTGGGGACTGCACTTGTCGATGCTGGGCACAACAGAAACATGTATACATAATGCAATTAAGAATATTCATGGATTAGTAAAAAAAAAAATCTTTAGTACATGACCGAGCTGAAAAAAATTAAAAGAATTTATAAGGAGAGGAGATTTCTCCTCAAATTCATGCCTATCTTTTAAATCTCAGAATCTGAATTCTAATGTGTCATATGTGAGGGATGGATACAAGACAAACTCTGGAGTGAAAACAAGACTAACTGTTAAATAAGTGGTCTCTGCAGTAAAACCAGTTCTTCAAAAGGAGACATGATGAGCAAAGCAAGAAAATTCAATAGATGAATAATAAAAATTCTTGGAGGCATAGTTAGAAAGACTGAGTGAGGGCTTCCCTGGTGGCGCAGGCAGTTGAGCGCAGCGCTGTGAAGCTATCCACAGCCTCAGCAGTGTCAGTTCGATCCCCGCCAGCCTCAGAGCAACCCACATGGCAAGAAGACCTTTCCTGTCTCACCCGCTGCTCCCCTCAGCAGTGTATTTTGTCAGTCTGCCTATTCTGTTCCCCGCTCTGTCTCTGGTGAATCCTCTTGCCCTCCCGCGTATCTGGCCTGTACTCCAGTTATCATTTAAAAAAAAAAAGACTGAGTGAGCAGCAACTTTCTTTAAAAAATCCTGAACATATTTCCAAAATTGATGAAAGATAGCGCTCCACAGATTCCAGGAACCCAACAAATCTTAAATAAAACTATGTAAGAAGAAGAAAAAAATATAGATCTTATCTCATGAAAATGTAGTTAAAAAAAAGACAAAGAGATTTGTTTAAACAGAATTGTTAAGCAGATCTACCATATGACCAGCAGTTCCACCTCTAGGAATCTATGCAAAGAATCCAATAACAGTTTTTCCTAGGTATCTACCCAAAGAATGCAATAAAATAACCCAGACAGATATACACTCCTGTAGTCCTTGCAGCACTATTAAAATAAGCAAGTTTTGGAAACAAAGTTCCCAACAACAGAACAGTGTATTAAGAAGATGTGGAATAGGTACATGGTGGAATATTACTGAACTATTAGAAAAGATGAACTCTTCCACTCTTGCCATTTGTGACAACATTGATGGAGCTGTTCAGTTAAATAAATCAAATGGAGAAAGGCAAATACTGCATCATTTCATTCATATGTGGAACATAGAAAAACAAAGCAAAGAAATGGACAAAACTAGAACAAAACAAACCCTAGAAATATGACAGCAGAATTGAGGATACTAAAGGAGAAGGCAGGGTAGGAGTGGGAACAAAATGTCAGGACATATCCAAATCCTTTCCTAGATAGAATATCCAAGCCTGGTGTCTTTGCTTCCTTGTTTCTAAGCTTCTCTGGAAACAAGCTATCTTTTTATCTGGTCATTACTTCAAGGCTGTGTCTTTGTAGGACTTTGGGGTTCGAGGGCTTTTCACTGCTATTTCCTATTTTGGGACTTGGGAGCAGTGAACTCTGCAAGCATTCTGAGACCTCAAATATCTATGCCCTTTTATTATTGACAAGTCTTGCCTGAGCTGCTTTCTTCTAAGATATTCTTGCATGTATCCAGTAAAAATCAACACAAACTTCTGTTTTTTCCAACTTTCTACCTGAAGTCAAAGGTTCAAAGACAATGGGCTTTCTGAGTTATAAAAGATGTCACTTTTTAAGCTACCTTGGAACTTCATAGAAAAGGCCTCCATTTTGATAGTGTCCAAAATGTGCTGTCACTGAGCCATTAAGCCAAAAGGTTAGGTCCTACTGTGATCTGGATCCATTGCTGCCTTAGTATCTTTTCCATGATTCTGCTAATTCCTCCTCCTACAGCCACAATGGCCACCTTGAGCTTTTCAAAACTCCAACCATGCTCCTAATTTAGAGCCTCTGCACTGGCTGTGCTCTCTCTGGATTCACAAAACTCTTTTCCCAGATAATCTTGTGCTTGCAGGTCTTTACTCAAAACTCAACTTTTTTTTTTTTTTTACATAATCACATAGTCTTCCTTAGTCATTCTGCTGTCATTCCATTAAATCACCCTTTTATTCACAGTTGACACGTGTGACCCTCACACTAATTTCTGTGTACATTCGTTCTATGTTCTTCCCCCATTGATTTTGCAGAGTTTTTTGATTACTAATACAAAATGTGTCACAGTCTCATTTTATGTCTTTTTTATCCTTTCTGATCCTGGTCTTTTTGAGGGCGTAAATAGAGACTCAAATCTGGGTGCTGTGGGTACTCATTGCTACTGAGCTGCATAGTTTTTAGCCTATCAATTGATTTTTATGTTATGAAACATTTATAATTAGACTTAAATTTTTGAATAACAACATGTTCTCATGATTCAAAAGTTAACACTGTACAGAAATATATACAGAATGTTTTACTTTTATTTTTACTCTCTGTATCCTATGCCCCTGCCCTCTATAGGTAAATTTTGTGTGTATATATGTGTGTGTGTGTGTAAATATATATATATATATATATAAAATTTTCTTACATTGTTCTTCATTTTTGTACAATGTTTGATTTTCTCCCCTCAGATGTAATCCCATAACTCTCCCATCACTGCCTCACCCATGAACCATGACCAGTCCCTTGTGCTCTTCTCTCTCCTATTTTGACCCCCCTCACTCTCTCCCATTGAATGCCTCAAATCTAAATACCATTGATTTATTTGTTCATGGCATATTTATCCCTCTCCACTTTATTCCTTAGCCATTTCCTTAGACATGAGCAGTTTTTAATTTCTTGTTTATCCTTCCATTGATTGATTTTGCAAGCACTTGTATGTGTAAACATTTTCCCTTTCTTACACAAGATGTGGCATAAAATAGACACTCCTCTGCACATTATATATTGGATTTCAAATATGTAGAGGCAATTTCTACAGATCTGTGCATAGAGAGCTTTCTTCCTTTATATGTGGAATGACAAAACAACAGGTCAGATAAAGCCAAGCCAATAACAAACCCTAGACACCTGATTGTAGAATTCAGCTATAGAGGGGGAGGGCAAAGGGAGAGACAAGAACAGAGTGGGGAGGAAGTTCAGTGAACTATGGTGGAGCACTGTAGGTGCTTTGGTGGTGGGTGTGATATGGTAACAACTCCTGGAGAGGGAGATCCCATACCTCTAAAAAACATTGAAGTTGTAAATCAGTGTTACCTCAAAAATGACAACAACAAAAGAGAAAGAAAAACTTCATATTATTGTATTGAGTTGCTACATCATAGTATATTCACCTAATTATAGCTGAATGCTTGCGTTTTCTCCAGCTTTGTTGTTACTAACAGTGTTGCAATGAATACCCTTGTGCATATGTAATTTCTTACTTGTGTAGGTATAGCAATAGGATAGATTCTTGGAAATGGAATTTCTAGGTCATAGATATTTCAGAAATTTTGTTAAGAGAGGACCCAGTTATGCTGCATAGAGATAGTGCCATCTTGTTTCCCACAGCAACGTGAAATTTGACCAAGTTGATTTGTAGAAATGGTATCTTGATGTGTAGTTTTTTTTTTAAGATTTATTTTATTTTATTTATACAAGCACTGGGTACAGTCAGAAGCGCAGGAGGGTGAGAGGATTCACCAGAGCCAGAGCGGGGAGCAGAACAGGCAGACTGACGAAGTACACTGCTGAGGGGAGCAGAGGGCGGCAGGAGTGGTCAGCGCGCCATTTGGGACCCTCGCCCTGGCAGCTGGGGATCAAACTGGTGCTGCAGAGGCTGCGGGCAGCTTCACAACCCAGTGCTCAACCACTGGACCACCAGGGAGGCCCTTGATGTGTAGTTTTACTTTAAATATTTCCTAATATGAGTAAGATCAGCATCATTTCATATGTTTAAAGGGCATTTTTTTTCCTCCTGTGAAATCTCTGTTCCTGTATTTTCCTCCTAGTTCTATCAGGATTTTGGGTCTTTTTATCAATTTCCAGTAGATCTTCACATATTAGGAAAATTTTCCTCTGTCAATGATAGTTGTTGTCAGTTTATTCTCTGTATAATATTCTTATGGTGCCTCATCCCACATTCTTGACATGTGTAAGTTTTTAATTGCATGGATTTTGGATTTTACATCCTATTTAGGTAGGCCTACCCTAGTTGAGGATTATAAGGAAATTTACCCATGTTTTCATATAATATTATGTATGGTTTTATTTACTTTTTTCCCATTGTTACTCTTTTTGGAGTAGTTCCTTTAGTATATAGTGAGGTATCAGTCCAATTTATCTTTCTCCAAATCACTATCCAGTTGTAGATAAAAAGTACATCATGTTTGAAAGAGTCAAAAATATACAATGTATAACTCCAAAGTTATGTAAACATGTAATGGCCAACAAATTAAAAATAAATAAATAAAATACAAAGTGCATCAGCAGTCTTTTGATATGAAAAACCTGATATATTATATTCTTACTTCACATTGGAATTTGAGTATTTTTCTAGAATATGTATTGTGTTTCATTGGTATTCCTGGTTATTCTTGCTCAGTACAATACCATTTTAATTCATATTTTATAGTACATTTTAGTTTCTGGTTTAGTTAGTCCCTAATGTTATTCTTTTTCAGGGTTTTCCTGGATACTATTGTTTATTGTTTTTTTTTTCTATATAAACTTTATAATAAGTTCCAGAAAAATTCTTTCAGCACAGACTTGGATCTTGATTCTTGATCCTTTTTATTGTAATATATTTGAACTAAAATGGTGAGACCTAGTATTTACATCTCAGTTCCTAAAGTTCCTAACTGCTTAAAAACAGAGACTTTACTGATTTGAATCCAAAAAGAATCATCATTTAAAACTGTTCTCTATTGAAGGCCCTGAATATTTCTGGTATCTGTATTTCCAGGATTTCCAATTTATAGACTTAAAGAGCTTTCTGGAAGCTCTGCCTGTTGTGGTCGCTCACAGGCGAGGAGTTCACTTTGCAAGCTCACTTTGTCAGTCTTTTCCCCCCAACACTCTCTACATTTCCAACTTGTAAGCTTTTAAAAATAAAACTATATTCTCTTAAAATGATTAAACGTGCTCCAGGGAAGAACCACTGGTTTGGAGGTCTGTATACAATTGTGTAATTTCTGGCTCAAATAGTTTCTAGTTTGCCTGGAATTTTAACAACAGCCCTGAGGTTTTGAACATTGAACAGACAGAGCTCTTCAGCTGAGACCTTGGTGAATGATGTGAATACTCCTGAGGGAGCTGCACCTCTGTGCAGAGTGGAAGAATATATTTGTCTCTCCACAAAAGACTCCATCCTGAAATTTAAATTGCATTTAAAAAAAAATATTTATTTTTATGCAAGAATCGGGGTACAGGCCAGATGCACGGGAGGGTGAGAGGATTCACCAGAGACAAAGTGGGGAGCAGAACCGGCAGACTGAAGAAATACACTGCTGAGGGGAGCAGCAGGCGAGACAGGAGAGGTCTGCTTTGCCATGGGATTCTCGCTGGCTGGCTGGGATCTAACCCGCACTGCAGAGGCTGCGGACAGCTTCGCAGTGTGGCACTCAACCGCCTGCGCCACCAGGGAGGCCCCTTAAATTGCATTTTTTAAGAGAAGTTACCTGATAATATATAAATCACTGCACTAAGGTCCAGAAATAATGCTATCCAAAAGGAGAAAAAGTCCAGTGATACGGAAGGGTAAAGCTCTCGTAGTAAGTGTACTTCACCCACAGTGCACATGTAGAATTTTTGTGATTACTAGCCTCGCTATTAAGTAGGGCACCTTAATAGACATTATGTGTAGTGTGGTTAAATGTTTTATTATTATAATAGTTTTACCTTATACATTTCCTGACATCTGTAGTTCTATGCAGTTATGGTAAATGTTGGTTTTCTTTTGGTAATTTTTGAAGGAGAGAAAAAATACAGAATTTTTAAAAGCCAACCAATGTCTACTATGTTTGTGAAAGTTTCAGTACTTAGGGTGGATCATACTTTTATGCTACTATTATGAATTTGTTTAGTTAGCACCTTTATGGAGCGATTACTCTGTGGCAGGCAATTTATCAGCCACTAGGATACAAATTTGAAGAAAATATAATTCCTAGTATCAGTGAACTAAAAATCAAAGTGTTACAGGTATCCAGGTCTCAAGTGTAAGAAATGATTACAAAACAAAGTGATGAGAACTTTTCAAGCTCTCTTATTTAATAACATTATAACAATAGTCATTATCATAATATTTATGATGACTTTAATCTTACTGTGACCTCAATTTCATGGATGAGGATTGTGATGGACTTGTGAAAGTCAGATATAATTTGGAAGTGTGTCAAAGCATTAGGAAAGTACAGGGCAGTGGAGAGCTTGGAGAATTGGGATGTGTTAGATTAGTGTTTATGAGAAGAGATTTTTGGATAGCGATCTTTTGGGCTCTGTGCTAGGTGGTGTGGTAGAGAGAAGCCAAGCATTTAAGAAATTCATAGAATACTGGCTAATCACACATGGATGGACTTGATGTAGTGGAGTCAAGAGTAAGATATTTCTTTCTTTTTTCCTTGCTTGGATAAGTGATTAATATATTAATAACTAAATAATAAAAACAAATCCAAGGATTTTTAGAATCAACGTACGAATGAGGCAATTGCAACTTGCAGAGTTGAAGAGGCCTTTCAGAGGCTTCTCTGCCTCTATGGGATAAACGGTGTAAGGACACATCTTCTTATTTCACTTTTTCTGATCCAGAGTCATTGTTTGCTTTCCTGCCAGTCATCACCTAGCAGCTTTCTCAGAGTGCCAGAAATCCTATTTCCTTCCCTGCTGTTGGTGACCATGCTGAGACCTTCTCCTCAGTCTAGCAGTTTGGGTGGAAAGGTTGGGAAACAGTCACTGATGGAAATCTTAGCTCCGTGGTGCCCTGCAGCACCTGTTATATCCTAGTCTAGGAGGTAGATGTTGACGCGACTCCTATTGGATTGGGGCCTAAAGCAGGACAGCTTGATGCAGGTATATTCACCCTGTGGAACATCTGTCTCATCTTTAACTCTCCCCAAAGCTGCTTTGATGTCACCATGAGTGAACAGTTTTAAATAGAAATACCAGAATAACTCCTTGGTGCAGAGGATACATAGATTCCAGTGGACATTTAATAAAGATTAGGCACCTGCAACCCAGACTAGCAGACAGTTCATAGGGCTCCATTGTCCCTTTTCTCCTTCTTCCTTGGTATACAGGGAGACTATATTCCCAACCTAGTAGCCATGCAACAGGTTTACACAAATGGAAATCAAGGAAGAAATGTGGGTCCTTTAGTTCAGCTGTTTGTTTCTCTATCACATAGAGCAAAATTATATGGAATTTGTCATTCTCTGGCTTATTTCACTAAACATCATTCCCTCTTGGTTGATCTGTGTTCTTGCACATGGCAGAATTTCATCTTTCTTTTTTTGAGAGTTGAATAGTATTTCATTAACTTTTCCTGAGTCAATTTTTGAGTTGAATTATTTTCTTAATACATAAATAAAGTAAATATTTTCCAATGTTTCTGAACACTACTATACCTGTTCTAGTAATTTAGTGAAAGGTAAGCAGTGAGTTACAGTGTTTTCATCAGAATATAAAAAAATGTAACTGTCCATAAGGAATACCAGTGTTGGGCTGACATGAAGGGGTATTTAGCTAAGGGACCCAGAAGAATTCTCTGGATAAAATAATCTTCAAACTAACACTGTAGGTTGAAAAGAATTAGACTGAATGGTCTCAGTAAATTTTCAGTCAGTTTTATGAAGAGCATTTTAAACCCCCTTTAAGAAGGAATGTTCTTTGAAGTCAATAAAGTTTATCAAAAATACCCTTTCTGAAATTTTTGCATGGAAAAAGTATTTTTAATATGTATATATTAGTGATATTAAATTAAAAGTTATGCTTGCCCTATTCCATTCATTTACACAACCTTTTTATTAAATATCAAGATCTGTGTTAGATCTTGAGGATATAATTATGAATAAGATAATCTCTGTCCTTACAGAACCAACAGTCTACTGAGAGAGAGAGAGATTATGTAATTACATAATCACCTAAATGGAACTACAAGAACAAACTGGGATTAGTATGAAGGAAAAAGGACATTGATGTGTTCTTCTGAGAGGTGATTAGGAAGTGCTTCTTTGAGGGAAATTCATTTACATACCCTCTATATTTTGAAAATTTGTGTTATGCCACTTCCTTTAATGAAAGACCAACAGTAGTACTTATTTTTGCTAACTGAAACAAGCCCAGTGAGGGTTTCTGCTCTTATGACAAAGATCAAAAGAGAAAATAGCAATCAGCATTTGTTTTTCCACTGGGGGTGAGCTGGTAGGTGAATCATCACCTGCATGCTTAAGAATGCAGGACACAACACAAAAACAGACACTGGGCCGCAGGGAATTTCCTAACACAGGGAATGAAGAAAAGGGAGACTAGAGAGAGAAAGAGAAAGAAGAAAGAAAAATTACTGGCTGGCATTGGCCAGATGCCAACTGTTCTAACCCAGATAGTGTTTACTGTGCAGAGACCTGGGGCAAATTCAAGACTGTGCTGGCAAGATGGCAGCTGTGCTTTGAGCAGAGACCAGGGTGCCAGTACCTGAGCCACTCAGGTGGTGAAGAGAGAATTGGTCCACTGAGCAGAAACTGAGTGCTGGAACCAAAGATGCACAGAAAGAGGGATGGCTAAGAGAGAGGAGGTGAGCTGCTGGCTCATGCTCCGTCTTTAAAAGTTCTCATGGTGCTTCACTCTGCTTCACTCCTTCCTCCCAGAAGCCTCTGCTAAGGATGTCAAGGGGTGGTATCCAGAATGTCACCTGTTGGCTCAGGCTTTTCCCCTCCTATGGCAGCACTTACACCAAGCAGGGAGTGTGGCCCCACTAGGCTCCTTTACCAGATACTACTTTACACAGTCTGTGCATTTATCCTATCATTCCTTCTTTTACTATAGCCTAGTGTTATTTAGGTTTTATGTGTTATTTGGTAGTATTTGGAAGGTTATTTTTGGGATCTGGGAACAACGAAGCAGTTTTCCATAAAATTAATTGTTGGCTCTTCACTTAGGCCATTTACACGTAGGAAAGAGTCTTTGGAACATCCTTGGCGGGGTGCGGGAAGGGAAAACTTATGTTTGAATTAAGACCTAACAAACGAACAAGAGTTAATATGAGAAGTGATCTTTAGACTATTAGGGAGGTCTGAGCAGAGGGAAGAAGAGAAAGGCAGTGGAGTGGTGGAATGAGGAGGGGGTGAGGTGTGGTAGACAGAGCCAGAACAGGATGATGTGAAGCCATGTTACTCTATTTAAGATAAGCAGGTTATCACTAACAGGCTTTGTTTTGTTCACAAATGTTCATGCTGATAAAGTTCTGGATGAAAATCGGAAGGAATTAAGAGTGGAAGGTGAGGTGGTTGTTGTAGGTCTGCAGGAAGGAAGGATGGTGTCTAGACAATGGTAGTGTACGCAGATGGAGAAAAACAAATTAAAAGATTGAATTAACAAAGCAAAATTAGTGACACAGAAATAAGATTTTAAAGCGCTCATTTAAAAAATTCTGACTAATTGTGTAAAATCCGTGGAAGAGCACTAGTAGAACTGAAAATGTCTTCCATGATCTTAGTATTCCACCCATTCAATTTGCTCATATTCTTCTCAGTGTTCATACATTGATCCTGCATATTTGTAGCCTAGGTTTTTCCTCAACTTTCTACTTGTCTGTCTTCAATAAAAAAATGATTTCTCCACGTAACATAAAACTACAGTTCTTTAAAATTAATTGAAAACTTTACAGTAGTTTTCTTAGTATAAAGCAGATAGAGTTTAAAGCTCAAAAAGGGGATTCTGGACTTAGTGTGGAAGGATTTTGGAATAATGTATTCCAGATGAAAGCACAGCAGATTGGAAAGCCCTAGTCCCTGAGGAATCTTGCTTCTCAGCTCCTTTTCTCCCAACCCCAGCTCTTGACCGTTCAACTAGAGAATTTCTCCAATTTGCAGAATTCCTGAGGCTTTTCCTGTGTTTCCTCAGAATTCCCAAGTGTGAAAGTACTCTACTATCATTGTGCTCTTTTTTTTTTCCTTACCAAAACTGAAGGTGCACGTCATTTGAACAATCATCTTTTAAAAAATTTACTTCCCAATCTCTGGGTTCTTATCTTATGCCTAATATTGTTGTTTCTATTCCCATTTGTGAACATTTTCCTTTCATTATTGACATTTAAGTAATTTCATTAAGCCTTTCTCAATTTGAAAAAGTATTTGTGTACTATATTTGAAGCCTAAGAGCTAAATCACACATCAAAACAAACTTAAAGGTGATTGGAAAATGGCTTTTAACAAATAGTACAAGAGTACTATTATGAGGTTGGAATAACATAGGTAATAGTACAAGAGTACTATTATGAGGTTGGAGTAATATAGGTTCAACTAACAATAGTACCAGAGAAATAATTATAAGTCACCGAGTTTCAGCTGGGAATTCTGGAGGTGGGCATAGAATCAACAAAATAGTAGTATTAAAGTCAGAACTAGCATGACTTATGCTAGTGTTCTCTCCAACAGATTTTGGTTATTATGATTTCAGTAGATCAAAGTTTTACTGCATGGAGGGCCTCCCCCGTGGCACAGCGCTTGAGCGCTGGGTTGCGAAGCTGCCCGCAGCCTCTGCAGCGCCGGTTCGATCCCCGGCTGCTCCCCGGCCACCGGAGGAGGGTCCCACATGGCGCGCAGACCTCTCCTGCCGCCCGCTGCTCCCCTCAGCAGTGTACTTCGGTCCTTCTGCCTGCTCTGCTCCCCGCTCTGGCTCTGGTGAATTCTCTCACCCTCCCGCGCTTCTGACTGTACCCAGTGCTTGCATAAATAAATAAATAAATCTTTTAAAAAAAAAATATTAAAAAAAAAAAAGTTTTACTGCATGGAAAGTGAAGAGGTGTGTATCTCCTGTACTTCTGAGAAAACAAAAAATTTTATGCTACTGTTTCATTTTATGGATAGCTGAAAATTGATGAAGATGATAGAATAGAAATAGAGAATGTAGGTAATATGTATATATGTGGATAATGATTAAAATTTTTTCAGTGCATTGCAGCTTCAGCCCACTTCTAGTCTATATAAAATTAGAAGACTTGGACTCAGTATTGGCAGTTAGACTTAGAGGTTGAGCTAGAAGTGAGATATGAAGTATTTCATTACAGAATCCCAGCAGCCTTCCCTCCCCAGAAGGGTGAGGTGCGTGTTGGGGAACAGGGTTAGCAGTTGCCCTTGGTTTGCTTCATGGGAAAATGCAGTATTCTTGGCTATTGCTGTGACATTGAAGGAGAAAAGCAAACTAGAAGAGAGCTCTGCAGCCATCATCTTTCTTGTCTCTAGTGGGATCAGAAGCAAGCTAACGCAGGCTCTTTGTTGGATGAAGAAAAACATTTCCATGGCAACTACTTTGAATTGTCCAAAATTTCCATTGTGATTTAGTTGTTTGTTATTCAGAAAGCATTTTACCACAAACCATATTACAATTTAGCATATATAATTATAGTTCCACTTTTCTTTTTTAGGCTCTTGGCTTCAGCCAGCCACCCATGTAACATTCTTTTCATGGCAGAGCATCCTGATTTGGAAAAAGAGGAATATCTAGCCATTCCTGGCAGATTAGTTCCAAGCAAAGGGAGCGATGACAGTAGAAAAGGTGAGGAGATGGTGTTCTAGAGGCCACATAGGTGTCCCTCCCTCCTGCTGCCTAATTCTCACAAGCATTAGTCCTAAACCTGATAGTTATGAGTCAGTAAAGAATCCCATTGATCCAATAAGGAGAGGGATGTCCAGATGGGGTAAACACCGCTAGACACCAGTAATTTGTTGATTTTCAGTTAAAGAAAATAATTTTCTCAAGAAGATTTTCCCCATATTTATGTAAAAGTAAACAAACTAAGTAATTCTTAGTGCAGATGCTGTATAAAGAGGAACGTTGTGGGACTAAGAGTCAGTCTACATGGCCTCCCCGGTGGCGCAGTGGTTGAGCGCTGGGTTGCGAAGCTGTCCGCAGCCTCTGCAGTACCGGTTCGATCCCCGGCTGCTCCCCGGCTACCGGAGGAGGGTCCCACATGGCGCGCAGCCTTTCCTGCCGCCCGCTGCTCCCCTCAGCAGTGTGCTTCTGTCCTTCTGCCTGCTCTGCTCCCCGCTCTGGCTCTGGTGAATTCTCTCACCCTCCCGCGCTTCTGACTGTACCCAGTGCTTGTATAAATAAATAAATAAATAAAAATTTTAAAAATTAAAAAAAAAGAGTCAGTCTACAAAGTGGACTCTTTTCCTATAGTTTGTTTTCAGAGGCAGAGAAGATGGGGATATGGAGTACTAATTCTCTCTGAGATTTGGGAAGAATAGGAACCTCTGACTAAGCAACAGTGTGCAGTAGACACTCTAAAAATTAAAATTGGGTACACGTACAAGTGTATTGGTTGGGTATAAATTGAAAAACCCAATATGCCAACACCTTGCTTAAACTGACCTTCTCGATGGGCCATGCTGTCACTGTAAGAATGTGGATGGCTTTCTATATAGAACAGATAACATTTGGGATAGGCTTTGTTCTAAAGCTGTCTTCCAGATGTCTAATTTCTAAGGCTGCACTAACTTGTTTTCAGGGATAAAATATATTAAAGTGACTAATTTATATTCTTATATTTTTGAAGTAAAACATCTATAAAATTTTAGTCCTACTCCAATCTTAAAAATATAAAACAATTGACAACAAAAAAAGCGTAAATAGTTTTTACATATCAACATTAATGTATATAACTAATAAGATGATCTTTTGTTGATGATAATATTCTCTTATCCATAGGGTGTATACTACGATGAATAGATTTGAGTCATTAGCTTTTATTAAATCTCTCATATTCATATTTTCTTCCATACCAAAACAGACTCTTTTAATACATATTCCATGTCTAATTTACTTTTAAAACTTGTAAACTTTAAATATAGTAAATTATCAAATATTAGTAGAAGAGATATATTTATTCTTACACTGATGTCTGTTCCCTTTATGTGTTTGTTTTATGGTAAACAATATATTCTGTAGACCTTACAAAAACGTGGAGGTAATGACAAAGCAGAAAATTCTTTTTTTTTTTTTTAAAGATTTATTTATTTATTTATACAAGCACTGGGTACAGTCAGAAGTGCGGGAGGGTGAGAGAATTCACCAGAGCCAGAGCGGGGAGCAGAGCAGGCAGAAGGACTGAAGAACACTGCTGAGGGGAGCAGCGGGCGGCAGGAGAGGTCTGCGCGCCATGCGGGACCCTCCTCCGGTGGTCGGCGAGCAGCCAGGGATCGAACCGGCGCTGCAGAGGCTGCGGGCAGCTTTGCAACCCAGCGCTCAACCGCTGCGCCACCAGGGAGGCCCCAAAGCAGAAAATTCTTGAAATTTTCCTCACTGGGACTCCCTGGTGGCACAAGGGGTTAAGTCTAAGCCCTATGAAGCTATTGGCTGCCACTTCAGCATGATTTTGATCCCCAGTCAGGGAGCTAACCCACATGGTGCAGCAGACCTCTCCTGTCTTGCCCACTCAGTAGTGTATTTCAATGGATCTACCTGTACTGCTCCCCACTCTGTCTCTGTGAATCCTCTCACCTCACCCTCCCCCACAACTCTGGCTTACACCCCAGCTCTTTTATGCATAAATAAATAAAATAAATATTAAGAAAAAAGAAATTTTCCTCACCCATTTTCTCCTTAAGTATCTCCTTGTGTATTCAGTTAGACTTCATAGACTTTTTTCTTTCAATCAAGAATTTATATTTGCTCCAAATTCTTTCCCATTTGACAAATCAGTTTAATTTGATAAATAATTATAAACTCTTACAAATCAGCTTTTAACTTTATATATTACAAAAACATATTAAAATCCATTCACATTTTGGTTGGCAGTGTATTTTCTTGATCTCTATCCTAATGAAAACATAACCAGTCAAATGTGTGATTTACTTTCATAATTTTGCCCCAACTCCAGCTGTTCTTCATTAGTATATGTATTTTCCAGATCCTAGGATAAATTTCCAGATAGTAATAATTAAACAATAAATTGGTTCTTTCTTCTTTGATGTTATAAAAACTGGTTTCCAGACTTTGTTGCAAAGCTGGTGATCTTTCATCAAGTTCCGTTTGCAAATGTGACTTTTTGAAAATGGGAATTTATTTTGCCATGAAATCAATACCAATTCGTAGGTGTTGTCCTTATTCCAGATAATCAAGTTATAATGAACAGCAGTATAAAAAGTAATAACATGACATGATGGGGACTGGCACCCTTTCTAAAATTTTGCCCAGGGGCCCTCCCTGGTGGCGCAAGGGGTTGGGACGCAACCTATGGGGCTGTCTGCAGCCTCTGCAGCGCGAGTTCGATCCCCCGGCTGGCCAGGGAGCTACCCACATGGCACAGCAGACCTCTTCTGTCTCGCCCGCTGCATCCCTTAGCAGTGTGTTTCAGTCGGTCTGCCTGTTCTGCTCCCCTCTCTGTCTCTGGTGAGTCCTCTCACCCCCCAATCTTTAAAAAAAAATAAACTTTTGCCCAGTCACATTCTGGACAAAAAGGAAGATGAATTTTGTCTTTATCTTAAAACCTTACTCCCTATCAAAAGTCAAATAATCCTTTAAGGGTGGTGCTTGAAATTCTTAGGTATTTTCATTTTGGTGTAATAAAGTAATATGTTTCCAAACATCTATTGAAAGAAGAGACCACAAAGACTGAATGACTAAAAAAGGTAAGACATAGCATGGAAAGCTGAAAAAGGACTTAGTGAGAGACATGTGTGACCAAGGACAAATGTCAAAGACAGTATCATTTATAGTTATCAACATCTAACCACCATGCTTATTCTAGTGACCACTCTCTACAATAAGTTAACAAGTTTGGTGACTGTCTTTTCGGGGAGTAACAATGAAGATGCTTTTTAGTTAAAATCCTGGAGGTCCATGAGTAGAAACCAAGAAGAATAAATGAAGGGCAGTGTTGAGAGCTGAGTCTTGGTGTGTATTAATTGTCTAGCAAGTAAAATGGTTCTTAGAACAACTGTCGAGTAATGGAAAGGGCTATGATGAATATAATTCTGTTGGGATGAAACACAGGTATTGCAGGAAAAAATGCCAATATTTTTTTCCATACAGGGATTAATTACATGGTCAACAGCAGGAATTTACAAGGAGGCGTATTAAATAAAATAACAGGCAAGCTTGAACTGCATTCCCACAAAAGCCATAAAATGGGAATACCAAGAGAACTGGCAAATGTAATCTTTCACCTATTTTTTTAGGCACAGCTGTCCATACACAGGTTAGGGAGATGGAAATTTATAAGTAGCAAACTCTGTGCCACATTGGAAAGTTTCAAGATGAACAATTTTGAACAGCTATTTAAAAAGAACAACTGCCTTAGATTAGGATTGTCTCAAATACTCTGGAATTTGGGTGGCGACAATATATATATTGTTACTATGGCCATTTCCATTCCTGAAGGAAATTATATTTATTCATTCAGTCTTTGGCTACATACTTGTAACAGCTATCTTAAAAGATTTGGTGAATCAGTTAGTTCTTCTGGCACTTGGCAAGGTTCTTTTCAAAAATGCAATATGGAATCTCCCACAGCAGAGGTCAAAACATTTACAATAACTTCAGCTGCATAACCTGATTTAGCAACCTCCATAAAACTTCCAGTGGCTCCTCACTGTACTTACAATTAAATCCAAACTCTTCACTATTGCCTACAAATCTTTGCATGCTCTCCCCCTGCCTTTCTCCAACCTCATTTCCTAACCTGCTGTCCTCTCGCTACAGGGAGACACACTGGCCTCCTGCCAGTTCTTCAAAAGGCTCTTTTCTGACTCATGGAATGTGGTCGCCTCTCCTTGGAATGCTGTTCCCCCTGCCATTGGTATGTCTGTCTCTTTTTTATCCTTTGGGTCTTGACTTGCTGCCCTCTTCAGAGAGCTCTTCTCTGTCAGTCTTCCCAATTAGGACTCCTAATTTTATCAGAGTTCCGTCTTGGTTACCTTCAGAGAAGATACCACACTTTATAACTATTTGTTTATTTCTAGAATATCTCCCAATCTGGACTGAAACACAATGAAGGTGAAAGAGGGCACATGCCTCATAGACTAATACAAAGTCCCAGCATTCTACACTGCTTTTTATAAATGAGCCCTAAGATCTGTGTTGTGAAATATGATGAGCATAAAAAAGTTCCCTAGAATTGATATCAGTGTGCATTGCACAGGGGAATATCATTACTTTCAATGAAAATGTTTCTGAAGCCAGTCATATAAGTGTGATGTGTATGTGTTTGTGCCAGATCATGATGTAAAATACAGATCTCAGAGGAGAAAGTAAAAGCCACAACAAGAAAATGCTCAGTAAATATTTGTTGAATTAATGAAAAATTTTTAACGGAAAATCCCGTTTCAAGTCTTCTGTAATTAAGACTGTTGAGTGTAGGATGATGCTGATGTACTTCTGCAAAAGTACTGAAAAGTGTCCTTTTCTCAAGAAAAGTTTGGGCTGGTTGTCATCTGAAATTGCTTAAAGTATCTTCATTTTTTCGCCTTAATATGTTTTTTCCCATTTTCAGTATAGAAGTTGCTGCGCATGTAATGATGTAATGTTTAAAGACACATTGATTATGTATATGATAATATGCTTAAGATCTTTTTGGGCCCACTCCCCCCACCCTCCCGGTGGCGCAGCGGTTGAGCGCTGGGCTGTGAAGCTTTCTGCAGTGCCGGTTCGATCCCTGGCCGCCAGTGAGGGTCCCACATGGCGCAACAGACCTCTCCTGTCTTGCCTGCTGCTCCCCTCAGCAGTGTATTTCAGCAGATCTGCCTGAATTCACCACTCCCTCTCTGGTGAATCCTCTCACCCTACCCCCCCAAACCTCTGGCCTACACCCCAGTTCTTGTATGCATAAATAAATTAGTCTTTAAAAAAAAAAAGATCCTGGGCCTCCTCGGTGGCGCAGTGGTTGAGCACTGGGTTGCGAAGCTGCCCGCGGCCTCTGCAGCACCAGTTTGATCCCCAGCTGCTCCCCGGCCACCGGGGGAGGGTCCCACATAGCGCACAGACCTCTCCTGCCACCCGCTGCTCCCCTCAGCAGTGTACTTCGGTCCTTCTGCCTGCTCTGCTCCCCGCTCTGGCTCTGGTGAATTCTCTTACCTTTCCGCGCTTCTGACTGTACCCAATGCTTGTATAAATAAATAAATAAATCTTAAAAAAAAAAGATCCTTTTGCAAAAGGAGATTTTGATGGAAAGAAAGATTGAGAGCAGAGCAGGAGGCCTGCTGGGGAAATATCAATGTTTGGAATGGGAATATATAGTCAGCAGGTTTGAAGAATGTAGAAAGTACATGTTGAGTTAGCGCACTGCAAATATTTGTCTACTTCACAATTTGCAAAAGCGGGGACTTAATGCTTCATGTGGTCAACCAGCAAAGTATAGCGGTGGAAAGGAAACCATAGTGTGTGTTTTTGTTAGTTATATGAATCGACCTGCCTTGGTCTCATTGAGCTGTGTATGGTTAGGTCGCTTGATTCAAGTTCCCTTATAGAAAAGGTGCTCCATAGTGATATCAAAACATACTTGAAATCTTCAGTTTAGCATCCACTTTTGAAATAAAGGAGAATGGAAACCAATTCGCTTCTGTTCACTTGTGTAACTCACTTGGAGACTTAAAAATTCTTCCTACCCAACATGGTTAATTTAAAATTTTTTTTCTAAAATTTCCTACAGATTAGGGAATAAACAAAGTAACAAGGAAATAATTAAAATAAAAGCATTGTTGCCGAATCAGGAGCTCAATATAATTCCATTTTCCTTTGGAGTTGGCATACTGGGGGGAAATGTCTTTATTCACATTCCACCCAAGCGACCATCATCCACACCCACTTTCTTTTTAAAGGAAAACATTTACTTTTGTGACTTGGCCATAATGAAATACAAAGGACCTCTTTGTGTGTGAAAATGAAACTGGGTGTGAGCCTTTTAAGAAAAAATTAAAGAAGGATGTGTATGTGGGGGGTGAAATTCCCAAGTCTTGCTCAGCTGTTACTGCCTACCTCCTACTTAGAAACCAGGCAGCCCTGCACAGCAAGGCCCAGATGTTGTGTATCAGGGAGCAAAACAGCACCTCCAATGGCTCACAGCTGAGAGGCTCAAACAGCGCCAGGCTAGGACTGTTCATAGCGCTACATTACAGTGCCTGGTAGGTACAGAGCAGATCTCTGCCAGACAGCATCTAACTGATTCTTTCTACAAGAATGACCTGTCTCTTCTTGGAATTTTTACATCTGATTTAGAGTCTCAAGCAGAACAAGAGTTCGAAGTTAAGAGGAAGACATAGTTGACAGAGACTTTTTATGTGATCTGGGAGAAGTGTGGGTGGGATTGATGTCATTTGTGAATTTCATACTTTGGGAGGACAAAACAAACATTGCAAACATATAAGAGGAAACAGGACCTTTAAGCTCCTGGAATTGGCCAGGAGAGTCCAGGACACTTGGGTCTCTAGCAATTCCATCCACCCCACCCCTCACCTTTCTTCTCTCCACCCCTTCCAACACTCTTCTCGTCTTAGCTTTCTTTCTGTCATCCTTAGTGTAAGGGGCAGGAATGGGCCACAGTGCAGGTTTTCTAATCAAGCAGACCGGGGTAAAGGAGGAGGGAGTCCTGGAGCCCTCAGTGGCTTTTTTTTTTTTTAATAGTTTTTTTTTTTTAAATAGAGGCATGTTTTATTTGTTTGTTTTTTTGTTTGTTTTGTTTATACATGCACTGGGTACAGTCAGAAGCGCGGGAGGGTGAGAGAATTCACCAGGGCCAGAGCGGGGAGCAGAGCAGGCAGAACGACCGAAGTACACTGCTGAGGGGAGCAGCGGGCGGCAGGAGAGGTCTGCGTGCTATGTGGGACCCTCATCCGGTGGCTAGGGAGCAGCCGGGGATCGAACCGGTGCTGCAGAGGCCGCGGGCAGCTTCGCAACCCAGTGCTCAACTGCTGCGCCTCCGGGGAGGCCCCCTCAGTGGCTTTTACAGGCTTTTATTGGGATTTACGAGGCACACGGCAGGCCGGGGTGCTGGGGGCCGGGAGGCTGACAGGCAAACCCATACAAACCGATATTGTGCCAGAGAAATCCATCAAATAACCTTTAAGTTCAGTGGGCTTTTTTCAGAATCATACAGCTTGTCCCCTCTGAAGCATTTGATATACTTATTTCACTTTGCTTTTGTTTTTTAAAGATTTGTTTATTTATGCATGCAAGAACTGGGGTACAGGCCAGAGGTGCGGTGGGTGAGAGGAGTCACCAGAGTCAGAGTGGGGAACAGAACAGGCAGATTGACTGAAATACACTGCTGAGGGGAGCAGCAGGTGAGTCAGGAGAGGTGTGCTGCACCATGTGGGTAGCTCCTTGGCCGGCCGGGGATCAAACTCTTGTGCTGTAGTGGCTGGGGAGAGCTTCATAGGTTGCGTCTTAACCCCTTGAGCCACCAGGGAGGCCCCCACTCTGCTTTTTGAAAATCAATCCTCTATTATCCTTTTCATGTCTTCTTTTTCTTCTTGTTTTTTTTTTTTTTTTACTGTAATCAGTTTACCTCCTCTCTCTTTAACTTCTGCTTGTCTATATATTTTTTATCTTTTTTTTCCTAACTTTCACCCTGCAGGATCTCTTGTGACTACCAGATTAATCTTTGATTATACTTCTTATTTTCCCCTTTGCTTCCCTTGTTGAGCCTCCATTCTCACTACTATCAGCCATAATAATGCTTTGAAAACATTTAATCATATGATGTCACCTCTACACTCAAAACTTCCTATCTCAGGCATTCAAAACCAAATTCCTTACAATTCCTGAGAGATCTTGTGCAATTTGGCCTGGACTAGGCCCCTGAACTAAGGCCCACATCTGCCTGTGTTGTTTCCTCTTCCTACAATGTTATCTAGATACCCTGCTATTCTGGTCACATTTAAAACAGATCCCTATCACTTCCTATCCAAATTTTGTGCTTTATTTTCTCCAAAGGATTTATTATTACCTAACATAAAATTATTTTTCTTGTTTATTTTGTTTACTTTTTCCTCCCTCAACCAGAATGTAAGCTCCAATCAGGGATTTTTGGATGCTTTGTTGGTGATCATGTCCCTAGCACCTATTACAGTGCCCAGCATATAGAAGACACACAAGAAGTATTTGTTGAATAAATGTTCAAATATCTCTAATAGAAAAATCCAACAATATGTATGTGTGAGTCCATTTCCTGGCTTTCCAGTCTGCCACATTGATCTATCCATATCCTTATGCCAATACCACACTGTCCTGTATTATATCTATATGGTAAGACTTGAAATCACACATTTTAAACCCTTCCATTTTGTTCTATTTCAAGATTGTTTTCACTTTCCAGTGTTTTTTCCTTCCCATATAAACTTTATAATCAGCTTACCCATTTCTTTTAGAAGTCATCTAGGGTTTTGACTGACAGTGCACTGATATGGACAGATCTATATCAGTTATAAAAATCCCATTGTATGCCCACTGAAGTGGCTGAAGTTTAAGACTGACAATACTAAGTGTGGTAAAAACGTTGGGCAACTGGAACTCTTATACTTCGCCTGTAGTATGCAGAATTATACAGCACATTTGAAACAGGTGTGACTTAGGAAGTTATACTTACCAAATAGCCCATCAATTCCGCTCCTAGATATTTACCCAGAAGAAATGAAGACATGCTTCATATATATAGCTTAAAATTGTTTATGGAAATATTATGCATAATTGCCTCAAACTTGGAAACAACCTAGATGTTTATCAAAAGGTGAATGGATAAACAAATTAAATAATATTATGTAATTTGGAAAAATGAGTGAGAAATGAGTGATTAAAAAGGAGAATGTTAATATGCTCAGTAATATAATCAGTATGCTAAATGAAAGGAACTAGACACAGGAGCCCACATATTCTATAAGTCAATTCACATGACATGTCTACTGAACACAAATGTCACACAAGATAGATTAGTGTTTGCTTGGAGCAGAGGATGGAAATGAGATGGACATTAAATGATGATGAGGGATCATATAGGGGTGATGAAAATATTCTACAACAGATTTATGAGGAGGTTTCATGGCTCAGTAAATTTTATTTAAAAGCATTGGACTGTGTACTTGAAATGAGTGACTCTTATGATATGTAAAAAATGCCACAATAAAGTTATAAGAAGATATTATGCTAAATTAATAACAAACACAATATAACTATATACAACATGATTCAATTTATATGAAATTCTAGAAACTGAAGAATGGTTATAGAAGGCATGTCACTGATACCCAAGGCTAGGGTTTAGGGAATAAGGCAAAAGGGCAAAAAGAAATGTTTTAGGGTGAGGGATCTATTTTACATATTGATTTGGGTAACAGTTACATTCCTGTATACAATTACTGAATTACTAAGCAATGAATTCAAATCTGTGAATTTTTTTGAATCTAAATTCCGTCTCAGCAAAGCTGGAAAATAGCCTTAAAATACATGTATGATGGATGGTTAATTCTACAATGTTTTTTTTTTTTTTACTTATTCTTAGCCAACACATTTTATGACATTTAAAAGTTCCCAGGTTCTAAAGCTCTTAGTGATTACTTAAGATATAGTTGATCAATATGACCCTACGTGTTCAGATAAGGTGACAGAGTAAGGAAATTTTCTGGAGACTATCACTTTTTTTTTTAAGATTTTTTTTTTAATTTATTTATACAAGAGCTGGGGTACAGGCCAGAGGCATGGGAAGGTGAAAGGATTCACCAAAGGCAGAGCAGGGAGCAGAACAGGCAGATGGACCAAAGACAGCTGAGGGAAGCAGCAGGTGAGACAGGAGAGGTTTGCCCCACCATGTGGGTATCTCCCTGGTCGTCCAGGAATCAAACCTGCGTTGCAGAGGCTGCAGACAGCTTCACAGTGCTGCACTCAACCTGCTGTGACACTGGGGAGGCCAAACTATCACTTTTTAAAGTTAAGCTTTCATGAGATTCTCAGAAGAAAACCAGAAAACCTACAAACCTTTCTTAAGCAAATGGTAAGATACTCCAAAATTTAATACATGTTTCTACATATCCCCATCTCTAATGATGAAAAAAATACTACACCAGAGCAATCAAATCTAATTTGAACCCACAAGGATCCCTATTGTCCATTTGCAGGAAACTAGAAAGAAAAATTATATTAATACAATTGAGGACTATTCAGCAACAAAGAGTAATAAACTGCTGATAAATAGTTGCAATAATATTTGCTCTCAAGAACATTTTGAGGAAAAGGCATCAAATATAAAAGTATACACACAATGTGATTTCATTTATGTCAAGTTCCAGAAAATGCAAAAATGAATTTATGGGAATAGAAATCAGAAGCGTAGCTGCTTCTGACAAGGTCTGGAAAGGGAGGCATGTGGCTATATCTCAGTTGGGATGTTGCAGGTTGCAAAGAAAACCATCCTGTTCCCTTCTGGTCTTCTTGGCTGGCGAATAATCAAACAAGCATCAGACAGACTGATAAGAGGAAAGGTAAAAAGAAATTTACCACTAATATGGATACCTCCTATATACAAAGGAGAGACCCACCATGACTGAATAATTTGCCCATATGGTTTCAGAAGCCATCTTAAATAGTGAAGACTAGAGATGTTGGGAGTGAGAAAGCGGTAGGTCACTAGGGAGTTTACCAAGGAAGGCAAGGCAAAGTAAACAAAAGATATACAGATATAAGCTGTGCCTTCTCCACTGGAAAGTGATAAGGAGATTAGGGTGTTCCTGGTACAGTGAAGGAGACTCCCTTACAGAGAGATTTTTATATATAATTGTTTTTTCCAAAGGCATCCTTCATCCAGCCTTGAGAGCCCCTCCTGTGAAATCAAACTCTTGCCAAAAAAGGCATAATTTGGGGTGGCAGAGTTTTGCATCCTTACAATGTATATCCATATGTCAAACTGGGGTATTGGTTACATGGATGTATACAGGACATATATCATTTGTCAAAACTAAATGTATACCCCAATTTTATTTTATTTTTTAAAAAGATTTATTTATTGTTTATACAAGAACTTGGGTACAGGCCAGAAGTGCAGGAGGGTGAGAGAATTCACCAGAGACAGAGCAGGGAGCAGAACAGGCAGGCAGACCGAAAACACTGCTGAGGGGAGCAGTGGGCGAGACAGGAGAGGTCTGTCGCACCATGTGGGACTCTCCCTGACTGGCTGGGAATCGAACCCACACTGTAAAGTCTGTGGACAGCTTCACAGTGCTGCGCTCAACCTGCTGTGCCACCAGGGAGGCCCTGTATATCCCAATTTTAAACAAATGGTTTCCATGAGACTGGATTTTTAATGTTTAGCAAAGTACAGGAAACATAAGAAAGTATGAGGAAAATTATATATACATTTAATTACATCAACCTATGAGAAAGTTGTGGAGCATTAGAAATATTTCAGAAATAGCATAATCTATATTTAAAATAAACTATATGTATTAAGTTTTTAAGTAAGAATTGTTGGCTATTTGGAGAGGGAATATAAAATATAACTATAGCAAGGGACAAAAGATATTAAATTCTGCTGATGTTAGGCATTAGAAACAGATGGTGGGAGAAGTTAAGAAACATGATAAAACTTTAGATATCAAATCTTTTTTTAATTAAAGGAATATTAATGGAAATAAAAGCTGTCTTTCACATACAAAACCTTATGTGAGTATCACCTTTTAATAGGGTAAATTCATTTGCAATGTGCCAGCTAACACATTGACCTCTATTAAACCTAATATGTGGACTGTGTTGATATTTAGAGAAATTTCTAGAAAATGCTGAGGAATGTGTAGAGGAGTCTGGAAGCATTATTTGAGCCTGTGTTTATGAAATGACTAGATATTTAATGTCCTTCACTAAGACAAGCTTCTTTTGTATTTATTGACTACCTATCTAAATAAAATTAATGTATAATTATTTCACTTGTAGAAGAGTGTTCATATATTTACCTCAATGCAATGTCTATATGAGAGAGAATAAGCACTGTAAATCCCATAAGAAATTTTGGTGTTATGCTTTCACCTAGACCTGCTTCAGTGACCTTGTAGAATAAATGCTGAAATTTTATAAAGGCAGATGTTATTCAATGATGGTCTTGCTTTGATTATTGTACCAGGGCAAGTTCGTGACAGCAACTTCACCTGATTCTGATACTTCCAAATCTCACAAAACACCGGGGGAGTAGCCCTTACGTCTCGCCCTCTAAGATGTAGTGTTTTTAGGTTGTAATAATACTGAGGTTATTGATAGGTTAAGTCTTATATCCTTGGAGAAGGAGTTCATGGAAAAGGAAGTAGCAGAATAGGATGAAGGGAAAATAAATTTAATTCTAACATTCTGGAAACACTGTGAACCATGAAATTCTGAAGGACTTTTACAAATAGGAAAGAGATAATTATAACTCATGTTGTCTGCTTTACAGATGAGGTAGCTGTGCCACAAAGAAGTTGAAGACTTTTCTAGGAAAAAAACAGCTAGGGATGGGCAGAACAGGAGGTAGAATCCAGTCTTGTTTGAGAGTCCTTGTGTTTAATCATGCCGTGATACCGTCTCTCAAATGGGAATCATTTTTATAATGAGACTGAACTGGGGAAGAATAATTCACAAAGAAAAGTAAAAGGCTGTGGAAAGGCAGTGGGCCAAGGAGTCATTCATGCTTCACACTCATAAACATTCTTTGAAAGAAATTGTGCAGATGTTCTGGCTTGCATATAGCCAATTTATTACCAAGCAGATTTAACTTATGAACAGCATAAGCAAATCATTTTTATGTTTTCCTCTTATTACTCTGTTCTAGGACATTACATTGGGAACTTTTGTTCAGTTTTGTGGGATTTCTTTCAGATAAGTAATTGCGCTTAGCTGTCAAGAAAATAGTTAAAGAAGATACTCAGATAAACAGGTAAAAATACTTGAATACTAATGGTCTATAAAACGCTTAACTCAAGTAATATAAAAAAGCTAAAGGAAAGTTATGTATCTTGTGACCTTTTAAGACCATAAAAATTTGGAAAATATATACATGTGTATGCACATGAGATTTACAATTTAACAATATTAAATATTCCCTATATCAAGTCCCTACATTTTTATTATCATTGAAATGTGTTTAAATAATGATGCAAATTAATCATTTTGAGCATTTGAGTGAAAGAGTGAAACTTGACAAGAAAAGATATATAAAAATAAAATAAGATAAATACAAAGCACTATTATCCAGGACTTGCAATGGGACCACCGTAAAAGCCAACTCCTAAACATGAAGTTTATTTTGTATATGAAGCTTATTAGTGGAGTTAAGTGTCAGTAAGGCAGTGGGGAAGGAAAGAAATGCTCACTGAGTGGAGAGCGAGGTAGCAGAACTTGAGTGGGTTATTCCGGAAAAGTTACTGTACAAAGTACAAACTTTACAGGAGGATGGACAAGATAACCCAGGAAGTCTTTTATGGCCTTGCGAACTCTGTTTTTTGGATTTTGCCTTTGCCTTTGTTGCTTTTTGTCTCTTTGGCGATGTGTTATTCCAGGCTTCCCGTGGAATGTGGCCATCAAGTTAGCTTCAGTGGTAGATTTTTCCCTTGCCAAGACACTTCCCAATTCTAGTCTAGACCAGTTTAAAAAGTGTAAAACACAAGGGGATGCATTCGCTCATTTTCTTCTGCCTGGGAAAACTCCAAGGCACTCTTCTAAGCATCATAAACAACACCATGAACCCTAAATTAATTGTATATCTTATATGTTTTAGGTACATCTTATATAGAACAGTTGCTTTTTTTCTAGAAAATAGGAATTGGAAGAGACTTTAGTTCAATAGAATAGAGAAATTATTTTCTGTGAGAACACAGCAGTCTCTGTAGTGAGTTTTGCTACTGGCACAGGAATGTATCATGTAGCTGGCTTGATCCTTTCAGCCCATCTGGAGGGAATGGTAACCGAGATGTATGTGCTGGAGTCTGTGTCTCCAATGCCACTTGTTTTCTTTTCAAACATCCTACTTTTTTAAGGCGAACAAATGTTTTCTCCACAAAGGCTGCCTCTGCCTCCCTCCTGGCTGCTCGGGTTTCTGCCTGCCTTTTGGTTACTGTGTGGCTGGTGATTTCTCAGGCTCCCAAAGGAGGTCTTGCGCTAGCTGTTACGACTGAACAAACAATCGTAGCCGAAACCAGGACAGAATCTCAGCACACTGCTTTCACCATCACGGTCTTCAGCATCGTTTCAGTTTCCCCTGCCAGATGAGATATAATATCAAACATTGAGATGCTGCCAAACTCAGCAGTAACACAGACTCCTAATAATCTCTGCCTCTGGGCGCCAGGCCTTGTACCAGGCAGTTTACACACACTGCACTGCCTTTAATCCTTGGAACAATGCTATGAGGCAAGAGGCACTGCTATAGTTTTATGTTCAAGAACGTGAAGATTAGAGACACAGAGAGTTTGAGGAAAGTGCCCATGGTAGCAGGTCACGAGAGACCTAATGTTTCAGTGATATGTCTTTTAGCTTCCTTTTCCACTTGAACTAACAAAGCTAAAATTCAAGTAACTTCTTGTTCTGGACCCTGTGTAGTTTTCATTCCAGGTAAACTAATGTTTATGGAGCCTCTGCCACCTGACAGGCTTTGTGCCAGGCCTGGGGGCAGGAAGTGGACAGAGTAGACACATCCTGATTGAATGGAGCTTATCTTTCCAGCGTGGTCTGTTAACACTCTGCACAGGCAACAGATGTTCCAGCCACATGTATGGCTTGAAGTCACTGATTACCCCAGTGTTCTCTCACCTCCCTTTCTGTGCTGTTGCTCCTGCTGGAAAATCCCCTTTTATGCTCCTCTGTTTTGCTAGCCCTTACTCCTCCAGACTCTTCGAGACTTGGGTGCATATACCGCTATTCTGTGCCTGTCTGTCTGTGTATTGTCTATGGTTGCTTTCAGGATATAGCTGGAGACTTGGCAAACATTTTTAGAAAAAGCCAGATAGTAGCTGTCTCAGTTTTGTGAAACAGATGGGCTCTGGGAAGTAATGAAAGTCCATTCCTTCTGCACAAACACTATAATGGCCACAAAACCTGGCCTAGTGGATCATATTGCTTAGCAGTTATTTTATAAATGAAAGATTAGAGTATGAATAACTGGGGATGTAAGAGGTAATGTAAGAAGTAATTATGGCAAGATGGTTACCATAAGAGACCATGTGATATTTTGATCACCATCTTCATGTGTCTTATTTTTATCCTCTAATTTGTGAAATCTCTCTCTCTCTCTCATACACACACATACACACACTCTCTCTCTCTCTCTCTCTCACACACACACACACACAGAGTTTTAAAGAAACTTGAAACTAAAATGATGAACGCATAGTTTTTTATTTTATCTACCCATTTACCTATCCACTTAGGAAGTATTTAATGGACAGCTACTACTTCTATATTCTGTAGTGGGAAATGAGTACAAAGCAATGAATAAGACCAATCCTTGTCTTCAGGAGACCTCTTAATAGTGTAAATTTCACTTAATCATTGAAGTTGTAGAAAGAAAACCTTTTAAAAATTAGTTTTATATTCATTTCCTTTGTGCCAGCAAATGCCTACCTCTTTTAGTAGTTTTATAGTAGAAAATTAAAATGAGTTGAATGTACCCCTATTTCATCAATCACGTAGATGAATTTGTAGATTTTCACCATGTTTTCTTTCAAATTTGTTTTTGGATTTACCTATTCAATGTCATAGTCTTCCTGGAGTGACTGTGCTATCTGCTATTTCAATTCTGTACAGTATATGACTGACCTTTCAATCTGCACATGGAGTATATGTTCTCAGAGTATTTCCACAGTGGTTTCAAATTCCTTTCCTGGGTTGCAACTGATAAAGAACATATATTGCTTGGCCCCTTGTTCATACAAGCTCCTAAGACTTCCTTCAGCTCTAACTCATTCATCTGGCTACGAGCTACTTATAAAATATAGATGGAGGTCATTTTTATTTACTTATAAAATATAGGTGGTGGTCGATTATGGGGATTTTGCTAGGGAATTCCTCTTCTCAGTTATCTATGAAAATTAAATGAGTTATAGTATTTGTCCTTAAAGACACTGTTACCCAAAGAAGCTTATTAATTTCAATCCTATGCTTCCTATCCATAAATCAGTCCTCTTAAATAGCATGAATTTCATATACTTATTAAAGTTGTAGAAAGAAAACTGTCTTCATCTGCAGAAGCATCTTTAGATGGTTTCATCCCTCACTCCCTTCTCTACACTGAACACTCACCAGGCAGTTTTCTTAAAAAATATCTGACAGTTTGGGCCTCCCCGGTGGCGCAGCGGTTGAGCGCTGGGTTGCGAAGCTGCGCGCGGCCTCTGCGGCGCCGGTTCGATCCCCGGCTGCTCCCTGGCCACCAGAGGAGGGTCCCACATGGCGTGCAGACCTCTCCTGCCGCCCGCTGCTCCCCTCAGCAGTGTACTTCGGTCCTTCTGCCTGCTCTGCTCCCCGCTCTGGCTCTGGTGAATTCTCTCACCCTCCCGCGCTTCTGACTGTACCCAGTGCATGTATAAACAAAACAAACAAACAAACCAGCAAACAAATAAATAAAGCATGCCTCTATAAAAAAAAAAAAAAATATCTGACAGTTGGGACTGTATGGGTACCTACCACTTGGGCAGACTCTGGCCTTGGGTGTCTAGGATGACCCAAGGGCATGCATACTGACTAGATGTGCACCCAAGAAGAAAAAAGGTACATAATTTTTGTAGGAGATTATTTTATAGTTTTCAATTGATTTAAAAATCAGAACTGTTCAGTTCTATATTCAGTTTTATTAAAGGAAATTTTTTGTTTATTTTTTAATTTATTTATTCATTTATTTTTTTTCACATTTTAAAAAGACAGATTTATTAGGAAAGGGAAAATGAAAAAGTGACTCACCTACTTAGTCGCAGGTGGGCAAGAAAGCTGCTTCTGAAAGGGACAAGTTTGTTAAAAGAGAACTTTTTTAATTTTTAAATTAAAGCAAAAATTTTAACCCTTTTCTCCATACTTTAACCCATATCACTACCACCCCAAATAATCAGATCTTAAAATGTATCTTTTACATACTCTGTATCCTTTTTCTTTATTTTCTCCCCCATCAAAGTACTCAGATTTGGGAAACCCTTTAGACTTTTAACTACATTCAAAACAGTATCAAACTTTTATTTTCAGGTGCTTTCCAACTCATTTCAAAGCATTATGGAAGCAATCTCTTTAATTAGAACTCTTTTACAAGAGTTTTACAACTTTTCTACCTTCAAATGAACTGCTAGTGAAATTGCTATATTTGCCTCTCTACCTTCTGCCCACTTATGGTTGTTACAAACTCAAATGTCCGGAATCTGAAGTCTTTTGCTCCAGGCAGCTTCCAATGATTTCTCCCATCTACTCATGTCTTGACTCAACATCTCTCCCATGTACTCTGTTGTTTGTTTGTTTGTTTTTATTTGAGTCTACTTTTTAAAATGTTGTTAGATGTATTTGTTGTTTTCACTTATTTAACAAACATTTATTGTCCTTGTACCAGATTTGTGACCTTGGGGTTCAGGATTAGTGTTAAATTCCTTCTTCTCATCAGGATCATGTTTCATGCTCTGTATTTCTTTATAGCAATGTTATTTGTGCAAAGGTGCATCTCTCCATATTTAACTTATATTTTACTTTATGACACATAATAAATTAGTGTCCCATAAATGCTAATGGTATTTTGCTCTCACTGTGGTCTTTGCCATCCACAGCCATTCCACATGCTTCTCTTGGGAATGCACAGAGTATAGTAATTTAGTATTAGTCTCTGGAATTAGTCTTCCTGTACTGAAAATTCTGGCGTAGATATTTGCCAGCTCAATGACTTTGGTCAAGGTGCTTCACGTTCAGTGATTCAATTGCCTCCTAAAGAAAATGGTGACAATAACAGAAACAACCAGGCTCATAGGGTTGCTGAGCATTTAAGGAACTAACATCTGCAATGTGCTTAAACTGATGTCTGACCATAGTGAACCTCTATAGAACTATTTGCTATTGTTATTATTATTATATTCTTGCCCTCCTTTGGGAGCAATATCTTAGGGATTGTCAGTTGATTCCCCCACCCCTTTCTCAGGGCTAGGTATGTGACCCTTTCCCAGGACTTTCCATCCCAAGGGCAGTACCCAAGTGAGTCTACTAGTTCCTGCTACTTACATCTCCAGAGCTGCCCTGGTTGCTGACCTTTCCAAGCCTCAATCTTCATTTCCCCGTGGAGTTCAGGGCTACCTCATATCCTTGAAATAAAACCTGTTTTCCTAAGTTAGCTGGCGTCTGTATCAGTTGCTTGCAATCAAAGGATCCAGAAGCTGATAGAATACAATGGTTCATTGTGGTCTCCATCTGCGCAGTGGATTGCCTTTGTCCTCACAGGGTGAATGGTTGTGCTTCCTCTCCTTAAATTTAGGCAGCAGATTATGAGCCAATCAGTTTACTTGGTGTGCTCTGATGCTCCAGTAAGTGGTATTGCTAATTCCTTTTACTCTTTTGAACATTTGAAACCTTGGCTCTTACTTTGACTATCATTATGGATACCTGGCAGCGCAACACTGAAAAGTTTCTAATTTGTACCAAGATTTTGAAGAAAACAATAATGTAGTGTGTAGTGTACAGTGTAACTAGGTCATTATATCTGCCACAGATTGACCTGGTGACTTCACCTAATATAACAGCGAGGCTGGAGCTCTCTCCCTCGGTAACCCCTCGGAAAGAACATTTCCCCAAAGTTAAGATTACTCATAGGTCAACTATTTATAGAATCCAAGTAACTATTTGTAAGGGATAGTTTAAGGTTCATGATCAAGCTGTATATATTTGGGTAAGAGTGTGCGGCATGGGTGATGATGGTTTCATTGAATCTCTTAGATTGTTAAAGGGGAATTTGGAGACTGGCTCTGTGTCTCTGTAATAGTTTCCTACTACTACTGTGACAAATGACCAGAAACTGAAAGGCTTAAAACAAATTTATTAACTTACATTTTAACATCAGAGTATTGAAAGGACTGATTTTTCTGAAGGCTCTAGGGAAGAATCTGTTTCCTTGCCTTTTCTGGTTTCTAGAGGCCTCTTGCATTATTTGCTTCCTAGCCCCTTCCTCCACCTTCAAAATCAGCAAGGCAACATCCCCCCTCTTTTTCTCTTCTGCCTCTGTTATGGCTCCTCTAAGTCCCCTACCTCCTTCATCCCTTAGAGGCAATTTTTATGATACTTGCCCTACATAGATAATCCAGCATATTTGATTAGAACATCTCAGGATTTTTACATTAACACCTTTGTGAAGTCCCTTTTGCTATGAAAGTTAACATTCACAGGATCTGGATTTCTTTGTGGGACCACAAATGATTCTGCCTTTCATAAGCTCCATTCCAGTGGAAATTCAGATAAACAATTGTTCAACTTCAGAATATACAGGGGTGACTGAAAAAAGGGAGGCCCACCAAGGCAACCCCACCCCTCCATAATTTCCTGGATGGCTACACGGTAAAGTCCCAAACAACCCAATTGCTTGTCTATACTTAAAATTAATCTCTTTCTCTCTCTCTCCCCACCACCACAGACCCAGACACACACACGCACGCACGCACGCAAGTCTATGCAACCATTTCTCAGGTGGATATAGATCTTGCTTTACTGGCAGGCAGATAGTAAACATGCAAATTACCAACCACCCTATTCTATAGGCTCCCCACTGAGTAAAGCTGTTATGAATCATGTGAACATTTATGCAGAGACAGAGAGAGATCTGAAAAATGTTCATCAATGTGTTAAGCCTGGCTTTACCCTGAACAGTATGATTTTGGGTTATTTCTACATTTCTGTTTTGTGTTATTTCAAATGTTTTAGTAATAACTTTTTTCCATAAACAGTATGACTCTTAAAAGGCAGAAACATTATAAAGCAAGAAAGTAGAACTCCCTTTTGAATCTCTGAAAAGTGTAAACAAGTTGAATTGCTGTGGTTTGAAGTCTTGGCATGGGGTCTGAGGGGAGGAAGGGTCAGAAGGAGCAAGAAGGCACAGAGGCATGGCTGTGGCGAGGGGGGGCATCTGCAGGCAGGCAGCAGGGAATCAGAGCCAGTCTTCAGCAAAGGGTAGTAGTGGAGCTAGATTTGGCAGTTGCAGCTAAAAACCATGCCAATAAGAGATGAACTAAAGCATGAGTGGAGGGAGTGCATGAGTGGAGGGAGTTTGGACGGGGTAGGAGTCAAGCCAAAGATGGTATGGGGGAGGAACAGAGATTTGAGTTGGAAGCAATGCACAGAGGGACAGAGTGGTCGTTGGCACTTTTTGCTTCCGATATGATATTCCTCCAGATCCTTACCAATGAGAGCAAAAAAGGTGCTTCATGTTCTCTTTTGCATTTATTACTTTCAATCATTGATGGTCCAGTCAGTGGTCATTTGGAGGGCAAATGGGACAGAAGGAAACAGTTAAGTGGATGTGTATAGAGTCCATTCAAAAGAGTAAGTGTGGGGTTATGAACCAAATAAAACTTTTGCAAAACTTGGGGCACCAATGTTATGTGAGATGCCTGATCTGGAGCCAGTGGTAATACTGTAGGCATGGGTATGTCTGCCAGTCAACAGATTCATAGTTTATTATATATACTGGTTTATACATTTCATTTCCATGATTATTTCCTATATATTTTATGGGTTATTGATGAACTTGCAAAACATAATTTTGTGTAATAATCATCTGCTTTTGTCATCTTCAGATAGTATGAAACTAGAAAGAAAAGGTAGAGATTCTGAATAAAGATAATTCCAGAAAAAGCCATGCTGGTTTGCTCATGTTTGGTCACACCAGACGAGGACAGTCACTCACTATGGCGTTCTGACTCAGATTGCCAGTCATTGTAGATTCTTAGGGCTCTAGTTTCCCCTGATAGCATATTAGACATAGAGAGAGACAACTTCTGATAGTTATGTGACACTATTTGGTGCACAATGACACAGTGGTCGCTCTTTTCTCAGGGGTCTGCTAATTAGACTCCATACCCCATTGTTCATGAACATGGGCTTAGCAATTTCTGTGATGCTGTCTTGTCAATTTAGTGCCCCTACACAAATCAAGGGTGGCACAACATTCTTTGTGGCTTGACTGCCAAAGACCCTCCATGAGCCAGGGTGCTCTTTTTCTGTTTCATCCTTTTTCTCCCATTCTCTTCTACCTCAGCCAGTCCCATTATCACATTTGGCCTAAGCGTAGGTGACGGGGGACAGGAGGAGAGTTCCTGAATCCATTTGACATCATGCTTTTCTTCTTCCTGCTACTCATCAGAGCTGTAGCAATACATTTATTTGTGTGGTTACTTAATTAATATATGACTCCCATACTATATTATAGATTATTAAGCTGTGCTTAATCACCCCTGTATAACTAGTGCTTAGCACACTGCTACATATATTGTAGAAACTCAATATTTATTGAATAAATGAAATGTATGTGCAGGTAAATGGCTATGATGTCCTTACTATACTGAGTCATGGACATGACACTGAACTCACATGTTTCTACCTTTTATACCAGGGAGAGATTCTTCTGGGGAATTACAGCTTCAAGATGCTATAATAAATCCCTTTATTTTAGAAATACAAAACATCAGGGTTGTATAATTATTTATTCAAGGATATAAGGCACTCACTGCTGAGCCCATTTCATCAAGAATAGCCCCTGGATTGGTCAGGGGTATAGTTGGCAAAAGAAGCCGGTTGGCTTGGCTTTCAGGCCAGGACTCCATTCATTAGATCCCAATGTTTCTGGCATTAACAACATTAACCAAGTATCACATCGCAAGACTTCTTTTCTGATTACGTAGACTAAGAAATTAATCTTAACAGTTTGAAAAGATAATGAGTAGATGGACCCCAGTTGGAGGAGTTTATTAGGAAAGACTTGGCAGTGGAACAAATAGCCTCCTCCTTAATCCCTGAAACCAGGCGACCATCAAACTATATGTCCTCGGAGATTAAGCTGTTGGGACTGCAACATATAAAACTTCCCCTCTATATTATGCTCCTGCGAGCTTTCTCTGAGGAGATTCATGCCTGTAAATATGCTACTGCTGTGAGGAAAATGCGGGCCGTGCTGATGACAGTGGCTGCAACAAGACAAAAGCATTTTTAGAGGTACTGCTGTTAGATAAGTGAGAGATGCTGACAGTCTCAATCCATCTTGCCCCCATAATCCCATTAGATTTCACAAAATCTGCAAGGGCAGCCTGGAGGCCATGGTGGAGATAAAGTACTTTCAGGAATGTTTCTTTTCTGCAGCTAGAATTGTGATTCATATTTCAAGGGATTTGTTAAAACAGATCCTGTCTACAGATAATAGAAAATCTTAGAGCTGCAGCATGATAACTTGGGGCTTCAGAAGTCATCAAATTCTTTCCCCTTCCATGTAAATTGAATGTAAAGGAAAGAGATTTTATGAAAAAAGGCAGATAGACAGATAATAAAATCAGATGTTTCCTGAGAAAAACAACTCTAACTTCTCTAATAACCTTGTGATTTGTCGTATAGTCTTCTAATACTTGATATATCAGTAAACATGTGCTATTGTAATTCCATTTTTGCTTTTCCCCTGATGAAATCTCTTGTAAGGCAAGTGACTAAAGCCTGAACAGGAATTTGTTACTATCAGTTTGTACCACTCCTACTTTCCATCTGTTAGCAGTGTTTTTTTTACTGAAGGGTGGATGTCATTTTTCAGATTTTTTTTTTTAGCTAGAGATTCAAAGAATTTAATAATAGGGGAAAGATCCACAAGCTATATAAATAAATACAGCCAAGCCTTGGATATTTGATGGCTAAAGTCCTGGGATTTGTATAATCATAAACCTGGTCTCCTTTCCATTGCTCAATGTCCCACCATTTGATTGCTTTTACTCATTCTAACGGGGGTGGAGAAGGGCGAAGAAACATAGGGCGGGTTTTTTTTTTTGTCTATTTTACTCATTTAATTTTAATTTTCACCACCTTTTTGTAGAGTGCCTGTTATGAGCAAGGAAGTTGTTATGCTCAGAAAGAATAATGAGAGGAAAAAAATGTGAAGGAAAAATATCTAAGAGGAACACAGAGCAATTCCAAGTATAGAGATGGTTGGCTTGCATTATAATAGACAATAGACTTGTACCTGGACATTAGAAGCACATTACATACCTACAAAATAAACTGAAAAGGAGAAAGAAAGTTGTGAGAAATACACAGTGTGATGGTGGTAGAGAGGATGGTGGTGAGGCTGCAGGGATGGAAGTGGTGGTGCTGGTGACACTGCTGATATGGGGTAGTGGTGGCAACGATGGTGTCGAGGTTGACGGTGGGGATAGTAGTGATGGTGGTGGGGATAGCTATGGTGGTAGTCATGGTGAGGGTGGAGGTGATGGTGAGGGCACTGGTGGTGGTGATAATGGTGTGGTGTTGGTGTTGGGGAGGGACAAGCTGGTAGTGGCCGCCTGGCAGCCATGATAGTGGAGAGGGTGCTGCATGTCATGATAGTGGTGGTTAATGATCATCATGAGGGTTATAGAGGTGGTCCTGGTAGGGTGGTTGTTTTAAGACACTTCCAATATCTAGTTTTCCCACCAAATGACAGACGGAAGAGACTTAATATGGAAAATGGGGAAAGTGGAAAGAGATCACTGTCAGCCCTAAGGAAGAGCCACTGCTATTTGTGCTGTCCCAGGATGTAATTCCACAGTACAGTCCCTCTTTGAGACAGATTTTGTGTTATGAGTCAGAACATCATCTTTCTTTAGTAAATTTTCTAAAATACTAGTATGTACTTCCAAGTACCAGTAAGTACCAGTAAATGGTTTCAGCAGATGGGTACACCTTAACAGTGGGTGAAGCAAACCCTTACTTAACACAAAGGTTGAATATAATGCCAATCATTTCATGATTACTTGGAAAACGGAAAACAGAGCTTTCGAAGTGCGATTAGCTTCATTGCCAATATGTTTTTAAAGTTGTTACAAAAAAGACATTACCTAAGTTCTTTGTCAGTTCAGAGAGATCAGTGTTTAATCCAAAATGTGCAGACTGATGTCAAGAAAAATGTTCCCAATGGAGACTAGAACTGTGTTGGCTCCGTATCCTTATTAAACTCAAATATGGAACATTCTAGCAGAGGACAAAGAGCATGTTCCTTGCATAGTGGGTGTTGATCTCCTTCTACTTCAGTCTCTTTCTGTCTCATTTGATAAAGAATGTAGCATCTCTTTATTTCTAATCTCTGTTGTCAAAAGCAAGTTCCCTAAAGAAAAGAGAAAAGCCCATTATGACAATATTTTCTAGCAACTGTCATTTGAATGACTGTAATAAAGGGATGAAAGTTTATTTGCCATCTAGACTCTCCTCTGTAGACCCATGACTATGTGCACGAGGTGTTGCTGATGTATTTCCAACAGCAACATCTGGCTTTTTGGCAGCCTGAATTGCTAACTGTGCTAACCCATTGATGGCTCTAGAACTGTTCAGAAAATGCCATATGGGTTAGCCAGAATATGTGGAGGCCATAGGGTTTTCTTGTTCTTCCTCCTGGGTACTATTTATCTGTCAGTCACATTTCATTCTGAGGAATTTACTGTACTTGTCTGTGTCCATTTAAAATGAATAAGGAAACTCCTTATTAAAGATTGGGATTTATATGACCCAAATGGGATTATTCCCATTGCTGTATTTAGGATAATGGAGGAGCTATGCTATTGGTTGAATTGTCCTTAAAATGTCATTTTCCCTAAGATGGTCTCAGAGTGCTATATATCCAATAGAAGCCAAGATGAAAGCATTTTATTTTTTCAGGGACCTATGGGATGGGGGTATATATGGAATGATCACTAACAGAAATTAAAATTTTAGGGATTCATGTCAAAGTTCTTGGGAGAGAAAGTTCCTGGTGGGAGAAACAAAGGAGGGCTGAAATCCAGTAGAAAGTAGCCTGACAATATGAAAAGGGAAAGAAGAAAAGAAAGGAAGTTGGGTTGTGAGGCCAGATAAGGGAATTGAGGTTTGAAAGGGAGAACATTATTGAATATGAGACTGTGATGCATCAAGATAGAATTCAGTGTTAATGTTAACGTAAAGTGGTGCACTTTGAGAAGAGAAGCAGAACAGAATTGGTTTAAAACAAACTGTTGAAACATAAGGCAGAGATGTCTGAAAATTTGAAAAAAGTATTTTTTAATAGGAATAGATATATGGGAAATGACAGATTTATCAAGCTTTGATTAGATTTTAAAATATTATGAATCACGAAGTTTTTTCTAGAAGATGAATTCACATCTTGGTTTTGAGAAGATAACCTATGCAAATAACATTAAGAGTAAGCATTTAAGTCTCTTAGGTGAGTTATTTTCTCCCTGCATCAGTTGTAAATGAGAATATCCACATGGAAATAAAAGAGCATTCTTAGAATCATGTGGAAAGGGAGCAAACATTACTGAAGCTACCATATAGTTTACTTCATGTACAGATTTATGACATTAATATTCATTACTATGATAGTATTTGACACCAATGTAGAGCCTTATATGTGCCAGGTACTATTCTAAATAGTTTTTTTGCTTTAATTGAAGTTTAATTTTTTCACATCCTTGTTAGTGCTTCCACAGTATAGGATTTCCTTCCTCAGGTGTAGTCACCATAGCACTTGCACCACCCAGGAAAGCACCCATAATCCTTTGCCAAAGTCCATTGTGCTCTCCCCACATGCCTCTCCCTCCATTCTTTTTTTTTTTAAGATTTATTTATTTACTTATACAAGCACTGGGTACAGTCAGAAGTGCAGGAGGGTGAGAGAATTCACCAGAGCAGAGCAGGGAGCAGAACAGGCAGACTGACGAAGTACACTGCTTAGGGGAGTAGCAGGCACGGCAGGAGAGGTCTGCATGCCATGTGGGACCCTCGCCCGGCAGCTGGGGATGGAACCGGCACTGCAGAGGCTGCGGGCAGCTTCGCAGCCCAGCACTCAACCGCTGCACCACCTGGGAGGTCCTCTCCCTCCATTCTTAACCCTCTGCCTCCTCCCCCTCTGGATGTCTCAGATCTGTGATCATCTATGTAGTTTAGATTTAATCATTTTATCCTCACCAGTAAACCATGAAGTAGGAACTATTTTATTACCTCCATTTAGGGACCAGAAAACAGAAAGTTGAGTAACTTGTCCAGGACACAAAGACAGAGTTGAGATTTAAACCCAGAAGGTTCATGGGCCTCCCTCATGGCGCAAGGGGTTGAGCACAGCGCTGTGAAGCTGTCTGCAGCCTCTGCAACGTGAGTTCGATCCCCGGCCAGGGAACTACCCACATGGCGCAGCAGACCTCTCCTGACTCACCTGCTGCTCCCCTCAGCAGTGTACTTTGGTCTGTCTGCCTGTTCTGTTCCCAGCTGTGTCTCTGGTGGATCCTCTCATCTCCCGCACCTCTGGCCTGTACCCCAGTTCTTGTAATAATAAATAAATCTTTAAAAAAAAAATAAATCCAGGCAGTTCAGCTTGAAGGTCTGTTCCCTAACACGTCGGGAGTCCATGGTGAAGACCAAATTTTCATGTAGTGATCTCTGGTCTTACATGCACATAAAATGAGATTAATATATTCATTTTTGTGCAAAGCTGATTATGGCATGAAACTTTCCAGGGTTGCAGGCCTTAGGTGTTTGCTACTTTCCTGCTCCCACAGAAGTTATTAAATCGGCATGAGAATTGGATATAGCTTTCAGGATACAGCAGAAGAGCCGCTGATCTCGATATAGTAAAGAAAGAAAATATGGCTCTGTTGCAGCTTGCATTAAGACTTGTCTCAGTCTAGACATGGTTTTGTCACCATCCCTTCAGTAAAAGCCATCAATGCTTCATTTGTCAATTAAGTGATTATCAAAACCCTCAAACAAATGACTAAATCTGCTTTGCTAATTACTCATTTCCAAAATGGTTAAAATATCTATAGTAGAAGGAGTTGGTGATTTTTTAACTTAATTTGTAAAGTCCTTTAAGACTTTTAGATAACAGGTATGGTAGAAGTGCAAAGCATTAATCTCATTTACAGTCCAGCCAGATTTAACAAAAGGCCTGAGTATCATAAACCTGCAGACAGAAGGAGTTCCAGGGGGAAAATAGAGGCTTGCTCATAAGCCAGCTGTGCGGAGGGCTGGGCTCCAGCTTCCCATCACGGGTGTGCAGCCCAAAGAATGTTGGCTGCCTCTGGGGCCAGCTGGCTCACACAGAGCCTGTGCTCCTGGAAATCCTGAGATGTCTGTGCAGAACTCCAGCAAATAGAATTTTGGTTAACAGAAGAGCAATCGCATCAGCCAGATTTGAGTCAAGATTTTTTTTTTTTTTTTCAAAAACTTGCTAACTTCAACACGTAACCCAAGGGGCCAGCAAACAGGCCTCATAACACCTGCTTTTTAGGGTTATTGCAAGACTTCAGTTAAATAATTGATACAACGCACTTAATGGAAAACTTGGCCCAAACTAAGAATTCCCTAACTGGGTTGTAGTGATGTTGGTTTTGAAGTCTTTTTTCCAGTATCGCATGCCCTTGGTGCCTCTTTTACCTTCTACTCCATCTCTTCTTCAATGTTGATGATTATGACATATGGGGACAGACTCCCTCCCAAGGAGTTAACACAGCATAGCAGCAGACTAGCAGTGACATGCAACCCTCTGCATGTGCATAGCTTCCTTGACAGCAGCCACAGTGGTTTCTTACCACTCTGCCTGCAAGACAAGAGCCAGAGTAGCCTCCAATTCTAGCAGGGCAGTGGGGCAAACGGCTTTCCCAGAAATGCCCTCTGCCTTCCATGGCAGTATGCTTGGGCAGCCAGAAAGAGCTCCTCTCCCTTCCAAGAACTTTTTGAGTGATGTTTAGTCCCATGACCAGATCCTTCCCCAGTGCCAGTGCTGGGTGGTGTGGCTAGTCTCCAGCCCTCCTGTCCGTGCTGACTACAGGAGGAATCACCTGACATTCCTTAGATTCTAGAGCTTTCTTGGGCCAGCCTGGGTGAGAGGACACACCAAGAGGAGTAAAGGATATTCAAGATTTAGCACAATTGGTCTGGCTGCTAGTTATTAGGTCTAGTGACCCCTCATTGTCCCGAAATTCACTTTACTCCAATGACTTAAAGAGACAGCAATGTGCCTCTCTTTTTCTCATTAAAATTCAGCTAGCCTTCAGCCAGTTCTTCTGTAAAGATGGTGACAAAGAGCTCCTGGCAAGCTCAGAATTGCTTGTATAATTTAAATATTAACAATCTGCCATGTAACATGATGTAAAATTTGGAGGCAAAACATGAAGTAAAGTTGATTCTTTGGCAAACATTATTGGTCAAGAACCAGAGAGGAGTTCAGACTCTGCCTTATAAAAAAAACAAAAAAAACGATTTAAACTCTACCTAATACCTCTTCCTACAGTAATTCTGTCCTGCCAATTTCCTTAATGACCCTAGAATGGGAACTGTTTATTTCCTGTTCAAAATATGGGTCGCAAAGCTTAAAATAAAAGATGTATTGCTGTTTTGTTGATAATGTGCTCTCTTCTAGAATTACCCACCCAAAGATCTAGTGTTGATAAAACAGAATTAGAGTTACTGCGTTCAGTAAAGATCAGAACCAAACTGAAGAATAACAGCTCTGCCTTTACAGCATTTCCAGAGTGAAGCCTCTGTCCATAAACCTATCTGGATGGAAACCAGCAGGTTCTGGGAAGAATATTAACCTGACTTTGTTGCAATCTTGTTTCCTAAACTGCTTTATAAACACTTCCCCATATGTGCTGCCAAAGCTTTGCATTTAATGAATCATCCAAATCTTTTTGCCATATATCCTGTGTAACTATTGATGATGGAATACATGTTCCTGATAACTGAGGAGGAATGACAGCAACGCCTGAGTTGCCAGCCAAAGTTCCTCACAAGATAGACCTATTAGAATGTTCATTTCAATGTCTTAAAAATACTGACATATTTTGGAAGTCACTTTGCACTTGTACTTCCTTACCTTGAGGTATTTTTTCTTCAAAACACTTACCTCCTTATTTTGTATATATTGTTTTATTTTAAAAGACTCATCTCCTTTCTTGCCCCCCTGGATAGCGGCCTATAGTGGTAGTGTTATGTGTCATTCACTACTATTCCTTTAGTATATGTTTGGCTTATACTAGATATTTAAAAAATATTGAAAAATACATGGATGAATGTATGAAATTCCTGGGGCTGTGTAAATATGACAGTCATAGTTTCAATTTTTTAATTCTAGTGACACACATGTGATTACCAACCTACAGAGATCATTGTCATAAATGTAATTTGCTCAAATCATTTCTTTCATTTAAGAAGTGGGAACTATGACCACTACTTCTATTTACTGTATAGGTATGGAACAATTTTTGAGAAAATATACATGACAGTTTCAGAAAGGTGGGTCCTAAATTTTTATATTTTTTCTTTGTAGTGTTCAAACACACAAACATAAAATTTACTATCTTAATCAATTTTAAATAGAGTGAATTTATTTATATTAAATATACTAGTAATGAGCTGTTGTTACCACCTCCCATCTCTAGAACGATTTTCTATGATTCCTTTTCCACCAAATACCACGTAAGATAACTTTTAGCATCAATTCAAATTAGCTTCATAGTGTAACATTTCACAGAGTAGATATATTTGCCTGTTTATACTCCTCATGCTGATTTTTTTTCTAGAGAACCATAGATGAGGTTTTCAGTTCAGATTCTTGACTTCCCTGTTTGTATTCCTGCTTTTTCAGATCAATTCATATAGGAACGAGGAAGCAACAATAAAGGAGAACCCTCAGCTTTTCCCTTGGCAGTCTTTGCCAATATGAGTTTTAACTTTGCCATGAGTCATTCCCTAAGGAACTTAAGGAATCTCTTAAGGACTAGACATATAAGTAAGTCATTAAAACAAAAGTGATAAGTGTTATGCTTAAATTTTATTCCAAAAGCCATTAGAACTCAGTAGAGGAGAAGATTGTTTTTGATATTGGTAGACTTGAGAAATTTTTAGACAGCTGACATTTGGGTTATTTTGCATAGATAAATAGAGTTGGGTAAAGGTAAAGGACATTGGAATGTGTGGTAGGATATGAGGACAAGGGAACTGATTTTTTTGATAATCATTATTTGAGCCCATATTTTAAGGAATTACTGAGCCCTTCTAGTGGACCATTGATAGCAGAAAAAGAGAGAGGAAGGAAAACAGAGTAAAGGAGCTTGGGCAGGCAACAAAGAGTAAGGAAGACATCAAAGATAAGGTAACCAATGCTGTGTGTCCTGCACTGGGAGTGGGAGCTTCAAATGAGCGTCCTTACTCAGTATTCAAAATGTTTCTTTTTTTTTAAGATTTTATTTTATTTATGCAAGAACTGGGGTACAGGCCAGATGTGCGGCAGAGTGAGAGGATTCACCAGAGACAGAGTGGGGAGCAGAACAGGCAGACCGATGAAATACACTGCTGAGGGGAGCAGTTGGCAAGACAGGAGAGGTCTGCTCACCATGTGGGTTGCTCCGAGGCCAGTGGGGATCGGACCAGCGCTGCAGAGGCTGCGGACAGCTTCACAGTGCTGCACTTAACCACCTGCGCCACCAGGGACACCCTCAAAATGTTTCTTATGAATGAGTTGTTTCTGGATCGCCACCTCATCAGTCTCCACTCCTCTATCTCCATATTTTTGGGGGCGGAGTGGAGATCAGTTCAGGAACTGGATTCCACTCTGTCATAGTTCAGATTTTCCATAAGGTCATTTTCTGGAGGATGAGCCTCAGCACAATTAGAAAGGTGAAGAAAAATCCTGAGCACCTACTTGAGATGATGGAAAGAAATTCTGTACCTTTATGAAGTAACATGCAAGAGGTTGGGACAGTGGGGTGGAAATAACATGTTGACAGACATTGATCATTTTTCAGTTCACATATAGTTTTGGTGTATCTTAGCAACAAACCTGAGCTTTGGAAATTAGTAGTCTTTATTTATAAAAAGGGATCCTAAGTCTCAGTAAAATTATTTGTCCAAATAAAGTTTTTTTTTTTTCCTGTGACCATGTTTTGCCTACTAAAAGATTTTATTCTTATAGAGAATACTGTTTTGGGGGGCCTCCCCAGTGGTGCAGTGGGTTGAGCGCAGTGCTGTGAAGCTGTCCACAGCCTCTGCAGTGCTGGTTTGATTCCCAGCCTGCCAGGGAGCCAACCCACATGGCGCGGCAGACCTCTCCTGCCTCGCCCGCTGCTCCCCTCAGCAATGTCTTCGGTCCGTCTGCCTGTTCTGCTCCTCACTCTGCCTCTGGTGAATTCTCTCACCGCCCCTCATCTCTGGCCTGTACCCCAGTTCTTGTATAAATAAATAAATCTTCTTTAAAAAAAGAATACTGTTTTTTAGTTTAGTTTTGCTTTTTCATATCTTGTGTCTATATCTAATACAGATGACAGATGCTGTTAAGTAGCAGGAAAATGCAATGTGTGGATAAGACTGTGGCATTAGAGCCAGTCAAATTTGAGTTCAAAGCTAATTTCTTTTAATGAGTCCTGGGAGGGCCTCCCCGGTGGCGCAGCGGTTGAGCGCTGGGTTGCGAAGCTGCCCGCGGCCTCTGCAGCACCGGTTCGATTCCCGGCTGCTCCCCGGCCACCGGAGGAGGGTCCCACATGGCGCGCAGACCTCTCCTGCTGCCCGCTGCTCCCCTCAGCAGTGTACTTGGGTCCTTCTGCTTGCTCTGCTCCCTGCTCTGGCTCTGGTGAATTCTCTCACCCTCCCGCGCTTCTGACTGTGCCCAGTACATGTATAAACAAAACAAAACAAATGAATAAATAAATAAAACATGCCTCTATAAAAAAAAAAAATGAGTCCTGGGAAATCGTCTTTATGAGCCTCATTTTTTTTCATCTGTCTGGAAGAATGTATAATTTCTCCTGCACAGTTGTGAGGAATGGGTGAGATAATAAGTGAAAACCAGTTAGCCTTATCTTCTACATTGTTATATATGATTATAATGGTTAGTGAATAGCTGTTTTTTAATTTTTATTTTTTTAAAGCTTTATTTATTTTTATACAAGAATTGGGGTACAGACCAGAGATGCAGGGGAGGGTGAGAGAATTCACCAGAGACAGAGTGGGGAACAGAAGAGGCAGACGGAGCGAAGTACACTGCTGAGGGGAGCAGTGGGCAAGACAGGAGAGGTATGTTCCGCCATGTGGGTTCCTCCCTGGCTGGCTGGGAATCGAACTCGTGCTACAGTGGCTGTGGATTGCCCCATAGGTTGCATCTTAACCCCTGCGCCACCAGGGAGGCCCAATAGTTATTTTTTTAAATGAAAGTATCACATGCTCGCCAGGAGAGATAATTGTACTGTAATTATTATTATCACATTAATATCTTACATATGATTGGGGAAGTAGGGTTTTTTAGGTATGTAAAACACCATTTGTTCATCTGCCAAAAGGAACTCAGTCTCTGCAACTTTGTAAGGCTTCTGTTCACAAGCCATTAAGAATTAACTGTTGTGTGGGCCTCCCCGGTGGCGCAGCGGTTGAGCGCTGGGTTGCGAAGCTGCCCGCAGCCTCTGCAGCACCGGTTCGATCCCCTCAGCAGTGTACTTCTGTCCTTCTGCCTGCTCTGCTCCCCACTCTGGCTCTGGTAAATTCTCTCACCCTCCCGTGCTTCTGACTGTACCCAGTGCTTGTATAAATAAACAAACAAACAAACAAATAAATAAATCTTTAAAAAAAAGAGAGAAGTAACTGTTGTGGCTTGTAGCTTAGGTGACACTGGGGATGAAGGTAAGGGATTTCCAGTTCCTGATAACTACCTGGAGAAACAGTAACCAGGAAATCTTTCATTCTGATAAATACAGAAAAAGACATTATTTGCAATATAAGCCCATATCTTTTCATGAGATTCCCTTTTGAAGATATCACAGTGCAAGCAAAGGTTTCAATAATGCATAAAAAGTAATATGAAACAAAAACAAAACAAAAATCAAGTCCCCCATTTCCCCAAAGATCAGCCTTAGACAAATGCTTTCACAGCATTTCCTCTTCCTACTCCCACCTTCCATTCCAGAGCAGTTAATATTTTTTTTCTTTTACTCCTATGACCACCCATAGGAGAAAGATAATCATGAGATAGTTTTTCCTGTAGATGGCTGAATAGCTGAGATTAATAGCAGTCCCATCAACATCTTATTTCTGCTTATACAGGAGGGATTGTCTTAGCAACTACTCTCTTAACCAAAAAACAAAGGACAATTATAAAAGATAGACTAAATAGAGAAGAATATGTCAGTCACAATCTCTTTTTCGAAGACTCCAGGGAAAAAGAACTCTGCCCTAAGAGTTTTCTATCACTGATAGATTTTTTTTGTTTTATGTTATATATTTAAGGATATGGAATGCAGCATGAATTTGCGTGTCATCCTTGTGCAGGGGCCATGCCAATCTTCTCTGTATTCTTCAATTTTAGTATATGTGCTGCTGAAGCGAGCACCATTGATAGAATTTTTGAATTTGAGGGAGTGATGTTAAGGACCCTAAGTTAAGATAGGTAATAATGAAAAAAGAAGAAATGATAAGCATAGTAAAAATGGAAAGCTTTCTTTTACAATAATAGTTATATGAATGTTAATTGCATTTCAAACCACTAACAATGAATGTGTTGTAATTTACTGGTTCACATAGTTTTTCATGTACTGTGATCTCAATAAATATCTGTTGAAGAAACTAAAAAAAAAAAAAGAAAGATTTTTTTTTTTTAAGATTTATTTATTTATTCATACAAGCACTGGGTACAGTCAGAAGCACGGGAGGGTGAAAGAATTCACCAGAGCCAGAGAGGAGAGCAGAACAGGCAGAGTGACGAAGTATACTGCTGAGGGGAGCAGCAGGCGGCAGGAGAGGTCTGCGCGCCATGTGGGACCCTCGCCCCATGGCCAGGGATCGAACCGGCACTGCTGAGGCTGCGCGCAGCTTTGCAGCCCAGCACTCAACCGCTGTGCCACCAGGGGAGGCCCGAGAAAGATTTTTTTTAAAAGATTTATTTATTTATTTATTTATTTATACAAGCACTGGGTACAGTCAGAAGCACAGGAGAGTAAGAGAATTCACAAGAGACAGAGCGGGGAACAGAACAGGCAGACCGATGAAATACACTGCTGAGGGGAACAATGGGTGCGGCAGGAGAGGTCTGCGTGCCATGTGGACCCTCCCCAGTGGCTGGGGTCGAACCAGCGCAGCAGAGGCTGCAGGCAGCTTCGAAGCCCAGCGCTCAACCACTGCGCCACCAAGGGAGGCCTGAGAAAAATTATTTTTTTAAGATTTATTTATTTATGCATACAAGAGCTGGGGTACAGGCCAGAGGTGTGTGTGTGGGTGGGTGAGAGGATTCACCAGAGACAAAGCAGGGAGCAGAACAGGCAGAAGGACTGAAATACACTGCTGAGGGGAGCAGCAGGCAAGACAGGAGAGGTCCGCTTCGCCATGTGGGTAGCTCCCTGGCTGGCTGGGGATTGAACTCCTGCTGCAGAGGCTGCGGATTGCTACATAGTGTGGTGCTTAACCCCTTGTGCCACCAGGGAGGCCCAAGATAGAGAATTTTTTAAACCTACTCTCGTAATTAGTTTCTACTTCTTCCCACCTAGTGGTATTGACTACTAATTAAATTTCCAACTTTTTGTGTTTGTTTTTTTTTTGTTTTTTTTTTTTTTTGCTATACAGTTCCAAGCCCAGGAAAACTTTTTATTTTAAATTATATTAAATTATCCTGAGATAATACTGGTTTACAACACTATATATGATTTAGGGCCACAGATTCACACCTCTTCAGATGCATGTCACCACACCACACTTACCACCAAAGCACCCATGATCCTCCACCAGAGTCCGCTGTGCTCCTCTCCTCTTTCTTCCCTACCCAACTTCCTCTGGCTGTCCCTCTGATAGTCTCAATTCTACAGTCAGATTTCTGGAGTTTGTTTTGGCTTAGTTTTGTCTGTTCCTTTGTTTAGTCTCTTTATATTACATATATGAGTAAAGTCATTTGGTATTTGTCTTTCTCCTTCCGAGTTATTTTTCTTAGCATAATCACCTCCAGTTCCATCCGTGTTGTCACAAGTGGTAAGAGTTCATTTTTTTTTTTTTTTTTTTAGCTCTGGTAGTATTCCATTCTGTATATAGACCACATCTATATAATCTGCTCATCTATCATTGGACATTGATGTTCCTTCCATAATTTGGCTTTTGTAAATAGGGCTGCAGTGAACATAGGAGTGCATATATCCCTTCCTGTTAGTGTTATTGGTTTGTTTGTTTGTTTCATTCTTAAGGTATGAAAAAAATACCAAGGAGTAGGATTGCTGAATCATATGTTAGATCCATTTTTATTATTTTAAGAAATCTCCACACTATTTCCAGAAATCCTTTTATCACTGTCAAACCAGTATGCTGGTCACCCTAATTGCAGTGGCTTCTGAACCTACTTAGGAATAAGCTACTCATGTAGGCTTTGAATAACAACAGTAATTTAAGTGTAACTGCTGAAAGCCAACCACCGAAATGCTGTATGTGGATAGCTCTATAGATACATTTCAAGGGAAGTAGTAAACTTTCTGTTAATACTTGTTTTTTGTATACTTCCCTTGTAAGAAAAGAAATCTGAAGTTAACACTAGTTAGGTATTTTACTCAAAATCACACTGATAGTAATAGTAATTGCTCGTGAGGATTTGAGCCCACACAATTTGATTCCAATTCCATTTATTCAGCTCTAAACCATTCTACTTGTCTGATGCAATGACCCTTTTGGAGAAAAGCAGTTACAGGAAATTACTCACATCTTTAGTACCATAAAGTGTTACTTTTAACCTTGTCTTCCAGGTTAAAGCTAACTCATCAGTGCTGAGGGCTTAAGTCAGAGGCCAGTGGTCTAGAAGGAGATTGATGTGGGAGTTCTCTGTAAGGATTTCCTGTTTTCTTTCTTCCCTATCTGTCCTTTGTGCCTATGGTAAACTGACTGTATCATTCTTTGCGTTATATAAGAGCTCATTTATAGGAACAGAATAGAATCAGCATGATTTACTCCTCTAATAGCATCCGCAGCTCCCATCACTCCCTCCCTAACAAGCCCAAATGAACATTCCACACTAACTGTGGTTTTGATTATTCTATTTGTGTTTAGTCCCACTGACCCACATAGTGCTCTCGCAGTATCCACATCATATGGTTCATTATGTAATTGAATTTAGTGTTCATGATACTTGGAGCCAGGAAAACAACATTCCATGTGGTGAGCCAAATGAAGCTATTCTTCTAGTATGAAGTGGGGAAGTTGAAAAGCCTGAAGACAGGACTTTCTAATTTTGATTAAGAGAGATTATTTGCTCCTTGGGGACATGGCCTTGGGCCAGAAATCATTGTTGTGAAACATTTGAAAGGATGAAGACACTTGGATGAAGAATTCTACAGTGTTCCCAATGAGTGCCTGCATACCACTATTCAGAGAGTGTGATTGGCTCCAGGAGAGAAAAAATATAATCCCTAAGCCCCAGGGAGATGCATAAGCATGTGCAATGTCACACGAACTGGCACTTGGAGTTCTGTGCTCTTTACACCAGAGCATGTCAGGACCATTCCAGAAATGTGGTAGTTGGTAACATCAGAGGGGGTGTAGGGTGTATTTTTAGTTTGGGTTGGTGGGTCTCTAAGGGAACTAGGCAAGCAGTTTACATAAATGCTAAGTAATAGGACCTTTTCTGTAAATAGAACATCACTGTAATGGTATTTAGTTTGTTCAAACAGGGTCTATGTTGAAATTACATTAAAGCAAGATAGGTTCCTTCCACTATACTAAGAGTCATAAATCTAAAGTAAGAGTCCCTATAGTGGAGACAAATTAATATATTGCCATAAAATTGGATAAACATAAGTTCTTTTGAGGAGTACGATGAACAAATGTGAAATTGAAAAATATTTTGAATCATCTGAAAGTAGATAGAACAGGGTTTTAAGGTCTAAATCAAATGAACAATTGAATTGCTAGTGGTGATGTTATGAAAGGAAAGTCTGTAAGAATGATGGGAAATCAGGTGACTGAACATCATATACAGTGTTGTAGAAGCAGTCATAATGAAACACAGTGCAAATACACCAAGGAAACCATCTTTTTATAAGAATAGTAAATTGCACTTTGCTGTACAAAGAAAAACATAATATAAATCCCCTTGTTAAACGCCTTTAAACTAATAAACAGGATGTGTGGTTCATAGTACTGTGAAAGCCGGCAAGTGTCCAGTGAAAATAGCAGAGAGGAAACACTGCCCACATAAAGTGAAATACAAGGACTTGGCTTGTTGGAAGTAATGTGTTATTCATTTTTAATTTAACCTGTAATCCCCAATATTGGACATTTGATGTCATCATACCAGTGACATTTGAAACAAGGCAAATGACATGCTAAAAAAATGTGAACCGTATTTAAAAAATATATAAAACCCCAATAATGCACTGAAAGATAATTTCTCCACATGGGAGAAACTGGGGTGATAGGTTGGATGCAGTAATAGATACATTAAACATCAGCCACAGAAATTTTTACACTGAAGTCACTCTACTTTGAAACCATGTATATTAAAATTGTTTACTTTTTAAGAAGAAACCCTTCCAGAGAATAAAATGGGCAGCTGGGGAAAATCTCTAAATATAGTAAATTTAAAAAAAACCGTCCATCTAAATATTTAGATCATCGAGGGAAATGAGGTTATACTTATTTTTAATTATTTATAAAATGATTTCAAACTCGTATTTCATTTGAATGTCTAGATAAAGACAAATTCTTTCAGTATTTTTGGCTTTCTAAATTAAGAAACAATGCATACTTTCTTTTTAACTCACTGTATCTTCATGGTAAGGAGACACTTAATGAAGGAACTTGCTTTTAGTTCTAATTTGTGAGATGACGCAATAAGCAGCAACAATACATGGCAGTTTAGCACACCATTTTGTCTACTTACTGAATTGTCAACTAACTGATCAGAAACCTCCTCACAATAAAACTACATAGGCTAATTTAAAATAAATACTTGGTGACATTTCCCTTGTGGCAAGCAGATATACTTTTTAAAATTAGTATTTTCATTTAGACATATTGATTTGCTCTTCTCCATGTTTCTGACCATGGAGGAAATAAGATAGAATGAGGTAGAAGAAAATAGGTCAGGCTGACTGGGCTCAGATTCTTGTTCCCCCAGTTTTCATCTAGATCTTTCAGAAATTTCATAACTTCTGTACCTTTTTTCTTCATGTGTAAAATGGAAGTAATGCTCTTTTGAGCTTTCACATTTGTGGTGGTTTGTTGTGCTGGTCAATGAGGAGAGCTGTGAGATCTGCCCATCCTGAACTCTAGTAATGAACAAGGGACAACTGTCCATGTCATTATATCTAAGCATTTCAGCCCTGTGGGCCTTTTCTACTTCCTATAAGCTTCTCAACTTGTCCAGCTTTCCTACTATCATTCTATCTTTGACTCTAGGTCAGGGTACAGGCAATAGGTGAGGCCAAAGGAGATATTCATCAAAGAAATATATATTGGACTCCTTCTTGCCATGTTCAGTGCTGAAAACATAGAAAAGGCAAAAACAGATATAGCTACTACCCTCACAGTGCTTATAGTCTAGTGGAGAAAAGACACCTCAAGAAAACAAAGAATCATATAAGCATAGCAACAAGAAAAAACAAATATTGATAGAAAACTTATTACTCTTTGGGACATAGCTGTTATTATTTAGGAAATTCTCTTGATGATATTTTTCATTGTGTCCCTAGGACATGGCAAGAATAAACTAGATAGACCCAAGATACAGATCATTTGCTTGACATATTGAAGCTTGAAACTTTTTAATTTTCTGAGACAGGCTATTAAACAGCAGCTTTGGGTCCCAAGAAAGAAAAGGAGATAGAATAAAAGAGATAGCAAACAACATGGTGAGATGCTGGGAAATACACAGAAGGATACTTGGCTACTTAGAAATTTTTTTTTTAATTTTTTTAAAGAATTCTTTATTTATTTATACAAGCACTGAGTACAGTCAGAAGCACGGGAGGGTGAGAGAATTCACCAGAGCCAGAGCTGGGAACAGAACAGGCAGACTGACGAAATACACTCCTGAGGGGAGCAGCAGGCGCAGCAGGAGAGGTCTGTCGTGCCATGTGAGACCCTCTCTGGGGGTCAGGGATCGAACTGGCGCTGCAGAGGCTGCAGGCAGCTTTGCAGACCAGCACTCAACTGCTGCGGCACCAGGGGAAGCCCTACTTAGAAATTTTTTTTTTTTTTAAAGATTTATTTTATTTATTTATTTATACAAGCACTGGGAACAGTCAGAAGCGCGGGAGGGTGAGAGAATTCACCAGAGCCAGAGCGGGGAGCAGAGCAGGCAGAAGGACCGAAGTACACTGCTGAGGGGAGCAGCGGGCGGCAGGAGAGGTCTGCGCGCCATGTGGGACCCTCCTCCGGTGGCCGGGGAGCAGCCGGGGATCGAACCGGCGCTGCAGAGGCTGCGGGCGGCTTCGCAACCCAGCGCTCAACCGCTGCGCCACCGGGGAGGCCCCCTACTTAGAAATTTTAGAGCACATTATACACAGTAATAAAAAATTATCTTACTATGAAAACTTGACGCTCATTTTTTCAAATCATGACTGATTTGAACATGATTCAAATCATGTTGACTATCTTGCTATAATCAGTTTTGGTTAAATATTTCAACTTCTTTTTTTCTATCCTAATGCATAAGACATGTTCATCCCAAATTGGTAGTCAGTTACTATGCTAGATATGGTTGAAATATATGTGAGACAGTGTGTTTCTTCAAGTTGGTACTCTCATCGGTCCAGTATTCATCTGGATTTGATGGCACTGTAGGGGAAGACAGAAAATTTCCCTCATCTCTCTTTATCCTTGGGCTGGACAATCACATTAACATCAATCAGATAAATAGATGAACATAAAAAATTTAATTACATATATATGAAGTGTCAACATCAATGCAAATTCTAAAGTAAATGGGTCAAAATGAGGGTATAGATTCTGAACTAAAGAATAGAATAGGGGCTTGGGAGTACAAGGAGATAGGAGGAGGACTCACATGACTAGAAGATAGTGACTCATAGGGCAAAACCCATATGCTTGGTAATGTTTGCCTTGCCACATAGATAGGTTTCCCCAATAGGAAGGTTATTTCTACAGCTAAAACTAAATCTGGGTAATAACTCTAAATTTTCATTCTTCTAGGTAGTTAAAGGAATGGTAAAGTTTCTCTGGAGTCTGCAGGTCCTTGATTGACCTCAGCTCAAAATAATCCAGAAGCCAAAATGACACATCTTGGGAAGATTTCTTTAAGACATCTTAGGGAAGCCTTTGCTTTGGCTCCTTTTCTTTGGGCAATTAAACTTCGATTATTGAGAACTAGTCTCCCTTTTTCATTAAGTGTATACTTCTCTCTGCTTTTAATTAAATGATGCTTTTATTTGCCTCTGTGAGAGCCTCTCTTTTGTTACTATAAATGATTGTCCCTCTCCAACTATCTTTTGGTCTGTCTCAAAATTCTTTTAATAATTTTTAATTGAATTAACATTCATTTATGACATTATGTAAGTTTTTTTTTAAGATTTATTTATTTATACAAGCACTGGGTACAGTCAGAAGCGCAGGAGGGTGAGAGAATTCACCAGAGCCAGAGTGGGGAACAGAACAGGCAGACCGATGAAATACACTCCTGAGGGGAGCAGCAGACACAGCAGGAGAGGTCTGCATGCCATGTGGGACCCTCCCGGTGGCCGGGGATCGAACTGGCGCTGCAGAGGCTGCGGGCAGCTTTGCAGCCCAGTGCTCAACCACTGTGCCACCAGGGGAGGCCCCATTATGTAAGTTTTCGGGATACATTATTATAAATTGACATCTGTATAGACCACACTATGTCTGCAACCAAAAGGCTAGTTCCCATCCTTCACCACCCAATTAACCCCTTTTACCTATTTTATCCATCCCACTAACCCCCCTTCCCTTCTAAAATGCTATTCAGATAATAAAAAATAAATAAATAAAAAGTCTGATTTAAGAAGAGGAAGTAAGATTTGTCTGTCATCAAGGTGGCATCTTCTACACATACATATATTTACAATGTATCTCTAGGGAGAGGAAAATTGAATTAGACCATTCCAAAATTTATGAACATTTTAAACATCCTCCCCTCACTATTGCTGTCTCCTTATCGACCAGTTCTTACATGGATGGTATCATGGTAAAATTCAAAGAATGTAAACTTTGTAACTATTACAAATTTTTAAAAAATCCATAAAATCACATTATTCATTATAATTAAAAAAAGCATTGATGCTGTTTGTCAAACCCCACAAAGTCACCTTTGATATTATATAACCTATATTTTATATTCAACCATCTCATTGAGATTTGGAGAATATAACTATCAATTTTATGTAATATTAAATGTTCACACTAAATTCTATGTATAGATATCTTGTGACCCCTACAAGATGAAATGATGTGTAGTCCCAAATGACTGTAGTTACAGATATAATAAGTGCTATGGATGAATAATATGGGATGCTTTAAAATCATACAACAGAAGAAACTTTTCTATAATGCACTTTCAGGAAACATTTCTCTGAAGAAATAAATTTTAAACAGGGACTTTAAAATGGCCTTTACAATTAAGAATTAAGGGCCTCCCTCGTGGCATAGGGGTTAAATTTTAAAAACATGAGTGATTTAAATAGAAACAATTTAGATGAGAAATATCTTGGTGACTTGTTAGATGGTAGTTTTCACAGGACAGTAGTGGATATGTAAAGAAGTTGAAGGATTTGAGGTATGGTAGAAAAGTTAAAGATGTAATTTGAAGGTAAAATCATCAGATTTTGGTAACTAGAAAGTGAGAGGAAAGGAAGTATGAAGGACAATGCTCAGATTTCTAGTAAGAACAATCAGATGAGTCATCAAAAGTGAAAGGGAAAACTGAAATTTCATTTTATTTTTTTAAAGATTAATTTATTTATGCATACAAGAGTTGGGTACAGGCCAGAGATGTGGAGGGAGGAGGTGAGAGGATTCACCAGAGATAGAGTGGGGAGCAGAACAGGCAGGCTGAATGAAATACACTGCTGAGGGGAGCAGCAGGCGAGTCAGGAGAGGTGTGCTGCGCCATGTGGGTTGCTCCCTGGCTGGCTGGGGGATCGAACTTGTACTGCAGAGGCTGTGGACAGCTTCATAGGTTGTGTCTTAATCCCTTGCACCATCAGGGAGGCCCCCCAAAACTGAAATTTTAGATACAAGGATACACTGTTAAATTTTTTGCTGTCCCATAGTTATGTGATCTAAAGTCCTTAATCATCTGTTTCACTTTATATAAATTTACAAAATCTCAGAGTGAAACCACATTATCTTTACTGACACCTGTCGTTAGATTCTCTGTTTGTGAATAACAGAAACCATTGAAAGTAATTTATTCAAGTAAAAAAGAGTTTTATTTTAAGGATTTACTTAAAGTGAGAAAAATTATTTTTCTCAGTTACTGCGCCAGGCCTGTGGGATGCTCAGGAAGCCTGCTCATGGTCAGAGGAGGACTCGTTCCCAGAAAACGTTTTACAAGAGGAAGATCATTCAGAGACCCATTGCTGCTTTTTCAATAAAGTACTCAAACTGTACAAACCTGGGGAACGTTCGTGGGCCCAACTCAACTGACTACACGACTCACATGTAGATTGTAACTACAAGGGGGCTTAATTACAAGGGGTCTATTAGGGAGATTAAAAAAAGGAAATAGGGGGGGCGGAGCAACATGGCGGTGAGGAGACGCTGTGAGTAAGATCTCCCATTAAAAAAAGTTAATAGGGAGGAAAAGCGGCAGGTCCCAGTGAGAAGTGGGACACGGAAGATAAACGGACAACTCCAGCAAACTGCCCAAAGAAGAAAGTGGCCATAAAAGAGGACCAGAAGGGAGGAAAGCGCAGAACCCTGCTCCCCTCCCCCGCCCACAAAGTCAGCACTCTCCGACGGGCAGAGAGGAGGAAAACAACAAACCAAAACGGCCAACAAGAACAAATGATGCAGCAAGCAGGACTGGGAGTGGAAAGGAACTATTGCAGCCACCACACCCCGTGAACGGGAGATGAGGCGAACCCTGCAGGATTCGCCACAGCAGTGAGCGAACGGCTCCGGGCGCCATTAGAGAAGAACAAAGACCCCGGGAGACGCACACACAGCCCGGGCTGCCGGTAAGCTTGCGTGGAAAAACAGCGCGCTGGGTGCTCTTGAAAAGCAAGTGCAGACCCGGATCGCGGTTGCCCAGGTCCCCACGCCTGCGACCTAGGCTTGCGGGGAGACGGGCGCGGAGGTCCTCACTGAGGTGAAGGTCCCTCCCTGAGTAAGCAGGAACCAGGCGCCCAGGCACGGGAGCGGTGCAAAAGGCGCCATTCCCGCGCCACTGAACTGGGCTACAGCCCGCGTCCTGGAACTGAGGGCTTTGAACTGAGACCCGGGGCACGAAAATTCAGGGCGTGGGTTCTCCACGACGGTGGGGCACAAGGCAGACACAGCACCCCAAAGCTGTTGAGGTGTACCCTACCATTCCCGCTCTGTTCCCTGTCCCACAGGGTGGGGGGAGGTGAAAAACGCCCCCCAAGGACAATAGGAGATATCTCCGGCGCCACCTAGCAACCAGGAAAAAAAAAGTCACTAACACCCCATAGAACAGGAAATTTCTTAAGACTGCTTGAAAAGGGCAGAAGGCTTCTGGAAGACCCAGTGGCCAGCCAGGAAGTTAGCCCACGCCAGGCCCCTTCCGACCAGCAGTCTGAGCCCACAGAGGGAGCAGGCAACCACGTCCGGGGCAGACCAGGTGCGCAGAAGAGTGTGCCTGAAACCGGAGGCGCAGGGACTGCATCCCGCTTCGCCATTTTAGAACAGGGACATTTCTTCAGTAAAAACTGCCTAAAACCAGCAGAAAGCTCCCCCAGAAGACAGAGATGGCTCCTGGAAGAGCCAGAGGGGAGCGGAGAAGTTCACCCAAGATGCCAGTCAGTCCGAGCAACACAGTGTCCCAATGCATACGACAAATTAGAAAACAGACAGTAGGGAGTAGAAGAACCACACGCAACCTAACAACTCCTCAGGAAAGAAGCACACCACAAAAAGAAAACCACTCCCCAGATTGCAACGACAGCAACTTGGAAGAACTTCTGAGCCTTCCAGAAAGAGAATTTAAAATTGCCATGATTAAAAAAGTGATAGATCAGAAGAAAGAAATTGAGTCCCTAAAGAGGGAAGTAAAAGAAATGCAGGAGATCAAAGAATTAATGGAGGAACTAAAGAACTCTGGGAAAAGCAATGAAAGCAGAATAGGTGAAATGGAAGAACGAATAAGTTCTCTTGAAGACACAGAAATAAAAAGAACCAAAACAGAAAAGGAAAGAGAAGTACGAAGGAAAAAGAATGAAGAAAGACTTCGGGAACTATCTGACTCCATGAGGAAAGGAAATATAAGAGTTATAGGAATTCCAGAAGGAGAGGAGAGAGATGTAGGAACAGAGAAAATATTCATGGATATAATTGAAGAGAACTTCCCAAATGCGAAGAAGGAGCTGAAAATTGATATACAAGAAACAAGAAGAACACCAAACTTCCACGACGAAAGGAAAAACACAGCAAGACACATAATAGTAAAGCTCCCAAGAATCCAGGACAAGGAAAAATAATGAAGCTGACAAGAGGGAAGAAACAGATAACATTCAAAGGAAAACCAATCAGGCTGACATCAGACTTCTCTGAAGAAACACTACGGGCAAGGAGAGAGTGGAGGGACATAGTCAACAGACTCCAAGAAAACAGATGCCAAACAAGAATACTCTATCCCGCAAAGCTCTCTTTCCTCCATGAAGAAAGAATATGGACCTTCCCAGACAAAGAGAAACTCCGGAATTTCATTACGACTAAACCCCCACTCCAAAAAATACTACAAGGAATCCTAAAGCCAGAACCTCAGAGGGACGAATAACAATGAAAGAAGACCAAAAAAAAAAAAGTTATTAAAAGAATAAATAAATAAAATCAAAGGAAAGACAAACATAATGGCTAATACAGATGCTAACATATCAATATTAACTCTAAATGTAAATGGACTAAACTCTTCAATAAAAAGACACAGAGTTGCAGCCTGGATTAAGAAACAAAACCCAACCTTTTGCTGTCTCCAGGAAACACATTTAGCTACAAAAGATAAAAATAGACTCAAAGTCAAAGGATGGAAAACAATCCTACAAGCAAATGGGCCAAAAAAGAAAGCAGGAACAGCTATACTTATATCAGATAAAACAGACTTCAAACTCAAAAAAATAAAAAGAGGCCCCAATGGTCACTACATTATGATTAAGGGGACAATACTTCAAGAAGAAATAACACTCATTAACATATACTCACCAAACGAAAGAGCACCAAAATATATCAGACAACTGTTGTCCTCTCTGAAAACAGACATCAGAGAAAACACATATGTAGTGGGAGACTTCAACACTCCACTATCAACAATGGATAGATCAACAAGACAAAAAAATAAGTAAAGAAACTAAAGCTCTAAATAAGGACCTAGAGCATTTGGGCTTAACAGACATCAATTGAACACTAAACCCCCAAAAAACAGAGTACACATTTTTCTCAAGCGCACACGGATCATTCTCCAGGATCGATCACATACTGGGGCACAAGACAAACATCAACAGATACACCAAGATTGAAATCATACCAACCATCTTTTCTGACCACGAAGGCATCAAACTAGAAATAAATCATAAAAAGAAGGCAAGGAACTGTCCTACCTCATGGAGATTAAAAGCCACACTACTGGAAGACCACTGGACTAACGAGGAGATCAAAGAAGAAATGAAAAAATTCTTTGAATTGAATGACAAGGAGGACACCAATATCCTAAATGTATGGGACGCAGCAAAAGCAGTAATAAGAGGAAAATATATAGCAATAGAAGCTCACATCAAAAAACAAGAAAGAACTCAAAGAAACAACCTAATCTCGAAGCTCAAAGATCTAGAAAAAGAACAACAAAAAAACCCCAAAACCAGTAGAAGAAAAGAAATAATAAAAGCCAAAGCAGAAATAAATGAAATTGAAACTAAAAAAACAATCCAAAAGATCAATGAAACCAAGAGCTGGTTCTTTGAAAAAATAAATAAAATAGACAAACCCCTAGCCAGGCTCACAAAGGAAAAAAGGGAGAAAGCACAAATACACAGTATCATAAATGAAAGAGGAGAAATCACAACGGACACAGCAGAAATCAAAAGAATAATCAGTAACTACTATGAACAGTTATATGGAAACAAGTTCAACAATCTAGAGGAGATGGACAAATTCCTACAACTCTACAATCACCCAAAGCTAGATAAAGAAGAAATAGAACACCTAAACAGACCAATTACAAGCAGCAAAATTGAAATGGTAATCAAAAACCTTCCCAAAAACAAAAGCCCAGGACCTGATGGATTTACAAATGAATTCTACCAAACATTCAGAGACGAATTAGTGCCAATCCTTCACAAACTCTTCCAAAAAATTGAGAAGGAAGGGACAATACCAAACACGTTCTATGAAGCCAATATTACACTAATACCAAAACCGAATAAGGACAACACAAAAAAGGAAAACTATAGGCCAATCTCCCTAATGAACACTGATGCAAAAATCCTCAATAAAATTTTAGCTATCAGAATCCAACAATGTATCCATAAGATAATTCACCACGACCAAGTTGGATTCATTCCAGGGGCACAAGGATGGTTTAACATCCGAAAATCAATCAACGTTATCCAACACATCAACAAAAAGAAATATAAAAACCATATGATAATATCAATAGATGCTGAGAAAGCTTTTGACAAAGTGCAACACCCATTCATGATAAAAGCCCTTGAAATTCTTGGGATACAAGGAACATACCTCAACATCATAAAGGCCATCTATGACAAGCCAACAGCCAGTATCATTCTCAATGGTGAAAAGCTGAAAGCAATTCCATTAAGATCTGGAACAAGACAAGGATGTCCACTCTCACCACTGCTTTTCAATATAATACTGGAAGTCCTAGCCAGGGCAATAAGACAAGAGAAAGACATCCAAGGAATCCAAATAGGAAAAGAAGAAGTCAAACTATCACTATTTGCAGATGATATGATAATATACATAGAGAACCCCAAAATCTCCACAGAAAAACTAATTCAACTCATCAATCAGTTCAGTAAAGTGGCAGGATACAAAATCAACACACAAAAGTCAGTAGCCTTCCTATACACAAACAATAAATCTGATGAAGAAGAAATAAAAAAAACCATCCCTTTTATTATCGAAACAAAAAAAATCAAATATTTGGGAATAAATCTAACAAAAGAGGTAAAGGACCTATACAAAGAAAACTATAAAATACTGTTAAAAGAAATAGAAGAAGACACAAAGAAATGGAAAGACATCCCCTGCTCATGGATTGGAAGAATAAACATTATTAAAATGGCCATCCTACCAAAAGCAATATACAGATTCAATGCTATTCCAATCAAAATTTCAATGTCATTCTTCAAAGAAATAGAACAATTATTGATGAAATTCATATGGAATCACCAAAAACCCCGAATAGCCAAAGCTCTACTGAAAAAAAAAAAAGAAGGAAATGGAGGCATCACACTCCCAGACTTCAAACTATACTACAAAGCCATAATCATCAAAACTGCATGGTATTGGAACAAGAACAGACATACAGACCAATGGAATTGAATAGAAAATCCAGAAATAAACCCACAGATTTATGGTCAACTAATCTTTGACAAAGGAGCAAAGACTATGCATTGGAGCAAAGAAAGTTTGTTCAATAAATGGTGCTGGGAAAACTGGGTTGCTACATGCAAAAGAATGAAGCTTGACCACCACCTCACACCATACACAAAAATCAACTCAAAATGGATTAAAGAACTAGACATAAGACCTGAAACCATAAAATACATAGAAGGAAATATAGGCAAAACACTATGGGATTTGCACATCAAAGACATCTTTACAGACACATCACCCAAAGCAGTGATAGTGAAGACAAAGATAAACAGCTGGGACTACATCAAATTAAAGAGCTTCTGCACAGCAAAAGAGACAATAACCAAAACAAAGAGAAACCCCACCAACTGGGAGAACATTTTTGCACCCAACACTAATGATAAAGGACTGATCACAAAAATCTGCAAAGAGCTGATGAGACTCAACAACAACAAAGAAAATAATCCAGTCAAAAAATGGGCAGAAGAGCTAAAAAGAAACTTCTCTGAAGAGGAAATGCAAATGGCCAACAGGCATATGAAAAAATGTTCAACATCACTTGTCATCAGGGAAATGCAAATCAAAACTACCATGAGATATCATCTTACACCAGTGAGAATGGCACATATTAAAAAAACTAGCAACAACAAATGTTGGCGAGGTTGTGGAGAAAAAGGAACTCTTCTGCACTGTTGGTGGGAGTGCAAACTGGTGCAACCACTGTGGAAAGCTGTGTGGAGATTTCTGGACCTACTAAACATAGAGCTTCCATATGATCCAGCAATTCCACTCCTAGGTATTTACCCAAAGGACACAGAAACATCAATTCCAAAGAACACCTGCACCCCTATGTTTATAGCAGCACTATTTACAATAGCTAAGCTTTGGAAACAGCCCAAATGCCCAAAAATAGATGACTGGATCAAGAAGATGTGGTACATATATACCATGGAATATTACTCAGCATTCAAAAAAGATAAACACATGCAATTTGCAGCAACATGGATGGCGCTGGAAGGGATTATGCTCAGCGAAATAAGCCAAAAAGAAAAAGAAAAATACCGGATGGTCTCACTCATAGCAGGAATCTAGAACACTTAAATAAGGGACCAGGAAAATGAATAACTATAAGAAAGTGAAAATCAAAATCAACAAAAAACTATGAACCAGAGACACTGTTAGGGGGGCAGGGGCGGGAGGGGAGGGATTGGGGTCAGAATGGGGGGGGCTGCAATTGTATAGGGAATATAACAATAAAATTTATTATCTAAAAAAAAAAAAAGGAAATAGTTTTTTAGGCTGCAAATGACCATGTATCCTGCTGCAGATAGTGTCTGCAGTATCCTTTTGTCCAAACCAAAAGCTGCTTTTGAAAGATGGTGTTGTCCATTCTATGAGAGCCTGAGGCTTGTGACACACCAGCAACTGGTGGATCTGCACCCAACTCATGGAGGCAACTGGTGGTTAATAACAGGTAGTGTTGCTGAGGCAGCACCACAGCAGCCAACAGCAGCATTTTGGGGCCTGGGGTGGGCAGTACCTGAGGCAGCAGCAACAGGAGACAACTCTAGAGGTGGCACAGTCACAGGCTATGGTGCCAGTCAGCAGGTAACGTCAAGCATCAGGCGGTGACAGGCAGCTCTTAGCGGCTCCCGGCACAGGCCAGTAGCAGGCAGCTTTGATGTATCAGTCAGCAGCCAAGGGCACCAGTCATGTCAGAGGCAGCAGCACTAGAGAAACAGGAGCAAAAATCTTCCTAGACAAGAGTCTGATGAGAGTTGGAGGTCTGAAGTGAAAGTCTTCCCAGGTAAGAGTGTCTGAATCCGACTGCTGGCCCAACTTTTATGGCTTTCAGGATGTACAGGTCTCAAACCTGATTGGTGTGTTTTTAAACTGGTGTGGGTTTCAAATCCTGTGCCAAGGCTGGCTGTCTCCTGCAGCGAGCCAGGCATGCTGTGCTGGGCCACCGAGCCAGCAGCTGCAGAGCTCCTGTTACGATATTGTGACTATGATTATTATTAGCCCTCTTTTAGCAATTAACAAGACTTAGACTCAGCTGTTATTTCTGATTGTATTTCCTTCTGTATATCTTTTCTCCTCCATTCCCTATCCAACTTTGAGTTCCTTTGTTTCCTGCCTTTCTGAGTTCCCAATTCTGATTCCTGAGAGGGACATTTGTGATAGCTGTTGAGAGGTGCTCTAATGCTAAGCTTGGCTCCCTCAGAACCTGCCTTAGGTTGGTTTCCTTTCGGTCATATGCCCTCCCTGACCCAGTGATTCCTATCTCAGGGTTGGGTATGTAGTCAGAACACTACCACTTCTCTGTAAGGGATTTTATAATGTGCTTCCTTTGGCTGGGACTGGGTAGGTGGCAGTTTCTCAAAAAAAAAAAAAAAAGTATAAGAAAGACAGGCACCATGAGGATAGAAGATTCTGCTTCAGAATCTTTTAATTTTATGCATTTTCTCTTAAATTGTATTTTTAAAGTTATTCCCCCCCCCCCCCGAGGAATGAATAAGTATATCCAGGCTGACTAGGAAGAAACTCTCCTTCAAAACTGAAATAGAAAAGGATAGTTCATTTAAGATTTGGATGTGAATGGGGATGCAAACAAATGCACCTCTCAAGGTGGGGGACACAGAAGTGCCACTATGAGGAGTATTATTGAAGGCTAATCTCACTAGGGACCCCTTTCATACCTACAGTCACCTTAATTTATCATCACATTTCAGGAAATTTAAAAAAAATGGAATAGCAGCTATTTCCTGCCTCTCTCTCTTGCTTTGAAAAGCATGAGGTGTCCTGGTGAGCTCAGCATACTCCAATGATGACGACAAAACTTCTTTCTAACAGCTAATAATTTCAATAAAGTGACTTGTGTAAAAGACTGCAGTTATTATAAATGGGTTGGAAGGCACACATTTCAAAAATGTTTCTCTCGCGCCCCCCCCCCCTTTTTTCTTCCTTTCTTCAAAGTCCATGTTTTTTGGACATCCTGAGCTCTTTGCATGTAAATCTGTGTGGGTGGATGTGATGAGAAGCAGTTGAATAAACTTCCCTTTGCACAGCTAAAGCTCTTGTAGAGGCTAACAGAGGGCAGGAGCCGAATAAGTGATCCAGACTGAATAAGAGAACCCTGAATGCCAATTTTAATTCTCTGGGTGTCTTTTCCCCAAAATACAAAGGAAGTATTTTCTTGATTAAAAAAAGACAAAGAAAGCCTGATTACGATACCCCCCTCCCAGGAATTGTGCTCTTCTGCATGTCGTAACCTATGTGTGTAATCATTAACTGTAGAGTTCTTCTTTTGCCACTTATAGTAACATGGGAAGCACTTAAGATACTTTGGGGAGTCTAAATCATAGTATTTAGAAGCTCATCAGTTGGTTATATGGTTCTGTATCTGTTTTTCAATCACTGTATTAGTGTGTGTGTGTGTTTGGGAATATATTTCATGTCCTAGAACATGGTTAATTCAATTCCTGCTTTTTTTTTTAAAGATTTATTTATTTATTTATACATGCACTGGGTACAGTCAGAAGCATGGGAGGGTGAGAGAATTCACCAGAGCCAGAGCGGGGAGCAGAGCAGGCAGAAGGACCGAGGTACACTGCTGAGGGGAACAGCGGGCGGCAGGAGAGTTCTGCGCGCCATGTGGGACCCTCCTCTGGTGGCCAGGGAGCAGCCAGAAATCGAACCAGCACTGCAGAGGCTGTGGGCAACTTCGCAACCCAGCGCTCAACCACTGCGCCACCGGGGAGGCCCTCAATTCCTGCTTTTCAATTATAAATTTTCTAAACAAACGGACAGACAAAATGAGAAAGAACTGGACAGATAGGACTCAAGTTATAAATGCAAATCAGCAAATTGGTTTTATTTCATAAAAATCCAAGACTTGAAAATAACCTGACCTCTCAAAATGGTGGAATTTAGTAAAACTATGAAGAATTAGAAAGATTATTTGGTGTTTTTCTATTCATTATGAAAATTTTTGCTATAATTCTTAGACATAGAAGATGTTGAAAACATGTTCAACCTTTCCTCTTTACTGCTTTCTCTCCATTCTCTATGTCTTATGCTGGCAGATATTTTCCAAAAATACTTTTTTCATCACCACCAATTTTACTATCTTAATATATGTTGGTATCTATCCACTTAAAATGGAATGAAGTTGATTACACATAATTTTAACACATACATGATGTTTCTTTACTTACTACTCTTCTCACCCATCTATACATGAGTCCTTTAAAATGAATGCTGAAACTTTGAAGACAAATGATAAAAATAAATGCACACCATACTAGTTTTTCTGGTATGTTCAGAGATATCAGATTTGTACCATTATTAATACAAATATAATAGAGATAAAAATAATTTTCTATATTATAGGAAATTGGTCCTATACCTTTATTTTATCATTATTATATGTTAATGATATATAAGTATATTTTTAAATATAAATTTTCAATATTTAAGTTGTCTTCAGTAGAAAAACCTAGAGAGATTCTTGTGGCTCAAATAACATTGAGGACCCCAGATGGAATGGTTTCATGGATTAAACATCTGCCTCATATTGGGAAAGTATTTGATTTAGATTCTGATGTTATTAGAATTACATTTTGGTGTATTTTTAAAATTTCCATTGCAGGTTACATCTTAATATTTTTAAGATAATTATATCTAAACAATCTTATTCTAACTGTAAAATTATGAAAATCAGTGAGTAAACAATTTCAATTGTTTATAGCATTAAAGTAGCTCCTTGTTAGTCTTTCTTGATAAGTCCCCTTGCTCCTAAGTACTTATCTATAAAGTAGGTGACCTGTACAATGATTCTGATATTCTCTTCCTACTTATTATTTCTGTTTTGAAATCACTTAATGACATTCATTGTATAATATCATAAAGTGTGAAATTAACATCTCTACTATCTATAGTTAACCAGGTTTTTTTTTTTTAAAGATTTATTTATTTATTATTCATACAAGCACTAGGTAGTCAGAAGTGCGGGAGGGTAAGAGAATTCACCAGAGCCAAGTGGGGAACAGAACTGGCAGACTGACGAAATACACTGCTGAGGGGGGCAGCGGGAGTGGCAGGAGAGGTCTGACGCGCCATGTGGGACCCTCACTGGCGGCTGGGGATCGAACCGGCACTGCAGAGGCTGCGGGCAGCTTCGCAGCCCAGTGCTCAACTGCTGCACCACCAGGGGAGGCCCTTCAACCAGATTTTTTAGCCCTAGCACATCTCCTTTCATAAAACATCAATAAAATCTTTATTATGTGGGATAGGCCAAAGCAACACTTACGAGAAGGCCAGGTATAGATAAAAGATTTGCCATGTTTGCTCTTACTGGCTTTCTGGGCAGTATGGTTTGCTTTGGTGTCCAGCATCTTTCTCCTCTTTATCTGGAAGAAGCAACCCTTACCTCCATGTAAATGCGGCAGAGCTGCCCATCACAATCCTCTCCCTACAGATCTTCCCCTTGTCCTCATCTGGGTGAGGGCTGAGAGCTTCTTAAAGGGGGAGTGGTTATTACCATCACCAAACCTGGAATACTGGGCAGGAACAAATTGGGAGGGGTCTGGGGGACAGAGTTGTCACTTCTCTGCATCTCCTCCCAACTCTATCTCCTGCTGTAGTTCCTGACTCCCTGCCTTTGTCACACTCACTAACTTGGGACCAATAATTAACTTTCGGACAAGTCTCCATAGTTCTGCAAGAAAGAGACAATCTTTGGCCTGTGTAAAATCAGAGTAATGAGAGCATATGGCACTGCTGAAACAGGCCTTTCTGCTGGAAGATATTAATGTGGGATGGTTGAGTAAGGTCAACATGTACCCAGTATACTCCTCCCACCCAGACCAGGGCAAGATACAGGACCCAGGCTGGACTAACTGGGAATGCCATGCCCATGTCCCAGGTGATGTGCTTAAAAGCAGATGTTAAGAATCCTCCCTAAGATTTGTTTCATGGATATGGATACCAAAGGATGAGTCTTTTCCTGTGTCATTGAAACTTTTAGGAATAACATAAGCAGGAGATGTATGTGACCTTATTTATTTTATTTTGGTGGTTGTTCTGCCTAAGCAGGAAATAATGATAGATATATGACCTGATAATGGAGAGCCTACATACCAAAGTAACCAGCTTGCCATTAACTCTAATGTTGATGGAAAACTACTTAATAGCTTTAAATAGGGAAGAGATGTATCCAGCTTAGTAGTTGATGCATGTCACTCTGTCCACTCTGTTGCAAAAATGCCTATATTAACCATGAGTGGTTTTAATAATAGCACAGAATGTGAAAGTTAACACAAAGTTATACACAGGAAAGAGCTACTAATGGTGTGCTTGTAAGAAGTGAGTTTTGTGATACATTTTGAACCAAAAAGTTTATTCCAGGCTCTACTGATTACTGACAGTGTATTGTGAGTAAATTACCTATATATTTACAGATACTTTATAGATATATAGATCTATTTATCTATACAGCCTAAAAATAAGGCATTCTCAGTGTCACCACTATTAATATTTTTATTGTTTTTTAATATATTTTATTTTATATAATTCTTACATCATTATTAATTTTTTAAAGACAAATGTTTTAGAGTGTCACCATCTTTTCAACTAATGAAAAATTCTCATGTTTGAAAGAATAACCAGTAAACAGAAACTAGATTGAGACATTGTTTGCGTCCCTAGGTTTGCTGTGCTTAAAGTTAGTATATACCTGAATTTTTACTTCATTAACAAAAGAAAAGACGATTTCTGTGAAAACATAGTTTGAAATGTGTTTCTGTAAATATGTAAAAACCATGTTCTGTTTGCCACATGTAAGGAAAATCACAGCAAATCCTGTTCCCAGATTCATAGTTGTATGTTGATTTTACTTGCTGATTAAGCAGTAATTGGAATGATTGTTATAAACACAGTTGATTTATATACTCAGTTTAATGCTTTTAACATTGTAGATATCTAAACTTAATTGACTCAACTGCTAGGCAAGTCAAGCCATTGTTTAGAGATCCAACCAAATCTAGTTTTTAAGAAATGGTCAGCTGTTTTTTATTATTGTGTCTGAGAGTAGAGATGCTATTAATCTTGGTGGTTTACTCCTTACAGAAAGATATTGTCCTTAAAAAATGCAATCCTAAGATTCTCTGGGCAATAATAGTGCAGATAGTGCCTGGAATAGCATATTATGATCTTAATTGGTAGATAGGCTAAAGGGAAAGGCGGTCTTGTAGGTGTAGAGCTAAGTAAGAAGGGGAAAAAGCAAGCTGATTATTTGGGAGGTAGGTTTAATCATTCGCTAGTGATATCTCCCATTTTTGTTCAGTGTTAACTTTCTCATTTCCTTTAGCTTTCATCTTTTTCCTTGAGTAGTTGTTAATAACTACTCCATCCTTTTATAAGAAAAGTGTCTTTGAAGGTTGGCTAACAAAGGTTTCAGTTTTTGTTTTAAGTACAACTTTCTCAAAAAACAAGAACACCAAAAAATTTTGACCTCATTGAATATAAACTAGTGTTTTTCCTTCTTCCTCTGAGCACATTCAGAGCCCATTCTATTTCTAATGTACCACTGGGGCAAAATGCATAATGACTAATGACCTGGCAGAGACCCAGCTGACATGTGAACAGTTGCGCCTTGGCCACAGCCAGTTAGCCTGGAGCGGACGCCAAGGTTTATTGTCTTTGCAGTTTCCTGGCCTCCACCAGTAAGAGGAGTCACGGCTTTCACCAGACTTCTTAGCTAGACTATTCATGAATTGCATATTTATTGGCATTCCATATCAAGAGGTATTACTCTACGTAAGTCAATGACCAGAGAAGACTCACTCATAATGCAACTGGGAGAGAGTCACATCATTTTATAGTTATAATATGCTGAGAAACAGAGTCCATGTGTCCCTCTGTTTGTCATTATATCCTTACATATAAACAGACACAGGAACAGGGAAAGGTATTTATAAACTTTGCTGTGTGTCCTAAAGTTACTGGTTTATAAGATGAGAATGCTGGGATAGCAGAGCTCTGACATCTGAAGAATCATCTTGTGTTGGAGCTTGTTCTGCTAACGTCTGCTCTTGGGCTTTTGAGATCATGTAACAAGAAATATTTCTAGGTAACTGTGGGGAAAATTCTTGTTCTGACCCATTTTGTCTTTAGTCACCATTGCATTGAAGAGGATTCTTGTTGTCTCACTCAATTCCTGAGCTAGACATTGGGGATAAAACTCCTCCTGGATATATAGGATGTTCTTTCCACTTCTTCCTGCTCTGATCTTCCAGGATCCAAGCTTCCCCATCTTCATTAGCAGCAGACTTAGGTTTAATTTCCCTGAAATTGTCTAGGGCCATCAGAGGGTAGGGACTAAAACAATTCACATTCAGACTTCACTTTTTAATATATAGGCTGTCTTATGAAATCTAGGAGTCCAGTAGAGAGTCACTTAGACTTCTATTATTCTTAGATTTGTCCCAAATGGCCATTTGGTATTACTGGTTAAGATTTCGAATGACTTACTGTGTAGCATGCACCACTTTCATCTGAAAGCAATTCAAATAATTCCTAGTTTGTTTGTTTTGTTTTGTTTTTTATAATTCCTAGTTTGTTATAACTGCACAGAAATCAAGATAACAGTAGGGAGAGAGAAGAGAGAAATAACTGCATATTCATTTACAACAGTGTGAACATTTTACATGAATAATTCCATGACAGGTTCTAAAATCTTACCTTGAACCCCCTAATCACTTCATATGAAATCTGGAAGCTTGTCCTGTGATTCTCTTGACTCATCCTCTGAAATGATGACATTGCTATAACAGACCTAAAACCCAAATCCCATGTTTGACAGCACAGATATCCACTTTGCCAATATTTCTAGATTGCTAAGCAGACTGTTTGGCTTATTGCAGAAAAAGAAAATTCCTAGGCTTCTTTTTCTAAACAGAGAGTTAATATAAGTATGCTTTCCCTACATGTTGATATTCATCATTGGTGTCCTATTCTTATTTTGTGTGTGTTTGTCAATTAAGAAAACAACTTCTTTGTGAGGATTCCCAAAATTTTTTTCTAATCTTTAAACTACCACAAAAATGAGAGTGCAATTCCTCTCATCCAAAAATGCAGCCAGTTTGGGTTTATGACAACCATAATAAAGTTCCTAGATGGAAATAGAAGGCATTTTTTTTCTCACTAGCCAAGGACAGTTCCTAATATGAGATCTATCCATTTATTCCATGGGAACCATTAAGTCTGTACGTTAGAATGTAATGGCTATTTCTTTGGTTCCCTGCATCACAAAGTTTCTCCAGAGTCATGTTCCTCACTTATAATTGAGGAAATGTTGATATTGTACAGATACATTTTTTTTCACTCCATCAGAATATTGTTGGTGAGATATTTTGGATCTTATATTCTGTTGTTTTCTTTTTGGAAGGAATTTGATCAGTATTTCTCAAAATTAAGGATGCATATTATCCAACAATTCCACGTTAGGGAATTAAACTTGAAGAAATAATTCAATTGTGCAGAAGTGTCAGTGTGCTTTTAATGATAAAAATAAAGAAGTACTATAATTGTCCAACAAAAATAATTTAAGTAAATTATATTATTGCTCTACTGTGGAGTAATATGTCATTCAAAAAAGAGAGCAAAAAATACAACAAAACAAAAATAAACAGACAACTATAAATCAAAGACATTCTGCAGGGGAGAGGAAGGGAGAAGGATCAAAATGAGGGTGGGAAGAGCATAGGGACTATGTAATGGCACACAGGTGAATTGGTGGTAGAAGTTCTATGGGGACTACACCTGAGAAAAGATAGCAAACACTGTAAAAAATATGAACAATAATGTAAAATATATACAAATTAATTGATTAATAAAAAAGAGCTATAGACTTATAGATATTGTCATGAAAATATCCCCAAACTTATAACGAAAGAGGGAGTTTCAGAATAATACAGTTTATTTGATTTTATTAATAAAACATGAAAGATGTTTGTTTTTTAAGAATATCTATGTAAATCTGTAGAAAGAGGACTAGAAGGTAGAAGATTAATCGCAAATGTTAACATTCTTATTTCCTAGAGAGGAGAATGGGATTGAAGTTGAGAAAATTGAGAGTTTAATTTTTTTCCAAATATTTCTATATTCTTGGAGTGATTTATAGCAAGTGTTACTTATATAACTTTACAATGCTGTGAATACATAGAAAAAATAAAAAGAAAGGAAACTGAGGACTCAGAGAATGGAAAGATACTTCAGTCACAAGGAGAAATGTATAACAAACCCTGGGGGTAGAAAATAAAGAACAAGCAAAAAAGGTGGAAAGTTGGTTTGTTAGACAACGATAAAGTACTAGTTTGAAGGTCAATGTGATTGATGGGAGATGAGGGGAATACTGAGTACCTCAGGCAATGAGCAGTGTCTTGGAAGGCAGGTTATAGAAAAATGGGGATTTTTTTTTTGTCTGTCAGTATTGAGAGAATAGTGATGAAGCCTCCAACTATAATTGTAAATTTGTCTGTAGCTCTTTTGGGTTCTATCTTGCATCTTTGTCTTTTTCCTTTCAGTTTGCTATCTTCCCAGTTCTTGGCATGAAATGTGATGTTTTATAGAAACTTGAATATTTTGGGCATTTTGCTGTGAGATGCTGAAACTTATCTAAACCATCTGTTTCAACTGTTTTTTTTTTTTTTTTTCCTGACATGGGTTTAGTAAAGAAAGGGAGGAGGCACTGCCCGGTGAGAGGTGAAATCCAGGTTCCTATTCGCCTTATTTGACACCTGAAGTGATGGACTCCTCTTGGGCATTGGGCAGCAGGGGGTGTTACAACAGCCTATGAGGCTTCCACTAATATTTTCTTTGCTGGAAGGGTAGCTGTGCCTTGTGAGGTCACTCCTGCTACTGACCCCATGAGGTGCGACTGACTACCTTATGGTCTAGTAGGGGTAAAAGTACCAGCTTCCTATTCAGCCTTCTGGGATACCACCCTGGCACTCATGGGAAGGGAGTAGAGGATGGGACACCTTGTTACATCTTGGTGAGGGTGGAATTCTAAGTTCTCCATTCAGTCTTTGTTGGAGTGGGTAAGATGGAACCACAGTTGTTTTTTTCTTCCTGTAGTGTTTGAGTGTGGTAGTGCAGTTTTTATTTAATATTCTTCCATCTTCTTAAGCTACTTATTTCTTGGTACTTTGTCTGGAGAGCTTTCCTTGGGCATTTTTTGTTTGCCCGTTGGTGTTTCTCGGTTGCCATCTCATCCAGCTTTCAGTCTGGGATAGATGAGGCTATTTTTATTTATTTATTTATTTATTTTGGTCCTAAGGAGTCTAGCTGTTTTGCTTTCCAACCCCCACCTCTCAGATTCTGCTTAGTGGTCTTTTATGTAATGTCCAGGATTTTAAGTTATACTTAGTAGGAAGAATAGGAAAATGTGGAGTTTTTCAAGGAATCTGGTTTCTATTAACGTCATCCTCGTGGAAAAGGGACGAGCTATGACCTGGCACACAGTAACCCTCTCCACCAGTTTCTTGCCACAGTTACTCCACCCTGGTGTGACTTAAAACAACCTGCTTAATCCTGAGTATCTTCTAGAAAGATACCATTCATCATGCCAGACTCCTTGGTGGTTTTGTGCATTGGCCAAATACACTAAGAACAAATGTCTAGAGTTAGACCACCCAAGATATTTTCACTTCTGTGGTTAACTGTCTTTGAATTCAGGCTTCTTGGGGTGAAAAGGTTATTCACATACTGAACACATTAATACTTCCAGCTTTTTATGTTCTTACCACTACACTGATGCTGCAAACATTGGGTTCTCACTACATGCAGAGAAATTTGTACTCCAAAAGTAACATTTTAACTTTAACTAAATTGACCAATGTTGTTGATTTTCACCATGGTTCTGATTATTTTCACTGAATTTTATTTTTTGGGGGGTAAATATAAAAAATTCTGGGTACCTGGTAGTCCGTTGGCTGACCTGTATATGAAAGCATAAGAAAGGAATTGACCAGAACTGTGGGTACATCAAGGTGGAAACGTTATTCTTTCTATAATTTACATTGATTTAGGAGAGTCTTTATGTAGCCCTTGTCCAGCTTGGTTCCAGATGGATTATAATTCTATGAACTGGGAGCCAGGCATTATATAATTTACAGTCTGTTTTGGCTTGCTTTGATAAAGAAAATGTTGTCATCGTTCTTAAGAAAATACAGGCTGCATAGTATGATGCAATTGTTTATGGAGGCCATAAACTTTGTTTCAGTCCTTACCTTGAGAATCTCCCTTGCTATATATGGACACTGAGGTTCTATTCAAAATATCCTAAAGAGGACACAGTACCAATGCTGTTGGAATCTAGCAAAGCATTGTGTTTATTTGAAAGCAAAGCAATAGGTTCATCTTTCTGAAATTAAGTCAGCTTTAAGGAGAAAAATGGGAAATGCTATCTTGTTTTTGCCTTAGCTAGGCTATTTTTATTCTAATTCAGTTATCTTAAAATGTGTGCTTATTATTTTCATTAAATAACATGTGACCATAATTAAAGAACCAAGTATTATATAACTTGTAATAATGAAAGTACTCTATTTCAAGTCTCATTCCCAGAGAAGTCAATGATTTCAATGCTTTTTATTTGCATTTTCAGAATTAGAATCCTGAAACTTTTCTCAAAAATAGTTCAACAACAACAGGTAATCAGTGAGTTCTGTTCCCTCCCTCCCCACCCTAGGATATCCTTCCTTGAGTTCAAAACATTTTTTTGTACTGGGACATTCCTTTCAGTTGTCCTGGCAAGTCTGTCCCTGCATCTGTACCCCTTGTCCCCTGAATCATAGGTTTCTCTTTCTTAGTTCACAACCTTTGTTTTAGTGGTCAACATACATGCACCATAAGCAAAAGATGCTAAGTGGTACAGTTGTTGTTTATGTATTTTATTCTGCTGTGGAGTATCATTTCAGGTTGGAAATAATTTTCTCTCATAATTTGAAAGATATCACTCTATTGTGAGAACTTAACATAGTACTTGGTATAGAGTAGGCACTAAATAAATCATTGTTAAATGATTATTTTCTAACTCGTATTGTGCCTGTTGTTTTGAGAAGTCCAGTACCATATGCCTTTCACCTCCCTCAAATGTTACTCTCTTTTTCTGTCTGGAAACTTTTAGGAAGTCGCCTTTGCCTCTAGAGATCAGATATTTCATAGTAGTATGCATTGGTATAGATGTTTTTAAAAAATGTATTCTAATGGACATTAAGAGAGTCTTTTTATATATAGATGTAGGTCACTACATCTATTGTGGACAATAATTATAACTTATTATTATTTTTTGGTAATTTTCTTTTACCATTTCCTTAGTCTCTTCCTATAATTTCTAGTAGTTGAACATTGAATTTATTGACTAGAATTTTTTATATTTTATTGTTTCTTGACATTTTTATCATTTGGAGCTACAGTTCTTTATTGCAATATCTTCCAATCATCTATATTTTTTATTTAAATTTTATTTTTATATTCCCCATACAATCATCTATATTTTAAAAATGCTTCAATCACTGTTTAAAATACCAAGGGTTCTTTCTTGTTTTAGCTATTAGCTAGGTGGCTAATCACATGAATCTAAAATTCTGGGCAATATCTGAGTTGAGGAAATACATTTGAAAGGTGTTGAGATAGGTGGAATTTAAAGTCCTGAGACTTGGTGAATTCACCAAAGGTGTGAACAGAGTTAGAGGAGATAAATCCATGGATGAAGACTAAGGCCTTTCAATTTTCAGATGACAGATTAATGTGGGAAAAGCAAGAAAAGGAAGCGACCACTGAGGGGGATGAGAAGGGAATGCATAAGTAAGTGATGTCCTAGAATCAAGGTGAGACTGTGTTTTATGACAAAGAGTATGATTATCTCTGACAAATGCCACTCATAGGTTAATGAGATAGGATTTGAGCATTGACTATTGGATGTAGCAACCAGGAGGTTATTGGGACATGGGTGTTCTTGGAAACATGTCTTTTAAATACAGCAGTGGCGTGGGTGGGCGGCGGTGGGGGGGCGTCTGACTGCAGAGTGATGAGTACTATAGCAGAGATGGTAGTCAACCCTTTAGGCCATAGTGGAGAGCAGATATGGAGCTTTGAGGGCAGCAGAGGTATGTGGTGGTGACAGTTTTTCTGGAAGAATGGAGAAACAAATGCTTCCTAGATAATGGCAGTGCCCATCAAAAGCTATAGAAACACAGTGACTTCCAGGTATAAAGAGCTTTAAGAGCTGAGATAGAGCATAGGACTTAAGTAGTTTGAACTTTTCATTAAACATACATGTCAAAAATAATTCCTACATTCATGATGTTTGCTGAATATGATGTTAATACAAAATGCAAGTGCCTCTGGATAGCTCCACTCAGGACGTGTTTCCCATTCAATTTAACTATTGTTCATCAGTTTTTAAATATTCTGACTTTTCACTCAGAACGTTTTCACACAGTTTCAGGCACTGAGAAGACTCTTCCTTAGTTGGTAATCTTGCTTTGCACAGAGGGTGGCTACTATGTCTGTGTGCCACCTATTCCTCAAGGACTAACATGCCTCACAGCACTTGCTTTAACCCTCCAGTCTTTGGCCCTGAGCTTTCAGCATCAATAACAGAAGTTGCTGCTTGTCTATCCAGATTGTGATAATTTTTATCTTTTTCCCCCCTTTTCTTTTTTTTCAAATGATTTCCTTTTTTTTCAAGATTTATTTTTTATTTATACAAGAACTGGGGTACAGGCCAGATGCGCAGGAGGGTGAGAGGATTCACCAGAGACAGAGCGGGGAACAGGCAGACTGACTGAAATACACTGCTGAGGGGAGCAGCAGGCGGTACAGGAGAGGTCTGCAGCGCCATGTGGGACCCTTGCCAGTTGGCCGGGATGGAACCCACGCTGCAGAGGCTGCGGGCAGCTTCACAGCGCCACGCTCAAACACCTGCGCCACCAGGGGAGGCCCATCCCCTTTTTCTTGAGGAAATGCCTTCACTACACTGTATGCCGCTTGATTTTTAATTGGCAGAAACTGATTATTAAAAGAGCCATTTTTTCCTTCTATGGGAAACTTTAAGGCTCAGTGTCACCACAACACAACCATTTAACAGAGGTGGCCAGGAGGGTGATGATAGGTAGGATAAGAGGTATAATATTGGGCAAGTTACTGAAAATATCTAAGCATCAGTTTTCCTGTTTGAAATAAAAAAATAACAACACAAGCAAGCCTGGTCCTAAGGTCTCTTGCCTACTTCAGCTTTGCGCTTTGTCTAGATGAGTGTTTGTTTCAGTATCTGCCAGCCCTCAGATTGCTCACAGCCTTGCATCTCTGCCAGTTTTGCTCTGATATCCAACTCTCCTGGTGTATTTATTTATTTGTTTATTATTTTTTAAGTAACATTGCTTTATATTATTTAAATTATATTTTAAAACACTTAAAAAAATCCCTTAACATCTGCAAAGCCGCAAGTGGTGCACCACTGCTTACCTCTTTTAACTTCATCCTGTACCACATTCCCTTGGATTTCTACACTCCATGCTTTGGCCTTTTCTTAAGTTCCTCAAGGACACTATATTCTACCCACTCGCTGAGCCATTGCACAGGCTCTTCCCTCTGTCTGGAACGTTCTTCAAACTTTAATCACTTATCCCACTTCACCTAGTTAAATCCAAATCTAGTTGAGGTCTCTGGTGAATACTGCCCTGCTGTATCTTAACTATGTACTTAGCCCCAAGGACACTTTTTTAGGGTCTTCTGTAAAATCCAGGATTTGGAAATCAGACAGTACTTCCACCTCCAGAGAACTTCCTTAGTTCCATGGCTTGCTGTTTTCAGTTCTTATTGTCAAAGTGAGGCTGGCACTCATTTTAATTTCAACTAGCAATTGGAAAGAAGCTATACCGTGTTGGCTTGGTGTCTGGTTGTAATAATGTGCATGTGGCTATTCTTCCAAGGAAACAGAATTGTTATAGGTGTTCTTTCCCATATGTAAGAAAATTGTATTAAATTTCTATCAGAAAGTGTTTCAAATATCAGTGGTTGTATACAAATAATAGATCTCAATTCTCTTCTAACTGCCTGCCAGAGTTAACAGTAGGGAGACCTCAAGAAAGGTCTCCTCCTCCCTTTCCTGTTTTTGTCAGGGTATAAACTCTTATGTTCTTAAGACATCACCTTTCCTTGAAGCTCCTTCCACTATAAATGGATCATTTTAGACAGGGGTTTTATTGGTTCCCTAAGGTTATGATAAAAAAGCACTACAAATTAGGCAGCTTAAAATAACAGAAATATGTTGTCCTGGAGTTCTGGAAGCTAAAAATCTGAAATAAGGTTGTGGACAGAGTCGTTTTCTCTTTCAAACCTATAGGGGAAAATTTTCCCTGACTCTTCCTAACTTTGGTGGCTAACCAGAAAACCCATAGCCTGCAGCACTGCTCTATCTGCTGCCATCATCACATGGAGATGGGCAAGATGATACAATTCTTTAAATATGGATGGAAAATTAATGGAATCTAGAGAAAAATCAATGCACTTTTTGTTTCTCCTACCAAAAACAACTAAAGGATCAGTGTGTTAACAGAGTAAAGAATTCTGAGTCTAGGGATTGGTCCACTGCAGCTGGATTTTACTCTGAGGGTAACTCTTACTGAACTAAATGAACATTAACTTTGTTTTTTATCATGTCATATGATTAAAAAAGAAAACAAAGTCACAGTCCACCCACAATCAAGAGTCTAATGGGGATTCTCATTCTTCCTATACAATTGAGACACCACATAGCAACACCCTCAATGTTAAAGTAATCTGGGAAAACTGCATCTGCCTTTATGAACCTACAAGGAAAACCAGTCCTCTCAAAGGTAGGTGCTGAATAGAAGGGAAAACCAAACTATTGAGAATTTGTAACCACAAACCAATCCTCACATGCATTTGAAGCCTAAATACACAGCACACATGGGTGGCCAGAAAACCTCAAACTAAGAATTTAGAGTGAGCCCAAATTGTTGGTGTCCCAAAGACCACCTGGCAGAAGTAAATGCGAATCTCTGCAGGAATCCACCATCATGCCAGTCGTCAATGAATTTCCATGATAAATCATAAAGAAATCAAAAAGGCCACAATCAAAAATGTAAGACACTGTAAGGCAGAAACAGTAGAAACACACCCAAGAATTTTAAGAGAAATGAAATATTATATACAATTTACAAAGGCTCTTTATAAGAGATCTCTTATAAAAAATAAAAAACTGGGCCTCCCCGGTGGCGCAGCGGTTGAGCGCTGGGTTGCGAAGCTGCCCCCTGCCTCTGCAGCCACGGTTCAATCCCCGGCTGCTCCCCAGCCACCAGAGGAGGGTCCCATATGGCACGCAGACCTCTCCTGCCGCCCGCTGCTCCCCTCAGCAGTGTACTTCGGTCCTTCTGCCTGCTCTGCTCCCCGCTCTGGCTCTGGTGAATTCTCTCACACTCCCACGCTCTGACTATACCCAGTGCTTGTATAAATAAACAAACAAATCTTTTTAAAAAATAAATAAATAACAGGGCCTCCCTGGTGGCACAGGGGTTAAAGACAGCACTGTCAAGCAGTCGCCAGCCATTGCGGCATGAGTTCGATCCCTGGCCAACCAGAGAGCAGGCCACATGGCGCAGCAGACCTCTCCTGACTTGCCCACTGCTCCCCTCAGCAGTGTATTTCAGTCAATCTGCCTGTTCTGTTCCCCACTCTGTCTCTGGTGAATCCTCTCACCACCCCCCACACCCCTGGCTTACACCCCAGTTCTTGTATGTATAAATAAATCTTTAAAATAAAGATAGAGAGAATGGGAGGGAGGGAGGGAGGGAGGGAGGGAGGGAGGGAGGGAGGGAGGAATTTGAAAATATATGTAGGGAATAAGGCACTTTAACGAATCGCCAAGCAGCTTTGAAAAATAATGACATTTCTAAAAATAAAAAATATAATTGGAATAAAAAAGTCAAAGGATATTTTAAACCCAAAATGTACCCCAATAAAAGAAAGATTTAGTGAATTGAATAACATATGAAAAAAAAATTCCAGGATGCAGCACAAAGAGGTAAGGAAATGAAAGGTACAAAGGATAGATTAGGAATCATTGAGGAAGCCATGAAAAGTCTAACATTTGTCTAGTTGAAATCTGAAAAGAGAGAACATTGGAAAACAAGTAACTGGGAACTTTTCAGAATTCATGAAAGAAAGAGACAGTATCGATTCTACAATCTAAACAGATACTAAGCAAAGTGAGATTTTAGAATACCTCTGCACATTTGTCAAAAATAATTTTTAGAGAAAAGGTCACCTGAGCAAGATAGTCGGAAAATAGGAAATGCCAAAATAACACCTAAGAAGATGCTTAAAACAAAATTAAGGAAACTGTTTTCCACCAGATTCAAGCTGACAACATATAAATAAAAGTCTTATAATAGCAAGGAATACCAAGGATGTAGAAAAATGGGAACACCTGTACATTGCTGATAAGAATAAAAATTGTGATGATTAACTTGGACAACAGTTTAGCTTTGCCTATAAATATGAAAATATGTATAATCTATAATCAAAGAGCCCTACTTATGGGAAAATAGCCTAATAACTTACCTGGTAAATGCACACATGCGCCATTTACATGAACCTTGATACTCATAATAGCATTGCCACGAATAGGAAAAACCCAAATATATCAACAGTAGAATGAATAAATAAATTTCGTATATCCTTTTTATGTTAAGAATTATTTATTTATTTATTTATACAAGAACTGGGGTATAGGCCAGATGCGTGGGAGAGTGAGAGGATTTACCAGAGACAGAGTGGGGAATAGAACAAGCAGATTGACTGAAATGCACCACTGAGGGGAGCAGCGGGAGAGACAGGAGAGGTCTGCCGCGCCATGTAGGACCCTCGCCGGCCGGCCGGGATCGATCCAGCACTGCAAAGGCTGAGGACAGCTTCACAGCGCTGCGCTCAACCACCTGCACCACCAGGGGAGGCCCAAATTTCATACATCCTTTAAAAGACATTTTATATTACTAATAAATAAACAAAATACACATCTATCAACATTATTAAAAAGTTGCTGCTGGGTAAAAGAAGCTAAAAAGAATAATAGGCATCAATCTAGCTTTGTATTACTATGTTATGGCTCCTAAGGCATATATCGATATAACATTAGCTAAAAATTTATAAATTACATTACTTATTTTAGTAATGGAATCCCATGTGTATTTGGAGTTTGTCAGGAATAAGAGTCCTTAACCAGTGCTACAGGAATATTATTCTTTGTTTCTAGAATTGAAACCTCGTAAAACCAAGGGGTGGCCAAAGACCCCAAACAGGTAGGGGAAAAAAACTTCTTTTAACTGTTCTAAGGGTCCTGCCATCCACATACACAAAAGCAAAGAAAGCAGACTCTTAGTGTGCTCAGAGATCTTTAATTGGTGTGAAGTTCAAATGGCATAGAGAGAGAAGAAATAATTTCAAGTAAAAGACTCCTGATCAAACTCCCTCATGACCAAAGGCCCAGCCAGCCAGATAACGCATTTTCGTTATCTATTCATCTCTCTCAACACTTAGACTGTTACTACACACTGGTTATCATGAATAATGCTGCAATGAACTTGGGAGTGCAGTTATCTCCTTGAGATCCTGATTTCATTTCCTTTGGATATATATGCAGGGGTGGGATTGCTGGATCATACGGTAGTACTATTTTTAATTTCTTTTTTTTTAAAATGTTAATTTTTTTTAAGATTTATTTATTTTTATACAAGAACCGGGGCACAGGCCAGAGGCATAGGAGGGTGAGAGGATTCACCAGAGACAGAGTGGGGAGCAGAACAGGCAGATGGACGGAAACACACTGCTGAGGGGAGCAGCGGGTGAGACAGGAGAGGTCTGCTGCACCATGTGGGACTCTCCCTGGCCGGCCTGGAATCGAACCTGCGCTGCAGAGGCTGTGGACAGCTTCACAGTGCTGAGCTCAACCGGCTGCGCCACTGGGGAGGCCCTACTATTTTTAATTTCTTGAGGAAATTGCATGCCATCTTTCATTGTGTCGTTACCAAGTTATATCCCTACCAACTCTGTAGAAAATTTCCCTTTTCTCCATGTCTTTGCCAACACTTGTTATTGCTACTCCTTTGGATAATAAACATCCTAATAGGTGTAAGGTGGTATCTTATTGTGCCTTTGGTTTCCATTTTCTTGACGACTAGTCAGATGATGATTTCACATTACTCTTGGCCATTTGTATGTCTTCTTTGAAAAAAATATCCATTCAAGTCCTTTTTAAAATTAGGTTACAGTAACTAGCCCTTTCAGGTTATCATTCTGATTCAGAAGTTAGGACATACAGGTCACTTTAACTTTTTCTTGCTCTAACATCAGGGATGGAAGAGACATGTAAATACTCAAAGAATCAACCTCACACTCTCTAAGTATTTTTCTGGGGCCACCAAATGAAAACAATATAAATGTGTATCAAGGAGAATTAAAAGCAGTTGAAATTATTTTCTCATTTCTTATAAAGTTAAGTCCCAAATTCAAAGTTCTAGAACTGAGGAAATACCTAATTAAATTTTTCATAGCAATAGTGGTCCTTGAACAATTTTGATTTTTTTTTTCAGAGATAAAGAGCCTCTAAGTTTCCTGGCCTTAGGTTAGAAGCAAGTCCACAAGAAAGACATTTTAGTAAAGACACAAAATTCTTTCTTTGGGTGGATAGTCACAGAACATATCTTCATCTATTGATGAAGATCTATTGATTTCTAGATACTTTGAAAGAAAAAAATAGACTTATTTTCTTCCCTTTAGTCATGCTTATCATTCTTATCATGCTTATCATTCATTCAGTATATTACCTGGTAATCAGAATAAAAAGTCAAGATTCTGGTTATGACCACCCATTCTTTTCCTCTGCATATTTTCTTTCATGAAGCCAAACATTTCAACATGCACAGTAGCTGTGGTGCCAGACTTGGGATTTATTTAGAAATGAATTTTAAAATATTATGTCCAAATATAAGAAACACAGAAAGTCAATTTAATTTATTCATTTTCTACCTTTCTCAAATTTCCTTCCCAAAATCTAAAGATTCAGCTAAAAAGATAAGTTCGCAAATTGCATAAAGAGTTGCTAAAATTCAGGAAAACAGAATTATAACTAAAAGTGAAGACAAGTTACAGAACTAGAACAAGTTTCAGATTCTGTGGACTTTCCATGTTTGTCTACAGGGGAAAATATATTATCCATAAAATTGTTTCGCAAATCTTTGACTGAAGTTTAGAGATATCAGATACCTGGTATGTACAAGGTTTTTCTTTCATCTTACTGAGATTTCAAGTAGTCAAGATAGTAGTCAAATCTCAGTTCAAAACTGAGATTTCAAGTAGTCAAGATAGTTAAATAGGAGTTAAGGGCCATATCCTCCATTAAATAGTAGTGTCTGCAACTGATGCTGGTCATCTGAACACTCATTAAACATAAAAAGCTTCCAACAGAGGGCGGAGCAACATGGCGTAGAGGAGACGCTGCCAGTAAGATCTCCCATTAAAAAAAGTTGATAGGGAGGAGAAGCGGCAGGTCCCAGTGAGAACTGGGACACGGAAGATAAACGGGTGACTCCAGCAAACTACCCGAAGAAGAAAGTTGCCATAAAAGAGGACTAGAAGGGAGGAAAGCACAGAACCCTGCTCTCCTCCCCCACCCACAGAGTCGACACTCTCCGACCGGCAGAGAGGAGGAAAAAAAAAACTAAAACGACCAACAAGAACAAACTACGCAGCAAGCTGGACTGTGAGTGGAAAGGAACTATTGCAGCCACCACACCCCGTGAACGGGAGCTGCGGAGAACCCTGCAGGATTCGCCACAGAGGTGAGCTCCGGGCGCCATTAAACAGAAACCCCGCCCCCAGGAGGAGGCCAGGACCAGCACACAGCCCCGGGCTGCCCTGTAAGCTTGCACGGAAAAGCGGCGCGCCAGAAAAGCAAACGCGGATAGGGATCGGGATAGCGCGGAAAAGCAGCGCGGTTGAAGAGCAAACGCAGATTGGGATCGCGGCTGCCCAGGTCCCTGCGCCTGCGACCTAGGCTTGCAGGGAGACGCGCACGAAGACCCTCACTGAGGTGAAAGTCCCTCACTGAGTATCCAGGAACCAGGCACCCAAGCACGGGAGCGGGGTGCAAAAGACGCCATTCTGTGGACACTGAACTGGGCTACAGCCTGCGTCCTGGACCTGAGGGCTTTGGAACTGATATCCGGAGTACAAAATTCGGGGCGTGGGTTCTCCATGACGGTGGGGCACAAGGCAGACACAGCACCCCAAAGCCGTTGAGGTTTACCCTACCATTCCCGCTCTGTTTCCTGTCCCACGGGGTGAAAAAAAAAAAAAAGCAGCTCCCCAAGGGCTCTAGGAGAGATCTCTGGCGCCACCTAGCGACTTGAAACCAGCAGAGGCTCCTGGGGGAGCCAGTGGCCAGCTGGGAAGTTAGCCCACGCCGGGCCCCTGCCGACCAGTAGTCTGAGCCCACAGGGGGAGCGAGTACCCAAAGCCAGGGCAGACAAGGAGTGCAGAAGAGTGTGCCTGAGACTGGACACGCAGGGAGTGTGTCCCACATCGCCATTTTAGAACAGGGACATTTCTTCAATAAAGACTGCCTGCAGAAGGCTCCCTCAGGAGCCAGAGGTGAGCCGGGGAAGTTAGCCCACACCAGAACACCTCTGCCCTGCAGTCCAAGCCCAGAGGGGGAGAGGGAACCCACCGCCGGGGCAGACCAGGAGCACAGGGGAGTGTGTCCCCACATTGGCATTTTAGAACAGGGACCTTTCTTCAGTAAAGACTGCTTGAAACTGACAGATGGCTCCCGGAGGAGCCAGAGGGGAGCAGAGAAGCTCACCCAAGATGCCGGCCAGTCCCAGCAACACAGTGTCCCAAAGCATACGGCAAATTAGAAAACAGACAGTAGGGAGTAGAAGAACCACACGCAACATAGTAACTCCTCAGGGAAGAAGCACACCTCAAAAAGAAAACCAGCCCCCAGATTGCAATGACAGTAACTTGGAAGAACTTCTGAGCCTTCCAGAAAGAGAATTTAAAATTGCCATGATTAAAAAAATGACAGAACTCATAAAGGAAAACAGTGATAAGGGAAAAATAATCAACGATCAGAAGAATGAAATTGAGTCCCTAAAGAGGGAAGTAAAAGAAATGCAGGAGATCAAAGACTAAATGGAGGAACTAAAGAATTCTGGGAAAAGCAATGAAAGCAGAATAGATGAAATGGAAGAACGAATAAGTTCTCTTGAAGACACAGAAATAAAAAGAACCAAAACAGAAAAGGAAAGAGAAGTACAAAGGAAAAAGAATGAAGAAAGACTTCGGGAACTATCGGACACCGTGAGGAAAGGAAATATAAGAGTTATAGGAATACCAGAAGGAGAGGAGAGAGATGTAGGAACAGAGAAAATATTCCAGGAGATAATTGAAGAGAACTTCCCAAATGTGAAGAAGGAGCTGAAAATTGATATACAAGAAGCAAGAAGAACACCAAACTTCCATGATGAAAGGAAAAATACAGCAAGACACATAATAGTGAAGCTCCCAAGAATCCAGGACAAGGAAAAAATAATGAAGCTGACAAGAGGGAAGAAACAAATAACATTCAAAGGAAAACCAATCAGGCTGACATCAGACTTCTCTGAAGAAACACAACGGGCAAGGAGAGAGTGGAAGGACATAGTCAACAGACTCCAAGAAAACAGATGCCAACCAAGAATAGACTATCCCGCAAAGCTTTCCTTCCTCTATGAAGAAAGAATAAGGACCTTCCCAGACAAACAGAAACTATGGAACTTCATTACCAATAAACCCCCACTCCAAAAAATACTACAAGGAATCCTAAAGCCAGGACCTCAGAGGGACGAATAACAATGAAAGAAGGCAAGGGGAAAAAAAGATAATCAAAGAATAAATAAAATCAAAGGAAAGACAAACACAATGGCAAATACAGATGCTAACATATCAATATTAACCCAAAATGTAAATGGACTAAACTCTTCAATAAAAAGACACAGAGTTGCAGCCTGGATTAAGAAACAAAACCCAACATTTTGCTGTCTCCAGGAAACACATTTAGCTACAAAAGATAAAAATAGACTCAAAGTTAAAGGATGGAAAACAATCCTACAAGCAAATGGACCAAAAAAGAAAGCAGGAACAGCTATACTTATATCAGATAAAACAGATTTCAAACTCAAAAAAATAAAAAGGGATCCCAACGGTCACTACATTATGATCAAAGGGACAATACTTCAAGAAGAAATAACACTAATTAACATATACTCACCAAACGAAGGAGCACCAAAATATATCAGACAACTGTTGTCATCTCTGAAAACAGACATCAGAGAAAACACATATGTAGTGGGAGACTTCAACACACCACTATCAACAATGGATAGATCAACAAGACAAAAAAATAAGTAAAGAAACTAAAGCTCTAAATAAGGACCTAGAGCATTTGGGCTTAACAGACATCTATTGAACACTAAACCCCCAAAAAACAGAGTACACATTTTTCTCAAGCGCACACGGATCATTCTCCAGGATCGATCACATACTGGGGCACAAGACAAACATCAACAGATACACCAAGATTGAAATCATACCAACCATCTTTTCTGACCATGAAGGCATCAAGCTAGAAATAAACCATAAAAAGAAGGCAAGGAACTATCCTACCTGTTGGAGACTAAAAACCACACACTGGAAGACCACTGGACTAATGAGGAGATCAAAGAGGAAATTAAAAAACTCTTTGAATTGAATGACAAGGAGGACACCAATATCCTAAATGTATGGGACGCAGCAACAGCAGTAATAAGAGGAAAATATATAGCAATAGAAGCTCACATCAAGAAACAAGAAAGAACTCAAAGAAACAACCTAATCTCGAAGCTCACAGATCTAGAAAAAGAACAACAAAAAAAACCCAAAACCAGTAGAAGAAAAGAAATAATAAAAACCAAAGCAGAAATAAATGAAATTGAAACTAAAAAAACAATCCAAAAGATTAATGAAACCAAGAGCTGGTTCTTCGAAAGAAATCAATAAAATAGACAAACCCCTAGCCAGGCTCACAAAGGAAAAAAGGGAGAAAGCACAAATAAACAGGATCAGAAATGAAAGAGGAGAAATCACAACGGCAGAAATCACAGCAGAAATAAAAAGAATAATCAGTAACTACTATGAAGAGTTGTATGGAAACAAGTTCAACAATCTAGAGGAGATGGACAAATTCCTACAACTCTACAATCACCCAAAGCTAGATAAAGAAGAAATAGAACACCTAAACAGACCAATTACAAGCAGCGAAATTGAAATGGTAATCAAAAACCTCCCCAAAAACAAAAGCCCAGGACCTGATGGATTTACAAATGAATTCTACCAAACATTCAGATATGAATTGGTGCCTATCCTTCACAAACTCTTCCAAAAAATTGAGAAGGAAGAGACAATACCAAACACGTTCTATGAAGCCAACATTACACTAATACCAAAACTGAATAAGGACAACACAAAAAAGGAGAACTACAGGCCAATCTCCCTAATGAACACTGATGCAAAAATCCTCAACAAAATTTTAGCTATCAAAATCCAACAATGTATCCATAAGATAATTCACCACGACCAAGTAGGATTCATTCGAGGGACACAAGGATGGTTTAATATCCAAAAATCAATCAACGTTATCCAACACATCAACAAAAAGAAATATAAAAACCATATGATAATATCAATAGATGCTGAGAAAGCTTTCGACAAAGTGCAACACCCATTCATGATAAAAGCCCTTGAAATTCTTGGGATACAAGGAACATACCTCAATATCATAAAGGCCATCTATGACAAGCCAACAGCCAGTATCATTCTCAATGGTGAAAAGCTGAAAGCAATTCCATTAAGATCTGGAACAAGACAAGGATGTCCACTCTCACCACTGCTTTTCAATATAATACTGGAAGTCCTAGCCAGAGCAATAAGACAAGAGAAAGACATCCAAGGAATCCAAATAGGAAAAGAAGAAGTCAAACTATCACTATTTGCAGATGATATGATAATATACATAGAGAACCCTAAAAACTCCACAGAAAAACTAATTCAACTCATCAATCAGTTCAGTAAAGTGGCAGAATACAAAATCAACACTCAAAAGTCAGTAGCTTTCCTATACACAAACAATAAATCTGAAGAAGAAGAAATCAAAAAAACCATCCCTTTTATTATTGAAACAAAAAAATCAAATATTTGGGAATAAATCTAACAAAAGAGGTAAAGGACCTATACAAAGAAAACTATAAAACACTGTTAAAAGAAATAGAAGAAGACACAAAGAAATGGAAAGACATCCCCTGCTCATGGATTGGAAGAATAAACATTATTAAAATGGCCATCCTACCAAAAGCAATATACAGATTCAATGCTATTCCAATCAAAATTTCAATGTCATTCTTCAAAGAAATAGAACAATTATTGATGAAATTCGTATGGAATCACAAAAAACCCCGAATTGCCAAAGCTCTCCTGAAAAAGAAAGAAGGGAATGGAGGCATCACACTCCCAGACTTCAAACTATACTACAATGCCATAATCATCAAAACTGCATGGTATTGGAACAAGAACAGACATACAGACCAATGGAATCGAATAGAAAATCCAGAAATAAATCCACAGATTACTGGTCAACTAATATTTGACAAAGGAGCAAAGAAAGTTTGTTCAATAAATGGTGCTGGGAAAACTGGGTTGCTACATGCAAAAGACTGAAGCTTGACCACTACCTCACACCATACACAAAAATCAACTCAAAATGGATTAAAGAACTAGACATAAGACCTGAAACCATAAAATATATAGAAGGAAATATAGGCGAAACACTAAGTGATTTGCACATCAAAGACGTCTTTACAGATACATCACCCAAAGCAGTGATAGTGAAGGCAAAGATAAACAGCTGGGACTACATCAAATTAAAGAGCTTCTGCACAGCAAAAGAGACAATAACAAAAACAAAGAGAAACCCCACTGACTGGGAGAACATTTTTTGCACCCAACACTAATGATAAAGGACTTATCATAAAAATCTGCAAAGAGCTGATGAGACTCAACAACAACAAAGAAAATAATCCAGTCAAAAAACGGGCAGAAGAGCTAAAAAGAAACTTGTCTGAAGAGGAAATGCAAATGGCCAACAGGCATATGAAAAAATGTTCAACATCACTTGTCATCAGGGAAATGCAAATCAAAACTACCATGAGATACCATCTTACACCCGTGAGAATGGCACATATTAAAAAAACTAGCAACAACAAATGTTGGCGAGGTTGTGGAGAAAAAGGAACTCTCCTGCACTGTTGGTGGGAGTGCAAACTGGTCCAACCACTATGAAGAGCTGTGTGGAGATTTCTTGACCTACTAAACATAGAGCTTCCATATGATCCAGCAATTCCACTCCTAGGTATTTACCCAAAGGACACAGAAACATCAATTCCAAAGAGCACCTGCACACCTATGTTTATAGCAGCACTGTTTACAATAGCTAAGCTTTGGAAACAGCCCAAATGCCCAAAAATAGATGACTGGATCAAGAAGATGTGGTACATATACACCATGGAATATTACTCAGCATTCAAAAAAGATAAACACATGCAATTTGCAGCAACATGGATGGCACTGGAAGGGATCATGCTCAGTGAAATAAGCCAGAAAGAAAAAGAAAAATACTGGATGGTCTCACTCATAGCAGGAATCTAGAAAACTTAAATAAGGGACCAGGAAAATGAATAACTATAAGAAAGTGAAAATCAAAATCAACAAAAAACTATGAGCCAGAGACACTTTTTGGGGGGTGGGGGGCGGGAGGGGAGGGATTGGGGTCAGAATGGGGGGGTTGCAATTGTATGGGGAATATAAAAATAAAATTTATTATAAAAAAAATTTTTAAAAAAAGAAGTCATACAGTTCAACAACAACAAAAATAGCCCAATTTAACAATGGGAACAATGGACACATGAAAAAATTCTTGTTGTTGTTTATCATTAGGGAAATGCAAGTGAAAACCATAATGCAATGTCAACTCACACCTCTGAGAATGACCTATGTCAACAACAGGCCAATACCAGCAGGTTTTGGTAAGGATGTAGAGAAAGAACCCTCATACACTGTTGATGGAAATGTAAATTGGGAGAGCCTCTATGGAAAAGAATATGGAGATTCTTCCCTATGTTTATTGTAGCATTATTTATAATAAACAAGGTATAGAAACCAAAAAAAAAAAAAAAAACATAAAAAGCTTCCAGAGCTTCAGCTTAATAAACTGCTTATTTTTTTTTTCAAAATTTGTCCAGACTTCATAAAAATAGAGAATAATAAAGATGATTTGCTCAGGGGATGATAGTACATTTCAAAGGTCCAATCAATAATTACACAAAATGAAAAATCCGTCTCATCTTTCTCCTGTTTCTCAAGCTTGCATATAGTACCACCCCCTTTTCTTTGAATCTGTTTATTCAGCTGTTCTTGCCTGTCCTCTCATCATTGCCGGTTACTCTGGCCAGCTTTCCAGGTGAGGCATTATTTGCAGTGCTTTGAAATAAGGGAAGCATCAAATTAGAAGATTCTTTCTGGTTACAGGATTCAGTATATTTCATTAATAGCTAAATAGCTTTGCAGTCCTTGATGATGTAAAGAACCCACTTAATGCATCAGTTTTTTTTTTCTTCTCAGTTCATCATACATGTTCCTCCATTTTGGTGGTAGGTGGGAAGCCTAAATGATACGAAATGTTTCTCCCATCCCAGCCCCCTCAGTACTTTTGGGATTATGGTGTCAGGTCAAGTCTGGAACAGAGGCCTTGCCACAGTTTAGCTATAGATATAACAATATACAGATGTCAGCAGCCAAAGATCTGATTGAATGAGTAACCCCAGCAAGGGATCTTGCTGGGAGAGCACAGGATGGATTCATTGATCCAATGATTAAGTGACTGATTGGCTACTGTAAGTTATACAATGTTCTAAACACGGGACCACAGCCACAAGAAAGGAGAATAAGGCACCTGCTGTCATGAAACTCACATTTTAGTGAAGACAGTTATTTCTTTCTCTTGTTGGATTTATCTCATATGTCAATACTAGGTTCAAATATTAAGGTAGCTTTCTCTTCCTTTATCCCCTTAATATGAAGACCCTAGGAAATGCCATGGGCAATTGTATTTCTTCACTAAAATATTTTAAATCTTTTATTTTCTATGCCAGCGACTCTCAAATTTCTTGAGCCAACAGCATTAGCATGACCTAATATCACTTGAGAAATGTGAGTTATCTATCCCTTTCTAGGTGTACCAAATCAGGAACACTGGGTGGTACCTAACAGTTTGTATTTGAGAAAGCCATCCAGGTAATTCTGATGTACATTGACTTTTCAGTACTACTGATGTAAGCTGTAGAAAAATTAGATCAACTGGCTTGCAGCTCTTAATGCCTTGTGCAGAGTATTTTGCTGCTTCTGTAGCTGGTGCATTAGGACTTATTGGATATTTCACCCCATCTCCATTCCCTCCCATTGCTGATGGGCTCTCTAGCATTTAATAGCTCTTTGAATCTAATAATACTGAAATGAGCACACTTTTGTTTCTTTGAACTTGAGTACTCTAACTCATATACACAGTACCTTACACACTACTTATCTTTTTGTAACTGGTTTACCTCAACAGAATATCCTCGAACTCTATCCTTGTTGTAGCATGTGTCAGAATTTCCTTCTTTTATTTATTTTTTTCTTCATTTTTTAAACTTTTTCTTATTTTTAAATAAATTTTATTTTTATTTTCCCCATACAATTGTAACCCCCTTATTTTGACCCCTATCCCTCCCCTCCCCGCCCCCCACCCCCCATAGAGTGTCTCTGGTTCATAGTTTTTTGTTGATTTTGATTTTCACTTTCTTATAGTTATTCATTTTCCTGGTCCCTTATTTAAGTTTTCTAGATTCCTGCTATGAGTGAGACCATCCTGTATTTTTCTTTTTCTTTCTGGCTTATTTCGCTGAGCATGATCCCTTCCAGCTCCATCCATGTTGCTGCAAATTGCGTGTATTTCCTTCTTTTAAAAGCTGTATAATATTCCATTCGGTCGTACATATCACATTTTATATATATATATATATATATATATATATATATTCATACACTGATGGACACTTGCATTGCTTTCACTTTTTGGCTATTATAAATAGTGCTGCTATGGACATGATTGTACAAATATCTCTTGAGTATATACCCAGAGTGAAACTGTTAGGTCACATTAAGGAAACTATAAAGATTAATTATACACATTAAGATTTTATACAAAACTAACAATTTCCATAAACAAAAAGACAAATGAATAATTGGGGGGGAAATATAAAACACACATCAAGCCATGTATTATTTTGTTTATAAATAAAAGTACTACTTAGTAAATAAAAGTTCTATTTTTGTTAGAAATCATTAAGGGAAAATCAATAGCATATTATCCTTTTTAATGGATGCCAGATCTGGTTTGCTAGTTTTATTTTTTTTTTTATTTTTTTTTTATTTTTTTTTTTCTAACCCTGACTTCTTTCCCAAGGGGATCAAGACAATTAGGAAAGTCTATGGGTAAACAAGGAATGTAGGAACCATAATGTCTATTCCTTCTGACAGTCTCTCAAGGCTTAATTCAGAAACAAATGCTCAAAGAATGTCAACTTAGACAAATACGTAGCTGGAGAGGTGAACAGTCCAAGGGCGTATAAATGATACAGTTCTAGTCACAATTTGGACTCAGGTGGACCACCAAGATCTTACCCTCTCTTCCGATGCCAGGTTTGTTTTGCTAGTTTTGTTGAGGATTTTGTCATCTATTATTACTAAAGATATTAATTCATTGTGTTTTTTCTCTTCTTGTGATGTCTTTGTTTCTGCTATTCAGGTAATATTAACCTCAGAGGTTAGAGAAGTTTCTGCCCTTCTGCTGTATTTTAGGAAGAATTTATTCTTACTGAAAGGAATTGTTGTTAGTTCTTATATAAATGTTTGATAAAATTTGCCAGTGAAGCCAGCCAGACCTGGGCTTTTTTCCTTCTTGAGTTAGTTTTTGATAGCTTGTATCTTTCATTTTAAGTCATCTCATTTTCAACATACAGTTATTCATAGCTTTCCCTTATAGTTCTTTTTATTTCTATATAGTTGGTAGTAATGTTCATTCTAAAGATGAACCCTGCAATGTAGACAATACTGCAGAAGAAAAAAATGCTTATTCTAGTGGAGATTGTAAATTAGTAAGTTGGGAAAATATCCGAGGACTTTTTGGCAGATTCAATAAAATATGTTGAAAAATTAGATATAAGTAGTATGGAGTAATTAAAGAGTGTCTTGAGTGTCTGATTCTGAGTGATAAAATATTTCTTACATAGAGAAATAGGAGAAAAATAAATTTTAAGGAAGAAGTAATAAATTTAATGATTGTCTGATGGTTGTATGAGTTGTAGAGATGGAAATGTAAGCAGAAATTTAGAATTACTCTTCGGAAGAGAAGAATCATGGAAATCTAATTTGAAATACTATCTCAGTGAACCTAGTAAACAGATGAATATATTGCTTTATTTTTTTTTTTGAGAAATGAGTATATAAAATGAGAAAAACAAAGTATGGGAGAATTTTGAGGCATACTTACAACTAGGGCAAGAAAAAATAGAGAAATCAATAAATAGGCAGAAGGTAAGAGGAAACATTCACAATGATAGGAGAAAAGGAAATGCATTACAGAATCAAAGTAGGGAGAAACTTTAAAGGAACAAATAGTTGTGTTAAATTGGTCTCTTACATTGTGTAGGTTTGTGATTGGGTCCATCCAGTACAATGTCAAGTTTGATTTTTGATAAAGTAGTGAACTCCATTAGAATTCTTTCCCAATAGCAATTATTTCAATCAGTGTTGGTTAATAAAGTTGACTAAAATAAAATCTTTACAAATCCTTGGTTGTACAATTCCTTTGAGTCTCAACATGTAATCATTCTTAGGTCTCTTAAATATAATTTCCAGTAACTATATCTTTGTGCTGAAACATAAATTCAGTATTTTTTGCATTAGATCAAGGAGATTGTTTATATGTTTACCCAAATATTTATATTTCATTTTAAATGTTAGTTAACTGCTACTAGAAGATATAATAAAACCAAATGGATTCCTAAAATGATAATAAAATGTTTCCGACTGAAAGGTAATATTGGGGGCTAAAATTTGTTTTGGCATTAATATTATTCTATGAGTAGAGAGTACTAAAATCAGACTCTTACTCTCTTGTGAGAAATTTTAAAAGGCTACATTATCCTCTAAATAGTAACTGTCTGGATGCTTGACCAGAATGTATTCCATCTGGTCCTTGGTTTAGGCAAGTAGAGATGTAATGTAAGTTGTAGCAAATTAGGAACATTAAGCCACATAAAAATGTCATTTGGAAACTGTTAGGACATTCTCAGAAAACTGTGACTCAGTAAAATATGATGTGAAAAGCACTTACTCTACTCTGGGGGATAAGAGAGCCTTAGCTTCCTGCTCAGAAGGCACAACACCAAGTGGCGTCCTGCTGCCCTTATCCCTTTCTGTCTCAGGCTGGGATGATCACCAGTCAGGAAGGCATCTGCCTCTCAGCACACCTGAACACCTGAGGCTGCTAAGTAAGACAAAGCCAGATCCCAATGCAGCCCTTAGCCTGAGCAGAGCAGAACCTGCCTGTATTACTGAAATTCAATCCCACTGATTGCTCCAAATGGCTAATGGCACTAGTTCTGGAGCCAACTGGGACCTTGAAAAGCCTCAACTGGAGACTTCATCCGTGGATGATGAAGTTAACTTTCAAATTCCCAAGGAAGTTTAAAATATATAGCAGAAAGTTGCTTTCCTTTTCTAAAAATGAATGAGCACTTTGCCATTTTAGAATATCTTCATTGGAATTAGTAATGTTTTCTGTTTTCCTAAGATTAATAAGCAGGCGAATGACATAATCACTGGCCAAATTCCAGTCTGACTTGTTGAAATTTTAGAACTGGAAGTGATAAAACTGAAGAGCTGAAGATGTTCTATTACTTTTATATGTTTGCTTACCTATCCAGGCAATGCTTTTTTTTTTTAAATAGAAATACTTGAAAAAAAACAGGAGCACCCTTCAAACCTCAGAATAATCTCCTCCCTCCAACTGCTTTGCAGACTTAGAGAATCAAGGTAGAACATATTGAACACTGGACTTTTCTGATCAAACCAGAAGTTGGACACACTCTTCCACCTTTTACCCTCTACTACTTCTGTTCCCTACTAACCATCTTTCAATCAGATACAGCTTTTGGTGACAGAAGGTAAGGCCAGGTCATGTTCAGGGAATTTTGGTAGAGGTGGTGGGGGGTTTTGTACAATAAACCCTGAATTGGGTGAAGCACTGCAGGCCAGGGAACAGGTCACTGTCCTTGATATTAGTGTCTGCTGTGAGGTTATCAGAGAGTCCATGAGTTTACAATATCAAGTGTCAGAAGATGGAGATAGGAGAAGATATCTCTCTACTGAGATAAGTTACACCATGTAAATATCTACTAGAAACTGCCTTCTAATTGTGCAACAAGAATGAAATTCAAGGTTATCAAAGGTTACAGTTTTTTAATAATGGAAAGGGAGAACAAATTCTCAAATGGGAACATAAATATATCATTTTTTTAAAGATTTATTTATTTATTTATACAAGCACTGGGTACAGTCAGAAGTACAGGAGGGTGAGAGAATTTACCAGAGCCAGAGCGGAGAGCAGAACAGGCAGACTGACAAAATACACTGCTGAGGGGAGCAGCGGGCGCCAGGAGAGGTCTGTGTACCATGTGGGACCCTCACCCGGTGGTCGGAGATCAAACTGGCACTGCGAGGCTGTGGGCAGCTTTGCAACCCAGCGCTCAACCGCTGCTCCACCGGGGAGGCCCTAAATATATCATTTTTTAAAATGAGTACACAATAAGACATGTAATAGGAGTTTTCTTGAGAACTTGACAAAGAAATTCTGAAGATCATTTCAAAGAACAAAAATAAAACTTGCTGAGCAACTTGAGAAACTTCCACTCACATGGAAACTAAATAGGACACATGTCTTTGAGGCATCCCTGGTCCCTCACACAAAGCAGAAGAAATCTCCAGGTGTGCCTCCTCTCTGGCCCATAGCAAACACCCCCACAAATACAAAGAAGAGAGCTGGATTAAGCGTGAGCTATAGGATATGGGCCTTGCTGCTTATTTCTTGGTAATTTCCTGTGAATCTATAATTATTCCAAAGTAAAAAGAGAAACTACTTGTTATAAAAAATTAAAAGGTGATAAAAGGACTTTCACAGATAAATATAATCTATGGAGCCTTCCCACCAATTCTTCTTTAAAAAAGCTTTTATAGATGAACATGAAGAGAATGGATTTTAAAACTACTGAAGAGAATCAAGAAGGAATGATAACAGAAAATAATATGCATAACTCAATTAAATGGAAGTAATACTTAAAAATTTTTTCCATGAAGAAAATACTGAACTCGAGACAGTTTTGCATTTAAGAAGTTACACTAATTTTTTAAAGGAGTAGATCAGTCAAATCTGGCAAAGAATAGAGATAAAAAGAATACCCGCCAATTTATCTTATGAAGCCAGTATAATATGAATTCCAAAACTGGAAACAGACACACATGTGTGTGTTTGAAGGAAAAATCACACATGTGTTTGTTTAGTACGTGGTGACCGTGTGAGATTTGTGTCCCTGGAATGCAAGCATGCCTGAATATTACAGACAAACCTTTAACTGTCATTCCCACATTGAAGATTGAAGGGAAAAATCTTATGCCCATCCCAGTAGAAGCAGAAAAGAAAATGATAATATTCATTTATGGTAGAAAACATTAGCAAACTAGGAATAGGGAATTTCTTTAACTTGATAGTGAAATAAACACGAACCTAAATGAACAAGCATCACCATCAAGTTCTATTCAGTGCTATCCCAAGGGTGGCTGGGAGCAGGAGAGTGTAGGGGAGTTCCACACATGTGCATCCCACTCTAGTTCCTGATATTGGATCTGAGCCAGAACCAGTCTGTGAGATAAAGACTTGAAAAGCAAAAGATCTGGAAAGCAACAGAAAGAACTGTGCTTGCATGAGATAAGGAAGCACCATTTTTCAGGCCATGCAGATCCCATCCAGAGCACATCTTCTGTGTGTCTGAAAAAAAAACGGTGGATTTATTCAGAGGCAAATACCAGGGAGGGACAAGGATAGCTCTCTTTGTGGTTGTGTGGGTATACAGGGGGCTGCCCTGCTGGGTGATGTTGAGGCTAGAACTGAACCTCCTTGTGCCTCAGAGTGACAGGTGGTACTGCCCAGCACAGCTGTCTTCTCCAAGCTGCAGATTCCTTGTTCCTCCATATCCGCTACAGCACTTCTCGAACTGTACATCCTGGGTCTGTGTTGTGACCTGCAGGCTTCTGAGGACCCTCTGGCTGTGTATGCTTGCAGGGCCGGCCCTTGCGTGGCCAAACTGTGGGAATAAGTGGAAGCTATGTTCCCATGTCCGGCCATCCAATACTTCCCTGTTGACAATTAAGCTCAGAGAACTGAAAATGCCTTGCAAATACCTTGGGGCATCACGAGACTGGGAGGGACAGCCATGGTTTTTGGGTTAGAGTTTGGACCATGAGGAATGCTTTCCAGGGGAGCTGGGTTTTTTTTTTTTTAACAACTCAGCCTGGCGGCAGGGAAGGCCATGAGCTACTTCATGAGTTAGAACTCTGGGACCACCTGTGAACTGGGGCTTGTTTATACTAACATGATAACAGCTCCAACCCCAGGGGTGTGAGCCATGAAGGAGATATTATGCACAGCACGGGCTGGGGAAGACCAGGTGGTCTTGCTCTAGCCAGGAGGACCCCAGCCTCGCCAGGCTCCTACTGAGAAGAATCCAGAGAGAAAGGCACAACAGCAGGACTCACTTCTTTATCTCCAAAGACAAGAGAGAATATTCTGACTTTTAAGGGTATATGGCTCTATTATATTTCTTATGAGAATAAATAAAGAAGTCAAAATGAGGACTGTGAAAAAAAAGATTACCAATCAAAGAGGAAGGGAAAAATCATAACTTTGAACTAGAACTTTTTTTTTTAAGATTTATTTATTTATGCATACAAGAATTGGGGTATAGGCCAGAAGTGCAGGGGGTGAGAAAATTCACCAGAGTGGGGAACAGAACAGGCAGACTAAATGAAATACACTGCTGAGGGGAGCAGTGGACGTGACAGGAGAGGTCTGCTGCACCATGTGGGTCATGTCCCTGGCCGGGGATCGAACTTGTGCTGCAGTGGCTGCGGGTAGCTTCATAGGTTGCGTCTTAACCTGTTGTGCCACCAGGGAGGCCCTGAACTAGAAGTTTGGAAATGAATAATTTACTACTCAACAATTTTATACCCAATCAAGCAATCTCTCTTATAGGAAGATAGCAAAAAGACATCCTTAGACATATTAGATCCTAGAAAATGCACATGACCTGCAGCCTTGCAAAAATCTCTTAATATTAGAAGATGAAGGAAGAACAATTGAAGCTAAAATTAGAAAAGTTATAATATAAACCATCTGACAGTGCTTATGGAGATTATGCCAAAGAATCAAATGTTGTTATAACATAAAAAAATTAATTCCAAAATTAATTCTTGAAATGTTAGATACTTAATTTAAAAAAGAAAAATTTAATGCTAATAATATGAATCAAAGCCCAAATGTTATGAGGATGTCTATATACTTTTTATTTGACAAATTTTATTAATAATTTTGTTAATAATTTCAGATCGTCACATTCCTGAGATGAGTAATAGGCAAGATGACTGATTCTTTAAATACTCTGGCAGATTTCAGTTACTGATACACAGGGTTATTATGTTAATATTGACAAAACATTACCATTATAGTGTGTTGTTTCCTGTGCTACTTAACAACTTTTGCTGCATTGGCTTAAGTCAGGAATACTGCTGTATTCTTTTTTTTTTTTTTTTTTTTAATAGAGGCATGTTTTTCTTTATTTATTTGTTTGCTTGTTTGTTTTGTTTATACATGCACTGGGTACAGTCAGAAGTCGGGAGGGTGAGAGAATTCACCAGAGCCAGAGCAAGGGGCAGAGCAGGCAGAAGGACCGAAGTACACTGCTGAGGGGAGCAGCGGGCGGCAGGAGAGGTCTGCGCGCCATGTGGGACCCTCCTCCGGTGGCCGGGGAGCAGCCGGGGATTGAACCGGCACCGCAGAGGCCGCGGGCAGCTTCGCAACCCAGCGCTCTACCGCTGCGCCACCGGGGAGGCCTGTATTCTTAAATTAAGTAGCATTAATAGCTATTTACTTCAACTAAGAAAATTTACCTTTGAAGTAACATTGGTGTATGCGTTCTTAAGAATCTCCTTGTTAATATTTTCTGTTTATTTTATGATAATTTGTAGGTTTTAATTTTCTACCTCTGGGGTGAATTATTTTAGTCATGTACATTTTATGAGAAATTCATCTATTCATTCAGATCTTTTAATTTGTTGAGGAAACTAGCTGGTATAATTATTTCATATTCCCTTTATTTATAGTTGTTTTTCCATCCTATCTAATATTTTATATTTATACTTTCTCCTTTTTTTATAACATATATAAGCTGGTATATGTTTATACTGTATTAGTTTCATTTGGTTTGCTATAAAAATAGCTCCTGAGTTTATTAGTTGTACCACTTTTCTGTTTACTAATGAATTAATTTGTGTATTTTTCCTCTATACATAATTTTCTTCCATCCTTTATCATTTGCTTTTGTTATTGTTTTATTTTGCTCTTTTAGACTTACCTAGGTATTCAGGGGTACAGTGGTTTCCTGTTGAGATCAGGGTGAGAGACTGATGATGATCACAGTACAAGTAAAAAGAGAACTTTGACCCATAACCTGCCTTCACCAGCTCAGGAAACGAACCCATTATCTAACTGTGGACAGTCAGCCTGCTCTCTGTAAGCCAGACTTATAGAAGTCATATTGCGCTCTCTAGTTACCAGTACAGGGAACCAAACAATAACCCCTGCAATGATCAATCCAAAATGTTCAGACCTTGGTTAGTAACTTATGTCCTCCCTTATTTTGTCTACATTTCCAACATAGGCCCAACCAGAGAAAGCCAAATATGTACTCCTAATCAATCCCTTAGAATGCCCACCTATGGTTAGTCTGTTTATAATCTGCATGACAAGAATCTCCATCAGGGCTACCACAGTGTTGTTTTGTTTTTTGTTTTTTTTTTTTTTTTCGATTATAAGCTGTCCAACACTTTGGCCTGCCTGAGTTCCTACTAAATGCAAGTGTTGGTGGCTGACTCCCTTGCTATACCAATTTCTGAATATAGAGCCTTTGCCTATGCTCATTTGACTGGTCTTCGTTTAGTTCCACAAGTTCTTCTTTTCTGTTGGTATTTTCTGTGTTTTCCTTTGTATTGTGAGCTTAAAGACTAGGTTCTTGTTTCTTCTTAGTTATAATTCCCTGAGTATAACCTTGTGTGTTTTATATTACTAGAGAGTCTGAGTATTTCTTGAGAATTTTTCTGAGAATTTGATTATTTTCCTTGAACTATATAAAAATTTCTCTTTCTGTAGTAGTTATTTGGGGTTTAATAAATTATGTTGCCCCTGTTCTGCAGTACCTTAGATGATGATGATAATGAAGATGAAGATGATAGATTGGTAACAATTGTTTAGCAATTGTAGCACTCCTCATGTCATCTGTCAGGCATTATTTTAGTTTATGTAGTTTCAAATATATTAACTCTCAACGCAGCCTTATGAGATAGGTATAATGGTGATTCCTGTTTAAAATATGGAGAAACTAAGGGGAAAACATTTAATTGATCAAAACACAGAACTATAAAATAGTGGAGGCAAGATTAAACTCAAGGAATCTATGTTCTTAGCTGCTAATTTATAATCTCTCATTTTTAAATATTGTCCTCTTTGATTCTGAGCTAGGCATCAATTCATAGGGACATAAAAGTGAATAAACTAGGGTTCCTGCTTTTGCTGAACTTAAGATATTTTAAAGTATTATATCTCCAGGGAGCTAAAGTCAGGGCAATAAGTTATTCATAGAGGAAGGGACATGGCAGTGTTTTGGAAGATGGATTTTTTGGTGGAAGCTTACCCTCTCCCCCCAGTGACTCAGCAAAGGCATTGGTGGTGATGAGGCTTGCAGGGGAAGTGGAAGGTGGAAAAGTCCTTGGAGAAGGACAAAGGGTGTGTATCGTGGAATGGCTCGTGATCTATATGTAAAGGCTCAAGTGTCATCCAAGTCCTATTAAAGGAGACGGTGATGAATTTTAACTGTGGTGAAAGAGTATAAGTTGACATTTCTAGAATTAAGGATGCATAGGTGGATGCACGGATTTTCTTCAGATTGGATTCATACCTCTTTTCTCTAAAGAATGGGCTATATAACAAATAAGAGTTTTTGAGAAAATTCATAGAGAAACTAGGTTTGGACATAGATAATGGGGATCCAAGCCTACAGGATCTCATTTAACAGCACAGAAACCTCTGAGAGAGACGCCACTAGATAAGAACTCAAACCACGTGGTTAGAAAGGGGTGACATGAGATAGAAACTCAGGTCTTCCTGACTTGCTTGGCATTACAGACTTGCTTCTGGTCCTTGAATGTGAATGAATCACATTAACTATTTCTAATCCCTGATACCTTGAATGTAAAATAAGGCAAAATTAATACCCCTCAATCTTTAGGATTCTGTAATTCTAATCATAGAAGCGTCCAAATTTGGTGGAATGCTTAATCTTTTTAAATGCAAACAATATTAACAATCCCTGCATATAGTGGACTGACAGTCTGTCATCCTAAAAGTAACCCCAGGGAGTGGGTTATTGCTTTCCAAACACAATAAAGAGGCCATGAAACAAAAGTGTTTGAAATCCTACCAACATAAACAGAGTGCTTCTTCTCTATTAATACATTAAAACAATTCTATAAAAAAGTCAAAAATTCCTTGCAGCCCCAACTGCCAAATCTGTCCTGAGTTCCAAGGAGTCCACTTCTCCCAGGTCAGAGTCTAGATTTTAAAGTGCTCTGATGAAGAAGAAAAACTTTTCACTGGACTGGGCCCAAAAATGTCAACACCAGTGGCGTGTGAGCCTCTGCCTCTGCACTAGCCATCTCTAAACAATGGCCTCTTGGGCTGAGCAAGCATTGGGTATGAAAGGGGTTGGTGGCAAAGATGAATTGCATACAGGACTTTTGAGTATGCATTTCTGCATTACAAAAGCACCAAGTGATAAGAGACTTTAGATGAAACACAAACTTTGACATCTGCTTTTACAAAAGCATTTATTTCTCACCATCAAGTTAATATTTTATAACATTAATTATATTAATATGTTATAAAGTTAGTTTATATTAAAGGAAATCTAGAAAATGCAAGAAAGTAGGATTTGAAAAAATTTTTCCAGGCACCACACTGTTTCCATTATATTGGCAGATTTTTCCAAGTCTCTGGAATAATACATTTCTGCTTGCTTTTTTACATAACGCCAACAATATGAAAGAAATAATTAAGGTCATGCTAAGACTTACTTTTAATTTAAATGCCATGAAGAATGAGAATTAAATTCATTATAATTTTAGATAAATAAATAAATGTTAAAATTAATTGATAACTAACCTTTATCCACAAGGAAACATAGTTATAAAATAACTATGTATTCCAAGTATTTTGAACCAAAAATTATAGGTCTCTTAAATGAAGTGCCACCATATAAGTATTATGCTTCTGTATGCCAGGCAATTGTAGACATTAAATTTTAGTATAAAAATGGCAAATCACTCGGATTGTGGCAATTAGCAAAAAAGAAAATAGACTAGAGAAAATATTAAAAGTTTGATCAAGATTAAAATAGATAACAGATACAAGTTTTTGCAAATAAGAGAGTCAAAGAAAGGTAATATCTACCCACAAAGATGACTGGAAGGTGACTTTTCTCTCTTGCTAAAATTCCTGACCATAAGGGGGAAAAATACCTAAATAAGAAAAATATATTTACATTATGAAGTTGACATAAGAGTAAGAAAACTAATAGCTAACTTAAGAATATTTTGTGTATAATAAATTTCATTACCAAAATGTGGAAGGGATTCAAGAATAAAATTAAATGTTATCTATTTTTTTCCAGTAAAAAAAAGACCTTTCAAAAATATCAAATAGTTCAAGAACAAAGCAATCCAAAGAGAATAAATGTCCTGTGCTCTGCTAACGAAAAATGTATCATAAAGGAACGATTTAGAATGCATTTTGACCAAATTAGATGAGTTAATTGTATATAGTAATAAAATATAGTCAAATAAAGTAATAATTAAAAGTATCAACTATTTTGCCAATTGCTAAGCTCGGTACTCTTAATTGAATTATGAATAGTCATGGGATATTTTATGTGGGGAATAGAGGTGTGGGTTATGCAGATTAATTAAAGTCAGTGAATATAGTGGACAAGAGTTTAGGCTCCTTCCTGGTTGCGTGAGCTTCAGCCACTTACTTAATATCCTTGTGCCTCATTTCCCCATCTATAAAAGGAGAATTGGACCCTTAATGACAATTAAAGAAGACAAGTCATTTAAAGAACATGACAGTGCACTGAAATACACGCCCAAGAAGAACTAGTCATGTGTAAGACCATAACTATGAGAATCAGATTAAGAATTCATGTTTTCTTCCTTCCTGCATGATGTTACTTAGTAAGTAATATGACTATTTATTAGTAAAGACATTATGATATAGTAATTAACCCCTACTGATGCAACTTGTATACGCCTTTCATAGAGGACAAAAGTAGAAAAAGAGAACTCTAATCTTTTCTTATTTATCCCTGAATGCCTGTTGTTAAAAACAGAACTTGAGCCATAAGTTATTTTTTTATTTTTTAAAAAATGGACACAATATGGTAGAAGAGAAACATTCACCCAAATCATGTTTGAACTTGGTGTGATTATCAATTCTGTGCAATTTAAAGGCCCACTAATTGTAGTTGTAGGTATAAACTCATCCTAGATTTAATGGTGTTCAAATAAAAACTGCCTAATCTCTAGGCCAAAAACTAAATAAAATAGTAAAGGTGCAAATGTAATCATGCGGCTATGTGTTCATCCTTCATATGACTTGTTAATGGGTTTCTCAGAGTCTGGTGAAATAAAATAAAGTTACTGGGTTTGATCCCATGTGGACCTATTAACTGCTCTAATACATGTTTACCTAAGTCAAACGTGGCTTGTCAGCTTGCAAATGTGTGAATTTGGAGGAACAGTGTTTAAGGTAAGGGGGTGAGTGATAATTCAGAGAGTAGGGGGAGGGATTTATTTAAAATGATAATAGGTTACTTCAATAATAGATTCATGCATAAAGGATGATAGAGAGTGATGTGTTCATCCAGAGACACAAATGCTTTATAAGGCATATTGCAAAGATTAAAAATAGAAAAAGCTTAATCTCAAATTGCTATATGATCTTCTTTCACTCCTTCCAAAAAGATGTCAGGTAAATATTGTAATAACTTAAAACACCCATTCTAACTTTCTCTTTGTTCCAATTGTTTTCATTAGCTTGATTTCTACAGATAAAACCTCATATTAGGCCTGCTTCATATTCCTGTGATCTTTACAGGGGGTCAGGACCCCAGTCTCCTGCTATGGTCTTCATTATTCAGAAGATAAGATCAGATTATCTTCTTACCTGCAGGGCAGTGACAAACTTTGGTGTGACTTAGAATCTCTCTAATCTTTCTCTCTGCCTTAACTAAAAGAGTCTTGTTAACACTTAATTTCTTTGATCTTTTATTAAAAGTTCCCACTTTCATAAGTTGGTCTGTAACATCTTAACACCTTACTTTTTCTTTGGTCTTTTGTCAAACTGAATTCCCTACATTTTGGAGTTGAGAGAAAAAAAAAGACAATTCCTTAAGAGTAAATGTTTGCAGAGTCTCTTAAATGTAATTTAATAGGATCTTCCATTCATAGTATATCCATCTCTATTATGAATTGTATGTAGAAAATACTTATATCATATCCCCTTGCTTGCTGAGTGCATGCTGGAATACATCGCTGTGATGTGAGATTTATGAAGTCCCCTTGTTCGCTTAGTCTCTCGCAGCCTATTTAAGTTTACTATTCAAGTATAAGACCTTTCCTGAGAGATATGATGGAACTGGTACTGGTAGTCACTCCCAGCTGAGTCTGTCTTTGATGTTTTATTAAGTATATGATTTACTGTTTCTTCCTTTGATTTACTAACAAGAGAGAGAAATAAGAACCTTAAGTTGGTAACAAAATCCAAATGGTCACTTTTAAGGAATTGCTTTAAATGTGTAAGTTTTCAGAATAGTGAGACCTCTGCTAAGAGTATTTTCCCATCATCAAACAAATGTTCCGATTTGAAGAAGGTTCTATGATCTACCAATACTATTTGAAGGAAGTCTAAACAGTTGGCTGGCAGTAAAAATGGTTATGTGTGTGTGTGTGTGTGTGTGTGTGTGTGTGTATACAACCTAGAAAAGAGCTGGAAGTTGATCAGTATTGCAGGCTTTTCTTCCTCTCTCTATCATTGTTACTGAACACTAGAAATCAGAATGCCAGATGTTTATCACTACACAGTGCTTCTAAGGATGCTGTGAAGAATCTGACATTTTGGAACATGGGACCTTGTTTTGCTTGAAGCTTAACTGGTGGAACATCAACATTCTTTGCTTTCTCTTTGTAAAATATTTGCTGTAAAGTGTAAATAAAGAAAGGAGAGTATTTCTTCACATCCCTATGCTAAAACATCTGGCATCTGGGGTTGTGTTTATACCCTTTTGCGCTGCAGGCTCGTCCTTCAAAGCAATCTGGATTTTTCTTTAACCTCCTTGAATGTCCAAAAAGTAACTTTTATGTTTTTCTTAGGAAGACAGTTTTGTCCAAGCATATGGTGCATCTTAAATACTGAGGCCAAAAAACAAGTCACTAAAGAAAAGTCCTCCAATTTATCTTTACGGCACACCTGTTTATATCCCAAGGGCTCTGTGTCACTCGGGCCTCTACGTCCACTCTCAAAATATAAGACCCCCAAAATAATGTAGTGCTTTTTGGAACATAATCTCACTTTAAAATGTATTTCCACCTTGCCTTGATACAAACAATATGATTACAAAGAATCATTAAATATGACAGAGCAAATAAATAAGAACTGAGAGAAGAAATTGGGTAGAAAATTTAATGCAAAATTAATGGAAAACAAGTGAAGTTAATATACAAAATATGTACTACATATTCACTAGGTGTGAGCCACAGTTTTGGTTCTAAGTTTCCTAGCTAACAAATTATGTAGAGAAACAGGATTGCTCATCTGCCTTTCAACACTAAGAAGGGAAAATCAAACCAGCCACTCAGGAATAATTCCTTCTTTTCCTAGTACAGAGAACTACCAGCTCTTTTCACTGCCTTCTTAAAGAGAACGTGTTAATGGTGAAAAGTACGTCTTCAGTATTATTCTTGTTATGAATGTAGTGGTGGCTTTTACAAGGCAGCTACAATAATGTTCCTTAATGTGGGTCCATGAAGTTCCTCCAAAGTCAACTTCTACACAAGGAATTCTTAGATGTCATCTGAGAGCACAGATCACTTTGGTCTCACAGAATCCAAGGTTACATTTTAGCTTACTAACTATTTTGCCTTGAGAAAAATTCTCCATAAATGTCCATTTGTGCATGTGCTTAACAAAAAAAAATATTTCTTAAGCACTGGCTATCTGCCGATCATTTTTCCTTGTGCTGGGGATATAGCAAAATAGACAAATTCTGTTTTCTTTAATAAAGCTTAAATCCTACTGAGGATGGGAGAAATAGGCAATTGAAAAGTAAACATAATAATTTTAGAAAATGATAGTGATAATGGTTAGACAAAAATTAAAAAGAGTAGAAGACAAGCAGGGACTACTTTTGATAGTTTGCTTAGGAGATGCCTTTCTCAAGCAATGATAACCAAGCTGAGTCATGCATACTGGGAAGGAGTTAGGCAAACTTGTGGACCATCACAGCAATCTGAGAAGAGTGAACGAACAGTAATGCAAATGTCTAGGGGTGAACTTGAGCTTGAAACATTGGAGAATCTTGAGGCATCAGAATATTGGGCAGAGGAGGATGGTGGTGGGAAGACCTTGGACCTATTTAGCTTCTGTGTATAACTAGAAAAAGACTCATCTACCTCAAAACACTCATATTCCTTCATTTGCTAATTGTTTCAATGCCATATAATTATGGTAATTGTTTGGATTGTTGTTGGTTTATGCTATGTTAGAAGATCTTTGGCATATATTGTAAAATGTTGTAATCAATACAGACATCTATGATGCCATTATGATTCATATTAATTGCCATTATAAAGTACTCCAGTATTATCGCAAGAAAGATCATGTTCAGTAGAGGCCACAGCTAACATGGCAATTGACATCAATCAATAGACCCTCATTTTGTTCTAGTGACACTAAGTATTCTAACATAAATCTCCTGGGTGCTGGGTGTCTGCGGATGCAAGCTGGTCCGTATTGGAGCTTCAGGAATTCAGTCAGTTGGTAAGGAGCCTCTTGAGGCATAGTATTCAAGAGAGATAGTTATTAAATCATCACTCAAGTTGCAGATCATCTCTACAAGTCCTTAATATTGAGCAATTTATATTCTCCTCCTTGGCAATACTAGAAAGTTATCTTCAGAATTGGGAAAATGCTTTATAACTACAAAGATCATATACGTTTTTAAAGCTCTCTAGTCTAGTTAAGCAGTAGAAGTCATAGAATACAATGATAGCACTGGAAATTAAATATGTAACAGAAGGATGAAATTCATACTTCCTAACTCTGGAGGTGTTAAGTATCCTAATGTTTGAAGATCACATCCTTCTTTATTCTGTTAATTGTTGTAAAAGATATTTATAAATGTCCACATTTCGTAGAAAAAAATAGCAAATGTACCTTTAAATGAAAGTGACACCATCTTCTAAGATTGTACAACATCTTGGAAACAGCTGCTATGAAGGTTTGCATACTTTTTTATCATATTTTCTTAACACCATTGTGGCATATGTATGACTGCCAATAAATTATTATTTTAAAAAATCTGATGCTAGAAGATTCCGGAAGGGAAGCTAATATTTAAATCTGGAAACCAAAACAAATATATCTTTTAATAATTTGTACACTGCTATATTTCCTCATCCTAAGTGCTATCTAGAAAGTTCCTGAATAGGTAATAGAGGGAGGGAAAAGGGTTTTTTAAATAGTGCATATAACACTTTATAATTTGCCGTGAACTCTGAATTGCTGTTCAGCTTGAATAAATGCTGTATCTGCTTCCTTGCTGTATTCTTTCTTTAATTCAGTTTGAATGAGAACCAGAATCATTTCCAAGAAGTTCCTAGTCTTTGATAGATTATTATGCTAGTCTGGGACCTCTTCATGTTTAAACTTTTTAAATCTTCTCAAGATTGTACTTAATTTCTTTCTCCTTTTAAGAATGGGAATGCAGGCACAAATCCATTCTCCCTTCTCCTCTCCTCCCTCCCTCTGAGAAATTCATTAACTTGTATGAAAGATTGATAGAATTGGGTGTGAAGAAATAAAATACCAAGGCATTTCAAATATCTTCTTTAACAGCCAAATTGTGTCATTAGTTGGGATAAAGATTAGTTGCTCTAAAAACCAAGAGTAATAGAAGTCAATTCATATTAATCAGAATTTTCCACACTGTAATAATCCCATCATTTGTCTGGGTCTGAAGATTCATCCTACTCCTCCAACGCCGACTAAAAGTTCTTTGCTTTGCCAGTATTAGGCACAGCACATTTCTCGGATGTGCAAACATTGGTTCTCTGTCTATAGTGAAAAAATTAAGCAGACGCTTGGCAGTTTTTCAGTTCCTTGTGCCAATGGAGACAACCAGCTGTCCCAAATTATTCTATCAGGCTTCACAAACAAACGCTTACTTCACTTAATAGTTGTGTAGACCTAACTAGACAGTGGGACATTAGAATTAACAGAAATTAGCATAATTTGCCACAAGTATTCTAAAGAGCATAATCACATTCTCCATATGTTTCTGGAACAATACCAAGGAAGTTTTCAAGATGCATGGTAGGCAGGGGCTTGTCACCTCCAAAGTGAAATCAGGAAACTTCTCTAGAATAATGCTTTAGAGATGAAAGGACCAGACAGCAATAGCCAGTATGTCAGTAGACTTTTCCTCTCTGCCAGGAGTCATGCAGAGCAACTTGTGTGCATTATTTCATTCTTTCATCACAAAATCCCTGCAGACTATTTATTATCATTGCTATTTCATATCACCAAGGTTTAGTAATGTGCAGTAACTTGCCCAAGTTTAGTGAGCTAGTAGGTCAGTGCAGTAGTTAATTGCCAGTCTTCCTACTTCACATCTTTAATGGTAGTTGAGTGAATTAATACAAGAATATTTTAAGTGAGTAGATTATATCAAAACCATTTTCTTTTCTTTTTTTTTTTTTTGAAAGATTTATTATTTATGCAAGCACTGGGTACAGTCAGAGCGCGGGAGGGTGAGAGAATTCACCAGAGCCAGAGCGGGGAACAGAACAGGCAGACTGACAAAATACACTTCTGAGGGGAGCAGCGGACGCGGGAGGAGAGGTCTGTCGCACCATGTGGGACCCTTGCCCGCGGCCGGGGATCGAACTGGCGCTGCAGAGGCTGTAGGCAGCTTTGCAGCCCAGCACTCAACTGCTGTGCCACCAGATGAGGCCCAAAATCATTTTCTTAAAAGCAATGAATTACATGGAAGGATGGAATGTGATAATTTGTAAGCTTTGGAGGAGAGGAACTTCATGGATTATATTGTTTATACACACACATATACACACATGCATACACATACGACAGAAAAGTCATTATATGGTGAAAAAAATGAGTTTACAGGTAATGTGCTGGGTTTTTTTAAAGATTTATTTATTTATTTATATAAGAACTGGGGTACAGGCCAGAGGCGCGGGAGGGTGAGAGGATTCACCAGAGACAGAGAAGGCAACGGAACAGGCAGACTGACAAAATACACTGCTTAAGGGAGCAGCAAGTGCTACACTAGGGTTCTGCCATGCCATGAACGGGACCTGTGCCATGAATGGAACCCTCCCTGGCCAGCCGGGATTGAACTGGCGCTGCAGAGGCTGCGGGCAGCTTCACAGCGCTGTGCTAAACCGCCTGCACCACCAGGGAAGGCCCACAGGTAATATGTTTTTATCAATGCAGATAATGTGATAGATTACTTCCACTCAGCTGTCTGCCAAGTAGGATTACCAATCAAATGAGTCATCTTCATTCAGTTCAGAATCAGAATCCATGCTTTCCACAGCCCTAGAAACCCCTGGTTCTTGGGGGAAGTAACCAGTGGGCCATTGTTTTAAATACCATATGAATTATGACTATAAGTATTCATTATGCAGAGAAAAGGAGTCTGGCAATTTTAGTTTCCTTTTATTGTGTTTACTAGACTCTAAGGACCTTGACAGAATCCATGTTGTGGGTATTTGTTGGTTGTCTCCTGTCTTCTTCCTAACTTCACATTGAATTTCCTAGCCATATGGCTTGCCAAGAATTTATGATACCCCAAGTTCTACTGAATCCTGACCTACTCAAACCAATCTCCACAACTCATGTTTCTCATTGTAACTGTTTCAGGAGCAAATGACACAAACTAAGCCAGTGAGGGCTGGGAGACAGTTTTAGGATTGGGCACTGAGGCATCTGAGGAGTAGACATTCTCATTTTCTACTGGCAGTGAACGAAGGAGTATTTTATGTCGAGAGTCTCTGGAAGACACCTTGTGACATGAGGGAGACCCAGTCGGAGAGTGGAGCCATCAGTGAGAAATCAGAGTTGATACATGGAAAGAGAGAGAAACAAGATTTTAGTGGTATCAATTGAGCCAACAAATCCAACCTGAGGCCTGTAGACTTTTCAATACAATAAGCCAGATAATTCCCTTTATTTTTTGAAGACAATTTCAGTTGACTTATAGTTAGTTTTACAAGAAAGGCTGGCAGGTGCTGTAGGAATATATGTTTTTTAGTTATCAGTTCTCTACATGTAGTAAGTTAAGAAGGGAAGTTCCTGAGGTGTGTTCTTTCGAACTTTAATACTGAGATTTAAAAATAAATGACACTTGGGCTGTGTTTAATCATTGCCATTTTAGGGCATCTGAGTCATTATTTTACCTAAGGTACATCGGAGAACTCCAAACCCTGAAAAATTTTTTATTAAACAGATTTACATTTAACCCATGAGCTATTTCCTGAAATCTATAAAGCAGAAAGTGCATTCCTTTCCTAAATGTTTGTTTTTAACCTGTACAGTTTCCTTTGTCATTTGTGATTCTATTTGCTCAACAAGTGAAAACCAGTAACTTTGTAAATATATTTTAAATAGCATTCACTGGATGAGGAATTTCAATGGCCCTTAAGTCATCTCAAAATATTTTTTTTTAAATAAACACAATTCTTGTTTAGACATATTAATGCTTATTATCCCAATGTATATTTATATGTTCTGCCAGGAAGTACTACATACCTTGCTCATGCCTTGTCATGTGCTGAGCAGATACAGGGCAGGTCTCCATGATGGCCCTCATGGTACTGAGTCCACATGTTATTCAAATCAAAGTGTTTTCCCAAATACTCATTGGTCTTTAGACTGGCAGCTTCTTAATGAGTCCACCAATTCATGCTATTATTTATGACTTCAGAGATGTCATGCCCTCATTAAAACTTATATTTTAAAGTTTAGTCCTACATACAAACAAATGTTATGTGACACAAAAATTTTGAGTTACCAAAGGGGCTGAAGGGAATTAATACGAATGTTGCCTCAGTATTAGGTTTACTTATTTATGCATACAAGAGCTGGGGTACAGACCAGAGACGCAGGGGAGTGAGAGGATTCACCAGAGACAGAGCGGGGAACAGAACAGGCAGACCGACTGAAATACGCTGCTGAGGGGAGCAACAGGCGAGACAGGAGAGGTCCGCTTCGCCATGTGGGTTGCTCCCTGACCTGCTGGGGATCGAACTCATGCTGCAGAGGCTGTGGATCGCCTCATAGTGCGGTACTCAACCCCTTGCACCACCAGGGAGGCCCTATTTTCTTAAACATTTTATTGCACATATAAGTCAATAATTTCATCTTTCATGGGCTAAGCAAAAGGATAGAGCTGGATAATTGTGAGTATAAATGTCATCTTTAGGATCGCGACATGTGGTCACACATGGTGTGCAGTGTGTGTAACTACAGAGGACACCATCCCTATAGACTGTGATGGAAATGACTGGCCACACTTGGCCATTTACACACCGTACTCCACTGTACATTGTACCCCTGCCTGATCAAAGTTGTTAGTTGATTATATTAGAAATGTTATATCCTACAGCAGTATTTTTCACTTTTCAAAGTGAAATTTGGGCATGCATTGTAAATTTCTTGCAAAATTTTAACACTTGATGATCGTGGGAAAAGATATTCCTAAAGGACCAAGCAAGACAGTGCTATGTCCTGATGCCATTTACCTGCTCTGTTGACACACACAGACATCCACGCCAGACAATTGGAGGGAAAGATTTATTTTGAGAGTATCTGTGTTACTCTAAGCAAAGGGCACAAAATGCTTTCTTAAAAGGTCATCTTTTAAATATCTTATTATCACACTGTGAAACCCCACTCATTGGTGACCGGCACAGTTACTACACCTAAATAAATAGAGAGGAAGGGTAGCCCCGTGAAACACTTAAGAAAGAAATGGAGAAACTTGCAGTTTCTAACCTCAGCTCTGACCCTAACGTGGTGTGTGGTCCTGAGAAAGCCATTTAACCTCTTGGTGTCTCGGATTCCCTGTAGAGTCTCAGATTTCAGGGGGTGAAGTGAGGATAGTTTTGGAATTATCTCCCTTACAACCCAGGAATGCTATAAGAGTGAATGGGTACTTTCTAAATGCAGAATAAAATTAAGCTTTGAATAGGAAAACATTTTGGCTAAGAGCGCTGTGTGGGGCAAATAAAGGGGTTTGAATGATTTTAGATTTTGATGTCAAATTACTTTTGTTTTCTTCTCTCCTGGAGGACAACATAACATGTCTGTGGGTTAAAGAAAAACATAATCTTTATTAATAAGAGGAAACAGATTCAATACAGTTTCCACCATAATAGCATTTTTTTACCCCCATATCCATTATTAAGGACTGCGTTATGATAAAGGCACCTTGCTCACTTGTATAGTATATAAAAATGTGCTGACAAATGAGTTATGTTCCCATAAGTCTGTTTAACTGTGAGTACTGCACGTTTCCAGTGTCTAAAAAGCTTGAAAACCTTTTCAACAATTCTAGGCCCAATTGTTAATAATAATTTTTCATTTCTAATGATTATATATAAAGATGAACATTCTAATATATACAAACACCTTGTAAACCTTCACTTTTGGAGTTCTGTGCTATGAATTCTTGGAACAAATGCAAAATATAGTTAACATTAAAAATAGTTACTATTCATTAAGCACCCATTATATATTTACTCATTTACTATTTAAACTAACTTGTTTAAATACTTAAATAGAGGAAGGTGAGAATGACATTGGAATTTTCTTTGAGAGAATATTTTGAAGCCAAGATCAAAGACTATGAGGTAGGGTCTATTGTTTTACCAGTTTCAGAAATAAGGAGACAGAGACCCAGGTAGGTTATGGCACTTGAAAAATGTAAGTACAGAGCTGGGATGGACTCTATGGTAGAATTGAGGACCATATAAAAGTTGGTATATCCTGGCTCCACCCTAAAAGCAAAGACACTTATTCATTCTCAACAGACAAATCAAAGTGGGTGAGTTAGGTTTCAGAAATTTATTATGCAAACTTAATTTGAAACTTTTTCTTTGAGCTATTCATTAGGGTAAATCAATGGCCCTTCAGCTTTTATTCCAACTCTGGTGATGCTGGGAAGAAGTGAGATCTGTAATCCCAGTCACATGGGACTAGAAATTCAGGTCTCTTGGATATCTGCCTATTTGACTCTATGACATTTGTCTTAATGTAGAACTTCAATTCAAACTAAATATTTATTAAAGCCTTCTAGCTGCTGTGAACTGTGTAGGTATGAGGGATACTAACATGACTGATATACTGCTCAGGCCTTTAAGGAGTTTCCAGCCTGGCAAGACTGACATATATAGAAAGACCAGGTGGAAAGTTCAGACAAGCTACAGTAACAAAATGGCTTAGGCCTTAGATAAAGAGCCAGGACAGGTCATTCAAATAGAGATAACCAATAATGATATGTGAGAATAGGTAAATTAATAATGTGCTCAAATTAACTCTTAATATACCCTTAATAACAGAGTACAAAATAGGAACAACACAGGCGAAAAGAGTGTAGAACATGTCCATTTCAAGTAACATCAGAGTCAGTAGTTGTCAGAAATGAAAAAGTCCTACCCCAGACTTGCTGAATCACAAACATTTGGGTAGAATATACAGATCTATATTCCATGGGCTTCTGATGCACTGAATAGTTAAAGAGACAGTGATTTATTAAACTGAAGGGAATTTTAGAGGTGTGATGTAACAGATTCATGGAGAGAATTTCAGGCATGGTGAGAAATTTCAAGTATGGAGGGGACTGGTTAGAAATAACTGCATCTGTGCATCTACGCATTAGAGGCTTTGCGAGAATAAGTACACTGAAAACTTGAGTAGGTCATAGCTGGTGGAGGCATTGATCCAAAGTCAAGATAACAGAATGGAAGTGGACTGCTTACTCAAAAAGTTTGTAAAGAAATATGATGTTGATATGTTGATGATACTTTAGGGATGTAGGGCACCAAATAAAGAGTGGTTTGTTTTTCAGTTTTTGGGGTTTTTGGAATATGAAAAATGTGTTTGCTTTATATTGAGGGCAAATTAAGGTACTAGTTAATGGAGCAAGGTTCTGGGAGAATAATTGGATAGAACAGAATTGGATAAAATCACTAAAAAGTGGTAGAAGCAATCCTTTTTGAGAGAAGAGGTAAGATTTAGTAAGCACAAGTTTAATTTTGTAGCAAGAAAGTGGAGAACTTGAAGGTGCTACTGCCAGTGAACTTTCATTCTCAGGGAAACTGTAGGCCAGGTTTTTTTTTTTTTTTTTTTTCTTGAGACAGACCTGGCAAGACTAGGAGAACTTGAGAGTCATCACGGTTTGAAAAAGATCTGTGGAAATGGGAACATTGGAAGAAGCCCAATGACCCTTCAACCAGAAATGGCCTCAGTTTCCTCTTTTGCTCAGCTCTGAGGTTTTTGTACATTTCCAGCTGGAATATGTCATTACATTCTTAATGCCCCACCTTGTGGCCTGGCAGAGGGAAAGATCTTTCCGTTCCTTGAAAGGAACCCTACTCTGGCACAGGTTTGACTTCAAACTCAGATCAGCAGAATGGATAACAGAGATGTTCTTAGTTCAGTTCACCCCCAGACCACCAGACCATCCACTTAAGAAGAGACTGAAGAGCATTGTTTGTGGCTCGAAAAACCTAGTACAAGGAGTACGTTAATTAGTTTTAAGGATCTGAAACATCATCCAGGAGTACTACTATTAAAGTGTGAGTGTTACAATCTGCATTTATCCTACAGGTCAGTTTTCTGGAGTTTGCATCGGTCGAAATGAATTAGTTGAATGCATTTTCCAGATCTTCACATTGTTCTAAAGCATATAATGACATTTCAATTTATATAGTCTAGACTTGTTATCTCATGCTGCTATTAAGCCATCAAACTCACAGAATTTGCCAGGCAACAGATTTCACTTTTGGCCATTTTCACTCATCAGTTCTGTCACACCCAAACACACATGACTCATAATTTGAGATAGACATAAGAGTAAAGTTAATACTGTTGAGTGATTTTGCAAATATGAAAAATAGCCCTATTTATTTATTCCACATAGATAATCCATGCTAATATTTGTAGATTGCTCCAAATACCTAAGGTTTTTGACCAGAAATAGTTTAAATGTGGAAACTTGCTCTTTCTGACGTATGATACACATAGAATGCTAGAAAACAAAATAAGTAATTTAGAAAGGAAATTGCTCAGAAAGAATAAGTTACCTAATACTTTACTTTGCATCACTGACAAATATCCCATAGCTTTAAAGTTCATTAGTTAAACCTGGGAAGCAGAAAATATCACATGGTTATATATGCCTATTAATTCATTGCCTAGTCTCATCAGAAACTGAGAAGGTCATGGGAAAGGACTAAGGGCATAACAATGGAATAGACTGGATATACGTTGGCTTCACATCTTAGAATTTAAAAGTTTTACAGGAATGGTTCATTGCTCCTGGTGACATTACTTTTTCATAGACCTCCTAGTTATTGAACAGCCTGCTAGGTCATTCAATAACTCTCTGCACTTGAGATCTTACTAAAAGTGATAAAAAAAAATCAAAATTTGTTTATGTAAGTTACTATGTTCATTTTAATCTAATGAACAGTTTTTCCTTAATTCTAATTAATTTTCTATTTTAATTATTAAATTTATTCTAGGTTAGGAACAAATTTAAGTAGAATTCTGGTATGGTAAAAATCTCTTCTCATTGGAGACTTAATATTTTCAGATTGTAAAAAAAAAACCCAAATATCTATATCGATAGTGTAAAAATCCCCACTGACAATATTTATCTGTGTTTTCTACTTCTGAATCCAATATCTATGATTGTGTACATACACACACACACACTCTCTCTTTTCCTTGAAAATAATTTTTAACAATTTCTTTGGATGGAAAGAGTGATACAAAACTGTACTTGAGTTGAAATAGAAGATGCCATCTAGCCATCCTTATATTTAAAAATTTAATGATGCACAATGTGACTTCTTAAAATTAAATTGTGTGAGTGTGGAAAGTTAACAGTGAGCATTTTCTATCACCTTTCCTCAAACCTGTCTCCTATCCAGAAGTAGTCATCATATCAGCCAATGTGTTTTTCTTAGAACTTTCCTTTTGCATGATTTTTTTGTTTGATAGTAATACAGAGATATAGCTTGCTTTCTCTATGCCCAGAATATTAAAAAAAAACATAAAGAAATGGACTATTTGAAAGGGGTCAGTGAGAAATTTGAAGACCAGACAATTTCTGAAGCCCAGTAAACAATTCAAAGCCCTAAAGTTTTATTACACAGCCTTATCAGTTTTTCAAATATTCTCTTGGAATCTGCAGTCTGTATGAAAAACTTCATATATATCGCCTTCAAAAACCTGAATTAATTATTTATTGAAAAAGAATTTTCAAAGCTTTTTGTTCTTGTTTGTTTGTTTTAGTATTATGCCAGGGGAATAGACCATTCTAGTTTCCCAGGTTCAACAAAATTAAAAATTTGGGAAACACTGCCCTCTACTGGAAGAAAACATTTGATCTATTCTGAACCAAAAAAAAAAAAAAAAAAAAATGTACTTGAAACACAAAATCAAATTACTTTCCTAATGCTTGTATCTAGCACAATGTAATCCATTTGTAGAGTCTTACAATAAAGCAGAGTGGAAAGTTTTGGAATCTCTACAGTAAACTAAAATTTTTATTTAATATCCTGTAGGATCAGTTTGAACACACCCAAAACACTTGACTATGAATCGTGTATGTGACTTCATGGGAACCATATTATAAAACTTAGTAAAAATACCAGACAATCTATAAAATTATAGACAGCTCTGCATATATGATGTCATTTCAAGGATGACTAACTGTTTCTAAGATCTTGGAGTTAAAATGGCAAATCATCCAATAGCTGACTAGCATGAAACAAATATTTCTGCTAAGGAAATAATTAAATACAGCAAACTCTCTGCACTTCAAATACATTTCATAGTCATCTTTAAGTTTATACAATTCAGTTTTGTTCTTATTCCCTTTGCATTTTTCTAGCAGTTACTATTATTGGTTATTGAGCTCACAATACATAACATCTTACAAACATACGAGCAGTGGCAAGAGGAAAAGAAAATTTACAAAAGTAAGAATAAAGAAGAATAGCAAAATGAGACAAATGTTTGGATTTCAACATTTCACATACTAGGTAATAGCCCATCCCCAGTGACCCCTAGTGAAGGAAAGGCTTTCCATTCCCACTACCCTTTACCCTTAAATTACACATGAAACCATTTGTTCCTGAGCAAATTAAGTGAGAAAAGTTCGATTCACTCTTGTGGTGTTCTCCTTTAGTCACTTCATCTTTCTTCTTTTGTTCTTTGTCTTTACAAGTGGGACAGTGATGTTTGCCTTCCACATTCTCCTCAATTAGGGTGATAAAAGAAATGTTCTGCTGGCATGTAACCACTAAGTAGCTGTGTTCATGAGCTCCTTAAGGGCAGGGGCTGAGCCACCCATCATTCTACCCCTAGCTTAGTTAAGTGCTTAGTGTGTTTTAGACCCCTTAAGTTTTAGCGAGGGAAGTGAAATTGTCTTAGTATCTGTATAGATTTGCCAGGGCTATCATAACACAGTACAGAAACTGAGTGAGTTAAACAACAGAAATGTATTGTCTTACACTTAAGAAGACTGTAAGTCCAAACCCCAGATGAAAGGATGTGTTTCAGGTTCTTTTCCTTGACTTGTGGGTGACGATCTTCTCCATGTAGTTCTTCTATAGTCATCTTCCATCATGCCTGTTTTCACATCCAGATTGCCCCTTTTTGTAAGACTATCAGTCATATTGGATTAGGAGCACACCTTTCCTTAGTAAGACTTCATTGTAATTTAACCAGTTTCACCCACAATGACTCTATTTTCAAATAAGGTGATGTTCTGAGGAGCTAGGGATTAGTACATCAACATATAAATTTGTTGCCCTCCTATCTTCTTCTCTCATTCTTGTCTTTATTCCTTTCTTTCTACTTGGGTTCCTTTTAATAGACTAGCCCCAGTAAATACAAGGACTACAATCATGCAAGTTAGACTAAAACTCTGGTTTGCTTGACTTTTTATTTTTTGGTTTGGTCCAATAAAATATTTTTTCCTGTTCTTCTGTGGACCACAAGCAAAGATCTTTTAATAATACCAAACAGGGACCTCCCTGGTGGCACAGGGGTTAAAGTCTCAGCACTATCAAGCTATTGTCAACCATTGGGACAAGAGTTTGGTCCCCCACCAGGGAGCTAATCCACATGATGCAGCAGACCTTTCCTGTCTCGCCCACTGCTCACCTCAGCAATGTATTTCAGTAGATCTGCCTGTTCTGCTCCCTACTCTGTCTCTGGTGAATCCTTTCACCTGCCTACCTCCCAGTTCTTCTATCCATAAATAAATAAAAATGTATCTTAACAAAAAATAATACCAAGTAGTAGCTTGCTAGTGGTACATATACCCATTTTAAAATCTATACCAGATTAATAAGGATCATATGTGAAAGCTCTCATCTCACCATCCCCATCCCATCCAACCTTGAGTTCATTGTTTCTAGAAGCTGAAGCAAAAGAAAAGAATGTGTGTTTCCTGTGCTTTGGTTCATGTCTACCTCTTTGTTCAGGATGTAGACTTTGACCCTGAGCCATCGATTACGTGTTTTTGTTCCTGACCTTGGTTATACATTTCAGATGTGAAATTGCTCACAGATGGTCCAGTGATGCTCTTTTGTTACTTCCTTTGGGAAAAAGTTATTTTGTGTCTGTGTGTGAATGATTTAATAAGAGAAACAATAGCTGTATACCAGAAAAGAGAGATGAATTAGTGCCTTGTGAATTTATTGAGGGTATTGTGATTAAATCTGCTGCAAAATATTTGATCAGTGAGGCCATAATGCTTTATTTTTAGAGCCTGTTTCATGCAACATGCAAGTTAAAATAATTACCATTTTCAAAGTACTTATAAGATAGCATTCAGGATTCAAACATTAGCTCCCAGAGAGGTTAATGACTTCCCATTGATCAAGATGTCTACCTGATATATATAAACTTTTCAAAGGCTCGAAGTAAAATGATTAAATATTTTAATACTTTGCTTTTTTGTGTGTATGTACTTCAAAGTGTATTTGATAATAGCTTAAAGTGTTACACCTCCAGTGAGAATTTAATTAGTATTATTGTTAGCAATAGTAGGTATTGAATCTTTCACATAAAGCAACTAAAGCTCCACAGTCAGATTTTAGGTATCTGATATATTTGAGGCAACAGTTTTAAAAGAGGATGGTAGAACTAATCTGTCTGCATATTTGAAGACCTCCTCTGTAAGTAAAAATCATCTCTATCACCTAACATAGGTTTTTCAATAGATTGTGAACTCTTCGATTATCATGAAATTAATATAGTGGAATCCAAACAGGATCTATTTAATGAAATGCACAGAGTAAGTTTAAAAGAATAATTTAAAATAACCTATTAAATGCTGACTTTCTATATAAAGTATATATTTTACTATGTATCCTGGTAGACAGAAATTGAAAGGTGCTGATGGAGTTAGAAAATGCGCTGCAGAATACTTCAGTGGATATTCATTAGAATGACCTTAGGCCTCCATTTAAGGACTGTCAAATCTGTGTGTTTGGTAGGAGAAGTCTACTGTCAATATGAAAGGGAAAACTGTCATATTCCTAATACCACCACTCAACAAATATTTACTGGATACTCACTGGATCCAATCAAAAATTCATACAGGAAACGCATGACAGAGTTCTCAGCCTTTGAGAAATTCACATTCTTCTGGGAAGACAGACCAATTAAACAACTACAATGCAGTGTGAAAACAAAAGTAATGGTGACAGAGGGACCGGGAGGCAGAGAAAAAGCTGTTGACCCAGGACTAGGTTTCCTGATGGTGGTAATCCCACTGTTCAGTAAGGTCAACTTGCTGAAATACAGACCAGAGAAGAGAAAAGATGAGCCTTAGGCAAATAGCAATCAGAACCACAATCGCAGCAATGTGGAGGGCATGAGAAAAAAGAGAAGTCTGAAAGAGCCACAGGCTGCTCATTGTGGCCAAATAGTGTGCAGGTAGGCTTTGGGAATCAATGAAAGAGGTTGGACAGATAAACAGCCATAAGCTGAGCATGGCCCTGTGACCATCTTGAGAAATTTGTATTTTCATTGTTGTTAAGATATAGTGAGGTATTGAATATTCTAATGGGATTGTATCCTTACATCTCTACATGTAAACATTTATGGTAAAGTCAAAGTAAAATAGGTCCATAGTTTTAAAAAGTAAAGTAAAGGGATTTTTCTGAAAAGCAGCTTTGTGTACAGCATTCTTTCTCACACCATTTCTGCTTCAACAAGAAGTCACCTTTATCCACCTCTGTTTTACTCTGGTACCTCTATTGTGCTATTTGCTTGATCTTAAAACTTCGAACAGTGTATTTTGATCACATCTTCCTTATAGAAATAGATTTAATTGCCGTTTCTCTTTTCTCCCAATGTTTGATAAGTACCTTATTTTTAGCTATTGTATTGCTTTTTGGAGTTTTGAATGATCATTGTTTTCATTTCATCAACACTGAGCAGTACCTCTTGATATTTCTCCTATCTTATGGAGGTTCCTCTTCCTTTTTGCTCCTCATTGCCTGCTTCCATCGCCCAACTTTCGCCAGGTTTAAATTCACATATTAGTTTGGCAGGCAATTCCATATCATAAGCTGACTTTTAGAAAACAAAGGCTACATGTGAACTCTAGAGTGGTGAAATGATTAAAGTCTTTTCATATTACATTCCACTTTATTCATCTCTATTCTCTAGACCATGGTGGAGTGTGAATTTTCCCTAGATGAAATACAATGTTGGAAATGCAGTGATGTGATTACAAGTGTCCTTTCTAAAATAATGTCTCTGTTATTATTATCTAGAATTAGTTGGTCAAATAGGCAAATTTATTTTGTCTAGCATTGAAATAATAATTATTTTCCAATAGAATCAACTCAAGAGGAAGGTTAGCTTAAATTTAAATTCACATCTAAATATTAAGATAATAACTTAAAACTGACTTTCTCTGGAAAAATAAACAGACTCACAGAAGAAAAGGGAGACTTGATAGTTTGGTTACACCTTTCTGTATGTAATTGATGAGGCCTTAGAAATTTGCATGCTGATCACATAACTTATAAACAAAACTGTATTGCAGGATCATTAAGAGACCTCACTATTCAAAATAATTCCATGATGAATCATTTATAAAGCACAGAATTCTTTTATGGTGCAAATAATCATCTTCAGTTTATTTTTCAGTCAGTCTACATTTTCACATATTGAGTTTGCTTAACTCATGACACAGCTGTGTTTATGGAGAAAAGTGAACTCTTGTAGATGAGTAACATTATCATCATTCATTTTCTCCAGACTATGAAGGATAGGCAAAGATGACAGCTATGATCCTTAAGGCTTGCCAAGAGCTTACCAGAGTGATCTTCTATAAACATGCTGTGGATATTTTCCCTAAGATACACACTCTTTCAATTCCTTCAAAAAACTTTCCATGAGGTCTGAGCCAGGAAGAAAGACAGATAAGACTGTACTGTCCACTTCTATCTGCCCCTTGTCTTCTTTGCTTCCTTCACACAGCCCCACCTATACATTTGAGAGGCTCTTGGTTATTTCTAAGAGGCTCCCAAATTAGAAGTGGTCACTTTTCACAGACTCTGCAGTAGTCCCAATATGGCTCTTGGTTGTTTCATGGGGTCATCTGTCTTAAAATAGCATGACTCCTGATGGCATAGGTCAAATATATTTAGCTTAATAAACACAGAAGATTTATCTGGTCTATTGAAGGTGGACCATAATGTCGGTCAACTTAATGGTTTCTTATGATAGCACAGAGAAACATTCCCAGAGGAAAAGAAGTTTCTAACAATGCTGTTTCTGTGCATTGAGTCAAAAAGACATGAATCCAATAAAATGTTACTCTTTGCTATAACAGAATGAAAAGTAAAGAATCACAGTAACCAACAGAAGAGGAAGGCAAAATTATATACCTCATGAGATATCAGCAGTTATTGTCAAGATAGTTATGATGACTGCAGCAACAGAGACAGTGGTTATGCCAGACATCCGTTCATTGATTCAGTAATGTAAGGAGCTAATCATTTATAGACAACAACTACAAAACAAAGCTTTTTTTTTTAACGATTCTTTTTTTTAAGATTTTTTTTTTTTATTTATGCATACAAGAACTAGGGTACAGGCCAGAGGCACGGGAGGGTGAGAGGATTCACCAGAGACAGAGTGGGAAGCAGAACAGGCAGACTGACTGAAATAATACACTGCTGAGGGGAGCAGCAGGCGAGACAGAAGAGGTCTGCTGGTCTGGCTGGCTGGCATGGAACCTGCACTGCAGAGGCTGCGGACAGCTTCCCAGCACTGCGCTCAACCGCTTGTGCCACCAGGGAGGCCCCAAAGCTTTTTTTTTTTAGTCACGCATAAGCCTCATTAGGCAGAAACAATGGAAAGTAACATTTCTGTCATCCTCAAGTATGCTTAATGTTTTATATTTTCTTTATGATAAAAGAAATATCCTAAATAGGTTCTTACAATCTTTAGGAAAAATGAAAAAAGAAAGTAACTATTTCTAGATTTTGAGTAGCATTATCCTAAATTAAATACACTCTAAAACATTCTGACCATGTTTGTGATTATGAATATATTTAGGTAAGTGCAGTTTTTCTGTTGATAAATTCCTGATAAAATCTTGTAAAAGCTTAGGGAGAAAATTGGAGACAAGATCTTAGGAAACTGAGTATGATCATTCTGATAAATGAATGATGTTAGAATGGAAGAAAGAGTAGGGGAGAATGAGAAATAAAAAAAGATGGGCAGGCCTCCCCTGGTGGCTCAGGCGGTTGAGTGCCACACTGTGAAGCTGTCTGCAGCCTCTGCAGCGCCAGTTCTATCCCAGCCGGCCAGCGAGGGTCCCACATGGCGCAGCAGACCTCTCCTGTCGCACCCGCTGCTTCCCTCAGCAGTGTATTTCGTCAGTCTGCCTGTTCTGTTCCCTGCTCTGTCTGCTGAATCCTCTCACCCTCCCATGAATTTGTAAACTACAAATAAAACAGTACCAGCTACGAAGAAGCACAAAGCATACTACTTTATTGTATCATTTCTGCCTTTATTATGACTCTATGAAGGAGGTTATTTATAAAGCCTAAAATTTGCTTACAAATTCAGAGTACAGATGCATTCACATCTCCTCAATTTTCTTACATGCCTTTTATTAAGATCTCTACCTCCCCAGAAATTGCCCCTTCTTTTGACATGTCTTTTCTACAAAAACAGGGTACATAATCAATCCAGCTTTTCCTAAATATGATTTCTATGTACTGCTGGGTTTCCTTGTTTGTTTTCTAGGGCTGAATGAAAGTTATGGATACATGTGTCCCTAACAACACATATTCAGATATAAGGGGAATAGTGTGTATTATTTCAAGAGGTTTGCCTTGGTCTCTAAGCCAAGAATACCTGCTCCAGGAAGTGACTTTAGTTATATAACTGGTACTGAGAGGGTGGTGCACACCATGAAGACAAAAACTGCACTCATTATGTAAAACTTCCCTGCTTCTGCTGGCCCTCTCTCCTCCAAAGATTAACCCTGAAATGTTGCAAAAACACTAGAACACACCGAAGAAGGTAAAATCCTTGGTGAAGAGGAAAGGGCCTCCTATCAAATGTGACAGAGAAGAAAATTTCATCTAGGATCAAGTGCAGAGTTTGGATAACTTTGGATCTGTATATGCTAATATCTTAATTGGAAATTGTTTGGAACGTAAAGGGACCAAAGGATGATTGTTTTAAAAATGTGCTCTTTCAGAAAAAGATATTGTCTAGGAAATATTATCCCACCATATAAATTTCAAAGGGCTAATGGAAGACTAAAATAAATCTTCATTTTGATATACTTGGACTGTTTATACACATGATGAGTATACCTGTATAAATATATACCATATATAATCATAAGTATATATATTACAACAAATATACCTATACAAGTATATTATTTATATTATATAATTATATATAATACATAGCTATGTAATGATTATATATTACATAATAATATATTATATATATTATTGAATATGCTCACTTCCAGGATTATACTAGTTTCTTGGCATACATTATTTTATTTACTCATGATGATACAATGATATAGTCAGTGTATTGTATTTATTTTCTCAATTAGTGAAATGAAACACAGAGAAGTCAAGGCTCTTACCTAAAACCACATAACTCATAAGTCACTCCAAAAATAAGCAGTCTGAATTCAGAGCTGGTTTCCTTAACCTCTAGAATTTTGCTAGATTAAACAAATCGTTTTCATTCTGGGGAATTTTGACTTCCTTTTGGAAAGTTCATCAGTAATTCTACCTACACTACAAATGCATATTCCACATAAGGGGCAAAGAGGACAGAATGAGAAAGCCTAGAGAATTCCCCAAGGCATTTTTGTGTAAGACCATTATCCACATTAGCCTCTCAGACCACACTCTGTCTTCACAAAAAAAGCACATTAGAGCCAAACGGGATGATTGTCTTCTGGTCATTGCTTTTTTATAGGGCAAGCAACATGAATCTTTTACAGTTATCATGATCATTGGCCAAAATTTAGCTAAGCAGATAATGCTATACCTAGACAGGTATTGTCATCTGAGTATTTATCTTGCTTATATAGAAATATCTTAATGATAGAAATAATACTCCCTGGATACCATACAGATTAAATATTCTGAAAATTTTAGGCAATTCTGAGAATTTTGAATTTCTTAATTAATTTTGAAGTAAAAGATTTGTTATACTATATATGTTATGTGACTTGCTCACAACTACAGAAATCAAGCCCTTCTCTTTATTACATCAAAATAATGATCTCATATTTTTCTCAGGCTTCAGCCAAAATTCCTAATCAGTAGGCAAAGCTTTATTTAATGGCTTGTGTTTTTTCTTGTCCATATTCCTGGCTGGGCTGAGTTCCGTGAGACAAGGACCCAGTCAGTCTTACTCCCTTCTGTAGGCTTAGTGTCTCGGAGAGTACCTAGCATGGGGTAGAATTCAGCAAACATTTCTAGTGAATAAATAAAGGAACTAAAATAAAGGTTACTAGGCTGTGATGATTAATCATAAGTGTCAAATAGGTTTGGCTATAGTGCCCAGAAGTTTGGTCAAACAGCTGTCTAGATGTTGCTGTGAAGGTACTTTTTAGATGTAATTAACATTTAAATCAGTAGGCTGAATGAAGCAGGTAAATAATAAATGTGGATGGGCCTCATCCAATTTGTTGAAGGCCTTAAGAGAAAAAGCTGAGGTCCTCTGAGGAAGAAGGAATTCTACATTCAGAATGTCTTCAGAGTCAAGAATGCAACAATTCTTCCCTCCATATCCAGTCTTCTGGCCTACTCTGCCGATTTGGATCCCCCACAATTTCTCTCTCTCTCTCTCTCTCTCTCTCTTTGTCTCACACACACACACACACACACACACACACATGCATACATGCAAACACTAGTGTATTAGTCCTGTTTTTCAGGAAAATCCTGCCTATTGCATGACCTTTATTATTTATTTCCAGGCCATAACTCAGTCAGTCAGGGTCCATCTAATGTCACACAGGAGGATGGTTTCTGGCTTTTCATTAGTTATGACTGCAGCATTTCCAGTTCAGCTGGGGGTTGTTCACGGGAATCAGAATCCAGTCTCTGCATTCATCATATTGTCTGTTTCCTTACCCAAGACTTCATAAACACTGGCTTCCTGGGTTGTTAAGAGGGGTTAAATGAGTGTTCTTACCTCTTTTGAGCTTCTTCTAGCAGCCAAACCACCAACTTGGGGTTCCAGATTACAGATCCAAATGAATGATACTTTTGCTGCATTGCAGTATCTCAAGCCAATATTTCAATCATTTTATTCTCTAATCCAGTTTGTGTGGCTATACCTGGATAATTTACTTTCTAATTTCCATATCAGCAGCCAATTATGTAGATTGCTCCACTTCAGCCAAAAGATTTAAGTCAGTTTATAGCATTAAAGGTAACTGAAGCCAAATCAAATCATAATCGAGACTTATTGGTTAAATTTCAACATTTGAACAGTTGTTAAAAAAAAAAAAAGAAACAGAGCCCCTTTGACAGATGGAACCAAGGCAATGACTAAAAACAGAACAGAAAGTGTGTTGATGATAGTTTTTTAAAAGCCAAGTTGCCTAAGAAATGTTTCTCAATTGAGTGCATTAAATAGAAAACAATTCATCAACCCAATTGGGGGATTGCAAATGTTGCCAACTCCTTGTCATTTTCACTAACTGAGAACCAACAGATCAAATTAGGAAGGCCATATAAATATTGTGGCTTCATGGATATTAAAAATAGACTTGAAGGAAATGACCATAAACATCATTTTGAACTCAGATTGGATGGAATACAGGCTTGATAACAGAGATTCTGTGTGTTGCAGAGCATGCCTGTGAGTCTGGGTTTGGTGGGATCAAAGAGTGGTGACTGAACTGTAGGGACAAAGAGATGAGAGGGAGGATTTATAGAATGGGGGCAAGATCTTAGAGTAATATCAATTGGAACCTGGCAAAGTGAATAATATGTCAGAGGCATTGTCCATCTATATCTATAGATAGATAGATAGATAGATAGATAGATAGATAGATAGATAGATAGATAGATAGATAGATAGATATATTGGGGATCTGACTGACTAGTTCATGAATTTTAACAGATTTATTAGAAGTTCATATTTAATATTTCTAATTGCTCCATGTTGCAACCTATTCTCCAAAACAGTTAATATGGTGCTTGCAGCAAGGTCATGATAATGGTCCCATATTGGAAAATTTTCCCAGATTCCCTTTTCCCAGATTCATTGTGTGTACAAAAATGTCTTTACCTTTTTTCTTTGTTTTGCGAGTTTACCATCTAGATTACTCCAAGATTAGTCAAACCGAAGCTCAAGCCAGAACTCCACAGAGATGTTGCCAGCATGCCTAAGAAGGGGAAAAAGGGTGGGTAAGCTTGGTTCTTGAGTCCCCACCCGCTATCTGAACCAGACAGCTTGACTCTAGGCCTGTTACACTTTGGTGGTCAATTTAAGAGTTTGAAAAAGGCTTCTCTCAAGAAAACTGAAAAGTGATACTCTAGGTTATTTTCTTTCTGAGGTTCTGACTGGCACCTTGAAGTGGGTAATAATGTTCTGCATATATAAATTCAGGGACAATTTAGTTGTTCAGGGATGAAACACAGCAAATCTACATGAATATCTGTCTATAGCTTGTGTATTAATGACACTGAGTTTGAGCACCCAACAAATAATGTCCTTAATGCACTGCAAGTGAGTGTTGTATAACAACACAGTGTGTTCATGAAGCAGAAATGAATGTATCTTCATCTAGGCCTGAAGAAACCAAATTAATTGCCTCATTATTTATCTGTCAGGTGTTTAGAAACTTGCAGATTCATTTAGAAGCTGGTTTATGGAATGTCTGACTTATGTTGGTTTGAGGAATCAGTATTCTTGTGTGTGTCCTTTCTCTACAAGCTCTGCAATGCCCTTATCACAGAGCAAATGCGTGCCCTGTGACAAAGTGGTGTGTGAGTGCAAAAGCAGCTCACCTGGCATTTGGTGAGAAATACAGTTCATGTGTTTTTTGTTTGTTTGTTTTTTACCACTCTCCTGAATGTGGCAAAAAAGCCTATACATGTGGCAGGCAGAATAATGGCCTCTCAGAGACGTCCACATCTTAATTACTGGGACCTGTGTGGTCATTTAATTAAGGGTCTTGGATTAGTGGTACCTCCTATGTTACCTGGGTGGGCTCAGTGAAATCACAGGGTTTTTCATAAGAGGAAAGCAAGAAGGTTACAGGGAAAGGAGGATTTGTGGATAATAGATTTCTGACTCTGAAAAAGGAATAAGGGGCCATGGCCCAGGGAATGCCAGCAAACTCAGAAACTGGAAAAGGCAAGAATATAGATTCTCCTTTTGAGCTCCAGAAGGGAGCAGAGCCTTGCTAACATCAAGATTGTTGCCCATGCCTATGTTTCTTTTTGTTGGCTCCTACCTATTTACCCTAACTTCTAAATAATGATGTGTCCTTCAACTCCATCCTTGCGTCTTTCTCTCTTTGGTCTGCGCCCCCCTTATTGGTGATTTTGCACATCTTACAGGCTTTAAATTACACCTTCATGTTGACGGTTCCCAAATTTATATCCCCAGGTTGGATCTTTTCCCTGAGCTCTACACATGTACATCAAGTGGCCTACATGATACCTTTTCTGGATATCTAAGGGCAGAGGCGAGTGAAATTTAGAAATTCTAAAAGTAAACTCTCCCGGGTCACACTCAGGAAGTGGCAATGCCAATTACTCAAGTCAAAATCTTTGAAATTATTCCTGAATCCTCTTTCCCAAACCCCAGAAACAACTTCACTGGCATGTTCCATGTTCAAAATATTTCCAGAATCTTTTTCTTGCTTAGCACCTCCTTCTCACTGCCTCAACTGAATTTCTACTGTAGCCTCCTAATTGATGTCTTCTTTTCTCCCTCCACCTCCCTGACCCTGGAGAGTGTCCTCAACAGAGTCATCTTTGAAACTGATATCGGAGCCTGTCGTTCCTCTGCTCATGATGCTCCTAGGTTCCCAGTGCTGCCGTCCTCACAACAACCCAGAGATCCTGGCGAGTGTGCCCTCCCCTGCTGCTCTCACTTCATTTCCTGCCTCTCTCCCCTCGCACTGACCTTCCTTCTTTTTGAAAGCCTTTGGGTACATTCATCCCTCAAGGCACTTGCCTTTGCCCCTGCCCCTGCCTGGATGCATCCTGAGTTCGGCATCACTCTCTCCCCTTTCCAGGTTTTTGTTCATGTCCTCCAGCTCGGTGATGTCTTCTGCACCAGGAGCTCACTCTTTTTTCCCCCCTCCTTTATTTTCTTCCATTGCACTTATAAGTCTCTAGCATGCTCTTTCTTTTTATATATATTTTTTACATCATTTTTCATTTTTGCACAATGTGTGCATTTTCATCTTGCTCTCTCTTTCAATTTTAATTTATTTCTTCTCTTTTTTTAAAAGATTTATTTATTTATACAAGAACCGGGGTACAGGCCAGATGTGCAGGAGGGTGAGAGAATTCACCAGAGGCAGAGTGGGGTACAGAACAGGCAGACTGAAGAAATACACTGCTGAGGGGAGCAGTGGGCAAGGCAGGAGAGGTCTGCTGCGCCATGTGGGATTCTCGCCGGTCAGCCGGGATTGAATCCGCGCTGCAGAAGCTGCGGACAACTTCACAGTGCAGCGCTCAACTGCCTGCGCCACCAGGGAGGCCCTATTTCTTCTTCTCTAACTGAAAAGCAATATCAGTGAGGTCAGGAATGTTTTCTGTTACTTCTGTGGTACCTTAACAGTGTCTGCCATGCTGTCAGTGCCCAACACATCGTTATGGTTGAATGAATTGATTGAAAGAAAAATGAACTTCTTTGGTACTTTTCAATTCATAAATGGGCTAATTATTATTACTGCCTCTTTGTTCAAAGCTGCTAAATGTCAAGGCTGAATTCATGTTCAAATGCCAGTCTTTGGAAAGGGTTTTCCTCCCCTGGCAATGAGAACAGCCTGCAGCCAAGAAGGGAAGCCTAGGCTTAATGGCCATTACAGTGACAGGACAGTACCCAGAGAAAGGGAAGAAAGTGACAGGAAGAGGAAGCAGGCAAGCATAGAAGAAAGCTCTTGCCTGCCTTTGCAGTGTGCTCCAGAGGCTACAGGACAGCCTGCAAGCTATTTCCTGAGGAGCTTTATTTCAGTGTAGTAGCCAAGCGTAATCTGAATAAAAGGAATAAAGTGGGTTATTCAGTTTCTAATTGCTATTTGCACAACTTTTCCTAATTGCATTTTCCATAGACAATTTGTGCCAAAATGAACATTCAACTAATGATGTTGGCACGACAGTTTGTCAAACACTGACACCTAGTGAATGTTACTATACAGACCTTGTTCTGGGCTCTGTTTCAGGTCCAAGAAATTCCACAGACATTCAGTTTAGGAGGCAGTCAAATCTCATTCACCTCCTTTTCGTATTAGACTTGGCGGAGTTGGACTCCAAAGTGGCGCTCCTGCTCATTACTGGGCACTTGTGCCTGAGCGAGTGTGCCCTCGGAATGCTGGCAAAAGCTTTAATCTAAGGAAAACAACCAGGAGAGAAGAATGCCTGCAGAATTACCCAGAGAGACTCTCAAGTCATATATGAATATTTAATTTTGTCAACTGCCAGGGTGTGTGATCCGTGCCAGGCTCTGCTCCTTACGTGACGATGAGAAGGGCTCAGTGTACAGGGGTACCAGCTGAGTTCCTGGACCCAGAGAGTTTCTTCAAGTCTGAGAACTGGCACTTCTGAGGTCCTCTGTGCCTACTGGTGTGATAGAATAGCTAATTTTAGACCCATAAAAAGACAGATGTGAAGTGTGACAGACTCTGAGAGAATTTGGAATCATACAAAATCAGGAACAAATGAAAATGGCACCAGAGTAACATTTCATTGATGGACTCAACTCTGCAATTTAGTTTATGATGCTCTTAAAAGAGAGATTGCAAGGGCCATATGTTTGCATTGAGAGGTAGTAAGTGAGGGGCCTAGAGAAGGATTCTCAGACATCGTAGCTTTTACACTTTTCTTCCCACTGTCTTGGACCACACAGATGAATACTGGGTCAAACTGACGACCAGGTCTTGAGTTGGGTGTTTTATTCCTCCCTAGCCTTCTTCTTGGTTGCAAGTATGCTCTGAATTGGAGAAATCATGGAGCAGAAAGAATATGCAACCATCTCTCTCTCTTATTTCGTTGTTCACAACTTGGACCTAAAATCCATACTCTGAGACTGGAGAACAAACTCTGAGGTGTAGCCTCTATCCCCACTTGCTTGAGGTGAGTGCTCTCCCATCTGCCTTTCTGAAGTCTGCAGGCAGTCCTCATTCAGATCACAAACCAGGCGCTCAAATGGATTATCTTAGATTTGAACCTTTCCCTGCCTCTTATGAGGGGCACTGTTTCAGACAAGTTAAAATCTCTCTGCCTTAGTTACCCCATTTGTAAAATGCAGGTCAAAACAAGACACTCCATTGGTTGCTGTGAGAAGTGCGCACACGTGTGCATGTGTGTGTGTTTGTGTGTGTGTGTGTAGAGACATACACACATATGTCTATATCGTAGTTATAATGATAATATTTATCATGTAATAAAAGGAAAATCAGAGTGTGGGTAATATGTGGCGTGATCCCTAGAGAAGACATGCATGATGGATTGTCAGTACTAGACTTACTTGTTTGGTGATATGGTTTTGTTTGGGTTTGGCAGAGTTTACATTATGTTACCATCCAGTTTTTTGCAAAATCTGTTTGAAGTCTGGGCTTCCCCTGGTGGCACAGCAGTTGAGCGCTGGGCTGCGAAGCTGCCCGCAGTCTCTGCAGCACCAGTTCAATCCCCAGCCGCCGGCAAGGGTCCCACATGGCGTGAAAGACCTCTCCTTTCTTTCCTGCTGCTCCCCTCAGCAGTGTATTTTGTCAGTCTGCCTGCTCTGCTCCCTGCTTTGGCTCTGGTGAATCCTCTCACCCTCCCGTGCTTCTGACTGTACCCAGTGCTTGTATAAATAAATACATAAATCTTAAAAAATAAATCTGTTTGAAGTCTCATCTTACTTTTGGCATATACAGCACTCCCCATATGGACTTCATAAAGGGTATGACACTAGACTCAGGTTCTTCCTCTTTGCTTTCTCCTCTCTCCTCTCTCCTTTCCCCTTCTCCACTCCACACACCTCTTCCTTCTTCCCTCCATATCTCCTTTTCTGTCTCCTCTCTCTTTTCCCCATACCTTCTCCTTTTATTTTATAATGGAAAGCACCCTATAAATCTTCACCCCCCACACTTCTTCCTGGCTTCCCCTACTGTGCCCAGAAATCTATCAGTATCTACAAGAAGTAGCATGCCCATGTGTACATGCACAAGTACACAGTGTCCTGTCATTTCTTTGTTGGCATCAGCTTAGAAATGCCTGCTAAAGCAGAGCCTTGATTTCTTCACTCAAGGTTTGTCTCAAGTGACAAAAAAGTCCATAGTGGCCCGCCAGGCTCACAGTTACCCTTCTAGCTAGACACAAGATTGGGTCTTTGAGCTTTGTTCAAGTCAGGTGAAATCTGGAGTGCCTGGAGGGCAAACAAACTCAGTGCTGTGGCCCCTTATGTCTGCCAAAATGACACTCTTGTGCTTCTTTGGTTGCTGATTCATGCTTCACCCTGGATGGTTTTCTTAGCATGATGGTTTTCTTAGCATCCTTATGGAAAAACACCACTCGTGTTTTTAGTCCTAGAAGCTACATCCTCACTGTATTGATTGACTACTGGTGCTCTTCTAGAAACCCTTGGACTGTCTCCTAACTCTGAACCCTAGGCCATTTCCCTTATCATCGTTTGTTATTACTAGAATGTGTTCAGTAACAGCAAAAGGTTGGAAAAGTAATATCATATGCCCAAAACCTGTCAAAAACAATGACAAATGCAGTTTCCTCCTGCCTCAATAGCAATTAATAAAGTCACAAGTAAAGAAAGCTATTTACTTGTTATGATGTGACTGTCTTCCTAATTCTAAGTGCTGTTATGTTTTGTAGTTCTTGAATAGATATGCATTGAACTTAGCTTTTTTTTTTTTACTATTGCATTTTATGTTTTCATTGATCCTGCTGTTACTAAATGTACTGTTTTCTTCCTTGTACATTTTGCTTGGATTCATAAAGAATTTTAATTCTCTTGTTATCCTTAATTGATTTAGAAGCTACATCTTCTATTTATCTTTCTTATGTTCTTAAAATTTACTAAGCTGTACATTAACTAAGAAAGCCGAAAGTTAATTATTACTTCGGAGAGTTTAAATTTGAAGATGATCTCTATTCAGTTAGTTCCTAAACCTATTTATCTGTTATTTTCTTAGAGTTCATACAGTGACTGTTTCTGTAAATGTAAACACAGATTTACCAATTCCTTTGCTTGTCATTCTTCCTTTGCCTCACCTCTTCCTTTTTGGAAGGATTTTGAATTTCTCAAGCAAAAGCCATTTGGTGAAAATTTTCCTTAATGTTGTTATTCTGATTGTGTCATACTTTTTATCTTGTTATCGAAAGCTAGCATTTGGGAGCTATAAAAATCCTAGGTGACAATTACTTTACCTCAGCACTTTGAGACCACTATTTTTCTTACTTGCATTCTCTAGCTGTTTTTTTTTTCCCTAGGCAATTGCATATTTCAAACTAGTTGCTATTAAAATTGTTACAGCAGTAAAATACCCTGGTTTAATTATGTAGTGTTTAGGTGTGACTTTGGTCTTCATTACCTTGCTGTTGGTTGTTACCTTGCTGTTACCTTGTGTGTGTCATGAATCTAAGAATCTATGTCTTCCTGTGCTCTGGGAAATGTCAACCTTTCACTTGTCATCTCTGCTGCTTTTTAAGAGGCTTGTTGACCTGTCTCATCTTACTTCCACCTCTTTCTCTGAGAAAAAAATCCACTTTTATTTATTGGCCTTTCAATAAGTTTATATCTTTGAAGGGCACAGCACTACGTGGATTCTGTGCCCTCAGCCTTAAGGTGTCTCCCGAGTCTTTGGTGAGAACCACACTCTGATCTCTACTGTACACTGCCCTTTCCCCAGATGGCTTGAGTGTTACTCAGTTTACCACTAGGAGTCACTGTGTTCTTTGCTTTGTACACGTGAACATACCTCCTGCCTATACAGAATCCAGTTTCATCTGGAGTAGAAACACCTTCAACTTTAAGAAGAGCTGTTTGCTCCTCTGGTTCTAGAGAACTCATTTGAAGACAGCAAGAAGAGTCTTGGGCTACAGCCTTCCAGCCATAAGTTAGAAGTCCTGTTCCCAACGGGCCTCCATAGGCTCCAAGATGGCAGAAAGAGCTCTTCAACATCTCTTAATTTTGTGTGTTTTCTACTTTCTGTTATATATATATGTTGTGCTGTAGGCAACTAGAACCACAGTTTATTCTCTTCCTAATTGTGTAGTTGAATATGTCATTAAATCCATCAATTGCTTTTAATTTCAATTATGTTTGTTTTCCATTTGTAGCAATTCTATTTGATATTTGTTCAAATCAACATGATATATTTTAAGAGTATAATATTCCTGTATTTTGTTTTTATGTCTTTGAAGAATAATAACATTTTAATATTATTTACTGATGACTACGTAGTCTACTTTGAAGTGTAACTATGCTGTTTGTTACATGTAATAATCATCATGATAGCTATGTTCCATCATGGCTTATAATTGTGGATTATATATGTACGTTGTTGGAAAGGATCAGAGAGGTTTATTTCAGGGAATCTTACAGGGACTGGATCAAAGATGCGAGTGTCAAGTGTTATTTTATGGTTTCTTCTGACATGAGCATTGCCAGTTGGATGACTTGTCTGCTTTCATGCCAAAATACTGGTTTCTGTATTACCAGAGAACATAGGAGGATACAGTTGGTTCAAATTCAGCCTGAGGGCATGCATCTGGTTACAAATTCTCAGAGTTCTTTTTACATCGATCTTTGTAGTTTCTATACCAAGCTAAAATAGCCAAGCTTTCCATGCATATTTCCATTAGCTGGTAGATGATTTACCACCACCTCCTCCCCACCAGACCTTTCTTCCTCCAAGGTTGTAACTCTTGATAGTCCTGACTTTATCCAGGCATCTCATTCAGATCATAACCATGTATACTTTCAACATTTGTCTCCAATGTCCTGGTTACAGTTTAAAAACCTAAATCCTTTCCTTAGTCCTGTTAGCTTGGCTTTCACCTTCTTTGCATTTCTTCCTGAATGCTCAGATATAAATTTAAATGTACGTATGTTACATTTATCCGGTAGGATGGTCATCCCTGCCCCCCCCCCAAAAAAAAAGCAGAAAGAAACCAGTATGGGTGAGGAGGATGTGGAGAAATTATAGCCCTTATTCATTGTTGTGAGAATATAAAATGGTGTAGTCAGGATGAAAACAGTATGGCAGTTTCTCAAAAATTAAACACAAAATTACTATGATTTAGCAGTTTGGCTTCTGAGTATAATAAGCCAAACCAGGGATTTGAACAAATATTTATAGACCCATGGTCGGAGAAGCATTATTCACAATAGCCCAAAAATGGAAACAGTTCCAGTGTTCATGGAAGGATGAGTAGATGGACATAATGTGATATGTACATACAGAGTAATATTATTTTGCCTATAAAAATGAAGGAAATTCTAACACATGATATACCTTCTAACATGAACTTTAGACGTTAGTGTAAGTTAGTCATAAGGCACAAATATTAAAATGATCCCTCTTTTATGAGTTACTTAGAGTTGTCAAATTCATGAAACCAAAAAGTAGGATGATGGTTGCCAGGGGCTGAGGGGAGGGGGGAATGAGTTGTTGCTTAATGAGTATGGAGTTTCAGTTTTGTGAGAAGAGAAGAGAAAATTATGGAGATGGATGGTGGTCGTTATGGTTTTACAGAAATGCATATGTAATTACTGCTACTAAGCTGTATACTCTAAATTGGTTAAAGTAGTGAATTATATGTTACATATCTGTTGCACAATAAAAAACAAGTATGTTTGTCACATTTTATCCCACATTTCTAAGTTTTCTTTTATCTGAAAATTTCCCAGGTTACTTGAACTACAGGTAATTTGTTGCTAGGATAGGTGTGTTAATGAACAGGATTACAGAGATCTTAAGGCTCCACAAACAAGAAGTGAAGTGTAAGCTCAGATGAAATGAAACTGGTACCAGTGCAACTCTGTGGTTTCTTGTCTTTCTGGCTTTTTTGTTCTCTTTATCAATTATTTCATTGTCTTCACTCTCCCATGCTATCCACTTATTTCACCTTGTATCCTACTTGAATTGACCAAGTCTGCTATACCTCATCAAAATTATTCACTTATTCTTTAGGCAGCTGCCCTTCCTAATAACCATTGTAGGCTCTGATTAATCACAAAGGTGATTTTGAGTCCAGTCATCTGGACTAGATATGTTCATTCAAGAATAATGAATGTACAAAGAAGTTCCACTTCTGGTATGATAATGTGATGTGCTCCATGGCCTCTTTGCCCTGTTAAACTGGTGAAAATTATGTGTAAAATTACCAGCCATTTAAAGTTTCAAGAAACATTTCATAGGAGACACAAGTGAAATAACATTTATTCAAGAAAGCGTGGTAAGAACAATGAAAATATGTGGCATTTGATCTACAACCTACTCGCTCCACCCCCCATCCCAGCTCAGCACCCCATCCCAGATGGATGCAGCCAAAGGCACAGGACATTCTCTTCTTCTAATATTGTCTACATTACCTACATTATCTTCCAAGGAGAGGCAGGATGTTAGCATTTCCCATTCTGTTTCACAACTATTTGTGGCAGAGGCTAAATTTGGGGCATGAATTAGGAGCTCTCGGGCCTCTCCAGTGGCGCAGCAGGTTGAGCGCAATGCTGTGAAGCTGTCTGCAGCCTCTGCAGCGCGGGTTTGATTCTCGGCCGGCCAGGGAGATACTCACATGGCACGGCAGACCTCTCCTGTCTTGCCCACTGCTTCCCTCAGCAGTGTTTTCGGTCTGTCTGCCTGTTCTGTTCCCCGCTCTGTATCTGGTAAGTCTTCTCACCCTCCCACACCTCTGGACTGTACCCCAGTTCTTATATAAATAAATAAATCTTAAAAAAAAATTTAGGAGCTCTCTTCTTCCACCTAGACTTCATCCACAGGAAAGGACGTCTGGTTTGGATGCAGTGAAAAATGAAGTCCTTTTACCCATGTCTGCTCATTGTCCTGTATGACAAGCTGGGATATCAGCTTATTGTGCTGTACCCTCTCTTCCCTGCCAAAAGTCACAGATTTTAATGCGAGAGTATTATCCAGAGAAAAATCTATCACTTTCCCCACCCTGAACTTCAGAGGGGAATAGAGATTTTTGTTTAGACATAAAGGCAGATTATAAAACAGAGCAATCAAAGCACTTCCTAAGGGAACTGACATCATTTGTAATAATGTGTGGAAGTTCAACCCTAAGGACACTCAAAAATAATGGATTTTTGGTGGTGAAAGGCAATTAAGATGAGATTTAAAGATTGACTAGTGATAGATACTAAATGGTTTGCCCACTAGTTTATCAAAGTTGACATGTTGTAGTTTAATGGGCATGCAGTTTCCTACCAAAGAAAATCAGTGAGCTCTTCTGGCTCTAGGCACCTTGGGAGCTGTGGGTTTCAGTGCAGACGTGGCCAAGTCCAAAAACTATACCATGTGCAACCAATCCTGAAGAAGGCACAGAAAAAACAGCAGGAAACCTAGTCACAAAGATATGAATCTTTTAAGAGGTGGACCCCAAGTTTCTAAGGAACATGCACTTTGCCAAAAAATGCAAGAAGGACCTAAAGGAGATGCAGGCTAAAAATGCCAAAGTCATGAGTAACTGCTGAGGCTCTCAGGCCCTTGTAAAGCTCAAGGAGATCAAGGATAACATTCCAATGGGCAGCAGCCATGAGCCCAATTGGCCTGCCTACACTGGTCACCCCAAGCTTAGGAAACATGCCTGTGCCTGCATCACCAAGGGTCTCAGGTTCTTCAGGACTCAAGCCAAAACCCTGGATGTTGCTACGGAGCAGATCCCAAAGATGCTAAGGCTACCAAAGGTGCTCAGGCCTCTACAAAATCTCCCAAACAGAGAACCCTGCCTACCCATGTGAGGGCAGAAGGGCTGATATGACCCTTAGGCTGCTGTCTACAGGGCACTGGCATGTTCCTGAAAGTAAACCTGAAACAGGATAGGAAGGGAGGGAGAGAAGGAGGGAGCGAGGGATGAGGGAGGGGGGGAAGCAGGGAGGAAGGAAGGAAGGTCTGTGAAATCTACAACACTAACCTCAAAAGCTATTACTAACAATGTTTTCTCAATTTAATTAGATCAGTGTGTGAAGCAATTTATTTTTAGAGTATTGTTAAAAACAATATAGCAGTCAGCTGGCAGTAAGACGAACATAACAGCTGGTTATGTCAGGAAAAAAGACAAAGAGTACCCTACCCAAACCAGTGGCATCCCAGAGTGACTGTCCATGCTCAAGAGTGTTCAGCCTAGGGGTAAAATTACTTTTCACACTGAGGAGAAAAAAGGCTACACCAAACAATTATAGGCAATCACTTAACAAATTAGTAAGCAATATATTACCTAAAATTTCCAGTTTCCAACAAAAAATCACGAGATATAAAGAAACGGGAAAACCTAAACATGGAGGAGAAATAAGCAACAAAACCTGCCTATGAACAAGCAGATGTCACATTTGATAGACAAAAGACATTGAGTATCTTTTATAAAAATGTAGAAATAACCAAAGGTTACTATGGATAAATAAATGGAAGGTATGTTAATTGTCTCTCATAAGTAGAGAATATCATTAAAGAAACCGAAATTATAAAATGGAAACAACAGTAATTCAAACTTTTCCTGAAAAGCGAAGTAACTCAAAAATAATTTAAAATGGGGCCTCCCCTGGTGGCACAGGCTGTTGAGCGCCACCCTGTGAAGCTTTTCACAGCCTCTGCAGCGCGGGTTCCATCCCAGCCAGCTGGCGAGGGTCCCGCATGGCAAGCAGACCTCTCCTGTACCGCCTGCTGCTCCCCTCAGCAGTGTATTTCGTCAGTCTGCCTGTTCTGTTCCCCACTCTGTCTCTGGTGAGTCCTCTCACCCTCCTGTGCATCTGGCCTGTACCCTGGTTCTTGTATAAATAAATAAATAAATCTTAAAAAAAATCTAAATGACAAATCCACCAGAGGGGCTCAAAAGTAGATTGAACTGGCAGAAAAAGGAATTAGTGAGCTTGAGTATAGATAAGTAGACATTACACAGCAAGAAAAGAACAGGGAGAAAAGAAATTAAGAAAAATCAGAATTTCAGAGAAATGTGAGACAACATTAAATACATCAACATATGCAAGACGGAAGTATCCGAAGCGACTAGAAAGGGTCAGAAGAAATAATGATCCTAAACTCCCCGGATTTGATGGAAAATTTACTAATCTATGCATCCAAGATCAATGAACTCTAATCGTCTGGTCTAAGAGCAGAGGTCACATGACTCCGTAACAAGACCATTGCTCTCCAGCAGCTATTAGAAGGGAGTACAGAAAAGGCAAACAATAATCCTTATCTTTAGTAAAATTACCAAGTAAACAACTCTTAATCTTTGTGTCATATAGTAAAAATGTATCTAGTTCATACCTGCAGGGAATTTCTGTTAATGAGAATCCTAAGTTCCTGCAAGATCCTACAGTACATTCATAATCAAAGAAAGATTAAAAATAATCAGCGATATTTTGTTTTAATTCCCTATTACCATTACTGCTATTGAATTAATCAGCTTAAGTATTTGAACAATGTAGAATATCGATTCATGTCAAATGTAAAGCAGCAAGTGTAGAAGACTGTTTCCTTTTGCTCCTTTCAGAATGTGCCTTATGCTCAAACAATTAAAGTTGGAGGGAGTTGGAAGGCTTTCCTTTCCCACATTGTTTCTCCTACAGTTTATTCTTTCTGTTTAAGTCCCTGTTCTAGAGGCAAACAGAAGGATACTTTTAAAGCTGGCAATCTTTAACATAAATATGAATGAGTTAATGTACTTTCCAAGGCAAAGCAGAGATTGGGAGGACACAAGAAAATATAGAGCGTTACTAAGATTGAAACCATGGAAGACTGAAGAATTACTCAGTAAGCAATTCTTCATCTTTGTGTCATATAATAAAAATATATTAGTTCATACCTGCAGGAAATTTCCATTAATTCATTTGAGTCTCATACGCCTGCAGTTCCTGGAGGAACTCAAAATTAACTACCTTTAAACCTTACTTATATTCTGCTCATGATGGGAATTTTGAAAATCAAACGACTTTTCCTTTTTGGTGAATGAATTTTTGTTTACCAAGCTCACGTGTCTTTGATGTAGAACACAATTTTTATTTGAATGAGTGAAATTTGAGATAGTAACAGAAAAATCTATGAAGAAAAATGGTGTTCAGTAGTGAGCCATATGTAGTATGTTATGTCATAATTCTTGAACATTTACCAATTCTGAGGCCTTTCCATTAAAAGGAAAACATTCATACAGATGGGTATTTAGAGTGGGCTGAGTGCTTAAATTCTAATTAGTTAAATCATCCACATTCTCTTGGTGATTATAAATTGGAGAAGGGAAGCGTGCCAAATTATGGAGACCAATACTTTTTTTTATAAACAACTACGTAAATCAAATTGTTTTGAGAATGCTTTGGTGTGAGGAGGCCACAGGCTTCCATCTGTTGAATTGCCTTAATTAAATGTTGGCTTTTGCAGCTTCATTCCTTTGACTTAGCCTCAGTGGCCCTGGCCTCGAGAACAAAGGTATAGTAAAGAAAAATGGCCATTATCTTTTTAGTGATTCATAGTTTGTTAGATTTTTTTTTATCAAAATAAGACATGTAAGTTACAATATAAGTTTGATTTTGTTTTAAATGTCCTTGAATTTAAAAGGAAATAATTCAATGGAGAATATTTCTGGTAGTGAAAAGGGTTTAAAGGCTAATTACTAAGCCCAATTTTGAAGGAAATAAAGAGACTAGGAGTTAGGGTTCAATGAAGAGAACAGTTCACATAAAAGAAGACATATACACAAAGCTCAGAGGTAAAAATGAGCATGTTATATGTTAGGCCTTGTCAACATGTTAGCTTTGCTGAAGGATAGGGTGTGAGGAGGAGGAGGTAAAATTTCAGTTATTAAGGGATGTGGCTGGGAAAGTCAGGCAGAGGTGCTTCCATAATCTAACTAAAGTAGAGCCAGTTAGAATGATAAGAAGTGGAAGAATTCTAGAAATACTGACAAGAGGTTAAGACAAGAGAACATGGTATCTTTTGTAGATACAGAACAACAGAGGGGAGTCAAGCATATATGTCCTGGGTCTGATTTAACAATAGGGTGCTGTCGCTGCCTTTCTGCACTAGCTCGACAATGGAGCATGTTTCGCAGATGTGGTCTAGGGTGGGTGATGGGTAGAGGCAGAGGCCATATTTAGAAATGGTTCTACAAATTTCAGTGTCATAAATTATGAGGCATACATTTTGTGAAGACGTTTCTGGTCTGTTTTTTACAGAATGGAACCCTTCTCTCTAAATTTTAACTGAAAATGTTGGTAAGAGAACATCAAAAATATTGATATTTGCTACTAGAAAGGCACCCATCCCCTCTCAAGTGATTCAGGTCAAAGCAAGGCTCCGTACCTAACTGTCCAGATTATCAAAGATAAAGTAGTAGGATATATTTTTCTGTTATCTAGGAGACAGTTTCCTCAACTCCTCCCTTTGATGCATGCAGTCACATTGAAGCTTAAATGATTTTTAGGGCAAAAATAGATGTTTAAAATCAATCTTCTTTAAGTTTAAATAAATAGAATTTGTTTTCCATAGTAACTATAGTTAGAACATGTTTCAGATCTTTAGTCACGTCCAGGAACATCTAAGAACAGTGACTAGGATCCAGAATTTTTTTTTTTTTAACATAGCCTTGATGGTAAGTTAATTTGATTTCATAAGAACTGCCTTGGCTGTTGTCAGGAGTGTGAGTTAAAATGTCTGAAGTTTGAGAGGAAACAGATCATCTTGAGAAATCACTTTGGATGACAAGGGAACTATAACTTTAGCATTCAAACCACATCAATCATGGGGGTGGAGAACTACTACTAAGCACCACATAAACATAATTGCGTAGTTTCCAAAGGCGGAGAGAAAATCTATAGCAAGCTCTGTAATGTTTAGTTTAGGGGTGTGGTTCTTTTAAAACATTTGAATAAGGGCCTCCCTGGTGGCACAAGGGGTTAAGTCTCAGCACTGTTAAGCTATCACCAGCCATTGCAGCATGAGTTCCATCCAGGAGCTTACCTCAGAGAGCTAACCCACAAATGGAGCAGCAGACCTCTCCTGTCTCTCCCGCTGCTCCCCTCAGCAGTATATTTCAGTAGATCCTCCTAGTCTGCTCCCCACTCTGTCTCTGGTGAATCGTCTCACTCCCCGCACCTCTGGCCTACCCCCCAGTTCTTGTATGCATAAATAAATAAAAATAAATATTTTTTAAAAGCATTCTAATAGCTTTTAAATGATACAGTTCCTTATATGTTCTACTGACTATTAAAACAAAATTCTAGCTAAGAATAGCACAAATGGTAAAAGATAAGGATTGTCTTAGGTTGCTGAAGGATACCTATACTTTTGAAGAGAGAGCTATAATAATATTTCTTGCTTCCAAAATTGTCATCTGCCAGACTATTTTAAATAAATGAAACCCCACCATTAGAGATACTTTTCCTTGGGAAAAATAAAAATTTGTGATATTGACAAATTATCTGATAATAACTTTACATAAGATGGGAAGTGGAGGAGGTAAAATTAGGTATCTAGAGAATCACAGGATATCCTGATATGTCATGAGGAAAGAATGAGAGTATGAGCAAGGTTGGTTGGAAAAGAGAGTGAAAGAACACATTTGAAAAATTAAAAAAAAAAAAAAAAAAGAGCATGGGCCTCCCCTGGTGGTGCAGGTGGTTGAGCGCAGCACCGTGAAGCTGTCTGCAGCCCCTGCAGTGGGGGTTTGATCCTGGCAAACCAGGGAGATTCCCATGTGTCGCACAGACCTCTCCTGCTGCTCCCCTCAGCAGTGTATTTCAGTCAGTCTGCATGTTCTGTTCCCTGCTCTATCTCTGGTGAATCCTATTACCCTCTCAGGCATCTGGCCTGTACCCTGGTTCTTGTATGCATGAATAAATAAATCTTTAATTAAAAAAAGAATGTTTAAAAATTAAAAAAAAATTAAAAAGCCAGGAGATTTCACAGTTTTCATGGAGCTGGGTCTGGAATCTATAGGCAAGAGAAGTGTTAAGTGACTTTACTACATATATGACCATTACTGATTTTTCCAGCACATATATCTACTTCTAATTCATACAAGTCAATGTATTTCCATATATGTGTATATACATAATTTATTATGGACGAAACATTATAATCTTTACACATCAACGATAAAAGAGTGTGGAGATCAGCAAGTACTAATGTACTATATTTTTTTCCTGAGGTGTCCCATGTATTTGCCTGAAAAAAGATATATTATTACTAGGGGTCATTGAAAACATGATTAAGCAGGCCTGTGTGAATTGCCCCAATCTCTGGACATAATCATATTTGCTGTGTGGGGCTGTCAGTGGGGAACAAGCGGTAGGATGACATCAGTGAAGGAAGACCTAGTAACATTATAAGATTGTGGTCCATTTGATACAGTGTTATATAATACATATGTTGAATAAGTGTTCATTGTACTGAGCATTGTATTGGGGCAAAGCAGGAAACAAAAATAGACTCAGTCTGGATCTCCCAAAAAGAAAAGCTTAAATATTAATCAACTAACCGTATAAATAAGCAGCGTTTAGCTGCAAGTAAAATAAGTGTAAGTAAAAGGAATGTGATTCATAGGAGAGTGTAATGAAGATACTTAATATAGATATGTGGAATTGTGGATAGAGAAGATGGTCAGAGGATGCTTTCTTGATTTAAAAAAATAAAAAGACTGAGCCAAGGCCTGGTAGATATTATTCTTTAGGTGAGTAGGAAAAGAAGGTCTGTAGGTAGAGAAAGTGAAGAAGGGAGGGATGGAAGAAACACCAAGAAGCAGAGCAGTGGGGCGAGGGGAGCAGTATATGCCAAGAAATGAGAAATGATCAATATGGTGGCACTATAAGGGGGGGGGGGAGAGGGAGAATGGATCAAAGCGAAGGAATAAGCAGAATCAAGCCATGCTGACCTTGAAAGGGAAAAGCTAATTTTCTTAGCTCTGAGGGTTTCAAGCTCTAAGGGTTTCAAGGAGAAAAAAAGAGAGAAAAGGGTTGTTACTCAGGTTAAGTTAGGTCTCAGGCCAAACTATTCATTTCATATAACCTCACACTTATCTAGATGAGGTCTTAGAAGAACAACTACTTCTTGCCTTAAAATAACCCAGTTATTAATAATATTTTGAGGAAAATGTAGAATCTGGAACAAATAAAAATCATGTCAAGATGCTTCAAAATTGACAGAAACTGGGTCTGTCCTGGGCAAAACCAGCAGGTGGAATGTTTTGCTTGTTGACTCTACGTATGAAATGCTCCCAACAAGTAGTGAATTAAAACAACTTTTTTCTTACTTTTCATGCTTTTGTGTACCAGGAACTCAGCCAGAGTTGAACTGGGTGATTTTTCTGTTGCATGTCAATCACCTAGGAATTACTAGGGTATGCAGATGGCAGCTGGTTTGGTTTGGAGGAATCAAGGTGGACTCACAGAGCTTTTGACTTCACAGATGGAAGAAAGGGCGGTCACTCCTGCTCCATTGTAATATTGTAATATTGGAGCTTTCTGTGTAGTCAGACTTCTCTCACTGTGCTTCAGGGTTCCTAGAAACCAAGGTGAGAATTTTGAAGCCTCTTTAGACAAGACTAAGAGCCAGCACAGTATCAGTTCTGCAATGTTCTATTGGTCTCAGCAGTTAAAGGCTAGTCTGGATTCAAAGAGAAGGGACATCATGCCCAATTTCTATGAAAAAAGTGCCAAAGAGCTTCTCCTATAGCCAACAGGGTCTCAGTGGGCTCAGGAATGACATCAGAATGTGTACACAGCCACTCACTTGCTGCTGAACCTGATTAACCATTCCCCCTACTTAAAGCTGGCAACACAATCTAGAACAAGGCAAATATGTTCAGTGGGATTGATACTTAAGTAATAATATTATTAATAAACTTTTTTCCTGTGAACATAATCATACCTGCGTACACTCTTCAATGACTATTGGGTCACCAAATTCTCTATGAAACATGATCTTTTTTTGATGCTTGTTTGAATACTAGTAACTTCTCAGTAGATTCTTGGCCTTTCAAAGGTTGGTGTTTTAGGTTCATATTTTGACCAGAGGCTTGCAAATTGTGAACTAGCAATTTGTTCTCAAATTTATTATAAAAACATGCCACCAGAAATCCCCTCCTGATAAGTTCTCAAGGGTCCTCTTTGCTGATTAACCTAAACAAGTGAGTGTGTTATAATGTGACCATCACTCCACACTTTTCTTGTTTATCCTTTGCTTGACTCAAAGCAGATGACAGAAACGTCACTTGGCAGTTAGAGATTGCAGAAATAGCTCCTTGTTTTTTTTAACTTTTGAGTGTTGAAATATTGCTATCCAGAACCACAAAGTTTATCTCACCACTCTACTTGGAATGTAGAAAAAGAGATAAACTTGGGGTAATTTATGTACTAATCAGTCACTGCAAATTTTGTAATATAAAATTGTATTAGAAATTCATATGATTTTTTTTGGTACATTTGCTATTCCAGGTTGGCAGTGATGTACTTTTTGCTTCATTAAAAAAAATTTTTTTAATAATAAACTGGGGGCCTTCCCATTGGTGCAGCGGTTGAGCGCCGGGTTGCGAAGCTGCCCGCAGCCTCTGCAGTGCCAGTTTGATCCCCAGCGGCTCCCCAGCCACCAGAGGTGGGTCCCACATAGCACGCAGACCTCTCCTGCCTCCCGCTGCTCCCCTCAGCAGTGTACTTCGGTCCTTCTGCCTGCTCTGCTTCCCACTCTGGCTGTGGTAAATTCTCTCACCCTCCTGCTCTTCGGACTGTACCCAGTGCTTGTATAAATAATTTTTTTAATCTTTAAAAAAAATAATAAATAAATAAAATAATAAACTGTCCTTTTAGGAATAAAAATCCATAAAATAAAACATGTTATCTATAATCTAAAGGTAATTCTGTATACATTTTGTGAATTTTGTCCTGTGCTTTTAAAATCTGCTCCTGTATTTAAAAGATCATGTTGTGTATTTGTGTATAACTCCATGTTCTGGATAGAAGGGGTCTTGGAGTCAGCATTAAGCACGCTTAAATTCAGATCCCATAGGGTTCAGAAGAATGTGTAAATCAGAGAGATCTGAGAAGAAATGGAGTGGACACTTAAAGGTGTCTTAGATTGGATTCCCTGGAAAGTACTCAAAAACAGAAATGTGTAGAGGAGTTCACTTAGGGCAATGTGGAGGTGGTATCCCTCTCCTTTTCTTATAAGGGAGTGAGCAGTGAAGCAAAGTTGGACTGTCAGTGACAACAGAGTCCTCAGTCAGCTCAATGGAGAGTTAAGAGCTTGGATTATTCTTCAGAGTTTTCCCACCCAGGCCAGTTTTGAAAAGTAGTAATTTGTCTTCTGGGACAAATTTGGAGGGACTCTCTGAGCTTGTCCTGTACTATTGGATTCCTAAAATCTGATATGGTGCACCCTTGAAATCTTGTAGGGCTTATTTCCCCCATGAGAATGTATGTCTTGAGTCTGCCAACATTTACATGCAATTTCTTGAAATTGATGTTTTTAAAAATATGTACAACAATAGCTGGTTTTTTATTTAATTAATTAATTATTTTTTTGGGACTCTTGCTGGCAGCCGGGGAACAAACCGGCACTGCAGAGGCTGCGGGCAGCCTCGCAGCCCAGCGCTCAACCGCTGCGCCACCAGGGGAGGCCCTAGCTGTTTTTTTTAAAAGGCTCCTGGAATGAGTCGCACAGCACTATTGCTTCCTTCTCATGGGTTGGAACTTAGTTAGACAGCCATATCTAGAAGGCTGTTAAATGCACTTTTCTTTCTGACCACCAAATGGGCAGGTAAAGATCAGGGTTTCTTTTCCATTTTTCCCCAAAGCTTGACACCCTATTTATCAGAAAAGTGAGCGACTAGTAGACAATCAGGGAAAGTAGGCCCTTTCCATTGGGGCCTGTAATTGGTCCTCAGGTTTTTACAAGTTTTATGTAGTGTTTAACATCCTGGACACAATGAAGGGGGACATCATAAGGTAACCAGAAACATATTAAGAGCCAGGAATGTAGCGCTCACAAACTGTACACATCTTTTTTAAAAAAATATTGGGCCTCCCTGGTGGCACAGCGGGTTGAGCGCCACGATGTGAAGCTGTCCACAGCCTTTGCAGCACAGGTTCAATTCCTGACTGGCCACACATGGCATGGCAGACCTCACCTTTCTCGCCCGCTGCTCCCCTCAGCAGTGTATTTTGTCGATCTGCCTGTTCTGCTCCCTGCTCTCTTGCTGGTGCATTCTCTCATCCTCCCGCACCTCTGAGCTGTACCCTAGTTCTTGTATAAATAAATAAATCTTAAAAAAAAATATGATTAGTTTTTTGCCCACAATAAAATTTAGTCTTTTTTATCACCATCATCTGCTATATCCCCTTATCCCTTTTCCTTCCCCTCCCTCATAAGTCTAGAACCCTCAAGATGTTTAATTTTATTATTTTTTAATGATGTACCACTATTTTACATCTTTGTTAATTTTTTGACAACATGGGGGTTCTCTCCCCTCAGGTGTGGTCACCATAGCTTTCCCACCGCCATGGTCACTCCCCACCTGGATGCCTCAGATCTGGTCTACTTTCAAGAATTTGTTTTAAAGTTTATCTTTGTATGACCCTCTGTTTGGTTGCTCTGTATTCCACATGTAAGTGAAACCACCTGGCATTTATCTTTCTCCTTCTGGCTTATTTCACTTAGCACAGACTTTACAGCTCCATCTAAAGGTGTTTACTGATGTTCACTGGTTTTTGAAAGTGTTTTCTGGTGTTCAATTGTCTACTATATAAATGTCCAGTATGTCATTCTGACTTTCTTTGCTACACATTATCCTCTCAAAGTCTATGTTGTTGAAAGTGGCTACATTTTATCATTTCTTATGGCTATTTAATACTCCATGGTGTGGCTAGACCACATCATCTTGATCCAGTTGTCTACTGAGAGACATTTACACTGCTCCCATGGCCTAGTATAAATATACTAGTATAAATAATGTTGCTAAGAGCATCATGGAACAAATAGATTTTTGCAAAGATAGTTTCATATTCTTTGAATATATGCTCAAGAGTGGGATTGCTGAGTCATATGCTATTTCCATTTTTAGTTTTTTAAGGTAAATCCAGATCACTTTCCATAATTATTGCACCCATTTACATTCTTACCGACAGTGTTAGTAGAGTTCTTTTTTCCTCTGCAACCTGTGCAACAAATGTTATTGGGGATCTTTTCAACATACCATTTCACAGGAGTGAGATGGTTTCTTACTGTAGTTTGAACTTGTATCTCTCTTATTACAAGTGATGATGAACATTTTTTCATATCTCTTTTGCCCTTCTAGATGTTCTCTTTGTTCACTTCTTCTCTGCCTCCCATTTATTAATTGGGTTTATATATTTTTATTAAATGTATTTATTTTCATGCATCATAGTTCATTTTTGTACAGTGTTTGAATTCTCCCCTCATGGGTAGTTCTCATAATTCTCCCACCACCAAAGTACCTGTGATTCATCACCCTTGAGCTCTTCCCTCCCCTTTAGTTTACTTCCCCATAATTTGTATTTATAAATGTTTTTTCTTCTTGTTGCATTAGACCCTTAATCATAATATGAGATCTGTCTCTATTTCCTATTACCTGCTTTAATTGGAGGTCTGTTTTATTAGATATACTTTTTCCTGAAATTTTTAAATTTTTATTTTTTTCCACTTACCTGTATAGTCCTCAGTCTCTAAGTCTTTGTTGGTAAGACAGGTTTCTTGCAAACAACAGACTAGACTGTGTTTTAAAATCCATTTATTTATTCTAAGTCTTTTGACCTGTGAATTCAGGCCGATAGTGTTTAAGATAATTACTGAGACATAAATGCTCAAAATAACATTTCATTAAGTTTTTGTTTTCCGCAGCTTTACTATAATCTTGGTGTGGGTCTGTCTGGCATTATTTTGTTTGGAACTCTGGGCCTCTTGAATCACAATGTCTGGTTCATTCTCCAGACTGAGATGATTCTCACCATTTTTAAAAAATAATTTTTCTATGTTTTTCCCTTTTCCTTCTGGGGCCCCCATGATATAAGTGTCATTTCACTTTTAGTTGTCCCAAAAGCCTCTCACAATATTTTCATTTTTATTATTTCTTTTTCTCTTCGTTGTTCTATTTGTGCATTCTCCAACTTTGTGCTTTGAAGTGCATTAATTTTCTCCATTGTTCCTGTTTCTCTGTTATTAAAGACCTCAACTCTATTTCTAAAATCAGCACTAGTGTTTCTTAGCTCCATTATTTCTAGTTGTAGCTGCCTCCTTTTTTTCTTTTTCTTTCTTCTGTTGTTTTATACACTGCTTTTTTTTTTTTTTTAAGTTCCATAAGTGCTATTAGAACTGTTACCTTGAACTTGTCTTCTGCCATGTTCTGCAGTTCTGCTGGCATGGGGCTCCCCTCGGGTTTTTGTTGTTGTGCTTTGATCGTTTTGTTCCAACATACATGGTACATTATTTTTTCTTCATTTTTTAATTTTTTATGGGTTGTAATAGGAATAGATTTTCAGACTGTTATGTTTGCACCTGATGAAGTAATCTGAGGATTGGTATTGGTGAGAGATGGGAGGTATGAAAGAGAGCTGGAGTGGTAGTACACCAAAGGATCACATCTTCTAAACTCAGGAATCCTAACTTTCTACTGTGTTGTGAGTTGGGGTGTGGGGCACCTGTAGGGTAAATAATTTTCAGCTTTTCTGCCCTCTGCCATTAGGATTGCATGCCTGAAGTGGGCACCTGTGTTTGTTAAATTGTTATAAATTGTGTTGTTTACTGTGGGCCATGGCTGGAGTATTGATATAGCCGCCAAGAGAAGCAGAGGCAGGAGAAAGAGGCAGGAAAGAGAGAGAAGGGGAGAAAGAAGGCCAGAGAAGACCAGTGTGAAGACTTTCAGGGGCTTGAAGGCCTCCTGGCCTCCTGCCCTGCCCCCAGAACCCCTGCCTACCGTGTACCTAGTTGCTGCACTACATGTAAAAGCTCAATAAAAGCCTGAGAAAGCCACGGAGGGCTCCAGGACTCTCCTTTACCCATCTGCTCCAATCATAGATATCCTGCTCTGTGCCTTCCTGGCACTACAGAACCAAAGTCATGGTTTCTCTTAGTGATGACAGACAAAGTGAAGGGTAGATATAAGAGGACCACAGGCCATCTTTGTATGAACAATAAATCCACTTCAATAGCAACCCAAGGTTAAACAAATGTGAGAGTTACTAATATAGAATCAAATGTAAATTCTAGGTATCTTGGAAAAATCAAATATTATTTACAGGAGAGGTGAGCTAGGTCTGTTAGACCCACCGAGCAGCAGTCTACTGTAAGGTGAAAGTAATGGCTGTGGAATCAGGAGTAAGCAGGGTCACAATGCACTGTATGAACAAAGAACCTCAGAGGGAAGCAAAATTCAGACCTCTGACTCAGCAAGGAGTGATCTTTCCAGCACTTTTGCTCTGAAGGCAAATGAGATCACAATAATATATTCATGACTTTAACTTTCAGGGAAACAGGAGTTACTCTTCAGGGCAGATTAATTTGCCTCCTCAGGAAGTTCCCTCCATGGAATAATATTTCCTCAACCACAGTATTTCTGAAAACTAAGGCAAGAAGTCTGTTGAAATCATTTACAGGTAAGAACTATAAAATTCACAGACATGGAGAGAAATGAAAGTTACCCTTGAATTGCTTTCAGCATATGCTTTGCTTACATGTAGAAAGAGGTTGATTTGGGGATTGCAGAATAATAAAATTCTTCTGAAATTTATATATTGGTGTATTGAGAAGAAATTTTATGTATGATGAAGTAATTGTAAAGTGCAATTTTTAAGACAAGCTTGTAACAGGTCAGTTTCTATAAAAATCCCTTTTCCAGTTTTTTTTTTTTTTTTAATTTTCTAGAGGCATGTCTTATTTATTTATTTATTTATTTGTTTGGTTTATACATGCACTGGGTACAGTCAGAAGCCGGGAGGGTGAGAGAATTCACCAGAGCAGGGAGCAGAACAGGCAGAAGGACCGAAGTACACTGCTGAGGGGAGCAGCGGGCAGCAGGAGAGGTCTGCGCGCCATGTGGGACCCTCCTTAGGTGGCCGGGGAGCAGCCGGGGATCGAACCGGCGCTGCAGAGGCCCCGGGCAGCTTCGCAACCCAGTGCTCAACCGCTGCGCCACCTGGGAGGCTCTCCAGTTTTTTAATTCAGTGTTAATTTAATTCAAAAACATTTCATCACAAAGACCAGTTACAGAGCATGCTTTTCTTTGAAGATATGCATTTGGTCAATTAAAAGGACCAGTAGCAGCATAAATTTATTCCTTCTTTACTTAATAGTGTGTCTCTGTGGTGCCACAAGATGGCAGCACATGCTAGGCTGCCTACTTAAAGTAATATTTGTAGTAAGGGATAGTTAATGTATTCTTTGGTTTTTGTATGTGTAAAGAATGATTTCAAGGCTGATGTCCACCCTATAGAATGTAGCGGTATACATTATTGTATAATTTATTGTTGTTGTACATGTTCTTAAGTTTAAGAGCAATTTATATTTTTCACCCCATAATATCAGATCTAAGTTTGTGCTTTAATAAATTTAGCTACCTGGTAAAAATCCACTTGCTTTTAAGCCACTGAGGGAAAAATTACCCTCTTCTGACTGACTGATTTCGGGGAAGAGGGAGTCTCAAATTGCTATTCCTTTTGAAACTTTTCTCCTGGAGTGAACATGATTCTTTCTCTCTCTCATTTCCATAGGTCTTTGTTCAATTCAATTCATTGAAAATTTCCATGACTACTCTATATAAAATAATTGTATATTAATGTCTCTTAAGACCTTCGTATTCCTTTCCCCCTTTTCCTGATTTTTGTTAAAAATCTACATTTGCCATCAACCAAGCTATCATACATTAATTATTTATTTACTTGTGTTCTCAACCAGCAAGATATAAGCTCCTCAACAGACAGGGTTTGTGGGTTTTATTCACTGTTGTATTCCCAGCCTATAGAACACTCCCTGAATATGGACACTGTTCAATAAACATGTGTTACCATGAAAACTGGAATAAATAATTATAGCAAGATGGCCAATGAGTTAAGCAGGATAAGTGTGGTAAAGAGTTCTAATCTAAGAACAGAGAGTTGAAGTTCTCATTCCTGTTCTGCCCACTGGTAAGGAACCTTGAGCTTTTTTTCAGACTCTGTGGGTCTCTGATTTTTGTTTAGTCATTGTGGATAATAAAACCATTTTACTCATATCCCAACATAGATGAGAAACTCCAAACCATGTGACGCCTCCCAATTTTATCTCCCCTGACAATTATTTCTGTTGATTCAAGTTAGGTACTTTGGGTTTGTCCTTGTCTTTCTCTCACATCCTAAACTCGAATTCTTCTGCATACGTTGTCAGTGCCATTTTCTTAATATAGCTTGATGTCTGACTGCTTTTCTCCATTTCACTTGTGTCAGACATATCCAGGATACTTTCATTCCCAGAGAGATTGTTGCAGTAACCTCCTAACTATTGTCCTGGTTCTGCCCTTGTCCTAACAGTTTATTTTCAACTTAACATCCAGGGTGACCTTGTCAAAATATGTGTGAATATATTACTTTCCTTCTCCTGAACAACAATGATTTCCCAGCTTACTCCAAAAAAGATTAATTTTAATTTGGAACTAAATTTTGCTAATAAAATAGGTATTATTTATACTCCTAAATGAGCTGTGCTGATAGGTAATGTTTATTATGTCTCATGTAACTTAGATACTAATTCTAATTATAAATTCATAAGGGCCTCCCTGGTGGCACAGGGGTTAAAGAAACAGCACTACCAAGCTATCACAAGCCCCTGCAGCACCAGTTTGATCCTCAACTGACCAGGGAGCACCCACACGGCGCAGCAGACCTCTCATGTCTCACCACTGCTCCCCTTAGCAGTATATTTCAGTAGAGCTACCTGTTCTGCTCCCCACTCTCTCTGGTGAATCCTCTCACTGCCCACCACCTCTGGCTTACACCCCAGTTCTTGTATGCATAAAGAAATAAATCTTAAAAAAAATAATAAATAAATAAATTCATAAAAGATATTTCATTGATGATGATGGGTAGCTTTAGTGCTTTGAGGAAATCATGTGACTAAATAAACCAAAGTTTTTGGGAAATGTGTTATTACTTCTTTTTTAAGTCAGGACAATATTAAAGGAATATCTTGAATCAATCTTACTTCTTTCCAAAGACTCAATGTGAGATGATAGCTGGCACTATAGATATTCTGCAATATTAAGAGGATACACACAGAAAATGACAGACTTGAAAATACAGTCTTATCAAAATCTTGATTAAGGTATGAAATATTTCTCTTGACCACATTTCCTGCTAATATGAATTGCCTGTTGGCATAAATGAGAAACTGGTTGTTATTATTATATATATTGTGTTTTTCTTGGACCTATGTGGCTAGATCACTGTACTTGATCTTCCTCTCTCAATACTCATTTATTCAACATATAAAAAGAACTTGGTATGAGCAAAACAATTTGCTACCTAGAAAATGTAAAGTCTCATATACAACTGTAATTATTTTTTAAATATCTAATTATGGAAATCTCATTAAACTTTGAAATAATAATTAACAAGACATGGAAGTATATAATTAGATGCTAAAATAAGCAGGTGAGAAAAGAAATGCTGCAGGAATTTGGATACCTGAGTGCTGAATTGCTGAGACATTTAAAAAAGAAATTGAACTCGTGCTACATAGTTGACAGTTTGAGAAGGACAAGCAGAATGAAAAGCATAAGGAAAGACCAGACATAAATGGGCCACATGTGGCATAGAGCAGTATTAAGAATTTATAGAGATATGATTGAATAGTTGAGGATATATAGATGTAAATCAGAAAGCACACATAGCCAGAATGGGAGATTTGGGTACTATGTTACAAGAAAAGTTTATTTTATTTTTTTTGAAGATTTATTTATTTATACAAGCACTGGGTACAATCAGAAGTGTGGGAGGATGAGAGAATTCACCAGAGCCAGAGCAGGGAACAGAACAGGCAGACTGATGAAATACACTGCTGAGGGGAGCAGTGGGCACAGCAGGAGAGGCCTGTCGCGCCATGTGGGACCCTCGTCTGGCGGCTGGGAATTGAACCGGCATTGCGGAGGCTGCGGGCAGCTTTGCAGCCCAGCACTCAACCACTGTGCCACCAGGGGAGGTCTGAAAAGTTTATTTTAATTTATTAAGATGCATATTAACATAGTCACAGAAATGAGAAATGGATGGGGCACAGAGAAAATATATCTATCTATATTCATATTATATATATACATAGGAGGGAGGGAGGGAGGTAGGTAGGTAGGTAGGTAGGTAGGTAGGTAGGTAGACAGACTGACCGACAATGAATTCCAGACAGAAGGCTGTACTGAAATCATCAGAGGTACTTGTGTGACTCAATCCCCAACCTCTACAACTGAGTCTGCTTGGACTTTGTCTCATAGTACATCAGAGCATACACAGATGTTTTCTAGACCCTTGAGACATGTCTCTAGCATAGAGAGTTTTAAAATACTTCAGACCATACTCTAACTTTCGAATTTGTATCATAACTGATTCTGTCTACTACTTATCATGACTATTAAAATATAAATTAAGAAAATAGGGGCCTTCCTGGTGCCACAGGGGATTAAGTCTCAGCACTATGAAGCAATAAGCGGCCACTGTAACACGAGTTTGATCCCTGGCCAGAGCTAACCCACATGGCACAGCAAACCTCTTCTGAGTCTCCCGCTGCTCCCTTCAGCAGTGTTTTTCAGTCAATCTGCCTGTTCTGCTACTGACTCAGTCTCTGTGAATCCTCTTACCATCCCCCCCACCCTACACCTCCGGCTCCCACCCCAGTTCTTGTATACATACATAAATAAAATAAATCTTTAGAAATTAATTAGGGCCTCCCTGGTGGCACAGGGATTAAGATGCAACCTATGAGGCTATCCACAGCCACTGCAGCATGAGTTTGATCCCCGGCCAGGGAGCTACCCACATGGTGCAGCGGACCTCTCCTGGTTTACCCACTGCTCCCCTTGGCAGTGTATTTCAGTCAGTCTGCCTGTTCTGTTCCCCACTCTGTCTCTGGTGAATCATCTCACCCTCCTCACCTCTGGCTTGTACCCCAGTTCTTGTATACATAAATAAAAAAATCTTAAAAGCAAAACAAAACATGATGTCCTATGACATTCGTGTAAGCAAAGACAAACTATATTTCCCTCTGCAGATCTATAAACCTCAAAAATTTTAATTGAACGAACCCAATTGGCAAATTCCTTCCACATCTCAGACTTTATTTCATTTTCCAATATCAGCCCTACTTGGTGATCTCTCTTTTCTTTTAGGTAGTTACATATAACATTTTACATGGGATATAATCAAACAATGGTAAAAAGAAAGAAGAGAAAGGAACAACAGTAAGGTCAAAATTTTAGAAGTTCAATTGTGTTGATGAGTTTATAAAACCTAAAAACTGTAAAATATGTTTCCATTTCAAGCATCACCTTATAAATGAAACTCACCTTATAGTCTGACTTTTTTTTTTTTTAACTGACTTCCAGGGTCTTAAAATTAGATGCTGAAAACAATTCTGTCTTTCTCAGGATGAATTTTACTTAGCTAGTGTATTTGTAGCTATGGTAAACAAGTACTTTGTTTCTTATTTTTGCTTTCCTGTGTCCTGTGGAAAATTCTGTCCCTTGGTGATAAGGGAGTACAATTTGAGGATTGTCTCAGAACACTGTAACTTTGTCTCAGAGTTATTCTCAGGCTTTGGAATGAGGATCTTAGCCATGGGGTCAGATGGCTTCCAGATGGGATATGTATGCCATTATTCCACTCTTCTTGGCCCCCGTTGGGTGATTGATGGAATTCATATTCTTTCAGTGACTCTCTGTGACTGATAGCCTTCATATCCAGTGCATCTGTTGTCTAGAAGCTTTTATTTAGACAAATGTACAAATATCTGACTAGCGAGAATAGGAATAAAGCACAATTCTGATTTTGTTGTCCACCATTTTGACAAAATGCCAGTTGTAAAGCTATGCACTCATAGTTATTCTTAGTTTCTAATGTGCATGGCATGACCTCAAAGGGCCCTTTTTCTCCCAGTACCTTAGAAAACATCCATTCATATTTCTTTGTACTGGTTTTCTAACTTAAGCTTTCCCTTTAAGTAACCACTAAGAAGTTTGTTTTTTATTTGTCTTTCTCTTGCCTTTACCCTTTGATTATGATAACCACCCCCCCCACATAATTAGATTTGAGTTTGTGGTATAAATAAAAATATTTTTAACAAAAATGCCAATGTTTTAATGTTTACATCCAAAAAAATTACTCTGGGAAATGTCACTGAATGGATAACACAAAATAAATGATATTGTATATTTGGTACTATCCGTAATTGGAAATTGTTCAGTGTACATAGAAATAGGCACTAATTAGAGAAAGGGATAAGTAATGTAAAAGATGTACCCATGTCCAATCTAAATTTAAAAATACTACATATCACTCATAAGGTGAATTTAAAATATCTTTACTCATTGGAAATGGTTCATATTTTTATTTAAAATTTATAAATGCCTAATCAGTAATTAAATATAAATTGACTATTTCTCCTAAATGTTGGGCTAAATTTCCAGTAATACCAAGACTGATGGAATGTAATTGCTCTTGACATAGTGTTAGTAAGGAAAGCTTTAGAGTATAATTCATAATGAAGATATGAATCTGATTTTCTTCATGATAGCTATGTATCTCTTCATGATAGGTATTTAATTTATGTTACTCCATTCTCTAAACTCTTCTCAATGCTTTTTTCCATTCCTGTTGTTAATGCTTATTTAGCATATAAATGTATAAGAAGCAGGTCATGAGAAAGATGTCTTCTTTCATTCATATTTCTTTGTACTGGTTTTCTAACTTAAGCTTTCCCTTTAAATAACATTAAGAAGTTTGTTTTTTATTTGTCTTTCTCCTGCCTTTACCCTCCAGCTGGAGGCCCTCCTTCACAGTCTTCCATCAAAACAGCATTGATGGGCTGAAGAGGAGGAATCCCTTGAATTCGGGTAAATTGAAAATGTACAAATATATGTTAAAAAGAACAGTATATTTTCTTCTTACCCTTATAATTTAAGATAATAACTTACAATTAATAGATGACTCCTAAAAACAGAGACCAAGATTACTTCATTTTATTTGAACAGTGTTTCAAATATTATGTATGGTTGGGTTCCTCATGAATTTAACTCATATTTTAATTCTGGCCAATATGCTATATTCTTGATTCTAATACCCTATTTTTATACCAAATTATAGCCTGACATTAACTTACCTATAACATGTCTCAACTTCATGTCTACTTTGTTATGATCCTACTCATTTCAAGAGATAATAAACTCTACCAAATGTTAAGAAAAGTGAAGGCCATTTTCTGAAATAACTTAGGTCATGCTTTAAAGTAAAGAGATATATAGCTCTCATTAACCACTCACTAGCAACTTATACTGCTTATCCAGAGAGCAGATGCATTTCCATTTTCATGGATATATAGGAAGTGGTGAAGCCATGTGCTACAGCTATAACTCATGAGGGTAAAGTTTGTGAGACTCATGTTATGTAGAACATTGTCTCATTGGAGTCTGTAACCGCTAAGTTAGAGATGAAATAATAATCTGTTATAGGTGAAGAATCATCTTACTTCAAATAATTTCTTGAACTATCTGAAAATTCTAAAAGCATATGTCAAATGGAACAGTTTTATTGTAACTTAGCTCAATGTGTCCATTCTGAAGGAGGGTGACTTGGCCAAATAAAAGGTACTGCAAAGACAAAAGTGCACCATAGACAATGTGACAAGAAGAAGGAGACACTGACACTAGCTAGCATCTGTCTCATAAAGGGTACAGTGAGGTGAAGTTCTATAGCAGTATTTAGTGCCATGATTCAGGAATGTCTTGTGCTGCTTGCTAATTCTTCAGATCTTTGTGAACCTTATCTTCAGCCAGAGAGATCTGGGGAAATAACTTCAAGGAAACATGAAAGTTTGTCATGTGCATGATTCTTATCTTGTCTAGGTTTTATTTATACCAAGAAATTTGTAATGCAAGATGAACTGTGCCTATTGACCTGGACCAACAGGGGAAATACCTTAACTCTTACTAACTCTGTGCTCACATTAATGCCCTAAGAACAGATATTCCTGAATCACTCAAGTTTATGTAGCAGAAAAAGCCAGAGAGAAGTACTGTTTTGTGTCGATTTCAGCCTATTGATAAAGATGCTAAAGGCTGGAAATGCTTAGGGACACTTACCTGGATCCCACAGACATTTTCTGTTTTTAAGTCAATAAACTGAAGTATCCCTTACTATTCTTGTGATTGCATGAGGTCTTTCAGCAATATCCATCAGAAAACTTTGAAAACGTAGAAGTTTGTTCCTTATAATACTTGGAAATTACTCAAAACACTTAGGCCACATTAATTTTTTGATAAAGAAAAAGAAGGAGAGAGAGATATGCTTTTATTGTTTTATTGTGACTGTGTAGACAAAGGTTTGTTTTATGGATTTACTTTTATTAGTGAATTGAAACAGTTAAGAGTAGGAAATGAAAGCAAAAGAGGGAAAAAGGTAAGTCCGTCCCAATTATCAGTTAGTTGTAAAACAAAAGGTGCTTTCATCCAAGAAGATAACCTGTCTCTTACTTTGTCTGGGACTGGAAATGTGTTTGCGCTAGCCCTCTTTGAAGCAGATGCCCTTGACCATCAAAGAAAAGTCAACTCTGAAAGTTTGTAAGTATTTAAAGTCTCTAACATTTTAGAAATCTAACTTCAAATAACAAACTTACAATGGCAATGGTTTTTGGAATAAGGGCCATTTCCTACATCAAATTAGGTTACAATTAATTTCCTGTGTTTGTTTCCAGTTTTCTAAGTTGTGGTATCCTGTAACATGTGAATTGATTAGTTGCACAATATAGTCTGAGGCCAACAGAAAAGTAGTGAATTGCAATAAAAGTAGCTAACTGACTTTGGAAAGTCAGTCTGAATTTGAGTCCACATCTAGACTTGGTTGCTTTCTAGTTCTATAAATATGGGCAAATTATTTAATAACTCTGAAAAATAGCTGACTGGCATAATTAATGTAATGGGGAGTTGAATTGAGGTTGTGTATGTATGTGTATGTGTATGAATATGTATAATATTTAAAGAGGACATGATTCAGTGCCAGAGTCTCTAGCATACTGCCTGGCATTCAATAGGTATTGACAATTACTAGTTATAAGCAGAAAAAGGGAGAGTATTTGGAGAAAACGAAGTTATTTTCTATCCGCATTATTATTCTTAACTTAGAAACAAGAGATTTTGGATCCAACAATTTTTGTTGTAGGGGATTATCCTGTGCATTATAGCATGCTTAGCAACTTGCTTGACCTCCACCCTCAAGATGATACTATTGCACCACCCCATCTGCTCCTCCCCACCCCATCTCCTCTGCCACCTATAGCCTTAGTTGTGATGACCAAATTAGTTTTGCAACTAATTTTGTGATGACAAAATTGTTATACCAAAAAAATGTTCCTGGCTGAAAAACACTGGTCAGCAGGAAGAGCAGGTTCTCTTGCCCAGTAACTGGGCCCAGACCTGGGGCCCTGTCCTTAAGGTTCACCATTGGCTGGTTATACAACAAATGGCAGAATCTCTCCCCCAATAGATAGGCATATGGTCACTGTTTCTCTGGTAGTCACTGCAAAATTTACTGGAGATTCCTTAATGACACAGTTTTTTCCTAAGTTAGAATAAAATGTCAGGAGCATAGAGACATAAGGAGATTTAGTAGCTAATTACTTACTGCTCAGTAAATTGCATGCATATTTGAAAAGACCACTTCAGGCAAATAATTTCTATTGAACAATTACCCTTGATTAGTGTAGGATGTCTGAAGACATCAGTTCAAATTCAAGGATTATCAAAATGAAGTGAACTATGTATTGCAAGGTTGCAAAACACTCTATACTTTTGTTTTAAATATAAGATTTATTTATTTATTTATACAAGCACTGGGTACAGTCAGAAGCACGGGAGGGTGAGAGAATTCACCAGAGCCAGAGCAGGAAGCAGAACAGGCAGATGGACAAAGTACACTGCTGAGGGGAGCAGCGGGCGCAGCAGGAGAGGTCTACACCCCATGCGGGACCCACGCCGGCAGCCCGGGTTCGAACCGGCGCTGCAGAGACTGCGGGCAGCTTCGTAGCCCAGCACTCAACCACTGCGCCACTGGGGAGGCCCTCTATACTTTTTGCACTAGCAATTATATTTTCTTAAGTGCTCTTTAATATACGCTTGTGGAAGGATTAAAGATGCTTTATATACAAGTATATAATATCCTTGGTTCCACAGACAAATGATTATTTTCATTCATCATTTTTGCTTTTGAGGGAATAAAACTATGTTAAAAATTTCTATAAAGTTGGGGGGTGGGGATCAGAAAAAGGAGGGATTGGGGTAAAAATAAGGGGGTTGTAATTGTATGGGGAATATAAAAATAAAATTTAAATTAAAAAAATTAAATAAATAAATAAATAATTTCTATAAAGAAACTGCTGACAGTTTTAAGCAATGAAAGATATCACATGTGTTGCAATGAACTATAAAGTAAAAACATGTTTTCAAAATTCACCATGTAGAAATTTGTGTGTCAGATGAATATACTGGAGCAGGTTATATTTTTAATTGCTTTGTCTCATGAAAATGTAAGAGAGAGTTAAAAGTTGAGGGAGAAAAGGGAGAATTTTGCAATGTAATCATGAGGCAGACCAAAATATTATCAGTTCTATATAAACAACTTGTAAACTAGGTTAATACAGTGGCTGGATTAATTATTGCTTTATTTATACTCAGCTATGACTCCAAATGAATTTGTATACATGAAATACGGCAAAATTATTCAAATGCTCAAAGTGGAAGTAGAAAGAAAAAATAAAACAACAATCTTAGGAACATGAAATTAAATCAAGAGAAGTCTACCTTAGGTCTCCCTGGTGGCACAGGGGTTAAGACGCAACCTATGAAGCTATCTGCACCCTCTGCAGCACAGTTAGATCTCCAGCCAGGGAGCTACCCACATGGTGCAGCAGACCTCTCCTGACTCGCCAGCTTCTCCCCTTAGCAGTGTATTTCAGTAGATCTGCCTATTCTGTTCCCCACTCTGTCTCTGGTGAATCCTCTCACCCCCCACACACACCTCTGGCCTGAACCCCAGTTCTTGTATGCATAAATAAATAAATCTTTTTTTTAAAAAAGAAAAGTCTACTTTAAAAAATACAGTTAAGAAATTAAATTGTGGTGATCATTTCATAATGTATATTTGAAATCATCATATCGTGTGCTTTAAGCAAATACAGTTTTATTCGTTAATTATGCCTCAGTGAAACTGGGTAAATATATCTACATTAAATTTCTTATATAAAAAAGTGGGAAAAACAGATATTTCTCCCAAGATATACAGATTCTTTTTTTTTTTAAAGATTTATTTTTATATATTTATACAAGCACTGGGTATAGTCAGAAGCGCAGGAGGGTGAGAGAATTCACCAGAGCCAGAGCGGGGAGCAGAGCAGGCAGAAGGACCGAAATACACTGCTGAGGGGAGCAGCGGGCCACAGCGGAGGTCTGTGCGCCATGTGGGACCCTCCTTCGGTGGCCAGGGAGCAGCCAGGGATCGAACCGGTGCCGCAGAGGCTGCGGGCAGCTTTGCAACCCAGCGCTCAACCGCTGCGCCACCGGGGAGGCCCCCAAGATATACAGATTCTAACAGGCACATTCTCAACATCATTACTTGTCATGCACAAATTAAAAACATGAGGAGCTGGGCCTCCCCGGTGGCACAGCGGTTGAGCGCTGGGTTGCAAAGCTGCCCGCAGCCTCTGCGGCGCCAGTTCGATCCCTGTCCGCCAGGCAAGGTCCCACATGGCGCGCAGACCTCTCCTGCCGCCCACTGCTCCCCTCAGCAGTGTACTTTGTCAGTCTGCCTGTTCTACTCTCTGCTCTGGTTCTGGTGAATTCTCTCACCCTCTTGCACCTCTGACTGTACCCAGTGCTTGTATAAATAAATAAATAAATCTTAAAAAAAAAGATAAAATAAAAACATGAGGAGCTATCCCTTCACACCTACTAAGATGTCTGTATTCAAAGAGACAGTTAATAACAATTATTAGTGAAAATGGGCCTCCCTGGTGTCACAAAGGGTTAAACACAGCACTCTGAAACTATCCTCACCTTTTGCAGCAAGAGTTCAATCCCTGGCCGGCCAGGGAGCTACCCACATGGTGCAGCAGACCTCTCCTGACTCACCCACTGTTCCCCTCAGCAGTGTATTTCAGTCAGTCTGCCTGTTCTGTTGCCCACTCTGTCTCTGGTGAATCCTCTCACCCTCCGCATCTCTGGCCTGTACCCCAATTCTTGTATGCATAAATAAATAAGTCTTAAAAAAAAGGAAATATGGAAAATTGGAATGTTCTTACCCTGTTGGTGAGAATGTGAGACTTGGAAGTTTTGGAACACTTCTATTCTTTCCTCAAAGTGTTAAGCATAGAGTTACCATGTAATCCAGCAATTCTACTCCTTGCTACATATAGCCAAGACATGAAAACATGTATCCTTATAAAACTTGTACCTGAATGTTCATAGCAACAGTATCTATAATAGCCAAACAAATAGAAAGTACCCTAATACCCATCAACGGATAGAACGTGGGATACCCATATAATGGGATTTGATTCAGGATTTAAAAAAAATGATGTATTCATACATGTTATGACATGATAATTATTATGTGTTCATCATTTGCATTTTCTGTGCTATTCAGATGCATCTGCATGATGTAATAAAAATGTCTCTTTAATCAGCATTGTTCTTAGGTCAGAAAGTAGATGTTTAAATAGTTCTATTTGCTGGAAAACCTATATTCTCATTGACATTATGGAAATCTCCTGCATGTAATTTTTTACACACAATACAGGAACTGGGCAGATCTACTGAAATGCACTGCTGAGAGCGAGACAGGAGAGGTCTACTGCGCCATGTGGGTTAACTCCCTGGCCAGGGATCAAACTCATGCTGCAGTGACTGGTGATAGCTTGACAGCACTTGAGACTTAACTCCTGTGCCACCAGGGAGGCTGCATGTAATGTATTAACATTAATGATGTTTATGACCATTCATTTGTTTCTCTGAAACAAAAACAGTATTCTATTTGCACTTTTACTGAATGTTTACTCAATCCAGTACTATGTTCTTGGTGCTGCGTTAATGCACAGAGGACTAAAAAGGTGTCTGGCACCAAGGATCTGACCATCAAATTGTAAGGATAAGACCAAGGTACAATGTCAAAGAGAATTAAAACTGCAATTAGAAGCACATACAGCATGCTGTAGAATTCAAAGTAATGAGCAATCTTACTAGATTAGAAGTTAAAGGAGAGATGTTACAGGATAAGTAACATGTCAGTTCGGCACTGGAGTAGAAACTGTTAAATGTCTACCTGGATGTCCATAGCACCCCTTCTTTTAGTCCAGAATCCTGATTTTTAGCCAAGCTCATTGATACACAGGAAGAAATACTACCTTACTTAGATTCCTTAAAGCTCAATGCTGTACTGTGACTAAGCACTGACCAATGGGATGTCAGCAAAAGTATTGTGTGTCATTTCTATTTCTGTGAATGTTGTTTAAACGTAGCTTGACATACATGAAGCAGTCTTTTTATTATTTTTTTATTTTTTTAAAGATTTACCCATTTTATACATGTAAGAGCTGGGGTATAGGCCAGAGGCACAGGGGGTGAGAGGATTCACCAAAAACCTAGTGGGGAGCAGAACAGGCAGATGTACTGAAATACACTGCTGAGGGAAGCAGCGGGTGAGTCAGAAGAGGCCTGCTGTGCCATGTGGGTCACCTTCCTGGCCGGGGATTGAACTCATGCTGCAGTGGCTGCAGATTACCTTCATAGTGCTGTGTCTCAACCCCCTGCGCAACCAGGGAGGCCCCAAGCAGGCTTTCTGTTTAACCTTTTTTGCCTTTTATCCATCTTCTGGTCCACAGCTCACATGTAATAGTTAGAATCCCATAGATCGTCTTGGGTCACAAAATAACTTGAAGATGAATAAACTCATAGAACAGAAAGATAGGAGTTGGAGTTTCTGTTAAAAAAAAAAAATTGAATGGACTTCCTGCCTTTAGATGAGAATACAAGAAATTTCAAATTTATGTAACCACTCTTATGTGGATATGTTCTGGTTGATACAACTGAAACAGATTCTAATACTACAGACTTTTAAAGAGTTTCACTGAAGGGAAACAGACAAGGTAATTAATCTAATAGCACTCTACTGGATTTTAAAGTTTTACCTTTTTTCCCCCCACTTTGATAATTTCATTTTGTTTAACTTTTTGCCTTTTATCCATCTTCTGGTCCACAGCTCACATGTAATAGTTAGAATCCGATAGATCATCTTCAGTATAAAGCCTCTGGTAATATTCCTCATGGTCCCCTTTCCTTATAACAATATTTCAGTATCAAGAAGGGGTTGAGTTCATGATTAAGAGTGTGGACTCTTGAGTCAGACTTCATGGTCAAGATCCCAGCTCGTCCTCTATGAACCATGTAACCTTGAACAATTATTTAACTTTCTCAGTTTCCTCATTTTCAAGATGCAAACAGCGATAAAACCTAGTTAAGATTTTCGTGAAGATTAGCTAGTAAAGCCTCCAACCATAAATGTTGGGGAGAAATGTGGCTGTCACATTTAAGAATGACTTGTTGAGTGTCAGCTGGTATCAAGCTCTACATTCAACCTGGGAACACAAAGAAATCACATTTCCTACAATCTAGAAGTTTACTAAGTCCAGAGCACTTTGAGAAAAAACTTGTTTGTGTTCTCGATGTCGATTCTCTTTGTAGTTCCATGTTATGTGAGCCACACCACATCAAGCAATTCTGAGCTCCAGAACAGTATTCAATCAGAAGATATATTGCACAATTCAGTGTATCCCCAGTGCCAAGATGAGATGTCTTGGCATGGTCTGCAGGAAGATCAGCAGGATGCCATCACAAGAATTTTCTTGCACAGAAAGAAATAACAGTTACCTTTCAATATCTTCAAGTTAAGCATAGTTCAGTTTTAGAGAGACCTGAAAATGAATGACAGACTATGATAAGATTAGATATGTTTAATATGACTACCATTTGTCTCAATCCCCAATTAAACTTTACAAGCTTTATAAAAAGAATTTTTGCACTATGAAAAAAATGACAAAGCATTTTCTACATGGCTTCTACCATCTGTTCATATGTTTGGAATGAAAGAAACTTCCTATGTCCATGTGACTTTTCACCAGCTCTCACTTCCACTATGAACAGTCACAGTTTGTTACCAAATCATTAGAAAACTCTGTTAGTTCTTTATTGAATATATCTCCTATAGAAATAATATACCATACGTAGCCTACCTAACTCATGATGTGCCCAAATGTAGCAATCAAAACACAGTTGACTCCAGCATTATACTTGAAGTTCTCTTAGGGGAAATTCAGAAGAGATTCTAACTTGGAATGATAGACACCATACCCAAGTGCTATAATCCTTCTTAACATTCCCTTCTTAATCACTGGAAATGATTACTGGGACATGGATAAAGCCCAACCGTCTGGGACTTGGGTAAAGGACAATAGGACGAGATCAAGAGTCCACAGAGGCCCTTAGTTCTGTATCACCTATTCCATGTCTTATAGGGCCCTAGGAGTGGCCCCACTTATTTCTAGTTCTACTTCCCTGACCTGTCCTTTTTGACCACAGTTTGTCTCCACTACTCTTGTCCATAAGAACTAACATTATTCTCTCATCTCTAAGTTCCTGCATCAGAGTTCTTTGGGCCTCCCTGGTGGCCTCGGGGTTAAGTCTCAGCGCTATTACCCCTATGGCCTGAGTTCAATCCTTGGCCAGGGAGCTAACAGACCCTGTGGTGCAGCAGACCTCTCCTGTGTTTCCCACAAAAAAACAAACAAAAAAAATCTGTATAGTTCTTTGAAGCACTGGTTTTCAGAAAATTTTTGACCAGGACTCATAGTAATAAAAACACTTTTTTAAAGATTTATTTATTTATACATACAAGAACTGAGTTGTGTACCAGCCAGAGTTGTAGAGGGTGAGAAGATTCACCAGTGGGGAACAGAACAGACAGACTAACTGAAATACACTGCTGAGTGAGCAGCAGGTGAGTCAGGAGAGGTCTGCTGCGCCATGTGGGTAATTCCCTGGCCAGAGATCGAACTTGTGCTGCAGTGGCTGCAGATAGCTTTATAGGTTGGACTTAATCCATTGTGCCACCAGGGAGGCCCAGTAATAAAAACATTTTAAATCATAATTAAATATATACCTACATATGTGCATAAGTGAAACAAATTTTATGGAAAACCTTTGGGTGAGAATTATATATCAAGCTTTTAAAATATATCTACTACCCATGAACAGTTATTTGAATATAAGTAGTACTATTATCATTAATATTATTAGTTTGGTCAGCAGATTGTAAGACTCAGGGCAATCCTTCCAAAAGAAGCTCTAGGTGGCCAGTATAGGATCTCCTGGTTGACTCGTTCAGATGGCATCTCAATTTCTTACAGTTTCTGGTCAATAGGCTTGGAACAAGGAGTACCCGAGTATAACACCGCAGGCTTGTTGAGAAAAATACTCATTAAATTCCATTCTTACTTTCCACTTTGGAACATTATGTTTTGACATTTCAACCATCCTCATTACACAAGAGATTTTAGACTAAACATTTTATGTGTAAAACCAGTACTGATATGTTGAAAACTCTAGTTTACTCCACAATATCACCAAGCTACAAATCTGCATTGGATTAGTGCACTTGTAGAAATGCGCTTTTAGAAAAAAAAGCTATTTATTTTTTGACAACTATTTTATTTAATGTTGTGTAACAAACTATTTTAAAACTTGGTGGCTTAGAGCAGTTATGGTCATTTGTTTGCAGTTTTGCAATTCAGTCAAAACTGGGTAGGCACAGTTCATTCTGTTTCATTTGATATCATCTGGGTGACTCTCCTTTTTAAAAATTTCTTCCCAAATTCTTTTAATTTGTTGGTCATTTGTATAAGTACATAACTTTGGGGGTGAATTTTTACACATCCATTTATGCATGTGCTTTCCTCATCCTCCACCAAATTTCCCATTTATATCCTATCCCTCTCTTTCCCCTTCACTCTCCTCACTCTCCCTATGACCTTTGGTAACCAGAGTATTTAATATTTTTCAGAGTCTAAGAACTATTTTTGCTATACTTTGCCAGTTTGTTTCCTTTGGTTATTTATATTTCACAAATAAGTCAAATGATTGGTATGTCTTTTACTTTCTGTCTTATTTCACTTAGCATAATCACCACAAGATCCATCCATTTTGTCCCAAAAGGCACTATTTCATCTTTTTGAATAACTGAGTAGTATTCCATTAGTGTCTGTTCCAGAATTTCTTTCAAGGACTATTCCTGCTCTAGGTCAAGTTAACACAAATGTGTTCTTGTAGAAAATAAGCACTTGTGAAATATCTAATGAAGCAAATATGAAATACCAATCAACACAAAAGGAAGCTGGAATCAATAATAAATTTATTTAGTCAAAATTTTAACTTTTGATTGAATTTATCTTAGCAAGTGTACATGTGCTATAAATGTTATTTTAATATCAAATATCAATTTTGATATTTAAAATTTTTCAAAAGGTGATATTCATTGCTATTGATCTCATGAATTTTCATTTATGAAATACAGTCTTGGATATATTTATCTTCATACAAATTTTTCTTATTTTTAGGACTTTGCCTGCATTGTGATTATGAGATACAGATGCTGGGCACAAATATTATTCCTATAAATTCTTATGCAATAGGGATTTTGAATCATATGAATAAATGACCTCAAATCTGTGGTTTCAGGCTCAATCAAGTCTGGTTGCCTCTCCCTACTACAGTTCTGAGATGTGAAGAGAACAAGATCTTGAAAGTTCGTCTAGTTTATCAATAAAATATTAATGTAGTAGAGTAATTTTTGCTCATGAACCAGATGCTAAAATTAGCTTCTTGAAGCTTACTGGTAAACTTATTTTCATACATTCACATAATCAAAAATGAGAAGGAAACTACTGAAAATCTTTAAAGTAAAAGTAAATGATTTTCATCTTTGATCCAACTGATTAAAAAATAATCAAAGGGTTATCACAGTTGTAATGTGAAGCTTTTAAAATCTTACTCATTTAATCATATATTTCTAAGTGCTACCTTGTTTAGCAATGGAAAGCTCAGAATCTAAGAGCATTTTGGGTCCAGGTCAGTGAAAATGAAATAAGTTATATTTCTAGATGAATCATAAGTTAATTTAGGGAGTTCATTCAGATTAATTACCTGTGTGACTGTGGTTGACCAATTTTGCTGTGTGCTTTTCCTCATCTGTGAGCCCTGAGTCAGATGGTGTTTCCCTAATACCTGATGCGATTTAACAAACATCTGGAAAACAAAGAAAGAGAGAATAGATCATATTTACTAGGAACCAATGAGGTTGTTCTTTATGCTATCTCAATATTAGCCCTTGGTGGTAGGTGGTTCAGGTAAAAGACAGAGATGCCAACTGCTTTGCCATATCATACAAAGCTGAGGTATAACCCAGGTAGTCGGATTCCTGAAACTGTGCCTGGGAAATCTCTGCTCTTTGGTATGAGAAAAGCTCATTTAAAATATTACTTGGGTGTTTTTCTGATACCCAAGCAACTCCCATTGCCCCTCAATACTCTTTGTTCATTCATCCATCATATAAACCATCATACTGGATGTCTCATATCAACCTAACTTTCCTCAAAAGGTATTTGTGATCTTTCTTTTTTTTATATAATTTTTTAAATAATTTATTTATTTATGCATACAAGAGCTGGAGCACAGGCCAGAGATAGCAGAATGATAGCACATTTGTAATATACGTATATTAAGAACTGTATTTAGGTGAGAGGTTAAACAATACCTAATAAACTAGTTATTGGTGATTCATGTCCCCTATTAATGTATTTGGAGCTATCTGGGAAAGAAAAAGCAAAAAGGTAACATAGTGACAAACCGAAGACTTTTATTAATTCAAGGCCCTCATATGTAGTAAATATCTTTAAACAATATAAAAGAAAACTCTAGGCTTTTAGGCTCATTAATAATATTTCTTGGGACTCCCCTGGTGGCACAGGCGGCTGAGTGCCGCACTGTGAAGCTGTCCACAGCCTCTGCAGGGCCTGTTCCATCCCAGCCAGCCAGTGAGAATCCCACATGGCGCAGCAGACCTCTCCTGTCTTGCTACTCCCCTCAGCAGTGTACTTCGGTCAGCCTACCTGTTCTGTTTCCTGCTCTGTCTCTGGTGAATCCTCTCACCCTCCCGCGCATCTGGCCTGTACCCCAGTTCTTGTATGTATAAATAAATAAATCTTTAAAAAATATATATATTTCTTGCCCTTCATGGGACTCTTTATATTTTACAATGAATTTTCTTACACATGAACTCCTTAAAACTTTATAGCTTTCTCCTGTGAAAGTATTACTGTTACCAGAAAAGAATAAATTTGATAGAGTTAGATATCTGTTTTATATACCTATCTATCCATTGCTAATCTTAACAATGGGAGAAGCCATCAATACGAATTCTACAGATATTAAAAAGGATAAGAGGTGTATTATTTTCCTATTCCCAGTGTGACACATTTTCACAAACTTAGTGGCTTAAAACAATGCAGGTTTATTCTCTTAGATATCTGGAGGTCAGAAATCCAAAATGGGTTTCACTGCTAAAATTAAGGTATTGTTAGGACTGTATCTTTTCTGGAGACTTTAGGGAAGAATCTGTTCCCTCAGTTTTTCAGAATCTAGAAGTCATTGAATTCCTTTAGTCATGTTCCTTTCCTTCATCTTTAAAGTTAATGCTATATAGTCAAATTTTTCTGATACTTATAAGGATCACTGTGATTAAGTTATGTTTACCTGGAAAATGTATAATATCCCTATCTCCAGATTCTTAACTTAATTGTACCTTCACAGTCTCTACTTGTTTTTGGTGCCCAGGATTTGCCCAACTTTTGTCAGATTTATGTATTTTATATTCCTGTATATTCTTGTATTCTTCGTATTACAGTATATAATACTTATGTAATGATTAAAAAATTTTTCAATATTGATTTTTCTTTGTTAGTGTAAAGAATTGCAGCAGATTTCTGTATGCTCATCTTGTTCCCTGGAACTCTTGCAAAATTCACTTATTATATTTGTTTCCTTGAGCATTTCATTGGGTTTTCTGTATAGATGATCATGTCTCATGTCATCAGTGAAAAATACTAGATTTACTTTTTCTTTACCAAGTTTATGTTACCTTATAGTATTAACAAGAGTCTCTACTACAGTGTTGAGTAGAAGTTGTGAGAGGACATCCTTGCCATATTTCTGATTTTAGAAAGGTAATGTTCAGTTTCACCATTAAGTATGATGTTAACTGTAACTTTTGATTGAGAAAGTTGAGAAAGTTCTCGTCTATCTAGTGTGATGCAACTTGTTATCGGGAAGGGTTGTTTGATTTTCTCAAGTGCTTTTTCTGCATCTACTGAGGTGTTTCAGTTTTAGTCTACTTTCTTTGATTTTATAATATAAAAACTAACCTGAGATTAACCTCACCTTAGTCATGATGTATTGTTATTTTGTATATATTGCTGAAATTGATTTGCTAACATTTTAAATAGATTTTTAAAATTTTTTTTAAGATTTATTTATTTATTTATACAAGAATTGGGGTACAGGCCAGATGTGCAGGAGGGTGAGACGATTCACCAGAGACAGAGTGGGGAACAGAACAGGCAGACTGACAAAATACACTGCTGAGGGGAGCAGTGGGCAGCAGGAGAGGTCTGCGCGCCATGTGGGACCCTCGCCGGCCAGCCGGGATTGAACCGGTGCTGCAGAGGCTGCGGGCAGCTTCACAGCACGGGGCTCAACTGCCTGTGCCACCAGGGGAGGCCCCTGATTTGCTAACATTTTAAGAAATGGAATTTTTCCGCCTTTATCCATAAGCAATATTGGTCTTTACCTTTCTTTCTTTCCTTGTAGTGTCTTTGTCTGATTTGGGTATTAGGGTAATTCCTCCTCCATAGAATGAATTAGGGAGTATTCTTTCCTCTTCAGCTTTCTAGAAGGGTTTATGTAGAACTGCTTTTTTTTTTCCCCCCTTTAAATGTGTGGTAGAATTCTTTAATGAAAAATAAACAAGTGGTTTTGGCCTGGAGGTTTCTTTGTGAGAAGTTTTGAAACTACATATTCAATATCTTCAATAGAGATAGGATTACTAGATGATCTGTTATTTAATCAGTGTGCTCTGGTAATTTTTAAAATAAATGTATCCATTTCATCTAAATTATCTGTTGATTTTAAGTATGGCTCACTCTTGTAAGCACAATAATCACCCACCAGAGATATCCAAGTCCCAGCCCTAGAACCTGTAAACAAAGGACTTCTGTTCTTTAAAAAACATTCTTAAGATTTTTTTTTGAAACAAACAAACCAAAAACTAGGAGGAACTATTTTCAAATTACCCATTAATGAAGAACTTTCATCAAAATTGTATAAAAAGAGGGCCTCCCTGGTGGCCTAGGAGTTGAGTCTCAGGCTATCACCTCAAAGGCCTGAGTTTGATCCCAGCCAGGCAAGTAACCCACATGGCACAACAGATGCTTCCTGTCTTGCCTGCTGCTCCCCTGAACAGTGTATTTCAGTAGATGTGCCTATTCTGCTCTCCACTCTGTCTCTGTGAATCTTCTCACCCACCGCACCTCTGGCCTACACCCCTGTTCTTGTATGCATAAATAAATAAAAATAAATCTTTAAAAAAAAAAACAAAACCAAAATATTTTGCTGTCAAAATGTGCACATGAGTCAAGTGACTCATAGGAGCACATCGAAAACAATCGACTAACTTTTCTAAGAGTCAAAGAGAAGCTATTATACTGAGTAGGATAATAAATGGTAAATTAGCCTTTTACTTTAGTCTCGTGCTCAAAATCAATCAATCATAATTCCTAGCAATAAAATATGAAGAAGTAATAACACCTTCTAAAGACTGCAAAAGTTGCAAGACTGGGATAATCCAAGCTGCCAAAGTTAGAGTTGGCAGCACTTCTTGTGGAGAAGCCAAAGGATTGGCTCCCAGCAGGGATATTTCTCTCACACATGGGCTGAGTATCCAATCCTTAAAGCATCAGGCAATACCACTTGTCAATCTTCCAGTAGATTTTCTGCTCAAGGAGGACAGGCTGGGCCCCTTCAGTGTCCTGCTGATTAAATGGAGCCAGGGACCTACAGTGTATTTGTGGTAGACCTGGTTCTCCCATTCCACCTGATACTACATCTGACCATTGTGATTACGTGAGTACAGGATGATCATGTCATGCACATCAGTCCTTTACTCTTAGTACTGAGACTGGTGAAGAGATAGGTGAAGCCAAGTGGGATCCAATAGACAAGGGATAGGAGGGAATGAGGAAGAACAGGATTCAAGTCTTGAAATTAGGTAAACGATGCTTCAGGCAGCTTTCCTGGTCCCTTAGAAGCAGCCAAGGAACCTCTTCTTTATTTCATAAAAGGTCCATGTAGAATAATTATGGAGAAATGAGTGTTATGACTTAACGCCTACCAAGACTCCCTAACATATATGAATTTGGAGAATATAAGCCTTTTTTACTATGCTAAATATTGGCCTGCTATTGGAATAACCCAAATCACAGGGAAAGGGATAAAAGCTATGGCGAAGGCTGTATTAAATACCTGGAGAGAATTAGAGTTTGTCTTTGTCCCAAAGAAGTGACTCGCTAGGTGGCATAATATTGAATATATAAACCTAGCTTACAGTTTTCTCTGCATTTGTTATTGGCATGGCAATAGGTGCTAAGTAGAACTATACAGATACCTGAAATTATTGCAAAGTCCCACCAGTAAATGAACATGACTTAGAAGTCTTTGGAAGCCAGAGGACATGAAGACTTGAATGTGAAGCTATGCAAATGATTTCTATCAGGAGCCTGAATTGGGCATCCTTAGTTAATGTGAGTGTGAGGACCAATATCCAGGTTCACTGCGACCAGACTAGAACACTTGATGATCAAGAGCAAGGACAGAAAAAATCTTTGGTCCATCTGTTCTATTCTGTATACAGCATGGGTAATTTTCTCAGGAGTGCATTGCAGGATGAGCCTGAGGCCTAGATTCTGTGCTTTATATTGCTAGTGAGCCATCACTATACCAGGCCACAGGTAGAATGTCAGCCATAAACTTTCCTGGTAAGAGATGATGTTATTAGTTAACATTCCTTCTAAAGCCTTGTCAAAGATGATCCTGCATTACATGAGGGTCTCCTCTGCCTAAACTTTGATTAATTATATGGCCAAATGATAGAATCCAGATCTAACTGTGCTTCTACCCTCCCCCAGGTAAGTGCTACAGCCTGAGGTTCTTCCACCATCTTGTTGCAAGTCATGCCCCTTGTACTCTGATCTTCAAAGAAGAATGTCCTCACCGTATTTGTGTTTGTTCAGGTTCTCAATTTGTTGGGACATAGCCACAGAATCTGGTGTTGATGCTGCTTGTTGGAAACTCACAGCTGTGATGAAGTAGTAGGTTTTCTCCTTCTCTTTGGGTTTGTCTGCCATTGACATAATCAGATTTTCAGTTCTGTTCATGAATTTTGAGAAAGGTCCAGATTAGTTCTTTTAGAATCTTTATCTGGGTTCAAAAGTCAATTTTAATGAATTGACAAATTTTTCCTGTTGGCATACATCAGAAATTCCTTGTCTGTAAACTTTAGGTTTTTCATTTGTTAGTATATTATGCAGCTTATGGATAGACACCCCCTCCCCCATACAAATGAGCCGAGATTTGTGTGTGTCTCCTGTGGCAAATCAGAACACACATTCTTAAAACAATTTAGAGAACAATTTTTCTTTGATATGTGTGGTCTGAATTTTGAGGCTATGTTGCCATGTTTCTCATTTCTTAACTCATCCTGTTGCTATGTTTCTCATCTCTGAAAAATCTGTTAATTTGCTTTAGCTTTTGTTTTAAATGTGTTTTTCTAATTTACTACATAATACAGACTACAAATTCAGTATCATAAAAACAGATGTGGATTTTGAATGACATAGTTTCATGTAAACTGAAAGAAAAATTTGTATTTGATACATGAAACATTGCAATAGTGGTGTTAGAACATAGAACCAAAATCTTTAAAATATGTAACATCAGTTAACTTACATGTATTTATGACAATTTAATGACAGCAGTCATATTAGAGGCTTCTTTTGCACTTCCCAAATATTCTCAGACATTAATGTTGGCGATGCCAATCAGCTGATGTGGAGAAGAAATTGACAATATCCAGAAAAATCACACTATAACTGTTGAGACTGTGTACATGCTATATACTTTTTGGACAGCTTCTTAAAAATGAGATTATTGAATCAAAGAGTAAACATAGCTGTGATTCTTTTGGATAGTGTCAATGAGAGAAATGCTAAAGGCGGGACACTATACAAGACCACTGACCTGTTGCCTTTACAGAGAAGTATCTTGGGAAAAGATAAAGAGGTTGAGATGAGGACTATTCTAGATTAAAAGAGAATGTAGACTTCCAAGTGTGTATTGACTATGGTTTTAGACCAACCCACTCCACATGACATTTTGGAAGAAATTAAATATGGACTATGGTATTAAAGAATTATTGTTTTTTTTATTTTTTTATAGAGGCATGTTTTTTATTTATTTGTTTGTTTGTTTGTTTGTTTGTTTGTTTATACATGCACTGGGTAAAGAATTATTGTTAATTTTACTAGATGTTACTGGCATACAGTGATTAAGTAAAGAATTGTCCTTTTCTCAGAGATGAACCCAGATGTATTTAGGTTTGAAATGTCATATTGTCTATAATTAAAATACTTTAGGGGAAAAAAGTTGAAACAGATTAGGCAGAAAACTAATCACAAAATTGAGGTGATGAGTACATGGGGGTGTCATAAGTTTATTAGTTATTTCTTTATGTATGCTTAAAACTTTTCATTTAATAAAAAACCAAAAAACAAACAAAACACCAACAGATGTGCCTTCCTGGTCCCTACATGTACCTCTTAATGAGTCAGAGCAGGTAAGAGCTGGAGCAGGTTCAAGGTGGCCAAATCATCTTGAACCACCACCTACCAGCATTGGACCACCTGCCTACTGAGGGAGAAGTACTTATCAGAATTAAATCATTGGGGAAAAGATACTTCTGAGTGTAGTAAATTCTGAGTGTAGCAGAATGTCTCAAGAACCTCAAGTTCCACTCCTCACTCAGCTTCGAAACTGAATATTAAACCTTATGGGATATGCCCTAGTAGGAACTCTTGGAACAATTCACTATGATATTTGGAACATTGTTAATTCCTAATAAAAGTTCCCAAGGGTTATTTCACTAATGACCAAATAACTTGTCTCCATGTAGGTAGCTTATAAAATAGAAATGAAGCTGCCCTGAGGATTCAGAGTGAGTGATAAAACTTTACATAAATATCTTTCCAAATAGTACATTTTGCCAACACTGAGGAAGTTATAAACAGAAATATCTGGATATTAGAAGGCTGTTTTTTAAAAATCATGAATAAAATGTATATGTAAGATGTCTTCTTGGCAAAATCTTGACTGGCATAAATTTGTAGACATAGCTTATAGTTGGTGGCAAAAAAAAAAAAAATCTTTAATTTGTTTGGAAATTGTTCCCGAGACTATTATTATAAGATCCCTTACTTGATGCTATAAAATTTTATATTTAAGGAAGTGTTTGATGTATCTAAGACATGTAACAATGTTAATGCCTCCCAGCCCTCTAAGAGCACTCCTGATGTTTAATGTTGAGTTTGTTTCATGAGTCCTTGTGAGGAATAATATTTGGGGCAGTGATCGTTCATTAATATAAACAAAGATTGTAGGCAGAGGAAGCTTCCTATCAAAAGCCAAGCTGTGTTGAGAGACTAAAACAGTGATTAAAACTGAGCAAAACCCTGTTCTTGGATAGAATTGTAATAAGCAGATGAGTCTTACATGAAGTGTTCTCACCCTCATTTTTAGAGCCAGCTATTTCCCTCACTCATCCACATCACTTCTGTCCTTTCCCTCAAGCCTCAGTCACAATCCAGGTACTTAGAGACCTTCTTTGTCCATTGCAAACAGCTGCTGTAGTTATTTTGATACTGAAATAGCATTATTAGGGACCTTTCTGAACCTCTACTCTCTCTCAAAACCTCCCATAATCCAGAGTGTGACTGCTACAGAGCTTCACCAGAAGACTTCAGGATACAAGTAACTGACTGCATAAAGTCAGAATTCTTGTCACGGTGGGAAAATTCTATAAGATGTCATGCCCCATCCTGACACTGTATGTTGAGTCTCACTTTGATCCAATCACTATATAAGCATCTTCAACAGAGCTGAGGGTGTGGAGGAGTGGGTTAGGGAGGAAAGTTAAATCAGAAATAGGAACAGGGTAGAGGAGAACATCTTTAGATTGAAAATAAAGCAAGTTGTTTCTTTATATGCTGACTTAAATTTAGTTACATATTTAATTTCAAGCAGCATTAACGAAAAAAGTAAATTTTCTGTATTTACTAAAAGTGAGCCTGAGAAATAGTCCATTATTCCTGTTCAAAATTAATGTTGGCATGGCCTCTCTGGCACAGGCGGTTGAGAGCAGTGCTGTGAAGCTGTGCACAGCCTCTGCAGAGCTGGTTCAATCCCTGCTGGCCACGGAGCAACCCACATGGCTCAGCAGATCTCTCCTGTCTTGCCCAATGCTCCCCTCAGCAGTGTATTTCAGTCATTCTGCCTTTTCTGTTCCCCACTCTGTCTCTGGTGAATCCATTCTCCCTCCCGCATGTCTGGCCTGTACCCCAGTTCTTGTATAAATAAATAAATCTTAAAAAAAATTAATGTTGGCAGAAATGTCAAGACTATTTGCATATTTAATTCTATTTTAATTAATTTTATTGATTTAATTTCTATTTTTTTAAGTATTTAGGTGACTTTTTTTTTTAAGATTTATTTTTATTTATTTATTTATACAAGCGGTGGGTACAGTCAGAAGCACGGGAGGATGAGAGAATTCACCAGAGCCAGAGCAGGGAGCAGGGAGCAGAGCAGGCAGAAGGATCGAAGTACACTGCTGAGGGGAGCAGTGGGCGGCAGGAGAGGTCTGCTCGCCAGGTGGGATCCTCCTCTGGTGGCCCTGGAGCTGCAGAGGCTGCGAGGCTGCGAGGCTGCGGGCAGCTTTGCAACCCAGCACTCAGCCGCTGCGCCACCGGGGAGGCCCTTAATTTCTATTTTAATTAAGGGGTAAATTTATTGTCACAACTACCTCTGTCTTTCCTCCATTTTGCAACAATTAGTAAACATAATTAATAATTTTATCTACTTTACTTAGCGGTCTTGGGCACTATTTGAAAGAGAATACAAGTTTCTGGAAGAAATCAAAACAGACATGTGGGCTGCTATAGAAATGCACATAGTACTGCTAGCTGTTTCAAGATTTTCATAGATTTCATCTTTTCTTTCATCTTTGATCTTGGCCAATAAAAATTTTGGCAGTATGTGTTTGTAGTTCTCCCAATTAATCAAACTGTCTCATATTTATGGTGATCAATATGTTCTGGACTCACTAATAGAAAGAGTTGCTAAACATTTAGTTCCATGCCTTGGGATGGTGTTAGCAGTTCTATTATAAGAAAAAATAAGTTTAACACAATGCACTTTTTATGATGTTTATTTTATTTATTTTGAAAGACTGTACTTAATTATAATGATACTCTTCTCCCTTATTTTTAATGTTGAAATAAATCCTTGCTTTTATGAAACTATAGTGACAGTAGATGGTAATTGCTTTAATGTGTACTTAATGCTTTTAATTTAACAATATAAAACCTATGTTAGCTTTTTTTTTGTTCCCTACTAAAGAAGAACAGATTCTACTGGTATTGAAAAATTCCTAAGTTTGAGTCCAACTACTCCAAAAATTCTGTTCTCCATTTCAAATGTTGTATTCTAGGAGGTAACTGAATCACAATAGAACCAAGAAAGAATAAGATAGAATTTCAGAGATACTTTTCAAGCTGTAAACTGACTTTTCAAGTTGTAAACAACTTGATATGAATCCTTTTTCATAACTAAAAAAAGTTTCAGAATTGAAAAGACCAGAGCTTCTGAGTAAATTTAGGAAGCATATTCTTCATCTACACAAAGGATTGCTAAGAGATTCTCTTGCATCTGTGCTCCTCACTTTGCCTTCAAAGGAATCATTGTCAGATTAATAGACAAAAGTCTGTCTTGGCAATTATCAGTATTTTCTTTATTAGAAAATCTGAATTTAGCTAGAACTCAGATGCAGAACATAAGACACAAGAAGAACCCTTACAATGTGAAGCAGTTCTTAATGGTTTCAGTGTGTGCAATTAACTAACGCTTTAGACACTTCTGAAAAGCAGCGAAAGTTGGCACAGATGGTGTCTGCAAGAGAAAAATGTATCAGTTTATCTTCAGTAAAATCCCATCACTGTGTATTTTTTTTTGTTGCATTTACCTCTGTGTTCTCCACTTCCCTCTCTATTTTAAAATCCTTAGTTTGAAATCTGAAAAATAATCTTGTCGTTTTTAAAAACAGAGAATAGTTCGCATCCTATACTTTCTAAAAATTGGATGTGGGTGTGGATTTAACTTCCCATATAAATCAACATCTTTGGAAAACTTTGTTAAAAGCACTGTATAGACACGCTCAAGATTGAAATCCAATATAAATGCCAATAGCAGCCTATTAACGTGTTTTCAAAATGTAAAACAACAAACCAACTTTATGTTTTGTAAACAGAGTTCAAATATGTCTTGATCTATTCCAGAAATAGTTTTTGTTGTTTGTTCTCTTTCCTCTCTCCCTCTCTGATCTCCATCACTGGCCCCACTTCTACCCTCCGGGGCTTTTTTCTTTCATTCTTTCCTGCATCTCTCCAGCCCCTACTTTACCTCTCTTTATAACTGGCTATCACTTTCATGAAAGAGCGTCCGGAACCCAGTTCCAGCCTGGTTCCCCTCAGCCCGGTGCCACGACTTCGGTGATCTGACGCCTGGTTGGTTCCCCACCCCACCCCACCCCACCCGACCCGCGATGTAGCGCACGTGCAGGGGTGGAGGGATCGCAGGGGCGAGGGCTGGCGAGTCCTGCCCGAGTCTCTCCCCCTGCCCGAGTCGCACCCCTCGGCCTCCCCTCCCACCCCGAGCCGTTCCCGCGGGCGCAGCGCGGTCCCTGCTGGGTTGACCCGGAGCCCGGGGGCGCGCGGTAGGCGACTGACACCTCCGCGGGGGTTCGGCGAACAGATTCACCACCCCGAGAATCCCGGGAGGGCACCTTCCACGGGGGTGGGAGGCATTTCCTTCCAGCCGGCGCGGTGGGCTCCTGGCAGCAGTTCGCGTGGACTTAGTGAGTTCAAGGCGCGCTCTTGGGAGGCGCGGAGCCGAGCTGGGGTAAGGGCGCTGCCGAGCTCGGATCCCATCCAACAGGGTGACACCCTGGGGCCCAGGCGTGGCTGGGACTCCCAGCTCGGGTTCTGGAGGGCGGAAACGAGAAACCTCAGTATTTCTCATCCGTCGCCCTGCACCTTCTCTCAACTCGGATTCGGCTGCCAAGTGCCGGTGGCCGGAAAGACTACCCCGAGAAGCGGAGCATCTGCGTCTGACTTGCCCCTTCTGAGGGTGCTGGGGTTTGCTCGGGGTCCCCGGGACGCCGGGAACTGGCCGAGGCTGCTGAAGAGCGCTGGAAAGTGCCCGACCGCCCCGCTGCGCGCCGGCCGCCTTGGGAGTTCGCGCCGAGTGGCAGGGCTCACAGATTTGGAGTCCCGAGGCTGCTTCTTGATTTGGTGCAGTAACACCGGGTGTCCCAAGACAGCCCCAAGACCTACTGGGGCTGCCTCTGCACAAACTTCTGATTCTGTTACAGGATCGCACTCGCCTTTGAAAGGCTGGCACAAGCCGCAGGCTCCCAGCACTGAGGTCCCGCGCGGTGCCCCCGAGAGCTGCAAGAGCAGACACTGAGGGGTGCTTTCTGACGCGGTGGCCCCCATGCTCCTATCATGGCTGACAGGACTAGGGGCTGGAATGGTCTTCCTGCATTTCTTGCAGAAACACCTATTTCCTTACTTCTGGGATGACTTCTGGTACCTGCTGAAGGTGGTTCGCTATGGAATTCGGCTGCAGATAAACTGCTCTCGCGGGGAGCTGGTCACTGTCCTGGACAAGTTCCTGAGAAATGCCAAGAAGCAGCCCGAGAAACCGTTCATCATCTATGAGGGGGCCATCTACACCTATCAGGACGTAGACAAAAGGAGTAGTAGAGTGGCCCATGCCCTCCTCAACCATTGCACACTGAAAAAGGGGGACACCGTGGCTCTGCTGATGAGTAATGAACCTGACTTCATTCATGTGTGGTTCGGCTTGGCCAAGCTGGGCTGTGTGGTGGCCTTCCTCAACTCCAACATTCGCTCCAGCTCCCTCCTGCATTGCATCCACAGCTGCCAGCCCAGGGCCCTCATTGTGGGCGCAGGTAGAGTATGGGGTGCTGATTTTTTTGTGTGCAGAATGGCAACCCTGCCTATTTTCCCACCATTTTTCATTAGACATGTTCACAAGTAGTGCTTTGGGTATGTGACAAAGTGTATCTATTAAGGGCACAACATAATTTTGCAGTTCTGTGACTGGTGGTTTAATACTCTCTCTCCCAGTGTAAACATGCCCGTGTGTTAGAGTAATATGTAAATATGTAGTAAATATGGCAGCTTTGGAAAATGTCTGAAATCTCTACTTGCAACTATTTTCTGAGAGCATCCATTGATACTTTCAGGGAAGGTAAGGACACAGAAAAAGAACTTGGTAAGTTTTAAATTTTGTCAGATGTGACAAGATTATTTGATGAGTAGGAAAGTTATATTGACTTGGTTGTGGAATACCTACCTGCCTCGAATTGTAACACTATCAAGGTCGAAGACATTTGCAGAACAAATATGTTTTATCTGAAGTGTGTAAATTCCAACCTTCATGTCTGCTCTTATTTTGCACTGCTTGGACTTGCTTAACAAGGTCTCACCCCCTACCTCCCAGCTAGCGGGTGTGATTCTGGCGCTCCCCCATTTTCCTCTGTCTGCCAACAGCGCCTTATGAGCATCATTTTCTTTCAATAAATTCTAGCCTCCTTCCTCTTCTCTCTTAGGTTGCTTTAGATGTACACACTGACACAGAACAATGAAAAGTAAGTCTTTGCTTAAATGCCTTGTTAGCAGAGAACCTAGGAAGAAGGGTTAGTTCACAAAATGGAGTTGAAGTATGAAAAATGACTTGTTTAGTATCAGCTAAATGGTTTATGCTTATTCTTCTGACATGGTGATAGGAAGGAGGGTACGGGCAAATACCACAGTAACAACCTAAGTATTTTAGATTAATAGATTCATATCAATACTTCATGCAGGGTTTTCAAATGCAAAGAGCAATATGGAAAAATAATCTTCATTTGTACTTGAGTAATTTCTAAAATACAGACATTTTCAGGTAATTTCTGTCATAGAATAATTGGACACAACCCAAAAATGAGTTGGGCAATACATTATAAAACAGTCATTTAAGACTATCACTTTTCTTTGTGCTGGTTTATTTTCCAGCTCAATTTGTGACCTATAAAGTAATAAAATATTTACTCTCAAGGCCTGATTTTATCTTATTTAAGTTAGAGGAATGGAGAAACCAGGAAGTCTTGTATGCTTTTTTGGTTCACAGTTTTTCATTCAGCAGCCATTGCTTTCAGGATTGAAATTTGGCTTCTCGCCTTAGAAAATTTTAGTGTAACACCAGCATGATAACTTTTCTTATTAACGATAAGTAGAATTAATGAGTCATAGAGAATTTTGATAACCTGGTCCACCAATGTTTACCACTTGTGCGGCAGGCAAGTGATCATGTGAAGGTGGGAGGGAAAATGTCATAGTTCATCTCAGGGTTCACTTCCCAAATTCCCATTCAGTCTAATTTAGATTGCAATTCTGGAGCAAATCTAAACCTCAAATTGTGGTATGAATTGATAAAACCATACATTTCCTCTAGAAGAGCAAACTAAGAGGACCACAGTACCACTGAAAAGATTTCTGTGGCTACGATGTTGAGGCCAACCTGAGAAACATCCCGTACATGGTCTCAGGAGTGATTAAAAGTGCATAGGGCTGCTTCCTTCTCAAAATAGAGCATTCAGACTTTGCTGTTGACTGAGTTATTGCTTAATTAGGACCAATTAATTCTGCAGTTTTACTTGTGCCAACTTTGTGCTGTGCTTGCCAATAACTAATTGCATTGTTTCCTTGTTTTTGTTTTTAACATCCTCAGTCAGTTTTTTGTATATAAGGGCCACTGTGGGATGCTGGAGTCTTTAGCCAAAATCAGTCAGTTGATTTGCTCAATAAATAGGTAGCCAGAGAGCTCAAACTTAAATCTTACTAATGTTTCATTTTAGCCTACTAAAAGTATATAAATTACACCGTTTTGAAAGATGGGGCAATTCTATTTTGATCTAAGGCATGGCTTATTGTAGATCACAGTCACTTTTCTGTACTTTAAACTCTTACTCTGTAATACTATTTTCTTGGCCTCTTGAATCTAATTGGTCAACTATATATACATATAGCTTTTAGAACTTAAAATTGTATAGGTCCTAGGTTCTCACTGGATGCTTCTGATAGAGATGTACTATTCAGTCATTTTATCTCCAGGGAGAATGGATTGAGGTGGAGAGACCAGAGAAGTGATTTAGAGAGAGATAAGCCAGACAGACCTGAATCTCTTTTATGGTCTGTCATATCTTAGAGGTATGATTTAAGATAAGATCATCAGTTGCTAGGTTTCACTTGACTTAGTTGTAAATGGTGATGATACCCTCTAACTTCACAATGTAATTCTGAGGAGTAAATGACCTAGCTTTTGTAAAGTGGCTAGCTGAGTGCTTAGTGTGCACTAACTAGATCCTTGGTGAATTGAAGCAATTGCTATTTTTATTATAGTCATTTGAGACTTTTAAAAAGGGGTCTCATTTGTATTTTACTGGTACAAACTAATATGGCGTTAGCTATAAGAAATGCTAGTAAGCAGTTTGTTTGGAAATGGACTTTGAACACTTTACTTTGGTAAGTTTCAATGAAAAGTTATTTTTCAGAACCAGCTTCAAATAGGTTTTACAGGCAATACAGGTAGAGTTTCAGTCATGCCAGGTTTCTGATAATTCATCAGCTAAACCCTAGGCAAATGTTATACTTGCTATTGTTATCATTAACAGAAATATTGGCAGTTCCCATTTACTCAAGGCTCTTTATATAAAAGGCACTCCCAATGATTCTGAAAGGAAGGTACACAGCTATGTTTTTATGAAAGTTAAGAGGGAAAGAAAGTCACTTAGGGTATCTTGGTTGATGCAACTTAGTCAAATACAGGACAAAGACTCAGAACCTGGTCTCTATGAATCTGCTAGATGGCCATACAGTTGTTTTGTGAACTGTCAATCCCCTGTTGATATAACCATGAAAAACTTTATGCTAGCTATCTGAAAAGTAAAATAAAAGTTAATAATAATAAGACATTGGATTTTTTGCAAACTATAAAACAGTAATATAAAACAAGTGAAATGCTTTTTAAAATTAGTATTCCCTTCTCTTGTAGTTTGAAGTCTCAAAAATACTTGCAAGTGGTTTTGTATCTGTATAGCTTGGTTTAGAAGAAATGTCAAGAGACATCACAAATTTCCTTGGAAAATTTCAGTGCTTATTGAAAATTAAGTAGTTTTAAATTGAACCTTAGTCCTTTCACCCAGAATTTCAACCGTGGTTTCACTAGTATTGCATCCTTCCAATATTACCACTTACCTATATGTGCTTTTCTCTTAGAACAAACAGAAAAATGGTGGGATACTTATATATGATTTTGAAAAGTATATGTAACTATAGCCTTTTCATATATAGTAGTAATAATAAATAATAGTAACCCCTTCCTTTTAAAAGTTGTTAATAAATTATAACGTGTTTTGTACACATCTTATGTGATTCTCAGCTCAGTCATAACCTTGCTTTAAAGATAAGGAACTCATGGGTTAGGTGGGGTAAGACAGTGTGGCAACTGGAGCCTGAATTTTCTGGTGCTAAGACATAGAAATCTGTCAGGTTCATGCTTGTGTTTGTCGCCATTTCTCCTCATGTTCATTATTTCAGCTCCAGCTTTTCCCATTTTCTTCTTTCCCTTATCTCCAGCCCCATCCTGCTCCTTTTCCTTACCCCTCCCTCTGCCACCTTACAATTCACATTTACTTTCTTTTAGCACCTATTACACTAAAACCTCCTGCCTCAGGTGTGGTCTTGTGACTCATAGTGACCCAATGGAATGTTGAAAATCTAGTCGCCCATTCACAAATAGATTTTTGTGTGACCTTGAAGCATAGGCCAAGAGTTCAGATGGAAACACCCAAACTCATGCTGCAGTAGTTGCAGATAGCTTCATAGTGCTGCATCTTAACCCCTAGCACCACCAGGGAGGCCCCATAAATAAATAAATCTTTTTTTTTAAAGGAAACCCCTAAACTATCAGGTATATAGGAGCACTCAGTGACTGTTGGGAGCCTGCTGCCTAAAAGGAGCTGGAGTTTTCTGAGAGTACCTGTTTACTCTGCATAAGTAGTTCCAAAAGGTTAGAAGTTCTGCAAACAGAACCTCTTCCCAAATTGACTCCTGTTCTCAAGTACATGCTGGCTTGCATGCATGTTCCCTGCTAACTAAAAAGACTTGTTCCAGCAGTAATTTATTAATTTGTATAAGCATAAATACAATTGCATACTATTTTCTTGTTCCTTTCTTCATATTTTAATAAATGCTTGGGCTGGGAGAGTGAAAGACAGAGTTGCTCTGGATGGCACTCCCCAGCCTTCCCCGGCTGCAAATTCATTTAGACTCTGAGTCTTTGTTAATAGCTGAGAACTTCATCAGCTGTCCGAGACAAGTGATTTTTTATTTACTTGCATATTTTTGCCATACTGTGAATCTTACTGCCTTTTCTACAGGCATTTTCTCTTTCTGTTTTCATGGGTTTTTATCTTTAATTATCCTAAACCAGAGGAAAGGACATTCGTAAATCTCCTCATTTATCTTTTGGCCTTGAAGTGGTCTCTAAACCATAATAATCTTGTTATTTTGTGAGCAGTCAGGGGATTCTCCCCATGTGTTGTATTATAGCAAAACTGAACAGTGACAGACAGGTGGCTTTTTGGAATGAGGAATTATTTAGTTGTACTCTGCGGAAAAGTTTAATGTAATATCCTGAATTCAGATTTAAAACAAACTTCAAAATAATCTTACTTTAAAATTGGGGGAGGGGGTATAGTGTGAATAACGGAGTCTCTCAAATTCAATCAGAATTGGCCAGTTTGCACTGATTTAATCAGACAATAACCAGATTTGCCTGTTATGAACTGAACCATAAAACAGCTGGAATATTACAGAAATCAGCATTGTATTTACATTGTACCCCAGTTCCAAAAGAGAAAACACAAGATACATGATCTGAGATTTAGCTTTTGCTTACTTATCACTATCTCTTTGGTTTTAGATTTACTTGGAACTGTAGAAGAAATCCTTCCAAACCTCCCAGAAGATATCAGCGTTTGGGGGATGAAAGATTCTGTTCCAAAAGGTGTAATTTCACTCACAGAGAAACTGACCACGGCATCTGACAAGCCTGTGCCACGCAGCTACCATGTCACCTCAAACCTCAAATCTCCTTGTCTTTATATCTTTACCTCTGGAACAACAGGTTTGGTCACTCTTTTTCCTTAAAACTTAGAAAGATTCCATCTATTGGCAAACAACCAGGATTGGCAAACTTTCTGCCATGTGTAGTTATCAAACATCTCAGAAAAAGTTCCAGGAAAACTTGGAGTTCTCAGATGCAAGAACTGTCGAACCTGGGTGAAAATTTCAAATGCTTTGACTTTACCTTGGGAAGTCACTATGTTCACTTGTTATTGTATCATTTGAAAAGATTTTCTTTAAGTTTGATAGTACGAAAGGCGTTGGAAGTTCTGTAGACTGGACCAACCTAGTTAAACTCTGAAATCTGGCCAGATCCTTTCACAAGGTCTTTGCTAGCTTCTTTGTTCCATTGGCTCCTGGGCTATAAAATGAAGAGAATAGTTTAAATAGTTTCCAATTAGCCTTCTAGATTAAAAAAAAAAAAACCTGTCAATCTATTTTAAAACTGTTCTCTATAGTCTTGTGTGAAATGAGAAATCCTAAGCACAATACAAATATAGCCACAATTTGGACTCTTGTAGCAGGCTCTTCGGATTTTCCTTAGGGAAATGGGAAGTCTCGAAGGCATTGCAGATTTGGGAGAAGACACAGAATAGAATCAAGTAGCTAAACGTTTTTAGGTAAACAACAACAAAAGAATAAAGATATTCCCTAAGAATTCACTCTGAGTTTGATCCCAGCCAGGGAGCTGACCCACACGGCACAGCAGACCTCTCCTGTCTCGCCCGCTGCTCCCCTCAGCAGTCTATTTCAGTAGATCCACCTGTTCTGCTCCCCACTGTCTCTGGTGAATCTTCTCACCCCCTGTTTTTTTTCTACCTGACATTTATTTGCATTAGAGTTATACAGTATAAAGATGAACATTTCTAATAGTTTTAGAAATCTTAAAGAGAAGCATCCCATGCGCTCATTCTCATTTCTTCATCCCCAAACCAATAGCATTCAGTATTTTTAGACATTTTTACAGCCACTTCCATATCTTTATTTTTTTTTAAGATTTATTTTTTATTTATTTATACAAGCACTGGGTACAGTCAGAAGCGCGGGAGGGTGAGAGAATTCACCAGAGCCAGGCGGGGAACAGAACAGGCAGACTGAAGTACACTGCTGAGGGGTGCAACTGGTGGCAGGAGAGGTCGGCGCGCCATGTGGGACCCTCCTCTGGTGGCCGGGGAGCAGCCGGGGATTGAACCGGCTCTGCAGAGGCTGTGGGCAGCTTCGCAACCCAGCGCTCAACCGCTGTGCCACCGGGGAGGCCCACTTCCATATCTTTAAATAGAATGAATATCTTCCCCTATATACTAATAGATAAGGGGTACAGAGGAAAGGTCTCCCATCCCCATGGGTTCTTTTTAGGCTGGTCAGGTGACAACAAAAAAATAACACCAGCCAGATAGTTAAGTGAAAAGACTAAGAAAAATACTCAACCTAATTACACATGCATGAGGAATTTACATGACTGTAAATTTTAGAGTAAATTGGACAAGCTGAAGGTTTATATCCTAAGATAAAGCGTGGAATAATTGCTTGGGATGTCCAGGAATGAGGGGGTGGGCATGTTTCACATGACAAGGAGAAGATGACTCCTATTAGAAGGAATGTTTGCCCTACCTTAAGATAGGTTTCTCTGATTAAAAAAAAAAAAGTTAATTCTAGAGATGATCCTAAATCTGGGTAATCTTCATTCTTTAAGGTAATAGGAACACTTTCTCTTGAAACCCTCAGGGTCTCAATTGACCTTCCACATGCCAAGGTGACATGTATTGGAAAGCATACCCTAACCATCTCGGAAAATTCTATCTGAACATTTTTGGGAGGCTTGTCCTACAATACTTCCTAAAAAGTGTCTGCTGATTTTTCACAGTGGATGATGATGATTTTGTTTCCTTTCATCACCCACTCTCTCTCTTGTCATTTCTTTTGTTCTGCTGCACATTCTCTCCTCTGCATCATCCTAATAGTGTTTCATCAGAAGTTTTACATTGACTGGTATCATTAGCTTAGTAAACAATCTTTCTAGCTAAAATTATATTTATTTCTTATCATTTAAAATGCTCCCCAGCCTCAAATTAATCATTGTTTCTGCTTATTTGTCTACTTATTTTTTGTACATTATAACTGGTTCATACTCAACCCCTTATCAAAAAGTAACTTACATGTATATGTGGAAAATACTGTTTGCATTTTGTTAAGCCCATGTTCTTTGCTTCCCCCAGCTGCTTCATTTTCACCAGTTACTCTCTTACTGATCTGGATTTGTTTTCCACCATCATCCTGGAAATATCCTAATTAGTTGCCTAAAGTGCTTTGAAGAAGTGACATAAGCCTTTGGTAGGAAAGTAACTGGATAAAGCATAATTTTTTGGACAAGTCTCCAATTAAAAGTGATTCTTTTAAAAAATGGGTTGCCATGAGATCAGGAAAAATGTTGGGGACAGGGAAATCGGTAACTGTAGAACTAAGGATGAGTACTTCTCAAAAGCAGAGAAAAAGTAGATACTCTTGTGAATGCTTTGCTTTTGTTTGTTTTATTTTGTTTTGTTTTGTTTTGGAGATAGCATTGGTTTATACAACTGTATATGATTCAGAGGAATAGGCTTACACTTCTTCATGTATGTCACCACACCCTACCCACCCCAGAGCACCCATATCCCTTGATCCTTTACTATGAGCCAATTTCCCGCATCGTTTACAGTCCACCCTGGCACTCCTCTAGAAGCTTCGATTTCTAAACTTTGTTTTGTTTAGATTTTTAGTTCCTTTGTTTTTTTCCTCTATATTTCACATAAGTGAAATCATTCAATATTTGTCTTTCTGCCTCTGGCTTATTTTAGCATAATCCCCTCCTTCCCATCCATTTCACAAATCTTCTTTTATAACTGAATAATATTCCATCGTGTGCCACATATGTGCCACATCATCTTGGTCTAGTCATCTGTTGTTGGCACTTAGGTTGTAGATGACAATAAGCTTGGTTTGTGTGATGCCAGCCTATCAGGAAGAGCCACATAGTCCTCTTTTGTGGAATCAACGAAGTGAACATTAGGTAGAATAATAGGCAATTATTGTCAACTTAGCCTTTGAGATAAAACTGGTCTGATTAGTAGAAATAGGTAGCACAAAGTCTGTCAAATAATGTCAGAACACATGCAGTAAGAAGGTGAACTAGAGGATATCTGGGTAAAATACCTGGAAGTTACTATAGATTGTGTTTCATAACTCAAGGTGCCGTTGTGATCAAAAACCCCATGATTCCCACTGGGGATTTTTTTTTAAAGATTTATCTATTATATAAGAACTGGGGTACAAGCCAGAAGCACGGGAGGGTGAGAGGATTCACCAGAGACAAAGCAGGAAGCAGAACAGGCAGATGGGCCAAAGACACTGCTGAGGGGAGCAGCGGGTGAGTCAGGAGAGGTCTGCCTTGCCTTGTGGATATCTCCCTGGCCAGCCAGGAATTGAACCTGCACTGCAGGGGCCGCGGACAGGCTCACAGTGCTGCGCTCAACCCGCTGCACCACTGGGGAGGCCCCCCCATTTGGGATTTTTTTTAAACAATTTCATATTGAAGTAACATTGGTTTATACATTTTATGATTTTATCTGTTCCAAGTGTACATTGCTATAAATCAACATCTATGTATATTAAATTATGTTCACCACTAAAAGACTAATCCCATTCTTCACCATTCCTTTCTCTTTGTCTTCTAGCAACTGCTAATTTGGTCCTATAGTCTATGAGCTTATTTTTGTTTTATACAGTTCATACATTTGTTTTGTTCTTTATATACCTCATATAAATGAATTCATATAGTGTTTGTCTTTTTCTATCTGACTTATCTTACTCAGCTTTACCCTCTGGATCCATCCATGTTGTTGTAAATGTTAGGATTTCATATTTTTTTATATACCTGAAGAACATTTCATTGCATATATATACTTGATCTTCTTTATCCTGTCATCTATCAGTGGACACTTTGATCATTTCAATCTCTTGGTTACTGTGTAAACTGAGATATACATATATCTCTTTGAATTAAGTTGTTTTCCTACCTCAGTGCCTCCACTTTGGATTTCACCTGGCCAAGGGCATGGACTTTCACACTGTCTCTACTTTTCCTTACCCTTGGCCTTTGATTGGGATAGTAGCCCTTGCATCTATGGTCACCTGAGAACACTAGCTCCTTGATATCTCTCCACCCACCTTCCCTGCACTGATGCATGGATCTCTCTGACGTCCCTTTTGATATCATCTGTATTCACCTCTGAGGTGCGGAGGGTACTTTAGCCTCACCCCTGGGCTTTTGGAGTCTCTCAATATTGGCCCTTTCCAAACAGTAGTTAATTGTTCCTGTGGTGAGGAAGAGTGAAGCAGGGATTGTCCTATGTCACCATCTTGGTGATGTCACTTGATTGTTGAAAACTTAATTTCATGAATAAACATTTTGAACTAAAAAAAGAATGTCCTACTCTGTATTCAAGATGGCCCAGTTGACGGTTGAATATATAAGTAGTTCTTTTTACTGCAAGAGAAGAGAAGAGAAGAGAAGAGCTACAAGACAAAAATTGGGCTTTAGTTTGTATGGAATGGGTAGAGCTATTTGTCTGAATGAGATACAAGTGCTGCATGTAGAGCTACAAGTGTGGGTCAAAATGTCAGTTGAAAGAGTGTCGCATCATTCAAAAAAGATAAACACATGCAATTTGCAGCAACATGGATGGCGCTGGAAGGGATCATGCTCAGCGAAATAAGCCAAAAAGAAAAAGAAAAATACCGGATGGTCTCCCTCATAGCAGGAATCTAGAAAACTTAAATAAGGGACCAGGAAAATGAATATAAGAAAGTGAAAATCAAAATCAACAAAAAACTATGAACCAGAGACACTTTTTGGGGGGTGGGGGGTGGGAGGGGAGGGATTGGGGTCAGAATGGGGGGTTTGCAATTGTATGGGGGAATATAAAAATAAAATTTATTATTTAAAAAAAAAAAAGTGTCACATCAAGGAAATTGAGGCAGGACATGTAAGTAGTCAGTGGCAAAGAGATCCAGGAAGAAACATCAGCAGCACAGCATCACATGAGATGAGGGCATATCCGGAAAGGCACGTAAGAAGCAGGTGGGAGGTTTTGCCTATAAAAATTCAGGTATGGGAGGGCCTCTCTGGTGGCGCAGAGGTTGAGCACTGGGTTGCGAAGCTGCCCGCAGCCTCTGCTAGGCCAGTTCGATCCCCGGCTGCTCCCCGGCCACCGGAGGAGGGTCCCACATGGCGTGCAGACCTCTCCTGCCGTCCGCTGCTCCCCTCAGCAGTGTACTTCGGTCCTTCTGCCTGCTCTGCTCCCCGCTCTGTTTCTGGTGAATTCTCTCACCCTCCTGCGCTTCTGACTGTACCCAGTGCTTGTATGTATGTATGTATAAATCAATCAATAAATAAATAAATCTTTAAAAAAAAAAAAAGAAATGAGTTTTAAAAAAAAAAAAAATTCAGGTATGGGAGAATATTTAATGTGTTAGGCAAGCAGACATAGCAAAGAACTGCTCCAATCTAGGATGGACAATGTTAAATGTAGGATGGACAATCTAGGATGGACAATGTTAAATTCAATTCCTGGAATTTTCAAATAAAGTCAAGTCAGGGGTGCAACATGTTTGCAGAGCTTCTGATGTTAGTGATCCCCCCTCCCACTCCCATCTTCACCAACTCCTTTGACAAATGACTAAGTAGACCTATATCAGCCCATGGGGTTAAAAAAAATAGAGGGGCCTCTCTGGTGGCCTAGGGGTTAAGTCTCAGTGCTATCACCGTCATGGCCTAAATTCGATCCCCAGCCAGGGAGCTAACCTACATATGGGGCAGCAGACCTCTCCTGTCTCACCTGCTGTGCCCCTCAGCAGTGTATTTCAGTCGATCTGCCTGTTCTGCTCCCTGCTCTGTCTCTGGTGAATCCCCTCACCCCCACACCTCTGGCCTACACCCCTGTTCTTCTATGCATAAATAAATAAACAAATCCTTAAAAAATAATAAAAGTAAAATAAGAGAGGCCACATTAAAGCTGTACTGTCTGTGCTCTTCACTCCTGATCTTACTATTATTTGTTTGCTTCCTGGGCCCTCCCAGCCTTGGGACTCTGCTTGCTTCTGAGACATTGGATACTCTATCACCATAGTGTTTTATGAAGCAGAATAACTTTATTGACAAGATAGATTTGAGAAGGGACCCTCTGCATAAAGACTTTATGAAAATATTAGGACTCTTTGAACTGATAAGATATAACTGTAATGCCATGTAATCTAATAAATTAATTCCAGATATAATAGTTACCATTGAGAAAACAATTTGTGTTCCATGGTATGGAAATATAGCATGAAGCAAATAAAATATCACCCATACTCAACCATAAATATCAAGTTACATTTTCTATTAACTGGATAAATTTATTATGCTGACATGATAAATAGAGAAGACTTTACCAATATGGAAAATATGTGAGCTAAAACTGCTCACAAAAGCATTATATACAAAACTTTTTCTACACTAATTACAATGTCTGCTTTTCATGGACGAAGACTGAAATTAAAAGAGAACACTACATTTGGATCATTAATGTATAGAACAGTTTCATTATGTTGCCTCATGGAATCTGATATCTGTAATGCTCGGTTTTAAGGGCATGTTAAGCATGGCAAAATGAATGGCTCATCATTGAAATAGAATGTTACTTGAAAGAGTTTGTTAGAAACTTGCTATTTTAAATATGGTTTAGAATTACATTGTGATTTGTCTCTTTCTGGTTGTACATTTTTAGAGTTTTGTCATTTTGTGCATTCTTAAAGCATACTTGGCTCTTTGAAACCAAATATCTCTCAAAATCCATGTAATTTTGCATTTTTGACCCTTCTGATAGAGTATAGATTCTGGAACTTACAACAGTAACTTGCCTTTACATGGACTCTTTTATAAAGCACATAGAAAAATTGGATATATTTTGCCTTCATTGCATTTGTACGTCAGTGTAGCCTTACTTTCTATGACATCAACGCATTTTTTTCTGCTTCTTTTCTTCCAGGTCTACCAAAAGCAGCTGTGATTACTCAACTGCAGACTTTAAAGGGTTCTGCTGGATTGTGGGCTTTTGGTTGTGTTGCTGAAGACATCATTTATATAACCCTTCCTCTGTATCATAGTTCAGGATCTCTCCTGGGAATTGGTGGATGTATTGAATTAGGTAAGTTTTTATTTTCTTTTTGATAGGTTTTCAAAATACCTAATAATTAGAACTTGTGTTCATTAAAGTTTGAAGTAGAAGTCAGAGTGATTATGTACATATCATATAATACAATGCCTATGAAAAGGACACAATTTCATGACATACTGAGAGTATTCTTGAAATGGAAAAAGCAGCCCCGGTAATTCGACCATGTGTGTAGAGGTGGCTCTTGACCAAGTTTCTCCCTCCATCCTGTTATGGTCTACCACTGCCTCTTTAAATGGTGGTAGGTGCCTTACACAAGGGTAAATGTGAAAGCTTCATAGCTTTTAAGGCTTACCCTTGGAAGTCACGTGGTCTTTTTACCTGCATTGATCAAAGCAAGCACAAGTCAATCTAGATTTAAGCAAAGTCACACTGTGAGGGCACTTGCATAGTAGGAATTGTCAAAGCTCTCTGTGAAAACAACGTACACTAGATTCTCACTAAGTCCATTGGTATCATTTGTCACACAGTGGATTCTCTTCACAAATACGCTTACATTAGTAATAACCAGCTAACCCTGAATAATATATAGAGAGAGCTCATTCACTACTAATTATACATGTCTAAGTTACAATAAATGTGTGGAATATTTAAAATATGATGACTGTCCACAATGAATAAAAATAAGGATCAAGATACTAACATTTTCCTTGGAACATGTTCAAATGTCTTACCTTCTTGTTGACATTGCTAATTCTTGACCTCAAGCTTCTGACCTGAAGATTGCTTTTTAAGGTCTAAAAATAAATAAAATGTATATAGTCGAGGTCAAGAATCAGTGAATATTTTTGTTTCTGGTAGAAGGAGGACTCTTTATCTGTAGTCTTGTACTAATACTTGTAACTCTTTACTAATTTTGATGACTTCTTTTATCCCATGTATTGCAAAAAGTATATTTGTAGTCAAAAAATAAAGCTGCAACATGAATTTTTTTGAAGATTTATTGGATTAATGTTGTGAAATAAGCTTGAGATAAATGGTCAGTTATAAATTATAAAAGCTTTGAATCTGAGGAAAAGTATTGTAGACAGACCAACATCCTTTTTGTTTTATGTTAATTCTGTCCTTGAGTTTTTCCCTAGTGGCAGTTTTTACTTTTTCTTTTAGGTGCTACGTGTGTGTTAAAGAAGAAATTCTCAGCAAGCCAATTTTGGAATGACTGTAAAAAGTATAATGTGACAGTGTTTCAGTATATTGGAGAACTCTGTCGCTACCTTTGCAAACAGCCTAAGGTAAGAGTAATCATCAGAGAGAAAAGGTAATTTCACAAAGAATAATATTAGGAGAGAAAAGTGATGTTTGTTTATATTCCACTTTCTTCCAGAATAACATTTAATGCCTTACAAAGATATATGAAATACCCAAGATAAAATAAATACAAAACAAGTGAGAGGAAAAAAAAAGGAAAACCATCCAGAAAGATAGTGGTGCACTTTATATTATGGCAGGACAGCAGAGACTCACAGTCCAGTCCACTACATTGTAGAATGATTAAAATTCCTGTAAATATAGGGTGCAACTGATTAGGAAATTTAGATGCATGCTATGCTTACCGAAAGTAGTTATTCCAAGGTTGAATTAGATTAACTTTTGAATTGCTGTTCTTTAAAAAACAAAAACAAAACCTAATGACATTGATTTTACTTGTGTCTCTGTTTTTTCCTGGTGAATAAATTATTACACTAGAATATCTTTTTGCTTGGTTTTGCTTTAAACTTAAGATGCAGTGTTGCTTTTATTTGTACTTGCACCCTCTACCTAAAGTAATCATTCCCACATACTTTTGATAAATTGCTCCCATTTGGAATTAGACAAGCACAAAAAGTTGCAATAGCCTAAGGTGTGTCTTAGTTTGTTTGCTTTTTTGTGCTCAAGTTATTTGCCTTTTCTTGGTCTTATTATATTTTTTAAGATTTATTTTTATTTTATTTATTTATACAAGAACTGGGTACAGTCAGTAGCGCGGGAGGGTGAGAGAATTCACCAGAGCCAGAGCGGGGAGTAGAGCAGGCAGAAGGACCGAAGTACACTGCTGAGGGGAGCAGCAGGCGGGGAGCAGCGGGAGGCAGGAGAGGTCTGCGCGCCATGTGGGACCCTCCTCTGGTGGCCGGGGAGCTGCCGGGGATCGAACCGGCGCTGCAGATGCTGCGGGCAGCTTCGCAACCCAGCGCTCAACTGCTACACCACTGGGGAGGCCCTTATTATATTTTTAAATGCTTATTTTTTTAATTCAAGTTTTTAAATATTCTTGAGACTCAAAACAGACTCCTGTACTCCCATCAACTCCAACCCCTTGAAGGATGGTGATAGAGGATGTCTCCATACCTGAGATAAATCTGCACCTGGGATGGGGCTGTTGAGCCTGTTGACCTGCCCTTAGCCTTTGAGAAGCTCCTTTCCTAAGCTAGGGGACCTCTGGTCATCGCCTTTGCTATTATTACACTATGTCAAGTCATGGATGATGGACTGGGATATATTCTCTTGCACCCTCTGGCTATATACACCTTGGACATGAATCATTTAGTTACAACTCAAGTGAAACTAGACTGGTGTCATTGCATTAAGGCTTTATTAAAGATAAGCAATTACACAGGGGGAATGAACACAGAAAAGAATATGAAACTGGATAATTTTATGTACAAACTGGATAGTATTTATTTTAAGCTACTAATCCCTAATCCACATTCATGTGGCAGAAACCACTGTTACCCCACAACTCCATGTACCCTTCCCCCGCAACCTTTTTTTTTTTTTTTTTGGTCAGGAGCAATTCCCCAGGTTCATAGCTAATATAGGAAGTCCCAAAAATATGTTTTGAGTTTTTTGATCTTTATTTCCTCAGGAAGACTTTGCTTATCAGTGTTATGGTCTCACATGAAGAGCTCCAATAGAATAATATTAATGCCTTAACCTTACATATTTTCTTTTTCAGTTTTCATCATATTCTCTGGTGGTATGGTATCTAGACTAGGTTAATGTAAGGAATGATAGCCCTCTCATAAGATAAATGCTACCATTAGTAATGGACATGGTAGGCACTACCCAATGAGCTTCTTCAAGGCTTTTCCAAACCTTGCCCCCTGCTATTCCTTTTTCCTCTCATCCTTTAATAGCAGCTTGAACCTTTGAAAGGTCATTTGCTCAGTGTTTACTGAATGGTTGAATACATGAATTTTTTCTAGAGTTTGCCCATCTAAATAATGCTGTAATTACTCTGTGCATGCAATATAGCTAATACAAGGTCTCAGAAGTACAAGTAGTCAAAGGATGTGATTGTTATGGTATATTGTCAGATTGCTGTTTAAAGTGGTTGACAACATTGAGAATCTCATCAACATTATGAGATTATGTCCATGGCATAGTTTTTTTTTTTTTATCAGTATGAGGTATTATTAAACAGAGTAGCCTTCCAGTTGTGTTTCTTGGAGAACTAGATGTTTCTTCAAACTTCCTCAAAGTCTTTGAAGTTTGGAGGAAAGAGAAACTAGGCCAGTTGTCACAGCCGAGTCTTTCAAACATGGTAGATGAAACCCCATTTTCTTAAGCTTCTTAATATTTTTTGAACCCAAAAGACATCTTAGTTTTTTTTAATGGGAAAAAGATTATTTTATTTTGAATTTTATTGGCTAGAAACAAATATTCTTTTATTTTGTTTGTTTAGGTTACTGACAAGCTGGATAACTTTTCCAGATGTAGTTCTTACTTGTCTCTTTTAATCATCTTTCTTTTTGGTATCTTTTATCATATCCATTTGAATTCTTATTTCATATAATAAAGATATTAATGATTTGTCATATTTGCCACTCTATTACATTGTTATGTCATTGAATACTATGTTTTAGGTGTTTTCCTTTGAACTTTTTTTTCCTTTGATCTTTTCACCTCTCTGTATTTGTATCACATTCATTTCCAGAAAATTCTGTAGCTGCAGGGAATTTCAGAGAACTGAGAATTGAAAGAATTTCTGGCTGCTTTAAGTTATTTTTTTTAATTTTTAACTAAATTTGAGAAGTTAATGTTTGTGAAATAATCTAAACATTTGTCTAAATGCAAATTGAAGGAGAGAGAAATAAATAAATATAACTCTTCCCAAAGAAAAATTTAATAATTTTTTACAACAGAAATGCATTGTATTACCTCATTTCCTTTGTTGATTTCACACAGAAAAGTACAAGCAGTTCTTGGCATTAAAGATTAGGAAAAGAAGAAAGTCATTCTGCTGTGACATCTTATTCCTTCAGATCTTGCTTTTTTTGCTCCAACAGTCGTTCCTTTCAATGAACTTCCCCTGCAAAGAGGGCCACTAGCACAGCAGTGGATTCAGGTAGGGCCAGAGAATGGCCAAATGATATGTCCACACCCTCAAAGAATTAAAGTTGAATATGTCAGAAGCCATGGTTTGAAGTCCCATAGACATTTATTTAACATAAATCCTTAGGTTAAAAAAAAAGAAAACCACTTGTTCTCTAAATACATCCAGATTTGTTGTCAATTTCAGGGTAAGTAATATAGTCCCAAAGAGGTTTACCTGCAGGCAGAAGTACATTCTTAGCTGAGTGATTAGATGTAGTTGCACCCCAGCTCTTGCATAAATAAATAAATATCTTTTAAAAAATGCTTTAAAAAAAACCCTAAGGTAGGCTATCCTTGCCTGGAAACATTCACCCACCCTCCACCCAACCCTGGTTTTTTTTTTCCCTCCTTTTCAGAACTCCAATTACAAATGTTCTTTTGGCATAAACATTCGATGAGCTTCTTTTAATCCTGCTGGCAGTAGCTCAACCTTAAAAAAGTCAAGGGACTGCCTCCTCTCAGTCACGAGCAGTGAGGTCATTATTCTTTTCCTCTGAGACTAGGAAAGCAGCTCTTCCCCGCTTCTATTTTGCCACATTTTAGAAAATACTGAAAGTATCATCATATAACTTCTCATTGAATCTATAGATTCTATTTATTTTATTTTCTTAATATGAATGCTGATTAATAGGTGAAGAATGTTGTAGAACTCTGTAATAAGAGGTGGCAATTTCAACATGCTACCTTCCACCTGGATGGAGAGGTTTCACTGACAGTTCAAGCCACTCACATGTAATAACAATATGATATATTGGGGAAGATCCACATTGCAATGATATAAACATACAACCCAATTGGCAATAAAAGGAGGAAGGTTAACAACTGCTCAGATGGGCTTCAGGAGACCAACAGGAGAGCAATGGTGATTGGTCCAGAACTTCCCAGGGTGTCAGCTCCTCTCAGAAGAGAGTGCTGCTCTCTGGACAGAGACTTTGGTGGCAGATGCAAAATCTGGAAAGCTCATGGGCAGTCTCAGGCTTAATTTAGTTTTTATATTTATACTGCTGTAGAGGGTATTATCAGAACCACCTTTGAGTTTTTCGGGCTTGGCTTCTCAGGATAGCTAGACTTTCATGTATCCTTGCCTCATATGTCTCCTTATTAATATCCTCTAAATAAGTGACCACTTTGATTTTAAATTAATTCTTCAGGGCTCCCTGGTGGCATAGGAGTTAAGGATCAGTGCTATAACCTCAGTGGACTTAGTTCTATCCCTGATCAGGGAGCTGACCCACATAAGACGCAGCAGACCTCTTCTGTCTCGCCCACTGCTCCCGTTAGCAGTGTATTTCAGTAGATCTGCCTGTAAAGATAGTTTTAGTAAGGTTTTTGTACATTCCACGTCAATTTAACATTTTAAACTTTACATCCAGAATTCTTAATTTTATTATTTATTGGCTATTTTTCACAAGCCTATTGCTTTAGTTGTCTGTTCTTTTGGGTTATTTTGTTTGTTTTCAAATATCCTTGTTCATTTATTCACTATATAGGATTTCTCCCCTCTGGTGTGGTCACAATAGTTTTTCCACCACCAATGTGCCCACAGACCTCCACCATACTCCACCAGGCTCTCCTCCCCTGCCCCTATTATCAACTGTCCCCTTTCCCTTCCCTCCCCCTCCCGAGTGTCTCAGATCTATGGTCTGCTTTCAAGGGTCAGTCTTAGACTTTGGCTTTGTCTGATCCTCTGTTAGTTTCTCTAGATTCCAGATGTAAGTGAAGCCATCAGTATTTATCTTTCTGGCTCACTTTGCTTAGAATGACCCCTTCCAGTTGCTTCCATGTTACTGCAAATGGCATGAGTTTATCTTTTTTGACTACTGAGTAGTATTCCATTGTGTATATATACCTCATTTTCTTGATCCACTCATCTGTTCTGGGGCATTTAACTTGTTTCCATATCATGTTTTTAAGATTTATTTATTTATGCATTCAAGAGCTGGGATGCAGGGCAGAGGTTGGGGGGGAGGGGTTGAGAGGATTCAGCAGAGACAGAGTGGGGAGCAGAACAGGCAGACTGATTGAAATACACTGCTGAGGGGAGTAGCGGGCGAGACAGGCGAGGTCTGCTATGCCATGTGGGTTAACTCCCTGGCCAGGGATCAAACTCGTGCTGCAGTGATTGCCGATAGCTTCATAGTGCTGAGACTTAACCCCTTGCATCACCAAGAAGGCCCATTTCTATCTTAGCTATTGTAAACAGAGCTGTTATAAACATAGGAGTGCAGGCTTCTTTTTGAATTAGTATTTTTGTGCTCTTTAGATAGATGTCCAGGAATGGAATTGCTGGATGATGTGGTGAATCCATTTTTAGTGTTTTGAGGAATTTACACATTTCTTTCCATAGGGGCTGGAACAGCCTACATTTCCACCAGTAGTGTATGAGGTTTCCCTTTTCTCCACATCCTCACCAGCTCTTCTTATTCCTGGTCTTTTTGATATGGACCATTCTCACAGGTGTGAGCTGGTGTCTCATTGTGGCTTTGACTTGAATTTCCCTGATGAAAAAATATGTCTGCTGGCCATCAGAATGTCTTCTTTGGAGAATTGCCTAATTAGGTCTTCTACCCATTTTTTGATTGTGTTGTTTTCTTTGTTGAGTTGTGTAAGCTCTTTGTAGATCTTTATATCACTCCTTATCAAATATATGGTATGCAAATATTTTCTCCCATTCAGTAGGGTGTCTCTTTGTTTTGTTCACTGTTTCTTTCGCTGCACAAAAGCTTTATAGTTTGATATAGTACCAATTGTTTATTGTTTCCTTTATTTTCCTTGCTGCTGGAAGTGAGTCCACAAATATATTTCTGAGGTTTATGTCCTGAAGTGTTTTGCATATGTTTTCTTCTATGTATTTTATGTTTTCAGGTCTTAATCCAAGTCTTTTATCCATTTTGAGTTGATGTTCATGTATGGTGTGAAATAATAGTCTAGTTTTTTTTTTTTTTTTTTGCATGTAGCAGTCCAATTTCCCTGGCACCATTTATTGAAGAGGCTTTCCACACATTTATGGACAATTAATATATGACAAAATATACACTGGAACTAGTTGTCTGTTCTTGACATCCTTATCTTGGACATAAAATGTTGAGATCAGATATGATCAATCTTTCCCCTATGGGTAGAGCTTACCAACAAATAAAAGAACCTTCAGTAATGATTAAGAACTAAGATTTCCCAATAGATCATTTTATTCACAATGGAAAAAATTAATGATGAGTTTAGTTTAAAAAATCAGGAATTTAATTTCTGCTTTTTCATTAATTCATTATGTGATACTAGGCAAGTCATTTAATTTCTTTGTCCTTTGGAGTCAGGGAACTTGAAATTCGACCCCTGCTTATAAGCTTTATGATATGAGCAAATTATTTTGTTTTTCTAAGCATTTTTTTCATCTATGACTATAGTAATAATGATATCCAGAGTTGATATAAGGATTAATGTCTCAATTTAAAGATAAAGAAATTCAAATGGAAGCACATATGGAGGGGACTCTCTGGAAGAGGAGACTTAGCCTTCTTTTAAGAGGCTTCATACATGGTTACTGTTATCTCAGCGAATGTGCCAAAATTGAGGGTATGGTCTCTAGCCTGACAGGTTCATAGTGTTACTTTATTAGTCTATGTGTTTAGGTTAGTCTTCTTTCACTGCTTTATTTTTCTTCATAGAGCCCATCACACCATGACACATTTCATATTGAACTTTGTTTTTGCTCTCTTAATCCTTGCCCCCATTATTATATACACTCAAAAAATGCAGGGAGTTAATTTTCTTTATTTATATTCATATCCTCAGTATCCAGAATAGTGCTGGACACAAGGTAACCGGTGCTCAATAAAAATTTGTTGAATTATTAGAGAGATAGCAAAGTAACAATTATAACAGGCCCAGACACTCATATGCTAATGTACTAGTGACCAGGACAATGTCTCCCTCCCAGACTTGTCATCCCAGACTTGCCAGGGAAATTCAATAGTAATCTGAAAGTCAGAGTTCCTGAGGAAGACAGAATCGTTTGAGGGAGCTTGAATAAATGAAAGGTATGCATCTTTGTGTGGGAGAGGCTAGGCCTCTGCTGCATCCAGCTCACAGCAGAAATTATCTTGTTAATGGGCCCCTGTGCATTTAACGAAGTGTGGTAGTTTTGATTCAGTTGACCTTATTTCTGGGTTTCCAGGGCAGATCAACCTCCCATCACATCTACGCATCCTTTTCCCGGGTGAGTTACCACAGTCCTTCAGGTTACAGCCAAGTCTGGCAGACTCACAGGGTGGTCCTTTTTATAGAACACAATGCTGAAATGTCTCTGGTTTAAAGAAGCACTTTCCTTCCACTTTGATTTTTCACAAGTGCTGCCGGGGTAGAAAGCACTCTGCTCCAGAGTACCTGCTCTATAAGGCAGTCCCTGCTACTATTACACCTAGGAAATGATTTTGAAAAAATCCATATTGTGATTATTTTCTGTGATACCACTTGAGATCACGGTGATCTTGTCACACTATCTTAAAATGGTCTGTTAAACTTACAGTTGTGGTCCCTGAAATCAGGACTGTTCCCAATCCAGAGCTAAAAGCACCATGACAACACTTTTAGGGGCAGCTGGAGCCTGTACTGTCCAACTGTTATAGGACAGGGAGAGGGGCAGCCCAAACCCCGCAAACCTGCCTATTCTAAATGGGTTCTGCCATCCGCCGCATCAACACAAAACATAGGAGACTTTAATGGGAAGGAACTTTAATACAACTAGGAAAACAATACAGGAAAGGCAAAGAGTCTAGTTTCTAAATGAAGCACCCAAAGTTACCCGTCCCCTCATGGGTAAAACTCCATCCATATGGGATCGTCCCAGAACAAGGCCCCAAAGCCTGCCACAAGTCTAAAGCATCTTCCAGTGGGGACCCACAGAAAAGGGTCAGAAACAACCAGACAAGCCCGGAAGGAAAAGAGCAAAATCAACATCAAGATAAAAGCTGCCATTGTCACCTCCCCACGGGTCTCACCCACATATGTGTCACCCAGTCCATGACCAAAAGATAAGCGCAGTTTCTTCACGTGTCTCTAGGCTCCATGCGCCTCCTCCAGGTCTCCTTCTGGCTCCATCCTGCTTCCTTCCTTCCTCAGTATCCTCTGCAGCTTCTCCTCTTCCTGCTCAGCTCCACCCTCCCTTGGGTGGGGCAGGGAACCTGGAACTTCCCCCTTTCCTGGGGACCACCCTGTTACACAACCATCCAGGCCTCTCCTTGTAAATACAGTTGACTCCGAAGTACATGGGTTTAAACAGACATTATATGTGTGTATTTCCTTGTAAGTAAAGGATATAAACCAAAGGTATCGCTGCATACAAGTACAGTAACAGAAATGTATGTGCTCTTAGGATTTTCTTAATAAGTTCTTCGTCATAATTTAGTGTAAGAATATAGTATATCGGGCCTTCCCTGGTGGCGCAGCGGTTGAGCGCTGGGCTGCGAAGCTGCCTGCAGCCTCTGCAGCGCCGGTTTGATCCCCGGCCACGGGGCAAGGGTCCAACATGGCACGCAGACCTCTCCTAACACGCCCGCTGCTCCCCTCAGCAGTGTATTTTGTCGGTCTGCCAGTTCTGTTCCCCACTCTGGCTCTGGTGAATTCTTTCACCCTCCCGTACCCAGTGCTTGTATAAATAAATAAAAAAATCTTTAAAAAAAAAAAAGAATACAGTATATCATATATATATATATATATATATATATATATATATATAACATGCAACAGATATCTTAGATGGCTGTTTATATGATCATTAAGGCTTCTAGCAAACAGTAAAGGTTGGGGGCAAAGGCTTTATGTCTGTTTTCCACTGTGAGGAGACCCTGGCACCCCAAGCCCAGGTTCAGAGATCAGCTGTACTCTCCAGTTTTTTCTCAAGAAGCCCCTCCCAATGTCTTCCCCCACTATTCCTTCCTCACTCTAGTACTAGAAAGTCTGACATCTTTTTGCCTGTTTTTTCCACCCCAGGATTCTGTAACATCCTGGTTGCATATACTGTCACTTTGTATCTTTTCTGTAACACCTACTGGGCTGGGAGCCTATATGTTGTTTCACTGTATAATTTTGGAGAGTATGTGGAAGGAAGCAAACTGTGAATGGATAGTTTTTATCCTGAGTAGGAGGTGTTGGTATGATACATATGCGTGTGTAATTTTCCGAGGACTTCAGGAAGAAGCCGTCTTAAGATAAATAGAATCAAGACGGAAAAATCATAATGCCTGACACGTGTTGTTCTGTTTTAGGTGATCCTTTAGGGATTAAACCTTACTTTCCATGCAACTGGTTGTCCCTTGGTGAAGGCCGAAATGATATGCTTCTTTGTTCTCACTATGAATCGATGTTTCTTTTCACTCACTCAGCTTATCAGCAAATACTCATTGTTTCCTGAGAAATCAAGGTTGGATACAAAATTACTTGTACTTAACTAGGACCTCAGAGGTTCTCTTTTCACATGCACATAAAGAGGCCATTTAGCCCATGTTTTAGGGGTTCTCTGAGTCAGATTAAGTACTTGTACTGGAAGAAAGAGACTTTGTTTCTAGGAGGATATTGTTAAAAGCCTGCATTTCAGCAAATGAACAAATAAATCTGACATGGTAGGAGGTAACTGTAGCTCAACAGCCTCCTGTGTAACAGTACTGGGAAAGAGCTCTCAAGGAAGGTTTCAAAGAAACTGAAGTCTTCGTTCAGACTAGTGTGATGCCTCTCCTAATATGGTGCCAGTTTGATGCACGGTGCTGGAAGCCAGAGGGAAACTGGTCTGATATCCAGGACCTCAGGTGTCTGTATTAATCTCTCAGACCCATTCAGCAAAGTCTCTTTTAATTTTGTTTTTTTTTTTTTTTTTTTTTTTTTTTAAGGACTATTTATTAAATTAATAAGGAAGAGAGCTAACTGTTAATTAAATATACAAACACTAATGTACATGAAGATAAACTGTACAGCATTAGCTTTCTCATTTGTTTTAAATTACAACTAACCACTGCATAAACTCGTTCCTGTAGGTCTTAAAGGTTTTTTTTTTTTTTTTTTTAATAAATTTTATTGTTATATTCCCCATACAATTGCAGCCCCCCATTCTGACCCCAATCCCTCCCCTCCCGCCCCCGCCCCCCTAAAAGTGTCTCTGGTTCATAGTTTTTTGTTGATTTTGATTTTCACTTTCTTATAGTTATTCATTTTCCTGGTCCATTATTTAAGTTTTCTAGATTCCTGCTATGAGTGAGACCATCCGGTATTTTTCTTTTTCTTTTTGGCTTATTTCGCTGAGCATGATCCCTTCCAGCGCCATCCATGTTGCAGCAAATTGCATGTGTTTATCTTTTTTGAATGCTGAGTAATATTCCATGGTATATATGTACCACATCTTCTTGATCCAGTCATCTATTTTTGGGCATTTGGGTTGTTTCCAAAGCTTAGCTATTGTAAACAGTGCTGCTATAAACATAGGGGTGCAGGTGTTCTTTGGAATTGATGTTTCTGTGTCCTTTGGGTACATACCTAGGAGTGGAATTGCTGGGTCATATGGAAGCTCTATGTTTAGTAGGTCCAGAAATCTCCACACAGCTTTCCACAGTGGTTGGACCAGTTTGCACTCCCACCAACAGTGCAGAAGAGTTCCTTTTTCTCCACACCCTCGCCAACATTTGTTGTTGCTAGTTTTTTTAATATGTGCCATTCTCACTGGTGTAAGATGGTATCTCATGGTAGTTTTGATTTGCATTTCCCTGATGACAAGTGATGTTGAACATTTTTTCATATGCCTGTTGGCCATTTGCATTTCCTCTTCAGAGAAGTTTCTTTTAAGCTCTTCTGCCCATTTTTTGACTGGATTATTTTCTTTGTTGTTGTTGAGTCTCATCAGCTCTTTGCAGATTTTTGTGATCAGTCCTTTATCATTAGTGTTGGGTGCAAAAATGTTCTCCCAGTTGGTGGGGTTTCTCTTTGTTTTTGTTATTGTCTCTTTTGCTGTGCAAAAGCTCTTTAATTTGATATAGTCCCAGCTGTTTATCTTTGCCTTCACTATCACTGCTTTGGGTGATGTGTCTGTAAAGATGTCTTTGATGTGCAAATCACGTAGTGTTTTGCCTATATTTCCTTCTATATATTTTATGGTTTCAGGTCTTATGTCTAGTTCTTTAATCCATTTTGAGTTGATTTTTGTGTATGGTGTGAGGTGGTGGTCAAGCTTCATTCTTTTGCATGTAGCGACCCAGTTTTCCCAGCACCATTTATTGAACAAACTTTCTTTGCTCCAATGCATAGTCTTTGCTCCTTTGTCAAAGATTAGTTGACCATAAATCTGTGGGTTTATTTCTGGATTTTCTATTCGATTCCATTGGTCTGTATGTCTGTTCTTGTTCCAATACCATGCAGTTTTGATGATTATGGCTTTGTAGTATAGTTTGAAGTCTGGGAGTCTGATGCCTCCATTCCCTTCTTTTTTTTTCAGGAGAGCTTTGGCTATTCGGGGTTTTTTGTGATTCCATATGAATTTCATCAATAATTGTTCTATTTCTTTGAAGAATGACATTGAAATTTTGATTGGAATAGCATTGAATCTGTATATTGCTTTTGGAAGGATGGCCATTTTAATAATGTTTATTCTTCCAATCCATGAGCAGGGGATGTCTCTCCATTTCTTTGTGTCTTCTTCTATTTCTTTTAACAGTGTTTTATAGTTTTCTTTGTATAGGTCCTTTACCTCTTTTGTTAGATTTATTCCCAAATATTTGATTTTTTTTGTTTCAATAACAAAAGGGATGGTCTTTTTGATTTCTTCTTCTTCAGATTTATTGTTTGTGTATAGGAAGGCTACTGACTTTTGCGTGTTGATTTTGTATCCTGCCACTTTACTGAACTGATTGATGAGTTGAATTAGCTTTTCTGTGGAGTTTTTGGGGTTCTCCATGTATAATATCATATCGTCTGCAAATAGTGATAGTTTGACTTCTTCTTTTCCTATTTGGATTCCTTGGATGTCTTTCTCTTGTCTTATTGCCCTGGCTAGGACTTCCAGTATTATATTGAAAAGCAATGGTGAGAGTGGACATCCTTGTCTTGTTCCAGATCTTAATGGAATTGCTTTCAGCTTTTCACCATTGAGAATGATACTGGCTGTTGGCTTGTCATAGATGGCCTTTATGATGTTGAGGTATGTTCCTTGTATCCCAAGAACTTCAAGGGCTTTTATCATGAATGGGTGTTGTACTTTGTCGAAAGCTTTCTCAGCATCTATTGATATTATCATATGGTTTTTATATTTCTTTTTGTTGATGTGTTGGATAACGTTGATTGATTTTCGGATGTTAAACCATCCTTGTGCCCCTGGAATGAATCCAACTTGGTCGTGGTGAATTATCTTATGGATACATTGTTGGATTCTGATAGCTAAAATTTTATTGAGGATTTTTGCATCAGTGTTCATTAGGGAGATTGGCCTGTAGTTTTCCTTTTTTGTGTTGTCCTTGTTCGGTTTTGGTATTAGTGTAATGTTGGCTTCATAGAACGTGTTTGGTATTGTCCCTTCCTTCTCAATTTTTTGGAAGAGTTTGTGAAGGATAGGCACTAATTCGTCTCTGAATGTTTGGTAGAATTCATTTGTAAATCCATCAGGTCCTGGGCTTTTGTTTTTGGGGAGGTTTTTGATTACCATTTCAATTTCGCTAATTGTAATTGGTCTGTTTAGGTGTTCTATTTCTTCTTTATCTAGCTTTGGGTGATTGTAGAGTTGTAGGAATTTGTCCATCTCCTCTAGATTGTTAAACTTGTTTCCATATAACTGTTCATAGTAGTTACTGATTATTCTTTTGATTTCTGCTGTGTCCGTTGTGATTTCTCCTCTTTCATTGATGATCCTGTTTATTTGTGCTTTCTCCCTTTTTTCCTTTGTGAGCCTGGCTAGGGGTTTGTCTATTTTATTGATTTTTTCAAAGAACCAGCTCTTGGTTTCATTGATCTTTTGGATTGTTTTTTTAGTTTCAATTTCATTTATTTCTGCTTTGGTTTTTATTATTTCTTTTCTTCTACTGGTTTTGGGGTTTTCTTGTTGTTCTTTTTCTAGATCTTTGAGCTTCGAGATTAGGTTGTTTCTTTGCGTTCTTTCTTGTTTCTTGATGTGAGCTTCTATTGCTATATATTTTCCTCTTATTACTGCTTTTGCTGCATCCCATACATTTAGGATATTGGTGTCCTCCTTGTCGTTCAATTCAAAAAATTTTTTAATTTCTTCTTTGATCTCCTCATTAGTCCAATGGTCTTCCAGTAGTGTGGTTTTTAATCTCCATGAGGTAGGAAAGTTCCTTGCCTTCTTTTTATGGTTTATTTCTAGTTTGATGCCTTCATGGTCAGAAAAGATGGTTGATATGATTTCAATCTTGGTGTATCTGTTGATGTTTGTCTTGTGCCCCAGTATGTGATCGATCCTGGAGAATGATCCGTGTGCGCTTGAGAAAAATGTGTACTCCGTTTTTTTGGGGTTTAGTGTTCTATAGATGTCTGTTAAGCCCAATTGCTCTAGGTCTTTATTTAGAGCTTTGGTTTCTTTACTTATTTTTTGTCTTGTTGATCTATCCATTGTTGATAGTGGTGTGTTGAAGTCTCCCACTACGTATGTGTTTTCTCTGATGTCTGTTTTCAGAGAGGACAACAGTTGTCTGATATATTTTGGTGCTCCTTCGTTTGGTGAGTATATGTTAATTAGTGTTATTTCTTCTTGAAGTATTGTCCCCTTGATCATAATGTAGTGACCATTGGGGTCTCTTTTTATCTTTTTGAGTTTGAAATCTGTTTTATCTGATATAAGTATAGCTGTTCCTGCTTTCTTTTTTGGCCCATTTGCTTGTAGGATTGTTTTCCATCCTTTGACTTTGAGCCTATTTTTATCTTTTGTAGCTAAATGTGTTTCCTGGAGACAGCAAAAGGTTGGGTTTTGTTTCTTAATCCAGGCTGCAACTCTGTGTCTTTTTATTGAAGAGTTTAGTCCATTTACATTTAGAGTTAATATTGATATGTTAACATCTGTATTTGCCATTGTGTTTGTCTTTCCTTTGATTTTATTTATTTATTCTTTTAATAACTTTTTTTTTTTTGGCCTTCTTTCATTGTTATTCGTCGCTCTGAGGTTCTGGCTTTAGGACTCCTTGTAGTATTTTTTGGAGTGGGGGTTTAGTTGCAATGAAATTCCGGAGTTTCTGTTTGTCTGGGAAGGTCCATATTCTTTCTTCAAAGAGGAAGGAGAGCTTTGCGGGATAGAGTATTCTTGGTTGGCATCTGTTTTCTTGGAGTCTGTTGACTATGTCCCTCCACTCTCTCCTTGCCCGTAGTGTTTCTTCGGAGAAGTCTGATGTCAGCCTGATTGGTTTTCCTTTGAATGTTATCTGTTTCTTCCCTCTTGCCAGCTTCATTATTTTTTCCTTGTCCTGGATTCTTGGGAGCTTTACTATTATGTGTCTTGCTGTATTTTTCCTTTCGTCGTGGAAGTTTGGTGTTCTTCTTGCTTCTTGTATATCAATTTTCAGCTCCTTCTTCACATTTGGGAAGTTCTCTTCAATTATCTCTTTGAATATTTTCTCTGTTCCTACATCTCTCTCCTCTCCTTCTGGTATTCCTATAACTCTTATATTTCCTTTCCTCATGGAGTCAGATAGTTCCCGAAGTCTTTCTTCGTTCTTTTTCCTTCGTACTTCTCTTTCCTTTTCTGTTTTGGTTCTTTTTATTTCTGTGTCTTCAAGATTACTTATTCGTTCTTCCATTTCATCTATTCTGCTTTCATTGCTTTTCCCAGAATTCTTTAGTTCTTCCATTAATTCTTTGATCTCCTGCATTTCTTTTACTTCCCTCTTTAGGGACTCAATTTCTTTCTTCTGACCATTGTTTTCCCTCTCTAGGGACTCAATTGCATTCTTCTGATCGTTGATTATTTTTCCCTTATCATTGTTTTCCTTTATGACTTCTGTCAGTTTTTTAATCACGGCAATTTTAAATTCTCTTTCTGGAAGGCTCAGAAATTCTTCCAAGTTATTGTCGTTGCAATCTGGGGGCTGGCTTTCTTTTTGTGGTGTGCTTTTTCTCTGGAGAGTTGCTAGGTTGCGTGTGGTTCTTCTCCTCCCTACTGTCTGTTTTCTAATTTGCCGTATGCGTTGGGACACTGTGTTGTTGGGACTTGCCGGCATCTTGGGTGGGCTTCTCTGTTCCCCTCTGGTTCTTCCAGGAGTCATCTGTCAGTTTCAAGCAGCCTTTACTGGAGAAAGGTCCCTGTTCTAAAATGCCGATGTGGGGACACACTCCCCTGTGCGCCTGGTCTGCCCCGGCGGTGGGTTCCTGCTCCCCTCTGGGCTTGGACTGCAGGCCAGAGGGGGTCTGGCGTGGGCGAACTTCCCCCGCTCACCTCTGGCTCCTGGGGAAGCCTTCTGCAGGTAGTCTTTACTGAAGAAATGTCCCTGTTCTAAAATGGTGATGTGGGACACATTCCCTGCGCTTCTGGTCTCAGGCACTCTATTCTGCGCGCCTGGTCTGCCCCGGCTGTGGGTGCTCGCTCTCCCTGTGGGCTCAGACTACTTGTTCAGAAGGGGCCCGGTGTGGGCTAACTCCCCAGCTGGCCACTAGCTCCTTCAGTAGCCTGTGCTGGGGTCAAGTCGCTAGGTGGCACCAGAGATCTCTCCTAGAGCCCTTGGGGAGCTGATTTTCCACCCCGTGGGACAGGGAGCAGAGCGGGGATGGTAGGGTACACCTCAACGGCTTTAGGGTGCTGTGTCTGTCTTGTGCCCCACCGTCGTGGGGAACCCACGCCCCTAATTTCGTGCCCCGGGTCTCAGTTCCAAAGCCCTCAGTTCCAGGACGCGGGCTGTAGCCCAGATCAGTGGCGCGGGAATGGCGCCTTTTGAATCCCGCTCCCCTGCCTGGGCGCCTTGTTCCTGCTCACTCAGGGAGGGCCTCCGCCCGGGTCTCAGTTCCAAAGCCCTCAGTTCCAGGACGCGGGCTGTAGCCCAGATCAGTGGCGCGGGAATGGCGCCTTTTGAATCCCGCTCCCCTGCCTGGGCGCCTTGTTCCTGCTCACTCAGGGAGGGCCTCCGCCGTCTCCCCGCAAGCCTAGGTCGCAGGCGCGGGGACCTGGGCAGCTGCAATCCGAGCACCGCTTTCGCGCAAGCTTACCGGGCGGGGGCGGCCGGGGCTGTGTGCTGGTGCTGGTCTCCTCCTGGGGGGCGGGGCTCTCTTTTTAATGGCGCGTGGAGCTCACCTCCGCGGCGGATCCTGCAGGGTTCGCCTCAGCTCCCGTTCACGGGGTGTGGTGGCTGCAATAGTTCCTTTCCACTCACAGTCCCACTTGCTGTGTCCGTTTTTCTTGTTGGGCGTTTTGGTTTGTTGTTTTCCTCCTCTCTGCCGGTCGGAGAGTGCCGCCTCTGTGGGCGGGGGAGGGGAGCAGGGTTCTGCGCTTCCCTCCCTTCTCGTCCTCTTTTATGGCAACTTTCTTCTTAGGGCAGTTTGCTGGAGTCGTCCGTTTATCTTCCGTGTCCCAGTTCTCACTGGGACCTGCCGCTTTTCCTCCCTATTAACTTTTTTTAATGGGAGATCTTACTCGCAGCGTCTCCTTGCCGCCATGTTGCTCCGCCCCCCTTTTAATTTTGAATGGGATTGGAAATGGCTGCAGATGAATTAAGGATGCTCTGTAATGTGAAAGACTTTTTCTCTCTGTGTGGGGGTGCTGTGTGTGAGAGAGTTTGTAAACATTTAAGCACAAACTACTAAATTAGAAACTCATGTTTTGATTGGTTCTTATTACTGAATTCCCGAGGAAAGAGTTGAGTAAAGAGAGCAAGGGTGTTTGAGACTTTTTTGAGCTGGTTTCTTCCATTCTCCCCTTCTTCCTTGCCTACTGTCCTAACCTGCCCCCCTTGCTTTTCTTCTTTTGTCCTGTCTTCTCTTTTTCTCCTTCTTCTTTGCCACAAATAGGTTGCAAGCATCTCTTATATGCCAGGCACTGTGTTAGGCAATGGGGTGAGTGAGACCAAAACAGCAACAGTCCCTGCCCACATAGCACTTTTATTCTTTTTTTAATTATCTTTAATATAATGTGTTTGAAAAGATGTTGAATTTGTCCCCAAGTGTAATTTTTAAAAAGCTATTCAGGGGGCCTCCCTGGTGGCGCAGCGGTTGAGCGCTGAGCTGCGAAGCTGTCTGCAGCCTCTGCAGTGCCCGTTCAATCACCGGCCGCCTGCAAGGATCCCACATGGCGCGCAGACCCCTCCTGCCGCGCCTGCTGCTCCCCTGAGCAGTGTACTTCTTCGTCAGTCTGCCTGTTCTGTTCCTCGCTCTGGCTCTTGTGAATTCTGTCACCCTCCCGCACTTCTTTTTTTTTTTTTTTTTTTTTTTCCAGTTGTATTTTTATTTTTTTATTTATTTATTTTTTTAATAAATTTTATTGTTATATTCCCCATACAATTGCAGCCCCCCATTCTGACCCCAATCCCTCCCCTCCCGCCCCCGCCCCCCTAAAAGTGTCTCTGGTTCATAGTTTTTTGTTGATTTTGATTTTCACTTTCTTATAGTTATTCATTTTCCTGGTCCCTTATTTAAGTTTTCTAGATTCCTGCTATGAGTGAGACCATCCGGTATTTTTCTTTTTCTTTTTGGCTTATTTCGCTGAGCATGATCCCTTCCAGCGCCATCCATGTTGCAGCAAATTGCATGTGTTTATCTTTTTTGAATGCTGAGTAATATTCCATGGTATATATGTACCACATCTTCTTGATCCAGTCATCTATTTTTGGGCATTTGGGTTGTTTCCAAAGCTTAGCTATTGTAAACAGTGCTGCTATAAACATAGGGGTGCAGGTGTTCTTTGGAATTGATGTTTCTGTGTCCTTTGGGTAAATACCTAGGAGTGGAATTGCTGGGTCATATGGAAGCTCTATGTTTAGTAGGTCCAGAAATCTCCACACAGCTTTCCACAGTGGTTGGACCAGTTTGCACTCCCACCAACAGTGCAGAAGAGTTCCTTTTTCTCCACACCCTCGCCAACATTTGTTGTTGCTAGTTTTTTTAATATGTGCCATTCTCACTGGTGTAAGATGGTATCTCATGGTAGTTTTGATTTGCATTTCCCTGATGACAAGTGATGTTGAACATTTTTTCATATATCTGTTGGCCATTTGCATTTCCTCTTCAGAGAAGTTTCTTTTTAGCTCTTCTGCCCATTTTTTGACTGGATTATTTTCTTTGTTGTTGTTGAGTCTCATCAGCTCTTTGCAGATTTTTGTGATCAGTCCTTTATCATTAGTGTTGGGTGCAAAAATGTTCTCCCAGTTGGTGGGGTTTCTCTTTGTTTTTGTTATTGTCTCTTTTGCTGTGCAAAAGCTCTTTAATTTGATATAGTCCCAGCTGTTTATCTTTGCCTTCACTATCACTGCATAGTCAACAGACTCCTCCCGCACTTCTGATGAGGGCTGCTTCGCCATGTGGGTTGCTCCCTGCCTGGCTGGGGATCGAAATCTTGCTGCAGGGGCTGCGGATTGCCTCACAGTGCGGTGCTCAACTCCTTGCACCACCAGGGAGGTCCTTTATATATCTTTTAGGTAAAAATTGCTTTCCTTTGCAAAGTAGTTTTTTAAACTTCTGTTTACTTCTCTCTCTCTCCATATATGTATATGTATGGGATTATGTGCATATCAAAAATAATTATCCTTTAGGCTTACTACTTGGATGCCTATAAAATTTACTTTGTTATTATAAATGAAATCATATTATTTTCACTTACATATTTCCATGCTCAACATTTGAATCAGGCAAACAAAATCTGAATAATGTCATTGACAAGTTTAGATAATTATCTCCATGAATTATAAAATAACTAACATTTGTTGTTTAAATTTTACTCTCTTAGGAGTGCTTATGTTTAGATTCTCAGCTACCTTTTAATGGAAGACTTGAGAGGATTATTTAAAAGAATTTTGTGTACATTTAGTTATTAAATCAGCTTAAAGATGTTTGTAAAATTTTAGATTTTTGTTAATTGAAGACCTGTTTGTTAAGTCTTTGGTTAAATACAATTGAACAACTTAAAATTCAATTTTCACAAAGTTTCAATTGGTCATAAATGAGACAATTCAATATATATATAATTAGATGAAATTTTAAAATTTATGCTTTTCTCACAATGTTAGTTCTAGATAAATATAATCATTAAAGGTAAAGAAAAAAGCATCTGTTGTTTTTTATTTTAAATGAATAATTAGGTAGAAATGTTAGCAAAAGAAAATAATTTATTTAATTATAATAACAAGCATTGAATAAAAATGCTAACAGGGCCTCCCTGGTGGCACAGTGATTGAGCACTGGGTTGCTGGGTTGCGAAGCTGCCCGCAGCCTCTGCAGCGCCGGTTCGTCCCCAGCCACAGGGAGACGGTCCCACATGGCGCACAGACCTCTCCTGCGCCCGCTGCTCCCCTCAGCAGTGTACTTCGGTCCTTCTGCCTGCTCTACTCCCCGCTCTGGCTCTAGTGAATTCTCTCACCCTCCCGTGCTTCTGACTGTACCCAGTGCTTGTATAAATAAATGAATAAATCTTTAAAAAAAAATGCTAACAACTTAAAAAGAAATAATACTGCTAACTATTAAATTATTAATCTTATTACTATTATATGACAAGTTGTTAATTTGCCTAAAATCAAAGAAAAACAAATTAAATACAAATGCATTTTCTTATCAAATTGAAAATGAAAATGTTTTAAATTATATACAAATCCTTAATTTGACTGGATTGCTGAAGTTTGGTACAAATATAATGTACTTTTTATATAACAATTTGGTAATAGAGTCATAAAAATGTTTATATCAAAGATTTATAGACAAGATATTAACTCAGTATTATTTATAAGGGTGATATTTAAAAATATTGTGGCTATCAAAAATAAACTTGGGGAATCACATTTTTTTAAAGATTTATTTTGTTTTAATTACTTATTTATTTATTTATTTATTTATACAAGCACTGGGTACAGTCAGAAGCACGGGAGGGTGAGAGAATTCACCAGAGCCAGAGCGGGGAGCAGAGCAGGCAGAAGGACCGAAGTACACTGCTGAGGGGAGCAGCGGGCGGCAGGAGAGGTCTGCGCGCCATGTGGGACCCTCCTCCAGTGGCCGGGGAGCAGCCGGGGATCGAACCGGTGCTGCAGAGGCTGCGGACAGCTTCGCAACCCAGCGCTCAACCGCTGCGCCACCAGGGAGGCCCGGGGAATCACATTTTTAAAGAATAAGAGCTGATAGCTTAAAACAATATTCAGAATATATTAATAAGACAGAATATATAAGCATAGGTACAGTGTGACAGAAGTTTTCATATATATGGATATAGAAACAGTAATAGTGGTATGGTAGAATAATACAATTTTTAATGTTTTTATTTTTCTTTCCAAATTTTCCATGATGTGTGTGCATTTTAATAGCAGGAGAGGTAAATATACATTCTCTTCCCCGACAACACTAACTGGATCACTTAATCTTTCCTCATACCCCTCAAACCATGATCTAACTTTCATTTCAGAGGAGAAAAAAATAAAACAAAGATATCTCATGTAAATCAATGATTTTTTTTTAAGATTTATTATTTATTTATACAAGCACTGGGTACAGTCAGAAGCACGGGAGGGTGAGAGAATTCACCAGAGTCAGAGCGGGGAACAGAGCAGACAGACTGATGAAGTACACTGCTGAGGGGAGCAGTGGGCACAGCAGGAGAGGTCTGTGAACCATGTGGGACCCTCACCCGGCGGCCGGGGATTGAACTGGCGCTGCAGAGGCTGTGGGCAGCTTCGCAGCCCAGCACTCAACTGCTGCACCACCAGGGAGGCCCTAAATTAAATGATTTTTATGTTTAGACAAAAACCTTGTCCTGAATGTTTTGATAATTTGATTTTCTGTATCAATTGACTCATTTTGCATGAATAATTATTCTTATTCTATAAAAAACTTGCATAGCAATAGCCCATATAAGTTAAAGTGTATGGAGTTTGATGTAAATTTCTTATGGGTTTCCAGAGTGTGCCAATATATTTTATAAATAGCGACACTTGCTAAAACTCACCCCAACCCTGAATAGCATAGAGAGTTATGCCATATGAAAGACAGTTATCTGATTAGGGAGAATAAATCCTAAGATTTGCAAAGCTGCTGTTTTTATATAGGATAATAGCAGTGACCTCTCTGGTCAAAATAATTATGAAGGTTTAAACATATGTTGATGATCATTTTTTAAAATTATTATAAAGAAATTACAATCTACAAATTTTATTCCTAGCTAAAACGCATAATATAGTTAAAATATAATTAAAATGTTTCATTCAACTTTCTGTTCCTTATCATAATTGCTTTGTTTATTTCTAGTTTGCTTTCTAAATTCCATTCATCTCAAGCTCTGCATCAAACAGCTGAAATGTCTCAATATGATTTAACAACATTTCAAGTATTTTTATTCAATTAACCTTTTTCTTTTTTTTTTTTTGATTGTTTTCTCTGTATTAAGTATAAATGGTTTACAAAGGACTTCCCTTCTATGGAGGAATGGGGGGGGGCACATTTCCTAACACCACTTCATTGAGTCTTACAATTCTTTTATGTAGTTGAGAGGTTATAATCCTGTGTCTTCATTTATACAAAGGTGAAGAGAAGTTTTTTTTGTTTGTTTGTTTTTTGTTTTTATTTAAATTTTATTTTTATAGTCCCCATACAATTACAACCCCCTTATTTTTACCCCAAACCCTCCTTTCCCCACCCCCCAACCCCCACAGAGTGTCTGGCTCATAGTTGTTTGTTGATTTTGATATTTTTGTTCTTATAGTTATTCTTTTTCCTGGTCCCTTATTTAAGTTTTCTAGATTCCTGCTATGAGTGAGACCATCCGGTATTTGTCTTTTTCTTTCTGGCTTTCAATTAACCTTTTTCTTAAAGACATTCCTCCTGGATAACTTCAGGTCATTTCCTACCAAATGCAAATGAGCACTGTTCCTATTTCTGTCACTGTTGATTAGATTTGCTCTGCTATCAGAGCAGGAGAATTTAGAGATCTAACCATTTAGTATTCAGATTTTGTTTTAACTCTAAAATATGTGATAGGTTTTTCAACCCAAAGTGGCTTCTGTCTAGTTGGATTTTTCCAGTTTGTGTGTAGTGAGGGCAGTGTGTAGTGAGGGCAGACCCCTAGGTCATTATCTATATGTATTTAGGGTGCAGCTGCTCCTTAAATTTCCAGCCAGACCTTCTGCCTTCTGCATTCTTTTTCATGCTTGCTTAACACTTCTGGGAGTATTTGTTAATTATTACACCTGCACGCTTAGATTTCAGCCTTATCGTCTCTGCTTCTTCACATACCTCTAATTATCTTTTCAGAATTATTGTTCACCACTCACATTCAAGATCTTTGTTCTTGCAAGTTAATAGATTAAAATCTTTATGATGAAAATGAGAAGGAACTGAAATAAAGAATGTCATCAATCAATCATTTTTTTGCCAGAGACACTGATTTGTTTAATTTATTATTAGTTTTTGTTGTTTAGTACTACTTTTGGTGATGATTTGGGACAACTTAGAAAGAATAATGGATTTACCATGACTATTCTGACAATACAGTCTTACTTTAACCTTTGATCAGTGTATAATTCATGTTAAGATAGCGTTTATTGAATATAGGATATTGCATATTTGAAAATAATAGTTACAAATAGTTGTTATAATATTTACAAGGCAAAATTGCAGTGATTAGATGACCTCAATTTATTATTTACTATATGATAAACTTTGGATATTAGCTATAGACATATACAACATATAAATGAGTAAGTGTTATATCAGTTTTTGCAGAAAAATTGAGAATCAGTGTAAGATGCAATACACTGTTTAAATTTATATAGAAAAAAGTAAAATAAACAGACTTATTCTAAATAAATGTGATGGAGCTGAAAATGCAAATTCAAATATACATTTAATAGTTTTTTTACCAGAAATATGCTTTCTTCCTTATTGATTTCTTTTTTTTTTAAGATTTATTTATTTATGCAAACAAGAGCTGGGGTACAGGCCAAAGGTGTGGGGGGGTGAGGGGATTCATCAGAGACAGAGTGGGGAACAGAACAGGCAGATTGACTAAAATACTGCTGAGGGGAGCAGCGGGTGAAACAGGCGAGGTCTGCTGTACCATGTGGGTTAGCTTCCTGGCCAGGGATTAAACTCATACTGCAGTGGCTGCAGATAGCTTCATAGTGCTGAGTCTTTTTTTTTTTTTAATTTTTTACATCATTTTTCATTTTTGTACAATGTATGTATGCATTTTCATCTCAATTATAGTCCCTGTGAAATTCCCACCACCCGTTCACCCGTGTACCATCACTATAGTCCCTTGTGCTCTTCCCACCCCTGTTTTCATCCTCCCTTCTCCCCCTCTGCAGAATGTCTCCAGTTTACAGTTGCTTGTTGATTTTTATTTTTACTTTAATATAATTACTTTTTTTTCCCCGATCCCTTATTTGGTTCCTCTACATTCCTCCTATAAGTGAAACCATCGATATTTTTCTTTTTCTTTCTGGCTTATTTCACTGAGCATGGTCCCTTCCATCTCCATCCATGTTGCTGCAAATGGCATGAGTTTATCTTTTTTGATTGCTAAGTAATATTCCATTGTGTATATATACCACATCTTCTTGATCCAGTCATCTATTTTTGGGCATTTGGGATGTTTCTATAGCTTAACTATTGTAAACAGTGCTGAAAAAAACATAAGGGTGCAGGTGTCCTTTTGATTTAATGTTTTTGTGTCCTTTGTGTAGATACCTAGGAGTGGAATTGCTGGATCATATGGAAGTTCCATTTTTAGCACATTGAGGAACCTCCACACAGCTTTCCATAGTGGTTGGACCAGTTTGTATTCCCACCAGCAGTGTAGGAGAGTTCCTTTTTCTTCTCACCCTCACCAACATGGTGCTGAGTCTTAACCCTTTGCGCCACCAGGGAGGCCCCCCTTCCTTATTGATTTCAACCAAAACAAGATTTCAGTAATCTGGAATTTAGATTACAGTAAAGGAGCTTTTCCCAGATGTGGATAATAAAAGCTGTATTACTTTGGACTAGTGTTGGTGTTAGTTTCATTAGCACTTGGATAGGGTTCTGCAACAGACTTACATGTTTTTGTTGTTTTCATTCCTTTCTTTTGATGCATATATGTAACTTCTGGGTATTTGCCCCTTTAATAATAGCAGTGAAAGAAAGAATTGAGAACTGTAATTAATAAATTACAAGTAAAATGTTTTCTTTTTACAGAGAGAAGGCGAAAAGGATCATCAAGTGCGTTTGGCAATTGGAAATGGTGTAAGGCGTGATGTATGGAGAGAATTTTTAGACAGGTTTGGAAACATTAAGATGTGTGAGTTTTATGGAGCTACTGAAGGAAACATTTGTTTCATGAATCACACTGGGAAAATTGGATCAGTTGGGAGAACAAATTTCATTTACAAGGTAAGTACAGTACTTTATTTACAAAAGAAATATATTGAAGCATGTAAACTATCTTTTGGACTTTGCTGGTAAATAATATAACATTTTTAAGTTGAGAATGTCAATAAAGTGAACTTTAGGAGAATTGTGGTGCTTATAAGTAATGAAAACTTCAACCATGTTCTTGGTTTTCCTTTCTAAAAATGAATGACACCCAATTCTTTCTTCAGTTTTCAAATTAAATGATATAATATGTAAAGAGCTGATACATGGTAATTTGCCTCTTTCCATTTCCTTTGGGTATTCTAAATTCACTATTTCTAGTTACCTTTTGTTTTTATATCACTTGAAAATTATATGTAGTATTCTGGTACATGATTGCTTTAAATGCCTATGTCAAGATAACAATAGAATCTTAAAATAAGCAAAAAAACCACATTCCTAGCAGTAAAAGACAAGTAACTGATTTCTCAGTAGCAATCATGCAACACAAAAGATAACGGACAGGTAATTTCCACTGTCTTGGAGAAAATAACTGTCAAAATAGAACTCATTCAGCAATACTATTTTTAAAGAATAAAGCTGAAAATATAAGAGAAAGTCTCAGAATTTATATAGCAATAGTTTTATAACCTCAAGGGAAAGTAAACAAATCCGGAATCATAGTAGGATATTTTAGTACATCTTTTTCAGTGTTTGATAGAACAGCAGCAACAAAAAAAAATCTGATACTTGCTTAATTGGTGTCCCTGAAGAATAAGCAAAAAATAACAGATCTAAGAGAACAGGATTATTTGAAACCGAGTAGAAGAAATGTTCTTAAAATAAAGATTTGGATCATTAAAAGATTAGATTGTGTTCCAGAAAAAAAAAAAAATATGGCACAGAATCATCCAAAAAGTGTAGTCTGGGTAAATTATTGAAAAAAAATCATAGAAGTTACAAGGAGATGATGAGATAGAAAAAACAAGTGATCTATAAAGTATAGGGTGAAGATGGAAAATATCTCAGGATTGCCTCCAAAACAAAATACTCATTGCCAGAGAAAAAGGGAAGTCATGTTTTCACATAAGAATTTTAGTCCTGGGCCTCCCCTGGTGGCGCAGCAGTTGAGCACTGGACTGTGAAGCTGCTTGCAGCCTCTGCAGCACCGGTTCGATCCCTGGCCACCGACGAGGGTCCCACATGGTGCTACAGACCTCTCCTGCCGTGCCTGCTGCTCCCCTCAGCAGTGTATTTCATCAGTCTGCCTGTTCTGTTCCCCACTCTGGCTCTGGTGAATTCTCTCACCCTCCCACGCTTCTGACTGTACCCAGTGCTTGATAAATAAATAATCTTTAAAAAAAAAAAAGAATTTTAGTCCTGAAAAGGTTCTTCAAGTATAAAGGCAACCGCAAAGTGTTCTCAAAATTTTAAGATATCAAAGAATATAGTAGTACCCATGTATATATAGGAATACAATGTTCCCTCCTGAAATTCACTGAGTGCAAATTTCTGGCCAACCTGAAGATAAAGCAGAATTTAGAAATGGATGTAATTACCTTCACTTAACAGATTTTATGGCAAGCATTGCATCCTTTAAACACAAGAAGATCCACTAGTTTACAGTTGCATATACAGATGGAATGGAATGGAAAAATCCTGACAGTTTGAAAATAAATATAACACTAACAAAAATGGGAGTTGGGTGGGAAAAAGGACTGGATATACATGCTAATATTCCATGGCAAATCCATAGCCACAATATAAAGATAGAATATGGGATCAGCACTTTCTAAACATTTTTATGAACTTTTTTGTCTTTACAGTAGACATCTCTCAGGGTCTAGAGAATTAGCCAACCACAAAGTTAGGGAACAGTCCACACAAGACCACCCTTGCTTCTGACATCACCTTCGGGTTGGGGAGTCTCTAAGAGCACCCTTAGGTTTGCTAAATAACTGGAAAGACTCACAAAGTTCACTGAAACCTGTCACATGCATAGTTACCTCTATTACATCTAAAGGATACAGACTAAAACCAGTCAGGGGAAGAAGCCGCAGGGCAGAATCCAGGTGAGTGTCAAATACAAGGTGTTGTCCTCCTGGAAGGAGTTAGGCTGACATTGCTCTCTGGAAATCCTTGTGTGACAATATGCATGGAAAAGTGCCAGCTAGAGAATTGAACCCAGCCTTGGTATCCAGAGTCTATTTTGGGATTTGATGATGTAAATCTAATTGGCTGCTTTCATGGCTGACCTCCATTCCCGCCCTTTAGGTGGTCAAGCTGGGAGACTCCGAGCCCTCACCCTACATCACATTATTGGTATAACTCAGAGGTGATGCTCTTCACCATATTATCGCTATCTGATTGCCCAAGACATTTAGGCAAACAAATAGTCCCCAACCCCTCATGACATTGCAAGAGTTTAGCGATTATATTCCAGAAACTGATAACAAAGCCAGACCTCTTTTTAGGCAAGGTTATATTTTTTACCACACAGAAAGCAAACATCTTTTGCTGATGAAACATTTTAGCTTACTTTAATTCCAATTTCTGTAACTTCAAGCAAATTTAAACTGCATTTATTAAAATGGTCTGGTTTCATTTTTCATAAATTATTTTATTAATCAGTTTCCTCCTTTTCTCTCTGTAGACTTAAACACGTTTGTACCTGATGTACATTAAATGCATTCATTTTTGTTAAATATTTTGTATATGCCTGGCACAGTGAACACAATGGGGAAAAAAAACACATAAATTTTCACCCATGTGTAAGTTTTATTCTCTTGGAAAAAACAGAAAGTGAGAGAAATAAGTAAAATACACTCTGTATTAAGTACTTTTAAGTGCTAAAAAGGAAAACGAAATAGGAAAAGGAATGTGTGAGTGTTAGAGGGATTTTTGCAACTTTAGATAGAGTAGCCAGGGAAAACCTCTTTGAGAAAGTGGCAAGAAAGGGAAGATTTTGGAAATAGATGTATCAGGAATTCAAAGTGGATTCAATAGTCAGCACAGGACCCTGAGGTGGCTGCATGCCTAGCGTGTTTGAGGATAGTAGTGAGATTATGTTGGTGACAGGTCAGAGAACAAAGATACTGATCTGAAGGTTGAGTGGATCTTTTCTCTTTAATGGGATCACTTTGACTGGATGTTTAGAGATACCCGGTTTATGATGGTTAACTTTTGAGTGAGATTTGAGGAAATTCAAATTTTTCTTAGTTTTCTGTTTTGCTTGATCTTTTTTAAAGAAATGTTTTCTTTTATACATAGATATATATTTTTATAAATTTTATTTTTGTATTCCCCATACAATTGCAACCTCCTTATTTTCACCCCAATCCCTCCCCTCCCCGCCCCCACCCCCTATAGAGTGTCTCTGGTTCATAGTAGTTTGTTGATTTTGATTTTCACTTTCTTATAGTTATTCATTTTCCTGGTCCCTTATTTAAGTTTTCTAGATTCCTGCTATGAGTGAGACCATCCTGTATTTTTCTTTTTCTTTCTGGCTTATTTCGCTGAGCATGATCCCTTCCACCACCGTCCATGTTGCTGCAAATTAACACAACTCTCAGACCCATTTAGAACTATGTTGTTATATAACTGCACATACACATTTAGGAGACTTGACTTTTGTAATCGTGTGTGACCTTTTGAAGGAAAGAAGCTCTGATTCAGGCTCTGTCTAGATGTTGTGACACATTCAAATTTCATTTGGATTATAAATTATTTGGTTTCTGATCATCAGTTCCCTGTAGCTAATAGCAGACGCACTGAACAGTGATTTGGAGTAGTGGAATGAATCTCTCCCACACACATGGTTGCCAAATTAATCTGAAAGCAAATAACCCCTAAAACTGATATCACCAGCTTCTGGGGAATTGTTTTCAAAAACTGAAACATGTTGAAACAAGAGAGAAAAGAATGGGTAATGAAGATTCCTCTGTTCTTGTTTGGCCAAGATGATAAATGCAGTTCCGGAACTTGTGGAATCTTTCTACAGTCATTAGGCAGGTGGCCAATATCTTGTTACCCCAATTACAAGGACCAAAAGGCAAGCTTGTGCTTTAATAATCTTTATATCTAGAATTACAACATAGTTTACCTTGCTTCGCTGCCTCTTTCTCTGGCCTTTGTCTTAAAATAGGGTACTATTAATGTCAACCTTGTAGGGTGTAAACGATTAAATACCGCTCTCAAGCTCTTGGCAGAGTCTGACATACACTAAGTGCTTAATCAGTATTAGTTGCTCTTATTTCTGTTTTAATTCAAATAATGAATTGTGGTCTTAGTGATATGCTTACTTTACTAACATTAAACACCAAAGATGTTTGTGTTTAATTTTATGATAAATAGTACTCTTGCAATCATCTCATTAATCTTCCTGATCTTTCGCACTTCCCTGTTCTGTCTTTGTTCACTTTTCTCTTCAGCACCCTTCTCTTCATTTTTTTCTCTCTTCTATTTCTTCTTCCTTATAAATTTTTCTTACTTCATTTTATTGCCTCCATTTTAGTTTACTGTTTTCTAATTTAACCTATTAAGACTGCTTATTAAAGTGATTATGTAAATACTGATTTTCTTATATATGAAATCAGGGGGGTGAATTGAACCAATCTGTACTTCTCTTGTGGGGTCAAATTGCAGTGGATCAATGACGGTAATATGACATGACAGGAGCAGGGGGAGCTGAAAATATTTGGGGACAAGGGGAGATGTCCAGTTAACTTGTTTGCCAACATAAAGAGTGTTCAAGCAGATTTGCCATCCCATACCACCGCAGTGGACAGAGGCACTGAGTGTTAGAGACAAAAAGGGGGCAGGACCTGGGGATTGGTCCAAGTGTGAAACTACAAGTACTTTTCAGGCATCCTGTCTCTTTTCTAGGAACTGCCAAGAAAAAATCCTTGCCCTCACATAGTTTACATTTCTGTTCTATTGAAACTCCATTTCAAGGACTGTTTTTGAGTGATTGTTAAAACAGGACAAGAAAGCAATCCTTTCCCTGGAGTTAGTAGAGTGTGTAATTCAAAGTATAAATTGCTAGATGCTAGATTCACTCACTCAAAATTAAAATTAGTACCGTGTCACTAAGGTAATGTGTACATAAATGAAACTAAACACCATTAGTTCTGTTGTTCAAATAGTTATTTGATTTTTTTTATCAGTACAGCTTACTTATTTTAATAAATTAACTTTCTAATTCTGTATTCCAATTGCCTGAGCATAAAAATCCACTACCAGTAGATGTCACTGCACAAGTAAATAAATCCTTGTTTCTGTTTGATTTTGTTTTTGCAGCTTTTTTTCACTTTTGACTTGATAAAGTATGATTTTCAGAAAGATGAACCCATTAGAAATGAGCAGGGTTGGTGTAGTCATGTGAAAAAAGGTAAGAGTCTTATGTTTGAAGATGTCTCCTCAAGCAAAGTTTCTGAATTTTTATTTAATTCTTTCTCCATTTAGAAAAGACAGAATGATTAATTCTAATATGCAGTGCCACTTATTTGGAAGTTCATTGCAGGTAGTATGATTTAATTGTTGCTTGTTAGGGGCGAGAACCTCCCTCACATGGTAAATTATGAAAATTTAAAAGTGATTATTTATGTGGCTCTTTTTTTTTTTTTTTTTGCTTAATCCAGTACTTCTAGTTTGTAATAGTGCCATAAACCCAATATTCTGTATCACCAAAATAAAGTACAAAAATGAATGACTTCATTTCTTATTTGAAGTATAACCTGGATTTAGACGTAGACCCTGACAGTTGATAACTGGACAGCTTTAGACAGGTCACTCAACCTGCATGAGTCACATTTTCTTCTATTGTAGAGGTAGCATTTATTTCATAAAGTTAATGTTGACAGTGAAATTACTTTTGAAGGACCTAGAATATATTAAAACTACATTTCAGAGACGTTTCCTTTAAATCTTGACTTTGAAGATGCTCAGAAGATAGCACCCTGCGATTCTTAGAGCTGGTCTCCTCAGCCACCTACCCTGCTTCAGACATGCAAATTATATTGACTTGAGATTAGATGAGGCCCTGGAGTTGAGGATTATCTCTTGTCCTAATGCTAATTGAGGAAGCTGTTGCCCACTCCCTTTTACTACCTAGAAGAATGAAGATTAGGGGGTATTATCTACATGTAGGATTATCTGTCAAAATAACCCCTCTGTTGGAGAAATCTGTTTTTATATGCAGAGTGAACATGAAGTCATCCTCTCCTCCTCGCTTCTTGGTGTCCCAGGCCCCTATCTCATTCCTTTCTTCAGGATTTACAGTTTCCCTCACTGAAGGCTGGATCCAGATAGATTCCCAGTGTGCACATTATCAAGTTGATCTTTTTCCTTCTGCCAACAGTCTGATGCTGGGGTGGGGGGAGGAGGAGTTTCCCCTTTTACCCTGACAACTTCAAATGTGAAGGAAAAGGTTGCAAATCTGTTTTTCTTTTATGCTAGTTAAAATATTGAAAAAATATATAAATAAGACTTATCTATTAAAACACAAGTTGTCCAGTTCTTTCAATTTCAAGACTAAGAATTTTTATCAAATACCTTTCCCTATTTCAACTTTATCGACAGTGTCCAGGAGGAAAGCAGTTTCTAAAGAGATTACAAAGAAAAATGAGCATGCTTTTCTAGTGTGTTTGATTACAATTATAATAATATCTGACAATGGAACTTGAAATGCTTATGCAACCTCGGGGTTTCTGAAAAAGCAGATTGACTCCAAATGTCTGCTTTACTATTTTGCAATTTTCATTATGGGTTACTCAATTTTTTTTTCCACTGAAACATTGTTTCTTCACAGGTAAATTATGCCTAGAAGGGATAGGTGTGAACCCATTATAACCTTTTTCAGCATTTGCAATAGTTAATTTGTCAGGAAAGAAACTCACCTATGTCCTAAAGAAGAAAAAACACAAACATAAATTTTAAGGGAAAGCTAAGAGGCCTGAAAAGTTCCAAAATAAGGGAACAGTAGGCTGGTAGACATGCCTTGGAGGAGAGACCTAGTTAAAAAAAAACTCCCAACTCCAACATCTGGTACCTGTATAACATGAGGGAAATTTCTTTGACCTCTGTTTCTTCACCTGTAAAATGAAGATATTAGAGCCTCTGTTGAGGACGAAATGGGATCCATTTGTAAAGCGCTCAGAATCCTGACTGGTGCTCAGAGTGTCACCACGGCAGTGATGATGATGGTGTGGGTGTTGACCGTGACAATGAAGAGCCTCTGCTGTTGCAGAGCAAGCTTGTCTGGGCAAGGCCTTTGTGTCCCTGGAGGCCAGAAAGTGGGAGTAGGTGCCAAGGAGAGGTGAACAGAGTGTTGCAGTGACATGAATTGCTTTACTGTTTGCTGCAGTTCACCCCCACCTAAGGCATCCTGCAGATGTTGTCTCTGCACAGAGGGTAAAGCAAGTCAACAATAGCCTTGAAACCTCTGGGAACATGACTGCAGCTCCTCTTGTCTTTCTGCCTTCTCTTAGAAACAGCTTTTTATCTTGTAGATCACTGGGCAAAATCTTGATTAATTTGAATAAATCTGACTGAAAAGTTATTTCAGACCATATGCCCAAGTTATGTAAAACTAATGTAATTTCATATCCTAATCTCATTCTTACCGATTTCCAAAATGACATTCTGGAGAAATGAGCCATTTTCTTAAATGTCTAATAGCATATTAATTAGATCAGAAAAGTATTATACAAAAACCTCTGTATAAATCCTGGAGACCTGAATTTGAGTTCTAGCTACATGCCTTTCAGTCCATTTGATTTTGCCAGTTTGCTTCATCCTTCTGGGCCCTAGTTCCCTCCCTGTGAATCGGGGAATGTAATATTAATTTCAGAGGATTTCTGTGAAGAAATGTATTATGATGCAGTTGCAGAGGCCTCATGGGGCTTGACATCTAGTAAGTACCCAATAAATATTGCTACTATCTTTTTCTTAAGATTATTTTTATGATTATTATTTATATAATTATCATTATTACAGTGTTATGTATTTGAAGGCAAAGTAGCCTTTGGTCTATCTACTAAGGAGGTAAAACAAATGTAATATCCCTTCCTTTACATTCATTTTCCTTTCTGTTTTCCCACTTTCATTTGTGTTTGTGGCCATCTGTGAAAGGGTGTGCTCAGAAGTAGGCAGCCAGAGTGAATGATGTCAAATATGATAAAAATAGGTTCAGAGGTAGTTAAGATGACCAATCCTGGCTATATTGTTCAGATATAATTAGGTACATACATGGTGTGTATGATAATTGTGTCAAATAGTAACTGAAAGTACATTTTCTCTCTACCAGGAGAGCCTGGACTTCTCATCTCTCCAGTAAATGCCAAGAATCCCTTCTTTGGTTATGCTGGGAACAAGAAACACACAGAAAAGAAATTGCTTTGTGATGTTTTTAAGAAGGGAGATGTTTACTTTAACACTGGAGATTTAATGTTCGAAGATCAGAATTTCCTTTATTTTTGGGACCGTATCGGGGACACTTTCAGGTACACGGTTTCACTGGTTCTGTGACTGGGAAGCAGGCTTAGAGGAAGGCTTCATGGAAACACTGTAGAATAGTCTACCTGCTGTGTCACCTTGGGGGCAGAACCTTTTTATCTCTGTGTCTTCCCATTTAAAAATTCATTGGCCATCTGTTTCTACATTGAAACATATATGTTCAATTTTGATGTCAATTTTGATAATTATTTTAATGTGCCAGTTTGTTTAATTATTTTAATGTGCCAGTTTGTTTCAAATCAATGAGATCCTCTTTTTTATACATTTTTACATCATTTTTCATTTTTGCACAATGTATGCATTTTCATCTTGGTTATAGCCCCCATACAATTCCCACCCCCCTTGTTTTGATCCTACTCCCTCCTCCCCCCTGCAGTCTGTCTCTGGTTTATAGTTGCTTGTTGATTTTGATTTTTACTTTATTATAATTAGGTTTTTTCCTGGTCTCTTATTTTAGAATGTAGACTAGCTTAGCAGTCTAAATAGTCTTCTTAAAACAGACAACCAGTTGGGTAAAATATGTTCTAATTCTTGAACTACTGATAAAATTAATGAAACAGCCTGATTTCCCTTTTTATTGAGATTAGTTTATGTTAATGAAAATATTTTGCCTTATGAGTCAATCACTAGACTAGTCTTATTCAGATAGAAAGTATTTGAAAATACTGGAATGAATAAGTAAATTATACTTCCTATTTCTTCACCTTCTTGCGCCAGGTTTTAAAGTTATTTTATGTTTTAAAGTTACTTTATGTAAGACTATTTTAATTAAAATAATGGACTAAAACAGCTAATAGTGTTAATAACTAGAAATCAAAGGTCAGTACACTGAAATACAACAATTTTCCTTTCTTTTTTTATATCTTTGTCATGAGAGGTAAGAGAATATTTTGTGCTTGTTATTATATTACAAAATAAAGAAGTACTTAACATTATTTTTATGACATATAAAAGTTTTACAGTAAGCAGTTTATACTAACGAGACCCAGATAAAGTAATTTTAACAAAAAAAGTACTGATGTTTTTGACTTATTAACAAAATTCTTCCTTAAAATGACATTCATGGCACTGGAAGGGATCATGCTCAGCGAAATAAGCAAAAAAGAAAAAGAAAAATACCGGATGGTCTGACTCATAGCAGGAATCTAGAAAACTTAAATAAGGGACCAGGAAAATGAATAACTATAAGAAAGTAAAAATCAAAATCAACAAAAAACTATAAACCAGAGACACTTTTGGGGGAGTGGGGGGTGGGAGAGGAGGGATTGGGGTCAGAATGGGGGGGTTGCAATTGTATGGGGAATATAAAAATAAAATTTATTATTTAAAAAAAAATGCCATTCATTGAGTGAAATTCCTGCTGCCGAACTTTGGTGGGGCAAATAACTAAGGTCTGCTGTGAATAGGACTTCTAAAATATGACTGGGAGGCTGTGGCCCAAAGCCCTTTTTGCTGACTTCAATTGGGGTCTCTGGGGCCAGAGAGCACAAACAGCTCTTCTTAAAATTGAAGGTGTTTATGCTCCAGATGAAACTAGATTCTGTCTAGGCAGGAGGTGTGTTTATGTGTACAAAGCAAAGAACAACACAGTGGCAAACTGAGTAACTTGAGTTATGAGGGGAAACGTGAGAGTACAGTGGAAATCGAGGTGTGGTTCTCGCCAAACTGCAAAGCCACTTTCTGCTCAGGCCAAGGACACAGAATCCGCTTGGTGCTGTGCCTTTCAAGGATCTAAGCTTATTGAAAGGCCAATAAATAAAAGTAGATGTGTTCTTTTGTATTTTTTTAAATGCCTTTCATTTTGAAAGTTGCCTTTATTTTTGGTTGCTTTTACACAGAACTAAATGCAAGGCAGTCAAACTAAAACTGGATACCTGGTTCTTCAAATATTGGTGAATTAACTGGAACTTTTTTTTTTTTAATTTAGATGGAAAGGGGAAAATGTTGCAACTACAGAGGTTGCCGAAGTTATTGGGAAGTTGGATTTCATACAGGAAACAAATGTCTATGGTGTGACAGTGCCTGGTATGAAGATATTCTGTGTTTTGGAAGGATTCTCAGCATAGAATGTGCTAGTACTGTTCTTTAAATTTGCAGTAATCTTACTAATTTAACATTTTATTTTTTATATTTTAAAATAAATATCTTAGTTATGTCTTGCGAAGTAGTGCCCTAGATCAAGCAAACAAACTCTATGGTCACATCAAGGACAAGGTACCAACTGAATTTTAACGTGTTTATGTAATTTTAAACAAAACTTCAAAAGTTTGGTTGGTGACTCACTGCTGGAAAATAATTATAGCTTTTCAATAGTCGATTATTCTTCTCTTTATGGCTAAGATTTCTAAGTTTTAGTAAGTGGGAACCTATTCTGGTTAAATATCTAATAACACTGAATAGCAGTTAAGCTGTATCTTCTTTTTAAAATATTTTGAGATCTGTGTGGCTTCATTTATCTGTGTAAATATGCATAATGATTGTTTCATGAAAATGACAAAGTAACCTACTTGAAGATATAGGACAGCTGTTTCCCTTTACTCTTTTTTTTTAAATACAAATGGTAGTATCTTCCAATTACTATACATAGATGCAAGGAGCACTGGCGGGTGGGAGCATTTGGATAGAAGGAAGAGAAAGGGGATGATAACTCTCCTAGACATCTACTGGGTGCTAGAGAAATGCAACAGTAAATTCTGATCTCCTGGAAAAACTTCATAGGTGGTGTGAATAATAGTAAGCAATCTGTGGAATTAGTTATGGAAATACAGTTTCTAGTTTCTTTTTTTTTAAGATTTATTTTATTTATTTATGCATACAAGAGCTGGGGTGTAGGCAAGAGATGTGATGGGGTGAGAGGATTCACCAGAGACAGAGTGGGAAAGAGATCAGGCAGATCTATTGAAATGCACTGCTGAGGGGAGCAGAGATAGGAGGGGTCTACTGTGCCTTGTGGGTAGCTCCCTGGCTGAGATCCAACTTGTGCTACAGTGGCTGCAGGTAGCTTCATAGTGCTGAGATTTAACCCTTGCACCACCAAGGAGGCCTCATTTTCTAGTTTCTTAACTAAAAATATGCCTTTTTTTTTTTTGCATTGATGCAGATATGGGCATTTCCAAATATGGGTTTTAAGTAAATGCTTCCTGTCCTAATATTTCATATTAATGGTGAGAGGATGAAAATTATGGATTGTGTATTCTGTAGTGTAGACAGTTAGGTATACTCTTCCTTATTCCCAAATTATTTCTGATCAGTAAATCATAAGTTCAGGGAAGGACCCTCACATTTTTGCTACTGTTGTACTGTTATTCCTGAAGTAGATTTGCTGTCTCTATTTGCAACTATTGTAATTAGTATGCAATTGTAACAATTATTATGTAATTAACAGGATTATTTTTATGTCTATTGAGTACTTGTAAAATTTACTCCATTTCAAACTTTTTCCCTCCAGAGTATGAAGGAAAAGCTGGAATGGCTTCTATTATTCTAAAACCAAATAAGACTTTAGACTTGGAAAAAGCTTATGAACAAGTTGTAACATATTTACCAGCTTATGCCTGCCCACGATTTTTAAGAATTCAGGTAATTTTACTGTCTGACATACATCTCTAATGGAGTAATGAGTGGTGTCATGTTCATTTTTAAAGCATTTGCTAAGTCAGTCTATGGCCAAGTCACTGCTTGGTCAATAGAACACAATATTTTAACTGTCATAAATACATATTTCATGTGCTTTTTTTTAATTTTTAAGAACTTTTACATATATTGTCTCATATATATTTTCAGAACAACCTTCTGAAATACTAAATGCAAGTAAATATAAAGCAGAAATAACATTTTAATGTAAATTGTTATTGAAATTATTGTAGTTTTGTGTGAAGTTGTTTGAACTAATAGTGAGATGCTGTGTATCTTTTTCTCAGTTTCCTCCTGTGGTAACATTTTGCAAAATTATCACATCTAGAACATTTACTTTGTTTTTTTTTTAAGATTTATTTATTTATGCATACAAGAACTGGGGTACAGGCCAGAGGTGTGGAGGGTGAGAGGATTCATCAGAGACAAGGTGGGGAACAGAACAGGCAGACTGACTGAAATACACTACTGAGGGGAGCAGCGGGCAAATCAGGAGAGGTCTGCTGCACCATGTGGGTCTCCTCCCTGTCTGGGATTGAACTCATGCTGCAGTGGCAGCTGATAGCTTCATAGGTTGTGTCTTAACCTGTTGGACCACCAGGGAGGCCCCTAAGACAATCTGTATAATAATGAAATTTCCTGTTTAATTTGTGCTCTCTTGTGTGTGTCTGTGTCTTAAGTTCTGTGTACTTTCACTACCTGTGTAGCTTCATGTATCAGGAACTACAGTCAAGGCATGAACAATTCCATAAGGATCCCTCACATTGCCCTTACATAACCATACCCAGTTCCATCATACCACAGAAACAACCTATTTTTTATGGAATACAGAATTGATAAATAAAATAACAATATATATTTTTTCCTTTAGAGCAACTTAAAATTCACTAAGCAAAAGGAATATTTTCCATAGAACTATGTCAGACTTGTACAAATTTAAGAAAATATCTTAGCATCATTAAACACCTAAAAGGATATGGGTCATGATTGTTATGTTTATTGTAGTGTTTGCTACAGTTAGCACACTGCAAGATACTTAGTTGGCAGTCCAAATGAATTATAATAAATTATATGATATAAAAAATGCAAAAGTATGTTGCTTCTGATAAAATGAATAGAACACAACCTTACCAAAAATTTGTGTAGCACAAATATTAATAAAGGATGATTTTGCCAAAAAAAAAAAATGATGTGACAATATCCAGTATGACTGGGATGAAATTAAGTTGGTTCTTTCATCCTGCTTATGGAAATACAAATTGCTATAACTTCTTTAGACTACAATTTGGGAATATATGACCACGCTTTTAGAACTTATATGTATTTTGACACTGTAATTTTATTTCCAGAATAATCTTTAGGAAGTAATCAAAGATGCAAATGTTACATGAATTTGTTCTTCAAACTACTGCTTATTATAGTAAGAACTTTTGATATTCTCTATAATTTCAAGAATAAGAACAAGTTTAATTACAGTGTTATAACTATATGAGATCGTTGAGACCATTAAAAAGTACTGTTTTATTTTATTTTATTTTTTAATTTAAATTTTATTTTTGTATTCCCATACAATTACAACCCCCTTATTTTCACCCCAATCCCTCCTTTCCCTATCCCCCACCCCCCATAGAGTGTCTCTGGTTCATAGTTGTTTGTTGATTTTGATATTTTCTTTCTTATAGTTAATCTTTTTCCTGGTCCCTTATTTAAGTATTCTAGATTCCTGCTATGAGTGAGACCATCCGGTATTTTTCTTTTTCTTTCTGGCTTATTTTGCTGAGCATGATCCCTTCCAGCTCCATCCATGTTGCTGCAAATTGCATGTGTTTATCTTTTTTGAATGCTGAGTAATATTCCATGGTGTACATGTACCATATCTGCTTGATCCAGTCATCTATTTTTGGGCATTTGGGTTGTTTCCAAAGCTTAGCTATTGTAAATAGTGCTGCTATAAACATAGGGGTGCAGGTGCTCTTTGGAATTGATGTTTCTGTGTCCTTTGGGTAAATACCTAGGAGTGGAATTGCTGGATCATATGGAAGCTCTATGTTTAGTAGGTCCAGAAATCTCCACACAGCTTTCCATAATGGTTGGACCAGTTAAAAAGTACTGCTTTAATGAAAATTACCTGACCTGAGGGAAATATATCTAGTGTAACACTGCTTTTTTTTTTTAATAATAAATTTTATTTTTATATTCCCCATACAGTTGCAACCCCCCCTTTCTGATCCCAATCCCTCCCCTCCCGCCCCCCACCCCCCCAAAAGTGTCTCTGTTTCATAGTTTTTTGTTGATTCTGATTTTCACTTTCTTATAGTTATTCATTTTCCTGGTCCCTTATTTAAGTTTTCTAGATTCCTGCTATGAGTGAGACCATCCGGTATTTTTCTTTTTCTTTTTGGCTTATTTCGCTGAGCATGATCCCTTCCAGCACTATCCATGTTGCTGCAAGTTGCATGTGCTTATCTTTTTTGAATGCTGAGTAATATTCCATGGTGTATATGTACCACATCTTCTTGATCCAGTCATCTATTTTTGGGCATTTGGGTTGTTTCCAAAGCTTAGCTATTGTAAACAGTGCTGCTATAAACATAGGGGTGCAGGTGTTCTTTGGAATTGATGTTTCTGTGTCCTTTGGGTAAAGACCTAGGAGTGGCATTGCTGGATCCTATGGAAGCTCTATGTTTAGTAGGTCCAGAAATCTCCACACAGCTCTCCATAGTGGTTGGACCAGTTTGCACTCCCACCAACAGTGCAGAAGAGTTCCTTTTTCTCCACACCCTCGCCAACATTTGTTGTTGCTAGTTTTTTTAATATGTGCCATTCTCACTGGTGTGAGATGGTATCTCATGGTAGTTTTGATTTGCATTTCCCTGATTACAAGTGATGTTGAACATTTTTTCATATGCCTGTTGGCCATTTGCATTTCCTCTTCAGAGAAGTTTCTTTTTAGCTCTTCTGCCCATTTTTTAACTGGATTATTTTCTTTGTTGTTGTTGAGTCTCATCAGCTCTTTGCAGATTTTTGTGATCAGTCCTTTATCATTAGTGTTTGGTGCAAAAATGTTCTCCCAGTTGGTGGGGTTTCTCTTTGTTTTTGTTATTGTCTCTTTTGCTGTGCAGAAGCTCTTTAATTTGATGTAGTCCCAGCTGTTTATCTTTGCCTTCACTATCACTGCTTTGGGTGATGTGTCTGTAAAGATGTCTTTGATGTGCAAATCACGTAGTGTTTCGCCTATATTTCCTTCTATATATTTTATGGTTTCAGGTCTTATGTCTAGATCTTTAATCCATTTTGAGTTGATTTTCGTGTATGGTGTGAGGTAGTGGTCAAGCTTCATTCTTTTGCATGTAGCAACCCAGTTTTCCCAGCACCATTTATTGAACAAACTTTCTTTGCTCCAATGCATAGTCTTTGCTCCTTTGTCAAAGATTAGTTGACCATAGATCTGTGGGTTTATTTCTGGATTTTCTATTCGATTCCATTGGTCTGTATGTCTGTTCTTGTTCCAATACCATGCAGTTTTGATGATTATGGCTTTGTAGTATAGTTTGAAGTCTGGAGTGTGATGCCTCCATTCCCTTCTTTTTTTTTGTCAGGAGAGCTTTGGCTATTCGGGGTTTTTTGTGATTCCATATGAATTTCATCAATAATTGTTCTATTTCTTTGAAGAATGACATTGAAATTTTCATTGGAATAGCATTGAATCTGTATATTGCTTTTGGTAGGATGGCCATTTTAATAATGTTTATTCTTCCAATCCATGAGCAGGGGATGTCTTTCCATTTCTTTGTGTCTTCTTCTATTTCTTTTAACAGTGTTTTATAGTTTTCTTTGTATAGGTCCTTTACCTCTTTTGTTAGATTTATTCCCAAATATTTGATTTTTTTGTTTCGATAATTAAAGGGATGGTTTTTTTGATTTCTTCTTCTTCAGACTTATTGTTTGTGTATAGGAAGGCTACTGACTTTTGCGTGTTGATTTTGTATCCTGCCACTTTACTGAACTGATTGATGAGTTGAATTAGTTTTTCTGTGGAGTTTTTGGGGTTCTCTACGTATATTATCATATCATCTGCAAATAGTGATAGTTTGACTTCTTCTTTTCCTATTTGGATTCCTTGGATGTCTTTCTCTTGTCTTATTGCTCTGGCTAGGACTTCCAGTATTATATTGAAAAGCAGTGGTGAGAGTGGACATCCTTGTCTTGTTCCAGATCTTAATGGAATTGCTTTCAGCTTTTCACCATTAAGAATGATACTGGCTGTAACACTGCTTTTTTTAAAAAGAGGCAAAAACATCAAATTGCACAAATACTATGAGCTTCTGTTATTCTTAAAAAAGAGAAAATGTATATGTTTCTACAGTCTTATCTAATTCTCTGATGATAGTGTTGGGGGAGGGGACTGTGGACAGAATCAAGGGAGGAGATTCAAAGAGAATTTGACACTTGTATTAGTTCAGGTAGATGAATAATAATGGCCAAGTTACTCATGAAACTTTATATTGATCTCTACATGTGCTCTCATTTAAAACAAGGTTTCTTCTGTATGCCTGAAACTACCACCAAGATACCTCTCATCTCCTTTTCATCCCTTAAAGCAGAGATCCTCAAACTTTATAAATTCATGACATCTTTAGTGTCTCTATAATTTTTTTCATAGCATTTGGGCCAAAACCTAAGCATAAATAGTTAGGTAAAAACAAATTACTAAGTATTTTGGTCTAACAATTTTTTACTTGAAAAAATAATGCATACAAATCTAAAATGATACTTTTTTTCACTTTTAAATAACCACAAGTACCAAAAATATATAAGTTGTGCATTGCACAATTCTTCAAACCTTGGAATTACATTGAACCAGACAGGATCATGTTGATTTTTTGGCTGTACTTGCCATTTTTTTTAATTTTAAATCACAGCAACCACTAAGCCCCCCCCTTTTTTTTGCAATAGATGACATCACTTAAAAAGATGTATCACAATTAATAAAACTGAATTAATTTATTAATTATTAATATTAATTAAAGTGAATTACATTACCTTGAGCTAGTAGTTTGAGATTGGTGGCCAACAAATGTCACTAGGTTTGCTTTGAAAATTGAAAGTATTCCATGCAGACTGGAAATTCACAGATGTACCTCAAGGCATCTGAGTGGGAAACCAAGTTGTAGAGCTTTCATTACTCCCTCTAGTTCTTAATAGTACTCTGTGTTACGGAATAGATTGCTATCTTTTATATCTTTTATCTTCTTAGTGTTTACTAGCTCTCGGTACACAATACTGTACTGACATTGAATTGAAGGAATAAACCTATGTATTTTAGGTATTTCTAATTAGCTGTGGACTATATTCAAAATTCTTTTATATTGAATTAAATTTGCTGGTAAATCAAGCTAAACATTTAAATGTTCTAAGTTTACTTCTAATGTTATGCTAAATATAGAGATGATCATTGGACAGGAAATATAGTTAAGTAATATTTAATATAAATATTAAATATTATAGTTAAATATTATTTTTAATATGCTATTTATATGTTATAGAAAATATTAAATGTTTAATACCACTAATCACGGTTATTGCTTTATAGGAAAAGATGGAAATGACAGGTACATTCAAACCACAGAAGTTTCAGTTGGTAGAAGAAGGATTTAGTCCACTGAAAATTTCTGATCCACTTTACTTCATGGATTCCTTGAAGAAATCTTATGTCCCACTGACCAAAGAACTTTATGATCAAATAATGAATGGGGAGATCAAACTCTAAGGTTTTTTATGTATGGGATTTTCATATGCTTTGTTAGGAGAGGTGAGAGGCAAGCATGGGATTCTTTAGTATGAAATGGGCACAGGGAACTCAGTTGAGCATGTGCTACATTTTCTTAATATACAGTAGCTTTTCTAAGTAAAAGCTTTCCTCTGATTTAATTGATAACAAATTTTAGTTGATTAATCTTTTTACTTATTTGGAGATACAGCGAAGAAGTAAATAGGTGCATTAATCTTGAAGATTTTAAATAATAAGTGGTTAATAGTTTAGACAGTCACTAAAAGTATATTTTTTCATATTTAAAGTTTATAATTTTGAATATGATTTAATTGTACTAGAGTACTTGATTTTTATGGGCCCTGACCTATTATTCAATAAAACCATCTTCATTGATATATGCTTGGAGTTTTTGTTCTGAAATTTTGTTTAACTGTTAACTTCAAAGGAAGAAGACTGTTAAATATATGCTCTCATATCTCCCTTATCTTAAATGCCCATTAAAATGGTAAACACACACACACAGAGACACAGATAAAATAGCAAAGTAGGAAAACTGGTAAGCCCAAAGACTTTAGGAATTTTTGAGAGATGTACAAGCAAGATCCAAGATACCTTTAGAAACCACTAATTGTACATGTAAAGAATAAATTTGAATAGGATCCTGATATTACTCCCAAGATCAGAAGTGCAACAGGCTTAGAGTTTGAACAAATTTGTGAGTAGCTGACAGAGAAATGTATCACTAGGACAATTATACTTATCTCAATTAGGAATCTCCAGGCTCAGTTGCTTCTGTTGAGCTAAAACTACACAAATGACTCTCTTAGTAAAATGAGCCATCTTTACAAGAGGGAATTGTGGGGCTGGGCTCAGAATGGAGTAGTGCCAGCAGAAAACTCCTTTGCCATAAACTTGGCTTCCTGAACAACCAGACTTCAAACAGCCCAGTCAAAGCTACAAAATCTGATCTGAGATTTGAGCTGATGCTCTAGAGAATAAATTTGCAGTTTGATAACCACTTTAATTGCCTGTTAAAACAACAACAAAGATTTGATACTCTTCAGAAGAATATAACTTTTACAATACCTGGGATATTTTTTAAAATTACTAGATATGAAAACAAGCACATCTCATTCTTAAGAAAAGACAATGGAGACTGAGCTATCCTGCATGGTGGAGTTAGCAGGAAAGGATTGTGAAGTAGTTATAACAAATGTTTGCTGTTAATAAAAATATTGGAAATCTCGGAGAAATAATAACTGTAAGAAATTAATGAAATGGAAATTCGAGCCTGAAATATACAATATTAGATATTTAAATGTTCATTTTGGCTAGTCAGCATAATGGCGATGACACAGGACAGAATCAATAAATTTGAAGACAGAACAATATAAATTAGTCTAAAAAGAAATTTTTAAAAGATGAAAAGAACAAAGTTTTAATTATCAGTGGAGAAATATTATAGGTGATATTGGACTCCAAGAAGGAGAGATGAGGGAGCATTTCTGTAATGTGGCAATAGACAAAATTTCAGTATTCAAGAAGCCCAGCAATCCTCAACTTGGAAGAATGAAAGTATTATACCTATGCAAGTCATGAAGGAATTCTTGATAGCAGTTAGTGACTAAACCAACACATAACTTTTTAAAAATCAAATGATTAGACTTACATCTGACTTCATCAAACTGTGAAGGAAGTAAATGGAACAGTATCTTTAAACAGTAGATAAACAACTGTCAAGTTAGAATTTAATGTGCAGCAAAATTATCCTTGAAGGATGAAGGTGAAATAAACCTAGTTTCATCTAAAACAATTCATAGACAGGAATCCTGTAATAGAAAAAATGCTAATGGATGTCTTATAAACCAAAGAAAAGTAACAGCAAGTGGAAACTATCTTCAGCAAGTAATGAAGAATATTGAAATGGTGAGTATAGGGGGAATGTAATAGGTAATTTTATTTATCTTAATTTTTTAAAAAAGCATAAAACTGTTTATTTTATTTTATTTTTTAAGATTTATTTATTTTATTTATTTATTTATACAAGCACTGGGTACAGTCAGAAGCGCGGCAGGGTGAGAGAATTCACCAGAACCAGAGCCGGGAGCAGAGCAGGCAGAAGGACCGAAGTACACTGCTGAGGGGAGCAGCGGGCGGCAGGAGAGGTCTGCGCACCCATAAAACTGTTTAAAGCAAAATTTTGTGATATCATTTTGTGAGTTTCTACTTAATATGGATGTAATTCAAGTAATTGTAGCATAAAGAATGATAAATCCAGTGGAAAAAAATACAGATACCTATATTAAGTATCGAGAAAAAGTCATAAAATTTATTACCAATTAGGAAACTATAACTTAAAATTAAGGTGAGTTATTTTTGCCCATCAGATTTGAACAATTACAAAGATTGGATATGTCTAGAGCAGGTAACAGAACACTAATGGGCATTGTTGGTGGGATTATGAATGGGTGTATCTGGAGGACAGTACCTATCAGAATATAAAATGCATAACATTGTCACTCAGCAGTTTTATTTCTATGGGAAAAACTGGTAATAGTGAGCCAGGATTTATGTCAAAATATGTTTGCAGTTCAGGAAAGCATTATTAATTGAATTAATAGAAAAAGTTAAATATTGGTAGAATATATTTTGTTATGCTCTACAACTATTACAAAGAATGATATGTCAGTAAGTACAAAGAGGTTAGAAAAGGGTATTTATCATTTATTTGTTAAATTGCATTGAAAATGCAAAGTAATAATCAAAATCAACAAGCAACTATAAACCAGAGACACACTGTGGGGGGGATTATGGAGGGGCTGAGAGAGGAAGAACTAGAGTCAAAATAAGGGGGGGTGCAATTGTATGGGGAATAGAACCAAAATGAAAATGCATACATTATACAAAGATGAAAAATGATGTAAGAATTATATAAAATAAAATATTAAAAAAAGCAGTGAAAAACAAATATTTTCAAAGACAGTTTTATACAGGTTTTTTTTTTTTTTAGGATTTACTTATTTATTTATACAAGCACTGGGTACAATCAGAAGTGTGGGAAGGTGAGAGAATTCACCAGAGCCAGAGCAAGGAACAAAACAGGCAGAGTGACAAAATAGACTGCTGAGGGGAGCAGCAGGCGTGGCAGGAGAGGTCTGCGTGCCATGTCCTCGCCGGCAGCCGGGGAGTTTCATACAGTTTTAATAGTTAAATAAGTGTTACATTGCTTGGAGAATGAGTAGATTTTTTTTTTTCACTCTATACTCTGTCATTTGAATTGAAAAATTGCAGTTCACTGCTTGTTTATGCTTTCAAGACAATTAAAAGTTACTGCTTTTCTTTAAGGAAAGCATTATATGGAAAGCAGACCTTTTTTTTTTTTTTAAAGGGAGCAGAGAATTGAATGAAGTGACATTTTAAGAGGGAACTTAAGATACTTGACAATTTCTCAGTAGAAATAAATTTTATGTAGTTTTTATCTCTCAATATATTTCACTTCCTTGTAGATTTCATCACATCATGACATAGTAAAGATGAATTATTTCAAGGCAGTTAAAGTAAAAAACATCTCATCTCAAGCTATGCACATGAAGACTTCTTAAGGAAAAACTGGAAAGGAAAAACTGGCTGCTCGTTCTGCCCAAACATCAGTAAATTTATAAGTAAATTCTTTAATGTGTATAACAAAGGCCAAGTTTGAGCTACCTTCATGATCTTCCATAACTTCTGGTGCCTGTTTTACTGGTAAAAAGATTTATTCCTGGAACTATGTTTTTCAGATCAGGAAAGCTCTGGGCAATGTCTTCACTAAATGAAAAGTCAGAGTGAAAACAGTATGAAAAATGTCTGTGGAGTTATGAAACTTCTTTCCGTAGCTTCATTTTCTTTTCCTTATTCAGGACTTTGGTTTCTTGATTTATGTGAACTGTTATACTGTAGATAGGAGCCTAGCTGTGTGATTACCTGTCATATTTCAAGAGTGAGGGGAAAGAGTTGTAAGTGTGAATGTGTTTCTCAGTCTACATGCCCGACCTTGTGAACACTGGCAGTTCCTCCTTCCCATCAAATGACTGTATGAAGACCTTATGACCTAAGTCTCCAGATTCCAGCAAAAGACAGATGATTCCCAAGGCCAGAGAGTATAATGATCATTTGTACAACTTTTAATGTGCAGATTCCCAGATGCTGCCCAGTTCTGTTAAATGAGAATCTCTGAATGAAGGTCCTATGAACTTGCATTTTTAACAACTCCCCCAGGATGCTGAACTCTACCTATGTATTATATCATTTTTAATTAATTAATTTAAATTTTATTTTTATATTTCCCATACAATACAACCCCCTTATTTTGACCCCAACCCCCCCTTCCCCCCCCACCATAGAGTGTCTCTGGTTCATAGTTTGTTGATTTTGATTTTTTCTTTCTTATCGTTATTGTTTTTCCTGGTCCCTTATTTAAGTATTCTAGATTCCTGCTATGAGTGTTATCTTGTTTCTTTATTCTCATTCTCTTTTGTCCCATCTGCCCATTTGGGCTTGAGGGAAAATTCAGTCTCTTCTATTTGTATTTTTCTGCTTCTGTGGATCTTACTGTATTTGAATAAATCACTATGTAGTATCTACCACTTGTTTAGTATATCCATTCCTAGTTTATGGTCTAGTACTGAGTAAATTATCAAAGGATATGATGGTCAACCTGGCAGAACTATGAGATGAACCATAACCAATATCTCTTTAATTTCTGAATCCTGTTAACTTGTATTCTAATGGGTGGGGTGTGATTTACTCTAGGGGGCTAGTATATAAAAATGAACCTTCTATTCAACAGTCCTAGACAGGTTTGGGTATTCCTTTCCCAAGTGTATAATTACCTGAAAAAAATGGCCATAGGTCCCTCAGAGGAATGGAAAATTACTACAGCATATAATTGCCCAAGTATTGCTGGGTTCTTCCTCGTGGGGATCCAGTCTCTTCTCAAGTTCAAATGGGGTTATGGTACAATTCTTCAGGGAAGGACACAGAAAAAGGAAGAATTTCTGATTGGCCTCCCTAAATGATCCTAAGACAATGTGAAGAATGGAATGAGAGTCTTGAGGGAGAGGAGAGGAAGGTGAGAAGTGGAATTCAAAATGTCAAGATCCCATTTTACCAGAACAAAATCATGTGGGGAAAGGTGGCAATAGTTTTTTTTTTTTAGAAATCTGGGTGAAGACAGTAAAGAGGATCCAGAATAATGGGGCTTCCATCTATAGCAGGATTTTCCTGGCCTTTGAGGAGAGATAAATGAGAAGTGAGGAGAGCATGTCAGAAACAAAGGGACTCCCAGGACTCAAATTTTAGCAGGAAATTAGTGAGAAAGGATGGGTACCTGGGATCAGAGCACATCTCAGCAGCTAACTTCGTGGGTCTTTAAGGAGAAGTCAAATAAAACAAAGACCATTTCAGAGGCCACTGCAGGGCAGGTAACCCAAATGCCCCCTCATTTCCAAGTGTCTTTAGCACGGACACAACTTAAAACCCAATGTCAAGGGAAATGACAGGTGAAAGAGAAGCTAAAATTGACTGGAAGGAGGGCCTCCCCGGTGGCGCAGCGGTTGAGCGCTGGGTTGTGAAGCTGCCCGCAGCCTCTGCAGCACTGGTTCGATCCCAGGTGAGGGTCCCACATGGCTCACAGACCTCTCCTGCCGCCTGCTGCTCCCCTCAGCAGTGTACCTGGGTCCTTCTGCCTGCTCTGCTCCCTGCTCTGGCTCTGGTGAATTCTCTCACCCTCCCGCGCTTTTGACTATACCCAGTGCTTGTATAAATAAATAAATAAATCTTTAAAAAAAATTAACTGGAAGGAAGTGCTGCCAACTTGCCTTTCAAACTGGAAATTAGATTCATTCTGGTTAGGACTGGAATTTAAACTCTCTAATGTTTAATTATTCAACTAGACTGAAAATTGCAAGAAAGATCTCTGCAGGAAGATATTCAGGATTGTCCACCACATGTGCTGATTGGAATCTTCCAGGATGGTTCTCAAGGCAGATATTTTCGGACTGACAAATATTTTGCCCTTTCTACCTATTAGTGAATTAGAGCTGGAATAAGAAGAGCAGCTGAGGATTACTATGGATAGGAATCAAGATCACATAACAGAAAAGGATGGGTCCTAAGAGAGACTTACACTGACACCTCATACAGTTTGATCAAATTTAGAAACCAGGTAACTTTTTTGCTTCTTTTCACGATGGCCCTTCTTTGTGCTATTTATTAAATATACAATTATCTGTAAGTGGGCATCTGGGCCAAAAAATTTATATTTTCTATAATCATGGTTTTTTTTTGTTTTAAAGATTTATTTATTTATATATTTATACAAGCACTGGTTACAGTCAAAAGTGTGGGAGGGTGAGAGAATTCACCAGAGCCAGAGCAGGGAACAGAACAGGCAGACTGACAAAATATACTGCTGAGGGGAGCAGTGGGCGCGGCAGGAGAGGTCTGTTGTGCCATGTGGGACCCTCGCCAGCGGCCGGGATTGAACCGGCGCTGCAGAGGCTTTGGGCAGCTTCACAGCCTAGCGCTCAACCTCTGTGCTACCAGGGGAGGCCCCATGTTTTATAAATTGTCCATGATATAATAGAAAATTAAAGCAAATTCTCTAATACTAACAATTACATTATGGAGACCAGATACTATATATTCTCACACAAACAAGCTAATAGTTCTCAAGAGAGTACATGAATGCCTGTGCCAAGAAAGCAATAACATAATGAACACTTTTTGTCAGACTATCTGCGTTTGACAAACAAAAAGACAATTTTTTTGATGTTGTCATTGAAGTCCAGTAAGGGAGAAATATGAACAAACTGGTTATATCAAAGATAATGATCAAACATACCCCTGTAAATTCTATTGTAGTCAAATAGTTTGGTGATCGATAAGCAAGTCAAACTATTAAGTTTTTAAAAACAAGCAGTCTGTTAATGGTCAAATTTCTATGACCTGCCTCAAAATTCCTGATTTTACTATTTCATTACATTGATACTCTATTTAAATCCAAGAGAATACCTTATTTGATGCTATTAAGATCTACTTGTGTACTATATGACAACACAAAAAGAGATTTGGATCAATTGAAGTTTGACACTAAAATAAATCCACTTTTCTCTAGGAAATAGGGGGGATATTTATTTGAGAAGTGCAAAGTAATAATAGTATTCTTATAGGCTTTTCTTAGACTTTGGTCATTGACAGTGAACTGAAAAAAAAGAACTGTGGGCAATAATCCATAGATAGTGTCAGTCTATCATGAGAAAATATCAGAGAATCCTGGGTACATTCTACAAAATGCTTGATCAACACTCCTCAAAACTATGAAGGTCAGTTAAAACAAGGAAAATGTGAGAAATTGTCACAGGCAACAGAACCCTAAGGGGACCTGACAACTAAATGTAGTAAGACACTGCATCGAATCCTGGGATAGCAAAGGACATTGTGTAAAACCTCTGGGAATCTCAATAAAGCATATGAAATTTAGTTTATGATAATTTATCAGTATTGGTAACAAATACACCACAACTAATATAAGGTGTTAATAATAATAGTGGAAACAGGGCTGGGAGTGGGTGGGGTATAGGAACTCTCTGTATGAGTTTTTCTACACGTAAAGCCTTCATAAAATAAAAAGTGTATTGGAAAAAAATCTGTGAATTTGTTTTCCCTCCTGCAGGGCAAACATTTCAGAGGGCAAGCACTTAATAAATCTCCTTCAGACAATGTTTTGGAGAGGAACACTACCAAGTTCCGACACCAGTTTTATTACACCACATCACTGCTGTTAACCTAGATCACCCGGCTGAGGTATTTGTCAGGTTGGTGCCTGTGTACGTCATCTTTATTTATGCACACAAGAACTGGGGTACAGGCCAGAAGTGCGGGGTTGAGAGGATTCATCAGAGACAGAGCAGGAGACAGAACAGGCAGACTGACTGAAATACACTGCTGAGGGGAGCAGCGGGCGAGTCAGGAGAGGTCTGCTGCACCATGCGGGTATCTCCCTGACTGGGGATCGAACTCTTGCTGTGATGGCTGTGGAGAGCTTCATAGGCTGCTCCTTGACATCTTGTGCCACCAGGGAGGCCTCTTCATACTGTATTCTTTTGAAGGAAGTCATGATGCACAGACCACACTAAAGTGAGCTGTTATTTTCTATGACCTTGAAAGTAAACTCTCTACTTGGATTATTTGGAATTCTGTGCAAGAGATTTGTTTCTATTCTCCCATTTACTCAATTGCTTGTTTACATTAGCAAGAGCTTGTAGATGTTTATTTGATTCTGTGGAATATAATTCCTCACTACTTAATTTTGTTGCTCAAGTTATTCCAGTTTTGACCACTACAAGTGCTTTCAGCTGGCTGCTGTATCTCTTTGACACACACCATCACTGTGGATTTGTTGAGTACTTTCTGACCTTCTGGCTCTACTAGATGCTGCAGACTCATACAACACAGTACATACTTAACATCTGAAAGCAGGCAAAGCTGCTCAATGAAAATGTAGTTGTGAATATGTGTGCAAAAGGTTAGCCATGTAAATAATGCACCATCATAAACTGCACAAAACACTGATTAACCTGCACCCTGAAAAATGAAGTAAATTACCAGTAAAGTAAGCAGGCTGACTCTAGGACCAAGTGAGGTAATTTAGTTCATGATTGTGCTTAATATGGTCACAAACAACAAAACAGAACAAAAACAAACGGACAATTATAAACCAGAGACATCCTGCAGGGGAGGAGGAAGTAGAGGGATCACAAGGAGGGAGGGAAGTGCACAGGGGATTGTAGTGATGGTGCATGGGTGCGTTGGTGAAGGAAATTCTTTGGGGACTACACCTGACGTGGGAAGTAAATATTGTTTAAAAATGAACATTGATGGGCCTCCCCTGGTGGCACAGGCGGTTGAGCGCAGTGCTGCAAGACTGTCTGCAGCCTCTGCTGTGCCGGTTCTACCCCAGATGGCCTGCAAGGGTCCCACATGGCAAGGCAGACCTCTCCTGTCTCACCCGCTGCTCCCCTCAGCAGTGTATTTCAGTCAGTTTGCCTGTTCTGTTCCCTGCTCTATCTCTGGTGAATCCTCTCATCCTCCCACACATCTGGCCTGTACCCTGGTTCTTGTATAAATTAATAAATAAATCTTTTTAAAAAAAATTAACATTGATGTAAAATATATATAAATAAAAAAATATTGGTAACAGATAAACCACAACTAATATAAGATGTTGATAACAGTGGAAATAGAAAGGGGAGTTGGGAGGGAGGAATATGGGAATTCTCTGTATGAGCTTTTCTATAAGTATAAAGCCTTTATAAAATAAAAAAGTGTTTGGAAAAAAATTACCTCCCTTGGTCCTGGAGTCAACATGCTTACTTTATAGGAATAACAGAATCTAAGGTCTAGGATACTTCTGGGGTCTTATTGCTTCATGATCCTGTTAGCTGACAGAGCAAGGAAATAGATGTGCATATACTAATCCAAGTATTTATAAATAAAAATGTATCTATGAATATGTAACCACCTGTATCTACAATGAATTAAACATGAGCTATATTTAGATTTCCAACTCTGAGTCATTATTGCATGGACCATTCTCATCCCTTGCTTATCTGTAACCTCCCTCTGCACAGGATATCTTTCTAACTTTGCCACCTCAGAATTGACTGTTTCAAGTGTGTAGTAAATATTTAACGACTCTCTAGAAATGTCTAGTGTATTAATTTATTTAATTAATATCAGCTAGTTAATATTTAACTAATATTAACTATTAGAAGTCTTCCAAGTGTTGATGAGCTGTATAGGCATTTTTCCTGTGATATATTTTTACAATCAGGTCACTAGTTCAACCCTGATTTCCTGTAGTCTGAATAGCTTATAATATCAAGTATATCAAGGTTAAATTGGACTAAAGCAAAATACATTGCCAGGGAGTGTATTAGCAAAAGCACCAATGGACACTGCAATCTGATTTTAAAATTTCTTAGCTGTCCTGATGACATATTCACTCAAGTCTAGCATAACCTTTCTTAGTTTTAATGTTCAACAAGGTGTGCCTATATCTAGCATCATCACAAGACAGATAATAGGAAAGGATGTTGTGTCAACAAGGGTAATCTCTATCTAAATCCCAAAGGTCAATATAAATAAAAGATTACCAGTTGCAATTTATTGTGATGAATGCTTCAAAAACCCCTTTCTCAGCTCTTATTTTGTATCATTTTTGTAGGTATGTCCTTCTCTTTGAGTTCTGCCATCTCAATCATTCACCCTATACTGACCACTGGCAAATATTTTAGTTGATGGACTAGATATCCATGAAGGCTAGGCCAGCCTTACTCATGAAAATGCAGCCTTTGTGGAATATCAGCAACTTCCCTTCATCACATAATCTCAATTCAAATTCAGTCTTGCACATAAGATTCTTTCATTAAAATCTTCTTGTTGAAATTGTTCACAATGTCATTTATTTAGAGTCTTCTGGATGATTATTAGAAATGGTTTTATTTTCATTAATTATAACATATATTTTAGAATCAACTTCATGTTCAGGCTGCAGCTTAATCAATGTATCTTATAGAGTTTAGGGTCTGGAGGTGTATCATTTACACAGCTAACCTTTTGCACACATTCACATCTGCATCTTCATTAGCAGCTTTGCCTACTCAGATGTTAAATATTTCCTTGTGATTTATGACTAACCTCCGCCCATTACTTTTCTTCAAGACTCCTCTTTCTCACTTAATATTCTTTCTGTAAATTTTGCATTTTTTCTCCTAGATTTACTTAACTAGTCCCCTGGGTTTTTCCCACTCCCTAAGTTTATGCTTTCTGAAAAAACAAAAGACCCTCCCTCAACTTTGCATCCCTTTAAAGTTACTCAAAATTCTTGAAAACTTTTTTTTTCCACTTCCTTACTTCATTTTGTAAGTTAATATACTGAAAGCTTACTTTCAATGCCACAATCATATGGAAATGGCTGCCTAAATGTTGTTAGTGATCAACATAGTGATAAATCCCACAGTGACTTTTCCATATTTTCTGTTTAGATTTACTGGCTTTGACATCTTTAACTATATTTTTTCTTGATCTTGAGTCTCTTGACCTTTAAGCTGTTAGTTTCTCCTCTATATCAGCTCAAGTCCTTTGCCCCTCTTTTTTTTTTAACTCATTTTAAAAATACCAAACTATTTCAATGGACTATATTTCTGATCACAATAAAGTGTGTCGTGATCCACCCACCCAACTATTCAAGTCAGAAGCTTTGTCCTATTGGAGTCAGAAATTGCTCCTTTGCTTGTCACATGATAAGATCTTAAAATACATCCTCTAGATATTTCTCTGCATTGATTACTCTTCACTATACCCTCCTCTACTTTGTTAATCATTATTTGAATATCAGTATTCAACAGTCATCAGGGACTTTGTCTGATGTGAAATCTTCCCTACTCCAAGGAGTTCTTAACAGAACTACGTTTAGCAAAGCTCGGTGTATTAAAATTAATATCTCTTGCCAACTAACTGCACATTTCTCATTCATGCTAAGAAAAACAACTGAAAGCCTTTGAGTTATTTAAGACCAACTTCCATTTAAGTTCTGGTAGGTGTCTCATAGAGCCTTTTAAGTGCTGATACCATCTGGCCTTGTTTTCATGATCAAGAACAACCAAGCATAACAACCAAGAAACTGAGATGTCAGAATATTGGCGTTCCCAATTCAGCATTATTTGTATACTAGGAGAATGGCCAGATTTTCCAGATCAGCTGTAAAGAGTCATAGAGATCCTAAGAAAATCAAGAATGGATTTTGCCGTATGCACATAATTTTCTTTAATTATTCCTTTCCTTTCAGCCTCATGGTGCTCCTGTCTCTCCAGTGTCTTCTAGGGGTTATAAATATTTGGACTCTTTTTTGCTCCATATCCCTAATATAATGTCTATCTTATATTTCTCCTTAGAATTAGTTAAGTTACAAGAAATTGATGTTAAACATGTTTGCCCAAAATGTATGCCTATTTGAAAATAGATGGAATTGGGTACTGGGGCAATGCATAAAATGAACCCTAGGCTTATAAGTATTAAATATAATGTTAATGTTCAAATTCAGAGAGTCTCTGACTTTTAGTGTGATTTTTATGCTTTTTTATTAAAGCGTTTATTTTTAATAAGTTTTTTAAAATGGGGGAACCATTTTAACAATTTTAGATAGAGGTATATTGAAAGCCCTTGCCATGAAAAATAGAAGGGTTTCGAGAAATTATCTTTACTGGTTGTGGCAAACTAGCTAGATAGGATCACTCTTCATACTGTGAACAACTATAAAAACGGTATAAAATGTGTTGTAAACACTTACTTGCAATGATCAGGATCCAAACAAAACAGTAAAGAATTATTGGATAAGAGACAGAAATGCAGAGAATTGAGTCAAGTCTTCGAGACTGAAGGGGGAGCAGGAAAGCCTGTCAGATATTGAAGGAAATTAGGGGACATGGGACAAAGATTACACTCTTACACCTCTTACAAAGGTTGCGGGGTAACTTTAAGTCATTTGAGGGAATCTGAAAAATCCTAATCCATACACTTAGCACATTTAAATTTAATCTAACTGGAGTTAGATTAAAGAGTATTTGAGTTAAAGTTCATAATTTTGCTGCTTGCTTTGCTACTTGCTTGCTATTTGCTACCTGCCCCTTTTTTACTCCTTTTCTACTTCTGCAACTTGTTTTATACCATCTTTCCATTCTCCTGTCTCTAACTTAGATTTTATCTTGATTGGAGTTTGAATTTGTTGACTCCACGGATAAAAGTCTTCATCAGTTTTGGAAAATTCTTAGCTATTATCTTTTCAAATATTCTTTGTTTTCTATTCTTTTTTTTTTTTCCTTTTGGGACTTCAATAAAAGATGTGTCCAACATATTAGAAATATACAAATTACTTAAACCTATATCAGGAAATGCTTAACACTGAATATTCTTTTTTTAAGTAAATTAAATCTTTAACTAGACATTTAGTATGAATCTAAAATAATTAAGATTTTAGCACAGTGTCACAAAGATAGAAAATAGAACAAGGAAGACAATAGAAACCAAAAACATATCTCTGTGCATTTGATTTATGATACAAATAGCACTGCAGAGTGGTGGGAAATGACTTTGATTTCAAAATATTATGTAGTAAAAACTAGATACCCATGTGGGAAAATAAATTGTTTCAGCATCATACCACAGACAAATATCAACTACAGATTGATTGCAAAACTAAATGTGAAAGTAAAAGCAAAAGTTTTTAGAAGATGAGAGAATACGAATTCAGAATATGAAAATTTAACAGATCTGGAACAATAGCTATGAAGATTATAGCTCTAATTTAATTAAAATTAAGAGTCACATCTCTAAATTCATCATTAAGAAGATGAAAATTCAAGCCACAGGGCATAAGAGAACATTTGTACGTACACACACAGAACACTTAAATTTTTATTGAAAAGAATATATAACATTGAATCTAGAATAGCAAAAATCTAAAATCTTATATTTGTTAAATATACTTTTTTTTTGCATTTCATCCTCTATGCCTGAATATTTTTATATTGTGTCCATTGTATGTATGAAATTGTGAATTACATTATTTTAACATAGATGTGCTATTTTTCTTTCCTTTTTTTATGCTTCTATCCAATTTATTTTTCAATTTTGTTGTCTTTCCATATTTTTAAGATTTCAAGATATAAATAATAAAGTGTTATTTATGAGCAAAAAATGGGAATCTAATATTTGTTAATAGTTAAAAAGAAGGAGCTTTTACTGGTAAAAGAAAAAGTACATTAGTGAATGACACATGGAAAATGGTGATTAAACTAGTATTTACCATTTTATGTTTTATGGTTTCAATTCTAAAAATTGAATAGATTAAAACCACCCATGTGTGAGAAGCTTTCAGATTTTAAACTTTGTGAGACTCTTTAGTGAAATTAAAATCAGTGTCTCTTAAAACTTTAATATTTATTTTATTTATTTATTTATTTATTTGTTTGTTTGTTTGTTTTGTTTTGTTTATACAAGCACTGGGTACAGTCAGAAGCACGGGAGGGTGAGAGAATTCACCAGAACCAGAGCGGGGAGCAGAGCAGGCAGAAGGACCGAAGTACACTGCTGAGGGGAGCAGCGGGCGGCAGGAGAGGGCTGCGCGCCATGTGGGACCCTCCTCCGGTGGCCGGGGAGCAGCCGGGGATCGAACCGGCGCCACAGAGGCCGCGGGCAGCCTCGCAACCCAGCGCCCAACCGCTGCGCCACCGGGGAGGCCCAAAACTTTAATATTTAAATCAATGTTAGTGGGCTCCTTTATTTAGAAAGTAGAAGAGTTAGTGCACCATCATAACCTAACAAACATTTGAAAAATCGGATTATAAATTATGAAAAATATTAAATTGAAAGTGGAAGAACCCATACCATTCAAGCTATAATTTGATTCTTATTTGAAATGCATCATGGCATACAACTGTAATTAATGTCACTAGCAGTATTGAAACCTCAGAAGTTATTAAATACAGTGAAGGTTATGGTCAGGGGAGCTAGATTTTATTCCATATTCTGTCACTTACTAGTTTTTTTGACTTTGGGTACACTTCACTTTTCTGTGTCTAGGAATCCTTTATTATCTAAAGACTCTCACATGACAAAGTTACACATTTTATTTATATTTTATAAATTTGTACATGTGATTTATGTACATGTACAAGAATATGTAAATATATAAATGGCAAGGCATTCCTCTATTTAAATTTTATATTGATTGCCTGCCATTCACATAAACTACTTCAGCTATAATATTCTAGATAGCAGAAAAAATGTTTCCAGTTAAAAAGGATAATTGATTTTAATAATGGTTACTGATTAACAGCCAGTTGCCAGAAACTGTTAGTTGCTGCTTTCAGAATGCCAGACTATATGAACAATATTTTCCTGTTTTTAAATCACTAAATAATTACAGTCGAGATGAACGCCAACATTAACACACACATACATAATGAGATGATATGGTTAAATGCAGATGTTGATTCTGTGTCAGGACCCAAGATTCTGTATTTCTAGCAAACTCCACAGATGATAGTAAGGGAAAATCTACATTGCTACTTCTGTTTCAGTTTCTCCAGGCTTTTTCTCTTCAATTGCTTGTTCCCTTTTTTGTTAGATATTCTGTACTTCTTCTCAAGTTATTTCATTACTTCCTTGGGTTATTCCTCTTTAAGTATAATCTACATCCTAAAAGATACCCCCATCCTTTCTCATTTGCAATTTATTTTTCAGCCAGTTGTGCCATCACTTGCTAAAAACAGTTGGAATATGGTATTTTCCTTTGATGAAAGTTTTCCATCCTTATACAAAACATCTCCTTCCTTTGTATAGATCTATCTTCAGTAAGGGGAAAACTCAGTTAGCACCAAGTAAATTAAATGCTAGAAGCACAGATATTAGACTTTAGTCCACATGAGCTCAGGGCTAAAGACCACGCAAGTAGGATGAAAATGAGGGAAATAGAAAAGAGGTGCATTTGCAAAAGGAGTCCTGGAGTTTAAATTTAGTGAACCCACAAGGGAAGGGAATTCAATTTTGCATATCTAGACATGCCTAGGATAAAACTTAATGGGGACGTGCTCTGGTGCCTATTTCTTACAATACACACTACATAGTGTTATCACGTCATCCTATTAACTTTGGAAAAGTACTAAGTAGTGGAAGTTCTTTCTGTCTGTCTTTTGCAGATATAACCATAAGCCTCGTTTAGAATAAATGAAATGCCAGACAACTTTCTATCCAGCTTATTGGTAAGATTTATGGAAAGGGCCTCGTGGTGCAGCAGGTTGAACGCAGCTCTGTGAAGCTGTCCACAGCCTCTGCAGCGCATGTTCAATACCCGGCCAGCCAGGGAGATTCTACATGGCACTGCAGACCTCTCCTGCCTTGCCCGCTGCTACTCTCAACAGTATCTTCAGTTCGACTACCTGTTCTGCTCCCCATTCTGTCTCTGGTGAATCCTCTCACCCTCCCATGCCTCTGGCCTGTATCCCAGTTCTTGTATAAATAAAAATAAATCTTAAAAAAAAAAGATTTATGGAAAAATCACTGAACTGGCAGTATTCAGCCTTTTTTTAAAATAAGGAGATATATATATATATGAAGAGTTCTACATATATACATATATATAAATACATGTATCCTCTTTTTTTGCATAGTAGAACTGGGGTGTAGGCCAGAGGTGCTGGGAGCCTGAGGTGCTGGGAGCGAGAGGATTCACCAGAGACAGAGTGGGGAGCAGAACAGGCATATCTACTGAAGTACACTGCTGAGGAGAATAGTGGGTGAGACAGGAGAAGTCTGCTGTGCCACCTGTGGGTTAGCTCCTTGGCCAGGGATCTAACTCAGGCCATAGCCATGTTAGCACTGAGACGAAAGCCACCAAGGAGGCCCATATTCAGCCATTCTTAACTTGAACTTTTCTCCTATTGCTTCCAGCCTCATCATGGTTATCTGTTTCTGTTACACTAATAAATGGTGTTTATTAGAAAATAATTACTCCTGTTTTAAATTGATACTTCTCCATTTATAAAGCAGCCAAATCCAAAATTCAGTTAGAAATTAATGAATATAATGAATGGGTCCAAAATATTGGAATGCATTTCATGAATGAGTGGGAGCTGGGATTGTCTCTTTGGAGTAAAGTCGTATGTATTCTGTTTGTAGGACAAAGAATGAACCAATTAAATCAACCTTTGGTGACCAGAACGGTGACCTTTGGTATCCACTACTCTGTTTACTGGCTATTTCCAGTTCCCTTCTTTCCAGGCATATCACTAGAAGCACATCATTTCCTGTTGAAATTGCAGGTGGCCATGGGATTTGCTGTGGATAACCAAATGTGATAAGAAATGATGTACATCAATTTGAGGAGGAAGTTCTGATGATCACAGAAGGTGCTGCTTCCTGAGCAACAACATTGATGGAGTCATCTATCCCTATGCCGAAATGTGTAAGTTAAGCAAGAAAAGAATTTATTATTAGGCATTATCTGTTACTGTAGAATAACCTAGCACTAACTCTGACTTACATAGGCTCAAATTTGCTCTCTTTCCTCCCAATCTTTTTCCGAAGCTCTCCTTCTTTCCTGCTCATCCTTCCCCTTCCTCCCTCAAATTCTAGTGAATATTTTAAGTTTGTATCTTGTAATTTGGTAGGCAGGTGGTCTTTTTTAGAGTCCCTCAATAGTCGCCAAATGTCTGGATTGTTGATTTTAAGGTCAACCCTGGTAGATGCCATACTATTCAAATAAAACTCATACTGACATTATAAATTATCTCTATATCATCTGGAAATGACTCACATTACTTAATGACTGGCCATCCAAGTACTGGTCATATGTTTTTGTTGTAAATGCTATTAATGGGTGGACTGCAGCCATTATCTAAATTAGCAGATATTTAAGCCTAGATGAGCAATACGAAAATCCTTGAGAGTTGGCAACATGTTTAATTTTGTTGTCTTTAGCTGCAAAGAAGGTGAACTTCAAGAGGTTCAGTGGCTTGTCTTTGATATGTGTGGAATATGTATTTGTCCCCAGAAATCCCTTTAGTATTTCGCAGGTATTAATTGCCATAGAAACAACTTAAAAAAATTATGATTCCCCACCCAAATTACCAAGTATCAAGTTTGTTTGTTAAACTACATATCAGGCTACAAATAGGTAACAATATTTGGGATGCTTATATTTCAAAATTAGTTTAGTTTTGCAAATATATATGGGGAGAACCTGGCAAATCAATAAGTAAAAGATAAACACAAATAGCAAAGAATTAAAATAAGCAGTTATGACAAGATGAAATCTAATTATATAACAAAAATATGAAAATTGTTTATTTTCACAATCAGTAAGGATTAAGGAAAATCAAAAGGAAAGGAATCAAAAATCAAAAGGAAAATCAAAACCATACAGAGACATCACTAAACATCATAAGATTTCGGTGGGAGTGGGGTAGTCTGAAAGAATTGGCAAAAAAATGTGTGGGAAATTGAACCTCATATGTCCCTAAGAGAATGTAAACTTAGTAAGAAATCGATTTGCCTACATTTAATAAACCTCCATATGACCATACCTAATTACAAATTTGGTTTCTGATAATAAAATCCAGAAGCCTATCACACTTGTTCACAAGGAGGTATACAAAAAAATGTTCATTGCAACATTTCTTTAGAATAGCAAAAAATTAGAATCTTCTAAATATCCATCTGTGGTAAGTGAAAATGAATGTGTTATGTTAATTCAGTGAAATACTATGGTATTTAAATTAAGGGACTTGGGCCTCCCCGGTGGCGCAGCGGTTGAGCGCTGGGTTGCGAAGCTGCCCGCAGCCTCTGCAGCGCCAGTTCGATCCCTGGTTGCTCCCCGGCCACTGGAGGAGGGTCCCACATGGCGCACAGACCTCTCCTGCCGCCCGCTGCTCCCCTCAGCAGTGTACTTCGGTCCTTCTGCCTGCTCTGCTCCCCGCTCTAGCTCTGGTGAATTCTCTCACCATCCCGTGCTTCTGACTGTACCCAATGCTTGTATAAATAAATAAATAAATCTTTAAAAAAAATTTCATAAAAATAAATAAATAAATAAATTGATTAAGGGACTTGGATTACAGAATAATTATGAATTATTGGATACATAATATTGCATAAAAAAACAAATCAAAGATGGATACCATTCATACAGTTACAAAAATTATGAGTATTTATATTCATATGTGAATATTCTTGAATAGCCAGAGTGAAATACTTGATCATGAAAGACATATATGAAGTCAAGAAAAAGTTTTCTCTGGGTTGGGGGGAGGGGTATCAGGAGGGATTTAAAGATTTCAACTCTACCTGTAAATACTTTATCACATAGAAAAAGTTTTAAGGGAAGAAACAAGACCAAAAAATCCCAAGGGTAAAACAATATTTTAAAAACCTAAAACCGGGCTTCCCTGGTGACGCAGGGGTTAAAGACAGTGCTATCAAGTTATCGCCAGCCACTGCAGCATGAGTTCGATCCCTGACGGGCCAGGGAGCAACCCACATGGCACAGCAGACCTCTCCTGTCTCACCAGCTGCTCCCCTCAGCAGTTTATTTCAGTAGATCTGCCTGTTCTGCTCCCCACTCTCTCTGGTGAATCCTCTCACCCCCTGCACCTTTGTCTTACACCCCAGTTCTTGTACGCATAAATAAATAACTCTTAAAAAAAATAAAAATAAAAACCTAAAACATAAGTCAAAACAAAAATCATAGATTAATAACATTCGTTAAAACCTTGTGTTTTGGGCCTCCCCAGTGGCACAGTGGTTGAGCGCTGGGCTGCGAAGCTGCCTGCAGCCTCTGCAGGGCCGGTTCTATTCCTTAGCCACTGGCGAGGGTCCCACATGGCTTGTAGACCTCTCCAGCCACGCCTACTGTTCCCTTCAGCAGTGGGATCCAACCAGCACTGCAGAGGCTGTGGGCAGCTTCACAGCCCAGCGCTCAACCCCTGTGCCACCAGGGGAGGAACAGTAGTATTTTTTTTAATACATCTTTCTAGTATTTTGTAGATAGCACCACCTGGGTGTCCCAGCACTGGTTCACATTTTAGAGCTATAAACTGAAGTGCATGTGAACTGTTCACCTTATTTGGTCAAAGGAGAATGGAATTCATACAAAGGGAAGATATGGCTTTCAGGGCAAGTGACCTGACTGAGATTGTAGTGATATGAAGAACTCTGAAAATTGTTTTGGTGAAACTCCCAGTATATGGGAGAGAAATAGGGAATGAATTGGTAGACAGGGTGCTATAAGGAATATGGGCCTAGAAAAGGTTATAGATGCAGAAGTGCCTGGCAGAGACCCAGAACATGAATAGAGAAATGGGCTGCTTCATTAAAACTGTTTGACCTGAGCAAGAAGCAAGGATGGCGGGTAGATAAGTTAACCATTTCAAGGGGACAAAGCTTTTAGGGCTCCATAGCTCAAAGGTTATGGAATTGTCTGTTGGAAATTTGACATTTGATCCCATACGCTGCTCAATCTAGAAAACCCATTTGTGGGATTTTGGGTTTGTACAGGAAGGTTGAACTAGGCTGGTGTATTGGGGGCATGGGAATCTAGCAAGCTGTTCTAGAATTTTTTTATTTTTTTGCAAGAATTAAAAGTGAAAAGGATTATCTGACTTGTTTGCTGCTAATTGCCAGCTCACACTTGGTGTTCCTTTGATGGATTGGTTAAAAGTCTCTTGGTTTATCAAATAACTCACTACTGTATACAGTTTATATAGCACACTTCTTTCACTGTACTCTAAAAGCCCTGCACTTAAAGTAATTCTGTGCGTGTTAGATGATAAATTACATGATAAAACAAGGAGTCCTGCCAAAGTTGAGAAAGTGGGGGAATTTAATAACCTAGGAGTCTTGCCTTTAAAGGAGAAACCTCTTCCCATTTGACTTCTATCTTGGCAAATCCTGTTGGGGGAATTCTGTAAGAATTATTTTTTCATTTATTTGTAGAGGCAGCTCTTTTTTAAGTTCACAAGCTTCCGGGATTCAAGTTCAGACACAGCTACTTAATGATTATTTGATCTTGCATAAGCTGTGGGACCTCCCTTTGCCTTAGTTTTCTCATCAGTAAATGGGGAGAAATCAATACTTTTCTCAACGATAGTGTGATTGACTTCCATGTGGGAAATACTGTCGGTAGGCTGCATTATTGCTCCTTGAGTTATCTGTTACCTTCTATGACAACAGGGTTTCTGCAGATGTGGTTTATTTCAGGATCTTGAGATGGAGAGATGAGCCAGGTGTGTCCTAAATGCTATTTCAAATATCCATATAAGAAGGAGGCAGAGGGAGATTTGACCACAGACAGACATAGACGACTGTGATGTAAAGATGAAAGCAGTGATAGGAATGAGGTGACTGTCACAGGAGGTTTGAATCTCAAAATGCTATCTCTCACTAAAGTAAGGAAGTTTCACTTAAAATTCCAGCCGGTCATATAGAGTTATAATTTGATTTTATTGGGAAGAATCCACATTACAACAATGTAAGTGTTCAGTTGGCACTAGAGAGGGGGAGGGATTTGAGCCACTAAGACAGGGTGAGAGTGACCATGTTGGGGATCCACAGCTCCCCTTGTGGCAACTGCTCATTGGGGGAGGGCAAGTTGCTTCTCTAGGCAGAGCCTCTGCTGCAGATGCCAAATCTGGATAAGGCTGCGAAAACCTCATGGCCATGGAATCCAGAGTCTCAGGTTAGCTTAGTGCAGCACCTGTATTTATAAGTGCTTTCAGAGGTGTGTTATCAGGGCTACCTGCTCACTTTACTTTGGGCTTGGCCTCTCCGAACATCTGGCCTATCTCTTCCTTGCCCCTCATGTGTCTGTTTATCAGTATCTTCTGGGCTACACTGGGAGTTTCACCAAAACAATTTTCAGGGCCTCCTTGGTTGCAAAGGTGGTTGAGCACAGCGCTGTGAAGCTGTCTACAGCTTCTGCAGTGCTGGTTCAATCCCCGCCGGCTGCGGAGCAACCCCCATGGCTTGGCAGACCTCTCCTGTCTTGCCTGTTGCTCCCCTCAGCAGTGTATTTCGGTCAGTCTGCCTGTTCTTTTCCCAGGTCTGTCTCTGGTGAATCCTCTCACCCTCCCGCACATCTGTCCTGTGCCCTGGTTCTTGTATAAATAAATAAATCTTTAAAAAAAAAAATGTTCATAGTTCTTCAGTTCTTCATATCATTACAATCTTAGGGTCAGTCAGGTCACTTGCCCTGAAAGTCATATCTTCCCTTTGTATGAATTCCATTCTCCTTTGACCACATAATGACAACAGCTCACAGAAGCAAATGGTTCCTTTTCAATCAATTTAAGTCACTCCATCTCTATTGTGCCACCCCCCCCCCCAGCCCCCTGCCAGCACTCAGGGTCATTACAGTATTGATATGTATAATGGTGACCACAAGTCAAGGAATGCCAGCAGCCAGCCCAGCTAAGAGGCTAGAACAAGTTCTCCTCTAGTGCTTTACAACATCTTTGGGGAGAGAGTAGGAAATGACTCCAAGTTACTTTGCTTAAGAATAAAAAGAATGTTAAGGAAAAAGATGCATTAATTAAATGTAGATAGCCATTGATGTGTTCAAGTATTTCTCGGTTTTATGTTGTTTGACAGGCTATTTATTTGTGCTGCTGGGAATACTTGGATGAAAAAGGTGGGTAGACAAAATTTCTGCCTTCTAATAGTTTGCACATTTCATAAATTAATGAAAAAGATGAATACTGAATACTAAATGCTAAAAACAAGAGTAAAGACAGTGCTATGATAAGAATGAGGGGGGGTTATCTGAGGGAAAATCTTGGGAAACAACCTTGCAAACAGAGTAAGGACTATCCTTTGAAGCAGGGATATTCTTACATAAATCGGTGTGGCTGGAGCAATATGAGTTAAGGATCAAGAGATAGAAGATGAGAAAAGAGGTGGAGTAGAAGTCAGACCCTGTAGGACCTTGCAGATCAGGGTGAGAAAATGAGCTTCATTTCTTATAGACTATGGTTGAAATCTTCTGAGGGCCTTTAAGGGGAGAAGGGAGATGTCCTCATTTTTTTTTTTTTTAAGTTGACTCTGCTCTTGTGCAGCGTGGACTAGGAGGCAAGAGTTGACTTAGAGAAACCACTTGGCAGTTGTCCAAGTGATGTGCTTCCACTCAGGAGGTTGCAATGGAGCAGAGAAAAATCAATGACCTAAGATTAATTGTTAGGAGAAGTGTGGACTTTGCTGATGAAATAAATGCATGTTAGAGTGTGGGAGGGGGACAAGTCAAGAATGACTCACAGGTGTCTAGCTTGTCCACTGGGCGAAAGGTGATGCCACTTTGAAGAAAGACTTTGAAGAAAAATGTTGATTAGATGAAAACAGAGTTCTGCATTATGGTATATTTGAGAAGTCCTGGGACATCAGGTGTAGCGGTCAAATAGGCATTTTGATGTAAGTCTGAACTCATGGGGGAGTCACCATTAAGATATAAATTTGGTTGTCATAGCAGGTAAGTGACATGTAAATTATGAGAATAGATCATATTGCTTAGGGAAAATGTGCAGAGAGAGAAGCAGACTAAGAACTGAGGCTATTTAAAAATCAGTTAATGGAAGAATGAATAAAAATAAAGGCAATTATTGATAAAGAAAATTGGGTTAATGTAGAGTAGAAGCTATAACATAATCAGATTTCAAAAAGTAGAGTATAATCAGAGATGTGTTGGACATATTTGATACATTTAGTAAGTTCCTAACCTAGACATGGTCCTTTACCATAGGAATAGTGGTGATGGATTTAGCACAAGATCACTGATGACCTTGACAAGAGCAGATTTCCTTTAGTGGACTAAGGAAGACAGAAGCCATATTACAGTGAATTAAAGAGTAAGTCAAAGATAAGTGGAGTCACTTTTCTCTAGTATTTTTTCTATGGAGATCTGAGAAATGGGTCCATAGTAGTAGGAGGAGAGGAAGAAAAATTAATTCAGTATATCCCCCAATTTGGACTCTTCATGCCTTTGTATCTACAGGCACAGACAGAGAGAGTTCTGGCAGTCACTGGAGTGATTGATCCTGCCTATCAAGGAGAAATTAGGCTGCTCCCTGTAGAAGTAGGGAAGAACATGTCTGGAATACAGAAGATCCCTTAGGGTGTGTCTTGGTATTAGCACATCCTACGAGTAAGTGCAACAGAAAACTACAAGAACCCAATCCAGGCAGGACTACTGTTGGCCTAGACTGATCCAGAATGAAGATTCTTTACCCCACCAGGTAAAGAACCTTGACTACTGAGGTTCTTGCTTATAGTCAAAGGGAATGGGTATTAAAAGAAGGTAGTTCTAAATGCCAGGTAGTTATAAATGAGGACTATAATTGTCATAGTATTTATTTCCTCCTATTTTGTTATGTTCATGTGTATGTATACATATTTTAAGCAAATACCTTTGCTTCCTGTCATATCTTTCTCTTATGTCTTATAGTATAAGATGTATTGACTTTATATTAGTATTTAAGTTGTATTAATTTTCTATCATCATATTAACTTATGGAATATGCAAGTGAATAGTAAACATCACTCAAGGGCGCTCCTTTTCTGGGGAAGGGATTAGTGCATTTTGGTTATATCATGTCAGGTGGACTTAAGATTTTATCATTATTTGGAACTTAAGTATGATTTAAGGAGATGTGTATGGATGCCAAGTTGACAAGGAGTAGACTTGTGATGATTAATTTTGTGTGACTTGGCTAAAGGTGCTCATGTAGCTGATAAAACATTGTTTTTGGGTGTGTCTGTGAGTTTGTCTCTGGAAGAGTTTAGCATTTGAATCAGTTGACCGAGTAAAGCTCATCACCCTCACCAGTGTGGGTGGGCATCTTTCAATCCATTGAGAGACTGTGGAAAATAAAAAGACAGAGGAAAGGTAAATGTCACTAGCTGAGACATAAATTTCTCCTGCTCTCAGATATTGGTCCTCCTGTTTGTCAGACATTGGGGCTCAGATCAGGATTTATGCCATTGACTTTCCTGGTTTCTCTCTCTATCTCTCTTCCCCCATATATATATTTGTAACCATATTTTATGTGTACGTGTGTATATATGCATACATACATGTAAGTATATACATACAAACTGAGATATACATATATATCTTCCATTAGTTCTGTTGGTCTAGGTTACCCTGACTAATAAATATAGTGACTTTGACAAGAGCAGTTTTAGTGGACTGAAACCAGAGGCCTTATTGGAATGAGTTAATGAGTAAATATAAAGAGAAATGAAGTCACTTTTTTCAAGAAGTTTTCCTACAGAGAGCAGAGAAATGGGCTAATATTTGCAGGAGAAAAGGGGGGAAACAAGTTAATTATCTCTTTGCTTTAAAAAATTATGTCTGATGAGTAACATCCAGTAGGGCAGGAGAAACTGTTCTTATAGAAGAGGAACAGGGATACACAGAATAGAATTTGCTGAGGGATGAGGAATTCAGAGGCTAAGGGGAGGCTTCAGAGCAAGGACACTTCATTCAACTTGTTAGGAGGGAAGACATGGCTGCTAAATTTTACACTGATGTGAAAACTCTCCTAACTTTTATCAAAGAACGGCAAATCAGAAAACTGCATTTGCCACTGATGATATGCCTCCTGTAGCAGAGCAGTGGGGGAAGCAAGAATGTGACTAAGGATTCCAAACCAGCCATAACTGAACTTGGGAAAACTGAAATCATGTGAATTGTGACTAATAAGATGTTGCTGAACTGTCTTCGGCTGCATGATTTCAAGTTCTTAAGATAAATTTTGGAGACAGTGGGAGTTCTGGGTTTGGACAATAGTTTATAATTTTGCTTTTTTCTTTCCACTTCAGGTGCCCCTTTATTGCAAAGTGAAGCGGGACAGAAACTTCCTGATGAGATACATGGAAATTCTGATATACAAAATAAGACAAATTATAAATATGCTTTGATCATCAAAAGATGGCCATGGTGAGGTGAATGTATTAAAATAGAAATGTGACTCTGAAAGTATGTTCCTTGAAAAGAAAATAAGACAGACTTAGAAATATCCAAACCATGTCAAAATTATGACTGCCTTTAATGTAATAATAGATATCTACATTATACCAACAAATAAGGATAATATACATTTAAGTATACAAAGTTATACATAGCAAAAAGTGTATAATTAGACAACTTTTCATTTTCTTATTCCAGAGTTATTTTTTTTTAAAGATTTATTTATTTATTTTTTTATTTATATAAGAGCCGGGGTACAGGCCAGATATGCGGGAGGGTGAGAGGATTCACCAGAGACAGAGTGGGGAACAGAACAGGCAGACTGACTGAAATACACTGCTGAGGGGAGCAGTGGGCGAGATAGGAGAGGTCTGCTGCACCATGTGGGTTGCTCTGAAGCCGACGGGGATTGAATTGGCACTGCAGAGGCTGCGACAGCTTTATAGCACTGTGCTCAACTGCCTGCACCACCAGGGAGGCCCTTATTGCAGAGTTATTAACCTGACTGTATGTTTACCCTATCCTCTTCCTTTCATTCTCAACAGAACAAATGTCCCTGATCCTAGAAGAAGCCCCAATCCCTTCTGTGCTCTGGAGTTCATTCTTTTCAAGGACTGTACTCCTTCGATTGTTCTCTCTCAACTAGTGCACCATAAATCTTTCCTTTCCTTCTGGTCACTCTCACCAGTATAATGTGAAATCTGTAGCATTTGGCATAGATGGCCGTTTTTTTCTTTCTAGTAGGTTGAACCAAATGAAATTTCTGGTATTGCATACTTAGCATGATTAACACATTTCATTTGGGTCAATAACATAATAATACTTTTTTTCCTTCAATTTCCAAGATTTCAGTGTCCAGGGTTTTTCCCTATTTGAACATCTATTCTTTTTTTTTAAGATTTATTTATTTCAGCATACAAGAGCTGGGGTACAGGCCAGAGGTGTGGGGGGGTAAGAGATTTCACCAGAGCCAGAGTGGGGAGCAGAACAGTCAGATTGACCAAAGTATACTGCTGAGGGGAGCAATGGGCGAGGCAGGAGAGGTCTGCTGTGCCATGTGGGTTGCTCTCTGGCTGGCAGGAGGCCGGGGATCGACCTTGTGTTGCCGAGGCTGTGCAAGCTTCATAGGTTGCGTCTCAACCCATTGCGTCACCAGGGAGGCCCAAACATCTATTCCTTTTCAATCTCATTCCTACTTCACCTCCTTTTCTCAACCTTAGCTCTTTGTCATAGGTCCTATGACAAAGATAGAGCCCTCCAAGTGATCTCATCAATTCCCATGGTTTGAACCAAATACCTCTTTGGGCTGATATCTCTTATAGTCACATCATGAGCTTCCTCAACTATGAGATCCAGATTCATGATTGCAGTTATGTACTAACCATTCACTTTTGATCCCTAATAAACAGCTTAAACTCAGTGTGACCAAAATAAAACTTCTGCTTTTAACCCATGACATGATCCTCACCTAGTCCTATTCATCTCAGTGATGGCACCATGACATTACCAAATACTCAAGGACAGAAACTAGTCATTCTGGATTTTCTTTCCCTAACTTCCCACATCTAATCTAATGAAAGTTCTTTGGGGCCTGAAAATAAAGTAAGTATAAGGAGAGATCAAAAGAGACTGGTGTTGGGCCTCTCTGGTGGTGCAGGCGGTTGAGCGCTGCACTGTGAAGCTGTCTGCAGCCTCTGCAGCACAAGTTTGATCCTGGTCTGACAGGGATAAACCCACATGACATGGCAGACCTCTCCTCCCACATCTGCTGCTCCCCTCAGCAGTGTCTTCGGTCTGTCTGACTGTTCTGCTCCCCGCTCTGTCTCTGGTGAATCCTCTCTTCCTCCCACGCCTCTGACCTGTACCCTGGTTCTTATATAAATAAATAAATCTTTAAAAAAAAAATCTGACAGTGGAATGAAGTATGTTGACTCAGGACTATCCTTCATGGAACACTGTGCAGATGCAAAGTTGCTTTACTGAAGGGCCTGTATTTCATACAAGTTTCTAATTTCCAATCTGCCCTGTCCCAAAAACTCCTGGGGGCTGGGAGTGTGAAAGAAACACTTTCATAATCAGTCCACCCAGAATAGGCACCCTTTTGGAATCAATCAGCCTAAAGAAATGCCTTTCTCTTACTCTTCCTTTCTTCCATTTGCATTTGCAAATGGAAGACCTTGCTATGGAGTAATATCTGCAAAAATATCTTTCTGGGCCTGATGGGTTCAGGCAACATAGTTTTAAATGAACTGTCAAAGTTTGATGAGGGCCTCCCTGGTGGTACAGGTGATTGAAGCCAGTGCTGTGAAGCTGTCCACAGACTCTGCAGTGGGGGTTCGATCCTGGTGGGCCAGGGAGATACCCACACAGCAGGGCAGACCTCTCCTGTCTTGCCTACTCCTCCCCTCAGCAGTGTGCTTCAGTCAGTCTGCCTATTCTTTTACCTGCTATGTCTCTGGTGAATCCTCTCACCCTCCGGCACATCTGGCCTGCATCCAGGTTCTTATATAAATAAATAAATCTTTTTAAAAAAAGTTTGATGAGAAGCTAGCTAACAGACTACTTTCAGTAGCTTTAAATAAGTGGGCAGTAAAGACAAAAGGATGATTTTAGCATTATGGTAAAGCATTGGTTCTCAACTGGAGACAAATTTGCCCCCTGGGAGATATTTGACAATATCTGAAAATACTAGGGAGTAGTGGGGTGTTAAGGCTACCTAGGGGTCTCTAGTGGGCAGACACCAAGGATGCTGCTAAACACACTACAAATACAAATACTCCAGAGAGCCAGCCCCGACATGAAAAATTATTTATCAATGTCAAATGTCAACAGTGCCAGGTTAGAAACTGACTTCAAAGTAGTTTTCTAAGAAGAGGAAACCTCTATTGTCTAAGAGGTAACTTTACCTGTAGGCCTTTGAACCGATCTTCTTAAGACCTGACATTAAGGAAACTGGGTTCACAGTGCATGTTTTTGTAATTCTAGTTCGTTAGAGGGCCCACAGCGTTCATAACACAGAGGGTTTTTTTGCTTTAGTTTGCTTGTTTGTTGATCGATTTTACTCACTTAAAAACAGAAACCTGTTTTAATTTGTACTCTTAAGCCTCTTTGAATTTGCAATCCCAAGTTTTACTGGAAATTGGGCTGACGTAAAAGGAAGCGAAGGTCTCACATGCACTACTAGAGACACTGTTTCTATGGAAGTGAAAAAAAGTGCAGTTCTGAGCCTTGGAGGCCCTTCCTGCGGAGGCCTTAAATCCTGCGGCATTTCTTAGAGTATCGGTTTGTCCTACTGTTTTTAAGATCACCGCTGCCATCTTCAAGCAGGACTGCGCGCCTCCGCACGGGCCAACAGGTAACGCGCCACAGCCCGTGAGGCCGGCCAGTCCCCTATCCCCAGACACAAGAAAGAAACACTTTCATAATCAGTCCACCCAGAATAGGCACCCTTTTGGAATCCATCAGCCTAAAGAAATACCTTTCTCTTACTAGCATATTTGCATCTGCAAATGGAAGACCTTACTATGGAGTAATATCTGCGAAAATATCTTTCTGGGCCTGATGGGTTCAGGCAACATAGTTTTAAATGAACTGTCTCTTGGAGAACGCAGCTCGTCTGAAGGTGCAGAGCGGGGGCGACGGGGGTGCTCGCATAGCGCACACACGAGGACGGCTAAGGGAGCCCAGACGCGGCGCCCAGGGCCGTCTGAGGGGCGGCGGGCGAGGGGCGCGCGGGGCAGGGCGGCTGCGCGGCGCAGGGGGCGGCAGGTTGGAGGGGGCGGCCCGGGCGGCGGGCGCAGGCGCTCGCTCCCTCCCCCGCGCGCGCGCCCCGACCCCACCGCCGAGCCCTCCCCGCGCCGGGGCGGGGAGGAGGGCGCGCCAGCCAGGACCCGCCCCTTCGCCTTTCGGCGCGGCCGGGCGGGCGGGGAGGCGGGGCCGCGGCGGCCGGCGGTGTCTGCGCTCGGCGGCCTGGGCGCAGCGGACGCGCGGGCGAACATGGCGGCGGCGGAGCCGGCGGTCCCGGCGCTCCCCGGCAGCGGCGGCGCGGGCGCGGCGGCGCCGTCGGGCACGGTCCCGGTGCTCTTCTGCTTCTCCGTGTTCGCGCGGCCCTCGTCCGTGCCGCACGGCGCGGGCTACGAGCTGCTCATCCAGAAGTTCCTCAGCCTGTACGGCGATCAGATCGACATGCACCGCAAATTCGTGGTGCAGCTCTTCGCCGAAGAGTGGGGCCAGTACGTGGACCTGCCCAAGGGCTTCGCGGTGAGCGAGCGCTGCAAGGTGCGCCTCGTGCCGCTGCAGATCCAGGTGCGTCCCCGGGAGGGCCGTGCGCCCCGAGCGGCTCGCGGTCCCGTCCCGGTCCCCGCCCCCGCCGCGCTCCTCAGGTGCCCCGCGCCGCCCGGGCTGCCGGGCCCTGCGCGCCTCCCGGGCTGGGAAGGGCCGCGCCGCTTTCGCAAGTGGGGGGCCGGCTCAAAGGATCTTCCTGTCCGAAGGTGACCGTCACCAGCTGTCCCCGCCTCAGGCGGGGGCGTGGAACCCCCAACTGTGGGCGGCGGTGCGGCCCTTCCCACGTGTGTGGCCCTCGGCCCTCCGCATCCGCTTTGTGTGCCAGGAGCGAGTCCCAGCCTCCTGCGTGACCACAGGGCGGTGCGGTAGGAGCTGTGTTTTTATTTGGGGTGATGCAGGACGGGGGGAACAGGGATGGTGGGGAGTACTGACCTTAGGGTTTATTCCCCGGAGTTGTGTTTACCGCTTGCAGAAACACAAACTTTAGAATAGTCTGACCCTGTCCCCTGTTCTTCCCCAGATGTCAGTTCCCCAAGTTGAAGCCTCCCCGAACCTTAAGGGAAATAACCTTTTGTCTAGTTTCTTCTGGTAACAGACAGCTGAATCTGTGGATTACAAATGTGTCGCCTCCGCTGAAAGTCATTTGACTCCAGGACTGCAAACCTTCTTAAACACTCAACTTATGCTAGACCATGATTTTTTAGTTCTGCTAGCTGTACCTGTTTAATAACTTAAGTATTTTCTACAAAGCCGTGCGCCAGTGTTGCGGCTCAGTCTTCCGTCCTTTTTTTTAAGCTGAGATGAGTCATTGGAAGATTTGTTTTTTTCAATAGAAATTTTAAAACCAAACAACTGAAAGTATAATTTAGGTACTACATCATTTCTCCATTAGTTTAGAAACTGACATGCCATTTCTTGGGAAGCCCAAACTCAAATGTGGGATTTGTGGTTAAAAGACATTTTTAATACTCAAGTGTTAATTTGTTGAGGGTTTTTTTCCCAGATGTAGTCGCTGCAGAATTGGTTCTTTTTTTTTGTTTTCTGTCACCCCCACCTTCTATGCCAGAAGCTTCCAAAGCAAGCACTTTAGCCTGCGTAAAATTCCTCTGCTCAAGGGGTTGAAGTCTATGGTATTCCACCTGCCACCCCAGGAGACTTTAAAAGGAAGTTGATACTCTCTCATATCCCGCAGTCTGTCCTGCTGTCCATCTGAAGAGTTTGAATTGTGGTTTTTAGATGTTTACTGCTCCTCATTTTTATGTCTCCAAGAGTTTTCATGATTGACATCTCTCTGGAAACTTTTTTGTTGGCCTATTTATATTATTGCTGCCAAAATACCCAGGAAATTGGATGCATCTTTGAGAAATCCATTAATAAAGGCGAGAATCCAAATACTAACTGAGGAGGTCTGGCTATATACTGAGGATGCAGACTTCTTTGTGTTGCATTCCTGTAGGGGTTGGGAGGGAGGATAGTTTATTGCTTAAGCCAAACTATTCTATTCTATGCCAAACTAGTTTCCCTCCCCCAATCCCCCCCGCCCCCCCCCCAGTCTATAAAGCTCTTTTTATCCCCAAGGTAGGATATTTTTATTTTATTTTTTATATATTTTTAAAAGTTTATTTATGCATACAAAAACTGGGGTACAGGCCAGAGGTGCGGGAATTGACAGGATTCACTAGAGACAGAGTGGGGAGCAGAACAGGCAGATTGACTGAAATACACTAATGAGGGGAGCAGGGGGCCAGTCAGGAGAGGTCTGCTGTGCCATGTGGGTCACCTCCTTGGCTGGCTGGGGAATTGAACTTGTGCTGTAGTGGCTGTGGATAGCTTCATACTGTTGTGTCTTAACCCCTTGCACCATCAGGGAGGCCCCAGGATTTTTTTATTTTGAAAAATTCAAGACCTTGGGTCTGACAACTCTTTTAAATTATACATTCTGGAAATTAATAATGTAATTATTTATGCTTGAAATGTCTTATGCATTTCTCAGAAGACATAAATCAGGTCACTTGTGGCATTTGACATGTTTTGCTTGGTATAGGAGATAACATAGTTAATTTTTTTTTTTAATAATAAATTTTATTTTTATATTCCCCCATACAATTGCAAACGCCCCATTCTGACCCCAATCCTTCCCCTCCCGCCCCCCACCCCCCAAAAAGTGTCTCTGGTTCATAGTTTTTGTTGATTTTGATTTTCACTTTCTTATATTCATTTTCCTGGTCCCTTATTTAAGTTTTCTAGATTCCTGCAAAACAGGAATTATTAAAAATTATTAAAATAAAATTATTAAAATAATAAAATTATTTAAAATTATTATTATTAAAAATTAACATAGTTAATTTTTTTGTGATGAACAGTAAGTATAGCAATTGCTTTCTGCTCCATCCTTTTAAAAAATGTTATTAAAATTGTCTGAAACAGTTATATACTACTATTTAAAAATATTTTCTATATTCTCATTTTAGTAATCATAATACTTTGAATTTTTTAGCCAGGTGTCTCACTTAGCTTAAAAATAGATAATATGCAGACACCATGTACATGCAGACACCATATACCTGTTCTCATTTATATATATTAATATCCATTTGAGAAGATATATAGGTGTATATACACATAGCTCTGAGATACATATGTATAAGTATGTACATATATATGTATGTGAGTGTATTCTCAGAAAAGAAGGGTTTTTTTTCAATGACCAATTTACTATATTTTGAATCCTAGCTATATTATCCTAGAGATAAGAACATTTTATGGCTAGACGAGACTATAGAGTTCACTCCACAGACAACAGAGTGGCAACTTATAAGTGCCTGGCACAGTGAATGCGAACATGGTCTTGCTTCTTACCCCATATTTTAACTCTTTCTTTTTGCAGAAAAGCAGAACACAATAGGAAATTGCTCGGGGTTACTTCTCTGTGTCATGTTAGAGCTAGCTCAGCATGGTAAGGTCATCGACTAGAGCCAACTATAGCATTCATGTTTTCTTTTCATGCTTAATGAAATCATCAAGCAGTATGGAAAACAAGCCACTCATTTTGGGCTTCTAATATTATCACTCTCTTGTTGCTTATTGTTCTTTGGGAATAGATGTCATTCAGGAAAACTTAAGATGGCCCATCAGTGAAGCACAGCTGGCCACACGGCCAGCCACCGGGATGTTATGCCCCTCTCCTGGAGGCAGGGACGAAGAGCATGACGCTGGCCACATGTAGTCTACCTTTTAAATAGTGGGGCTGGTTATTTCTCTGAAGATAGGCCTGAGAGTTCTCTGTGGCTCCGGCTCACCTACTATATATTCTGGAATGTATTCTTAATTTGCTTTCATGCTTGCCCTGACTGCTGTTGCTGTGACCTTGTGAAATACTGAGGTTGCTTACACAATATTGTCTGTACCCGTGGTTGGTTCGTGCTTCTACAGGGACTGATCTTTTAAGACCCTCCCTCCCACCGCCCCTTGCTAGTATGGGACCGTGGTATCTTTTAAGTGTCTTCCTTTATGAAATAGTCTGTCAGAGTGACCCAGTGTCTGCTGGCAGCTCAGGTAACTGAAGACAGCTCATGTTTCAAGCATAGTTTATGTGTCTACATGGTTTATATTCTGCATGCTTGAAGTCTGAGGAATTTTTAGATGCCAGGGTGGAAATATAAATGAGAGGATTATAGGATGGGAATTTGGATATTTTTTAAGACTTTAGAAGTTTCATTTCTCAAAATGTATTTCCCAGGTATTAATGAATGGAAGCATTCAACCCTGGAATCTCTTGTAAATTTGATATCATACTCCACTAGAGTTTTTCCACCTTGTCACCAGGGAAGGCAGAACCCAAATAGAAGAAAGAAGGAAATGGCCACTGTGAGGAGACCAGTGAGAAGAAATTTGCTTCGGGGTAAAGAGGGACAAGCTCTGGCCTTGTGTGGGCGCAAGATAAGGGCTTCCCTGGGAAGGTTTATTACCCTTTTTCTGCTCTGGTTAATTGGAAAGGGATTCTGTTTCAGCTTTCACCTTCCTGGAAGTTTATTAATGCTATTATCTTAAATAGAGGCGTGGACATTTTATAGCTTCATGAGACCTGAGAGTTCATGCTGGGCAGGGAGTGAAGGCAAGCTTTGGACAGAAGAGGAAAGTGAATCTGTTTTCCCTTTAACTTGCTAACTTGAAGGCAGTGGTTTTTGATCACAAAATCTTTACCATGGGAGTATGGGAAGACCAGGTGGGTGAGCCAAAGCACAGAAACTGAGTAGGGACACGGTGAGGACAAACCTCAAGTGGGCAGACAGCGCCGGGGAACTGAGAGCAGATAGCTGGGTCCTGAGGTTGCAGTCATTGTCTCTGCTCTGCTGGTTTGATGGGAGTGTGTCACTTAAAAAAATTTTACCTTTCAGTGATGAACTCAATGTAGTGTATACATACACATGTTGATTTTCTTTTTTTTTTTTTTTTCTCCAATAGAGGCATGTTTTTTTTATCCATTTATTTATTTGTTTGTTTGTTTTTTGTCTATACATGCACTGGGTACAGTCAGAAGCCCGGGAGGGTGAGAGAATTCACCAGAGCCAGAGCGGGGAGCAGAGCAGGCAGAAGGACCGAAGTACACTGCTGAGGGGAGCAGCGGGCGGCAGGAGAGGTCTGCGCACCATGTGGGACCCTCCTCCAGTGGCCGGGAAGCAGCCGGGGATCGAACCGGTGCCGCAGAGGCCGCGGGCAGCCTCGCAACCCAGCGCTCAACCGCTGCGCCACCGGGGAGGCCCTGATTTTCAATATTATACTCCTGAAACATACGTTGTTGTAATGCAGTCTTCAATTAAAAGATTGCATTCCAGATTACTGTTCAAAACATTATATACTTTTTGTGCCTTATACTTGCACTGAGAGATTACATGTAAATAAATTCTTTGGAGGTGGGAGCTATGCTTTGAGTTTGGACATTTCTTTCATTTAGTAAGTGAAGGGAAATCCAGTAGATTCAAAGGTCACGGTGTTCTGGGTACATGGCCAACTTATCTTTACCCTAGTCTGAGCCACAGACTTAAGAAAGCCCTGAGTTCTTAGCTCTGAGGTGAATGGAGACAACTGACTTCCCTTGGGGAGTTCATAGTTTAACTGATTAGAGAGAGTTGTAATAATAAGAATGAAATAAATATTCTCTTAATGCTTAAATTCAAAAACCCAAACCTGTTTTGCCAGGAATGGATCATGTAATAGCAAGTCTTTTGGTGACATCTGGAAATTCACTTTGTGAATCATTTTCTTAATTTTGCAGACTGTGTTAACATAAGAAGCAAGAAGCAAGGCAGTAGATATTACTAGTAAATGGTATTTTAATGCCAGTAAAGCAAATGTTTTTTAATATGTACTTAACTTTAGAATAGAGGGTGTGTTTCCTCTATGAGGGTTATCTCAGTGGCCTAATACTCTTACTAACTGATCACACAAAACTCATTTTATCTTTGAAATAGGCCAACAAGGTAGACACTATTTTTCTCATTCTGTCACAGAGTAAATTTGCTGTTTGGAAATGTTAGTGCTTATTTCATATCATAGAAATCAGTGAACTTGAACTCCAATTCTGATGCCCACAGACTGTGCCTGTAGGAACCCCTGTAGCCATGGGGAGTCATATCACATACCTGTGTTGAGTTAGTCAGTACCAGAGCAAGTTCTTACTACAGCAGTTGTGACTTAACATCCTTGGAAACACTGGTGAGTGAAATAATGTTACCTTGGGTCCCCTTCTGAACTGTCTCCTGAGCAGATCGTGCCTCTTTTGTGACTGTAATAATTGTGGAAGTTTTGAAAACCTCACGCTTACAATTCTAAACTTCAATCATTCCTAAAGATATGCAGTTATTCACTATGATACTTTACTAGGGAACTGCTGTACCAGTGGAAGTAAGTACTTAAGTACCCAAACTGAGTGGTTTATGCAACAGTAATTTATATTCTCAAAGTTTTGGAGGTTAGAGATGAAAGTGTGGGTGGGATTGGTTCCCTCTGAGGGCTGTGAGGGACTGTCTCTGTTCCATGACTCTCTCTCAGCTTTTGGAGTATGTTCGCATCTTTATCATCTCTTGACTCAGGGATGCATCCCCTTGATCTCTGCTTCCACATTCACAAGGCATTGTGTCTTTCTGTGTGGTAATTTTCTTTTCTTATAAGGATATCAGCCATATTGATATCCTTATATGGCTGGTTCTCTAGAGTGGCTCTCTAAGCCACCCTACTCCTAGATGACCCCATCTTCACTGATTATTTTTTAAATGTGGGTTAGGATTTCCAATATGAATTTTAGGGACACAATTCAACATAACACTCACCCTGGCAATACTTTTGTGGGGAGAACAGAACACGTGCGCTGTGCTTCACTAAGCAAGGCCAGACACCCTGTATGCACCCAACCTTGATTAACCAGGGGGACTGAACAAGGAGGGGCAGACCCATAGCAGGCGCTGCTGTCATTGTGAAAGCAGGGTCAGAGCACACATGGTAGTGGAGGAGGAGGGTATGTGTTGTCATAACAAGGGAGTAAAGGGTCATGAAAAGTTTTGAATATGAAACCTGAGGTCTAATCCCAGCAATGATGTTTCTTAAAATGGACAAAATGTTCAGGCTTGGAACTAATTTCTTCTGTTTGAAGAAGCCATTGAATGTGATCAACTTTTTGTATTTAAACATGTATATTTATGTATGTATTATGTATGTATATATTTATCGGAAGTATGTAGGTAGCTGGATATATGAAGTATATATACTCATTTTTTTTCCCCACTCATATATTTTTACATGTGATTTCTTCTCACTTCTTGAATATGTGTTGATCCTTAATTGCTGTTCTCGTCCTCCTGATATTTGGTCAGTCTGCTTTCAATTTGCTACTGCTAGGATTTCAGCCTTGGAACTGCAATATGTAAATGTTAGAGTATGGACAATGTTTTTAGTAGTCTGTAAGCTTTTGGTGTATAAGAAATCCAGAAGTCAAAGTTAGAAGCCCCTGAATCAGATTTGATTTGTAATTTGAACAACAGTCTGTTGGAATCTTGTGTTTTAGAAGAATCTTGGATTCTTGGATTTGCTTCGGCACAAAGTTTTTTTACTTTTCACTTTTTTTTTTTTTTTTTGTTCAAAGCCTGTCTTTTGGTTTGTAGTATTTGGAGGTTATTCACAAAGTAGCATTTCCTACCTCCCCTCCCCTCACTGCCATAGTATAGGGAGATCTTTTTGTTTAATAATTTTTTTTTTATTGTAGAGTAGTGTTAGATTCAGGCAGAGTTGCAAAGATAATCTGGAGAGTCCCTGTATACCTGTACTCAAGTTCCCCTCCTGCTAGCAATTTACTGTGTGATATTTGTCATGATTAAGGAACCAACATTGCTGTTACTATTGATTGAACCTTATGCCTTACTGGTTTTCACTAGCTTTTTCATAATGCCCTTTTTATGTTCCAACATCCCATCCAGGATACTGACCACTTTTAATTGTCACATCTCTTTGGGCTCCTCTAGGTTGTGACAGTTTCTCAGACATTCCTGTTGCTTGTTTCTGATGACCTTGACAGTTTTGAGGTGTACAGAGTAGGTGTTCTGGTACAGTTGCCCTTTGGTGTTGGTTTGTCTGATTTTTTTCCTCATGCTTAGACTGGGGTTGTGGGATTTTTGAGAGAAGGATCATGAATGTTCCTTATGTTCACATCACATCACCTCCAGGATACATCCTGTGACGTAGCACCATTAGTTGCCTTGATCTTGATTCCTGGTAGAGGCAGTGCTGGGCAGGCTTCTCCATTGCACTTACCTCCCCGCTCTATACTCTATTCTTAGGAAGTGAATTACTAAATGCAGGCCAAATTCAAGGGAATGTTGGAAGTTAAACTCAAACTCCGTGAGAGGAGAAAGTCTAGGCGTTTTGATTTCATCACTGCATAAATCCCTTTGATCTCTGTGATGTCTTTTTTTACTGAAGGCTTATAGGTGATGAATTCTTGTATTAGAAAGCTATATTGGAAAGGTTTTGTAGGGTTCTGTTTCCTGACCCCCTCCATCTATGTCTAATGTGACATCTGGGTGGTCCCTGCCAGAGCTAAGGTGAGTTACAGGGAATCACTGGGTAATAGGAAACCCGGGAGAACACAACTTTGAATATTGAGGATTTCTGGGTAGTAAGGTATTATTCCTTTAAGTATCCCGATGTTTTGATATTTTGATCATTTTGTATTGTAGCCATACTGAAATATTATATAATTTAATATTTTCTTACTGAGTATGCTGGAATACTGTTGTCCTATTTTATGTCCTAGGCAGCTTATTATTCCTTCACTAGAGGCCTAGACTGTATAGTTATTTGAGTTTTGATCTGCTTTTATTGTATTTAATTTTTTTTCTTTGTCATTTCCGCTGCTGCCACCTTGCCTGCCTCCAGCAATTTTCTTCCTGATTTGCATCTTATAACTTGGTGTGAATTTAGAATTCAGACAATCAAAGTTGTTAGGCGCAGAAGTGGAGTTAGTCAGTACAGCCTGAGATCAGATCTTCCAGCTGAAGATGGAAGCAAGTATAATCTGTGAGCATTTTAGCGCAGGGATACAACTCACTGCAGTAACTGCCAAATGGTTTTGTTTTGCATGAGTGCTGGTTCTACCTGTTGTACATTGTTGGGAATGGCTGAGTTGCATTATTATAATTTGAAACAGGCCAGTTGTAGGCAAACTGCTTTTATACTATGGCCTATACATGTTCTGGATGACTAAGGAACCCACAGTTCAGCTTTGCAAAAAGAAAATGTATAGTGTTTGAACCAAAAACTGAATACTTCTAAGAATTTAAGATGCAATTTTAAATCTTGATTGGTTTTAAAACTAATACCCTAAATATTTGCATAAGCTTGATACTCTCTATTTTTGAAAATGACCAATATGGAGGCAGATTACTTGAATTACAGATTTAAATAAGGAGCGAGCCAAACATAGAATATATAATTTAAGATATGTGTGTATTTATTTTAATCATACTACTATTAACACAGTAGGAAAACCCTATATGTAGTGTCAGAATTACAGATGGTGTTCACATTGTTACATGAAGTTGTTGGGATTTAGTATCAGAGGGACATTAAAGTGCCCTCAAACCAGGGTGTAGATAAATAAAGTGCAAACTGATTGGAACAGTCATACTATTAAGGATAAAAGATTTCATTTAATGATTTACTTAATTCCTGTGTAGTTGTTTCCCAAGAGTCCCCTGAGTGCACAGGCACTGAGGCAGAGAGGCTAGGGCCAGACTAATGGTGAAGCCACGTAATTGGGATACAGCCTCCTCCAGGAAATTATCAGTAATGATTGTGCATGGTGTTAGTGAGAACAAAACAGGATCATTTGATGAAAAATTTTGAGGCTGCCTAGTAAACATAATGGACCTATTCATTCAGGACCAGACCTGTGCTTTACAGAGTATTCTTTAAGGTGAGAAGGTAGAGAGAAAGCAACCTGGCCGTTTAAGAATCCAATGAGATTAATTTTTACATGCAACAGAGATTTTTATTTTTTGGGTACATCAATATTGGACCCCAAATACTAGAGTAGATCCACTACACCAATTAATGTAAAGGCTAAGTAATCTAATGCCCATTTTTCGTCTTCCTTCATTAACTTTCCTGATTTTAAAAATGCTGATGGGGGCCTCCCTGGTGGCGCAAGGGGTTAAGACTCAACCTGTGAAGCTATCTGTACCCACTGCAGCATGAGTGCTATCCCCAGCCAGGGAGCTGCCCACATGGCACAGCAGACCTCTCCTGACTCACCCGCTGCTCCTCTCAGCAGTGTATTTCAGTCGGTCTGCCTGTTCTGTTCCCCACTCTGTCTCTGGTGAATCCTCTCACCCCCCATACCTTTGGCTTGTACCCCAGTTCTTGTATGCATAAATAAATAAATATTTAAAAAAAGAATGCTGGTGGTTCTCTCTGTCCACTTAACGGTGAAATGTGCAGGCCTTCATTTAATTGTGTGTTTTTGAACTCCGTTTACAAAGTTATTTTTGAGAATAGTATATTACTGTTTCTGTCTTGATGTCAGCAGTAGTTCTGGATTTGCTCTGAATCAATCAATTGATTTGTGTTTTATCCCTTAGTCTCTTTTATAGATTTTAGATTTTGTTTTTCTGTACTTAAAAGTGATACTTTCGTCAACTTTAAGTTTTACTATTGTAACATTTTTCTGATTATGAAAGCAATACATATTTTTAAGTGACATTCTGAGAATGCTTTTAAATAGCACTGGGGAATGTAAGACACTATGACTATATCAGCACTTATTATATTTTTATATACTTCTGCTTTCATTCTTACATTATTGAAATACTACTGAACTGTACTCTGTTTTCAAAATTAACATTTCATTGTGAATATTAGTACTGAGATCGCATGAATTCTTTGAAAACCTATATTACATGTTTTAATTGTGTATAAAAAAGTTTTGTCGGGCCTCCCTGGTGGCATAGGCGGTTGAGTGCAGCACTGTGAAGCTGTCCGCAGCCCCGGCTGGAGAGAAACCCATATGGCAAGGCAGACCTCTCTTGTCTCGCCCGCTGCTCCCCTCAGCAGTGTATTTCAATCAGTCTGCCTGTTCTGTTCCCTGCTCTGTCTCTAGTGAATCCTCTCACCCTCCTGTACATCTGGCCTGGACCCTGATTCTTGTATAAATAAATAAATCTTTACAATACAAAAAAAAAAAAGTTTTGTCATGTGAATGTGTTAAAATTGGTTAAATCACATCTGTATTGTTGGCCCTTGGTTTATTTCTAATTTTCACCATTAACAATTCCGTGAAAATCTGGATAATTTCTTTTCTTGGAATTCAGGTACTTTCATTTGGGTAATAGTTGTAGGAATTGACTTACTGAATCAAACAATAGGAACATTTTTTCCTCCTTTTTTGATGCCACTGAAAATAAGTGTCATTGTATAACAAGCACTAAATTATTCTTTTCCCCTTTTTCCTCAGCTCACTACCCTGGGAAATCTTACACCTTCCAGCACTGTGTTTTTTTGCTGTGACATGCAAGAGAGATTCAGACCAGCTATCAAGTATTTTGGAGATATTATTAGTGTGGGACAAAGATTGGTATGATTGTTTATTTTTTCCAATTTGCTGAAGTATGATATTCATTCCAATAAAGCATACATAGTCGCTGTATTGCTAATGGTTTTTGTGTTTGGTTGCTCTTTTCAGTTACAAGGAGCCCGGATTTTGGGAATTCCAGTTATTGTAACAGAACAGTACCCTAAAGGTCTTGGAAGCACTGTTCAAGAAATTGATTTAACAGGTGTAAAATTGGTACTTCCAAAGACCAAGTTTTCCATGGTATTACCAGAAGTTGAGGCGGCTTTAGCAGAGATCCCTGGAGTCAGGAGTGTTGTGTTATTTGGAGTAGAAGTAAGTACCTATTGTTACGTTTTGGACACAATATCATATGTAGAAAACTTGGTATTTCCAGAATGCAGTTTTGGGTATAGAATAACCCATAGGTGGTAATGATGAAAAATAGCCACGATTTATAAAATATTGACTAGATTTGAACTCATTACACTGGCTAACCCTGTTAGTCTTCCTGAGTTGTAGAAGAAAACTAAACTTCCAACATACTATGTAACTGACTCTGGGTCATAGCAGTTAGTAAGGAATGGAGCTGGATTTGAATCTGGGTTGATTGATTCTTCAGCCATTACTTTTAACCAAAGTTTTGGAATACAGTTTCACTAAAGGCATTCTATTTGTTTGTTGTAGGATTTCACCTTGGTCATATCTTTGCTCTAGAAAAACTTTAGGAAGCATAGTTCATTGTCCTTCACATTTGATTCATGTATATACCCACTTAAAGGAAGAAAAAAAAATACTCATGTATTCCTAATGCTAATTTAAACTGATTTCTTTCTTTCTTTTTTTTGGGTATGTATTCTTTTTTTTTTTTACATACATATAATTAATTATCAAACAACTATTGAATTCAAATTTTATAATTAGGGAATAATTATGAAGACAGTGAAATCCAAACAATATATATACCTGTGAGGTTTTGTTTTTATAGTAATAGGCTTCATCAGTGAAAAGATGTAATCTCAGATTTGGTCAATAGAAGAAAACTGTTTGTATAAATATTATAATAAATGTTATTGCTGACTTTTGTACTTTTTTGCTCATTACCTCATGCTGATCAGAATCATCTTTGAGTAGTTCTCCAGTTCTAATTGTAGTGCCGCATCAGTTGATAAGTCTCTAAAGCTCGCACCCTGTGAAGTTAAGATTGGCATTGTGGCATTATTTTTTTTTTTAAAGATTTATTTATTTATTTATTTGTACAAGTACTGGGTACAGTCAGAAGCGCGGGAGGGTGAGAGAATTCACCAGAGCCAGAGCGGGGAGCAGAGCAGGGAGCAGAGCAGGCAGAAGGACCGAAGTACACTGCTGAGGGGAGCATCGGGTGGCAGGAGAGGTCTGCATGCCATGCGGGACCCTCCTCCGGTGGCTGGGGAGCAGCTGGGGATTGAACCGGCGCCACGGAGGCTTCGGGCAGCTTCGCAACCAAGCACTCAACCGCTGTGTCACCGGGGAGGCCCATTGTGGCATTATTGAAATTTGCTATTAGTTATGTAATCATTTATGGTTTGAACATGTTTTTACTCTTTTTATGACAAGTTAGCACTACAGAGATAGAATCTGTATAATGCATTTGCTGGTGATTTACATGGCCTTTTTTTACCTGTATTGCAAGTTATTTTTCACTTGGCCTTCCTTGGGTGTCTTGTAACTCAGTTTTTCCACTACTTCCTCATTCTGTTGTACTGCACACTCATTCTTCGTGTCAGGCACTCTGTATGAATTCATAACTAAACCCAACTGGAAGTGGCATCAGAGCTGACTGGTAGTAGTCAGCTGTGTAAAGGTCATTCGGCTAACACAGATGAAAATCTTTAAATAATTCTCACAGAACTCTAGAGCGTATCAAGGTTCTAGTTGGAGGGACTTTGAGGTACTCTAGTTAATGACTTTACAAGGAGAAAACTAAAGCCAAAAGTGTTGTTTACGCTCAAGATTACTTTGTTAGAGGCAAGACTAGAGGATGGACAAGGTCTCTTTAGACCTGTAGCACTTTCTGCTTTATCCTGTTGTTGCATATTTGTAAAATACTCTCAGCTTACTGTGTGATTACATATGGCTTTTTACTTTGCTACCAGACTCATGTGTGTATCCAGCAAACTGCCCTGGAGCTGGTTGGCCGAGGCATAGAGGTTCATATTGTTGCTGATGCCACCTCATCTAGAAGCATGATGGACAGGATGTTTGCTCTTGAGGTAATTGTTCTACTTTAAAATAAATCATTTATCAAATTGTCCTAGTAAATTTAAGGAGTGTTGAGTAGTTAATGGCAATGAAATATTTGCCTCTGCAATTTGAGCATGGAATGAAAGCACTGGACTCATGAATTTCCAGTGTTGATGGTGCTGTCTGTACTTTGAGTTCTCACCACTATATCCTCTTTTTGGTCTTGTGTCTTCTTTGACTTCAATTTGTAGTGTCACTAACAGTTCCTTCAGTTTTTTTGTTGTTCCTTGACTGCAGTTTTATATGTGAACTAAGAGATAGTCCAAGAAACCTAATTTGAACCAATGAATGCTCCATTTGCAAATTTAAATCAGCTCACTGGGGCTTAACTAAGATCTAGCCTAAAACTCAGGCACAGTGGCCCTAGCCTGGTTCAACTTTATATTGGGTTCCTTAGGACTTGCTTTTCTTGAAATTCTGGGAAGAGGTGGTATGGCACTGCTCACATAAAGTGTCTCATGGTGCTCTGCACTAGAGGGTCAAATGTACAATGGAGTTGGAGTCAATGACTCTCTCCAGGTTGTATAACACTAGTCTTACTTCAACATTTCCTAGTCTATGACTGTTGCAAAACAAACTATATCACTTAATTCTTTAAAACATTCCCTCCCATCCTATTGATCTCTTTTTCGTGTTCTCGCTCTCTCTTTCATATTTAATTCTAGTTCTTTTATAATTTTAGAGTAGTGTGAATTGAGTTGTTGAGTTCTTTAGATGATTTTTTTTTAAGATTTTTAAAAATTTATTTATACAAGAACTGGGGTACAGGCCAGATGTGCGGGATGGTGAGAGGATTCACCAGAGACAGAGCAGAGAACAGAACAGGCAGACTGACTGAAATACACTGCTGAGGGGAGCAGCGGGTGACACAGGAGAGGTCTGCCACGCCATGTGGGTTTCTCCCCGTCTGGCCGGGATTGAACCCGTGCTGCAGAGGCTGTGGTGGACAGCTTCACAGTGCAGTGCAGCACTCAACCACCTTGCGCTACCACGGAGGCCCTAGATGATTTATTTTTGTTAAGCATGGAATGTATAGACATTTTTTTGGAGATTGTCCAGTGTCCCATGGATAAGCTGGACTATGAACCACTTCACTATAGGATTTCTAAATTATCTCCCTTTAGTCTAAGTGTTCCCCAAAGTGGTAGGGCAGGCCAGTGAGAAGAGTCACGGATAGTCAAAGGGAGAGAGACGTCAAGCCAGTGGGAAGGGCTGACACAGAATTGGGAAGGTGGCTGGTAGTTGAAGATGGAAGGCCTTGGTTGGCCTGCCCGTCTCTGTTCTTCAAGCAGTTGGACCTATTTTGGGATGACTGTTGGAAAATAGCTTCCTTTATTTTGTTCAACTATTTTTAAGCCCATTTGGATTATTTGGTTCTCTGGTCATTAAATAGTATATGTCACTTCAATCCACTTAGTTGAGAGTTAAGCAACTTCCACTTTTCAGATTTCCTTAGTGACCTAAATTTAAACACCCTCACTATTGGATCCTCACCACTTTGGCAAGCAGCCCTTTCCATCTGTGGATAGCCATTATGATAATAGTGGTGCTTTATGATAATACTGAGGTGCAGAACTTGAAGTGCTTCCAAAGAAGTAAAAAACTAAAACCATACAGAAAACAAAAACCTTCCTTGCTTATAAGGAATTTCAAGCACTTTTGACCTACATTTATTGTATGTATTTACATATGTCTTTATTATGGTCTTGTTTTGTTTTTGTTTTTGTTTTTGTTTTTTTTTGTGGGACCCTCGCCAGTGGCCAGGGAATGAACCGGCAGAGGCTATGGGCAGCCTTGCAGTGCTCAACCGCTGCGCCACCAGGGGAGGCCCTTTATTATGGTCTTTATGTCAAGACAATTTTGATTATTGGCAATTGTATCATCTCAGGAGATCCAGCAAATTCAGTATTCTCTGGGGACTCGTTTCACATGAGACTCAGCTATTTACAATCTGAATCTCATTCTTTGAGAGGTAGTCTGTGATCTCAGTGATAAGGAGTCCAAATAGTGGTGTATGTGTGTGTGTGTGAGATGTGGGTTTGAGCACAATTTCTGGCATTTGTGTTGTTGAACAGGTTATCAAATATCTATGCTTCAAATTTCAGCTTGGTGAAAATGGATGTAATAATAGTGACTGCATGGGAGGATTTTTGTGAGGATTAATTGACACACTTAGTACAGTGCCAGACACTGTAAACACTCAAAGTTAGCTCCTACTGTGATTTTTTTTTTTTAATCATTGTCTTTAAGACAATAATTATATATAAGCAGATAACCTCTGAGACCCAGAAAGGGCTAGTCTTGAGAAATTTGGAAGAGGGAAGAAAAGAATGTGGTGGAGGTTCTAGAGCCACCATTGGCATGGGTTAGTGCTGAAGTTCAAAGAGGAAAAAAAAAAAATCAAATCAGGTGGTCATGGGGGCAATGTGTCATATCTCAGGTTTTTCCTTAGTCTTAATGTGATAGGAAGATGATTTTGTTTATTGCTAAGTCATTGGAGAAAATGTTAAGGTTTTTATTCTGTGACTGCGAAAGTTAGATAGCAGTCAGCTCTTCTTCATCTCTGTTTCTTTAGGACAAGCTCAACATAATTCTTGAGTCTGTCCATTTTGCTTGTTAACATTATACTGAAAAGATTTATAGTTACGGTAAATCAAAACTTATGCTATGCCAGGGCCCGGGGTGTTTGTTTTATTCAATAAATATTTTTGAGCACCTACCATCTGTCAGGCATTATTTCTTCCAAAAGAATTGTAGACTAAATGCAGAAATAAACTGAAATATAGCCCTCTCCACTGGCTGTTCTGGCTGTTCAAATATTTCCTTCTTTGTGAAAGGAGACTGACCTGGCTATTATCCTCCCCCTTGGCTTAGGAATTACTTCTAACGACCTCATCTCACATGCTACTTCTAACAACAGCCACCTTCCAGTGGGTGTTTCCTGTAATGAGAGTTGGCCTGCTTTCAGGGGACTCTCTTCTCTTGCCTTCCCCCTTCTTCTTAATTCTCCACTTTTCTTTCTTTGCCCTCTTTTCTCCTCCTCCCTCCCCCACTTCATTCCTCGTCCCGCATTTTGAGATTTCTGTCTGTACATCTTTATTATGATTCCTCTGAGCAGTTTGACAAAGGCACCCCTTGACCTGTCCATGGAACTTTCTTAGTTATTCTACAAAGTGTGTGATGGTGGCAGTGGTAGCAGTTCCATTATCATTTAGGGCTACCTTCTTAAACCTCGTGTGAACTTCTTTTCTCCCACCACCAGTGTTTTCCAGACAGGGGGCTTTTATTTTTGAAGGACTCACATGCTATATGTTAGATGTTTGGAGACAGAAGAAAAATAAAAGAGTATCATCAGTCTAACTCCTGCAGTAATTTCACTGCAATTAAAAAACTTTGGTTACAGAAAATTGTATAATAAATTAGTGATGAATAGAAATATTCTGAACAGCTGCACTTATCCTCATGTCACAGCAGATGGAGCTTTAGAAGTAAACTCCCCTTCACCCCCAGTTTTTTTCTTAATAAGCTACTATAGCGGCAGGATAGACCAGAGCAGGTTCTCTATGATACGAGCAGATGGAGTAAAGGAGTGAGTCCTGGAGCCCTCATTGGCTTTTTTAGTCTTTCATTGGGATTTAGCAGGTACATGGCAGACAGGAGTGCTGGGGGGCCGGGAGCCTGGTAGGCCTCCCAACCCCCAGCATGTCTTCACTCTTTCTGGGCTCTCCCGCCTTCTCTCGTGGCCTCTGCTTCTCTGCTGTTCTGTTCTTTCATTCTCTTTGCTTCTCTGCTCTCCTGGCATCCCCGTGACGCCACCCTTATAAGCCCAGCCTTAGCCCAGGTGTACCCACTTACGCATACCCACACCCTACTCCAGGTGTCCGCCATCAGGCATGCATTCAGGACCACAAGGATCCATCATCAATCCTAATGGCGGGAGGGCAGAAAAGCCTGATACATTTTTTACCTTACTCTACAGCTACTAAATGCCAAGCGTTGTTATCCATACACCTCATGACCTCATACATGATCTCAATTAAACTATGTAGGAGTAAATGTGGATGGACATACCTTTGGTAAAATTTCAATAGTAGAAGTAGAAATAAGAAACAAGAATTTAATACATGTAGGAGTTTGTCAAAGGCAGCTCTTAGTTGAGTGAATGACTGAGAGGAAGATGAAGCATGGATGTGCAGAGAGTGTTTTGGAAGTAGCAGCTTTCAAAAGTGTGCAAGTGCTCACAGATGAGGATGTAGTTATGCATTTGTTTTTTCTCCTGTCATGTTTTACAGTCATTAGCCCCAGTTGCCCTCCTACCCACATCATGCACAAGTTGTAATATTGACTACCTGTAATTGTTTCTAGTCCAGCTTACTGATATCCAGAAGTCAAAATGGGATCGTGGTGTGGCTAGCTTGAAATCTTTTTCCATCACTGAATTGGGTAGTGTTACTGAGGACCTGGTTTCTGATAGAAATGTGTGTCTCAGCACACATTTTTTGCTGTTTTTAAATTAGTGTCCATTTGTCAGGCTGAGTTCTTGATTTGCCTCTGTCTACATTTTTTTAAAGCGTCTTGCTCGAACTGGGATCATTGTGACTACAAGCGAGGCTGTTCTGCTGCAGCTGGTGGCTGATAAAGACCATCCAAAATTCAAGGAAATTCAGAATCTAATTAAGGCGAGTGCTCCAGAGTCGGGTCTGCTTTCCAAAGTATAGGACATCTGAAAGACTGGTATGCTGTCACCATGATGTGGCAGAACTGTCAGCCCAGACAAGCTCCTGTCTCAACTAGAATTAAAAAGTTAAGTAAAAAATTGGCTCCTTTTTTGCGCCTCCTAGTGAAACTTAACCAGTTAGACTATTTGGGTATCGGCATTTAGTTAACAAACATCAAAGGCTTCAGGTGCTGCTTATCTTTTTTTGTTAATTAATGTGCTTTTATTTATTAAAAATAATTACAATGGAGGTGCCTGTTTTGTCTCTACTGTATTTACTGATCATAACTTCCTAAGTGCACACTCTTGTAAAGTGTTCTGAAATTGTGCGCTTTAAAGAAAAAAATGTACCCATAATGGTTTGACTTTTGTATTATTGTGCAATGTATGTTGCAGTGTTAATGTGGATTCAGTGCTTTTCCTTTACAGGTTCTATGAGAATTTGAACAGTGGGTGTTTGGCTATTGTTACCCCATTCCTTAACATTGCAGTCAACTTACTTGATTGAGTGAGTTGCATTAATTTAACCAGAGAAAATTAAGTTTAATAATCATATATCTTTCTTGATTATGCTAATATTCTCATTCTGGTCACCATTACTAATTTTCTGTTAATGTTCTCTTTTTTAGTGGTATCTTTTACCTAGGGACTCCTTGGGTCATTGCTAATTTTAATTTTGTAAATAGGTGGGATGATTTGCAATGCCATATAATCAGTGGAGGCTGCTGTCTTAAAATCTTGGAAGTATGCCTTCAGCTGAATAGCTTCACAACATCTGGAATATTTCTTATCATATGTACAAGATTAGCAAAGAAGATAAAGACTGGATAAAATGTAGTTTTAAAACGTCCATCTTGTGATACTTCCTCCAGCTTCCCTCTACATGTTATTCTTAATGCAAAAGGGCATCAAAATGATTTGAAATATTAATTTTGTAGTCATTGCTATCCTTCAATAAATTTATTTTCATTAAATTCTTATTAGATGGTTTTAATGCTTTTTTAATATATATGAAATATAAAACATTGCTGTCTTTTATATTAAAAATAATAAAAATGTATTATGTGAATGAAATTCTTTTTCTCCTCTCCTCCAGTCCCCACAAGATGGCTTTGTCAGTAATAGTCAAGGGATTTTAATATTTATTTGCCGTTACAAAATTTTTGATATTGACAATTTTTAAACTCATGGGAATTTTCAAAGAAAGAAATGGGTGAAAAGGGATTCTGCTGAAAGGCCTTTTTCATTATTTAAGAGCAATGGTAACTAAGCACAAACCAGCCTTCCTCTTTGCGGTTGCATTTAAGTATTTTTTTCAGAGAAAATATGTGTCAAAAAGAAGAAAGATTTCTCCAGAGTTTAAAACAGTTTTTAATCAGTTTAACCTAGTACTGTTCAAACTTATGAATGTCAATCCCTTGTTAGAATTATGACTCTGGTTCATTAGTGGGGTGGGGTTATTTGGCTGACATTTTGCTTTTTCAGGGGAAAAAAAGACACTCTGAGGGGCAACGATTGAATTTGCATCACCTGCGCTGCACCCAGGCCCTTCATTTCTGGTGAAGTACTATCACAGGGTATCCTCTCCACAGCTGAAAGTAATTCTGTGATTGACTTAGTTTCCATGGCTGGCATACCAAATTACCAGTAACCTAGTGGTTTACAACACCACCACTTTATTATCTTATAATTCTTTGGGTTAAAATTTTAAAATGGCTCTCAAGCCAACAAAGACATCCAGCCCTTCTCAAGTGGCATCTGTCTGACTCAATCTTCTGCCTCATGTGGTACATTGGACCCATCCAGCTAGTCTTGTTTTAAGATCAAGTATTCAACAACCTCAATTCCCTTTGGCTATATGACAGCATATTCACAGGTTCCCAGCATAAAACATGAATATCCTTGGGAGATCAATCTGTATGACAAATCCCTCCATCATTTGTCAGTTTTCCCTCTCCCCCCTTAGATTATAAGTTCATTGAAAGCAGGGCTTATTCTGCATGTTTTATACTTGCTGAAACATTTTGAGTATGTGCTCAAGTTCTAAACATGTTTTGTTCTGGTGATGAAAAGACTCCCCTAGGAAACTACTGATCTGGTACAAAATCAGATAAATTACAACCTCCAAGTGAATTGAATCAAAGGTTCAGGACTGTCCATATAGGGTAATATAATTGTGATTTCTGCCTTCTCCTTTTATTGTAGACAAGGTGACAAGGCCTTATAGGAAAATGAATTGAATTTAAAACATTGGAAGTACCTATAATTTTGTAAGATAACAAGATTATTTTGACTGATGTAAATAAAGAACGTGAGGACACAACCAAAAGTATAGTCCTCTGTGTTGAATTGCAAGGGAAGTAGGAGAGAATCAGGCTTCATTTATTGAGATGCTAAAACATCTGCAGGAACTTAATCTAAAATTAAAAGAAATGGAAAATAACAAGTTAGTCCAGTCAGGGAACCAAATACCCCATTTAATCTATAAAATATCACATTTTCTCATGTGGAATAGTTCCCCTTTTTAGTAGTTGGTATTTGGGTAAATAGGGCTTTAGAGCTGGATGGAACTTTAAAGATCATGATCTGAAAGGTCCATTTTAGATCTGAAATTCTAAAATGTTTTCATTTTACAAATAAGAGATAAATGCCTTTGTAAAGTTGCAGTTTATTGAAGGCACAGCTGGATGAGAAGCAGGTCACTTAACACATTGTGGTGTCTTTACATTGTTGATAATGGAAGAAAAACATTTTACAATCTATGAAACAGTACATTGTGTTAAAGTTACTGGCATACCCCTACTGCTGACCTTAACTTGTGCCACGGTCTTCAGTTTATTCTTAATTCCTACCAAATGGTTTTCTTGAAAATACATTTCCTAAACTACTTTGGGGCAATGACTAATGATAGGAAAATTAACATTTCCACTCTGAAATATCAAGAAAGCAATATAACTACATCATTAATGCTTCCTTAATCCTTCATGAAGCATTACTGTCACCTGATTAAAAGGATTTTAAAAATCACTAGGCTACTATAAAGAGACCTATCAATTACTGAGTATGATTAAAATGGATTTTTCACATAATTGTAATTAGTTTTTAAAATTATTTCCATCTTGCACTCTTCCAGCTGAATAGCATATCATTTTATTCAGAAGGTTTATTTTTATAAAAGATTAAAATCCAAAGTGGTGGTCAAATAAAATAACCTGTGCATTCTCGTTGAAGAGATAATAACCCTGATTTGCCTGCTGCAGGAAACAGAATTTTGAAGTAGCACCAAGGTCTACACCCCCTGGAGTTCACACACCTCCCATTTGGGTAGATGCAGTACAGCTGTGAAGATTGGGAGATTGTTTTTGTGGGCCTCGCAGTATCAGCAGAACTTTTAAAAGGAACCAGGCTCTTGGTGGAAGTAGTTCTAAGGGTGTGAGGGAGTCATTTGCTTACTGAAGATGGAAAGAGGTCAGAGACGTGGCCTGAGCAGTAAACGCAAGAAGCAGGCTTAGCAAAAACCCTGACTGAGAAGTGGAAGCAGAGCCTCCCCCAGAATTCCCAGGTAAGATTGTGCAACCTGACTGACGCCTTCATTTCCAACTTGTGAGACTCTAGGAGCGCCACCATGCCACGCTTGCGTCCTGAATTTGTTATTTTAAGCTGCTAAGAGTGTGGTAATGTGTTACACAGAATAGAAAGTTAAAATTTTTGTTTGTTGTTTTTTAATTTCCAATCACGTTTACATAAGAAAAGGAGGACTGAAATAAGCTGGATGCCATCAAGAGAAAATAAGCCTGTATTCTACATTCCAATTAGCTCCTGTTCATTTGTTTCCAGAAACGTGGGGCCGGCAAGGGAAAATACATGTCCTGTAGTACATGGTATTAATAATGTGGCGTTTTTCATCGTAAGGTTAGCTATTTCTGTTTTCTGTTGCAGAAAATAGCCAACTTAGAGCACACCTGTCATATCTGAAGCTTCATTTCTTAATATAATTGTTAGTTGCACAGTATATTTTACCACCCAATGCTAAAAGTCACTTGGCTTCAGATTTCTTCATTGTTCTCGCAGCTGCTTCCTTGTTAAATTGTTCCTCCCACTTGAGACAGTAAGAGCAAGAAATGAAAGGTGATGTGTTTCAAAACCTATAGTTACCACGCACACACTCATTGTTAATGTATATTGAATGCATGCAGCTTTTGAACTGGGCTTCTGGAAAAAACATACTGTGCTTTCAAAAATGGGAGGACTGAGACAGCCGAGTGTAAGAGAAATTGCCAGTCGGTAGGATACATGGCCCTAAGTCCCGTTTGAACACGTGAACTGAATGTTGGATGGCCGAATCCTGTCCAAACAGTTTTGCCCAGCACACTGACCGCGCGGCGCCATAATAGACAGAAAACATTAGATTCGGTCAATTCACTGTCGCACAATTTCCGGGAGGGAGAAGGCCCACACCCCGCATGCGCGTTGGGGGAACTCGTCTGCGCATGCCTGGCGTCGCCAGCCTATGCGTAATCTCTGACGTAGCTCATGCTCGTGGCCTGGGCTCACTCGTTACGTATCTCGTCGCGGTCTCTGGTGAATTCTTTCCATGGAGGGCGAAGGACCCACTGTTTTTTGACGGGACTGCTAGTAGAATGCTCTCTAAATGAAAATGCTGGAAATGCAGAGGTTCCCCCCCCCCCCCCGGCCAAGAAATAACGACCCAAGAAAGGCGACGCTATGTGCAGCACGAGGAGTGCAGGTATAAACTGTGAACATTACTCACGTGGTAACCTTTTGGTTATGTGCTAGTAAGTGCTTTTATTCTTTTAGATGATATGGCAGAACTCAAATATTCTGTGTTCTATGATGTCAGTATTGGATGTCAGCAATTTATTCCTACAGGTAAACAAAATGGTTTAGATGAAATATTGTTTGTGTGCGATATAAACACACATCTATTTATTTTAAAACACAGAATTTCCATTTTTTTTACGGTTTCTGCATACAAGAGCTGAGGTGCAGGGCGTTGGGGGTGTCTACTGAAATACACTGCTGAGGGGAGCAGCAGGCGAGACGGGAGAGGTCTGCTGTGCTTTGTGGGTAGCTCCCTGGCAGGGGATCGAACTCCTGCTATAGTGGCTACGGATTGCTTCACAGTGCTGAGACCTCCCCCACCTTACGCCACCAGAGAGGCCCCACATCTTTCTTCATAAATTAATTGGAGTTTTCGGTGAAGGAAGTTGGTTGGAAAGGGAAGTTCCAGGGATTTTTTTTTCCTAGTGGTGAAAGAGCCGCTGGTGATGTGCTGTAAAACTGACAGTGGCTTACCTGACGTCATTTTTTTTTTTAAAGTAGTAAACACAAGTTTTGCGTTTTTTTTAAAGACTTCTTTATGCATAAAAGAGCTGTGGTGCACGCAAGAAAAGGCGGGGAGGGAGAGGATTCACCAGAGACAGAGTGGGGAGCAGAACAGGCAGATTGACTGAAATACACTGCAGAGGGAAGCAGGGGGCGAGACAGGAGAGGTCTGCTGTGCCTAGTGGGTTGCTCCCTGGCGGGGGATCGTACTCGTGCTGCAGTGGCTGCAGATAGTCTCATAGTGCTGCGTCTTAACCCCTTGTACCACCAGGGAGGCCCCTCTTGTTCTTAATATCGCTGATACTTGGTACAAATTTCTCATTTCCTACAAGAAATCACATGTAATGTGCATTGTGATTCCAAATTCTAAGGTTCAGATTTTTTAAACTGAATTAAATTAGCATTGGTTTATTCAGGGTCCATCCTATTGGAAATGTGCTAGGGACCCCAGTGCTTTATACCTATTAACTCAAGCCTGAAAACAACCCTATGATGTAACTAAAGAACTGAGCGAGCTAATGAGTAATTTGCCCAAGGTCATCCAGCAGGTTGGAAGAGGAGATGCTGAGATTATAAAATACATTTTAACCTGCACTTTAGATACTGTGTCTATGATGTTTAGACTGCCTTCATCAGCATCACATGAGCCAGACAACAGGACTTGGGCGGTCTCTGTGAGCTAATCCTAATGATACATGAAGCATCGGTGGTAGCTTTTTGTTTGCATAGACAGCTTCTCTGTACTCAGATTTGCAGTAAATGACTTTTTTTTTTTTTTAAGGCTTAAGCTTAATTTGTTAAGGGAGCCCTTTGGAAAACATGCAAGTTCCACTAAATATTATCTTGTTCTTTTTAAATTTTCATTGCTTCGTTTTAGATTTGCATTCAGATATGCAGTTTTCTTTGCCAGCAGTTGTTTTATCAACTTGTCCAAACTCTCTATTCACAGATATTTTTCAGAGATAAATAAGAAGCTTGTTGATAGTGAATGCTTTAGACTGACAAAGTGCTTTTTGCTTACTTTACTTTTAATTTCAGATTAACTTCATACTTGTTAAAACTAAAAATTGTTTAACTCTTTGAAATGCCTGAATGTTTCAGTTTACTTTGTTAGTGAATTGTGAATTCTTTAGTAACCCAAATGGTGAAGACCAAAATTAACACAAGAGCTTCTTAGATTTAAGAGGAATGGAAATAAATACTTTAGCTCCTTTTCTTTCCATCTCATACCCTCTGAGAATTATACCCTCTGAGAATTATAATCGAATCAGTTGGTGTGATTTGATTCCTTTTGCACCAATTCCCTCAGGGGTGATGCATTGTGTGCCAGATGGGCACTGTGGAGTTAAGGATTTACACTGAGCTCTTTTTTTTTTTTTAAATTTATTTATGCATACAAGAGCTGGGGTATAGGCCAAAGGTGCAGGGGGTGAGAGGATTCACCAGAGACAGTGGGAAACAGAACAAGCAGACTGACTGAAATAAACTGCTGAGGTGAGCAATGGGCAGTGCAGGAGAGGTTTGCTGCGCCATGTGGGTAGCTCCCTGGCTGGGGATCGAACTCGTGCTGCAGAGGCTGCAGATTGCTTCATAAGTGTTGTGCTTAACCCCTTGCATCACCAGGGAGGCCCCACACTGAGCTCTTAACAGAAAATTGTAAGCAGGTCTTGTCTTTGTCCAAATGGAGTTATTACCTTGGCTGTTCAAGTTTTCAGCTGCTTAAACAACAGAGATAGGGTCTGGGCAAAAGTGTTCATGGCCTTGAAGACTTGGCTTACCCAGAAAAATATGCAGAACCGCAAGAAGTCCACGGAAGTTTCTCTCCCAATGGAGAGAGGTAGTATGTATGGCAGTGAAAAGAACCAGATTCTGGTCCTATCTTTCTCTGTAGTAGCCTTCAGTAAGCCTTTCTGAGATGACTGCAGCTTCTATAGGATAGGAATGGAGTTCAGTGAGATAACAAATATCAGCTAGGTACTATGGTTACACTTTTCTGAAAACCTTAATTTAAGACAGACTGCCTAAAGCTAAAAATTGAGCCTCAGCTTTTTCATGTAACCAAGCAACACATGGTATCATTATTTGCCCTCAAGTGTTAAATGGATTCTTAGAAGAGAAAATGAATCATTGTAATTGTTCAATCAAGGATGCAAGAGGAATTTCAAGAGGAATATATTTTAAACAATGCAGACACAATTATAAATGCATGACTAGAGAATGTTACCTCATTTTCTTTAATAACCATAAAAAATGCAATGACTACATAAGGTGTAGGGCATTGTGAACACTTTATGGGATGTCAGAACTAGTGGAAAGATTTTAGACTGCTTTTTTTCCCCCATGATAGTAGGAAATGTTTGTGCAGGGACCCCAGTACTTTATACCTATTAACTCAAGCCTGAAAACAACCCTGTGATATAACTAAAGAACTGTGCAAGCAATTTTTTTTTTTTTCAGGAGCAAATGAATAATAGGTCTTTGTCATTTGAAACTGATTTTTGAATTGTAGATATTGGAATAAATTCTGTGCATACACAAATTTGATAAACTATTATACTTAGCTTATTTGGTTGAAATTTCGTTAAATAGGTTTAGCATCTCATTGTTACTCCTTGAAAACTTCCTTGAAAATCCTAATGAAGATAGAAATGAAAAATAAAAGTGTCACATAATTTCAGTCTACCCTAACTTGCACCCTAACTTGTTAACTAGTTTTAAAGTCCTTTAACACAAAGTACATATAAAGTAAGCAAATCTTAGTTACCCAGTTCTCTGGAGTGAGTTTAAGTGGGTTCTTTCAGTACTGCTCTATTACCTATCATGTGAAAACCTCCCCACTGGAAGTAATTCAGAGAAGAGGGAGCTATTGTTTCTGAAGGTTCTCAGTCTAGTGAGAAAACAAAAGTTAAACAGGGTGGTCAGCACCAATTGAGGTCCTGGACACCCTTAGGGAATGCCTGATGACCAATTCTTCCACATGGTTTAGGGCTTTTTAAGTCTAGAGACCTTTCATTTTCATTCCAATCGGATTCTAATGGTTCATTGATTTAGTTTACAAAATATTTTCTGATCTTTAATTCTTGTAGGATTTGTTAGGTAGTTGGTTGATGTACTTTAATATACAAAATATTTTCTGATCTTGAACAGTATAGAAAATTTTACTCCAAGTTTACGGTCTCTTGGAGGAGCTTATAGTCTAAATGTCTAAAAAGAATTCCCTGTGTGTGCTGGGCATATCCAGCTCCTGTTCCCAGGTGAGGGGCGCCCTGGATACAAAGAGTACCTTGACACTGAGCACTTACAAGGGGCTAGGCACTTTGTTAGATGCTGCTCTTTAAGTCTCATGACATTGTCAGGTTCTCTTCACACACACAGGCTCGGTATCTAGAGCTGGAGCTGAAATGTGTAAACTCTGTTTAATGGGCTCTGACAATAACTTTAGCCTTGATTATTCCTAAATGTCAGCAGAGAAAATAGCCTCTTCTATAGACGCGCGCGCGTGCGTGCGTGTATAAGTAATTGATGAAGGATCCTTGTGTTCCTGAGTGCATGCCTAATGGCAGGCACCTGGAGTGGGGTGTGGGCATGTATAGATGGAATACACCTGGGCTGAGAGACTGGGCTTTATAAGGCGGCATCACGGGGGTACCAGCAGAGCAGCTAAGGAGCAGAGAAGCAAAGCATGAGAGAGTGTCGGAGAGCCCAGAGAGTGAAGACTTGCCTCCTAGCCCCCCCCCCACCCCCCGCACCCTTGCCTGCCATGTACTTGGTAGAATCCCAATAAAAGCCTGAAAAAGTCACCGAGGGCGCCAGGACTCCTTCTTCACCCATCTGCCCAATCATAGAGAACCTACTCTGGCCCTTCCTGCCGTTACATAGGGTGATGTCTATAAAGTTTCTATTGAAGAGGCTCATTTTTCATTTTTCTGTAAGTCACTTTTGATTAAGAATAACTGCTGGGATGTTGCTCGCTGTGTCTAGTGACCTGGAGTCTATGTGCAGAGGCATTGCACAGCCACAACTCTCAAATTCCATTCCCACAGATGAGGCAGATACTGCAAATAAATGAAATGGGAGTATAGGTCCAGTTATGCTGGCAAGATCTTGCACCTTGTAGAGGGGATGTCCTATTTAGTTCTACCTGGTTGCTGTCAGTGTGGACCCAGTGGTGGCAAAGCTTCCATGTACTCTAGAGAAAGTGAACCCCCCGATGTTTTGGATGTTGGCCTGTAGGCCATGAGGCCTGCCTGTAGCTATGGCTTGTCACTTGCATGTTTCCCTCAACTCAACACCATCCCACCCTTGGCAAAGCCTCACCCAACCCTCCCAAGACAGAATCTGTAATTTTACAAAATACCCAGGTAATTCCTACGCAGGTTAGAGTTGGAAAAGCACTGCCAAATTATCAAGCGACAGATGAAACTTAGCCATAGAGCAGTGCCTTTTATATAGTGACATACTAAAAATCACCAAGGGGTTTCAAAAATATGTTCTTATTCAGGCATGTCTCAGATTCTGAATGTTTTCTGGTTACTTATACTAATGAATTCTTCAGTGATCACTCAAAGTCATCCTTGAGTTCATCACCCTGGTGTGTAAACAGGCAGTCCTTCACGCTGGTTTCCAATCTGTCCGTCCAGCAGAATCATCTGGGGACCTTTTCAGAAAGTGAGGATGCCTGGGTGTATTCACGTTAACTGTACTTTCATGGAACTCAAAGCGAGGAGTTTGATGGGTGAAGGGCAGAATCAGTGTCCATCTGTCCTCCAAATACAGCCCATAATAGGCTGCAGAATTGGCTCAGTCAACCAGGAGTTTTACCTGAGAGGTCTTAGTGATCCCCTGGAATAAGTCAAATTACATTATCCTTTACTCTTGTAAACTCCAGTTTCTTCATCTGTGAAAAAGAAAATAAGTTCTTCTGTGTTACTTATGAGAAACCTCATGTAATCTTTATAAAGCACTTAGTACAGCACCAACTTTCTAACCCATTAGTCTTATCCAAAGGGCATGTCTCTGACAGAAGAAATTCATCTTAAGTCATACATGTCAAAGACCTTGTTCCCCTTTACCTTTCACCCAAATTAAAACAGTTCTTTAAAGAAACTAAAACAAAAAACACCAAAAAAGGCAACAAACTACTTACACATACCTGCTAATCATATACAATAAAAAAAAATATGTATATATAACTACCTTTCCCTATGCAGGTGGCATGGCTTACCACAAAGAACCAAAACTATTCCTTTTAAGTCAAATGATCCTCAGTGTAAAAATTAATTTCACATTGAGCTGTTCAGTTGAGTAATTCCATCTATTCAGCCTGTGGGACATGCTGAAAACCTAATTGTTATGGATGAGCCTGCAATCTCATGTACTGAGGTTCTTTGTTCACGTCGCCAACAGGTTAAACATACTCAAGTTTTACAGGCTAATTTGTCAGTGATGTGCTACAGTAGTTTCCAATCGTTCTATCATAGCAGAAGTAAAAAAGAAAAACTAGCATCTATAGGGAACTTTGGGGTAAATAAAGGTTGTCCAGGAGGGGCAGCATTGTCTAATGCGCTGGCTGCTCAGAGGCTTGGAAAGATCATAGCCAAACACGCTACTCCTATTTACTGAACTTCTGCTTTAGAAGCTCTATGGTGCCCCTTGGAGGACATGCTGGGAATAAAGCTCTCAATGCTGCATCCAGAGCTCAGTCACCTCTTGAGGTTTATTTATTTTTACATAAGTCTTTGTTTATAGTAAAGCAATCTCTATCTTTGGAAGTTTTCACTTTGGTGGTATGTCAGCTTTTATAAAAATGGACCAAATAATCTAGAATCCATTTGAAGAAAGTACTGGATTTTCTCATTGTGATATTTGCAACAATCCTTTGGAATCTATTTTAATAACAGATTTTTGTGTATTTCTCCCTGGTTTTCTGTTCTCTTTTATTCTTGGAAGGGCATATAGGTTTTGTGTCAATGGTAATAAACCTGGATGGTGAAATACTATGAGATATTGTGAATGCCTAATTAAAAATCTAAGATTTTTCCAATAAACAAAACCTTAGAATTTCTCATCTGTTTTCTTTATAGATGAGATACTGACATCTCAGCCAGCAAACTGCCCAGTGAACTTCTGTGTCTTTATAATCAGGCCCCATTAAGGTGTTTCAAATCTCCCGCAGCTTTGAGGGAATATTTGTTTGGTAATGAAAGCTTTAATACTTGATAGTCTTAAATACAGAACAGCTGAGCCAAGGCTATAAAAATGAGGACTTGTTTTTTATAAAAATGTGAATTTATAAATCAGAAAATTGTTTTTGAATTAGCATGCCTACTATTTTCAGCTAACAGAAAAACATATACTATTAGCTACAAATTCCTGAGAGAATTTTAAACTACTCATTTGTGTTCTTTCCAAATGCATAAATTTGATGAATACTTGTGTTTAGTGTCTCCTCTGCACTCTGCATGCAGAGACACCAGAATAGGGAAGTTACAGTGTAGGGAAGAGTAAACAGGCAATTGGCAGCAAAACTCCATTGCTCTACTGAGAGTTTGGCTAATCAGACCTAATTGGTGGTATTTGGTGTTGCTTACCAGCCTTATTGCTTTCTTTACTGAACTAGACAGGGATAATTATTCTTCCTCCTGGCTGTGCTCTCTCTCCAGTGATTCTTCTTTCTGCAGATTCATTTTTTCAATATTGGTTTTTATGTTGCCTACCTGTTAGATTCTGAGGATACAAAGATGAAAGGGATGATCCTGTTAGTGAGCAGGGTAAGGGGCACCCCAGGACCCCCAAACCTGCCTACTCTAAACAGGTTCTACCATCCACTGCATAAAGATAAAATATTCTTAGTGTATAAGACTTTCAATAAAAAGAACTTTAATATAATTAGTGTGCAATTGTTATAGGACAGGGAGAGGGGCAGCCCAAATCCCGCAAACCTGCCTATTCTAAATGGGTTCTGCCATCCGCCGCATCAACACAAAACATATGAGACTTTAATGGGAAGGAACTTTAATAAAACTAGGAAACAATACAGGTAAGGCCAAGAGTCTAGTTTCTAAATGAAGCACCCAAAGTTACCCGTCCCCTCGTGGGTAAAAGTCCATCCATATGGGATTGGCCCAGAGCAAGGCCCCAAGGCCTGCCACAAGTCTAAAGCATCTTCCACTGGGGACCCACAGAAAAGGATCACAAACAACCAAACAAGCCCGGAAGGAAAAGAGCAAAATCAACATCAAGATAAAAGCTGCCATGGTCACCTCTCCACGGGTCTCATCCACATCTGTGTCACCCAGTCCACGACCAAAAGACAAGCGCAGTTTCTTTACGTGTCTCTAGGCTCCATGCGTCTCCTCCAGGTCTCCTGGCTCCATCCTGCTTCCTTCCTCAGTCTCTTCTGCAGCTTCCCCTCTTCCTGGTCAGCTCCAACTCCCTTGGGTGGGGCAGGGAACCTCCCCCTTTCCTGGGGACCACCCTGTTACAATCCCCCCTTTTAATTTTTATTCCACCATATCTATGGTGGCACAGATCTCATGGTGTAATCTTAGGAGACAGTCTTTTTTCAGGGTTACAATGTGTGTAAGAGAAGCAACAATTAGTCAGCAGCATTGTCCATGAATGTCCAGTATGACAGTTTCATTACTTAAAAATAGTCCATTATCCAAGCCAAAAGAAAAAAAAATTTTGGAGCATTGGCTAAAACAAGATAGCAAATATATCAAAATCACAGGGAAAAAATGTTAAAATGGTTCAACTGATGTAAAACACAAATTTTCTCAACCTTGATCCCAAACTTTTAACAGCATAGCAAAAGTTTGCAAACTAAATCTACTTTTAAACCATTTTTCCTATTTTTGCATAAAATCACAGGGCAGAAATAACTAACAGCAATTTTTAGCTGACTTTGTTGAAATACTCCATATAGGATCAGAGCGAACCATTGGCATCCAGTCGATGTAGGCTTCAGGTACAAAGTTAGTCTCATCAGACTCCACCTGGGCTTTCCTCTTCTCGAGGGTACCAGGGCATTTTCGTTGGCCGGGTTGTCCAGTCCTGCCAGTGGAGGCAAGCTTCCTCACCTTCTTTGGAGGTCTCTGGAACCCTACAAACAAGGCAAACAGGTTCTCCTCTTCTTGGTTCAGCTCTGTTTAAACTTTCTGGAAGAACTCCACACAAAGCCACACAATGAAACTTATGTCCAATTTTTTCAGTTTAAACAAAATCCCTATGGAAGTTATGCAAAACAGACTCTGAGATAAGTAGTAAAAGATTACTACCACTATTTTTATGCTGTGTTGGTATCAAGGGGAGAGAAAATGCAAACACAAGTTAGCTTTGTTGGGAAAAAAAATTGCAACCTTGCTGCAGATCCTTGTTACTCAAAACAAAACAAAACAAAACAAAAACTTTGTGGATTCAGGACAGAATGCATAAAAAAATTTTCAATATTATGTCAAAGAAACCTTAGTAAATGTCAGGTGTATTTCCAGGTCTATTTAGTCCTTTGTAGGAAAGTTTTTTTCTCTCAACAGTTCCATCAATAGGAATCTGTTGAGACCTTTTCTCCCTATATTTGCAGAAACAATTCCTGTAGATATTAAACAATTGAAGTATACAATATTACAAGGTGACAATCATCATTGACAATTTACATCCATATCAGGTCAAGGTGTTATTACCCGATTTCCCAAGTGACAATGCTTCCCTTCTAGTTTTACTCTACTAGGTGAGCCAAATAGAACAAATTCATCTAATGCCTTTCCCAGGAGGAAAGGGAGAAACTTTGTGGAGTGTCTCAGGAGCTCTACTGAGGTTCCACAAAATTTCCTTGCATCAGCCAAATGACAGGCCACCAAATTTTGTACTTGAATTTAGATTTCTGGGAAGCTTTGCCATAAATATCAGAAAATTAGCAGAAACAACAATATTAAATCTCTATGAAGGCACCAGCTTAGTTCAGTAGCACAATGTTGACAATCAAACCATAACCTTTTGTATTTCTCATAACTGGAGACTCTTTTTTTTTTTTCATTGTCCATGGGCACCATGTATACCAATTTGTCAATCACTGGAGGTCAAGACAGTTAGACACTAGGACATACAGACATATAACATATAGACAAAGACAGTTTTTTTTTAGTTATGCCACGTAGAATATGTTATGTAACTGCAGTTTTACTCCATAGGCTCAGAAAAAAAATGTCAAAGTCCAAAAAAAAATGTGGAGTGTTGCTGGCAGAAAAATTTCCAGTTGTCATCCTACAAACATAAGACTTTGGAAATAGGAAGGAAAAGTTTTATTAACCACAAGAGTTACATGACCTTGTTTATCACCTTAGGGTTTTCAGTGTTGAAGACTTTTTGTTAGAAGTCAATCCTGGGGTATTCTGTACAGCAACTGAAAGAATAAAAGTTAACAGTTAACTTTTAAGCAAAAGGAGTCATTTCTTGTTAGCCACCAAGCAGGCAATCCTTGGGTTTCCTGGAATAGAACCTGAAAAAGCAAAATAAAATTATCAGTAATTAACTTTCAATTAAAAGGAGTCATCTCCTTACTTCTGTTAGCCACTCTGGGACAGAAGCTGAAAGAGCAGATTAAACATCTAAGCACAGATTACACCTCCCTCACACTAGGGAGGGACAACAACAACACAGGTATGAAAACCTGGTACAGTTACATGATGCACCCTAAAGAGTGCTTTCCATAACAGACCTTCCTCAGTAGGAAGCAGAAACTTAGAATCTTGTCTTACACCAGCAATTGAACAAATCCAGTATTTAAAATGGCAAACATGCCCAAAACAAATCGTGTAGACAAAATTTACAGCAGCAAATCCTTTCAGACTCAGACAAAATCTTGTTAATTTTTCTGATCCAGACTTTGCAAAAATTCAAGTTATCTCCAAGAATCCATCAAGGATACCAGCGATTACCAGTTACTGTTTAAGGCTACTCTTTCCTTAACACCCAGGCATACATTTGCTAATTAAAACACCACTGCTCCACAGTTGGCTTGCAAAACCTGTTGGACACAGGGCAGGAAGTAGTCAAAGACAAAGCAACATATTAATGAAGAACCATTATTGCCTTTAGAAATGCTAATGAGACAGCAGAGATTACAAAAAGAAAAAAAAGTTCCAAAGTCTCTGAATTTTACAAGAGCCCACCAAGTGGCCTCAGACGCCATCTTTGATCTGGCCACATGGTCCAATGTACTGCCTAATCTTTTGAGTAAAACTGGCACAGAACAATTTCCACAAAATCAAATGTCCTAGCAAGTCACTACAAACAAATTACATACAGACACACAGATCTTCACAAAGCCCAAGCCAGTTTTTCAACAGCAAATCGACATATGAAACAAACACACTGGAGAAACCAAAAATCACATTTGCGCTTATGGTAGCCAGTGCCATAGGGAAGCCCAATTTCCCCACGGGGCTGACTAACCACGGATGGCTCTATCCTAAATCACGTTGTGGACGCCAAATCTGTTATAGGACAGGGAGAGGGGCAGCCCAAATCCCGCAAACCTGCCTATTCTAAATGGGTTCTGCCATCCGCCGCATCAACACAAAACATATGAGACTTTAATGGGAAGGAACTTTAATAAAACTAGGAAACAATACAGGTAAGGCCAAGAGTCTAGTTTCTAAATGAAGCACCCAAAGTTACCCGTCCCCTCGTGGGTAAAAGTCTCCATCCATATGGGATTGGCCCAGAGCAAGGCCCCAAGGCCTGCCACAAGTCTAAAGCATCTTCCACTGGGGACCCACAGAAAAGGATCACAAACAACCAAACAAGCCCGGAAGGAAAAGAGCAAAATCAACATCAAGATAAAAGCTGCCATGGTCACCTCTCCACGGGTCTCATCCACATCTGTGTCACCCAGTCCACGACCAAAAGACAAGCGCAGTTTCTTTACGTGTCTCTAGGCTCCATGCGTCTCCTCCAGGTCTCCTGGCTCCATCCTGCTTCCTTCCTCAGTCTCTTCTGCAGCTTCCCCTCTTCCTGCTCAGCTCCAACTCCCTTGGGTGGGGCAGGGAACCTCCCCCTTTCCTGGGGACCACCCTGTTACACAATGAGAGAAGAGAAAGAATATAGTTAAAATAGTTTCCCCATGAAACTCAGAATTACCCATCCTCTTGTGGATTTATGTCCAGCTAACTAGGGTTGGGCCAAAGTGGGACCATTGAGGCCCAAAATCTTGCCACAAGTCTAAGGCACCTTCTGGTGGGGACCCATAGGAAAGGGACATAAGGGACCAGACAAGTCTCTAAGAAAAGAGCAAAATCAAAATACAAGTCAAGATAAAAGCTGCCGTTGTCAGCCTCCCTACAGGTCTTTCACCCACATGAATCAAGTGTCTCCTTCCATGTGCCCAAGTCCCTGGTTCATGTCCAAGGCCAGGAAGCAGGCGTGGCCTCCCTGCTCCATGTGCCTCTTCCAGGTTTTCTTCCTTTTTTTAAATTTATTTATTTATTTATTTATACAAGCACTAGGTACAGTCAGAAGCGCGGGAGGGTGAGAGAATTCACCAGAGCTAGAGCGGGGAACAGAACAGGAAGGCTGATGAAGAAATACACTGCTGAGGAGAGCAGCGGGCGCGGCTGGAGAGGTCTGTCGAGCCATGTGGGACCCTCCCCAGCGGCCCGGGTTTGAACTGGCACTGCAGAGGTTGCGGGCAGCTTCGCAGCCCAGCGCTCAACTGCTGCGCCATCAGGGGAGGCCCTTCTTCCTTCTTTCCTAAATTCTCTCCCAGTCTTTTTCTAGCTTCTCACAGCTCAGCTCCACTCTTTAATAGGTGTGGCAGGGAATCTGGAACCTCCCTTTTTGGGGGATTACACTGTTACAGCCCTACCTTAAGGTGCTTATCTGCCATGGGGAAAAATTCTAATCCAGCTAAGAACTCCAAACTAAAACTTAAATCCACAATTCCTGCTAGTAATCACTAATGCTATATGATAAAAACTTAATTTTTCACTCAATATTTAGTAAACTAAATTATTTCTTGTGAGTATTCAGAAATAATTTTTTTTTAAATGGAGTTAAACTGCATTGATGTAGAGAATGCTAGGAAACAGTATATTTAATCAGATACAGACTCTACAATTTCCCCCAATAAATTCTCAAATTATTAAACACAAACTCTGTATACATAATTTGTAAGTACTATAATCTGAGAATCTATAAATTTAATATTAGTTTGCATGCATTTTTTTCACCATTATTTTTGATACTCTTCAGTGTTTTGACATGTCATTTGTTGCATTGGGTGACAAAGGCCCTACCTGCACAGAAAAATGTATGGCTGTATATTAAATTTATTTATAACCTTCATGTCAGGCAAATACCAGATTTTCTAAGCATCACTTTTCCACATTTCTTCTGACATTGAAAGATTTGGAGAAGTTGTTTTTTTTTAAAGATTTATTTATTTATGCATACAAGAGCTGGGTTACAGGCCAGAGGTATGGGAGGGTGAGAGGATTCACCAGAGACAGTGGGGAACAGAACAGGCAGACTGACTGAAATACACTGCTGAGGGGAGCAACGGGTGAAACTGGAGAGGTCTGCTGCGCCATGTGGGCTGCTTCCTGGCTGGCCAGGGATTGAACTGTGCTACACAGCCTGTGGATTGCTTCACAATGCTGTGCTTAACCCCTTCCACCACTAGGGAGGCCCTATTTTGAGAAGTTTAAGGAAGAGAAGACATATGAAGTGTCTGGGACACATTTCTCATCACCCATGCTCCTGCATCAGAACAAAATCCTGAGGTGTACCTGACATTTTTACATTTTCAATCCACACTACATTTTTTTGGGTAGTGGGGAAGAAGAAGGGGTTACTCAGGGGTAAATGTATTGCTGCATAATTACTTATTAAACCCAAGTGGTAGTTCTTAATCTCTGTGTGCATCAGTGACTGGGAAGGAGGGCCACTGCCCAAGATATTTGGTTCAGTAGATCCAGGACTGAGATGAGCTGCTTTATTTTTATCAAGTTATGTGGGTGGTTCTGATGTCAGTGGCCACGCATCAGTGTCACAGTGCAGGGAAACCCACCCTTTGTGTTCCTCTGAACCTGGGTGAACAAGCAAATTGACATCAGACAGATGACTGTAAATTTTTAAGTAAATGAGAAAATAAGGGGTTTATGTCCTATGCTGGGACACTTGGGACTTCAAGGAGAGAGGAGGGGAGTTTCATGTTATGAGCACACGGGGTCACCTCATATAACAAAACCTTCTTTCTAGATGTTTGCCTTGCTTTAAGATAGGTGTCTCCAGTGTTTGTTTTAGGAGAGAGAGTCCTAAATCTAGGTAACCTCATTCTTTAAAAAATGATAGTAATTTATCCCTAAGCTCACAGGGCCTCTGAACTTTTGTTCTACGTACCAAGGGGACTTGTATTAAAAAGGCCTACTTTGGATATCTTAGGGGGAGGAAATTATCTAAATTTTTTTTTTAAGATTTATTTATTTATACAAGCACTGGGTACAGTCAGAAGGGCGGGAGGGTGAGAGAATTCACCAGAGCAGGGAGCAGAACAGGCAGACTGATGAAATACACTGCTGAGGGGAGCAGCGGGCGTGGCAGGAGAGGTCTGCATGCCATGTGGGACCCTCCCCCGGTGGCCGGGGATCAAACCAGCGCTGCAGAGGCTGTGGGCGGCTTTGCAGCTCAGCGCTCAACTGCTGTGCCACCAGGGGAGGCCCTAAATTTTTTTGAAAACACAAATCCCACATTAGAAAACACCGAACATACGCACATTGGGGCTTCAAGTATATATCCTAATAAGCTTAGGATGTTAAATTATTGTCTCCAAACTAATTTCCAGAGAGATTTTTCTTTACCCTAGATCTTTGATATCCCATTGCTGTAGAGGCTTTCTCAGTCTTCACCATGATTATATCCTGAACATTTCTTGAAGGTCTTCTTGCTGCCCTCTGCTTTTCTGAATCTAATAGATGGAAGCTGAGTGGAAAAGTGAGGTCATCTGCAGCATGTTCAGTTGTTCACTTTGTAGGTTTTCATACTTAGCTCAAGTTTGAGACACAAAGACTATCTTTAGACACAAAGTGCTGAAGGGAAAAATTCTTTCAGACTCAATAGACTTTTCTCAAACACTTGTTTGACAAATACTAACCTGAGGAACTGATACACTGTTCTCTGAAAATGTCTTGCCACGGGAAGTATCACTGCAAAAGAGAATTTTTGGATTTTCAATGGACAAATTTTCCTTGTATTCAGCGTCAAAATGAAAATTAAAAATTATTAGTGTTTAGGGACACCTAAAATAATGTGTGTACACACACACACACACACATCCTATAACTCCTTAAAATAGCCAGCTTAAGGTATATTTTTAGTTTTTGTTTTTGGTTTTGTTCATAGAAAGCCACATTTTCATAAAATTATGTTTATTGTGGGAATATTGGTTCATTTTAGGAGTATAGGTTAATCTATTTAAATAGTGATACATCAAGCACGGTTGTGAGCTAATCTTTGGCAAAATTATGAAGTAGATGTAGGTCTGTCCTCATCTCTGCTTCCCTGATTCTGTGCTACTGGGAAAGTCATGGCCTCTTTAGTCTGGCACCAGAGTAGGAGCTCTCTGTTCTCAAGCTTGCCCTTTTTAGCTCATAAATCTGACTTACAAATAGAAATAGATATTTCTGGGATGTTTTGCATTTTGTTCATGAAAGATTTTGTGCTATTTAGGAGGGATAACAAATATTAGCAAAAACTCAGAAAATATTTGGGGGTGTTGTGGGTAGGGGTGAGGGGATGATCAGGAGTTTCTCCTGGAATCAAAATGCCTGAAATTATTCTTTGTGAAATTACTCTTGACCTTTGATATTCCATCCTTAATATTTTGATATTTTAGTGATAAAAATACCATCCCTCACCATGGACACTAAAATGTGTCTCTTAATACTGTGTTACTGCCCCCTTTTTGTTTATTAAAGCAAAATAAACACTAAAATATGACTTTGTATACATTTGGAGATAATGTGTATGTAGATGAATTCCCATTTTTCCTATAAAATGGAGGCTACTTGTTTTTGAGATTTATTTATTTATGCATATAAGAGCTGGGGTGTAGGCCGGAGGTGTGGGGGACTTGAGAGGATTCACCAGAGACATAGTGGGAACAGAACAGGCAGATCTACTGAAACAAACTGGAGAGGGGAGGAATGGGTGAGACAGGAGAGGTCTGCTGGGCCATGTAGGTCACCTCCCTGGCTGGGGATCAAACTCATGCAGTAGTGACTGTGAATAGCTTCATAGTGCTGACACTTAACCCCTTGCACCACCAGGGGGGCCCCTGGAAGCTACTTTCAAGAAAAGGTTTTTGCACTGATTATTGAAATTATTGTGCAAGAATTGTTTGTTGTCTTGTATCATGGAGACAAACATATGTTGAAAAAATGTGCTAGGATTAAAAAGCAAGAAAAACAGCTGTACTAGCTAATGCAATGACAGAGATTTGTTTGTAGACTCATCAAATATTGGTACACTTCAATATACTTGAGGCTTTTATTCATCAAATACTTTTGGCTTTGGTTTGAAAGTTTCTATTGATGAGAGAGTAAATAGAAGAAAGAAGCTACTTTTCTGAGGTTTTTCTTAGAGGTTTTTAATCCAAAGCTCAGCATGTTGCTTAGCATGTAACAGATCCTCAGTAGTTATTTCTTGATTGTGGAGACCTAACACTTCCTAAATCAAACTCTAGCATGACTTAGTGGAAAGTGGTCTGGATTAAATCTTCTCGTGGCAGGCCATGTGACACCAAGACAGTCATTTCTCCCCATCTTGCATACTTACCAAATCACAGATTCATCCAGCTTGTGATTATTCAGCCATAAAACTTCATGGTTGATGCAGAAATCACATATGATCTAATATAATCCCCTCTTTTGTAGAAGAAAAACTTGAAGCCCAATTGGTTGGACAATTTGCCTTAAGTAATTAAGAGCAAAACTGTATCATTAATTCTTATCCCAACTCTTAATTGTATGCTTATACTAAAGTTCTTGTATTTCTTGCTTTATTTTAAAATTGAATTCTGTGTTCCTGAAAAAAAAAAAAAAAAGACAGAGGGGATTTACTTTTTTATGGTATTTGTATTTGACTTTATTCACTTAGTTTTTTCTCATTGAGTGACTTTTATTTTCTTATTGACACTGGTTTACAACACTGTATACAATTTATTTATTTAATTTTAAGATTTATTTATTTATACAAGCACTGGGTACAGTCAGAAGTGCGGGAGGGTGAGAGAATTTACCAGAACCAGAGCGGGGAATAGAACAGGCAGACTGACGAAGAAATACACTGCTGAGGGGAGCAGCAGGTGCGGCGGGCAGCTTCGCAGCCCAACCCTCAACCGCTGTGCCACCAGGGTTGTATATAATTTAAAGGTATAGGCTCCTGCCTTCTCAGATGTATGTCACCCCACCACACCCATCATCAAAGCACCCACAATTTTTTACTCTAGACAGTTGGATTCCCCTCCCTGTTAGTTGCCTCCCTCCCACTGCCAGCAACCTCAGCTCTGCAGTCAGCTTTCTAGGGTTTGTTTTGGTTTAGTTTTATTGGTTCCTTTGTTTTGTTTCCACATATATTCCACATATGAGTGAAATAATCCATTTGTTTTTCCCTTTCTAACTTATTTCACTTAGCATAATCCCCTCCAGTTGCATCTATGTTGTCACAAATGGCAAGAGTTCATTTCTTTTATGGCTGATTCCATTGTGTGGTTATACCACTCTTCTAAATCCACTTATCAGTCATTGGGCACTTAAGTTGTTTTCCTAACTTGGCTGTTGTAAATAGAATTTACTTATATTTCTGTAGTGTGTGACACTTGTCTAATAATTCTGAGGTCATATTTTATCCCTCCAACAACTCTCTGTGAATGGAATGTAATAATATCTATGTTTGACAGATTTGAAAGCTGAGGTGTAGAGAAAGTGACTCATAGAAGGGCATTTGTCCTGTAGGAGTGGACACACTTTCCCCTTTGCTCAGCCTGGCATTGCCTCTTGATTGTGCCGTGTTTCTAGGCCTTAACCTGAGCTGTTGTGAAGGTGCATTTATTGGTATTGTTTGGGTTTCTCTTTTAGTCTTTTGAAAAGAAAAGTGTCCTTCTTATCAGATTCTATACCTGGGGTTATTTAGTCTGTTCATCTGAATTAAAAAACAGATAAAAATTCAAATTTATTTCTAGTGGTTAAAATTAATATAGCTTATCTTTAAGACAAATATAGGGCCTCCTTGGTGGTGCAAAGGGTTAAGCACCACACTGTGAAGCAATCTGCAGCCTCTGCAGCATGAGTTCGATCCCCAGCTGGCCAGGGAGCTATCCACATGGCGCCGCAGACCTCTCCCGTCTCGCCTGCTGTTCCCCTCAGCAGTGTACTTCGGTCGATCTGCCTGTTCTGTTTCCTGCTCTGTCTCTGGTGAGTCCTCTCACCGCCCCCCCCCCCCACCGCCACACCTCTGACCTGTACCCTAGCTCTTGTATGCATAAATAAAACTTTTTTTTTTAAATTACCTGCATTGTCTTCTATGCCTTATCTGTAGATTGATACTAAATGTAGGAAAGCAGCAGATAACACTTAAATTACTGTGTTCACATATATATTCCACCACAGTTTAAAAACGATAGTGTTCTATTTCTAAGCATAGAGTGCAAATGAATTTTCCTTTCCCCTAAACTAGTGCTCAGAAATCAGAACACAATTGATTAATTTACTTAATTACTAATTAATGTACTTAAGTTGTTGGTAAAAATTTTCATTTTTAAACTCTAATTTTTTTTAAGAAGTCCCTTCAAATGTTTAATTATTTCTGATGGGTTGTTGGAAAAATCATGGCATGACACATGCATAGAAAAAATGCATCATGACTTTTCCAACAACCCAATGTTTACTGACTAGAGAGTCATTGCATTCTTTATTTGAAGGCAGACTATAGAGTTCATTGATTCTTGTTCTGCTTTGGACTGTTTGAATTCTAGGTCTGATGAATAGATGTAATTTTTTTATTGTCAGGATCATTGCTTCTTGTTTCTTTTTCTTTGCTGCTGGTTGTCTTTATGTGGTCAATAGTGGTTGGTCATATTTGGGAATAACAATGTGTTTGGTATAGGCTTCTGATAACATTGTGTGAATGAGGAGGCTGATAGGAATGACTAGAATTGGTCAAGCTCAATCTCTCTTTTAGTTTTTCTCTCTAAGTGAATTTTGTTGACCAAAAGGTCTTGCAAATAAGGAGTTCCTCAAATGCTAGAATGGGGACTTCTGGAATATCTACACTCACACAGTATTGTTAACCTTGTCAAGGCAGCTCTTAAGCATTTTAGAAAAATTTAAATGTGTTTTACAGTGGGAAGAACTGCATGTGTATGTGTGGGTAGGGGTATTTGCTGGTATATTTATTATAGAGAGACAGTTAATAAACATGCCTTTTAATTTTGTTCCTTTTTCTTCTATCCTCTATGCCTGCATCTACTGAGCTTAGGTTGTTTTAGGGTTCTATTGGGGAATTTATCTTTTGCCTCTATTTTGGTTCTGTCATGATCTTTGTTTAACAAAGATTTCCAGGTACTTTCAGACTTTCAGAAAATTGTCAGTCTCAAATTCCCCCAGGACCACCTAAAGCTCTCTTCACTCATAGAAGTTACTCATTTTTGTGCTCCTTTATTATTTTAGGAAGAAGGAGAGGCAGGTATATGCACACATTTTTGAATTAGCACCAAGAAGTTCCCTTTTAATCATAACTTCCATTAACAGACTAGCTTGTTAGCCACCTGCCCTCAGATCTTTCTCTGTTATACCCACCTATAGCCAATCTCATGTGCGTGGATATCTTGATGGTAGCAGTGGCAGGATAAGATTCTTGGGTTTCAAACTTGGCTCTGGAACTACCTGAGGCATTGTTTTAGGAAACTTGCTTGAAATTTGTACCTCAGCCAGGACATAATCAAGATTATTGTTGTCTGCTTCATAGGATAATCTGAGAATGACTTCATACATTTTCATTGCCATAGCATTTCAAAACTGTCTTAAGATTTTGAAATAACCTTCTCTGTCATAAAAACCATAAGCAGACACAGAAGAATGCCCATGGACAGAGATAAACTGAGTCCATTCCAATGTTCCATCAACACATGTTGAAAATTCTTCATCATTCTCACTGGTGAGTGATTCCTGACCAACATCCAGATGCTAGCCTTAGAGGTGAGCAAAGCAGAAAAGCAGCAATAGAATGTTCTAAATCCTGCTCCTTGGGATAACTTATCCTCAGTGTTGATTTCATTATGATTTCTTTTTTATAATTCTGACTAAATGAGAACTTGATGAATCATTGCATAATTAAATAACCATGAAACAGCAGGATGCACACTCTGAGCATTCTCAATCAGGCCGGGCGTGTTTTTACTTCATTTGGTTGATAGAGGAAAGGTGACTCTAAGGGGAAACATTTTTCTTACTACATTTTTAAACATGTAAGCAATATCTAGGAGTTGAACCACAAATTTTTCGACATTTTTATTAACTTAAGTTTTATAATTTACTGAACAAGGGGTCCAATCTTTAAACATCTTTCATGTGTTTTCTAGGATTTGGGTTATTTAAATAAATCATTTTCATCTAGGTCTGGGCTCTGTCTATGGTAGATACACCAAGAAACTATTGTGGGAGAACTTGGTCATTGTTTTTATTGTTAATATCAAAAAATTAGTTGAAGAGCCAAAATAACAGATTCCCTTAGCATCCCGTAGCATTCCTTTAGCATAGGAGTAATTTCTCCTATGCTCCTACCCTCCTTGGTTCTTTTGGTAGGTCTAACAATTAAATTTGACATAAGACAGATAAATAGAAGAAAACAGTTTTAATTGCATATATACAGAGACCTTAGAGATAATGACACACAAGGGCAGGTGGGACAAAAGTAGGCTTATATGCCATCCTGAATTAAAGAGAAGGAAGTAGGAGCCTGGGACGCATAGGGGGAGATGATAATTTACTGGAAGACAGGAAGAACAAATACTTGGTAAACAGATGTTTGTAAGCCCAGCAGAGACTAAGAGTCACAGAACTTTGAACAGACAGACGTTGGTAAGACACAGTCCACTTTCTCCCAACCAGTGTACCACACTTAGCTCATATTCTTCGTAGTTATCTGTGGTGGTAGCTCCCTAGAACAGCTCCTCTACCACCAAGTTAAATTCTTTCAGTCAGTTAAGAGGGAAGGTAAAAAGTAAGTTCTTCTTGGACCTCCCTGGTGGTGCAGCAGGTTCGGTGCAGCACTGTGAAGCTGTCTGCAGCTTCTGTAGCGTGGGTTTGATTCCCAGCCAGTCAGGGAGCTACCCACATGGCGCAGCAGACCTCTGCTGTCTTGCCTGCTGCTCCCCTCAGCAGTATTTATCTAATAAATAAATATGAAAAAAAAAGTAAGCTCTTCTTGAGTCTTTTGGTCCTTGAATACCTTCAGCTCAAAATAATGTATGTGTCAAACGGTACATTTTGGGAATGTTTGTTCTGAACTTTTTTATATGATAATTTTTCAACACTTATAACTACTTTAGAAAAAAGGACTGTAATCTTAAAATAGTAATGTAATCTATAAAATAGCAATGTATGTTTATAAAAGTTTTTTTTTTAAAGCATGTACAAGGCACACACCATGTGTTCTGTGTAAGGTCTTGCCCTCCATTTCCTTACGCCTGTGTCTCCTTCATGACTGGTCAGTGTCCTGTGTTGGGTTCAGATATTAGGAATCATAGAAATGCGCTTTCTACCCTGGGTTATAGTGGTGATGGACTCTGGAGTTGTATTTGGTTCCCCCTAAATATATTGCTCTACCTGAGTCTTGCTGAATGGGGCAGAAGATGTAAGGGATGAGATAAGTCTTAAATTTTTTGTACTTTGTGGAAATGTCAGCTTTGTAAGTAAGCCAAGGCTATATCAAATTTAAAGAATTTTTGAAATTAACATAATAAAATTAAAAATCATGGTTTTAGCAGCACTTACACTTAGGTTTTATTGGTTCCTTTTTTCTTCTACATTCCACATGAGTGAAATCATCTAGAATCTTTATTTTTTCTCTTAGCATAATCCCTATAGTTCCATTCATGTTGGCATCACTATCAAGTTTTTCTTTTTATCGCTGCCTAGTATTCCATCATGTATATTTATCTCATCTTCTTAATCCACTCATCTCTCATTGGACACTTAAGTTGTTTCCATAGCTTGGCTATTGTAAATAGAAGTACATAGATTTTTTATTTGACTTTACAAGGTAACCTCACATACATTTAATGTGATATTAAGTGACAGAAGTGAAAGTGGGCATGTTCCTGTGATCAAGATTTCAAAATGATGTTACTTTGTTCATCACTCTAAAAAGGGCACACCCTGAATTTGCTAACTGCAAAGGGGGAAAGAGCCACATGTCAGCAAGTTATTTGTAGAGATGGCATCCTTCCGGCTTTATTTTCTATGTGCTTTATCTAATTGATTTATTTTTGTTCTCCCACATGTTTGTTATTAAATTTTGGAAACTGAATAAAATTTAATCTTGTGTTTTGCTACAACTTAAAAAAAATGTAATCATAGGTACTAAAGCTACTTCAAAGCCCTCTTAATACTTTGGGCTGTTGAGAATAGACAGTGCTGATGCCTCACTGTTTTTCCTTTGAAGACTCACAGGTGTCTGTGGATCAGGTGTCCTCTAGTTCAAAGTTTAATAAAGTATAAACATTCCACTTAAGTGTCATTATTTTAAGCACAATACCTCCTCAGAGGGAATGAACCTCCTTCTGATAACTCAAGCTGATTTGGATAGATAGATTATTAATCCGGAGGAGCATTCCTATATACCTGTTTTTGGATATTTTTGGTTAGCAAACCAGTACCAACCTGGAAGCAGGGCTAAGTATGCCTGAGTCATTCAGAGGCTAGTTTGCAATTAAAAAGTACTAAGGTAGTAAACTTACATACCTGTTGACCATTCTAAATTTACCAGAATTGAGTGATATATCTAAAGATGAATCATCATATATCAGAAGACTTATATTCAACTCATGTGATTATAAATGAGATATAAATATGAATCATAATCATGGATAACCTAATTTGCTGGTTTTGTGAACAGAGAAATTAATGGTGGTAGAATTTTAGTTTAAATGTTTCACGTGAAAATGAACTATTATTGTAACTATTTCCTATGTGTAAGATATGAAGAAGGTAGTGGAATTTCATTTTGCTGAAATTCTAAAGCAATTAACAGTTGAATGGAATGTGTATTCCAAAATAAACCTAAGTCAGAGGGTACTTATAGAGACTGCATTCTTAATAATAGATAGTTGGGTTTTTTTTTTTTTTTTTAAGATTAAATTATTCAGGGCCTCCCCTAGTGACGCAGCTGTTGAGCGCTGGGCTGCAAAGCTGCCTGCAGCCTCTGCAGCGCCGGTTATATTCCTGGCCGCTGGCAAGGGTCCCACATGGCACGCAGACCTCTCCTGCCACATCCGTTGCTCCCCTCAGCAGTGTATTTCTTCAGTCTGCCTGTTCTGTTCCTCGCTCTGGCTCTGGTGAATTCTCTCACCCTCCCATGTTTCTGACTGTACCCAGTGCTTGTATAAATAAATAAATAAATCTTTTAAAAAAAGATTAATTCATACAAGATCTGGGGTGCAGGCCAGAGGTGTAGGGGGTGAGATAATTTACCAGAGACAGTGGGGAGCAGAACAGGTGGATCTACAGCAATACACTGCTGAGGGGAGCAGCAAGTGAGACAGGAGATAGGTCTGCTGTACCATGTGGGTTAGCTCCCTGGCCGGGGATTGAACTCATGCTGCAGTGGCTGCTGATAGCTTGACAGCACTGAGACTTTAAGCCCTGCACCACCAGAGAGGCTCTTCCTTTATTTTTCTTGAGAGTTTTTATAATCATCACTATCTGTTTACATTTGAATGGATGTTGGGTATTGACAAAGGCTGGATTAACATATTCCTTAAAAGAATGTTGAAATAAGTTTCATATGAATTTAAGACTTTGAAGAATTGCTTTCAAGATTTAGTGTAGGCCACAACAGTGTAGCCTCACTAATAAGTTGATACCTATGCACTAAATGCCTCATTCGGTAGATCTTTAATCTCTGAGAGCATCATACATTTTCCTTTGATTCATGTGAACTATTACACATATTGCTTTCCATACTTTCTCTTATATAATCTTGGGTAGCCTCTTTTACTTTTGCGTATCAGTATTCCATGAAATATGTGAGATGAAGATGCCCAGAATGCTTTCTGCAGCTTCCTTTTCATCACTACCCCACAAATTCTACCTGTTTTACTTAAACCCTCATTCCTATTTCTGTGCTCTGTATTGAAAATAGGTCACCCCTCTTTTGGTGCAATGCAGAAAGGTCTCTAAGGAGTAAATTCTGGCAATGCTATAGCTCAGTTTGTTTCTCTTCTCCAAGAGATCATAGGTATTTTCTGTTTGTTGTGTAGTGACAAATCACTTGTCTCATATGTTGTTGAGTTTTCCACTAGTGAAAGAAATGAAACTGCTGTCATATTTTGTTTCATTTCAAGTCAAAGTAGAATTTCCTGGTTTCTATGTTGTTCAGCACATATTCCCTATCTATTAATCCGTTGAGACTGTATTTTCAGGCCTCCCCAGTGGCGCAGTGGGTTGAGTGCAGCTCTGTGAATCTGTCTGTAGCTTCTGCAGCACTGGTTCGATGCCCAGCCGGCCAGGGAGATACCCACATGGTGCGGCAGATCTCTCCTGTCTCACCCACTGCTCCCCTCAGCAGTACTTTCAGAACTTCTGCCTGTTCTGTTCCCCGCTCTGTCTCTGGTGAATTCTCTCACCCTCCTGTGCCTCTGGCCTGTACCCCAGTTCTTGTATAAATAAAACAAATCTTTAAAAAAAAAAAAAGACTATTTTCCCTTAATGATTTGAAAGTGTTTTCCTTTAGTGCTTTGGACATGTTTTCCTTTAGTCCTTTGAAAACCTATGTAATGCTTGTATGATTACATTTTTTTTTTCCTGCTAATAGTAGTTTAGTTTTTGTGTGATTTTTACTTTTTTTCTTATAGAAGGCAGTTAAATTACTAATCAACTCCATTAGACTTATGTACACTTGATTTTATCGTTTCTTAGAATTCTTGGAAAGCCTAGACTATTTCTCATGCACCTCTAATTTGTATTTCTTCCTTGTAGATCTTCAGGTTTTGGTTTTAATTTAAGGGTAGGTTTAAAGTAGACCTCACTTCAGGACTTCATCCTTACTTTAAAAGTTGTCTTTTGATCTTTGCTGAGTCCATATATTAATGAGGTATTAATAAAATCTCTCTACTGATCTTCTTTTTTGGCAATATAAAAACAACAAAGTAAAAACAAGGTAAACTTGGTTGAAAAAATTGCTAACCACTCTCTAGGTGGTAGTTTGAGTAAAAAGCCTTTGGTGGTAGTTTGGTGGTAGGAACAAGAGCCTATATAGCATTGCTAAACTTTATTATTACATTTTTAGTAAATGATATTTCATAGTATTTTTTTGCTTATAAGTGAAACCTTGGGAATTTAAAATTAACAACCTTTACCTTGAGTTTCATACAGACACACCAGAAAATACTTCAACTTGGTGTTCCACATTTTTCTGTGCTTTATCCAAATAAACCTCTTCAAGCTGGCTGCCATACTATTTCACATGGAATCTCTTGCCCACAGTTGCACTTGGGAAGACCAAGTACTGTGGGATTACATGCATAGCTGTCAGAGTGCATTGTCTGGGTCACTTTCACTTAATTTTTATATAGCTTTTTGGAATTGGTTAAGGCAAAATTCTCCTCTGACCATTAAAGACAATGTGTTTTCCTCTGAACTTTTTCCTCAATTCAATCACCTACCTGACTTGGCTTTTCTGGAAATATTTCAGTGATGAATGAGAGCAGAGATTGTAATAGTCTTAACTATTGCACTTCAGTAGTTCAGCTTCAATTACCTTGGTTGCTGCCATATTCATTTTGCTTTGGTAGACCTTGAGAGCTGAGTCCATCTTCAGCTTCCAGAGTCTGAGGGGTGCTGAACTAGAATTTCCCCAGTGTTTTTACCAGTGGGCTTCACTGTCTTCACACTTAAACTTGAACTTGTCCTTCTACTTGTTGAGAATTTTCCAAGAAAGATAATACTTTGTTTTTATAATTTCTTCAGCAAAGATATAGCCAAGTAGTAAGGTGTTAAAGATCGCCAATGAGATTATATTTGAGTTCATGATCCTTTTCATCCACCCTGTCTCAGTAATATCACTCAAATGTATATCCTCTACCTTCACTACCATGATCTTGCTTTAGGCTTTTATACATAAATAGTTGCTTGGTTTAGTGTCACTTATATCCTGGCATTCACGCTGGAAATCTAATAATTCACTTTCCACACAGAGTTTAAAAGCATTAAACACAAAAGAAAACAAATGTCCTCACTTGGAGTTTGAACTCTTCCTCTGCTTTAAGAAGTAGAAATTATTTATAGGTGAAAACAATTAGAGGAAGAGGAAGAAGAAATAATCTTGAACAAAAAAAAAAGCATAACATTCTGAAAAATTGGATTCTATATTTAGTCCTTTAATAATCCAATTCTAAGTTGCTACAGACTTCTTTACAAGTCATTTTCTTTGACTAGGTAAATTTTTCTACATTCTCTGACAACTTCCTAAACAGTCTACCTGGTTGGCATTTATTTTTCTGAGATACTGTTTTCTGAGTTGCCTCCTGTTCTCTAACTGCACCCAAGTGACTGTTTGAGCATGTCCTGTTCTACATCCATTCTGAGTTTCCAGAATTAGGTTTCCTGGAAGTTGTAAAAAATACCAGAAAATACCAAATTACTTTCCTGCAGTGTTTGGCAGGGGAAAAAACCTATCTAGGTTGGGCCTCCCCGGTGGTGCAGCGGTTGAGCGCTGGGTTGCGAAGCTGCCCACGGCCTCTGCGGCGTGGGTTCGATCCCCGGCTGCTCCCCGACCACTGGAGGAGGGTCCCACATGGTGCGCAGACCTCTCCTGCTGCCCGCTGCTCCCCTCAGCAGTGTACTTCGGTCCTTCTGCCTGCTCTGCTCCCCGCTCTGGCTCTGGTGAATTTTCTCACCCTCCCGTGCCTCTGACTGTACCCAGTGCATGTATAAACAAAACAAACAAACAAATAAATAAATAAAACATGCCTCTATTAAAAAAAATAAAAATACTTTAAAAAAAAAAACCTATCTAGGTTATTAGGTGTCTTTTCTCTGAAACATTTGAGGAAACATTTATACTTAATATATATGCTTCTTTTTTTTTTTTTTTTTTTTTTTTTTGGTGTTGGGGTTCCAACAGAAAACAAGTTAAGCTAGGTTTCTATTTCTAGAGTGCTTAACATCTTTAGGAGGATACAGACCATAAGAGCAGTGAACAAATTGTATGAACAGGAAATATAGAGCATCATTACCATTCTCAGTGGAAACATTTATTTCAGTTTACTAGGCAGAGTTTCTTGGGACAATAATTAGAGAATAAATGGGGGCATGGCAGCCAAGAAGTAGTTGAGGTGGTTTGGGATGAACATTCAGGTAAAGAAAGTAAGCTTATTTAAAAACCTACATGGAAGAGATCTCATAATGTCTTTATAGGCTAGTGGATGAAATGGTAAATAGAAGCAGCAGGAAAGGTCAGTGAAGCTCTACTTAATGAAAGGCCTTGTTAGCCCTGAAAAGAAGTTTGCATTTTACCCTAAGCCCGTGTTTGTTAAACTTTAACATTCAAATCACATGGAAGTCTTATTACTATGCAGGTTTAGAATAGACCTTGCTATTTTGTTTTGTTTGAATAGAGCTTGGTTTAGGATAGAGCTTGCTCTTCTGCATTGTTAATCAGTTCCTAGATGTTGCTGATACTGCAGGTACTTGAACCACACCAAACAGCAAGTTCCTAATGGAAGTGGTAAGGATAGGGATTTCAAGTAAAGCATAAAATAGGATCAATACTTGTTTGTGTTTTGAAAAGATAGCTTTGATTTCAGAATAGAGGATTAAGTAGAGAGGGGCAAGATTGGATGCAGGAAGATTTCTTAGCAGACTATTGTGGTAATCCTAATCAGATATGGCAGGGATTTAGGCTACTAGATGGCACTGAAGATGGAGAGAACTGAGGATATTCAAAGATACTTACAAAGTAAAAATGAGAACCTTATGGATAAATTGGAGGTGAAAATGTCAGAAGATTAAACGATGATAACTGGGTTTCTGGTTTGGTCGAATTTATTGCTACTTGATATGATGGAGAGGGTCTGTCTATGGAAGGATTTTTTTTTTTTAAAGATTTATTTATTTATTTATACAAGCACTGGGTATAGTCAGAAGTGCGGGCGGGTGAGAGAGTTCACCAGAGCGGGGAGCAGAACAGGCAGACTGACGAAGTACACTGCTGAGGGGAGCAGCGGGCGCTGCAGGAGAGGTCTGTGTGCCATGTGGGACCCTCGCCTGTGGCCGGGAATCAAACCGGCGCTGCAGAGGCTGCCAGCAGCTTCGCAGCCCAGCACTCAACTGCTGTGCCACTGGGAAGGCCTATGGAAGGATTTTAAAACAGGTCAGCATCTGTCAAAATATGCTGTTTTTACTATAAAATTAGAAATGTCTACCTATCATCTCTAAATTAACACATCTAATATATTTGGCAGGACTATGGTAAAAAAGGTCGAGTTTATTTTTCTTCGATGGTTCATGTAGAGAGATCATTTTTTAAAATTGTAATATTTGAGACCAATTAATAAAATTGAGTTTGATGTGGCCCACCCAAGTACCTATATTGTCATTGAACATAGCCATGTTTTAAAGTAGAGCGTACCTTGTGAATAGAACAACTGAATAGAGATCTGTAACCAGTATGAAAAATGTTTAGATGACATGCTGTGGGATGCACAGCTCCCATGCTCTCTTAGGTTGTAAAATCTGATTAGACTGAAGGGCTGCAATGGCTGGAAATGTGCAACATATGAGAGAATCAGGAAGAGAGTTTATTTTTAATTACCAGTTAGAAGCATGCCTGTGATGCAATAAATATGAACCATGAGCTGCTAAGTCAACTCAAAATCTGCTACCTCAGTCTTAAGTGGCTCATTTCTGGACAGTCCAACGTTGACCACTGGGAAAGTCTGCTTTCTCTTTGATGCTAAGTACCAGTGAGCCTGAGGATAAATGAGTGGACAGCAGGATTCACAGAGGTTTGTGTTCTTGTCCTTTATTTTACTAAGTCACAGGTGGTTTTACTCACCAAAAGGACCAGAAGGAGTGAGCATTAGGTTTACAAGTTAATGATGGGATAAAGAATGAGTCTGTAATGCACATGACTTCACCCCCCTTCTCCCCAGGTAACTCTATCCTAAACCAATCTTTAGTTCCTTCTAACATAGCTTATTTATAAACCCAGTGCTTTACAAGTTGGCCTGATTTTCATCCTGATAATTCTAGGACATTGAATTTCAACATCTGGAGGATATTAGCTAATGTAGTCACACCAGGCAGGAATTTCTTAACAGTTTCTCCTGATAATCTTTCTGCTCTGACGCTGTTCATTAGACTCTGAGTGTGTAAAGCTAATGACAACTAGTTCAAAAACATTTTTTCTTTCCTAAATCTACTCATGACAACTTTTTTTTTTATCCTTTTTTTTTTTTTTTTAAGAATTATTTATTCATTCATACAAGAACCGGAGTATAGGCTAGAGGTGTGGGGTGGTGGTTAAAGGATTCACTAGAGACAGAGCGGGGAGCAGACCAGGCAGATCTACTGAAATACACTGCTGAGGGGAGCAGCAGGCAAGACAGGAGAGGTCTGCCGCACTATGTGGGTATCTCGCTGGCTGGCGGGGATTGAACCCGTGCTGCATAGCCTGCAGACAGCTTCACAGTGCTGTGCTCAACCACCTGTGCTACCAGGGGAGGCCCTTACCCTTTCTTTTGTAAGGTTAACTTTTTTCCTCTAGTATTTCTGAAAATTCAGTTATTTTATATGGGTTTGTCATCCATAGATCAATTTTATGAATCTCCAAAAGAGTATGTGGAAAGAGTATGTTCATAAGAGGTTCTTACAGGATATCTAGTGATTGGACTTTACTATACGTCATTTTTTTTCCCTCATGAAGTTTTAGAAGGGGTTTTGACCTGATCAGACTCACTGAGGCAGGATGAACTGTTTGTTCAAATCAGAGCTGTGTGTGGTTTTCCTCATTATGAGAATTATTTGGGGTGCTCATTAAATTTCTTTTCCTGATAATATCCAGAAATAATAGAATGAGAAGGTTCAGGGGAGAAAACCAGTATTGTAGTCAGGACTCTCAAGGGAAACAGAACCAATATAGATGTGTGTGTGTAAGTGTGCTCCTGCATATACTTACATGATCCCTGTACATAAAAGGAATTATATTACAAAAAATTGGGAAATTAGTTGATGTGATTATGGTGTTAAATCCCACAATGTGCCATTTGCAAGTTATCAGAATGAGGTGAACAGCCCAAGTCTGAAAACCTGAGAATGAGAACTGCTGCTGTTCTAAATCCTGATCTGAGGTCTTGAGAAATAAGATGACATATACCAGCTCAACCAGTGAGGCAGGAAAAGGGGGGGATACTCCTTTACCCTCCACTTTTTGTTGTAGTCAAACCCTTAACAAACTGGATGATACCCAAACACATTGAGTAGGGTTATCTACTAAGTCATCCTTGAAGTTTTAAAAAAACCATTGTTTTACAGCTTAATAGCTGCTTTCTAAATAACAGGTAATGAGTTAATGTGCACAAGCATTGAAACCACATCTGAACCAGTGACTGCAGTTAGTCACTATCTGGTTAAGTTTACAGTGATCCACCATTATTCTTCACAATCCATTCTGTCTTCTGCCAGATGGGAGAGTTGAATGGGCCTGTGGTAGAAATCATCATCCCTGAATTTTTTAGCCCCTGATGGTGCCACTAATCTCTACAAATCCTGCGGGAATATGGTATTACTTTTGGTTTATGATTTTCCTAGGTAGAGAAGGTTCTATTAGCTTCTCCTTGGTCTTTCCTTCCTTAATAGCCCTCACTGCATAGATCAGGAAACCAGTATGTGGATTCTCTAGCTAAGTATGTCCTTTAAAATTACACGTTCTGGATCTGGGGAAATAAGCATAGGATGGGTTCCAGGATCCACTATGAGAAGGACCTGAGCTAAAAACTCCATTGGTTATGTGAAATCCCTAAGCTCCTACTCTGACTAGTTGACTACAGTGACATTTTAGTTCTCCTGGAATTGGTTCAGTTCAGAGTCAGTAACCAGTAGTTTTTGACAGGTCTGATTATTTTTTTCTTTCAATATACAATAATCTAGGAAAGTGGCTTCAGGTTCATTTGTGAACGTTGGAAGAAAGAATCTCCCTAAACCTATGATTCTCTTTGTCTTCATCATTTTAAGGCTTGTCTTGCATCTCCAGTTCACTTACTTTGAGCTTCCCTTTTGTCCATGTTGCAGCCAACCAACCATCCTGTTAAAATCTTGTTTTACTCCTCACGCTGCAACATAAGTGCAAAATCCCTGCTTAATGAACACATCCACCACACTCTTAGTATCACTTTCCACATGTCTTCCTTGGATTTCTGTCTGTATAAATTAAAAACCTGAATTCTTATAACACATCTCTTCATGGATCAAATATTGTATCTCATCGTTATGGTAGGTTGGGACTTAAGTCTGTTGGATTGTCAGAAAAGTGACATATTTTTTTCTCTGTTTTCTGTGCAAGAATGTGTCATGACTTTTCTGACTACCCATTAGTTATAGGTCTAGAAACAAAGATGGATGGTGGGTGGGTCCTGAGGACAATCAGAGACCATTACAACTTCCTCAGACTATGCAGGCTTAATTTTTCAAATAAAGGTGGAAAGGCTGATGCCACCGGGGCTTGGGAGGCCTCTTCTGGCAAAGAAGACTCATAAGAATTTAGGTGCTTTACAGTATTATCCTTATTCTGAAACTGGACAAGAACATCATTGAAAGGAAACTATAGATAAGTTTTCTGAACAAAGATGTAAAATTTTTCAACAAACTATTGACAAATTGAATGGAGCAGTAGAATCCTACATAATGATAAAGTGAGATTTATTATAGATATGCAAGGATGGTTTAACATATTCAAATCAATGTAGGATATAACATACTAACTAATGGGGAAAAATCATATGAATCCTATTCTTTTCCATCAGTGTCCTCACTTTAATAGTAGACACCTTTCAAGGCTGGGATTCAACTTTCATTGTAATTCAGTCACAGGATGACATTTTCCTTTCCTTTACAGCCCTAAGGCTTTAGGTGATAAGGGCCTTCTTTAGAGGACAAATGGAGCTCTCAGGTGTTTATGCTGTGCTACAACTCTGAATCAAATCCCTGAAGTTCTCCTTTAGTACCACTTTTGTGAAGGATAGTAGGAGCAGTAAGCCAAAGTCATATTCACATTTCCCTCAAATTAAAAATTCATGTACAGCTCTTTAGATCTTAGGAGTGGTTGATTAGGAATATTTAATGCACATATTTTATGTTTGGCTTTTGCTAGGTCATCCTGTCAGGGTGCGAAGAAAATCCTATATCCTTCCAGTTCTTCTAGGCTGGCAAATAAACGAGCATTAGAAAATGATAGGAGAAGTCAAAAGGAAGTTTAATAACAGGAATACCCTCTGTGCACATCACTGAGTAACATACCCACGTGATTTCAGATACAATCTTAATTGATTGTGCTAAGAGAAAAGGACTTCAGGAGTGACAGGAGAAAGGGAAGGTCAGTTAGAGAGCTTACTGGGAAAGACACAGTAGACAAAGAAATGCAAATTTAAGGTTTGCATTCTCCATTAAAAAGGTCTCAGGAGATTAGGTGTTCCCAGTATGTGCCCTTATAGAGATATTTATATGTAAATATCTTTTTCAAAAGTAAAAATCCACCTAGCCTTCAGAGTCCTTTGCATGAAATTAACCATTTGCTAAAGGCATATTTTGGGGTGGCATAGTTTTGCTCCCCTACAGTGTCATGGACTATCAGTGTTCTCTTTACTGCTAGAAATAGTCATTTACATCTTTAGATCTAATCAAATTTAGAAGACAATTTCAACCCAGTAAACCCATTTTTAACATTCTCTTCTTCCAAAACCTTTCTTGGTACCAAAATCTCTGTCAGAGATCTTCAGAGAAACAGAATTAGTGGGGTGTGTCTAAAACGTTTTCTCATCTATATCATAAAGAAATGGGATCTAAAAGGATTTGACTTACGTGATGATGGACACTGTCTCAGGACGAATTCAAACTGGAGAGCCAGGAAAGTGAGAGGTGTAAATCCAGTACAACTTTGAAGGCCTATGAAAGAAGGGAGCACCTGGTGTTAAGTTCCCATACCAGGGCAGAAAAAAATGAGATGAAATATCCCAGTTTAACCAGTGAGACATGGAAAGAGGGTGAATTTCTCTTCTTCTTGACTTTTGTTATTTATTGGGCTCTCCATGAACTATTAAATTGGAAGGGCAATCTGTTGAGCTCACTGACTCAAATGCTAATCATCTGGAAACCACCTCTTGGACATACCTAGAAACAAAATTTAATCTGGGCCCCTTAGTAGCTCACTCAAGTTGACATAAAATTCACCACCCCAACCTAAAATCTGCATTTTTTAAAGTAATCTCCCTTCTTCACTAGATAATTCTTAATGTGCATACAGATTTGGGGATCACTGACTTACATATGAGTAGACAAATCATGACAAATTTGTTGTCATGTTGTATAAAGAAAGTTCAGTGAAATGTTCTCCCAAATATTTACATTCTGGAAAGTAGACAAAATTAACATAATTATAAATTCTTGAGAAAAGAAATGTTTGGACAGTGAATCTAGTTAGATTCATTTGGGAGTGCATAAGCACATATAAAATCCCAAAAGGACATTCCATTCAGAGAATGTAGTAGATAAATATTGTTTTAATAATAAGTTGTATTATTCTTTTAAAATTGCATTATAGAATTTGCTCTATTGTGAATTGCTGGAAAACTTACCAGCAGGTGGTAGCACTGATTAACAAATATACCCCTGGATCACAAAACTAGCAGTTGTGAATGAATTATTGGCTGCAAGTGCAGCAACATTCAACTTTGTCATAATATTGGATTGTGTCTCAGAAATTCTGACTCGTCCCAGTTGTATTACTTATTGGCCTGATCACTTTGTAAAAATAATTTCATCTCATAGCATGTGGATAATATTGTAAGTTTAAATAGGATAATAATAACTGTCCTGGCTTTTGTTGTTTTAAGGATGGAAACAACAAATGATTGTGAAGTCATTATGAGAAGAGTGGAGTACTACATAAATACAAATATCAAATCTCCTTTCTCCCCTTAATATCTCCCCTTAATATCTCCCAGGCATTTATTTTAAGATGTCTTCTTTCTCTCAACAATGGCAGTCATCATGCTAAATGGTAAAAGGATGATAATACTCATAAATGTGAAATGATTTCCCATCTTCACATGTTCAACTATTTTCACCATTTTTCAATTCTTTTTGAATTCCACAAACGTAATTTGTTGGGTCTGAGGTAAAGCAGCACTAGACTGAATGCCTTTTTTATGCACAACTATTGTGTGTCTAACTTTTGCACATTCATGAACTCAAAATATCCAAGAGAACTTAAATAACCTAAAGGTATTTTTACAGAACAAAGTGACATCTGTAAGCACTGGCATATTTGAAGTCTAATGAGCGCAGTGAGCCTGCAGTTTGTTGAGTATTTACTGTGTGTACTAATGCTGAAAGGATTCAAAGATACAGCACACAGAAGCTCTCAAAGACAAAGCATTTGTTCTTTTTTTTTTTTTTGACATATTTATTGACTGTGTGCAGTAGACCTGGAACTTTACTTAATGCTGGGAATTCAGGCTGTGCAAGAGATACTTAATTCTCAAAGTTGCAATTTCTGCAGATGAATTGTGGGCAACAAATAAACAAGAACAAATAGGTATAATGCATAATCCCAGTGTCATGAGTCATGAAAGGAAATGCACAACTGGGGGACAATTAAGATTAAAGCCAGTCTGGAGAAGACAGAGAGGAGAGATTCTAGGGGAGGAAATGAAAGCCACAGAAGCAGGTATTTGGTGTGGAGGCAGTCATGTATAATAGGATTATAGGTTTGGAGTTGGAATGATCTGGAATTAGCAATAACTCTGCTACTTAGAAAATGAGGCTCTTGTTTTCCTCATCTGTAAAATGGAAATGATAATGATGCTTATAGGGTTATTGTGAGAATTGTGTAAAAACTCTTAATGAGGAAAGAAATTAAATTTTACTTTTTGGTTTGTAGTTCTTTTTATTTTCATTGATGTAAAATTAGTTTTTTTTTAGATTTATTTATTTATTTATTTATTTATTTATTTATTTATTTATTTATTTATTTATACAAGCACTGGGTACAGTCAGAAGTGTGGGAGGGTGAGAGAATTCACCAGAGCCAGAGTGGGGAGCAGAGCAGGCAGAGGGACCGAAGTACACTGCTGAGGGGAGCAGCGGGCGGCAGGAGAGGTCTGCGCGCCATGTGGGACCCTCCTCTGGTGGCTGGGGAGCAGCCGGGGGTCGAACCGGCTCTGCAGAGGCTGCGGGCAGCTTCGCAACCCAGTGCTCAACTGCTGCGCCACCGGGGAGGCCCCGTAAAATTAGTTTTTGAGATGCTTAAATCCTAAGTGTACAGTTCAATGAATTTCCACAAATGGCTACCCTCATGTAATTGACATTCCTATCAAAACTTACAACAGTTCGGCCACCTCAGGAAGTTCTTTTGTTTTGTCCTAGTCCCCTTTCTCCTTTTCAGAGGCACCCAGTGTTCTGAGTTTCACCACAGATTATTTTTGCCTATTGTAGAACATATAAATAGAAAATACCCTGTATAATTTTTTGTACCTGGGAGATTTTCCATGTTTCAGCAGTCCGTTCTCCTTTTCTTGCTGAGTATTCATTTTCATGTTAATGGGTATTCCGGTTTTCCTATGTTTGAGCAATTCTGCCTAAAGCTGCTGTTAACATTTTTTGTACAAACATTTTTATGGACATAGGTTTTCTTTTTTTTTTTTTTTTTGAGGTGACATTGGTTTATAATACTGTATATGGTTTGGGGGATTAGGTCCACCCATCTTCAGGTGTATGTTACCATGCCAGAAACAGATTTTTCTTGAGTTATACCGATGACCAGTTGGCATAAGGTGCTATAAGCTGGGGGCTGAAGTTTAGGTTTATTATAGCAAACGCTGGGAAATAGACTCTTGTACAGAAAGAGGTGTCAGCGAAGTTACTTAAAAGGTATTACAGCAATGTATATGGGTGTTTTGGAATCACAAATGAGTGAAGGCAAGAAAAGGAAGGTCATCTCCAGAGAATGGATATGAGGTAATATGAACTTGGGTTCGGAAAGACTTGGTGATGAATTGGATACGAGATCAAGGGGGAGAAAAGATTAGAAAGTTATTCCAATAACACGAGCCTGGGGAACTAAGGGGATGGTTATATCTTTGGCAAAAATATGAGGTGTTTTTTTTTTTAATATGTGAAGAAAGCAAATATATTTATTCTTATGGGAAAGAACCAGTAAGAAGACACAAAGCACCAGGCAGAAGGGTCCAAGGTCAAGGCAAGATATTTCATTTGGGAATAATCTGCTGACTTTCAAAGTGTTCATTGAAACCAGCTGCTGTCGGGTGGCTGAAGGTAGTTTGGGGGAAAAAAGAAAAACCACATAACCTTCTTCCAAGAAAGAATATTCTTGGAGCTGATAGAACATTTGAGAAAGTGATAAACTTAAAAGCTCCGTAGCAAGCCAAACTCTGTTTACATGAACTTGAGAGAGCAATTTCTCCTTTCTATACATGGTTTTCCCCTAAGCCCTTCAAGTCTCATCCTTCTTTAACGAGGCCACTATTTGAATTGAATCATAATTCCTGATAGTAACACGTTATAACTAATTTAGAACTGGCCAAGGGCATGCATAATACAGTACAAATAGTAGATACCTCACATAATATTATGTTCTTTAGAATACTTATTTTTCCCCAGACTTTCCATGTAAATAGAATGGAATGTCTCTCTGGATCAAGTTGACCACCCATAAAACATGCAAAAAGATGGAACAGTAAAATCTCTTTCAGAGACTCTGGGAAGACTTCTCTGAGATGCTAGCCCCACAACCATATTAGGCAGCTACCCTTAATATAGGGATAACATGCTACATTTTGTTCTGTCAGCATGCTTACAGCTTTGTATTAGTATTGTCTTTTTAGATAAGGGTTTTAAAGACAATAAAAAGGTTATCCAAAACAGCATTAAGATAAGATCTAACATAGATAAGAAAATCAGTTTTGTCAAATACATGCATTCTGGTAACCACTGTGGTACGGTTCATGGTGTAGAACATTTTTGAGCAGTACCTGTCTGTTATTTTGATTTGTCTGTTGAGTTTCTCATAGTTAGACTGAGGTTAAGCACCTTTCCGAATACAACCAAAGAAGTGTTGTGATTCTGTATCATATCAAAGGGACATTGCTATTAACATGACTTTATGTTAATGATGTTTAACACTGACCAGCTGGCTAAGGTAGTGTTTCAGTCTTCTGCACTGGAAAGAAGGATCCCTCCTCCCTCAAGATACACACGGACGGTACTGTACTTTAACGCAAGTGACTACGTTTAATCCACACTTATGTGTGGGGAGTTATGCACCATCTCTTTAAGAGGAGAGTGTATAAATTACTTGGAATTCTTCTGTAGAGATTTGTTTTTTGTTCCCTATTTATTTATATAATGTCATGTATTAATATGGACTGATGTGTATTTTATTTTTTGGGGTTTTTTTAGATTTATTTATGCATATAAGAACTGGGGTACAGGCCAGAGGTGCAGGGGGTGAGAGGATTCACCAGAGACAGAGTGGGGAGCAGAACAGGCAGATTGACTGAAATACACTGCTGAGGGCATCAACGGGCGAGACAGGAGAGGTCTGCTGCGCCATGTGGAACTCATGCTGCAGAGGTTGCGGAGAGCTTCATAGTGCTGGGCTTAACCTCTTGCACCACCAGGGAGGCCTGATGTGTTTTATACTTTGACTTTATAGTACTTTATACTTTGATATAGCCACTACCATGTTATGTAATTTATTGCTCCAGTTGCTCCAGGTTTGGCAGTTGGAGCTCTTCTACTTGATGAGAATATATATTTAGTCTTTCACCATTAGTTAAAATGTAAACTGTAGATGCTTTATAGTGTGCTTTATCATTTTGTAAGATTTCTATTTCTAATTTGCTTAGATTTAAACAATTTGGAATAGATAATGGATTTCTCAGATAGAGTTTGTACATCAATTGAGATGATCATATGATTTTGCTCTTACTGTTAATACATATTGTAGATTACATATTAAGTAGTGCCATCACCCTCTCATCCCTTTATCTATGCTTTGTTCCCCTGCGGACTTAAAATAATGAGCTATATCACATAAAAATAATGTGGTTGCCTGTTGTTTGACACCCCCAAGTAGACTGTATACTCCTTGTAATTTTGGGTCACAACCCAGGTGTATTCTGAAACTGGCCCTCATAGAGGGCAAGGAGAGGCCAAAGATACAGTATTTTGTACATGGCCCTCCAAATCTTAAAAATCTGTGTAGAGGCTTTAACTGGGTTTAGTCACATGTGCTATTGAAATGGTTTTAACAACACATTTTATCTCAGGGATACTCCTTAGGAAGCTTCTGTGAGCTGGGAGGTAAGGAAATACACTTTGAGGGGAGGTGTGGAAGGCTGGGCGGAGTCTTTAATTGCCTAGATACAGCTCACAGCTCCTATTCTTTAGATTGCCTTCCCTAACTAAAAAGTAGAATTTTCACTTTTGGTTACCACTTCAGCCCCAGTGCCTGCAAGTGTCTACTGTGTTGTTTACATTTACTGATATAAAGGATAAATCAGAACCTATGGAAAGATCCTACAGCAGCAGATGACAAAGTTGACCTAGGTCAAGAGCTAGTCATATTTCAATGTCTCTGGTTGGAGAACACCCATGGAAGGTTCCTATACTTTGTAGTCATGAGAATACATAGGAAATATCTTGGGGGAAGTCAAAGGTAATGACACGAGAGCTAAAAGATTGAGTATTCAGTAGTCTGAGATTCCAAAGAGACTGTTCAAAGTGGGAATTCATTCTAAACATGCAGTTTGTATTAAAATCCTGCTGCCCCAACACCTAGATGGTAAAGGTTTTATAAAGGTGCATTATATCAACTATAGTTGGGAACTACAGTTTTATTATCTCTGTGTTGTGCCAGTAATTTCTTGATATAGCATTTCCTCAAAAAAATTGGATTGTTTAATAGCGTTTAGGTACAGGATTCAGAATTTCTATATGCAGGAGTTAATCTGATTTGAAGATAGGAAGTCAGAAATCTTTTGGATGTTTTTTTTTGGTCTAGTGGGTTGACTTTGTTTACATGATAGACATCATGGGGGCCTAAAGACAGGTCCAGTCACTTTCTAGGGTTAGAAATAATAATCTGCATGCTTTATTATTATTTTTTTTATTCTTAAAGACAACCCTATTTGGTGAGACTCAAACAGTGTTTTTTTTTTTAAAGATTTATTTATATACACAAGCACTGGGTACAGTCAGAGGCGTGGGAGGGTGAGAGAATTCACCAGAGCCAGAGCGGAGAGTAAAACAGGCAGGCTGATGAAGTACACTGCTGAGGGGAGCAGCGGGCAGCAGGAGAGGTCTGCGCGCCATGTGGGACCCTCCTCCGGTGGCCGGGGAGCAGCCGGGGATCGAACCGGCGCTGCAGAGGCTGTGGGCAGCTTCGCAACCCAGCGCTCAACCACTGCGCCACCGGGGAGGCCCTGCATGCTTTATTTTTTTTTAAAAATTTAAAGCATAGATGAAAATAAATAGACCAACTTATGCAAATCAGAATGTTAGATATCCAGGAAAAATGTCTTCCAATAACCTATATCCTTATTTTTAGAACAACCAAGAGTGTTAGTTTCTCAAGCATTCCCCATATCCTTATAACCCTAATAAATGGGCAAAGTTGGGGATTTTTACTGCAGATCTGTTGTTTTATAGTATGATACTCCCAGTTTATGTAATGGGCTTTGTCTGTCAGTGGAAGGACAAAAATTCTAAGGCCAGAAACTCCCACAGCCTTTTTGAGAGAAACCCTTTGTCTCCTAATATGGAACAAATATTATTGGGTTGGCAAATCAGACGTGTCCAGACATAAGTCTGTTAATATAATATAGGATGAGGGCTACCAATGCAGAGGGTGGCCTGGCCATTGAAAAGTGTAACACCCATTCAGTAATTGTTAAGTGAGTATTCAACTGCTGCACAGTATTCAAAACATAGGCTTGATCTTGGCAAATTTAAAATTTTTTTTTTATATATTTTACATCTTTCTTCCTTTTTGTACAGTGTAGGCTTTCTCCTCTCAGGTGTAGTCCCTGTAGAATTCCTACCACCAGTTCACTCCCGCACCATCACCATAACCCCTTGTGTGCTTCCCACCTGTTTTGACCCCTCTCCCTCCCACTCCCCTGCAGAATGTCTCTGATTTATAGTTGCCTATTAATTTTGTTTTCTAATTTATTATATATATTTTTTCATGATCCCTTATTTGGCTCCCCTATATTACTCCTGTAAGTGAAACTATCTGGTAATTTTTTTTTTTTTTTTTTTTGCTTTCTGGCTTATTTCACTGAGCATAATCCCTTCCAGCTCCATCCATGTTGCTGCAAATGGTGTGAGTTTTTTTTTTTTTTTTTTTGATTGCTGAGTATTGTTCCATTGTGTATATATGCCACATCACCTTTATCCAGTCATCTATTTTGGGCATTTGGGTTGTTTCCATATCCTACCTACTGTAAATAGTGCTGCAATAAGCATAGGGGTGCAGGTGCCCTTTTGATTAATGTTTCTGTGTCCTTTGGGTAGATTCCTAGGATTGGAATTACTGGGTCATATGGTAGCTCCATTTTTAGTAGTTTGAGGAACCTCCACACAGCTTTCCATAGAGTTTGGACCAGTTTGCACTCCCACCAGCAGTGTAGGAGGGTTCCTGTTTTCTTTACATCCTTGCCAACACTTGTTTCCTGTTTTGTTTGTTTTAATATATACCATTCTTAACTAGTATAAAGTGGTATCTCATTGTGGTTTTGATTTGCATTTCTCTTTTACAAATGATGTTGAAAATTTTTTCATAAACCTATTGGCCATTTGCATTTCCTCTTTGGAGAAGTATCTTTTTAGCTCTTCTACCCATTTTTTGACTGAATTGTTTACTTTGTTTTTGTTGAGTCTTATGAGTTCTTTGCAGATCTTTGTGATTAGTCCCTTATCTGTATGGAGTGCTTTGTGAGTGGGGGAGGGAAGAAGGGTTATGATAATTTTCTCTCTTCCCTTCCTCTGTCCTTCCAATTCTTCTCTATGTCTGGGTGAATCATTGGTGTTGCCCAGTCTGTCTAATGTGTCCAGGTCCTCCCAGGAACTCGCCTTATTTCTCCATATGAGTTATTTTTATGGGAGAATTTTGATCCTAGTGTCTCTTCAACACCATTTGGATCGGGCTTGCCAATTTTAGATTTCTATGTGAGATCTATCCAATTATCTAATGTCCATCAGTTATTGTAAATACCTTTAAACACTATGTAGGTTTAATAAAATAGTATTTTGGACTAATCTTCTTACTTCCAGACTGATAAGATCTCTTAACAAATGATTAATTCAGTTTTTTCTTTCTCATGATTGTAGAACTGTAGTACAGTAAAAAGCTTATAGTCTGAAAGTATCTTTCCCATTCTGTTAAAGTGGGACGTGACTTTGATTACATTTGTGTTTCTGGAGTTTTGAGTAGAAATTCTGAATATCTAGATACACATAGGCACAGGCATAGATATAGACAGATTATAGATATGGTCGCTTCTTGTGATCATCTTCCTTAGAAATGGAAGTCTATTAGTAGGATTGGGAAAATATTTTCAGGTAGTATAAACTTTATGTGAGAATATCTTTGCAGCTATATGAATAAAAAAAATTAATGGATTAACACATATTCCAAAAATAAAGTTAATATTGGTAGAAAGCAGTAATTAAAATTGTGCAATTGAAACCATGCTTCCAGAACAATATAGCTTAAATAGACCTTTGAAACTTGCAAGGGAAATGAACTCTACTGACAACATAGTTTCTATGAGGATAAATTTCAAGTGCTAAACTATTTATATTCAAAGGAACATTTAAAATACAGTCCTTTCAGAAACTAGAGTTTGACTGCTTATAGTCTCTTCTCCCAGAGAATGAGATTTGGCCACAAGAAACATTTTTCACCATTTTTGGAGCTTAGTATAGCTATTAAGCCAAGTTACTTATAAGAGGAAGAAAAAAAGCATGAGCAGATGGGTGGCATATAGAATGTTACCTGGGTACCTTATAACAGAACTGTTCTGCTTTGGGAAGACTGACATGTGTCTTGCTTTTTCGCTGATATTCTGGTGAAGAAACTGCTCTGTTTCTTCGGGTGATACTTGATCAGGCTCAGCAAGCATGACCCCTAGCTGGGACCTTTGGGCAGCTGACTAAATTTCACAGGCAATTCATCCACCCCTTCCTTCTACTTCTGATTTTCCTCTCCAACTGCCAGTTTGTGGAAGCTGAGAACAGTTTTCAGTATGTGTCTGCAATCCCTAGAAATGTGTCAGTCTTGGATAACACATTTCCCTAGTTCTAACTTGTACATAGTAGCTCCATTTAATATATACTGTGGATGTGAAAATAAATTTTCATTATAGGTGTTTCTCATTTATCAGTAAGTGAAGGCCACATTCTAAACATTTTAATATTTTTTTAAAAGCATTTAAATGTATTTCTTTTACTATTAACGTGCTAAGTAAGCAGTCATCTTTTACTAAAAAAAATTAAGTGTTACTGCTGGTTTTGGTGCAAAAATATTAAGAGAATGAAAACCTATAGTGTCTTTATTGCAGGATTTGACAGCAATATATGGGCTAGGGGTGTTTGCTTATCTCCAGGCTGTTGTATTGTCTTCATGCTTTCTGACTTAACTTGAATCACTAGTTTATTGTAGATTTACAGACTCTGCCCTTCCACTGTCCTGGCTAAAGTGGAGGAACATTTTTTTTTTAAATTTATTTATTTATACAAGCACTGGGTACAGTCAGAAGCTCGAGAGGGTGAGAGAATTCACCAGAGCCAGAGCAGGGAGCAGAACAGGCAGACCGAAGAAATACACTGCTGAGGGGGAGCAGCGGGCGGCAGGAGAGGTCTGCACGCCATGTGGGACCCTCGCCAGTGGCCAGGGATCGAACCAGTGCTGCTGAGGCTGTGGGCAGCAACATAGTAGCCCAGCGCTCAAGCACTGTGCCACCATGGGAGGCCCCTTTTATTTTTTTTTTCTAAAGATGTATTTATGCATATAAGAGCTGGGGTACAGGCCAGAGGTGTGGTGGGTGAGAGGAGTGACCAGAAACAGAGTGGGGAACAAACCAGGCAGATTGACCAAAGTACGCTGCTGAGGGGAGCAGCGGGCAAGTCAGGAGAGTTCTGCTGCGCCTTGTGGGTTGCACCCTGGCCAGCTGGGGGATTGAACTCCTGCTGCAGAGGCTGTGGAAGCTTCATAGTTTGCGTCTTAACCCCTTGCGCCACCAGGGAGGCCGAGAACCACCATCTTTTTAACCAATTTCCTGGATGTTAAATTAAAACCTGAATTGACTTGGATTTTAAACAAGCTGCATTGAAGTTTTCTGAGTTCTTAATCCCTGCAGCTATAGTTATTTAATTGGAAAACTGCAAGGTTTCCTACTTACTCCTGAAACTTAATTTGCATACTTGATGCTTGAAATTTTCCTGTTGCCTACATCCTTTCTACCTTTGGGAGCTTAACTTCTGTGATTGCACTTGATTTCCCTTGAGCTGTCAACTCTGTGGTCTACTTACACAGCTGGAAGGGAGGGAGTTAACTTAGTATGAGCAGGCCTTCTCAGGGACTGAATAGGGAGTATTTCTGTGCTCAGGAAAGACCAGAGTCATTTGGGGTGCTGTTTGGAGGAAACACTAGGTATAGGCTGTTTTCATCTAGTTTGAATGACATTTTTGTCATTTGCAACTGAAATAATTGTAACAAACACCATTTGTTTTACATTTAAAAATCTCTATAATGCCTCTGCTTTTGGCTTTTTCATTGAATTAGATGTTATAATTCTACTCTAACTTAATTATATTTTGGTTATTGAAATGAAGATATGTGAGTGGATCTCTTATTCTCTGTCCCAGACTACATGGGGAGTCTTCAATGTAAGTGTTATTAGTGCCCTGTGTCCTCAGTGATATAGAGAAATTTTTAATTTGCACAAAACAATGAAATTATTTAAGCAGAAAGAACATGTTTCCATTATTTAGGGTGGACTTATATGAGATCAGAAATATCTGTCAGATATAATGCTATGGAAATAAAACAGTGATTTTACATTTTCCCAGGGTATTTTGATGTAGTTGTATCAAAATACCCCTGTCTAAAGTTGTTTATTATCAGAAGTGATGTTAAAGACTTTAGTGTATTTATGAGTCTTTATTTTTTGTGTTGCTATTTTACCTCATATATTAATTACCTATCCTTTATTCCAACCTCTTCATTTATTCATTTACATTTCTTGTTCATTCATCTACTAAGTTCCTATTTGTTGAGGATCTACTATATGCTAGATGATAGAAATATAGTAGTTAATAAAATAAAAGACACAGCTAGATACATTTGGTTGTAAAGAAGGGTAAAGAACTAGAGTAGAGAATGAGGACAGCAGGGAGGTGGTAATTACATGAACTAGACTGACAGTGATAATGTCAAGATAATGTCTAGTGCATCGAGGTGTCTGATGGATACATTCCCCGCTCTTGAGGTTCCTGCCTCATGAAAGATATAATACTTAGAGATTATGTAAGGTACAAAAAAGGAAATAAATTTCATGTCATCCTATTATTAGGAATTCTTGTTTAGATGTTGCTGTATTTCTCACCAATATATTTCAGTTCATATTTAATAAATAGTTTGAGATCTTTCTTTTTCATTAAATAGTCCAGACTACGAGGTATGAAATATAATAAAATTTTATAGTTTGGGCATTTAGTGGCTTTGTTACCTTGTGCAAGTTGAATAAATCCCTTGTCATGACAGTTTCTTTATCTTAAGAGTGGAGTAATAATTTCCACCTCCCAAGGTGGAAATTTGAAGATCAAATGAGATCATGCTCGTAATGTACCTAATAAAATGCTGGCACAGTGATTAAGCAGCTATTGTTTCCATAATCATTTCTTCATGCTAGCCTTAAAATAAATATTAGTGTTTCCATGATGCTGTACACCCCAGTCTCTTTTTCTTGGCTCTTTGAATATTCTTGCTTTGAATATTCTACCACAAAAAAAGTTATTTTTGTGCTTAAATTTTTATCATATCCTACTTCTGTAGGCCATTTGTAATTAGTGACCAAATGTTACTGACATGTTTAAGGCTCTTGTTTTCTGCCAACCAGATAATACCAACATATATCCTCAATTTTCTTTACCTAAAACATAAATTTATCATTCTCTTTTCCAACTTTTCTGTCATCATAAATCTCATGTAAAATACTGCCGTTGTAATCAGCCTCCCCATTTTTTTCCAATGGTGTTTCTTTGAGTTAGAGCTCATCCTTGCTTGAGACCATAATTCCATATACTTGATAGGCACTATGTAACACCTCTTGTTTGAGGAGAAATAAAAAACCCAAAAAAAAAAAACCACATGTATTTGGGAATATTTTTCTTAGATTGTAATTATCTTAAAAATTGGATTATTGGAAGTTTGGTGGTGGGCATTGTGTGAAAACATACAATTTTAACAGTTTGAACCTTTAGCCACTAGGACAAACACAATGATGTAAACCAACTTTACCTCAATAAGTATAACTGAGAAAAAAATAATTCCTGGATTTTCAGAAACTATTCCCTTTGCTCTTTCCTGGATAATCTTTAATCTGTGGCTGGCATATCTGTATCTAAAGTTTATGCAGTGAATAGGTGGATATTTATTCTTATAACTATTTTGGCGTTTTGATTAAGTATGCTTTAAAATTTTTTTTATATAAAATTGATCTTTCATAATTTTCGTATGTAGTATTTAGGGTAACAAAGTAGTGTCTAGCATTACTGAACTCTATTGGAAAATATTTGTTATTCAATCCCAGTGTGAAAACATCCAGGATATCTTCCCTCCATCTCCTGCTGAAACAGACAGGATGAGGATATGTGTTCATCTTGGGACAAATGGGTAGGCAGGAATCAATAAGTCATTTACTGAGCATAGTGTGTGAGCAAAAAATTAAGTGGACAACCATAGAAGAATGAAAAGAATAACAAGCACAACACTTGCCATTCAAGGACTTTTACTCTGATTGTGAGAGATAAGAACAACATATGGAGGAAGAAAAATGAGGTTATAAAGTAGCACAGGTACTATCTGGGCAGTGGAAGAGATTGTGCTGTCAGACCTTTGTAGGGAAAAGCTACTGGATGAATCAGAGAAAGTGTTATGTCTGAGTACCAGGTGGGATTTAGATGGATGGAGAGAAATTAGAGTGCGTGCAGTAGACAGAAGTGGTAGGAGTTTGGAAGGAGGAGGCCACATTAGCTCACAGTGCTTGAGGAATCTATGCAGTATGATTGGGCATTCGGCAAAGCCCTTATTGAGACTGCATGGTGGAATAGGTCTAGGTTATAGAGGCAAAATTCCTCCTTAAAACACAGTGCTCTGGACCACACAAGTGAGGGAGTACTTGCTGAAAAACACAAGCATGCACATTTATCAACAAATCAGTTTATTCACTGGTCAGTTTATAAATAAAAATCAGGCACATTTTCTCTACTTGGCAATACACATAGCTTTTGACTTGTTGAGTAATAATTTCTTAATGGATGTGATCTATTCCAAGTTACATTTCAGTGAGTAAGGAAGGGAAGGTGGGTAGAAAGGAAAGGAAATAAAGAACTAAGGGTCTTTGTAAAGGGTCTAATAAACAATGCCAACAGCAACTGTGCTTTGGAATCATCAGCTGTATGTGTTCCAAGAAAAGTACTTTGAGAAAATCAGAGTGAGATTAAGTAGTTAGAAATCAAACTGGGACTTGGAGTTCCCAAGAGATTGACAACCTAATGACAATGGAAAGAATGAGAGCCCACTCCCTACAAAAATATAACAGGAAGCCAAGTTTAGCCGGGAAAATCAAAGTTACAGAGCACTGCTTCAGCATTTTTATTCTTAACAAAATGGGAATCTTACCAGTAAGTTTCAAGGCATGATTGATGAGAATCAGATACACATTTGCCATAAATTACTGTAGTGCTGTTGTGGCAAAACAGTATGTGTGGTCAGCTTCTGTGCTGTATTGCTGAAGTTCTGAAATGTTTATCCTAATTGACTTATGTCACAACTATAGAACTGCTTGGGAGTTGGAGAAGGCTGGAACCTAGGTGATGTAGCTGGGATCTGAGGCTATGTCCTTTGCTTGTGACAATCCTGAAAAGGAAAATTATCTGCTCTTTTGTTTGTCTACATACCACACATGAGTGAAATCATCTGGTATTTGTCTTTCTCCTTCTGACGTATTTCAGTTAGTATAATCCCTTTTTTTCCTCCCACATTATTGCAAATGATAAGATCTCATTTTTTAATTGCTGAGTAGTATTTCATTGTGATATAAACCACATTCCCTTAATCCACTCATCTGTAATTGACAAAACTAAATCTAAATAAACCCTAGAAATCTGACTGTTGAATTGAGGTGACCAGAGGGGGATGAAGAAGGGATGGGGAGCAAAGGGGGAAGTAGGCCCAGTGGACTGTGGTGGAGGATTATTGTGCTTTGGTGGTGCGTGTGGTGTGATAACATATATGAAGAGGTAGGGCCTCCCCGGTGGCGCAGCGGTTGAGCGCTGGGTTGCGAAGCTGCCCACGGCCTTTGCAGCGCCGGTTCGATCCCCGGCTGCTTCCCGGCCACCCGGAGGAGGGTCCCACATGGCGTGCAGACCTCTCCTGCCACCCACTGCTCCCCTCAGCAGTGTACTTCGGTCCTTCTGACTGCTCTGTTCCCCGCTCTGGCTCTGGTGAATTCTCTCACCCTCCGCGCTTCTGACTGTGCCCAGTGCATGTATAAACAAACAAACAAATAAATAAAACATGCCTCTAATATATATATATATATATATATATATATATATGAAGAGGTATAAACCTATCCTCTAAATCACATACAATATTGTAAACCAGTGTCACCACAGTAAAAAAAGGAAAATTCTGTTTAAGAGATTTTGATACGTATGTTGTAGAAATCTTAGAGAATTATTCATTTATTGATAGCTTTAATATCCTAGCAAAGTAGTTTTTAGATAACTTCTTAGTCTCTTGGATGACATCATCTATAAAACTTGTGATTGTAGATGTTGACATTAGAGAAGAACTCAGTGTTTGGTTCACATTTATCAATAATTAGATGAGTCTTCATTCACACAGATTAAAAAATGTTACAAGAAAAAGAAAATAAGAGCTCTGAACATGTTCAATCTAAACTTACTAAACAAATGCAGATTTATTTAGCAGTTGAACAAGGTCATCTATGATGTCCTAGATCTTCTTTGTGAGAGATTGGCAATATTTTCTGTAAAAGGTCAGAAAGGCCTTCCAGAAGGGCTAGGTGGTCTCTGTCATGGCTACCAAGAGCCGCCGTAGACGATGAGGAAATGCATGGGTATGAGCAGGTCCAACAAGAGCTTACACACACAAGTGGACAGGAGTGGGTGGGGTGGCTTCAGGAGATTAGCCCAGAAGACTGCAGTTTGCCCATACTTGATCTATGTTTGAAAAGAAACTTAGAGACTGCAGTGAAGGACACAGAGAATTAGGTAGTTCAGAGTGTCAGGCCATAGTTTCCATTATATTTTTCTATTCTTGATACTAAATTAGTATGAATTTTTAAAGTCAGGCAAATTAATTTTAATACTTGGGGGAAATCTCTATTGTAATTCGTGTTCCCAAGAAGGTAAATTTCTTTTTGAATTTTAGTATTGCCCATCTCTTAGCCAGAAAAAGTGGTTTTTCTAGACTCTATGTAATTTATGTAAGTTTTTACCATTTTTGCAAATCTTAGTATCTTACTTAATTGGCATTTTAGTTAAAATCATAGACTTTACTACAAATTTAGTATATTTTCTGGTGTTCTTAGTGAGTATTGAGAAGGAAATCTGAAAAAAGAAACAAGGAAAAGAAAGGAAGGAATCACTGACATTGCTTCATGCCTTCACTTTTTGAGAATTTTAGGTAAAACTTATAGACAGAGTGAGTGGATTGTGTACAAGAGTATTTGTGTAAATGGTATTACACACTTATGTGTGTAAGTGGTTATGAGAAATTAGGAGTTTCAGAGTTTTCAATTATAAAGGAAAAGTAGGAAAGAAGGATAAGGAAAGTGCTTTGAGTGGTTATACATCTTAGGCAATGTGCTAGATTTCTGTGAACTTTAAGGGCAACCCAGCAAGGTAGAAATTTTTTAACCTCCATATTTGGAGCTGAGAAAAGAATTTCAGATTGGCTGATGTCACAGTTAGTAAGTAGTGGAGTCAGTATTGAAAAGTGACCCATATAATTGCAAAGCCCAAACTTCCTGTACAGACTGGTACAGATTTGTACAGGCTGTACAGATTTGTTTCATTAAGGCCTAGGAATGTCTGTGGGGAACATTAGCATCTTTGAGAAATTTGGTGATGGCTTTCTGCAGTCTGGATGGACTGGAAGAGATGCATAGCTTTCCTAGTATGAAGGAATGATGTTAGAAAATTATAGAAGTTAGGTAGTGGCACCCAACTGTTAGAGGCAAGTGGACCCAATTACTTCAAGAATGCCTTGGCTCACAGATATCTGCAGATGACTCACACCCTGATGTACAAGTAGTGAGACAGATAAGTTACTAATTTGGATTTGACTTGGCTTTTATGACTAAAAAAAAAAAAGGGAATAAAAAATAAAAACCTGGCAAATGAAAGATTGATGTCAGCTACTGCAATGGAAAAATCACAGTTCTTCACCCAGTTTCCAGATCAAAGCCAGTTAGTTTACTGACACCGAACCCATGGTTGAAGCTCCTTCTAGAAGGACCTTGCAAAGCCCTAGCAACTACATATGCTGAACATTCCTCTGATCCATTTCCAAAAGAATGCACAGTGATTTACCATGTTAACTGCACTGAAGTAAGTAGAGTTTTCAGATGATCTGAAAAGTCTTGATTTCTGAGCTGATAAGCCTACCAGGAAATCATGATTCCCTGATTAAAGAGGAAGCAATGGAGGTGTTAAATGGAGTTTTGACTCTTGTCAATCTTAGACTGCTTCTAGTGGGTATCTTTGTGTAAGGAAATAGGGATATAGACACCAATTAGGATCAAGTAAGAAGGGCTAAATGGAAAACTTTCCATCCTTTCAAAAAAAAAAAAACCCAAAAAACTGCCAGATAAGTAATATCATATTTAATTAATAATTTTAGGAGATATTCCAACCTTTAAAGACTTAAAGGATGTCAGAGTAGTGATTGCCATATATCACTTTATAGTTATCTATTTGCTCCCCCCACCAGTAGGTGAACTCCAGTTGATGATGGTGAATGCCTATAGAATGATCCAAGTAGTAGTCCTAATCCCACTGCTATCCTGAACTTGATAGTTTTACTGAAATAGAATAATAAAGACTCTGGCATTGGGATGTGCTATACATCTGTGTGTGTGTGTGTGTGTGTGTGTGTGAGAGAGAGAGAGAGAGAGAGAATATGTGTGTGGTAGAGTGTGTGTGTGCGCGCACGTGCACATGTATATATTTACTTATGGTCTTATTTCTTGTAAAGGGTATCAACAACTACAACAACTACTTAGGGTTACATGATTAGAGAAGCAAGAGATACTTGGGCCAGTAGTAGTCTGGAAATACTAGGAAAGTAGTACATGTATTCAAGAGGGTAAGTAATACACCTCGTGAAGATTCAGGGACCAGCCTTACCAGTGATACATGTGGCTTGGCAAATCATCCTTATTAGTTAACACAAATTAAATGACAGGATATACTGCACTTAGTAATAATGCTCAGTCCCACTGACTGAATGACATGGAAGATTAAGCTACAGTGGGGTGAGAAGCTTACCCAATGTAAGGAGAAGGATCTGCAACAGGTCATGGACCTTAGAATTCCTGTGGTACTAGTGTCCATGATAGAAAAGGATGCTTAAGGTAGCACATAATTTTCAAATTCCACAGCAAGTTCTTCCCTTTTGCAGCAGAGAAATGCCTTTTCAAAAGTAGTTTCTGGTGTATAATAGGACTTTGATAAAGTCCTGACCATGAAACACCAAATGACTGTGCAACTGCAACTTCTTTTAAAAAATTTTTTTATTGGGGTAACATTGATTTATAGCATTATTGTATTAAGTATAGGATCCCATCCTTCAGCAGTTATCATAGTGCACCCACCCACATAGTCCACCACTAGAGTCCATTCTGCTCCTCCCCAACTTGTTATGATAAGAGGTTTATTATATTCAATATTAATTCCTCTTGTCTACTTCACATATGCTAGAATTATCACTTGCACACTGGGACTTGAGGTCTTCCTATGTCTGTATCACATCTATCATCAGCTAAAAGACAGGGACAGTTTGAAACTAGTTCTCACATCAGTAATTGCATACTATTCTGGTGTTAGCCGTAGTGAATCCTGGCATCACTCAGGCTTTGCCCTATAAGGCAAAGCTGTGAACTGTACACTTAGAAGTTCACTTGTGTGGTTGAAGAAGTAGCATGGAGTATGGAATATATGTGGGCAGCTGATAAGTGACTAATGAGTTTACCTTGCAGAGTAAAATTTGAAGACCAGAGCTGAGCATCTCTGGATATGTGGATATCCCAGGTTGTGGGATTGTGGATAGTCTTATGGTATTCATTTTAAGGCATGGATTTTTGTCTCATGTTAACGTCCAACAAGAAGTCTCTTTTACAGAGAACATCAACAAATGGATAGACAGACTCCTTTTTTCCTGTGAAGTCAGTCACCCTTATACTTTGCTACTCCAGTACTGGTACATTGTGTTATCTGTGATTTGAGGGCCTATAATGTCCTTACAAAGTTCAACTAGTAACCATCACTTGAATGTTTAATGAACCTTTAACAGACCAATTCCAGCCCCACATTAAATTAGTGCTATTCTTTGAGGATGTAACCCAAATCCCTTAGAGGCAGCTTTGTTTCATCTTCCATCTTGATAGGGCAGCAGTTCATGTTTATAAGGATAAACATTCATAGCAACTAGAAAGTTTTTAGCATGTGTATGATACAAAAAGTGTGAACATCAAAAAACATCAAAAAGTATGTACATTAATGTAATTATATTAATGTAGTGATATTAATGCAGTTATATTAATGTACATTAATGTAGTTATATTCAAGATGTTCCGTGATTCACCAAAGGATGTGTCAGAAAAAATTTTAACATTAAGCGTTCTTTAGATGAATTTAGTTGACTAAAATTTTTTAATTTTCAGGAATGTTTGCCATATAAAGGGCATACAATCCCTCAGACTACTATTGACAGAATTGAATTTTTATAATCATGTCGAAGTGTTTAAAAAACTTCTTTTTAGGGCCTCCCCGCTGGCGCAGTGGTTGAGCACTGGGTTGCGAAGCTGCCCACGGCCTCTGCGGCACCGGTTCGATCCCCGGCTGCTCCCCGGCCACGGGAGGAGGGTCCCACATGGTGCGCAGACCTCTCCTGCAGCCGCTGCTCCCCTCAGTAGTGTACTTCGGTCCTTCTGCCTGCTCTGCTCCCTGCTCTGGCTCTGGTGAATTCTCTCACCCTCCCATGCTTCTGACTGTACCCAGTGCTTGTATAAATAAATAAATAAATAGAAATTAATCTTAAAAAAAAAATCCATTTAAAAAAAAAAAACAAAAAGAAAAAACAAAAAAAAAACACTTCTTTTTAAAATTGTAACCATAGGGCCTCCCCGGTGGCGCAGCGGTTGAGCGCTGGGTTGCGAAGCTGCTCACAGCCTCTGCAGCGCCGGTTTGATCCCTGGCTACTGGGGTGAGGGTCCTACATGGCGCGCAGACCTCTCCTCCTGCCCGCTGCTCCCCTCAGCAGTGTGCTTCGGTCCCTCTGCCTGTTCTGCTCCCTGCTCTGGCTCTGGTGAATTATCTCACCCTCCTGCACTTCTGACTGTACCCAGTGCTTGAATAAATAATTAAAAAAAAAATCTTTAAAAAAAAAAAAAGAATTGTTTTAAATAAATAAATAAAAATAAATAAAATTGTAACCATAAAGATATAACCATAGAAAATTGAGAACAAGTAGACAAAAGTTTCATATCTTGTCAAGTTTGTCACCACTGGTGGAGATGTCATACACAGATTATCTGTTATGCAAACATCAGCAATTTGCTTTGTGATAGACACATGATATGAACTCTGGTGTGTCATGTGCTTTGTAGGAAAGTCAGCCGATTCAAAAGTGGAGAGGAGAGGAAGAACATTTATTTTTACCAACATTGTAAATCTTTTTCAATATGTTCACTCTTGAATCCAAAATAAACACTTCAACTTTCATTTTTCATCTTTAGATTTCTCTGGCACAACATGGATCATTTTATGTCCCAGATTTTCTGCAGAATCAGTTCAGCGGGGACTTAGTTCAGGAATGTGCTGTGCTAACAGCGTCCGGAGGAGTAATGAATGGAGCGAAACACACCCACACTGTATCCTTTCTACCTGTAGAGCATTTGTGAATAGAAGTGTGGCTGGTTATTGGCACCAGGTGAACGTAAGGTGAGGTAGTCATTGTGAGAACTAAAAATATCTTTAAATCAGAATAAGAATGGGATTCTACTAGAATGTAGTTGGCACGTTGAGTGGAAAATATTCTATTTTTGGAATATTGAAATCTGGTCAGTTTGGTACAAACATCAATCCTCCCTTTTTCTAGGTTTCCATACATTTTGATATATTGTTATATTCATCCAGGTTGAAAATTTAGAATCAATATCTTCCTGGGGAATAGAATTTTTATTGACTTTTCTCTTTCATCATTCTTTTCCTTCGATGTTTATTTTGTCTTATGTTAATATTACAGGTATGTTTTAGTGAGAATTTGCCTGGTAAAACTCACTGCATCATTTTACTTTCACCAAGTTTGTGGTATCTTTTGAGAAGTATGTTGAAGGTGATTTTTGAAAAATAAAGTTTGAGACTCTGAAACTTCTTACTCTTTGTCCTGCATGTTATAGATTTTCTTTCTTGATTTCTGGAATTTGCCTTGTTTTTAATACAATAGTTATATCATTTTTTTTTTGTTCTCTAGCTGTATTTTATTAATTGAGTTTTTTTTTTTTTTTGCTTCTACTGTACCTTCACTACTTACTACTTATAACTCTTTTTTTTTAGTTTTTAAGTTAAGATTTTTAGGACTTACCATACACATCTTTAAATAACCATATAATATGTATCTTTAAGGAATAATATACTTCCTATATGGCATAAGAATTTTATAACAATATTATTAAAATTCTACTCTCCCATATTTTGTGTCATTTTGACACTGCATATTACTCTTTAATTAGGCATTTAGAAGCCTTGTAAGTATTTTCTGGTAGAGAAAGGTATAACATTGATAGAAACTTTTGTTCTCCCCATTGGATGTTTAAGAAACTTAGAAACAACATCAGGAGAACAAACTTAAAATTTTCAGTAAACAATAAAATGGCAAAGTTAAAGTATTTCTAGTTTGGAATGTTCCATCCTGAATGACATCAGTAGACCCACAGACTCGGTCTATTGATTACAAACAGTGATAGCCAATTACTGTGAGATTTTGGCCAAATGAAGAAACACACAGAGAATTGTGTATATTTTGAGGTGTCAGGGACACAGTACCTTTCAAGCCTTGGAGAACCTAGACAAGAGACTCTTGCTTTGAACATAGGAATCTGGGGACATGAATGGGTCACTGTGGAATTGTTCCACAGTGGAAGTGCTATGTATTGTATATGATTTTATACTATGATATGAAAACAAAGTTTACATCTTTTTTATTGTGCCTTAGGTCATATAGTAAATTGGCCACCTATTGTGTTATATAGGAAGCCTCACTTCCCATTAAATGACAAGTATTTCATTCTCTGAAATTAAACAGATGTTTTAATTAATCATTAAAATTAAATATGAATGAAATCACATGAATATCACATTACTTATATGTAATATTATATTTAAAAATCATTTGGAACTTTTAAAACAGACTATTATGGTAAAAAATGTCCATTTCTCTTAAATTGGTATTATTGAGATTACAGGTCTCTAAATTATTCAAATTCAATATTGGGACTAAAAAAGAAAATAATTTTTTGTCACTTAAACTGATTAGAAAACTAATTAGAGAAATGAACACACAAGTGAAAAGCAGAAAACCTAAGGAAAAGGAGTACTGAAAGTCCACTAACCTTGAAAGCTTTTAAAATTTCATAAAGGGGGCCTCCCTGGTGGCGCAGGCAGGTTGAGCCAGTGCTGTGAAGCTGTCTGCAGCCTCTGCAGCGCCGGTTCCATCCCAGCCAGCCAAGGAAATACCCACATGGCGCGGCAGACCTCTTCTGTCTCACTGCTCCCCTCAGCAGTGTATTTCAGTCAGTCTGCCTGTTCTGTTCCCTGCTCTGTCTCTGGTGAATCCTCTCACCCTTCCGCACATATGGCCTGTACCCCAGTTTTTGCATGAATAAATAAATATTTTAAAAAAATAAAATTTTATAGTTTCCCTAAATATGACAGTTTTGTTGCACTTTATAAGACTATAAAATAGATGAATGTATGAAAGAGAAGATGCTAAGCTATAAACATAAACCCCAGTGCAAGCATGAAAAATTATTACATGATAGTGATGAAAAACTTAGGTAGTTTTTGGAGGAAAAAAGATGGAATTCTACCTCAGACATTCTACAAAACTCACAGTAACACATACACACAACCCTACTCCTGTTCAATCACAAACTTGAAAGTTAAGTAAAATTGTTTCTTGGAAATGGAGGCAGACTTTGTTTTTCCCTTTAATACTGGTGTACAGGAAGCTCCAAAAACAAAATTCATACTCTGTGAAGAGCAGATACATTTGCCCAAATGTAAATATTCTCAGCTAAGCTTGGTTCCACAAAAACTATTAGTAAAACTTAAAGTACCAACATGAGAAAGCTATTTACAACCCCTAATGCCAAGGTTAGCTTCCTTTTAGAGGATTTTGTGAATTATAACTCCCATCTGCTCCAGATTTCTCTAGGATGGGGATGTCAGAAAGCTTTCTAAATTGGTATCACCCTAGAAAGTCTGGCAGGAAAGGCAGAGGAAGGAGGGAACCAGACCAGTTGAGCAACATTCCTACAACTGGAGTCCAGAGCTGCCTCTACTTAATGGCAGTATCAGTTTAAGAACCTAGTCCTGTTGGCTTGTAGCTTTTTGAGGAAAGTTTTTAAAAAATGCTGTAATTCTGGTACTGATTGCATAGAAGAAACTGTGGTGAGGGAAAGCACAATATGTGAATGACTCTGTGTTGTAAAGTGATCTGAAGCGTCAGTTGAATTGGAGACATTTGTTTGGCTTTATCTTATGTATCTGTATGTAAGTGAAGCATGACAAAAATGGGCCTGTGTAACTGTAAAAGCCAATTATTTTAATAGGTTCAAATTAAAAATTAGAAGTGTTAAGAAAGCAGTGTTAATTTATTTGGCAAGGCTTTTCCCCCTTGTTACAGTGGTGGTCTAAATTTCAAGAAATATAGACTAATGGGTTTTGAAATGTTACTAAATCAAATTCACTAAAGATCAAATACAATGTAGATGAACATATTGGTGAACAGACATTCTCATAGTTTCAGTAGCAGATGAACTGCTTTGTGAAGGACACATGTCCTTAAAACACAATTTAATGATGTCTATCAAAATTAGGCACCAACAATTCAATATTTGCAAGCTTATATAATGTCATATATACCTACAGAGAAACATCCTTGCGTTATTTTTAATCAAATAACAAAAGCAACTAGTATTGACTAGTTGAATAAATGATGGGATAGTCAATCAGTATATTATCTACTTTAAAAATGAGGCAGATTTTTATGTGCTAACAAGTATTTTCAAAATATGCTTTTGTAACAGGGTGGTCCCCAGGAAAGGGGGAGGTTCCCTGCCCCACCCAAGGGAGGGTGGAGCTGAGCAGGAAGAAGGGAAGCTGCAGAAGAGACTGAGGAAGGAAGGAGCAGGATGGAGCCAGAAGGAGACCTGGAGGAGGCGCATGGAGCCTAGAGACACGTAAAGAAACTGTGCTTGTCTTTTGGTCGTGGACTGGGTGACACAGATGTGGGTGAGACCCGTGGGGAGGTGACAATGGCAGCTTTTATCTTGATGTTGATTTTGCTCTTTTCCTTTCGGGCTTGTCCAGTTGTTTGTGACCCTTTTCTGTGGGTCCCCACTGGAAGATGCTTTAGACTTGTAGCAGGCTTTGGGGCCTTGTTCTGGGCCAATCCCATTTGGATGGACTTTTACCCATGAGGGGACGGGTAACTCTGGATGCTTCATTTAGAAACTAGACTCTCTGCCTTACCTGTATTGTTTCCTAGTTTTATTAAAGTTCCTTCCCATTAAAGTCTCATGTGTTTTGTGTTGATGCGGCGGATGGCAGAACCCATTTAGAATAGGCAGGTTTTCGGGGTTTGGGCTGCCCCTCTCCCTGTCCTATAACACTTTCAGCAAAAAGACCAGGTTCATGGTAGTACCTGGGTGTATATATAAGGCATATTTTCATTTGTGTGGGGGAAAAGAACTAAGCAAACCAAATACACAAACATAATTTTACAAGCATATACCAGGGCCTCCCTGGTGGTGCAGTGGGTTGAGCACAGCACTATGAAGCTGATTCCCGGCCGGCCAGGGAGATACCCACATGGCACGGCAGACCTCTCCTGTCTCGTCTGCTGCTCCTCTCAGCAGTGTATTTTGGTCCATTTGCCTGTTCTGCTCGCCACTCTGGTGAATCCTCTCACCCTCCCATGCCTCTGACCTGTACCCCAGTTCTTGTATATAAAAAAAAAAAATCTTAAAAAAAATAAATGAAGTTGTGCTACTAGGAATCTCAAGTTAGACTTAAATATTCTCATTAGAAATAAGTATTCTCTAAGGTGGAAGGTACAGCGTATAGTGCCATTACAGGAACAGAATATTCAGCTCTCACTCATTCACACCAGCCTACCAAAACAGTTAAACGATGTCAAAACAGTGCAATGCAATTAAGCTTCGATATATGGATTTATTATAGTCTGCTAGTATGATAAACCAAAATAAATCAAAAGATAATACCAGAGGCTAGTTACAACAAGGAGTTATCTTGTTAGCTCCTTAACATGTGTTGTTTTTCAATCAAAACACTAGTTCAAGATTTAAAAAAAGCCCCACAAGGTCATGTGGCATTTCCCATTTTCAGGTTAAGTAGCCCTAGGGAGCTGTGGGTATGGCTGCACAGTGACTTATCTCATATGATTAAGATGACATCTGTTTATCTCAAACCTGTGTAATGCCTTTTGTGTTCTTAGAGAGAGCTGACCTGTCCCACCCCCATGATCTTGCAATTCCTTTGTCTAGTTCAGCCAAAGTTGACCACTCTCATTGCTTATACAGTTTTATAGGTCTTTTAGGCTCTCTGTTGAAAGACACAGTTCTGGTATTTTGATTTTGTTTCTCTCTGCATGAACTGCTTTTCTTGGTTATTCTTTGGAAATATGCCAAAGAGTTCCACCCATTCAGATGGATATTTCTAGCCTTCCTGTCACCTGATCTAAACTAAACATGCTGGTTTTAGGGATTGCAGGAGAAAGCAGCGCTGTCACTGGCTGAATCGGGCCCTTTGCTTCTGGTGTTGTTTGTTGAGACAAGCATGATTGTTTTTGCTCTTGCTTGGGTTGAATGATTTATTGAGTGAACTATTTAATTTTTTGGAGCACTTGACATTTTTGACCTTTCATCCATCACCCCCTTGGAATTACTTTGCTTGGTAAATTGAAATCCTGCTTTCATTCCTCTGTGTGTATTTTCAGTTTTCCTGTTGTAGATTTACCCATGCAAGTTACCCTGTAGGTAAGCAGATGGCTTCCAGAGGCAGGCACAGGCAGGACACTGGCAGGGGAATCTGTGAGGAGCCATGTCCCTGTTGTAGTGCTTCACTAGTATGAATTCTTAGAAAATAACTTCTTTTTGTTACACATTTAATTTTCTCATGATGATAAAACTAATCAAGAAAAACTATAGCATTATCCTTGAAAGGAAATAAATTTGGGTTTGAGAAAAAAACTCAATTTTGTTATTTATAGGATAGTGTCATTAATATAGGTGTCTTTAAGAGCTAGCGATACAAGTTGTATGACTTTTATTTCAGTTATTTAGCTAAAAACATTTCAAAATTCTATTCATGATGAAAAAAAAATCATTCTGATAGGCTAAAATAGATTCCTCCTCCCCTCACAGCATTGAAGGTGAACTGTAAGACAGTAAAATCTTGGTAACTTTTGCAATATTCTAAGTGTGAAATTGGTAAATAAATCCCATATTCTTGATACTTAACAAGATATTATTGATACTTAAGGATAAGAAATCTTAGTTATCCAGTATATAGTTAGTGAGACAAGACCTTTAATGTATACAGTTGATATCTGGACACATTTGTTTTTCTTCATAATATTATCAGGATGTCTGCCTTTGAAACCTAACTGAAAAAGGATATGAAATATTGTAAGAGTTTATATTTTGAATAGATGCTGGAGTGAAAACAGCTGTTCTCTTTTACTAACTGAACTAGAGGCCTAGCTTTGTTGTTGGGCCTGTTCTAAGATGTACTTTCAGGTATCCACAAATAGGTGTCAAATGAATTCTCTTAAGCAAAACTTTGAACATGTGATAATGTTCAAAGAACACAATTCAGTGTTTATTACCCCAGAGAGTTTTCTAAAACAAGAAAATGGAATGGATACCCTATCATCAAGAAAAGAGGAATATTTTCCTTTTTAAATAATTTACAATTATCCCTTAAATGTAAGATTTACTTAGGTGTTAACATTGTGTTCTCTTTCCCTTTTTGTGTTCTTCTTAATGACAAAAAATCTCTTAGACATTAGGACATTGAATACAGATTACACCTTCTAAAGTTTGAACCTGTAGAATCCTAGTTCTTTGTAGCCCTACTCTTTGGAGGATACATTCTTGTTGCCCTGAGAATATTGAGAACATACATACATTTGTTTACTTAGTCTATAAGTGTTCTGTCCTTATTATTGTCAGATACTTTTCTGTGCTTTGAGAAAACAGCAGCAAGTGAGGCAAAGGCTCTGCTATTTGAAAGCTTAAATCCAGGAACGATGCTTTTCTAGATTTTTTTTTCATATGTGTAAGCACTAAGACCTCTTTCCTAATTGATGTTTCTTAGATAAGTGTTAATTTGTCATTTTAAAATAACTTCTCAAAAAGGTACTCTTTTTTTTTTTTAATATTCCTCATACAATTGCACCCTCCTTATTTTGACCCCAATCCCTCCTTTCCCCGCCCCCCCTATAGTGTGTCTCTAGTTTATAGTTGCTTGTTGATTTTGATTTTTTTCTTTATTATAGTTGTTCTTTTTTCCTGGTCCCTTATTTAGGTTTTCTAGATTCCTGCTATGAGTGAGACCATCCGGTATTTTTTTCTTTCTGGCTTATTTTGCTGAGCATGATCCCTTCCAGCTCCATCCATGTTGCTGCAAATTGCATGTGTTTATCTTTTTGATTGCTGAGTAATATTCCATTGTGTATATGTACCACATCTTCTTGATCCAGTCATCTATTTTTGGGTATTTGGGTTGTTTCCAAAGCTTAGCTATTGTAAATAGTGCTGCTATAACAAAGGAATGCAGGTGCCCTTTGGAATTAATGTTTCTGTATTCAAAAAGGTGCTCATATAGATCTCCCCACATTTTATTCCATTAGCTCTTAACTTTCACAAAGAAAATCTCCTGAGTCAAAACAGTTTTTCTTCTGTTCTTAAGAAGTAAAGAATTGATGGTTCATGAACTTGATAAAAAATATTCTTAGAGTGGTGATTACTATTATGTTACATATTAAGGAGTGTGATTCAATACATCAGGGTTGGACCCAAGAGACTACTCCATATTTACAGCAAGTCCATAGATGAAGCTGATGTTGCTGGTTCATGGGCCATGTGAATATCATGGCTTGGCACACATATAGCAAGGATTAAATATATTCCAGTGTCCTTCTCGGACTCAGTTATACAGTTCTCTGAGCTTTATTGTTATTCTTCACTGTAAAAATTGTTAAACATCACTCTCCAAGACAAGTAGTGACTGTAGTGTGCTATCACACAGCAGGAGCTTTACATTTTTTTATGGTAAAGGTTATGGTTATTTTGTCATTCAACACATTTATGGTATAGCAACTAAGAAATTGCATAACATAGTAGTTAGAGTTTGGATTTACCATCAAAATTCCATTAACAGTGTAGCATTAAGCAAGATACCTAAACTCTCTAAACCTAAAAATTCATTTATAATATGTGGATGATTAATACTACTTGTCACGTAGGGTTATCTTGATCACTAAATGAGATAGATGCTGCATTTAAGAAACTAACATAATTTTTGTCATATACTATGAGTTTAGTAAAAGCTAGTCTTCCTCTTATAATATGCAAGGACTATAGAGAATGAAAAGTAAAGAAGGGTTTTATCTGATACTTAGAGAAGACACAATTTGGCATGGAAATAAGATGTATCTGTTAATAACTAATTCAACTTGGAAAGATTGGTAAAGAAAAACAAATAAAGTATAACTGGGGTCTGAAGAGGAAGTGATTTGTTTCACGCGGGGAACATAACAGCTGACAGTTATTATGGGCTCACTACCAGTCAGTGTTCTTGTGATTTCATGTATTTATTTATATATGAATATATACAATAATTTTGTGGTATATAATCATATATGAATATATACAATACTTTTTGGTAGTTTGTCTTTTTTCCCTGCTTAATAGAGGAGAAACAGCAATAGAAAAGTTAATTTGCCCATAGCTTGAAAGTAATTGATCTTAGTGTCAAAGTCAGTCAGTCTCCAGGTCATACCAGTTAACCATGCCATTGTTCAGATCTAAAAAAAACATAAGCTGAAGGTAAATGTTGAGCTGAGTTTTAGCAACCAAGCAATCTCAAAATTAGGGTGGGAAAAGGAAATGATTGACAAAGGGATTACAGGTACTAAATACAGGTATTAATGGTATAGGCAGATGACTGGAAAATGAGAATGTTTTGCTTTATTGGGCCACATAATAATATGACAGGTGAAAAAATTAGCAAAATAGTTTGTGCTTTCTGAGATTTTATTCAAATGACAGTCTCCAGGAAATGGACTTCTTAGGTTCCCGCTTTAGTGTTCTTTAGAAAAGACAGCTTTACTGAATGTGGCCACACCAAGTAGTTGACATATATTTAGGAGAAACATGCTCTGTAAGACTAGGAAAGACCTGCATTTGTCTGGGTTACATTTGATTGAAATGTTTGTTGTCGTTTCCAGCAGTTAAGAATGTTTTTTTCACATCAGTAAGTACTTTTGTCTTCCAATGTTGCTATATGAGAAAGAAATATTTACCAAACTACAGTGGCTATTTCATTTGTTTTATCATGGGTATTATTTTGTTCCCTCACTCAGCAGCTAGAAATTTGCTTGGTTAGGATTTGTTCAGTTTGTGTGGTTTACTATTGTGGAAGTTCAGAGACTATATATAGAAGGCTAGCTGGTCAACTGCTCCCCATTTCTTCCACTCCTAAACTCACTCTTTCACATCCTTCCTTCGACCCTCCCTCGCTCTCTCAATTCAGAAAGCACACAGACATGATTCAAGGAACTTGGATATATTTCTAACTCTACCATTCAACATCTGAATAGTATTGAAAGTGCAACTTATACTCTGTTTCTTGCATTGCAAGGATAATGTCTTCAGCTGTCCTGAGATATTTGAAGATATTATAATTCTAGTATGTTAGAAATACCTTACATTTTTCAAAAGTACATTTTTTGTAGTTTCAGTAATATTTTTATGGTAAAAAAATTATTTTTAGAATTAGCTAGCTGGACTCAGTTTAGATGATCCCATTTTTTTTGGCAATATCCAAAGCATCCTACTCAGGAGCCAGTTGAATATAAAACTTTTTGCCCCCATTAGGTTTGATCAGGACGTTGACTTTTGCTATATCAGTGTCATAGAACTTCACAGCCAGTTTGATTTGGTACTTGTTGGGCTTTACATCCACAATAACTCAAGCATGTTGTTGTCTTCTTTTTCTTGACTGACTTGGTAGTCAGAGGGAACTTGATAATGGCCTAGTGGTCAAGCTTGTTTCTCCCAGGATGCTCGTCTGAGAATATTTGGATTGCTTTTGGAGCCCCAGAATCTTGGGCCATCGGGGAATATCGTTCACTAAATAGAAGTGACTAATCAGTTGGCAAAGATTGTTTACTTAAAATACACTTAAAATGTCATAATGTGTTTTTCTGGCTATAGCGATTATTTTATATCAAGGTCACTACAAAATTACTATTATTTAGAAAGGGTGTTACCATAATAAACCAAAAGAAAGCTTAAAGGGAATCCTTGTTACTTAGAAAATGAAAACAATTTTTTTTAAAGATTTATTTATGTATGCATACAAGAACTGGGTTACAGGCCAGAGGTGCGGTGGGTGAGAGGATTCACCAGAGACAGAGTGGGGAACAGAGCAGGCAGACTGACTGAAACACACTGCTGAGGGGAGCAGCAGGCGAGACAGGAGAGGTCTGCTGCACCATGTGGGTATCTCCCTGGCTGGCCAGGGATAGAACTTGTGCTACAAGGGCTGTGGATTACTTCATAGTGCTGTGCTTAACCACTTGTGCCACCAGGGAGGCCCAAAAAGAATTTTTTTAAATCTCACTAGAGGCCATCTGCCTTGGAAACATGGTAGACTTAGGTTGTGGGTGACTTTAAATTCAATGCTCAGGAACTATTGAACACACTCTTCCAATTTGTACTCACATGAAGGTGTTAAAAGTACAGTTGTTGATGAAAGTGAAAGATTTGACAAAATAATGGCAAGTGTAGACTCTGCTAATAACACTTGTAAGTTTTCATCTTAGACATTTTGAAAGTTTTATTGACCTTTGTTTGCTTCTGCAATAGGAAGTGGAAATTACATACTTGAGAATGAATTGGGAGGAGCACATCCACACTCCATATTCAAGAATGATCCCAAGATATTGAACTTACAGTTCTAATTGTCTTGAATAAGTGATTGATTTTCAAAATAGCCTTTCCTTCCCAGACAGGGTAATTACCCACTATGGTAAAGCTCCCTGAGTAAAGGCAGAGTATTCACTAAAAAGTGCCAAGTGTCCAGTGAGGTGTTGGGATTCTTCTATAGCATGTTATTTCTGGTTTTGTTGGAATGAGTTTGAAAAAATGGTTGAAATTGAAGACTACTGCCACCTAAGTTCAAAGATCGCTGAAGCATGTAGGGAGAGAAGTATTATTTTATAGTGAGGTGCTATAATTCCTTTTGTAACATGAGGATTTCTGAAAAGAGGAATGCTTATATAAGGTCGCAAAATCATGAACTAGTGCTTTCAGGCTGTATGATAATTGCTAACTAATTAGTGCATGCCAGGAATAGAATTCTCAGTTATTATTACTTAGGTGAAGAGCAGTTATAACCTTTGTGTGTGATAGGAGGGGAAGAAAGTTCTGACCATTAACCTCCAAGTCTCTGGAGGGAACACAATTACTAGCTGAAGCAATGTAAGGTCCAAAGAACTGCAGAGAGAATGGTTGGTATAAATAGGATTTCACCTTGCTGACTCCATTATATAGGAAGTAAAAACCTTTTCCTATGGAGAAGACGTGAAATGTTCACTTGGGAATTCAGAATCCATTAACACAGTCTTAGTAAGATTCCTCAGTGATTAAGTTTCCTAATCCAGTTGGCTATTTCCATTCTTCATTCTCCTAAACTTCTCCATAATAGGTAATACTAGGCAGATCCTACCATATAGATATCTCCCATTTCAAAGAACACACTCAAATTTTCAGGGTCCTCTGAACATTGTAATTGGCATTTATCCATAATCAAATTTCCTATATTTAATCTAGAAGTCCCCTCACTATTTTCCTGCCCATCTACTGCATAAGAAACTCACAAATAGTAAATGCAATGTCTCTTTTTCAGAAATAGTGACTAGAAGGGACTCTGAATTTTAGTCTTGTGTCTTTTCTTGTTGTGCCATTCATTCTAGATTCCCTTCCTATTGAACTTGCTGCTTTTGGTGATTTTCAGAGTTTTCTCCTGGGTCTTTTTACAGTTCAGGTCTGTATACCTTTCTGGGTGTTGGGAATCATCATCTCAATATGCATCAGGTCTCTCAACAGATTTAAAGTTGTCTTTCTTCTCCCCACCCTTGTTTGGTTGGCTTGTTTAATATTGCCACTCATTTTTGCAGGGATGTTCTGTAATGAATAGAAGTTAGTAACTGGCAAATATTCTCTTTTAATTCTTATCTTCATGGTTTTCAGAAGACTTAAAAATTCCAATAAAAATAGTAATGTCAAAGAAAAGAAAAGAGGAAAAGAAGTTTAAAAATGAAAGCTTATTTATTGGGAATTTTGAAAATATAGGTATTTTGTGATCTCTGCCACCAAATAACAATAAGGATCCCTGCACCCCAAGGCCAAAAAACTCCAGTCATCTCCTTTTCTCATAATCTCTTTATACCTTCCTTTCCTATACTTGGACAGAGTTTTGGATGTAAAGTTAATGAGTACTCTAGCCCCAGTCTGCTCAGGTTTTAGATTTTTAAATGTGCTGTCTCACCAAGTCCCTGACATCAGACACATTTTGGTTTCTCATTTATTGCTTCTGCATAAACAATTTCATCAGTTTTTTTGAATGGTATCAAGATTTACTTCTAATTTCCTCCAAAGACCCACATAGTAAAGTGAACTCTTAATTATTAACTGCTTTATCTTAGAGAGAAAATATTAATAAATCAGAACTTAGTTTTGTCTGGGTCAACATGACCAGGAAAATATTATTTATTCTTCCACATTCGGAGACAGAATATTTCTGCTATCTAAACTTTAAATATTATTATGGAATTTGCTTTTATTTTCTAAAAGAAAACTCTCTAATGTTCATTTTTACTATGGTCCTAATTCTCAAACTTAGGTAATTGCCAGAAGAACTTTAAAAAATATCTATTAGATTAGCCCCATACTTTAAACTAGAATCATGTTGTCATTCTTGGTCTTCCCTTTTCCTTCTTCACTCTGTCCAGTTGTTTGAAAAACCTGTTGATTCTGCAACTGAAGGAGTCTTGGATCTAGTTGAGATTCTATACTCTATAATCTGGCCCATTAGGCCTTTCAGAATGCTCATGTCCTGTTGCTTTCTGCTATCAGGTCTTACTCTTTAATTTCTAATGTATCCACTGGATACTTAACCTTGACAAGCCATTCACACTTTTCTGTCTTCAAAAATTGATCCTGGGCTTCCCTGGTGGCACAAGGGGTTAAGACGCAACCTATGAAGCTGTCCGCAGACTCTGCAGCAGGAGTTCGATCCCCTGGCCAGCCAGGGAGCAGCCCACATGGTGCAGCAGACCTCTCCTGTCTTGCCCGCTGCTTCCCTGCTGCTCCCCTCAGCAGTGTACTTCAGTTAATCTGCCTGTTCTGTTCCCCACTGTGTCTCTGGTGAATACTCTCACCCCCCATACCTCTGGGCTATACCCCAGCTCTTGTATGCATAAATAAATAAATCTTTAAAAAAAAATTGATCCTACAAGACCCAGCTTAAATGCAGCAAAGGAAAAAAGACAAATCACAGGTCACAACATGATAATTTTTCACAATCTCCAAAGGAATGATGTCTTAACAGCTTTGGTACAACTTTACTATCAACTTTGATGATGCTGTATCATCTTTCACGTAAAAAGAGTAGACCAGGGCCTCCCTGGTGGCGCAGCGGTTGAGCGCTGGGTTGCGAAGCTGCCCGCGGCCTCTGCAGCGCCGGTTCGATCCCCGGCTGCTCCCCGGTCACCGGAGGAGGGTCCCACATGGCGCGCAGACCTCTCCTGCCGCCCGCTGCTCCCCTCAGCAGTGTACTTCGGTCCTTCTGCCTGCTCTGCTCCCCGCTCTGGCTCTGGTGAATTCTCTCACCCTCCCGCGCTTCTGACTGTACCCAGTGCATGTATAAACAAAACAAACAAACAACCCAGCAAACAAATAAATAAAGCATGCCTCTATAAAAAAAAAAAAAAAAAAAAAAAAAGAGTAGACCAGCAGAAAACAAGGTGAATGTGAAATTAAAAATATAATACAATTTTTGTTAGCACTGAAACAAATAGTAATAAATCTAATAACATAATGAAAACAATTAATTGAGGAAAACTGCAGGGAAGCTCTAAATAGCACTGTGAAGGCTTTGATAAATGACCGGACAGCCCAATAGGACAGCCCAAGAGGACAAATGAGAACTTAGTCTGAACCTAACTACCTCATTTGCCTATTAAAATAACAGAAACAACAAATAAATGTTCTTCATAAAATTTAGATAAGGCCAGTAGTTTTATAACATAATACTCAAAAGGCCTTGGATACCATCAAAATAAGTACACATATAAAGGACCAGAAAAGTAGTCAACAATTCTTAAGGGAAAAGAAAAATCTCAGATTCAATATATGTTCTAGTTAGAATATCAAGAATATAAACTGTTAAAATCTGTTAAAATCATGCGTCATGAAGTAAGGTGACTATTCTGGAAAGTCACAATGAAGAAACAGAAGCTATGATTTATTTTTTTAAGGAAATTTTGTTACTGGAAAATAAAATAGTGCAAATAAAAGAAAATTCATTAGATAAACTGAATGGTAGAATGGAGATGACTGACAAGTCAATAAATTTGAACTTAGGTCATTAGGAATAACATGCTTTTTTAATAAAACTTAAAAATTTTCTGAAAAGAAGCAACTGCCAAACTGTCACATGCATTTGTGTATCTATAGGCACATCGTATGTAATAGGTATAAAGTTATAATTTCTGTTTATGAAATATCTTGATTTAAAGAGGAAATCGGTGTTGAAGGAGAAGAGTAAGCATCAGAAAATAATAAATCATGAGTAGGCTACCTATAAAGCTTAAAATATGGCTGAATTGATATTCACAAAAATATTTCTTTAATTGTATCCCTAAAAAATGAACTAATTTAAATGCAATTGAATAGAGAATAAAAAAATACTGTAAAATTAGAAGGAAGTAAACTAATATTTAAAAACAGAAATTAATGAAAGGTAATTGAAAATGGAATGGGTATCAGTAGGATACTATGTGGGAAAAAATACCTATAATATATTTTGCAGCCCAATTTTAAAGAGCATTATAATTTTAGACCATTAGAAATAAATATTGTCAGTAAAATGTAAAAAGAACAGAGTATTAAGTTAACAACAATGCCAATATATTTAAACTTATCAAGTTTGATTTGGGAAAGATGTTAAAATAATACAGATTAATAGAAATAGAAGAAAATCAAATACCTCTGGGAATTTTGTGCATTTTTTCTTTTTGATATTCCATTTTCTTAATAGGGCATGTAGAATTAAGAAGATAGAACTAACAGTCATGAAAACATCAGCACTTCTCTGCTTCATAACTCCATCCAAATAAGTGATAAGTAAATAGCACCAGACAGAGCATCCAACAATATGAAAGATGATTTATTGCAGGAACAAAGATTGTGATGTTATCGAAGATATTTCAAGTTTATAAAGACATGTATAGCTTCTGTTTGTTTAATATTCATTCTAGTAGCAGATTTCAAACAAAAGATCACCAAAAGAAAACTATAAATCCACTGCATTTAGAAATGACTTTGAAAAGTAATATACCATATTAGTCAGCAATCAAAAAAGGTAAATGCCATTTGCAGCAACATAGATGGAGCTGGAAGGGATTATGCACCATGAAATAGGCCAAAAAGAAAAATACTGGATGGTTTCACTTACAGGAGGAATGTAGAGGAGGCAAATAAGAGATCAGGAGAAAATAAAAACCAAAATTAATAGGCAACTAAAAATCAGAGCCATTCTGCAGGGGAGGCAGAGGGGAAGGGAGAGGGATAAAAACAGGGAGGGAAGAACATAAGAGATTATGGTGATGGTGCACAGGTGAATTGGTAGTGGGAATTTCATGGGGACTATGCCTGAGAGGAGAAAGCATATATTGTACAAAAAGGAAGAATGATGTAAAATATTTAAAATAAAGTAATATACCAGTATAATGGGCCTCATTTTAGAAATGTTGGATGTTTTAAGGGAAATGATACCTGAAGAATTGGTTAAATTGATCACCATTTCCAAATTTAATATAAAACTTAATAAAATAGACATGGATGCTTATAGCCATGATTTTTATAAATATGTATCAAAACAAAAGCTAAAATGTGTGTAGTAAATACTGAAACACAAAAATTCCAATTAAAATCAGTAATATAAAAGGTGCTCACTAACACCATTACTAGTTAAATTTACTCTGAAAGTAGAGCCTATAATTAGAAAAAAATGCAAAATGCACAGGATTGGAAAGGAACAGATATTTTCATTATTGACAGCTGATCAATTTAAGAGAATAACTTGAACATTGTGGGAATACAGGGACAGTAATTTTAGTAAGATGTTTTATTTCAAGGTTTGAATATCAAATTTGTAATTTTTTTTTTTTTGGTACAAAGAGCTTTAAAGTAAAGCAGGTGAGAAGATGATGTTTACAAATTTACATATACATATAAAATGCAAATGAAGCTGTCATGAAGTATGTAGAATCTATGTAAAGAATCTATGTAAATTTGGGAAGAGATACATATAGTCTTGAATGAATGGGAAGACATCCTTTTCCTTAGAAAAGCTGATGTCTATAGATGTTAGTTCTCCCAAACAATCTATAAATTGAATGTGATACTAATACTCATAGTTGCAGGAATTTTGAGGCATAGTAAGGCTTGTTCAAAAGTCAAAAACATAAAACCAGCTAAAAAGATTGTTATTACTCATTGTAATAATACAATGAGTGAATTCTTTTATCTTATGTAAGTTTGACTATAAAGTGACAAGAATTTAAAAAGTTTAGCCCTGGCTTATTAAGAAACATGCAGACCAATGGGGTTGAATAGAAAATGAGTAAAAGTAAGTATATACGGAAATTTAGTATGAGATAATAAAATTTCTAAGTACTAGTGAAAGACATATAATAAATGCTGTTGTGACTGGCTAAGTATTTGGGAAAGTATAAGGCTGGACTTACTACTTTATTGCTTAAATCAAAACAGATTCCTGTTTAACAAAAGTATTATTTTCAGATTTCTGTTCAAAGATTCATTTATTTATGCATACAAGACCTGGGCTGTAGACCAGAGGTACGGGGGGAAGTGAGAGCATTCACCAGAGACAGAGTGGGGATCAGAACGGGTGGATTTACTGAAATACACTGCTGAGGGGAGCAGCGGGAGAGACGGGAGAGGGCTGCTGCATCATGTGCGTTAGCTCCCTGACCTGGGATCAAACTCTTGCTGCAACGGCTGGTGATAGCTTGATAGTGCTAGAACTTTAATCCCTGTGCCACCAGTGGGGCCCATAGTTTCAGATATTAACTCTAGCAAATATTTATTCCTTTCTGGCTCTTTTTTTTTTTTTTTTAAAGATTTATTTATTTATTTGTTGATTGGTTGATTTATTGGTTTATACATACATACATACAAGCACTGGGTACAGTCATAAGCGCAGGAGGGTGAGAGAATTCACCAGAGCCAGAGCAGGGAGCAGAGCAGGCAGAAGGACCGAAGTACACTGCTGAGGGGAGCAGCGGGCGGCAGGAGAGGTCTGCGCGCCATGTGGGACACTCCTCTGGTGGCTGGGGAGCAGCCGGGGATTGAACCGGCACTGCAGAGGGTGCGGGCAGCTTTGCAACCCAGCGCTCAACCGTTGTGCCACCGGGGAGGCCCTATTCCTTTCTGGCTCTTAAGCACTTCCCATCATGGAAGAAATAGACACTATTCCACACTAAGGCACATACATTTTAAATGTGGATTTATTTTCCTTACTCATGTTATTTCTATAACACCATCATCCATGGACTTATATAAAGTTGTTTCTGAACATTTAGTTTACATGAATCTTACAGCAAGGCTCTGAAGTTCATAGAATTTGATTTTTTTCCCATGTACTCCACACCAAAATAAACCACCACTATGATCATTTGGAGAATCAGAATGCTCAACTGCCTGTACCCCAGTTCTTGCATGCATAAATAAATAATTTTTTAAAAGATTTATTTATATAAGAACTGGGGTACAGGCCAGAGGCTTGGAAGGGTAAGAGAATTCATCAGAGACAGAGCAGGGAGCAGAACAGGTGGACTGAGGAAAACACTGCTAAGGGGAGCAGTGGGCGAGACAGGAGAGGTCTGCTGCACCATGTAGTTTTCTCCCTGGCTGGCTGGGAATCAAACTGGTGCTGCTGAGGCTGCCAACAGCTTTGCAGCACTGTACTCAACCCGCTGTGCCACCAGGGAGGCCCAGTACATAAATCTTTAAAAAAAAAAATGCTCAATTGAAGACCTTGTACACTTGATAGTAGACAGCATCTTGGCAAATGTGGCCTTTCCAGGGGAGGTATTAAATATGAACTCTGAGCTATTGATTAGCACATGGTCACAATACATAATTCAAGGAACTGGAATTGAAAGTGAAGAAGTACAAGTGGGGACACTGATAGTTACATCTACTGACCCATTTGTAGACTTTGTCCTTTGACTCAGACTCTGCTCTTTCAGGATTTTGATTACACTAAGTAGTGAATGCTTCCTCCAGAAGATCACAGTTTATTTCCATGTGCCCATTTTAGGCTTCTTGATGCTGGAAGAATAGATAAAAGGGACTGTCTATTGTTGACTGAGATGATTGACCAGATAGTTGAAGGGCAGATGCATTCTAGTTGCAAAGGAAAAAGTAGATGACACTAAAGACTTAGCCTGAAGTCACTAGGTCCAGTGGCAAAAGTTAATGAAGGCTACAGCAACTACAAATAGAACCTCAGATGTCTACCTATCCAGTATAGATGGCTGAAGCAAAAGATCACATAATAGGAGGTAGAGGAAAGAAGTTACAAGTACTCCAACAAGAGGTCTTTGTACCAGTTGAAGAGAGGGTTTTCTTCCTTGCTATATATTTGTATTTTTCTGACAGAGAAGTATAATAGCAGTGGTGACTTATGTCGCTTTTTCTGGAGTTTGAAGAATGCTCATTTGGAAGTATGATGGAACCAGAAGAAGAGTATGTCTCCCAGAGAATCTAGACTGGGATCTGGAGACAGTGATTGAAAATATTTTGAATTGGACCTTTGAGAAAGTGGTTGCATCCATCTTTGTAGTTGTATGAGGGCTACTAGAGTCAGGCAGTTCTGAGTTTGCTTTGCTTAGAAGCACAAATAATATAGTTATTTTTAAATAGCCAAAAGTGAAGGACATAGTGATCATTTGTCACTTTGGGGTGCTGCCAATCCTATAAATGTCCATCTTATATTTAGGAATCCCTCATTTTGTGTTTTAGAAATAACTATAGAAAAACTGAACATGCCAAATATTCTCCTTGGCAGTTTGAATTTTATTGATGACCCATGACTTCAGCTCTACCAATGAGTCACCAAAAGTGGTTAGATTTGGGCCTCCCCTGGTGGCGCAGCGGTTGAGCGCTGGGTTGCGAAGCTGCCCGCAGCCTCTGCAGCGCCGGTTCGATCCCCAGCCGCCTGGTGAGGGTCCCACATGGCGCGCAGACCTCTCCTGCCGCCCGCTGCTCCCCTCAGCAGTGTGTTTCATCAGTCTGCCTGTTCTGCTCTCCGCTCTGGCTCTGGTGAATTCTCTCACCCTCCCGTGCTTCTGACTGTACCCCGTGCTTGTATAAATAAATAAATAAATCTTTAAAAAAAAAAAAGTGGTTAGATTTTTCAGTTAATAATTCATGGCAGAGAGGCTAGTAAACCAACTGCTGTATTTTCACTATAGTCAATAATAAGGTGGTATTTGCGGGGGTCACACCATTTTTCAATAGCAGCAATGGCATAGCAGCCATACGTGGAATATCCAGACACCAATAACTATGCCCAGTGCAGGCATAGTGATGTTTACATGGTCCAGTACTATGGCCTATTTTGAATGTTGTTAATTTTCCATTGCAGAGCCACCAGCTTTTCTGGAGATTGGGAGTTATGTATATGTATATGTTATGTATATATTTTGATGAATTATTTTTTTCTGCTTAATGTAGCTAGAGTTAAGTTGTATTGCTTATAACCTACATCCTATATGTATTTTTTTCTGCTTGTATGTCCTGTCACCCAGTGAAGTATTTAGTCAGTCTCTTCTTATTCATTATCTAGGAAAATATATAGAACTGGGTTAAGTAGAAAATGCTGGCTTTGTTTTTGAAATACTTAAGTCTTGGAATGGGACTGATAAAAAGGCTGGGACAGAATTAAGGGTTAGTGTAGGTCATCTGAAACAATGAGAAATTCTTGAGGATTGAGAAAAGAGCCAAGGAACCAGAACTGGGAGAGATGCCTACACAGGCTTTCCTAACATGCCCTTAGTAAGGCAGCAAGATCCCAGGCGGAGTTGGGTAGCTTTTGAAACACAAGATTCCTGAGTTCTAAGTAGAGTACATTTTAAGCTGTGAGTGCTGAAATGCTGTGTTGATGGGAGGCAAATTTTGGACAAATGAATCAGTGATGATACAGGCTGTGTTCCCAAATCTTGTCATTGTGAAAATCCCTAGAATCTATCAAAACCCCAAGGAGAATAACAGGAAAAAAAGACTTGAGATTAGGATTTCCAGCAACCAAGTGAGACAGAGACTCAAATGTTGAGTCTAGAAAAAGTAAAATTACAATTTCTTTTTGCCTGAACTAAAATTTATGTCTATTGTGAAATTTTAAAAACTGTATGAGTTTTAAGGATCCATACAAAATTGGGATTTAAACAATTTAAGATCAACAAAGCCATTCTAAAAAAAAGAAACCTAGAAATGTAGCAATTTAATGGTTGCTGTGCTTGAAAATGTAAAAATACTTAAATTTACCTCTACATGGCAAATGTCAGATAAAGGATAACTTCCTTTTTTTTTTTAATTAAAAATCTTTTTTTTTTTTTTTAAAGATTTATTTATTTTTACAAGCACTGGGTACAGTCAGAAGCATGGGAGGGTGAGAGAATTCACCAGAGCCAGAGCGGGGAGCAGAACAGGCAGAAGGACCGAAGTACACTGCTGAGGGGAGCAGCGGGCACTGCAGGAGAGGTCTGTGCGCCATGTGGGACCCTCACCCGGTGGCCGGGGATCGAACCTGCACTGCAGAGGCTGCAGGCAGCTTCGCAGCCCAGCGCTCAACCGCTGCGCCACCAGGGTAGCCCTAAAGGATAACTTCTTTAATGTTTAAAGTGCTTTCACAAAATATTCAGAGGAAAACCACATCACAATAGAAAGATAAGGTAAAAAGAAGCAGCTAACAGCAAAAGAAATTAAATTAATTTTAACTTAAGAACATATATTCAATCTTGCTGAAAATTAAAGTGGGATTTAAAACATTGAACAGTTTTTTCTTGTTCATTATTCATACTGGTAATGTAGTAGTAGTAGACACAATAATGTTTGTTGAGCATTTTACATGAATCAACTTAGATAATCATCACAGAATCCCAAGGGATAATTGTTTATTGTCTCCCTCTGCAGTTGAACATTTATGGATAACATATATTTGTCTATTCACTGTTGGGTATTCAGTACTTAACAGTAGTACTTACTAACTCACAAAATATGTTCAAAACTGTTTTTTGATTGAGTAGAATTTTGATTTACAAATAAGAAAACTGAGGCACAAAGATGTGCAGTATCTCACCCAAAGACTCTTAGCTGGTAGTGGCTGAGTTCTTTTTTGCACCCACTCAGTCACTGAAGGAGTGAGTCACTAGAGTTTGAACTCTGAATTACTATACTAACCTCATTAACATAGAAAAATGTTTGGCAGTGTGTAACATCTACAAGCTAAGAATGGAAAGACATTATCAAACCTGTTTTAACTAATTTGCAGGGCAATTTGGACTGCCAGATCAAGAACAATTAATAGATTCTCCCATTTGCTTAAATCAGTCCTGTATATTTTATCTCTGTGAGTGTGATATCTTTATCACTTTGTCTCTAGCTATCTCCATACATCTCCCAGGCACACTTAATAACCTGTATATAGTTGTATACCCATATGTATCTTGTCAGATTTTCTTGGAAAGGAAGTTGTAATTTCTTTATGGAAATAGGCCCATATTTGATTGTGTATTGCTTTTGTAGTTTTTGAATTTTACTATATGCAAACATCATTTTTTAACCAAAAATGCTAAGGTGTACACTATATATTTGTCTGTATCCAAATATATTTGTGTAAAGTTATATATAATTTTTTTGTGATCTAAATTTTTTTAATTTAAATTTTATTTTTATATTCCCCATACAATTACAACCCCTTTATTTTCACCCCAATTCCTCCTTTCTCCATCTCCCACCCCCCATAGAGTGTCTCTGGTTCATAGTTGTTTGTTGATTTTGATATTTTCTTTCTTATAGTTATTCTTTATCCTGGTCCATAATTAGGTTTTCTAGATTCCTGCTATGAGTGAGACCATCCGGTATTTTTCTTTTTCTTTCTGGCTTGTTTCGCTGAGCATGATCCCTTCCAGCTCCATCCATGTTGCTGCAAATTGCATGTGTTTATCTTTTTTGAATGCTGAGTAATATTCCATGGTGTATATGTACCATATCTGCTTGATCCAGTCATCTATTTTTGGGCATTTGGGTTGTTTCCAAAGCTTAGCTATTGTAAATAGTGCTGCTATAAACATAGGGGTGCAGGTGTTCTTTGGAATTGTTATTTCTGTGTCCTTTGGTTAAATACCTAGGAGTGGAATTGCTGGATCATATGGAAGCTCTATGTTTAGTAGGTCAAGAAATCTCCACACAGCTCTCCATATAATGGGATATATAATTTAAATTAAATCTAGAATAAACTTTCCCCTCCAATTTGGAAATGCATACCAGCATGTATAGTAAGGTAAACTCTAAAAAATTAACATTAAAGGTAGGTCAAGACTAGAAACATTGTGTTGTTTTAAGACTAGATAATGTTATAAATTTTGAAGAAATTTGCTTTAGCCATTTGTATAAATCTGAATGATAATTAAGCAATTTTGTGAAAACTGTTATTATATACTCAAGTTTTAGGTTGTGTTGGTGATATTTTCTAAAGATAAAAGGTTTATTAGTCTGCGATCTAGTATTAATGTTCTGTGAAAAACAGCATGAGGCTAAAGATAGTATTTCAGAAACATTTAAAGTTAAAAAAAACTTAGAACAGCAATATCTAAATTTCCCTGTAGAAGTTTTAAAATTGTTATTTTCCATAAATTGCAAGGAAAAAAGGGTAAATAAGTGTTTAAATATAACCAATTTTTCCTACCCCGAGGAACTTTTATTTTTTATGTGGTAATTATGAAAAGTCAAATTTCTAAAAAAGATAACCAAGTGGCATCAATTCATTCCTGCACTTAACCTTTAAGGAAGGAATCCAAGTAAATGATATAATTTTTATGGCAGACTTAAAAGTAAAATGCAGATATAGAAGCAAGAAATAAAATAGTTTTATGTGTATGGCAAACATTCTAGAGGTCCCTGCAGTTAACAATCATCAATTAGATGCATTCATCTATCTGGCCACTACTAAAGTATCAACTAGGGAACTACAGAGGCTGACTGAGAACTTTATAAAACTCATAGCAGGAATAAAGAAAACAGTGGCAGCATTTACTGTCATTCCCATAAGCTTAAATTCTAATTTCACAAATAGAAATTGGGCAGGTATAAGGGGGAGAATAAAATAATATGGCAGTCATAAGTTTTTAAAATATGATATTGAAGGCTAAGTAGGGAAAAAAGGTGACTACTCACCTCTTTGTAGAAATAGAATTTAAAATTCAATTAACATTTATGATAATTTATAGCCCCAAAACCCCTCTATTCTTAAGTACTGAGGATATGAATGTGAGAAAGATTTTTTTCTCAAAATAACTTGTATCTGTAATTGGAATGTCCTTTTGAGACTGAAATAGTCGATTTGACAGATATAGTAAAGAGTAGGACTATTCAAGGGCATGAAAATAATTGGAGTAAACACAAAAGTTGGAGAAATCAAGTTTCAAATTGATCCTAAAGTCCATAGTCATTTCATGATTTTGAGCAAAACAAGAACTTTTGAGGTAGGTAACTTAACGTGGCTACAAAGACTAAGACAAACAAGTCAGTTATGGTTGTTTTACAGCTTACAAAAGGAATGGGAGACTGGAACAATATGATGAGTGCAAATTTAAATAGAAAAATCAGGATTGAAGAATAGTTTAGAGAAAGAATTAGAAAATCACAATTATAGAGGCACTGACTACTATATAATTAGCTTACTTTTTGGGGAAAATCTCTTCATAATTCTGATCTTCTTTGGAACATATTAAAAAAAATGGATGGGGGAAGGGAAGCCATCCCAAGAAATGCGAAGAAAAGCTACAAGAGGGAGTTTGAGAGACAAAAAGAGGTGTACAGAGAGAGAAAGATTTGAAGACAGAGCTAGGGAAAAAGATATAAAGGGAAAAGATATAAGAGGCAGAGAGGTAGAGTGGAGAGAAGAAAAGATTTTATCTTCCTTTCCCCCCTTTTCCTACAAAGGACACCTATAGCTCCTGTTTCCTTGTGAGACTCCTTTTGTTTCTGACACACACAGATCAGATATACCATTCTAGCAAATAACCGTGCATTGTGGGGGTGGGAAGGGACTTTCTGTGCTAACCATTACACTCTGGATTTTCGTCATTCCTAGAGATGTTGTTTGAGCCATAATTAATCCTCATGGTGTTTTTGTCTTACTAACATCTCTGATCAGGGAGCAAACCTCAGTTTTTCCCCTTTAAGTTCAGAAAATTGTGTCTTCTAATGTAGAGGTAGCTGTGGGAGCCACATCCTGCCCCTGTATCCTTCAAGGGCAGAGGTTGGAAACAGATCTGTTATATCCAGATATACCAGTCCCTGGTGTTGTGTAGAAGGACTTTACAGATTTTAGAAGGATTTCAAATATATCTGTGGGCTCAGTTGCCATAATAATTCTGTATGTAGCACCGTAGGGGTTTTATAAATCGACACCATCCCACAGAGCAAATGACAGCATAAACATGCCAAATACTTTGATTCTAAGATGTAGAAAACTAAATAGACCATGGGGAATGAAGTCAGAGCCAGGATTCTGTGAGTCAAATTTGAGTCAAGAATGCCTAAGTAGCACCTGAATGAGTATGATTATGTATTAAGCAAAGGTATTATACAAGGGTATATTTTCCTTATTCAATGTCGTTTTCATTTTTTATGGGAAGTCAATTTAAGTCACTTAATGGGATTTTGTTTTTATTGGTAGTGTTCATAAAAAATAATCTATACATTAGTTTCCTCTGTATTATATATTGTCATACTGATTTTCTAGATTCTTTTTAAAAAATGTCAGTAGAATAGTTGATAATTGTGTTTGCTGAGACAAAAAGTCTGTCCTGCTTAAAGATTCTTTATCTACCAACTGGATAATATGTGAAATTCCACATATGAAAACTTGATTTCTTTTATCTCAGATTCCTTTAAAATACCAATAACATTGTGGAACACTTAAAATTGTTTCCATTCATTTCTTACTTAATGGAGATGAGTTTTAGAAACTTTTATGACAGCTCCTTTTTATGGGAAAGAAGGAGGGAAGGAGTGTGAGAACATTGGGTACTTGCCGTATCTCATTGAGGAGGAGGAAAGGGAGAATGGGAACAGATGTGCTTACATCTGGCCCTAACTTTCTGTCTCTGGCTTTCTTACAAACTCATTGTAACACTGTAATCATGCCTCCAGTATGCGAAGCTTGACTCATTAGTTTGGCTTCTCAGTGATCTAACATATTTGCGGTCTCCAAAACTTTCTAAATGCTGCATAAGACTGTTAATAATTGGGAATCCTAGAGACATCAAAAAACAGTGTTTAAAAATTACTGTATGTTAAGAATAATTTGCTTGTGAATTGGATTTTTGTGGCTAATTTTTAAACAAATGAATTTGCTAATAAAAATGATTGGCTAATATTTAGATAAATAGAAATTAAATGCAATAAAATAAATCATCTACAACAGCTTTACAAATCAAATAATTTTAAGTACTCAGACAATGTAAGAAACAGATGAGAGATAAATAATAAACAAGAAAGAAAAATATATCAAATGCCAGAAAAATGTAGTATATTCAATATGTTAGAACAGAGATTTAGATTTAGTTTTTTAGAAGACCATCTATGTGCAGCTAAAAGAAACATGTAAAACAAAAATGAGTAAAAGTTACTACATCCATATAAATGAAATTATAAGCATAAAGGAGCAGAAATAAATACTTTAATGCATTCATTGAGAACACAAGGCATATCTACCAGAAAGTTATGTGTCATGAATACTTTTGCACTTTAAATAGTTTTGAAATTCTTAAAAAGAAACTCGAATAAGAGAAATAAAAATATCACTGTAGGAAGAATAACACCTCTTTTAGAAAAGAAGAAACCAAGTAGACAATAAAACAAGTAAGGATACAAACAAAGACTTTGAAAAAATATAGTTAAGAAGATGAGAACAAAGATATAACCTGGAATTGAAATATATTGCTGGTGACAAAGATCCCATCTTCCAAATTTGGAAAATTTTTGTGGAAAATATTTGCAGCATTAATAATAGTTGTTAGCAGTGATAACTCAAAGATCTGGACATCAGCTACAGATCAGGAAAATATAAAACAAAGTATGCAGCATTAAGACAAAACTAATTGATTAAAATGATTAAAAATGCTAATAAGTAGTATTTTTAAGCATGTGGAGAATCAGATGCATATAGACAGTAGTAGAATGTAAATTCGTAAGATTTTATAGCAAACATTCTTGACATGATTCATACTTTAATGCATTCCTGCTGATATGGTCAACATTTGTGAAAAGGGAGTGTCCGAAGATATTTATTCCTACATAATGCAAACATATGAAATTAAAATATGTAAATTGATAGTGGAATTACTGAAAATATGGTACCTTGGTATTAACATGATAAAGAATGAGATAAATCTTAATGAACTGACATGGGAAATGTTCCTTATTAATCACTAAATAAAAATGGAGACTCAGGGAAAGAGAATTAATAATAAAACTAAAAATAAACATATATGTAAATGTATTCACATATACACAGACATAAACATGCAGATGCATCAAAGGAAGAAAGTCTACTGGGAAACACAGACATTTAACATTATTATATTGATACAGACATGGGAATGTAGAGAATCGAGGACTTTTATTGGTATTTACTTCAAAACATTTTTTTTTTTGTTTTCTTACATTGTTGTTAATTTTTGGACAGTATTTGATTTCTGCCCTCAGGTCTAGTCCTCATGTTTCTCCCTGCACCAAGCACCTGTGATCCATCTCCCCCATCACTTAAGTTATTCCCTCCCCTGTTTTGAGCCCCCTCCTATATCCTCCCCTGTTGGATGCCTCAGATCTATGGTCAGCTTTCAGGTTTTGTCTTTCCTGAACCTTTGTGTGGCTTCTGTATATTCCACATATAAGTGAAACCATTCATCGCTTCTCAGCCTTTTGGCTGAGATCAAGTGAAGTGAAACCATTCAATATTTATCATTTTCCTTCTGACTTATTTCGCTTAACATAATCCCTTCCAGCTCCATTCACTTTGCCACAAATAATATGAGTTTATCTTTTTCTTTTGATCACTGAGTAGTAGTCCATTGTGTAATATATGCACATCTTCTTGATCCAGTTATCACTTTGGAGGCATTTGGGTTGTTTCCTTATTTTAGTTGTAAAAATAGTGCTGCAATAAACATAAGAGTGCAGGTTTCTTTTCAAATTAGTGTTTTGTGTTCTTTGGGTAGCTTTCTAGAAGTGGAATCATTGGATCATATGGTACATCCATTTTTAGTGTTTTGAGGAACCTCCACACAACTTTCCATAGTGGCTGAACCAGTTTGCATTCCCACCAGCAGTGTAAGAGGGTTCCTTTTTCTCTACATTCTTGACAGTATTTGTTGTATCTGTTTTTTTTTTTTTTTTTTTCCCCAACATGGGTCATTCTGGCCAGTGTGAGGTGGTATCTCATTGTGGTTTTGATTTGCCTTTCCCTGATAGTAAGTGTTGTTGAATATTATTTCATATGTCTGTTGGCATTTGTATTTCTTCTTTGGAGAAGTGTCTTTTTAGCTTTTCTGCCCATTTTTTAAAAAGATTTATTTTTATTCATACAAAAACTGGGGTGTAGGCCAGAGGTACGGGGGGAGGTTGAAAGGATTCACTAGACAGAGTGGGGAGCAGAGTAGACAGATCTACTGAAATACACTGCTGAGGGGAGCAGCGGGCGAGGCATGAGTGGTTTGCTGCACCATGCGGGTTATTTGCTCCCTGGCCAGGGATTGAACTCATGCTGCAGTATGAACTCATGAACTCATGTTGGCAATAGCTTGATAGTGCTGAGGCTTAACCCCTTGTGCCACCAGGGAGGCTCCACTTCTGCCCATTTTTTATTGCATTGTTTGCTTAGTTTGTTGAGTCGTGTAAGCTTTGTAGATCTTTGATATCATTCCCTTATCAGTTGTATGGTGTGCAGATATTTTCTCCATTCAATGAGATATCTCTTCATTTTAGTTGCTGACTCTTGCTGTACAGAGCTTACAAAACTAATTTATTTCACTGACTGTTAAGTTATAATTAAATAGTCAATGTTGACTAGTTGTTTGCTTTCTAACTTCGTGGCTAATGATGATGCAAGAGTTTCTTCATAGTTACATACTCCAGCTCATTTTGGGTAAAAAAATATATATATATTGAAAAATCAGACTTCATGAATATGTTTTTATTTTTTCTAATAAATAAAGGGTTGTGTTGGCGTGTCCTTAGTTCAGCTATCATTTTGTAAGGTATAAATGCTTATCTATTATAGATGTGACAACATACCTACAGATATTCCTCAATTTCTTATAGTCTACTATAAAAATGGTTAGTTTTAATAAGATTTGAAACCATCTGTATCTATCTTTATATATGCCATATAACAAAATAAACCAAATATATGGTTTAAACTCAGTCGGTTTTATAAAGTCTTTTAAGGGAAGGCCATCCCAATTTTGGAGATAGGAACTAGTAAAAATCCAAATTCTGGGCCAAAGGGAAACCACACTATTGATTTAGAAAGATTTGCGTGGGATATTTGTTACACACAAGGCAAGTAGAAGTTGTAATTTAAAGACTTAGTGTTTGTGATGAACCAGAAAATAGTCCACCAGAAGTGGATTATTCTACGGTTTAAAGGAATAGAAATGTTTGATTTTATTTCCATTCTCTTCTATGTTTTGGTCTAAGGACCTCATTAATACTCTTAACTAGTAATAGAGACTACACAGAGTTTAGCTTAGAGAATATTAGAAGTCGGGCCTCCCCTGGTGGTGCAGGCAGTTGAGCACAGCACTGAGAAGCTGTCAGCAGCCTCTGGAGCGTGGGTTCTATCCTGGCTGCTGGCAAGAATCCCATATAGTGCAGCAAATCTCTTCTGTCTCGCCCGCTGCTCCCCTCAGCAGTATATTTCAGTAGATCTGCCTGTTTTGCTCCCTGCTCTGTCTCTGGTGAATCCTCTCACCCTCCTGTGCATCTGGCCTGTACCCTGGTTCTTGTATGCATGAATAAATAAATCTTAAAAGAAAAGAAAAAGAAGTGACAAGAATCCACAAGCATGTACACAATTAGCTGTCAGGATGATGATATCAGTAGATGCTCTTGTGTTCGAAAAATTCCACTGTACTATTAAAACAGAATGAGATTAGAAAAGGCTATTAAAATAACACCCTAGTTGTTATTTTGAACCTTCTGTACCTCTAGGGGGCCCAAAACCATACTGTGAAAACCATTGCTCCACGCATTGCCTAAAAAAAGAAATTTGAACAAAAGGAAACATTACTTTATTGAATTTAACATCTATTTTCATTGAGAAAATGTTGCATTTATGGAAAAGCATGTTACTTTATATTGTGAAAGTTATGTGTGTAAGTATAGTTTACAAAAGATGGGGAGGGCTGCTAACAGTCTGTTGTGGAAAGATCAAGAATGCATCTCTTTAGTTCATACAGGTGGGGATTCTTGAGTGGACCAGACTGGGTATTCTGAGTTTGGAGTGCCAAGTCCTAGCTGTAGTGTCTGCTGAAACACCCTGATGTGTTGTTACTTTATACTTAGGAATTCAATTTGGAGGAATAGATGAACTATAGGGCATGAGGGGACCAGATTCCCAAGTCAAAATGTCCTGTGAAGGTTAGGAACTATGACCTCTTGAAGAAGGGTAGATTTGCACAGGGAACAGAATTTACTTCTGCGTGAGTGGAGGGTAACCCTCTGACAGAAAGGTAAAAAAAAATTTTTCCCATGAGGAATTCCTTTACACATTGCTAACTTAATTTTCTTTCTTGCACTCCCCAAAGAGTAGTATGTAGCACAGTTTTAAAGATACCTCTTCCTTCCTATAGGCATCTTTGTTATATTTTCTAGATACTGTCAACCTTTCAGTAAAGCGGAGGTTGCCATATCTGAAGATTGAAGCACAGGGATTGTGAGAGAAATGGCACTGTCGTCATGTTCCCTTGGCTGCAGAGGGGGTGGCAGAAATGGCATTGCATCAGAGAGGGGCCCATCGGGGCTCCTTGTGAACTCTGTCGAAGTGTGTGGTGATCACAGACCATACAGCTGTCATGGAGATAACTGGAGTGCAACTGAGACAAACCTTCCTCCTTTTTAAAATTCAATAGTGAAGGATGACCCCTGTCATCAGGGAAGGAAAGATGCTGGTGCTTACATTTCTTTCACTGTCATTCTCTTTTAAAAGCAGTTTCCTTAGATGAATCTTGGCAGTTGAAAATGATTGTCATCTTTTTTTTTTATTAATAAACATGCAAGAAAACTTTTTACAGTACCATGTGCAAGTCATGTTCACTTAATAATAACAATAATCAAAATGTTATTCTCAATGACAGGCATTAAAAATATTGTTTTCCTGAAGACAAACATTAGGAAAACAGCTCATTCCTTTCACAAAATCACTGTCATCTTTTGGCCTTTAATTTAAGATAGAGCTACAATCCATGGTCTTTTAATTAAAAGTATTAAAGTCCTTCCTGATGGTCTAGAGATTACTTTTGCAGCTCATTTTGTTTTCTTTCATCCACCACTTGAAATGCTTTCATCTCTCAATTATAGGTTTATTTAAATAGCAGGGAAATTTGTTCAGAATTTGTGTAGAATTTTCTTATTTAAGAAAAATAGCAGTGTTGCCAAACAATTTCATAAATTCTTCTCTAATTTGTGAACTCTTTATCTTATTTTTTTTCTGAGGAATTGCCCTCTGTCCCTCACTAAGGCAATGTGATAGACATGATTTTTCTCCTGTAAGATTTGATTTCTGTCTCCTTTTGAATATAAGAATATATCCTAATAATTACATTTGTTTTACATTAACTTAAGGATATGTCCTCAATTCCTAAAATATATATCGCATATATAATAGAAGGTATTATATGTTCTACATATATTCCTGTAGCCTTTTAAAATCAAAGAGTGTCTGATAAATAGCATTGGCTGTCAGAAACATCATATACCATATTCAGTGTAGCCACTCAGATCTTCAGTCTCTCCAGAAATGTAATTACAAATTCAGCTGGCATTTGGAGCAAGAATTATAGGCACATCTGTCTAATGTGTTCTGTTGTATCTATTAATCTTTTATGCAGGGTACTTCAACATTTGCTAAAATACATTTTTAAACTATAACCAGAATAGAATTTATTTTGACATTTCAGGGTATATAGAATTGAATCCTTATCCTGTATAAAAAGTTACAATTTTTTTAAATTATTTTTATATTCCCCATACAATTGCAACCCCCTGATTTTGACCCTAATCCCTCCTTTCCCCGCCCCCCCCCGTGTGTCTCTGGTTCATAGTTTGTTGATTTTTGATTAAAAAGTTATGATTTTGGGTCTCCCGGTGGCGCAGCGGTTGAGCGCTAGGTTGCGCTGGGTTGTGGAGCTGCCCGCAGCCTCTGCAGCGCTGGCTCGATCCCTGGCTGCTCCCCGGCCACCAGAGGAGGGTCCTGCATGGCATGCAGACCTCTCCTGCCGCCCGCTGCTCCCCTCAGCAGTGTACTTCGGTCCTTCTGCCTGCTCTGCTCCCCGCTCTGTCTCTGGTGAATTCTCTCACCCTCCCGCGCTTCTGACTGTACTCAGTGCTTGTATAAATAAATAAACAAACAAATAAATAAATAACTTAAAAAAAAAGAAAATAAATTTTAAAAAATTAAAAAAAAAGTTATGATTTTAATTAAGTACATTGTTTTATATTTCTCTTGGAACTCCTTTTTCTCAGTCTCAGGTGATTTATGCAGTCTTCTATTTTAGATTTACTCTAAGAACTCATTTTTCTCAGTCATGTGCAATTCATGAAGTCGTACATTTCTATCATGATATTGCACATGAATAAGTGAGAATATTCTTTTATCCCCCTTCTTTCTAGTGTAAAGTTTTGTGTGTGTTTGTGTGTGTGTGTGTGTGTGTGTGAAAGATGAAAAACTCACTGGTCATGAAATCCGCTAAAGCAGTTTAAATAAGGTTTCCTCCCATAAAGACTGAAGTATCACAGAATGTTTAAATTCCTTTACTGTTCTTTAAAAGTTAAGTGAAAAGCAGAAAGAAAAACATTAACAAAGAAAGTAGAAACCACTTTTATACCAATGAGTTAATGTTTTATCAACATAATATTCCCTTAACTAGGGACAAATACTTAATTTGTCTTCTATTACCTTTACTTCCTCCTACCATCTTTTCTTACCTGAACTATTCCTATGTTGCTAAGAGATTCCCCATGTCTACTCTTGTCATTTTACAATCTATTCTTTGCATAATAGCCAGAGTAGTCATCTAAATGTCTTGCTTATCTACTCAAAATCTTCTAGTAGTATCATGTCATTCAGAGTAAAAGCCAAAACACTGAGAGTAGCCAACATGATTAGACATCATTTGAACCCCAATTTCTCTCACCTATTTTTTTTAATAATTTATTTTCTTACATCATTGTTCAATTTTGGGCAGTTTTTACTTCTCCCCTCAGGTGTAGCCCCATTGTTTTCCTACCACCATAGCACCCATGATCTATCATCATAATCCCTTGTGCTAACCCTCCTCCCCCACACCCTGTTTTGACCATTCTTTTCCCCCACCTCTGCTAGATGCTTCAGATCTATGGTCAGTTTTCAAGTTTTGTCTTTTTCCTGACCCTTTGTTTGGTTTCTCTATATTCCACTTATAAGTGAGACCATCCGATATTTATCTTTCCCCTTCTAACTTATTTTACTCTGTAAAATCCCATCCAGTTCTGTCCATGTTGCTGCAAATGGCATGAGCTTATCATTTTTATTCATTTATTCATTTATTCATTTATTTATTTATTTATTTATTTATTTACACAAGCACTGGGTAGAGTCAGAAACTCGGGAGGGTGAGAGAATTCACCAGAGCGGGGAGCAGAACAGGCAGAACGATGAAATACACTGCTGAGGGGAGCAGTGGCCACGACAGGAGAGGCCTGTGTGCCACCATGTGTGCCTCACTGGTTCCCGGAGATCGAACTGGCACTGCAGAGGCTACGGGCAGCCTCGCAGCCCAGTGCTCAACCACTGCACCAACAGGGGAGGCCCTGAGCTTTTCTTTTTTGACCACTGTGTAGTATTCCATTGTCTTACTTTTTTTTTTTTTAAGATTTATTTATTTATACAAGAACCAGGGTAGAGGCCAGATGTGCAGGTGGGTGAGAAGATTCACCAGAGACAGAGCCAGGAACAGAACAGGCAGACTGACTGAAATACACTGCTGAGGGGAGCAGTGGGTGAGACAGGAGAGGTCTGCCCCACCATGTGGGCATCTCTGTGGCTGGCTGGGATTTAACCCACCCTGTAGAGGCTGTGGATAGCTTCACAACGCTGCACTCAACTGCCTGTGGCAACAGGGAGGCCCTGCCTTACCTACTTTCTTTATTCTAATCATACTGGTTTCCTTGTTCTTCATACCAGTCAGACATGTTTTTTGCACTGGGATTTCCTCTCTGCTATCCTCTATACCTGAACCACTCTTCCCACAGATGTTTTTATGGCTTGCTTGCCTTCATGAAAACATTCTTTATCCCATACCCATCTCACAACTTTTCTTATCCCCCTAACTTGCTTGGTTTCTTCCATAGCACTTGTAATCTCTATACTGTATAATTATCTTTTTTTTTTTTAAGATTTATTTATTTATAGAAGAACTGGGATAAAGGCCAGAGGTGTGGGAGGGTGAGAAGACCTACCAGAGACAGAGCGGGGAGTAAAACAGGCAGAGGGACTGAAAACACTGCGAGGGTTGCAGCAGGTGAGACAGGAGAGGTCTGCCATGCCATGTGGGTGTCTTTCTGGCTGGCCAGGAATCGAACCAGTACTGCAGAGGCTGCTGACAGCTTCACAGTGCTGCACTCAACCTGCTGCGCCACCAGGGAAGCCCTTGTTTTTTATTTTTATTTTTTAAGATTTTATTAATGCATCCAAAAACTGGGGTACAGGCCAGAGGTGCGGGGGGTGAGAGGATTTGCCAGAGACAGAGTGGGAAACAGAACAGGCAGATTGACTGAACTGTACTGCTGAGGGGTGCAGTGGGCGAGTCAGGAGAGGTCTGCTGTGCCATGTGGGTAGCTCCATTGCTGGGGATAGAACTTGGCTGCAGCCTCATAGATTGCGTCTTAACCCCTTGTGCCACCAGGGAGGCCCTTGTTTTTTATTTTGTATCCGACACCACTGAAATGTCATCTGCATGAGGTCAATGATTTTATTTTTGATCATTGATACATTTCCAGGTCTAGATTGGCACCAGGATACAAAGTCGGCACTCAGAAAATAACTATTGAATGAGCAAAATTATCCTAGCTCAAGAATGTTTACCTGATCTACCCTTAACCCAGTTTTAGGAGATTTGCATGCTGTTGATTATACTTGAACTCTAGCTTATGAGGTTTTGGTTTTGCTTCAACAAAAGCTTTTTCAGAGATATTTTAGACATTAAGTGTTTCAGGATAGCCATTTCTTCTAACTTTATTATGGGCTCAGATTGCCTCTGTATTGTGGCTTTTCAACTCATCGAGACAGTTGCATGTACCGTTTTCCCTGCACAACTTACCATAATGTCTCTTTCCCTGTAGGACCACCCAGGGTTTGCTGTTGTGCTTTCATGCTTTCCCAGCACAGCCTCCACGTGCACAGCCACTTTGTGCATGTAGTGTTTAACCATCTCATAGAAGATGTACTCCTAAATGTTGAACCATTTATAATTTTTTTCTTTCATTTGCCATCCCATTTTGGATCCCTCTGCCCCAGTTTTATATGAAAAGAAAAAAGGAAGACGTTACAGGATGAAACTTGGCATTGAGCAAGGTTGCTTTAGCTTTGTACACAGTTCTTTCACCTGTATGAAAGCCCAACTAGAACATTGAGACACAATTGATGTTAATTTCTGTTTTTCCCCTAGCTTCTCATCATTATCCCATCATAATCAGTTTACCTATTTTTATAGCTACTCCTTCAAAAATTGTAGGGAGAAGACAATAAAATAACACTAGTGCTTTTTCAGTCTCCAGGCATAATATCAGTGAAATTCAATCAAATTTCTTCAAATCTCAAGCTGTACTGAAACTAAATTTTATGTTTGGTGCACATACTTCATGCAAGATTTAATTTAGAAAGGTAAATTAGAATCTGTATGTATAATTTGAGAAACATTTGGCTTAGATTACTGGGAGGCAACATAATGCAGTAGCTTTATTCTGGAGTATATGCATTTGGATTTTATGAAGTAATTTTATAGTTTTGATGTAACAAGAAAGTAAGACTTTTTTCAAATGACATGATTAAAAGGACTCTGTGATCTGTTACTCATCAGAGCATGACTGCTGGCTTTTTATTTGTTTTTTGACATTATAAGAAACATGATACTCTTTTATTGTTTAATGAAAAGAGCCATTCTTCTTCAGTTACTTTGCTTTGAGGTGAAATTCAAAATCCGTGAGACCTTAAATGGGTCTGAGATAGAAATTTATATCAAAATGTATGTCTTCATAATTACAATGAATTTAGAAAATAATCTTTCTTTCTTTTTTTTTTTTTTTTGTCAGTCTGAGGAGAAAGGCTAACTAGGAACAGAAAGGTTGAAACCTGGTTTGGCAAAGGGAATGAATTAATATTGCCTAGAGAGATGGTAGTGTTTTCCCCATGTGATCACAATCCATTAGTTCATAAAAAAAATGCACTCTTAAGTTGCTTTAGGTTTTTTTTTTTGGCTCACCAAATGTTTAACCTCTTGCCCTTCAAAAATGTGGATAGCGGGCCTCCCCGGTGGTGCAGCGGTTGAGCGCTGGGTTGCGAAGCTGCCCACAGCCTCTGCAGTGTGGGTTCCATCCCCGGTCACCGGGTGAGGGACCCACATGGCGCGCAGACCTCTCCTGCCGCCCACTGCTCCCCTCAGCAGTGTACTTCGGTCCTTCTGCCTGTTCTGCTCCCCGCTCTGGCTCTGGTGAATCCTCTCACCCTCCTGCGCTTCTGACTGTACCCAGTGCTTGTATAAATAAATAAATAAATAAATCTTTAAAAAAAAAAGTGGAAAACTGTTGTAGTTTGTTTTAAATTTTCTTCACAGTTGAAAACATTATTTTTTAAAAGATTTATTTATTTTTATTTTTTATACAAGCACTGGGTACAGTCAGAAGCGCGGGAGGGTGAGAGAATTCACCAGAGTCAGAGCGGAGAGTAGAGCAGGAAGACTGACTAAGTATCCTGCTAAGGGGAGCAGCGGGCAGCAGGAGAGTTCTGCGCGCCATGTGGGAACACCTCCGATGGCCAGGGAGCAGCCGGGGATTGAACCGGCGCTGCAGAGGCTGTGGGCAGCTTCGCCACCCAGCACTCAACTGCTGCGCCACTGGGGAGGCCCACAGTTGAAAACATTATTAACAATTAAGCAAGTCTCTCAATTTTGAACACCTCTTTCACCTTTCCGAATATTATCAGTCACCAAAACTAATAGTCCTTCTTCAAATCAACCAGTTAGGTCATGGTTTCTAGTTCTCCTTACGAAGTTTCTCTAGTGGATTTTTTTATTTTTGAGGTTGTTGACAACACATAGCACATGTGGTTCTTTCTCCAGCCACTTTGCCTCACATAAACTTCCCAACACTCAGTAAGAGATGGAAGGAAGGAGAATATTAGTCCTTTAAGAGGGAGAATCAAAGCAAAACAGTTCTTCTCTTGTGGTAGCTATTTCATGCGGAAGAAAATAGACTGTTCTCTTGTGGAATGGGGCTCTGTTAATGGCCCCATAGATCACTCCTTGTTCACCCCATATCAGGGATGTCTTGTTTGTATCACTAATGACCATAATGTAGGTTCTTCATTGCCAATAAACTTCTTTTGAGTGTTAGAAAGTGTAGTTGCTTGTGTAACAAAGACTGACATAGAAGCATTTTTGGAGACCAGCCTGGACTATTAAAGAAGGGTGTGAGCAATAGCCACAGACACTCAAGTGGACAACATTTTGGCCCCTTTTACTCAAGTAATTTCTTTGCAGCTGCTGAACTTATTTGCATCAACTGTTTTCAGTTACTCAGGGAGACAAAATTAAGTAATAAAAGCCATCAAAGCACTTTTTTTGGCCACCAGGTACTCATTAATTCACTACTACGTCTAATTTGTTTATTCAGTGCAACATATGCTTAAACAAACATTCTTAGAATGTTTGTTAGAATGGTTTTCAAGCCATTCTGTTTTCCCATCATGAAATAATAAAAATGATAATTTCCAACTGTCCATGTAGCCACGCAGATAATGGAGTCACATAGGTAACCCTGCAAAGATTTATTTTCACACACGTGTACCCATCAGTAATTAAACTAGTCACAGCTAAATCATATGAATATGTTTCACACACAGTTAAAAGTCACATTTTTAACTCATGTGAACGTATTTGCACAGAAGCATGAATCATTGCAGATAATACAGACATTACTACTGAATAATTTTGAATCTTCCTTCCTCTTGATTAAAAATAGGTGTAATCAGTGAAATACATTTCCTGCTTTTGCTTTATGTCTGTGACTTAAATACATGATTCTATCTTTTGTTATGAAATGTCTTGTGTCTTATGACAGAGTCTGTCAGAAGCTGGGAAAGAGCAGGGCTGAATGTGCATGAAATTTTTAGAGTGGTACACTGGTCAGGTACCACTAGAGACATGAAATCAGGGATGAAAGGAATCCTTTAAAGGTTTGTTGCTAAACAATTAACTGGTTAATGCCAGGACAATAGAGGGAAAGTGTTGGCTGCTTTAAAATAGTTGAAAGAAAATCGGCATGGTGGATTTTGGAGAGCTATTGGGAGCATATTATAAAAGAAGGGTGGAAAGATTATTAGGAACAGATTATGTAAGACTGCGCTGACCATGTTTAAGATTTGGATCATATCCTATGTGCAACAGGGAACTATAAAAGAGTTTCCATCAGGGAAGGTCATTAAATTTTAAGATCAACCTTGCTGATATGCAAATAATGGATCTTAGGGAGGCAAGAGTACACAGAAGAGGCAAGATGGCAAATGAAACTTTTGCACAATCCAAGATGAGGCTGACAGTGATTTAAACTAGAGTGGAGAGTGAGAAAAGTGCATTTTTGGGGAAATATACTTAGGAAGTGAAATTGGAAATTTTGGTGGTGGTAGTGGAGCACAAATTTCTATGTAAGTCAATGAGGGAGTCATTTAGTTAGAAAAGTCTGAAATAAGTAATGATTTGGGATAACAGTCTAGTGATCAGATTCAGGTCTGTGAAATATCTGAGACAAAAGATGTGAACTTAAGTAGTGAAGTAAACTAATATTCTGGATTAACAGTGAGTGTAATTCTAGAAATTAGGGAGTGCTTTTCTCTTAAATCATGAGGAATATAAGAAACTAGTGTTCATACTCTGATACAGAGAATTTGGCAAGAGAAGAAAGGAGTCCAAATATTTTAAACAGAAAACCAAAAGTAAGAAAATTTCATTTATATTTAAGTTCCTTATTTAGTAGATAGAAAAGTTCACTCTATTGAAATATTTTCCAACAATGCAATGCCTTAAAATTTTTCTTTGCTTTGTAGCAATAATAATTACCGTATACTCTTCACAGCGCTATTTCATACATAGTTCATCCTAGAGACATGGTATTGCAGAAAAAGAAAGTGGTTTTGAATTTTCTGTTATCAAGTTGAATTTTATTCATGAGAAATTACTCTATTGTAATAAGTAAAAATATCTCCCATCATACACATGGTTGTCCTAACCCTTGTTTTTCAAGTTCTAGGCTGGAGTAGGGAATCCCTGGGGATTGGTGGGTGGGGAAAATACAGTCTAGGACAATAATCACTTGGACCTAGGGTATTGAGAGAATATTATGTGGGTTAATACCATAAAGCAGAAATACAGTTTCAGGTCAGAAATCTAGACCGAGGACGAGTATGGACATAAAACAGAAACAGCTGGGCTAGTTTTAGAGAGAACACACATGTAAAACTGGCCTGTTAGAAATTGCCCATGAAGCTTGGTCTGGTGTAGATGGGGGAAGGTCTGGGAGTGAGAACTCCTGGCTGGAGGCCATAGTTGGCTTTTTGGGCATCATCCACTAATTTTGTTTTACAATCTTCTTATCTGTTACTAATACTGCTTATAACCCATTGCCCTGTGAAATTTACTCTCTAAGTGGTGTCTCATTCTGAGGAAATGAATCCAACTCAACAAGGCTTGATGAATACAGACATTTATTAAAAGCTTCTTTTGGAGGAGTGACTACTTAGCAGAGTTTGTTTTTTCTTCCAAATTATGTTTATTGAGGTAAAGTAGGTTTATATCTACGGTGTTGCACATCACAAAGAAAATGTCCTTAATTGAATTTGTGTATCTCTCCCTTACCCACACAGCAACTGCTGAAACCTTTTCTCCATTTCTGCCTTCAGCCTGACCTCTGCTCTCTTTCTCATGTATTTAAGCTAATAACCAGTATGCTGGGCAAAGGAGATTCCGGACCCATTACACAAAAACCTATATTCATTGTTGACAGAAAAGATTGGAAAAACATACAGGGGAGTAATTTTAGGTCCCATTATTTTTCACTTTTATACAAATATATATATTGTACTTTAAGCAACATTTATGATGACTTACTCTATCCAAATGTAATTTCTGGTATGAAAATCAGAGAACAGGAGTTCCCATCTGGTTGCTTAACTTTCAGCAAGTCATAATATTTTTGAACCTTTATTTCCTCATATAGATAGTTAGGAATTTAAAAAAAAACACTGTGAAAAAAGGTAATATCTTTTAATAAGTAATATGTACAATTTTGTGAGTCAACATTAGGGTAATATACTCACCTTATATATACTGCTCAGTATAGAATCTGGCACAGAATTGGCTTGTAAGAAACATTTATGGAGTAATGAGCAAGTTAATCATTTTAGGCTTTTATAAAAATACCACTTACTCAATTCCAGCTAATACTAACTGAGTATTTTTTTAAGGCATCATATTTGAGGCTCAAGATATCAAACTGAATAATTCACACACACACATAGATATGTACATATTCATGTGTGTATATTATATATATGTATAAAAACATGCATACATATATTTTATCCTTGGAAAAGATCAGATAAGCAAATAGAAGGAAAATAAAACCACAAATAAGTGATTTAACTATTTACAAGTATTGTCATTAGAGACTTAAGAAAAGTCACTGCAATGCTCTTTTTGTTTCTCTTCTTCCCTTTACCCCTTAAGACAGCAGCAGATAGGTCATCACAAAAGTCCTGATTGTATGAAATATTCTATATTTCAGGGGCCCCTCTGTAAATTTAGACTGTGAATGAGATGTCTGCCTTTGTTGTGTGGTTTTTTTTTTTTTAAGATTTATTTATGCATATAAGAACTGGGGCACAGGCTAGAAATGCAGGGAGTGAGAGGATTCACCAGAGACAGAGTGGGGAACAACAGGCAGATTGACTGAAATACACTGCTGAGTGGAGCAGCGGGCGAGACAGGAGAAGTCTGCTGTGCCACGTGGGTTGCTCTCTGCAGAAGCTTCGGATTGCTTCATAGTGGGTGCTTAACCCCTTGCGCCACCAGGGAGGCCCCTTTATTGTGTTTCTTTTTCTGTTGGTTGGATTGCATAGTAACCCCACGTGGCGTTATTCACTTAGAATTCAAATGTGAGGCCATAGTGAATAAGGGTGATGCTTAACTTGGATGTAAAAGGGACCCTGGAACAAAAAAATGCTTCAAAGTACACTCTGTAACCAAGATTGCAGCCCAGTGACTATGTCAGAGGTGGGGAATGAGCTTTTGGTCAAACTGGAAGGTGGAAGACATCACACATCAGTTTTTTTTTTTTTTTTTTTGATCACTTCTCAGCAGTCTGTAGGTTTTGGCTTCTGTGTATCTGTTAAGTGGTAATTCTAATCTTTGAAAGTCCATTTTCTCCCCCATGTAAGGAAGCGTCCTGTGATCTGAAGCCAAGGAGAACTGGAAAGAATTCAAGGTTGTTATCACATTTATCGTATAGCACTAGAGCTGCAGGACAGATTATAGACTGATTTAAGGGGATTTATAGAGATGGAAAGGGCTGGAAGTCATGGGACTGAGGGAGGAATTAAGAAAGAAAAAAAGATATTTCAATGAGGATGTTTTCTGCTTAAGGAATAAAAAAGTCATTTACCTCATAAGAAGTAACCAGAAAATGCACCTATTCCAATAAATTAAGTAATATCCAGTTCATCCGTTTTTTTTTTTTTAATCTTTTTTTTTAAGATTTATTTATACAAGCACTGGGTACAGTCAGAGGCGCGGGAGGGTGAGAGAATTCACCAGAGCCAGAGGGGAGAGCAGAGCAGGCAGACTGACGAAATACACTGCTAAGGGGAGCAGTGGGTGGCAGGAGAGGTCTGTGTGCCATGTGGGACCCTGGCTTGGTGGCCGGGGATCAACCGTGGCTGCAGAGGCTGCGGGCAGCTTCGAAACCCAGCGCTCAACCGCTGCACCACCAGGGAGTCCCAGTTCATCCATTTTTGGTTTTATCAATACCATACAACCAGTACTTCCATGAAACAAATTTGGAGTTAAATCTCAGAAACCTGTGTTCAGCGTCAGCCCTGGGCAGATTTCAAGTAGACAGTTAGGGAAGACTTGTGCTTAGGCAGCCATTCTCTTAAAGATGTTGTTTTTAAGATACAAAGTTAGCTAGGTGTGTAGCTAGATAGTACTTGGAATTTTGTATCAAAGGCAAGTCTTTGTCTTCAAATTAAACTGTTGAATGTTGAATTATAGTGCCAATTAAAATAGTGACTAGGCACTTGCTAAAACAAAAGACTGTTTCACAAACAAAATTCTGATTAGAGGTTTATGCAAAAGCTCATTGCTTGTATTAATATTGGTTTGAAACGTGCAAAATGAAAACCAAAAGGGAATGGGTATAAGCAGCAATGCAGAGTCATATCATTGGAATAATATTTATTTTGTAAACTTTGGTTTTCATAAACTTTGGTGTTTGTGAATTTTTGAATTATACATTAGAAATAAATTGTTATCTTTAGAATGATTTGTTTATTTCCAAATGCTTGATTTTTTAAGGAGTTTTCATATAGGGTCAGGTTCAGTGACACTCTGATTTCAATAATTGCATAGGAGGCTAATTGTGTGTGGCTTATGATAACTCCTTGTAGCATAGGTTTCTACTAACATGTGTTTGGAAGAATTCTTTAAATTTCAAATTAGATTCCACCAGCAAAAAGAATGAGGATCTTTTAAAGTTTTTCTTTTATAAATACCCAGGGGCAGAGCTGGGCAGATGTAGTCAATTAGATGGCATTGCTTTGCTCCCCAAGACCTGATTTCTTTCCATCTCGGTATCCCAACTTCCACAGTAAGCTTTATTATCTAACTGACTACTTTTGGGCATCCAAGATGGCTTTCACCAATTCCCTGTGGTACTTGATTGTGTATAATAACCAAAAAAAAAAAAAAAAGAAAAGAAAAGAAAATCCAATAATAGCTTTCTTTGCATTTATAGCAAATTCTAGGTACTCTTCCTACATGGGTTGTCTCATGTCATTTGTCAGCCTTCATCCCATGTTTATGATATGAAATCTGATGATTGGTTTGGGTTAGGTTGTAAGCTGGGATGGACTCAGCCTGTTCAGAACCTGTGAGTTTCCAAAGAGGAATTAGAGACTGGTGAGAAGGAAGATGTGTAGGAAAAGAATGGGAAAGTAACAAAAAGGCTCTATTACAATCAAGTGATGACATTTTGACATTTTTTGAACAAACAGCAGAATCTTAACTTTAGTAATGATTGACATTTGACACCCCCTTTACTAAATGGCAAAACAAGGAAGAATTATCAATTAGAAGATCAAGGAATTCCTAATTTGAACCTTTACAAATGGTATAGATTATATTTTTACAAAAAACTGAATACTATAGATGATAACAAAATATTTTGAAGATAATATTTTTAATTTATTTTTGCATAGAAAAACTGGAGTATAGGTCAGAGGTACAGGGGGTGAGAAGATTCACCAGAGATAGAGTGGAGAGCAGAACAGGCAGATCTACTGAAGTACACTGTTGCGGGGAGCAGTGGGCAAGACGGGAGTGGCTTGCTGCACCATATGTGGGTTAGCTCCCTGGCAGGGTATGGAACTCAAGGATTAGAGATTATAGTGCTGAGACTCAACCCCTAGGCCACCAGGGAGGCCAGAACATTATTTATTTGTTTTTATTTAAATTTTAAAGATTTAGGGCCTTCTTGGTGGCACAGCGGTTGAGCGCTGGGTTGCGAAGCTGCCCGTGGCATCTGCGGCGCCGGTTCGATCCCCGGCTGCTCCCCGGCCATCTGAGGAGGGTCCTACATGGCGCGCAGACCTCTCCTGCCGCCTGCTGCTCCCCTCAGCAGTGTACTTCGGTCCTTCTGCCTGCTCTGCTCCCTGCTCTGGCTCTGGTGAATTCTCTCACCCTCCCGCGCTTCTGACTGTACCCAGTGCATGTATAAACAAAAAAAACAAATAAATAAATACAACATGCCTCTAAAAATAAAAAAACTATAAATTTTAAAGATTTATATATTTATACATACAAGAACTGGGGTGTAAGCCAGAGGTGCTGAGGGTGAGAGGATTCACCAGAAACAGAGTGGAGGGCAGAAGAGGCAGATCTACTGAAACACACTGCTCAGCAGCTGGTGAGGCAGATGAGGTCTGCTGTGCCATGTGGGTTGCTGTCTGGCCGGCCAGGAATCCAACTCCTGCTGCAGTGGCTGGCCATAGCTTGATAGCGCTGTCTTTAACCACTGCACCTGGACCAGGGAGGCCCTGGAAGGTAACATTTTTTAATAATGACTTTGAGTTGTGCATATTTATGTAAGTGTCTTTAAATATATGATTGCAAAAAACAAAACAAAGGCTTTTGCTAAAGTGATCACAGATTTTATTTACTCTGACATAATCTGGATTTAGTTTGCTTTCATTGTGGTATAGTTCAAGCAGACACCAGGTATTTAATATAGAGTGAGTTAAACTTACTTTATGCTTCTCAGATCATTTGATGTTATTAGTAATACTCCATCAGTTATACTTCTGAAAGTTGCTCATTATCAACTTAAATCACACCACCATTATCTTCAAAACTACATAAATTACTGTCAGATTCAGGACTTCATAACTGAAGAGTTTTCATAACCAAGTTTTATTTCCAAATGATACATTATGAAAAAAGCTATAGGCACAATTATTGAATTTTATATCCAGCAGACTGTAAGACCCACCAACTTCATGATTCTAACATAAATGAAAGAAAAAAAAATCTCCCTGTAGCTAGTCATAGCTATTACAGATCATCACTAATACATAGTCACATATTATCACTAATTTAATTTAGGATTTTTAGGAACCTATCTAGATTATTTCCCAAAAGAATTCCAGATAGCACAAAATATAAATTGTTACGCTATGTGTTAACAATCACATAGTGTGACTAACTTGGGAATGTTGAATAATACAACAGATTTGTAGTCACTAAATATTATAATCTTCATAAAGTAGTTATTATCACCATTTTACATTATGAGGAAATGAACACCACAAATGTGAGACAACATTTCCAGGACATTTAGTGGTAGAGAAGTATTCAAGCTCAGACTGTGACTTTTAAGGGATAAAATTCCTTTCCTTAAGTTAAAAATTTCTTACAGAAAATTGATAACATTGTATGATAAATGCCTCCTTACCGCCTATAAACAGTTGGAACTATTTGCTTTTTATATCTGTATATGCATTTGAAGATTCTCTAAACTTTTGAAATGGACAATGTGACATTTCATCCCTGCATACTTCAGCATGTATTTTTTCTAAAAGTGGCATTCTCTTGAATGTGTATACTATTGCCTACCTAAGAAAATGAGAGTAATTCCCTCTTATTACCTATAGCCAGTCTATACTATTTCCATCCTTTTCCTCTTAAGTGGATTTTGTATTTAGTTTGTTGGAATCAGTATCCTGTTGCAGTTAGTGCCTTGTGTGTGGCTGTTCTGGGAGACTCCCCTCTACACCACTACACAAAGCGGCCTTGAGTGTTTCTCAGATGGTTAGTAGGAGAATTCACAGAATTGCATTTCTAGTTTATCTTTACAAGTACAGAGCTGTGCTTGAATAAAACTGACCTGAATATTAACCACAATTCAGTCCATACTCCTAGATTTGTGACCTTTTTGATCTCTTTAATCTGTAATGTTTTCCATTTAATCTGGTAGTTCCGAGTATTAAAGGGATCTTGTCATCTCTGTGCTTAGCATAATCCCTCCTCTTGTGGCTACAGATTAGAGGGATATTACCTTGAATAAAAATTGTGCAAAAACCTGGGAGGAAATTTTTGAGTCTGCATGTGGTAATCTGAGTCAAATAGATGAGCCAAGGATATGGTGCTACTAGATAATCATATCGCTAAAGAAAAAAATTAGGAGGGAAACAGTCATTAAACAGTCATTAAGTTCACAACACTGTGATCCAGATAGACAGGGTCATGAAGGGTGAAAAAATGCTTTTGTTGCTACCATGCTGGACTCATGTTTTGAATGTATGAATTCTAATTTTGAAAATTTTTATCTTTAAAGATTCTGTACCTGGTGAGTCAAGAGTGTAGCATTTCCCTGAATTAGACTGAGCTACTGTACCTTGGTTGACATTTCATTATGGAATAACATTTTTTCCTCTGTCCAACTAGCAATAGAAAAATATTTTAAACACAGTAAATTAATCACAACATTTGATAGAAAATTATATCAGAATGATGAGTTAGTCATTGAGCAAATAAGATTTCATTTTTTCCCATCATGTGCTGTTGAATATTTGCAATGATGCTGTTCACTTAATCTTTTTACCCTGGGGTACTGTGTTGCACAATAAACTGAGCTGTAAACATTTAAGAATCACAAGATATTCTGCAGACATTTAAAATAAGTATATTGATGATTTAATTTGCCAATAAAAATAAAAATTATTTGTGAGACAGGGAATAAATTACCTTATAAAAATCTGTACCACAAACTAACTTTCAGGCAACCACAGAATTAGCTCAACTTGTTCTGTAACCCGATTGTAACTGATATGTCAGCATGACACAGATCCAGAAGTTAGTTCTTACATAGGTATAAACAAAATATGTTAATTGCAAAATCAGGCACATATCTTCATAATTACATTGGCTCCATGAAAAGAAAGAAGTCACCTGTCACAAGCTTCTAAAATTCTTCCACCAAAAACAAAGTAAAATATACACCACCAACTTTTAAAGATGTGTAGCTTTTTTGTGCTCTTACAGCCATTAAAATCATGAACTTAGCTGGCTTCACATGAATGTTGTTAAAGTATTATGGACACTTATTTTTTGGAGCCCCCCACTATCTCATCAAAATGTGACATCTGGTCTTGTCATGGACACTATCGAGTGTTTCTCCAGATTGTTGGCCAGAACTCCAAAGTTCTCATTCCCCTCCTAGTTTTTCCTGCCAAGTCAGGGGAGGATTTCACAACCAAGGCAGTGCAAAACACTTTTTCTACTTTGAAGAATAAAAATAAATAAAACCCTCATAATGATGGAGAAGAGATGTTGCAAATTGCAGCAGGGACAGAATGGATATGGATGAACTACTAGCTCAATCACAACTTACTCTTGAGATGGGGTCTTCCAGAAATGGTTACTCAGACATGGTTATCTAGTTTTTTTATCCTTGAAAGGGTGGCAGCCAGGACATGTGATATAGTTGGGATTTTTGAGTGTGTAAATTTTTCTTTGGTTTCTTTTGTTTGTGAAATTTTATTAATTAGGTAAATTCTGGTCAGAATATTGAGTGATTTTTCAGTTGTCTTATAATTGTTATTTTCTGTTTTACTTTAAATTAGCCTACTTAATTCTGGTGTTACTGCAAGAAAGAAAATAAATTATACAATTGGGAATGAACTCCAGTCCAATAAAATGTAAAGAGTAGCACAAACACCTGATGGTATCTTTCATTTATTTTTTAAAGCCTCAGATTTTAAGGAAGGCATCATCAAAACTAATAAATTATAAAGTAAACAGAAAAAGATAATTAGAAATCTTCAAAATGAATGCATAATATGAATACATACATATGTAATATGTATGTACAGCTTTTGGAATTAAAACTCTAAACATTAAAGAAATCTCAAAATGGTAACAACACCATGATAAAGTTTTTCTTTGTGAACTTTCTGTGTGCACTAGAAATGATTGTTATGTTATTTTGTCAGGTGTGGTCTGTAAGTGTCAATTAGGAAAATTTTGGTAGATTGTATTATTTAGAATAGTGTACTGATCTTCTCCTTATGATACCTATTGCTGAGAGATTTGTATATAAATCCAAGGTGTAAGCTTGGATTTTCCTCTCCACTTTTGTCAGTTTTTGTTGTTTATTTCGAATCCCTATTTTTAGGTGCTTATTACCCTTTTAGAATATTTCTTCCTCTTATCCATGTATCATTATGAAATGTCCTTTTCTATTCCTGGCTGTTTTGTTCTTTGAAAACTCTACTTGCTTTATGTTAAATAGTCATTCCAGATATCATTTTAGAATTTGTGTGGTATCTATTTTAATAAAAACATGAAATTCTGGTGTGGCTTATTGGAAAGTATGCATAGAACCAAGTTGTGTAGGCCTATACTAACGTTTTAATCAGTCACTAGTTTACAAAATGCAAAGGTGGAATTTCATTAAAAAATTAAACAAGTAGAAAAAAAGCATAGTAATTAAGAGAGGAAGTGTGCTAAAAATTGTTGAAACTGGATGATGCTTCTATGGGAATTTATTATACCATTTCTCTAGATATTTGCTTTCCTCATTGAAAATTTTTAAAAAATGGTAAAAGGAAGAAAATGAATTGCAGTAAGCAGAAAAAGCTTAATATAATTCAGTAGAGGGGAATGATTTTTAAATCGAACAAGGCAGATGTAACACAATTACAAAAGAAAAAGAATAAAGAGATTGTAAAAGCAAGTTCAAAATAGTTTCTTTTGGTGAGGAATTGAAAATAAAGTACAGAAAAATAAAATAAAAATAAATAAAAATAAAGTACAGAAAAACATGAATAAATAGTGGTTAGTAAAATGAGGGTTCAAACTAATCCTAACTTATGAGGGAAAAGTATAGGCTTTTTTTTTTTTTAAGGCTGTTATTTATTTATTTGTGTAGAAGAACTGGGGTGCAGGCCAGAGGTGTGGTTGGTGAGAGGAGCCAACAGAGACAGAGTAAGGAGCAGAACAGGCTGATTTGCTGAAATACATTGCTAAGTGGAGCAGCAGGTAAGACATGGAACTCGGGCCACCATGGTGATAGCGCTGAGACTTAACCTCTAGGCCACCAGGAAGGCCCCAAAAAGTATAGGCTTTTGCTTAGAACTTAAAGCTCAGGCCTCCCTGGCAGTGCAAGGGGTTAAGCTCCACACTATGAAGCAATTTAAAGCTTCTGCAGCACGAGTTCGATTCCCAGCCAGGGAGCAACCCACATGGTGTAGCAGACCTCTCCTGACTCACCCACTGCTCCCCTCAGCAGTGTATTTCAGTCAGTCTGCCTGTTCTGTTCCCCACTCTGTCTCTGGTGGGTCCTGTCACCCCCGTATCTCTGGCCTGTACCCTAGCTCTTGTATACATAAATAAATAAATAAATCTTAAAAAAAAAGTGCACAGAAAATATAATTAAAAAAAAATAACTTAAAGCTCAAGAAAAGTAAAAGTATGTAAACAAATATCTTCATTTATATTAACCTGTTTATTTTTACAAAAAGGAAATGTTCTTCCCTAAATGTAAAACAATATGCCCAGTGGCTATTTATCAGTCAGCTTTTCTTCATCCTAATTTCTTTGCCTCTCTCTACCATGTAACATCCATCGTAGAATTATTTTTACTGCTTTTCAAGTACATCATTAGTACGTCATGATAGTAATCCAAAATGTAATCTAAGCACTTTAAAATTGTTAATGAGCTATAGAATTAGGATACAATATCTTAAATTTCCTAGGTGTGTTAGGGTGCCATTCCATCCTTGGCATTTTATTTCCTTATGTGTTTGCAAGTAATTGTGAGTCATTCTGAGAGTCTGCTAAAAATAGATGAATTTTGTTTTTTGTCTCAAAACTAGTATTAATATACCTGGTTCACATTAAATCTTGTTTTATGCCACAGTTGCTCTGTATATCCTCTTTTGTTTTTTTTTTTTTTGCTTGCTACTAAATCCAGTATGGACTTTATGAAAATAGGAAAAAAGACAATGATTTTTGCCAGTTTTTGCCAGTTTCACTTTTCAATTAAATTTTATAGGCATGGGCCTCCCCTAGTGGCTTAGGTGGTTGAACGCAGCACTGTGAAGCTGTCCACCACCTCTGCAACGCAGGTTTGATCTGGCCAGCCAGCTGGCGAGGGTCCCACATGGTGCGGCAGACCTTTCCTGTCTCGCCTGCTGCTCTCCTCAGCAGTGTATTTCAGTCAGTCTGCTGTTCTGTTCCCCACTCTGTCTCTGGTGAGTCCTCTCACCCTCCTGTGCATCTGGCCTGTACTCCAGTTCTTATGTAAATAAATAAATAAATCTTAAAAAAATAAAATTTATAGCCATATAGAAACAAAAGATCTCAGAAATAAAACAGTTCAAAATATCTTATACTAAGAGAGAATTCAGTAAGGGTAAGTGTATACGAATAAAGAAGAAAATAGGGCTAAATGCCAGTTTAAAGTATTTCAGAAAGTTAGAGAAAGTCTAACAAGTAAAAAGCAATAATTTCTAGGGAAAGAAGATAAATAGAACATTTTTAAATTACAAAAGGGAATGATTTTAATATGATGGTTTAAATTCTGAAAATGGATTCATATAAAATCTTTCAAAACTGTGTGTTGATTTCATTCTCTAAATCCTGTAGCTCTCTGTCAAAATTGAATTATTTTGTGCGTGTTTCATATATATTTTGATAGTAGTATGCTTAATTTTTAGCACTTATTATTATTGGCAAATATTTTCTCCTTTCTCTTATTACTACCTTTCAATCTATAATCCTTACAATTCCTTTCTCAAAATATGCACAGAAATGCAAAGTTCTAATTCCTTCATTGTACAAAAACAGGTGTGTCCCACCCAGTCAGGTTTTTGTGTTTTTATTACATAAGCACATGGCCATAAACACCACCTTGTATTTTTTTTTTTAAGATTTTATTTATTTATTTATTTATACAAGCACTGGGTACAGTCAGAAGTGCAGGAGGGTGAGAGAATTCACCAGAGGCAGAGCGGGGAACAGAACAGGCAGACAGACGAAATACACTGCTGAGGGGAGCAGCGGGCATGGCAGGAGAGGTCTGCGCGCCATGTAGGACCCTCGCCATGGCTGGGGATCGAACCAGCGCTGCAGAGGCTGTGGGCAGCTTCGCAGCCCAGTGCTCAACTGCTGCGCCACCAGGGGAGGCCCACCACCTTGTATTTTATGTACTTAAATATTTATTCTCCAAATGTCAGTTGTCACACTTTATATGTTTTTTCAATCCATGTTTTGTTTTTTAGCTATATCTGTCAAAACATGTACATTTAACAGATGTTTTATATTACTACAAACTGTCAATTATTGACAAATTTCTACCATTTGCTATCATATAGGTATGTCACAATGTATATTGGGTAAGAGACTTTTAGATTATAAAACTAGATGTAGAACTACTAGGCAAGAGGTTACGTTCATGTTGAACATACTTATATCAGTCATAATGTTCTGGAAGTTGATAGACTAATTGCTTTTCACAAGCAGTAAAGTCTTTCGGTTTTCTTATATACATCTTTTCAATTTTTGCCAAACCTATGGGAGAGAAATAACTTTTTTTTGATATTTGAGATACAAAATTCTTAGTGAGGTTGAGTATATTTACAAAATTTAATTCATTTTTGATCACTATTAAATATAGTGTGTTTTTAAAAATTTCAATATTAAATCATACCCAGATATCTACACTATCCAGTTTGTCTCCTATGGGACAAATATTTGCTATAATATTATGAGATACTGCCATTTTATTTGTCTTATATTAAAAAATGTCCTTCGCTAAAGTGTATGTATTACTAAGGCAGACCATAGTAACCTTACTCTACTTTGTATTTTCACATCCATCATGCAAGGTACTCAATAGTTGTAATTATTGGTTGGATCAGTAAACACATATAATCTTACTTTTTTCCTAACAGCCATTAACTGAACAACCAACGTTGGTCTTATGTGGGATCTCTGATTCACCCACCCACCCACTCACAAAAATTCTGCTTTCTTGGAGCTTCCCTTTTGTTTAGGTGCAAATTAAAAGACTGGAATGGGGCAATTTTAACAGCTAGTCATTGGAACTGCATTTACAAGTCAATTTTGTTGTAACCAAACAGAATTAATATATTATCTTGCATTGTTAAGAATTTACACAAATTCAGAGTAGTTAAATTTGTGCCACAACATCTGTCTGGTGAGGGCATGCAAATGCAGTCCCAGACACACAACACCTGGATTAGATAAGACAAGAACTTGCAAGGTGCAAAGAGTTTTTGTTTGTATCCTTCCCCCCACCCCTCATTCCATTTGGCAATTATAGGAATACTATTAAGTCTCCAAAGGAAGGCTGTTACCTGGTGACAGGCACTGTGATCTACGTAGTCAAACTTTCACCTTTTCCCCATTTCCACATACAGTCAGACACCCAGTAGGAAGCTTGTGCCTTGCTTGTACAATTTTCATTTTATCAATAAGTTCTGCTTCATGACTGTGATGGTATGAGAATATCTTTGTGGATATTATCGCACAATCGGTATTTCTGTTCCCAAAAGAATTTGCTGTTTCTCAGTGATGGCAGATCTCTTCACCAAAGCTAGAAAGGGGCCATCAAGTATCCTGTATCTTAGTGGAGTGCCAGGTACTTTGTGAATCTTATATTCCAGTTACTGCTTAGGGCCAGTTTTAGACTTCTTCCATATACATCAGTCTAACCTTCACAAATTACTGTGACAGAAACTTAAAATTGTTCACACCAGTGATAAAAAGATATTAGATGTAGGTAGTGGAAAAGCCATATTTCTAAATTACCCTTAAAATGGGTGGGAAAATATTTAGGAAATTTTATAGTAATTTACTAGGAAAATATTGGCTAGAATGTATTTGAGAATACTTTAATGCAATTTAGTTATTTATACCCACTTTTCTACACATAGCTGGCCTTCCATCAAACAATAAAACATATACTTCCACTCATTATAGAACAACTAACAAAGGTCCTTCAGCAAAGAAAGATGTTCTTAGCACTGACTCAGAAAGGAGACACACAAAAATCTCAGTAGCCATTGTATCCATCACTGGAGAGCAGTGCTGGTACTCATTCAAAGGCAGATTAATTATTTCTAAATTTTGTCATGATATCACTAAATTTTCTCTAATGCAAATACCAAATTGCAAGATTAATCACCACCCCTTTATTATATAAAATAAGAAAGGAGGTAATTAGTTATTACATATTATGTGTGTGTATTTAAAGTATTCAGCGTATGTGTGTTTGTGTGTTAGGCATGTTAGCTGAGAGACTTTTAGGAAAAATCCTTTTACTTTTCCTTTTATTAGAGTCTAAAAGTCTTTTGTAAGTTCTGGCCATCTTCCTGCTAATGTCATATCTACCATAAATATGACCTGCAGGTTCCTTTTTCTCCTACTAGGGAAGAGATAATCCACTTTATTTCTTATAAATGATGTAGTTAATCCTTTCTAAAATAGTTTTTCCATTTCTATATTGTTTGGGTGTTAAAAGGAATTTATCATTAATAATGATAATGATGATTCTGTTACCAGTAACAAACCTAGATTTTTGAAGGCATGGAGAAAAGTACTCAAAAACATGTGAATTATGAACTGTTACTGTCTTATGAAAGAGGATACTGGGTTATAAAAGTTGGGTTTTGAAAAAGTTTCTCTTAATGATCTTTCAAAGATTGTTTTATTGAAAAAGCAATCTTCGTGATGTTGCAGATAGCTGCTGCATGCTGAGAAGGAAACTATCTCAAAAACTTTAAAATCTGACCACGGATTTGGGAGTAACATCACTATTTCCTTTTAAAACTCTATGCATGCCCATATGGGAATAAAGAGAATATGGTCATCTGGGAAAAAATCTGATTTGGCCTAACCCTGGAGGATGACTGAAAGTAGGCCACCTAATTAATAGCTTTTGGGGCAACCTGCATTATTTTCTCTTAGAGGGAGGAAGGAAGGAATGAGGAATCACAACTGAAAATGTGCTTTAAAAAAAAAAAAGAAATTTACCTTTGTAGCTTCTGATCTTTATCGTGTGGGAAAATCCAAATACTGACTAATGCTATTGCTATTCGTTTCCCTATTGATCTAAGTACACAGTGTATGATTGAGGGAGATAGAAGCAGTGCTAATTTGTTAAATCAACCCCTACAATCTCCTAGGCACTATATGTAAGAAATTGGGGGTTTCTTCAGGTTTATTATGCTGAACCATTAATATATCAAGAAACTGACTTGATTTTTGATTCCTAAATCTAACAAGAACACATACAAATCTCAAGAATAATTTTTATAGTCACAGTTTCACATTTTAGTTTCATTTGTAATTCTATTTGGTGAAAATGTGTAATCTACTCAGTGTCTGTTCTTTAGAAGGAAAGCATATTTACTTGCTTAAAAACCATCTTTCTACTTAATGAGCTTTTAGGGAAACAGCTTGGGGAAGCAAAATTCTAGGAAACACAGTAAGAAACTAGTAAGTTTACATTCAAAGTAATTTTGCTTAAAAAAAAAAAAACTGTACGATTGCCAATTTGTTTGTCTTTCTCAAACAATGAAAAGAAATTTAAGATGAGGTGTTTCTCAACTGTGAGAGATTACTTAATGTTTTGAAAACAAAATATTTCTCTTTAGTTAGATTGATTTGTTAAAAGCAAACTTTCCTTGTTTTGTGCCCCGTGAGCTCAACCTTAACCTGTTAGCAAAATGGTAGTGAACCTTTGGCAAGATAATTACTTAGTACTTATACTGGCCAACTTCAGATCATTTGCAGTTGATATTTTAGTTAAAATTGAGGACTTTGAAAGCTGACAAACATTGTCTTTGATTTTAATTATGTTTCTTTTTTAAAAAAAAGATTTATTTATGCATACAAGAACTGGGATACAGGCTAGAGGTGTGGGGGGTAAGAGGATTCACCAGAGACAGAGTGGGGAACAGAACAGGTAGATTGACTGAAACATACTGCTGAGGGGGAGCAGCGGGTAAGACAGGAGAGGTCTGCTGCGCCACGTAGGTTACCTCCTTGGTTGTGGATCAAACTCGTGCTACATTTGCTGTGGATAGCTTCATAGTGCTGCGACCCTACCCCTTGCGCCACCCGGGAGGCCCCTTAATTTCGTTTTTTGCAGCTTATTCATGCCTTACTGTATTATTAATACCTTTTCAATATTATGCAAGTTGGGTAGCAAATAATAAACATAATTTAGTATACACATTATTTCATGCTGTACCATTAATGAATAAAAGGACTGATTTTAAATCATATTATTTTACATGGCCAGTGTCATCTACAGATGGGGGCAAAAACTTTTCTAATACTTTTATAAAGAGTTTATTTGGGAGAGGATTGTATATATATATATATATATATATACATATATATATATTAATGAAATACCATTGTATTTCATTTTACATCTTTGTTAATATTTTAACAATATAGCATTTTTTCTCTTAGGTGGAGTCACCATAGCTCTCCCACCACCAAAGCACCCATAGCCCACTGTGCTCCCAACCTACCTTGTTCTTGCACCTCCTTCTCCCAAGGTGCCTCAGTTCTCTCATCAGCTTTCAAGGGTTAGTTTATTCGTTTGGATTTATCTTACTCTTTCTTTGGTTTCTCTATAGTCCACATATCATCTGGTATTGGTCTTTCTCACACAGAAAGATTTTAAAAAATAATTCTGAAATACCTCATGAGCATGAAGTGTCTAATACACAATGTGCTGAGGTCAGAGATACAAGGTGAATAAGACATTGTCTGTACCCACCAGGAATCAAATTCATTACTGTGTACAGGAAAAATTTGAAGGCAGATACACCAGAAATAAAGCCACGCATCGGGTACCACAGGCATTAGTCCACCACTCACCTTCCACTCCACACATATATTCTGCTGATGTTTCTAGCAAAAACATCTTTTGATCAAATAACCTGTTGGCTTAATTCTTAAGCCTTAGAATAGATATGTTTGTACACTGTATGTTATTTCTGTGCATTTTGGGGATATACTTAAATGTATATCTGAGTGAATAGGTCATAGTTTAATTTTTTTAAATAGCAGTATATTTTTTGATAAGTAGAATTACAGAAATTTTTACATCATTGCTGTTATGATCCACAATGGTAGAAATAAGAATGGAGTTAGATAAAGAAAAGACAGGGTATCATCTCTCTTGCATCTTACATTTCACATGTACTTTTGGTCTTCTATACAGCAATGCATATACACACACACAGAGAATTGATGAAGTAGTAAAACCGACATAGTGGAAACAGTTATGAGTGTTTTCACATATACCCACCATGAGAATTAACTGGGTGCTTTTTATTATGAAGTGACAAAATAATTTTAAAGTTTTGGTTTTTTTTTTTTAAGATTTATTTATTTATTTATTTATACAAGCACTGGGTACAGTCAGAAGCGTGGGAGGGTGAGAGAATTCACCAGAGCCATAGCGGGGAGCAGAGCAGGCAGAAGGACCGAAGTACACTGCTGAGGGGAGCAGCGGATGGCAGGAGAGGTCTGCGCGCCATGTGGGACCCTCCTCCAGTGGCCGGGGAGCAGCCAGGGATCGAACTGTTGCTGCAGAGGCTGTGGGCAGCTTTGCAACCCAGCGCTCAACCGCGGTGCCACTGGGGAGGCCCCTTAAAGTTTTATCTCATAAGACACAAAAGATCTTAAAATCAAAAGTAGCATTGTAAATGCTACAAGATTTGTTTGTTCCTGGCAAGTACTAGCCTGGTTAAAAGTTTACCACCTTGAGTATAAATGTAGAATGCTAACTTGGTAATATATATAGTATATTAGTAAAGATAATTTTACAGTATTAAAAAAGAAGCTTATAATTTATCCATGTTAGGATGGCTATAATGTGATTCTACTTACCAACTTTTGTAAAATTGGGGCCTCCCTGGTGGCACAAGGGGTTAAGCATAGCACTGTGAAGTTGTGTGCAGCCTCTGCAGCATAAGTTTGATTCTGGCAGCCAGGGAGCTACCCACATGCTGCAGCAGACCTCTCCTGTCTTGCCTGCTGCTCCCCTCAGCAGTGTATTTCATTCAGTCCTCTTGTTCTGCTCCCCACTCTGTCTCTGGTGAATCTGCTAATTCCCTGCACCTCTAGCCTTACTCCAGCTCCTGTATGCCTAAATAAATAAATCTTTAAAAAAAAAAAAAACAACTTTTGTAAAATCTAGATTTTTTTATATCCTATCTTATTTCTGCATATCAATTCTTTACTCATTCTTAGGTTCAAAGATTACCATTCTTCACAACAATTTAAATGGGTGCCCTATAAGGAACACATCTTATATACCATTTCTATGAATGGGGGACATGTAATATTTTGAAAGGTGTGTATACATTCTGTTTTGAACAGTTATCAGACACTACAGCTGTGCCACTTGATAGCTGTGTTGGGTGTAGTGTTTATTTGCCTCTCCAGAGTCTTCCTTTCTTTTCTTTTTTATTTTAAAGATTTATTTATTTATTTATACATACAAGCACTGGGTACAGTCAGAGGCGCAGGAGGGTGAGAGAATTCACCAGAGCAGGAAGCAGAACAGGCAGACTGACGAAGTACACTGCTGAGGGGAGCAGCAGGTGCAGGTGCTGCAGGAGAGGTCTGCACGCCATGTGGGACCCTCACTGGCAGCTGGGGATCGAACCTAACCAGGCGCTGCAGAGGCTGCTGGCAGCTTTGCAGCCCAGCACTCAACCGCTGCGCCACTGGGGAGGCCCCAGAGGCTTCCTTTCTTGATTTCCATATATGCAGTTATTCTATACATATGTTATTTGAAACCAGGGTTTTCATCTCTTCTTTACTCATTTTTCACTGATTCCTTCTACTTCTTAGGAATTAACCTGCTCTTAGAGAACAAATGTTTTCTACCTGTTCATGGAAACTCTTCCCTAGGCATAATGGCCAAAAAGGTAACATTTGGTCTCCAGTTCTCAGGTCATGGGTACAATTCCATTGAGAGGGTCAGTTCTTTGCCTTTTTCATCTTTCCTAGCCCTGTGTTAGAGAAAATGTATTCCTAGCAGTTACAATCAAGAGGATTAAGGTTCCAACTCAATGAAGAGAAGGCCTAGTTCAGGTGTGGCAGACTGGTATGCTGATTACCTAACCCAGCTCATTTGTAGAGCACAAGTTCCATACATGAGGGACAAACTGAGGAAATGAAAGGCTGCCTCTCTTCTCAGTAGCTAGTCGTAGAACAGGGTATCACTGTAGGAGAGTGGGCTGTTTTCTCACCTAGCTTCTGCACAGTGAGTGGCAGCTTATAGCTTCATGATATAATAGCAAAACAACGGAACAGAGAATCCAAATATTTAAATATTTCTTTTTTTTTTTAATAGAGGCATGTTTTATTTATTTATTTGTTTGTTTGTTTGTTTTGTTTATATATGCACTGGGTACAGTCAGAAGCACGGGAGGGTGAGAGAATTCACCAGAGCCAGAGCGGGGAGCAGAGCAGGCAGAAGGACCGAAGCACACTGCCAAGGGGTGTAGCGGGCGGCAGGAGAGGTCTGCGCGCCATGTGGGACCCTCCTCTGGTGGCTGGGGAGCAGCCAGGGATCGAACCGGCGCCGCAGAGGCCGCGGGCAGCCTCGCAACCCAGCGCTCAACCACTGCGCCACCGGGGAGGCCCAAGAATCCAAATATTTAACAGAAAGAACCAAGAACAGAGATAGCTGAGAAGAGTCCTCTTCAGCGCACAGTCATCGTGGAGGTAAGAAGGCTGTGTCCAAGCGCAGCATGCAAGGACGGTGAGAGGAGAACACAAGGCATACTTGAAAATATTTCTTGGACAAGGACTTATCAAATCAGGGAGGAAATCTTCACTGACACAAGTTGTTAAAATACTCCTCTGATCCAAACACTGACTGATGAAGAAGGTACAATAATACAGAGATAACTCCAGGAAGGCAGGTTTTAAAATAAAAAGACATACATCCCTGGCAGTCAGAAAATTGTGTGTATGTTTAGTCTGTGCCCTGTCAGTGACTGAAGAGGTGAAATTCAAGTTACTTGCCCACTAAACATCGAGTCATAAACTCCTTGAACTATATAGTCTCCAAACCATATTCACATTCAGTGGTAAGGATGAGCATTTAACTGGCTACAGGGGCTTAAGTATAAGTATAATTGGCTAACACCAACTAGTCACTAGCTAGCCAGAGTGAAAAAAATAGGAAGCAGAGTTTGAGCATGGACATCAGAGGTTGTACACTGCAGTGAAACAGGCTGCACAGAATTCATTCAGCCAAGTCACTTAAAAAAGAAAAAAAAAGGCCAGTAAACTACAATGTGAATTCCAACACCAGGAGCAATACTCTGTAGTGTTACAATAAATATAAATTACCTAAATGTTAACTGTTTTCAAAATAAAATTTTCATCTTCTGAAAAATGATAGCAGCTGATGGAATAGAGAACAGGAATTGCATTCAAGAGGAATTCAGGAGGTGGAATTCTTAGAACTCGATGAGGATTATTACTAATGTGAGATCTAGGCCTCCCTGGTGGCCTGGGGGTTAAGTCTCAGCGCTATCAGGACTACTTCCTGAGTTTCATTCCCTGCCAAAGAGCTAACCCAAATATGGCACAGCAGACCTCTCCTGTATTTCCTGCTGCTCGCCTTAGCAGTGTATTTCAGTGGATCCACCTGTTCTGCTCCCCACTTTCTCTGGTGAATCCTCTCAACCCCTGCACCTCTGTCCGACTCCCAGCTCTTCCTCACAAAAATAAACAAACAAAATCTTTTAAAAAATAATGTGGGATCTATAATGATTCACAGTTTCCTCTCTGCAGTGAGTGAAACAGAATGTTCTCAGATATTAGAGGAAAGGAGGCTCATACAGGGAAGGTAGACTCTAAGTTTTTGCATGCACTAAGTGTGATGTGACTCTGGGGTATCCTAGGGAAAAGGTCAAACAAATCTTATTCTCTAAATCCAATTCAGTGAAATCATAATTGCACACAAAATTCATGACAGGCCCTCTAACAGACACCTAACAGTGGCTTCAGCCAGTCTTGTGTCTTTGAACAGTCAGAAGTAAGTAGTATCAGGCTTAATTTGTTTGTGCAATGAGGTTAGCAAGGAAGAACCCAGCTTTTTATACCTTTCTTGTCCGCCATTATTTGTATTTGAGTCGTGTCTCCCCTTGGTCGCAGATGGATCTGCACTTAAGAATCATATCCTTGCTTGATAGCACCTCAGTGAGGAAGAATTTAAAGGAATTCTCTTGACTTCACTCTGACCTTTTGTTTTTCTCAGAACTGCTTATGGTTGTCCTTACACTTTACAATCGAGGAATAGGTTCAAGTTCCATTCCTCACTGCCAGTGATGCCATGAGAACTGGCCTGGACCCTGGGGCTAGGCATACTGATGCCCAAACAAAACCAAGGTTTCATTGATACAAAAGAGAGAATAGCTACTGGCTAAACAAAGACATTATTTGACAGTTTTGGTCTTGTCAATAAGTGTAATTTGATTCATATCAACCATCACACATCTCCTGTGTTCCAGTGGCTGGGATATTAAAATGAGACGAGTCATAGTCCTTGTACTTAAAGAACTCACTGTCTTTTGATGCATTTAGAAAAGTAAATAATTAGTTTATTGTGATAAAGTTCATTTAAAAAGTGATAATGGAATGGCATGTGATAGTGAGGAGAAAGGGGCCCAACACATGTAAGGAAAAGGGAAATACATTTACATTTCCTGAACTTCAACTCTGTGATAATTTCATAAAGTTATTCTAATTAAATGTGTTGCGTGAAAAAGAAAACATAACAGATGCCATTTCGACAGTCGAGATAGTTCATAGTCACACTTAATAGCCATTGAATATAGACCCAAGGCTTGTATACCTTCCATCAGGTATCAATTCATATGCTAAAAAATGACACCATTTAATCTTGTCTACTTGCCTAACCAGATGCCTGTCCTCCATTTTAAAAAAGCTTTTCATTGTACTGTATATATAAACATTTTTGATAGACTTAATCTTTCAGAACAGATCAAATTGGATTTCATGTAATTGGATTTTGGTCATATCCAGTAAATCCACCAACAGCATATAATGCTATGCTATTCATTCCGCATTGGAATAATTAAAGGAAGCTATGTTTTTTCAGATATAGGACTTCATTCATATAGATGGAGAAAGACACATTGTCATAAACTGAAATGATCTTGAAGTTTTCTGCCATTTACTTCAAAAATACTATCCTGTTGAAAGACTACTCTTTTAAAACGAAGAAAAGATTATGTTAATTGGGGGAGCTACTTTGTAATGCCAATTACATCAACACACTGTGTTTATTCTTAGTGTATAATATTCACCAGATTTTCTAAATCCCACAGAAAAAGTTCTGAAGGAAGAGAAAAGGTCCACCCTAATTAGAAGCTGGTTGATGAGCGGAATTTAAGGGGGATTAACTATCCAAAGGACTAAGTTCTCATTCCGTTTTAGCTTCAAAAGGAGTTTCAAGCAAATAAGACAAGTAGAATGAGGAGAAGGGAAATGGAATCTGGCTCCATTTGTCATCTTTCTGAAGGCACAGAAAGAATATGTGACTGCCTCAGGCAAGATAATTAGAATGGTTGGGTTGCAGACTTGAAGCCATAACATTGGCTATTTCACTTTCAGCTTATCTTAAAAGTTAAGATTAAAATGTCTTTTGGGGGCAAAATCTTCAAAACAGCAGACACTTTACATGCTTTCCCCAAATCATTAGCATATGTATTTTCATTGTTCTGAAATTCTCAGAAAATATTTGGTGTTACAGTAATACACCATGCTGTTCTGTTAATAAAAGTATACTAACTTGGAAGATACTATATGCTAATCATGTGTATTTTTATTTTAGAGTAGATGTTTAGAGTAGAAAATTCATTGCTTTCATGTAACATTGAAGCGTTTTAATTGTAAAATTATTTTTAAATAGGAAAACTGCATAGCATCTAAGCAAAAACAGTTTTTGAAAAGATTAATTTCAAACATTATGTTCAACTCATTTACAAGGTCTTCATTGTATTTTTCAGAAGACCTCAGTACTTCCCTTAAAGGGAGATAATATATAAATTTTAGACTTCTGACAGAGAATACATATTCCAAGTTACTTCTGTTGAACATTTTTCTTGTAGAAATTCTTATAGTAACTATTGTAAATACCCCGTACTATTTTCAGACCCTGTGTCAATCCAGAATATTAAATTTACCTCAATAATATTGGCTTATGATTAAACCCTTGCTAAACTTGGTGGCAAATAGATTTAAAGTTTCAATATTTTAAAATATGATTCCACTTTCCCATTTGATGTGTTAGTATTCATTGTTTTTAAATAAATTGAGGGTCTCCCTGGTGGCACAGGTGGTTGATCACAGTGCTGTGAAGCTGTCCATAGTCTCTGCAGTGCGAGTTCCATCCCAGTCGGCAGGGAAATACCCACATGGCACTGCAGACCTCTCCTGTCTCACACACTGCTGCCCTCAGCAGTGTATTTCTGTCACTCTGCCTGTTCTCTTCTCTGCTGTCTTTGGTGAATCCTCTTACCCTCCTGCACATCTGGTCTGTACCTCAGTTTTTGTATAAATAAAAATCTTTAAAAAAAAGAGCTAATGCTCTTCAGAAAAAAAAAATGTTTAAAGCAGTAACATTTTATGAAAAAAAAATGCCTTTTATGAAAAAAAATTAACAGGGCAAGTAGGTACATTATATAAATACTGTGTATTCTTTTTTTTAAAAAAAATAATTTTTTTTTACATCATTGTTCATTTTTAAACAATATTTGCTTCCCTCCACCCGCTCAGGTGTATTCCCAATAAAGTTTCCTTCACCAATGCACCCGTGCACCATCACCTCAGTCCCCTGTGCTCTTCCCTCCCTCCTCCTGATCCCTCTCCTTCCTCCTCCCTTGCAGTTGTCTCTGATTTATAATTGTTTTTGCTTTGTTGTGTTTTGTACTGTTATTATTTTTTTACACTGATGTCTATATTCCTGCTACAAGTGAAACCATCCAATATCTAGTCAAGAAATGGGCAGAAGAACTTAAAAGACATTTCTCCAAAGAGGAAATGCAAATGGCCAACAGGCATATGAAAAAATGTTCAACATCCCTTATCAGGGAAATGCAAATCAAAACCACATTGAGATACCACCTTACACCAGTAAGAATGGCACATATCAAAAAAACAAGCAACAACCAATGTTGGTGAGGATGTGGTGAAAAAGGAACTCTCCTACACTGCTGGTGGGAGTGCAAACTGGTCCAACCACTATGGAAAGCTGTCTGGAGCTTCCTCAGTCTGCTAAAAATGGGCCCCCAGCCACACTGAGAAGTGCATCCCACACAGCTTAATATTGATTCCTAGTAGACTGTGCCCTGATCTGGGCCTCCCAGTGCCAGGCTCTACATAGGGAACTCTTAGCAACCCTCAGGAATCTTCAGCAACCCTCTCCCCTCCTGGCCACCAGAAACAGGCCCCTAGCCTGTGTTCCTGGGAGTCACTACCTCTTTTTTTTTTTTTAATTTATTTTTTTTTATAAAGGGGGCTTACAGGGCTTCCCAGGTGGCGCAGCAGTTGAGTGCTGGTCTGAGAGGCTGCCCACAGCCTCTGCAGCACCGGTTTGATCCCCAGCCACTGGCGAGGGTCCCACATGGTGCACAGACCTTTCCTGCTGCACCGGCTGCTTCCCTCAGTAGTGTACTTCATCGGTCTGCCTGTTCTTCTCCCTGCTCTGGCTCTGGTGAATTCTCTCATCTTCCCACATTTCTGACTGTGCCCAGTGCTTGTATAAATAAATAAATAAAAATCTTAAAAATAAATAAAGGGGGCTCACATAGTTCGTTGTACTTGTAAATGAATATTATGAAAAGTAATAGTTTAGAAACTTAAAAATTAATGTAGATGAGACCGTAGAGTTAGCTGAGCTTTGAGCACAGGCATTGCTTTTTAAAAATTGCTTAGTGATAATCTTGGGAAAGGACTTTCATAGATTAAAATTCCTTTAAGATTGTTAGTGAGGTTATTTAATTTTTCTTCAGTACTGACCTAGCCATGCCCTATATGAGAAATCAGTGACTACTAAATACATGGAATCTTATCAGAAGTTTTATTAATAAACATCGTTTCTTTTTTCCTTTTCATGAGATAAAAAGTGAACTTAATAACAAATCTTTGAGTGTTTGAAAGGTACTGTGGTAAACAATGAAAAGATATGCTATACAGCAAAACAGACTACCCTCCTAAGCCTTACAACTCTTAAGTTTTTATTGAAGAATCTATTAATTTTTTGGTGTATTTGAAAATATCTTTCCCTTGACATTGTCTCTTGGAAAAATTGTCTTTATTTTCAAATTGAAAACTTAATTATCACTTCAAAAAGTAGTATCTAATAATAAAATATCAATAAATTTATTGGTATGTGCAAATGTCACAGGTAATATAGCCCACAACATTACCTGGTTTAAACTGAGTTCCTATTTTACAGATGTTAGGTTTAGGCTGTGAATTTCACCAAGGGAAACAAAACAAAGCCAGGATGAAATATAAATTAATTGCAAATCAGTACAATTAAACTCTGCATATTAACAACACAACTTTTTATCTTGGCATCTGTAATTTCAATACTGATTTTAAAAATTGATGTGGAATTCATTTATATCTCAGTTTTTTAAACTGGGCTTCCTTATGCAAATAATCCCTCTGAGTTGAAATTCTTTAAAACAGGAATAGCAGTTCCAACCTCATAAGCTTGTTGGCAAGATTATACCACTTTAGGACTTGAAATGAACTCACATTTGAGGTGCAATCAAGAAACCTGTCAAATGTTTTAAATATTTTAAGTTTGTGATAGTAGAAAAATACATATACACATGTATTTATAAGTTTATAAATATGTGCATTTTTCTGGGAAGGATTGCATATTTCTATAATGTGTATATTTTGTAAAGTTTATATATAAATTAGATAGTTGCACAACCCACTAATTTTCAGTGGATTGTTGATACTGGAAATTGTTATCATTTTTGGTGATTTCCTCTGAGTTAGAGGTTTATAGAGTGGTTTAATTTTATTTGGGAGAATATGAGGAAAAAATACTCTTAGCTTTTGATAAGACTTTCATACAGTATCCTTGAACTATTTATCATGTCTTCTTGCCACAAGGTGGGGTCAAAGATGGTAAGTGGTATTACTAGATTTATGAGTTGACTTTTTAGCTTATTGAAAGTCACTTAAATCTCAAATGTGTTGATCTCTCCATAACTGAGAAATTGGGCCATAACTATATGAAATTGGGCCTAGGAAGTTCTACATTGTGTTAAATTTGGCATACTTTAATATGTGGAATTCCATTTGGGTGAAGGTGGAGGCTAATGTAGACTTGGTATAGGCAAAATATTATATAAAGGCTCAGATAATAAGCAGTTTTACTTCTGGGACATAAGGTCCCCTCTGTAATTCAACTCTGCTGCTGTATTTAAAAGTGACCAAAGACAATCTTTAAAAAAGTTGGTCCAGTACACCTTGATTTACAGAATGGTTGTTATTTCTGCTTGAGTCACTGTTCCCCAACTGTATAGACCGTGGACTATTCAAGTGAGTGATAGTGCTTGGTAGAGTTTATGAATGACAGTAACTCTAAAGGTATTTGAAATTGAGCTCACTTTTGCTATTCTCAAAAATGTAAGCTTTTCAGGAGGGAAGACTTGATCCATCCTGAAAACACTCAGAATACCACCACAGTACACTTAGTCCATTGCAGTGGGTATTGGTATGGGGTTCAGGTGAAGATAATTACGTGGAATCTGCAGTGTGACTTTTTTGCTCATGCCCCACTTTCAGAATTGTACTAGAATTTATGCTCTTGGCAGGTGGGGCATGCGTAAAGACCATCTAGACGCAATTCTATGTGTCACTGGATTGTATACCTAAAGACAGAAATAGGAAATTATTAATCTGGCTATTCTGTTAGAGATTTTACTTCATCCTCAGAATACAATATCATAACAAGAGGTAAGTCAATCCAAATGACAAAGCTGTTTGCCTTCACTAAAAGTTGCCAACTGACTAGAGAGAGTAAGTTGATATATAAATAGACTGTAGCTATGTCTCTGGGTGTTCATGATCTCCATAATTTAAAAAAAGTAAAAATGTACATGTGAGTGTGACTTTAGAACAGTTGCCAATTTGTTCCACTGTGGGGATTTCATGTAATATCTTACCAAGATTATGCATGACTTCCCCTGCTACAACCAGATAACCTTCCTAAACATGCTGGTGGTTATTTTAATGTAGTGTATATCCAGATCACTCCAACATTTTTTATCTGATGTTGAGGCTGAATTGTGCCATTCCACAATGTTCTCTTTCAACTTCTCTAAAGTCTTGGTTTGCTGGGGTGTTACAACACAGAAAGAATGGCCGGCTCAGTGTAATACTGAGTGTGTTCCTCCTAGCCTCTAGGTCATTTTGGTTTCAATGATTATTCTAAATACCTTTTTAATAGGAATTTTGTTGTTATATATATATTTAGATGTATTATTGTATAAAGTTATTACAGGAAATCACTTTGCAGCCTTGACATGTGTAGAAGTTTGTCCACTGTTTTAGGAATCCTTCTGAGATTGAGAAGATTTACTATTTCCAAAACATCTCAAGGTCATGAACACCCAGAGATGTAGCTACAGTCTGTTTATAAATCAACTTACTTTCTCTAGCCAGTTGGCAACTTTTAGTGAAGGCAAACAACTTTGTCATTTGGATTGGTTTACCTCTTTTTGCAAGATTGTATTTTAAGGATGAAGTAAAATCTGCAATGGAATAACCAGACTAATCATTTCCTATTTCTGTCTTTAGGTATACAATCCAGCAAACACTCAGAATGGAGCCTAGATGGTCAAGGGAGTTTCTGGTAAGTGAACACAGGGCTCTGAGAGTTCTGAGACAGATGCTAAACCATTGTTTAATTTTTATGATAAGGATAGAGGTGTTTTTTGTGTATTTCTGTGATGAATAGTATAAATAATATAAAGAATTCTTTATAAAGAATACAAAGAAAAACACATTCATGGAATGGAAGCCAGCTTGTGATTAACTATTTTTCTTTAAGTCACAAAATTTATTCAGTCAGAAGATCAATAGGTTCATAGAAGATTCCAAAATTTTGTCAGCAGAAATTTTTGTTTTATGGCAGCTTCTGTAGAATTGAGGAAGGATCGATTAGTCTTTGTTGATGGGTCAAGAGAAAGACAATAATGAATTACAAGCCTGACAACATGCTTTATGAATGCCTGGAGAAAAAGGTTAGTGGAGCCAGGCAAACCTAGAATTGGGAGTTGTTAGAGCAAACTTCACTTTGCAAAGAACAGTCCCATTTGGGGAATATACTGAGGGAAAATGATTTCAGAGTAGGTGGGAACCCAAAGTCTGAAAAAGCAGATGGGAACTAGAATTCTCCAGAGTTGTCTTTATTATCTGCTTAGAAAAGCTTTTCAAAGATTTATGGTCAGTTAGAGATAAGAGACTTACCTCCCTGAGATTTATTATATTTCAAGCTAGGTGACAAACTATGGTTTTTTCCCCTGGTACTTTGTGTTCCTTTTTGGTGATAGATGAGTTTTGGAGCTTTCTTTATCTTCTGAGTTTTGCAGCAGATAATCCACAGTTAGCTAATGTACTTGAAAATATGTAATTAGGTGCCAATTTTCCCTCACACAGAAGATGAAGTTGTTTATAAAACCATTTATGCTATTTGTCAATTAGACATTATAGGACATTCTAACAAAGTGATGATGAGTCAGCCTCTTGTTTATGCATGAACATGTATTATATTTGCATTTTAACAGTGGCAGTCCATGACTGTCTCGTGCTCACTGATGAGTCATTTTCTTGATTAATCATGTTAGGCCTGTTTGTAATCTGAACAACAAAACTATGTGATGGATAGCTGAACTCAATGGTTTAAGACAAGAGCAGATGTTAGAGTTTACATTCAGCCTATTAAGAGGTAACTAAATAGTAAGTGATCTGCCTAGTCTTTTTGAAGCAGTGTTTCAAGTAGTTTTGCTTTATAAATGTTAAACTTTCTGCTCTAAGAAAAAATATGTTGCTGCTTTTTGTTACATTTGCACTGGAAAATGAATGACAGTTGTCTTTATAAATTGTCTTTGTTCAACTCCAATCAGGTTGTCTATAAAGTCAAATTTTGGCTATAGAAGGCTTTCTTTCCAGAGACTTCGATTTTGCACAATGAAAATGTGATCCAAGTCATAACCTTGTCCTGATTATTTCATTTGAGTTGATGTTACAATCTCTACCATGATGGCATGTGTCTCTATCATCTGCATATATGTGCCACATGATTGTTGAGACAGGATGAGTCATGTAACTCAAGTAGATGCAACCTGCCTGTCAGCATAGTGGGCTCAGTGTTCACTTAGTGAATGGTCTTAGCTTTCATGATGTTCTAGTTCATTAGTGACCATGACATCAGAGACCTTTATCTTTTTTCTTTTTTACATCATTGTTCATTTTTAAACAATATTTGCTTCCTCCCACCCCCTCAGGTGTAGTCGCCATAGTTTCCTTCACCAATGCACCTGTGCACCATCACCTCAGTCCCCTGTGCTCTTCCCTCCCTCTTATCCCTCTCCCTCCTCCTCCCCTGCAATATGTCTCTGATTTATAATTGTCTGTTTTTGCTTTGTTATGTTTTGTACTGTTGTTATTTTGTTACACTGATGTCTTATTTGGTTTCCCTATATTCCTGCTGTAAGTGAAACGATCCGATATTTTTCTTTTTCCTTCTGGCTTATTTCACAGAGCATAATTCCTTCTAGGTCCATCTCCGTTGCTGTGAATGGCATGTGTTTATCTTTCTGATTGCTGAATAATATTCCATTGTGTATATATGCCACATCTTCTTGATCCAATCATCTATTTTGGGGCATTTGGGTTCTTTGCAGGTTTTACCTATTGTAAATAGAGCTGCAATAAGCATAGAGCTGCAGGTGTCTTTTTGAAGCAATGTTTTTGTGTCCTTTGGGTAGATCTCTAGTAGTGCAATTGCCAGGTCTTATGGTAGCTCCATTTTTAGTAGACTGAGGAACCTCCACACAGCTTTCCATAGTGGTTGGACCAGTTTGCACTCCCACCAGCAATGTAGGAGAGTTCCTTTTCCACCACATCCTCGCCAGCATTTGTTGTTGCTTGTTTTTTTGATATGTGCCATTCTTACTGGTGTAAGGTGGTATCTCAGTGTGGTTTTGATTTGCATTTCCCTGATGATAAGGGATGTTGAACATATCTTCATATGCCTGTTGGCCATTTGCATTTCCTCTTTGGAGAAATGCCTTTTAAGTTCTTCTGCCCATTTCTTGACTGAATTGTTTATTTTGTTTTTGTTGAGTTGTGTGAGTTCTTTGTATATCTTTGTGATCAGTCCCATATCAGTTGACTGTAGTGCAAAGATTTTTCCCCAATCAGTGGGATGTCTCTCTGTTTTGGTTAATGTCTCTTTTGCTGTGCAGAAGCTTTTCAGTTTGATGCAATCCAAGGTGTTTATCTTTTCCTTGACTTTCTTTGCTTTGGGTGATGAGTCTTTAAAGATGTTATTGTAAAGTATGTCTTGTAGCGTTTTACCTGTATTTTCTTCTATATATTTTATGGTTTCAGAGACCTTTATCTTGAGTTTCCTTTTCTGAGAGGTAATGATTTGAGTTTCTGCTACCTTTGTAAAAATTATGTTGTTGGAAGATGGTGTATATTGGATGTTGAAGACCCAGCTAAACCATGAATAGATTTGATGGTAACCTGCTAGTTATTTAATCACTCTAAATTGTTTCCCTTACCAGTGGAATGTTGTTTCATCTCACAGAAGTTTTGTGGGTTTTTTTTAATAATAAGTTTATTTTTTGAAGTCTTATATAAATATAAAATAGTATTATAATTTTACTTCCTTGTCAATAAGTGCTCTTTAATGGCTACTATTTTTTCAAAATGCGGTGGCAGAGATCTGTATTAAGGTCTGGAAGAATGAGGCTAAGCATGAGATAATTGTTGATAGAAATTACATGCCCAGGCTTACTTTGGGCAGTTTGGGTTGCTTCATATATTATGGCCTACCTGGTATCACACTAAAAATTAAAAATCCTGAGACTTCATCCTTTTTTATAATAGGTTAAAATTTAGATGTGTTCTCATAATGTTTATATAATTTATGGTAAACCACAATACTTGAGTAGATAGAATTCTATGTGGTCATAGCTACCAAGCATCTGTTGAAGATAATGGAACTTAAAGACTAATGTTCACTCTTCCTGGTCTTTGACACCTTGGTATAAAATCGGATTTTCTCCCCTAGGGCATACATACCTACCCAATAGCTTTTCTCTTCTGATTGGTTATTTTCAGACCTATATATTCTTGAGAGGCAGCAGTGTTTTCATTCCAAAATACATAACTTCTGACCTCACTTGCATATGGGGGCGGGGTGGCTAATGTTATGTAAACAGAATCTGTTGAGTGAACTTTGGGGAAAATTCTTGAAGAGCTGTGGAAATGGATTGGAATCTTTATTTTTTTTCTTTTGTTCTATCTGCAATGTAGTCATCGTTACAGGAGCCCAATAACTATCTTGAGAGCATGTGGCAAATTTGAGGACGGAAATCACACATTAAAGGAAGTGAGAACACAAAGATACTAGGAATTTTGGACCTAATATCCTTGTGGAGCCACCATCTTACCTTATGTTGTGTAAAAGAAAATGATACTCCACTATCTGTATGTATCTGGTAGCATACATGGCAGCAAATATACCCATCGTAGAAATATGTAGAAGTTGTGCAATTTTTGTATTTGCACTGTGACTCTTAAACATTTGCAAGTCTTGATTACAACAGTTAGTAAAATATGATTTTCAGAAGTGAAATGAATTCACTTGAAAGGCAGAAAAAAAAAAGAATCTTCAAAACAAAATGCTCCTATAGAGATTGGTACTGGAAAATGTCTGAACAATTGGTAAAGCACACTGATAGGCCTCCAGTGACTGCCAGGCCCCAAGTGTTCCAGAAAATTAAGAGTCATAAACTTAATTATCATAGATGATTAAGCATTATCTTTGGCTGTTTTTTTCTGGCTTTCCTTTTTAAGAGGTCTTAAGCCCAAATTGGAATAAAAAAATAAAATCTGCCATTAACTTGCTTTTAAAAAAAGTCAGCCAAAATCACAAATCAGTTCATATTTATTCAGCTTTATTTAACTAGGAAAACAATGCCACTGGAAATCAAATTTCTAAAGAAAAACTCTCTTTAGAGTTATGTTAAGTAGAAGCCATCATACTCCTCTGACTAACAAAACGATGCAAAAGTATGCAAAGTTGTGACACTTAGCAATAAATGGAGGTATAGAATAGGGGAGGGAAGCTTGCCAACACACACACACACACACACACACACACACACACACATATATAGGTATATGTAGATATAATCATTTTTGGAGGGAAAAAACTGATGGTCAGGAAATAGACTAGTTGGAGGTATCAAAATATGAATTTATCTCATTTTCTTATTCATGTTTTCTTATACTTTCCAATGCAATGAAAAATGATGTCTTTTGTAATAAGAAAATGTAAGTTCAAAAGATATATATTAAACAAAACATGGTATTATCTGCCACTTTTAGATTTAAAATCTTACATGGTAATGAGTCTTCATTTTTAGTGAAAGACTAGAATACCTATTCATCATCCCAATGCCAATCTTTCGCACACATTGTGATTGCTTTAAAAGTGTATCCATATGATTGTATGGGGAATATAAAAATTTAAAAAAAGGAACCATTGAGAACAAAAAAAATAAAAATAAAATATTAATACAAAAGTGTATCCACAAATAATTTGTATTCATTTCTTCAAGAGGTAAAGCTTAATTTCTATATGGTGAATATGTGTTAGATTTAGTGACTCACTTCTAGCAAATGGAATATGCCAGGAATTATATATTGTTTCCATGTTCTGGTTAAAATTTGGGTTTACTTCTATAGGATGTTTAAGTAAAGATATTATATGTACATCAACTAGGTTAATCAAGAAAAGAAAATGTTGGGCCTCCCTGGTGGTGCAGCGGTTGAGCGCTGGGCTGCAAAGCTGCCTGCAGCCTCTGCAGCGCCGGTTATATTCCTGGCCGCTGGCAAGGGTCCCACATGGCACGCAGACCTCTCCTGCCATGCCCGCTGCTCCCCTCAGCAGTGCACTTGTCAGTCTGTTTTGTTCCCTGCTCTGGCTCTGGTGAATCCTCTCACCCTCCCACGATTCTGACTGTACCCAGTGCTTGTGTAAATAAAAAAAAAAAAAAAAAAGATGGACCCCCTGTTCCTTTCTGATCACTCACCATGGGGGAAACATGGTGACAATCTGTCACATTGTTAATGATTGTTGTGGAAAGAGCCACTTGACAAGGAACTAAAGCTCTGGGTACAATAGCCCTTCAGGAACTGAGATGTGGCAACAGTCAGGGATAAGCTTAAAAGTGGATCCTTTAACTTAGAGAAGAAAATTAAAGTCCTAGCTAGCATTCTAGCTAGCCAAAATTGCTCAGGTGAGTTCTACCCTAATCCCTAAATTTCAAATATATGAGATAAATGTTTGCTGTTTTAATTGTCTGAATCTTGGGGTAAGTTATTACACAATTGTTCATAGTAAACATGCATACATGAAGATTATCTAAAAGCAATTTTGGAATATTTTGGCATAATGAAACTGTTTCTTCAATCTCTACCACTTTCCAAAACTGAAAATATCACATAAAATGTGAATAAATACCAGAAACCTAAGCCAAACAAAGTAGCTACAAAATGAAGGTTTTGAATATTGATGCATCAGAAATAAATAACTTTGAAATCTGCCACTGTGCGTGGTTTTCTCTCCTTCTAAAATCAACATAATCCTAAGAAAAACTCTTTTGATTCCCACCATTTGGATATAAATCACAATTGCCATCCTGGAGAGGAGCAGGGAGAAACAGTGAGTGGCTTTCAGCAGGATTTTAAAAGCCTGTGATTCTACTCATATCAGTATTTGAATTTGTATTATCTACCATGCTTTCTGTTTTCTATTTGTTTCACTTAATTTCCTCATTACTGTCTTTTTAATGATTTTTGACTTCAAGTTTAGAAATAATAAAATACATTTCTACTCTTAATTGACTTGGTTGCATTAACAATTTCTATAAGCACCCTTTATTTTGATGTCTATGGTTAAAAATATCTGCCTTTTTCCAGACTTTAAACTAATGATTCTTGAATTTAATGCCCGTGTGTACTCAAGGATTTTATTAAAAAGCAAATGCTAATTCAGTGGGTTTGGTGTGGGCTTGAGAGTCTGCATTCTAATAGCCTCTCAAGTGAGTGTGTTTCCATGATAATTAACATCTTTTCATGTACCTGTTGGCCATCTTATATCTTTTTTTGAAAAGTGCCTTTTCAGATCTTCTCCTCAGATTTCAATTAGATTTTTTTAAATATTGTATGCCATCTTCTAAAATATATTTTGGATAATAACCCTTTATCAGATATGTGCAAAATATGCAAATATTTTCTACTCTTTGACGGAGTTAGTTGATGATTTTCTTTGATGTATTCCTGCTAGTTTAATTTTACTTTTACTGTTTTGCTTTTGCTTGCAAATTAAAAAAAAAAAGTCATTGCTAAGACCTAAGAAAAGAGTTTTACTACTTATGTTTTCTTCTAGGAGTTTAATAGTTTCTGGTCTTATTTTCAAAAATTAATCCATATTGAGTTAATTTTTATGCCTGGTGTAAGACAGGATTCCAGTTCTTTTCCTTTTACGTGGGGTCATCTGATTTGCCCAGTAACATTGAAGAGACTGTCCTTTTCCATAGTATAGTCTTCATTCCTTAGCATAAGTTAATTGTCCTTATGGGTGGGTCATATATATGTGGGTTTATTTCTGGGTTCTCTATACTGTTCCATTAATGTGTGTCTGTTTTTATGCAATACCATACTGTTCTGATTACTATAACTATAACATATTTTGAAATCACAGAGCATGATGTCTCCAGTTCTTTCTCAGAATTTATTTGACTATTTGAGGCTTCTTGTTGTTTCATATATATCTTAGGTTTGTTTATTATAGTTCTCTGAAAAATATGGTGGGAATTTTCATAGGGACTGCATTGAATCTTTCTATTAGTTTGGGTAAAATGGACACTTTAGGAGTATGAATTCGTCTAGTCCATGAGCATGGAATTTCTATCACTTTGTGTCATCTTCTGTTTCTTTCATAATTGTCTTATAGTTTTCATTGTAAAGTTTTTCACTTTCTTGGTTACATTTGTACCAAGGTATAGTTTTCTTAATTTCTCTTGTTGATAGTTAACTATTAATATATGGAAATACTGCTGAATTTTGTATACTGATTTTGTATCTTAAAAGTATTTCTGAATTCATATATTCTAACAGTTTTTGGTGGCATCTGCAGGATTTTCCATATGTAAAATATGTGCAAATAGTGACAGTTTTAATTCTTGCTTTCCAACTTAGATGCATATTAATTCTTTTCTTACTAATTATTTGGCAAGGGCTTCTAATATAATGTTGAATGAAAGTGAGGAATGTGAGCATCCTTGTTTTGTTCTTGATCTTAGAGGAATAATTTTCAGTTTTTCACTATTTAGTTTGATGTGAGCTGTGGATTTGTCCTATATGGCCTTTATTATGTTGAGGTGCTTACCCTCTAAGTCACATTATTGATAATTTATTTGTGAAATGTTTTTTTCAGTTTCTGCTGAGGTTATCGTATATTTTTACTTTTTCCTAAAGTTGATTGATTTGCAGATGTGGAATCATCTTTGCATCCCTGGAATAAATCCCACTTGGTCATGATATATGACCCCACTAAATGCATTATTGAATTTAGTTTAATAATATTTAGTTGAGGATTTTTACATCTATATTGGACCTTTATTTTTAATTTTTAAAATTATTTATATATATTTTACATCATTGTTCATTTTTGTACATGTTTGCTTTCTCCTCTCAGGTATAGTCCCCTAAATTCCCATCACCAATTCACCCATGCCCCATCACCATAGTCCCTTGTGGGCTTCCCTCCCCTGTTGATCCCTCTCTCTCCCCTCCCCTGCAGAATGTCACTAATTTATAGTGGCTTGTTAATTTTGGGTTTTTTTATTTATTGTTATTTTTTCCTGATCCCTTATTTGCTTCCCCTGTATTCCTCTTATAAGTGAAACCATCTGATATTTTTCTTTTTCCTTCTAGCTTATTTCACTGAGCATAATCCCTTCCAGCTTCAGCCATGTTGCTGCAAATGGCATGAATTTATCTTTTTGATTGCTGAATAGTATTCCATTGTGTGTATACCACATCTTCTTGATTCAGTCATCTATTTGGGGGCATTTAGGTTGTTTCCACATCTTACCTATTTTAAATAGTACTGCAATAAGCATAGAGGTGCAGATATCTTTTTGAATTAATGTTTTTGTGTCCTTTGGGTAGATTCCTAGGTGTGGAATTGCTGGGTCATATGGTAGCTCCATTTTCAGTAGTCTGAGGAACCTCTACACACCTTTCCATAGTGGATGGACCCGTTTGCATACCCACCAGCAATGTTGGAGAGTTCCTTTTTCTCCACATCCTCACCAACATTTGTTGTTGCTAGTTTTTTAAATATGTGCCACTTTTACTGGTGTAAGATGGTATCTCATTGTGGTTTTGATTTGCATTTCCCTCATTACAAGTGATATTGAATATTTTTTCATATGTCTGTTAGCCATTTGCATTTCCTCTTTGGAGAAATGTCTTTTTAGCTCTTCTGCCCATTTTTTGACTGTATTGTTTACTTTGTTTTTGTTGAGTCTTGTGAGTTCTTTGTAGATCTTTGTGGTCAGTCCCTTAGCTGTATGGAGTGTACAATTTTTCTCCCTAGCTATGGGGTGTCTCTTTGTTTTGGTTAATGTTTTTTTTTTGCCATACAGAAGCTTTTTAGTTTGATGTAATCCCATCTGTTTATATTTTCCTTCACTTTCTTTGCTTTGGGGGGGTCTAAGGGTGTTACTGACATGTATGTCATGTAGTGTTTTACCTGTATTTTCTTCTATCTATTTATGATTTCAGGTCTTACCTTCAATTTTTTTTATTATATTGGTCCATTATGATGATGATGATGATGATGATGATGATGAGTGATTTTCTTATCTGGCTTGGTATCAGGGTAATGCTGACCTTGTAAAAATGAATTTGAAAATTTTTCCCCCATCAATTTTTTGGAAAGTTTGAGAGGGATAGCTATTTAGTCTCCTTTGAATGTATGGTAGAATTTTATCAGCGTAGGTGACTGGTCATGGACTTTTTATTTCTTCATAGTCTTGAATGCTATTTCAATCTCACTGCTAATCAGTCTGTTGAGCTTTTCTATTCATAATTCAGTCTTGGGAGGTTGTATGAATTTATGGTTGTAAGAATTTATCCTTATGGTTGTAAGAATTTATCCTTCTAGGTGATCCAATTTGTCAAGCATAGTACAACATATATTATAAGCTAATATTACAGTAATTAATAGACTACTTGTAACTTCTCTTTCTTTTTGATTTTATTTGCCCTATTTTGTTACTTTTTAAAGAATTTTGTGTAAAATCAAGCATTTGTGTAATTTAACATTTCATACTGTCATGATGGTATCCAGGTACATAGAAAATTGATAGTTAATCACTGCAGAAAAAGATAGATAATATAAGTAAACATGGCTACATTTTTAGTAAAGACTCCTCTAAGGTACTCTGTACTAGATCATGGCGGTTTTTGTCATTGGAATTTTCCTACAGAAAAGGGATTTGGAAGGTCTGAGAAAGTTAATTTTGATTGCATCCACTTTTTATTTTGTTGTGTGGAAGTGTCCTGTAAAACAACTGAAAGCTAGCTAAGTTTCTCTGTTTGCAAATTGAGCAACAGAATTGAATCCTGAATCCTCAAATGTAAGTTTTAAGCTTAAGAATTTTAGCCTTTTCTCCTAAATGTGTTTGGTTCATTAAGTTTTGGAAGAAACTGCCCTAATGAAGAAAGAGAAGAGAGAATTGAAACCACCAAATTTCTTCAGAAAAACTTCCTTTGCATAGATTTGTTCATCAATTTCAGCAGTAACAGAAAGTAATGACAACGTGATCTGAATTGAGTAGTAACTTAAAACTCCATTGATTTTGTTCACTAGATATAGAGCACAGCTTGTCCCTTGTATTGTAAATTTAAATGTGGGCAGATTTGTGGCATGATTTTTATAGTTTTCAGTAAGACCCAATTGTGAAAAACATTTATGCCTATTTTTATTTAGAACTGTAGGGAAACCTATTTCATTTGAAAATTTATTCTTACGGAAAGTATTTTCAGGGAATAAAGTGACTTTAAAACTAGATGTTTCTGGCCACAGTGATAATTTTTTTTTAAGTGCCTCCAACCATGTGCTCCCATTCTCAGTGTTGTTATATTTTGTTTTCCACTTATTCTAATTTTGTACACATACAGTTTACTGCTACTCTATATACCTGTATTATACTTACAGCTTTTTACAAATATTGCTTCAGACATTCTATGATTATCCAACTTTTAAAGAGAGAGAAAATGATTAGTCTAAAAATTAAGTTTAGAAATATATTTATATATATATTTAAAATCCACAGAAACAGAATCAATCTTTGGTTTTAAGAAAAAAAGGTAAAGTCCTATAAAAAAATTTTTAGTTTTTCCTCTCTAAAAGTAATTTAATCTTTTAGCCTTTTTAGTAATGATATATTTATATTTATATTTAATAATTTTGGTTTGTTTTTTTTTTAGATGTTAAAAAATGCTTGGCAGATGAAAAGTAGAAAGTAAAAGAACTGGTGGTGTGTAGTTCTTTGAGACAAAACTAGATCATCACAATAATTCCTGATAGAAATTATTTATAAGCTAATGCACAAAAAAGATGAAAGCAAAAGAAAACAGTAGATTCTGTACACTATATTCTGAAAGCACTTTTCAAACTGCTTTTTAAATAAAGTAAAATTTAAAACCCATTAATCTAGTAACTTCCTAATCCTTTCTAAAAATAATTGCAAGGTTATATTTTTCCAATATGACATATTTAAAAATATGTATCATTAAGATTCACATTAAGCTTAAGCATCAGAATAATGTAAAAATCCATATTTAAAGTATTTGGAAGAATAATATGTTAACATTTCAATCACTGATCATTTAAAACATAGTGTGTGTTTGTATATACATGTAAAATACATATATATATATGAGTATACTGCTCTAAATTTATAATGCATAAAACAAATAATTAAGATTATTTTTATGCACTTTATGTAGACAACTGAATTCAATGTTCCAGAATTACTCTTTTTAATAACCAAAGGATTATCTTCTCCCTTTGTTCACTTAATTTTAAAAGTAAAATGATAAAAATCAATTTAAATCTCTACCTCTAAATTTTAAGTTGGTTTTTGTTAATATTTGAGATTTATTCAAGATACATTAATTCTCAAAAATTATTAATTTCCAGGGAAAATTATTAATTCAAATAAAAGAGCAAAGGTGTGCACATGTGTTCAGAAACTTAGCCCCTAGTTAATTTTTCCATACTTTTGAATTGTTTTTACAGTGTGTGTTCCATCAGCAAAGCTACCAGGGTCATCATCAATAGTGCCAATCCTATGATAGTCCAGAATTCAAACAAGCGTCTCAATTTTTCATGTGTTTTTTGCATATCTAGGGCACCCACAACCTTCTGTTAGTCAACTCACATTTTAATCAGCCTTTCAAGATTTCCTAAACGTTGTCCTAACTCACTATTTTATCATATATTGTCTTTGTTTTTTTTTTTTTTTTCATCTCACCCTTGATATGTGAGGGGTTCCTTCCCCTGGTGCTGAAGTCATCAATATCCTTGTACTACTACAAAATCAGTATGTCCAGTCTCAGCTATCATAATAGCACTTTTTACATATGTATCTTCATTTCTCTATGTCCAGATTCTTTTGTCTAGCATGGGCAGGGACAGCAAGGGAAAGGGCATTTTTGAAAGTATAACATGTCAACATTAGTGAAAACCCCTGGAAAACCTCAAACCAGCCAGTTACTAAAGACTCATCTGACTTCCAGTTACAGTGCTTGTGATTTTACCTCCTTACACGTTCTGGTATCCTCATTTCTGTAACTATTTTCTCTTGATATTATTGGCATCAGTCACATTCTGTGTTTCCTTGTTTCTGTAACTGTTGTCTCTTGATATTATTGGCATCAGCCATGCTGTTAGGGCACCTTTGATGTAATTTGGTATCTTAATCCAAAGAATAAGTTGCTAATAATTGAAATTGTAAGTAGGAGAGAATACCTAAATATTTGAGTAACTATGCTGCTAGTCAAATCATAATGATATTGGGACCATTTCCACATGAGGACAGTCTTGATGGAGAATATCGCTGTTTCTGCTGCTTTGTCCTATGAGCCTGGGCAATATTGTTGACGTCATAGTAATGATTGATAGACTGAGCATTTGTAAGCTACTTCACATTTTGCAAAGCAAGTTTCACTTTATGATTTCATCTATCTTTGCAAACACCTGTGAAGAAAGTTTTACCATTTTTATAAATAAAGATAGGTGGTTTATCTGTTATGTAATTTGGAAGAAGTAAAATTAACACAAAAACACAAAAACAGGGCCTCCCCTGGTGGCGCAGCAGTTGAGCGCTGGGCTGCGAAGCTGCCTGCAGCTTCTGCAGCGCTGGTTCAATCCCAGGCCATTGGTGAGGGTCCCACATGGTGTGCAGACCTCTCCTGCCTCGCCAGCTGCTCCCTTCAGCAGTGTGTTTCCTCACTCTGCCTGTTCTGCTCTCCGCTCTGGCTCTGGTGAATTCTCTCACCCTCCCGCGCTTCTGACTGTACCCAGTGCTTGTGTAAATAAATAAATTTTTAAAAACAAACAAACAAACAAAAAAACCCCCACAAAAATCCACAAAAAAAATGACACCAAAAATCTGGTGCTTGTCCAGAGTTGTCATTAAATCTTTCCTCTGAGAAGGAAAGAATGAGGAAGGTTTTTTCTTTTGCATGTGTAGAGATCTTGCTATGTAACTTGCGAACATTCACAAAAAGCTTGGGAAATTTTGATACTTAATTACAAGATTGGGTCAAATAATATAATGCTAGGGATTCTCCAGTTCTCATTAGATACTTTTGATCTTGGACACTATTGTGTGCAGCAGTAGATGCAGAAGGTTGAATTGGCCCTACCTATCATCCCCCTGCCCCAGCCCCCAATTACCTGGATGATGTATTGGTAGAGTGGGCAGTGCTACTGAAGAATTCTTTCATCTGAGAGTGAAGATGAAAACAAACCAGTAAATTCTCTCTACATTGTTCTGTAGGTCTTTGTTTTATCTTCCAAAGGTTTGATGTTTGATAATGAATAAATTAGTATAAAATATGAATGCACCCTCTGTAAGGACCCAGCGGGTAGCGTTGGCAGTTGAGCCAGATTTCAATCAGCAAATGAAAGGGGCTCATTTTGGCATTAAGACCGGGCTTGTGAAGTCTGTTTACTTAGGGGAAAAAAAAAATTAAAGATGAAAAAGGAAGTAAGCATACATGGTGTTTATGTGTATGCAAGAGAGATAATAAGTGACTGAACGTTTCAATTTTTGGAAACACTGCAACGTTTCTATGAAATGATTTAAGTAATTTCATTGTCATGTCTTAAAACAGTTACTACCTAATTCCTAGTTAAATTGGCATTTTTTACTCCAAATAATGTTTTACCCTCTTGGAGTCTTAACTTCTTCTGAAGTTTATACATTCATAGAAAATAACTATGTTGCTGGCTTAAACTGTCACTCACCCTCATAGACACAGCTGGAGCCTTTTGTAAAATAGAAAATTGAATGGAAACTTGCTTTCTGTGAAATTTCATGAGCCATTTCATGGGCTTGGTTTTAATGCTTCTTTCCCCCCATTACCATCTTTAGATCTGCTTCTTTTTTTTTTTTTTAAGATTTATATATTTATACAAGCACTGGGTATAGTCAGAAGCGCAGGAGGGTGAGAGAATTCTCTAGAGCCAGAGTAGGGAGCAGAACAGACAGACTGATGAAATACACTGCTGAGGGGAGCAGCGGGCGGCAGGAGAGATCTGCGGGCCATGTGGGACCCTCACCCGGCAGCCAGGGATCGAACCAGCGCTGCAGAGGCTGTGGGCAGCTTCGCAACCCAGCACTCAACCGCTGTGCCACCACCGGGGAGGCCGTCTATTTTTTTTAAGATTGATTTATTTATTCATGCAAGAACTGGGGTACAGACCAGAGGTGTGGGTGATGAGAGGATTCACCAGAGACAAAGCGGGGGACAAAACAGGCAGACTGACTGAAATACACTGCTGAGGGGAGCAGTGGGCAAGACAAGAGAGATCTGTTGCGCTATGTGGGTAGCTCTCTAAGATGGCATGCTGTCCTAAGCTGTTGCTGTTTTCATCTCATCTGCTCACCCCACTTTCCTCTTGTAGAGAGTGTTGCCAGAAGTTAGCAGCTCCCAACATTGTCTATCACTCATTGTACAGCTGGAGCTTGACTTTTGCCACAAACCTCTCCTCGTCTAGAGCAAGCCTGAAAGTAAGATGTGAAGGTTATCACACAGACTTCAATTCTAAGCTACACAAGGGGATGATGTCTACTTGAAAAATTGTTGTGTAGGCAAAATCTTTTTCTAGCATCCCTGTTGCATACATCCCCTCTTTACTGTGTTCCTTTTCCACCCCATTTCAGACTCTAGGACTGGCTAGAGAAATGAGCTTTGAGAAAAGGTGATGCAGGTGGAGACGCACTCATCCACCACCTGTTAACTTCTTCTGGACTCATTTAAATGTTAACCTCCCTTTGAAACTATAGTAAATACAGTTTGTACTATGTGAAAGTCTAGCTATCATGTTAGAGACAGATTTTGGGTAGAAAAGATGTTTCCTCAAATAACCTATCATGGGTTATATCTCATACTACACTTCTGGGAGCAATGCCGGGAAGACTGTTCTTAAAGAAAGAACTTTAAGGTTTTGTGCCTTGAGGTTACTACAGTAGTCTGATTTCAGTCACTGAGCACACAATAGTAACTCTTGTCCTGGCTTGTTTTTCATGATGTAGTAAGTGGTCTGACACAGTGGAGAATCAATCTACTTTTAGGTAGAGGTTAACATGAGATATATGGAAAAATATATGTAGCAAGTTTATTGCCTTATTATCTGAACTTTGCAAGTACAGCCTTTTTTTCTCTTTCATCCTGTAATGAGATACATTCTTCTTTGAAATTAAGAAGTAGAAAGATGTAGATAAAGTGCTTTTCTTCCAAAATAGCGTGATTGAATGTCATTAAAGAAAGCGATTAAGGTTTACCTATTCCTTTAAGGTAAGTTTTAGACTTAAGAATGTTTTCATAATTAGGATTTCTTGAAGGAACAGGAGGAATAACACAAGATGTACAAGTTGTACATTCTATATATGGTAAGATTAAAAGTAATTTTGTATTTTCTTTAACTGTCATTGATGTTTAATGTATTTTCTGAAATTTTTCTCTTGACCTTTTCCCTTCTCACTTCCTTTTTTCTTTGACCATCAAAACAGATTTTTATCTATTAACTAGTAGCACAGACTTAAGTTTGAGTTGCCTGGGGCAAGCATGCATCAATGGTTAACTACTACATTGCTACTATATAATTAACAGACTTTCAGCAAGTAAGAGAGAAAAAGAAATGGAGTGAAGGGGAGGGAGGGAGGTGAAAATTGTTAAAGAAAATTATCCATTGTGGAAAAACACATATTAATAGAAAGTTGCAGTTCTTTATGATGTCACTAGGTGGCATGTGACCAACTTATACTAATATTCAGCTAGAAAGAGCCAGAAATGTTCTTATTTTTTTAAAAAAAAAACTAATCTGAAAGTTATGTTTTTATTATCTATTTGTACAGTTCTATTATCTATTTGTACAGGTATCTCAAATTTGTATTGTGGATCAAATAATATAATACATGTAAAAGTGCTGTTAGTGCCTGATGTTAAGTAACAAGTTTAAATTTACTTTTGTGTGATTAGTAGTAGTAGTTTTGTTTGGTTTTGTTTTTTTTTTTTTGCTGTGGTATTGTTATTCAAAGTGTACATCTTTATTAAGGGAAGCGAAGAATTTCTATAATTAGTAGTAAGTTTCCAAATGGTACATAGAATTGTGTAAAATATGAAGTGACCGAAAGTAAATGCAAGAATTTTGTTGAAAGGGTTCTAATTGTTTCTAAACTTAAGGTAAATATGATGAACAAGACTCTCCACATTGTATTGAATTCTTATTTCTAAGATTTACAAACATAGGTATTACCTGCATGTAGTTTGTGACTCGTAGCATATTGTCCCATGTTTGTTTAAACAATGATGAATTACTCAATGTCAATCCTCCTTTTTTCTATGAAACTACAATAACTTTGATAAATATAAGTATGGTAGAGTAGAAAACATGGGAAATTGTAGCAACACATAGAGAGTATTGTTGGTATTGCTGTACCCTGGGAAGACAAAATGCAGATAGTAATTGTGCCTGTCATTTATTTTTACTTTCAGTATTTGAAAATAACATAAAATTAGCTTGAAACCAGTCCAAAAATGGGTCATGTAAATTTTCTCTTACAATGGGTCATTTAGATAGAAAAAAAGTTGAAAATGCATTAGATGCCACCTCAAATAAGAGTTTGAGTCACTTCCTTTAATGATGAAAGATACTAACTAGTGACTACAAAAAGGAAAGAAATAACCTTCCTTTCTTAGAAAAAGTGGTGGGGAGAGTTACTGACAACTGTGAGACAAATAGTGTAAATACAATATTTAAATCCCAACAACCCACTAAAAGAAGCATCATTATCACATATGATACATAAGGAAAATGAAGTATATGAAGTGAAAAACCTTCCCCAAAGTCATTCATCTTGTGAGCAGAGAAATTTGTATTGAAGTTAATGAGCATTCATGTCAGGTTGCCTCTGGTGTACACTCCTAATTAACAGATTTTCTGGATGGTCAATTAGAAATGCAACCAATTTCCATAAAAATGCATTCACTACTTATTGATGAGAGTTTTACAAATGAAGAAAGAAATTTTATTCTTGTATGTAATAATGCTTTGCTTTGGCTTTGGGTATGTGTTTTATAATACATGTTTAAAATGGAGCAAAGATCAGATATTCAGAGAGGGGAAATCAAAATGATATTTGAGTAATATAAAAATAATTTAAAATATTATCGGCAACACATTTGCTTCTGGTAGACTAGACTAGATAATTTGGACCAATACTCTAATGAGAATAATTAGAAAACGTGGGGGGCAACCATGCGTTCTGAAAATAATAAAGGATGGGAAAGTTAAAGTTTATCAGACCAGAGTTTGGAAAATGATAGAGCCTCTTATCATATCAATAAGGCAAATTGGAGATTGGAGTTATTTTCCCCTGAGAGTATATGCCACTCTGCTCAGGAAAGCGAAGAAACTTGGGTGAAGTAGGTATTTTAACAGAGTGGTATAGAGAGGGAGATGGGGATTGGAGTATAGGAACCCGCACAAGGGGAGATATTAGAGGTCCTCTTGCAGTAAGTGAGCACTGCAAGGGCCTCACTTTAGGATAAGTGATATCTGTAGAGGAAGGCCCTTCTGGAGTCTGGAACTCAGGCTTAACTAATGTCAACAACTAGAATTGGATCGAGGCACCCCCAGATTTCCTGTTACTCTCATGGTGGTAGCAGAAATGAAAAGGCCTTTGAGTAAGACAGCATGCTGTTCTCAAATTGTTTGTACAAATTACTTATTGAGCAACAAACATACTCAGACAAAAGAGGAGACAAAATGGAATAATTAAAAACCAGCAGATGCAACACAACACAGTCCTGTGATCTAAAGGTTTGTGTCCTCCAAAAATTCCTATGTTGAAATCCTGAGCCCCAAAATGTGAGTAGGTCTTTAGGAGTTGACTAGGTCAGGAGACTAGAAAACTCATGAATAGGGTTAGTACTTTCATTTCTAAAAAATCCACAGTAATCCCTATCCCTTTCCTGCATCTGAGGGTACATCAGAAGTCTGCAACCCAGAAAAGGACCCTCACCCAACCTTGCTGGCATCATGGTCTTGGACCAGCAGTCCCCAGAACTTAATTTCTGTTGGAAGGCTGGCAGGCAGGCAGGAAGCAGGCTAACTGGCTGGCTTGCTGGCTGTAATATTTTGTTACTTGCATCCAAAAAGCACTAAAACATGAGGAAACATTAACTACAAGGTTTTCATCTAAAATTTTAACTATAGCCACCTTCAAATTCTCAGAAGAAAATCGCAACTACAAAAAATTGAAAAATGGAAAAATAATTGTAATGAGGAATTTAATGGATGTTTTAAGAACAAATTGAAAGCAGCTGAGAAGCAATGTATTTAGTAGAAGAACTAAGGTAAAAATTTCTTGATTAGTGCGCAAAAGAGACAAAGATAGGGAGGGAAGAAACATGGGGGGTGAAATAAGATTGCTCAACATCATTGTCTGGAATCCTAAAGGACACAAGAGAAATTGAACAGAGGCATATTTGAAGAGATAATGTGTATATTTTTGTAAAATTTATGATAGAGGAACTTCCCTGGTGGCGCAAGGGGTTAGGGCACGGCCTGTGAGGCTCTCTCCACAGCCACTGCAGCACGAGTTTGATCCCTGGCCAGGGAGATAACCGCATGGCACAGCAGACCTCCTGTCTCATGTGCTGCTCCCCTCAGCAGTGTGTTTCAGTTAATCTGCCTGTCTGTTCTCCGCTCTGTCTCTGGTGAATCCTTTTACCCCCCATATCTGGCCTGTACCCCAGTTCTTGTATGCATAAATAAATAAATCTTTAAAAAAAGTTATGAAAGAGATAAAACTATTTTTCAATAAGACTATGAACAAGCATGGTAAGTACAAAGAAAACTCACACCGAATCACATCAGTAACTGCTGAAAACTCAAGAAAAAGAGAAAAATTAGAAGGAAATTGTAAAGCTAAGAAGAAAAGTTGAAGTTTTCAATTTTAATGTGTGATGTTTAAACTGAAACCTAACTTCTCTATAGCTATGATGGAAAATAAGAGACACAGCTGAATGGTATTTTTAAAGCACTGAAAGAAAGTAACTGTCAACCAGAGTTCCCAAAGAACAAAAATGGGCTTAGAAAATTAAAATGGGGCCTCCCTGGTGGCGCAGCGGTTGAATGCTGGGTTGCGAAGCTGCTTGCAGCTTCTGCAGCACTGGTTCGATCCCCGGCCGCCAGGCAAGGGTCCCACATGGCACGCAGACCTCTCCTGCCGCCCGTTGCTCCCCTCAGCAGTGTGCTTTGTCCGTCTGCCTGTTCTACTTCCTGCTCTGGCTCTGGTGAATTCTCTCACCCTCCTGCGCTTCTGACGGTGCCCAGTGCTTGTATAAATGAATAAATAAATCTTTAAAAAAAAATCAAAATAAAGATACTTTCAGCAAACAAATGCTGAAAGAATTATCATTAGTAGAGCTTGCTATTGAGAAGAAAAACACTTCTTCAAAACAACCTTTACTATTGGGAAGAAAAAATATATAGTATCTCAGATGGAAGATCAGAGATGCCAGATGGGAGGAAAAGAAACAAAATGGTAAAGAAAAAAGAGTAAATCTGAAAGTTGGATGGTATAAAAATGGCAATAATATACTGATGGTTTATATGTCATATGCTTTTATACAATTTATAGTTATATACAAATCTTTATGCATATATTTCAATGACTAAGAAGAAAAGCACTTAGAAAGAATGTACACACACACAATATTACATTTTTGAGGTAATGTTGGCTTACATCATTGTTCGTATTTAGGGAGTATAAGACCCTACCCCCTTGATATGTTATTACTGCTACATTAGTCTAATACGTAAGTCCATTGTGCATCCTACCCACCTTGCTTTCATCCACCCTCCCATCCCTCTGTGGAGTCTTTGGTTCTATAATCAGTTTTCCTGGGTCAGTTTTTACTTTTGTCTTGATCTATTCCTTAGATTAGTTTCTTTGTATTCCACTTGTAACCTACAGCATCATAGTATTTGTCTTTCTCCTTCTGACTTACTTCATTTATCATAATTCCAACTCCATCCATGTTGCTACAAATGGCATGAGTTTGTCGTTTTTGATAGGTGAGTAGTATTCCATTGTGTATAAATACCACATTTTGATCCACTCATCCATTTTGGAGCTTTTAAGTTGTTTCCATATTTTGTCTATTGTAAATACTGTTTCTGTGAACATGGGAATGTAAATTTCCCTTTGAATTAGTATTCTTGTGTTTTTTTTGTCAGATACCTCGGAGTGTGGGATTGCTGGGTTGTACTGATGACCCACTTTTAATCTTTTGAGGAAACCTCAATACTGTTTTCCTTAAGGGAGGGAGGGAATATACAGAGGTGGTAGGGAGGAAGGGAGGGAGAACATGAATATCCATATGTAGAGGCTGTTAAGAACTGGTGTACTTTTTTTCTCCCTTTCCCTCCTCTTCTTTCCTCTCCTTTCCCATTTCTGCTCTAAACAATTCAGTTCAAACCAATTATGTGGAGATAAAGAAAATCTTTGCCATAGCCCAGAGCAACTAGTAAGCAAGTTGAGAAAATGATACATACTAAGTATTTTTGTTTGATATTCTGTGGTAAATTTCAAAAATGTACAAAAGCTGATGATGAGCACTTAAATCTCTCAACTTCCTCAGACTGTAACCCCTATTTCCCCAAATCATAATTATAAAAAACTAGAGACCATTGAGGCAGCATCTCTGTGGAATTTGGTATAAATACGATTAACACAATGACTGGAATTCACTCATATTTTCTTAAAACAACCTAGGTCTTATGATAGCAGGATGTTGGGTTCGGTATATTTATAAGTAAGCAATAAGGCAGCATCCCTCAGGTATGAAATGCATGCTAGCCCTCATGCCCCATGGGAAAAGTGGACATAGTCATCAATTTTTTAAATACACTTAAGTAGACCTCTCTATTAAAAAGTACCAAGTTTGGGCCTCCCCTGGTGGCGCAGAGGTGCCCGCAGCCTCTGCAGCACCGGTTCGTTCTCTGGCCACCAGTGAGGGTCCCACAAAAAAAAAAAAAAAAAAAGTACCACCTTTAAAAGAACTCTTGTTTTAGAAACCTATTCCAAGATCACTAATAGAAATTAATTTTATGACAGTTTATTCTATGCCTTTCCTCCAAGTAGCCAGCCACATGTGACTTTATAAGGAATGCCTGTTTTGTAGCACTAATCTGAAAAATTTTATATGTAAAGATCTTTATGACATTATGATACATCATTATGGATGGTGTAGAGAGCAGAGTGAATTCTCAAAGTTTTCTTCTTTGCTTATTGATGTATTTAATAGATATTTATAATGAGATTATATTGGGTTACATTGTTAGTTTTTTAAATATTATGCTAAATTATTAAACGTGTAGTAATACAATTCATTCGTTCTCCCAGTATGTTGCCAGAGACTTATTTTGAAGATAGAAATTCAAAAGAAAGAAATCATTCAATTAAATAATATTCCTCTGTAAAAGGTCTAAGATCAGGCTGCAATGTAACCTGAAAACAGTTTCTAGTCTGTGCTCTGTGTTGGGTCCAGGGGGCCCTTTTCTGATCTATACAATGCCACTAGACAGGTTAGTCTTGGCACCAAATTGAACTTCAAATATGTGTTCACCAAACCAGCTTGTACTACTACTTAAGTTGACCGTCTGAGAAGGAGGCATTTCTTCTAATGGCTCCCATGGAGGGTCCAGCCCCTCCTGATTGTGTGCCAGTGTGGGAGGGAGACTTAGAATTCTGTCTGTCCTCTTAGGATATAGCAATTCTCATATGCCATCAAATTCCACTCTAAGGGTATAAGAAATTTGGGCATTTTCTCCAGAACCCCTTTGCCTAGGAGTACCTTTCCTCTCTAAAAAAACCTCCTATCTCAATTTTAGTTGAAACCCTCAAAGATCAAAAACAAAACTGTATTTAGTAACGTATGCAACTTAAAATCAATTGCTGCACCACTATTTAAGGCTTGTAGAAGAAGTGGACAAACTCCCACTTTTATAATTCTATTCGAGGTAATCATAAAGAACTTACAGAATAATGCTTAGAAAGAGAATGACCTAGCAGAGGTCTTTTGGAACCTGAGAACTTTGGACATCATTTTACACTCTGACCCCAGGAGACTGAGTACCCGCCATCCTGACAAGACCCTGTGATTTGCCATGGAAACAGAGCTCCAAGAAAGAAAGTAGCATAGAGGTTGACCTTGCCAATAACAGTTAGCAAGGATATGTTAAATGCTCCAATAAAGGTGTAATATTTTAAATGAATTAAAAGGGAGTATTACCGTTTTGGGCAGTAGGTGCCCAGGTCAGAGGGATATGAAGCATGCGTAGATAGTGACAGAAAGATAAATATTGCTGTAATATGAGAAGCATGAACATAAGGGAGAATTGGATGTTTTTAGATCCAAACATCTCAAAATATTCCTAACTGAACCATGTGAGGGAGGTTTTTTCCCATGGAATATAAATGTGATGAGCAGAACATTTGACAATTAGTAGTAAAGTACACATTCTAATTAATCATTAGGTGATTCTTAGAACAAACTCTAGTTAGCCAAACAGATTTAAATGACACATTGTGCCTGAGATGACACCTTAGACAAGCACTTTTTTCTCCCCAAACCATACATTTCCATAGGAAGAACTGGTGGGTCTGCTCTAGATAGGAGCTTGAGTAATATTTTCTATACTTTTACTCAGTTATTTTCAACTAATGTCTATAGGAAAATGCACGTGATGTGCTGAAGGATTTTACTCCTACACAAGAGAAAATTGAAGATGGAATATGTAATATTTCCCACTTTATTTCCTTACAGTTACAGAAAAACAATCACCCAACTTCCGTAAACCTGCTGGAACATGCTTTCCATTCTTTTAAGAGATCCAAATCCAAGGTCACTTAACTTTGTTTAAATAATCTTTGCCTCTTATTTTAAGTGTTAGAGTGGATTTTGTTGGAATTTGCCCTTGAGGCTGCTCACTAAAATAACCACTTCCACAAACATTCTTTTCAAATTGTCACATCTAAAGAAGACCCTTCAACCTTTTCATTTATAATCGGGTGCCTCCCCTCTCAGTATGAGCTTAAGCAAGAGCATAGGGTACACTGGGAAAGCTTTAGCCGAACTTAATAGTGATGGAGAGATAACTTCAAAGATGTCATCAGTTCACCACAGCAGGTTGACAGCCGCAAGACACACACTCCTACTCATCCTCACAGTAATTCCTATCCTTTGTGACTGTGTAGTAAACTTACACAGGGACTTCTGAACTCTGGCGTAGATCTCCTGGCACCTATTTGCTAATGTGAGAATTAATAAGGGATGACTAAGAAATGGTGGCATCATATTTGAGAATATGACTTATGGTATATATAGCCCTGTTGATGTTTTGAAACTCAGGATTTCAAGGTTTGTCGCTTTGTTTTATGGGGCATCTTTTTAGCAAGTTACATATAATGTCTTTCACTAACACTATGGTGAGTGATGGATCTATTGTTACCTGCCTTTGGAAATATTTTTTGAATATCTGTGAGTCACAGCTAATGGGAAGTCTGTTTTCCAGAGTCCTTCCTTTCTCATTTTTCTGCCCTTCTGCTATCCCTCCTGATGAATATAATGCTCTGTCTTACTCTGTATCCAATTCAGCAGGTAAATCTACACATTCAGTAAGTTTTTTTGTCAATTCAGTAAAATGTGAAAATAGTTCATAACAATCAGTCATATTTTAGTCATTTAAGATTAATATAAATGAGAGTGACATCATAATATATCAGAGCAATGAAAGTACACTGTTTAGAATAAAATAATCTCTGATACAAAAACAATACTCAAAGTGTACATTGTACTAAAAGTAACTCAGTAATTGGGAGCAGAAAAAAAGATACAGTTCATTAAGACCCTAAAATGTTTAATTATCATCTCATGGCGATATATTTAAGTTGGAAACACATATTTAATGTAAACATATATAGTGCCCAGATTGAGAATGCATTAAATTCATTTATAAAATTTTAGTGACAGCCGAGGCTGATTTTAAACATTGCTCGTTATCATTGTGCTTCCAGATTTATAAGGAAACTCTCTCACTGACTTTTCTTAAAACAAATCTAGTTCAACAGTTTTTTCAAAGTGATTTTGATAGTTACTAGGAATTAGTGCTTTTCATTTCAATTTACATTTTTATAAATTAAGTGAAAATACACAGGCCAAAAATCCATTCTCACAAAAACAAGTCCCCTAAGTCAAGCCCAGTGAATATTAATATTTATCTAGACAGAAACACCACCACCAGCTAAGAGTAACAGGTTAAAAATTTGCTTATATCCAAGCCTGTAAAGTCTCATCCTGTTGATTAACTGCCCCCCTCATTTTATGACTAGATGAAATATTTTTAATAAATTAATATTTGTGTCATTAATTAGATGAATCAAATCAGATATTTTCACTAGAATTCTAACCAGAGGACTTTTCATAAAGATTTTGTCCCTTATTTCCTTGGTTTATTTCCCTTGGGGTAAAGGCTTGGATTTAACTAGTGTATTATTAAGTCTGTGCTTTATAATAGGAATTGGTTTATACACTTTGACACAAGTAATCAAATTTAACTTTTAAATGACAAAAAAAAAAATCCTCTCAGTGGCATCTTTAAGAACAGAATTTGTTGGAATTTTTGAAGCTGCTAGAGCCCGACTTTGGGTTATACAAAATCTGAGTAAACATTTTCATGGACTGTGGTCTCAGAAAGATTTTGGCCTGATTACTTGAATAGGTATAGCTGCCATGCTTCCTGAAGCAAAGCGAATTTGTTTCACATCTGTTCTGTGTCCACAGTGCTTTACATTATCTTGATATAATGGACATTTGTTTTGCTTACTCTCAAGCTACAGGCTGATGTCTGCTTAGTATTGCTTCCCGTTTATCCTAGATGCTTCTGTGACTTCTCCAGGAACAGTAAAATAGGTATGCACAGTATTAACAGCACAAATTTTGCTTTGATCTTTATCGTTGCACTTCTGCTGAGCCTCACACACATTCACAGTCTCACAACAGGGATTTGTAGACATCCCCCAACAATGTGCATTTTCTTAAGTTTCTCTAGCCTTTACATTTTAGGGAATGTTATGGAGGAATTACTACATTTCCAGTTGAAAAAGCTGTCATGCCAGTATTTCTCCAGAGCAGTGCTGTTGGAGCATGTCATAACAAAACTACTAGCCCCCTCCTCCTCTGTTTCCAAGACTTTGCTTCATGTTACCACCTAGCACTCCTGATTCATTGCTCTCTCCTCTGCAGATCATTCGTGTAAAAAAATTAACTCTTAACAACACACATTTTAGAAAAACAAATCCTTTTACCTATTTCCTCTTCCACCGGAGTTCCATGTCCCATTTTTTCCCTCCCCCTTTGTAATCAAACTTTAAGGGAAAGGCATGAATATCTCCTTCTATCTCCTTGTTGCCCATTGAAGCTTTAGTTCATTCCCATTTTGCTGCTTCTATCTCCAGCACACTAATATAACTGCTCTTACCAAGACCTCCACTGTTCCAAATCCTACTAAATTTTTTTTTCAAATCCTACAAAATTTTTGACTCATGTTTTTGTAATTATAAGCAGCATTTGCACTATCTCTTTTTCTCAAAATATTCTTCCCTGCTAGCTTCCATGGCCTTTCTACCTATGCAGCTGTTCCTTTCTACTCCTTCATTATTCTGCCTAATAACAGCCTATGATAATGAGGTCAATATTTTCCAAGAAGAAACTGGAATTCAGAGCTAGGAAGTAATTTTCCTAAGTGTGTGAAGGTCATAGGTGGCATGGCTGGGGTCAAAGCGGGACCTGTGTGATGGCAGAGACCATCAGTGTTACTGGTGTGCATGCTCCCCTAAAAAGATTGGCTCAGACTTACAGGCTACCCAACACAACACCTTCTTTCTCCCTTCCATAGCCAGTTCTTTGCTTTCCTTTTTTAGTCTACAAGCTCACCTTTTTGTTCCACACCATTTAAAAAGTTATGTTGGTGTTGGTCAAAGTGCTGAAAGCTATCAGCATCAGTGAGAGTACAATTAAAATTCTTGTCACATGTGAAAATCAAGCTAAACTTTAAGAGTGTATTTGCACTTCTAAATTTGTAATAGTTTGGTTTTATAAGCAAATCAAGCTGTCTGGTGGAAACATGTCCACTAAATACCATTATTTCTCATATTTTTCAATTAAAGGGGAGATAGTTGGTTTTCCATTTAATGTTTTTATGTAGAAAGGTGAGCTGTCTTGGAACAAGGTCAGACTCCCTAGGACTTAGATGGAAATTAGTTTCTAATCTATTGCTGATATTTTGGTCCTTTGAGATCTGTGAAATAATTTAGCGATCACATAAATCATATTAGGTTTAGACTAAGTTGTAGAAAGGTTCAATTATTCTGAGAAATTGTACTGGTATTATAACTTCTAACTCATCTTCAGAACCAAGAAATGGTAGATTTTTAGAGGTAGAGAGAGACTGTTGGGATAATCTACTCTCCCTTCTCTTAACAGAGGAAAACTGTAAAAAGGCAGTTAAAGTAAACTCAAGGTTTCAAGGTCTCACTGGGCTAGAATAGACCCTATGAAAGTGTTTTTTTCACTAAAATTTAGGGTTGTGAATTAAAAATGAGTATTTTTGATTTGTTTGTATAATGCATATAGTGCTTTTTTATGTTACCATTTGTTGGCCTTAAAAATTACTAAAATCCAGATTTCACAGCCATTTATGCAATATCAAAGCACAATAATGAGAGATTTCTACAGTTAAGACTGCTATAACTAAACCACCACAATTATGGGTCAAGAATGTTAGTATGAATTTTAGTCTTTTTGCCTCCATGCATTATGTAGTACTTACTCATATAAATCATTTGTATTGTGAAGCGTGTTTGTTTTATTGTTTTGGAAATGAGCTAGTGCTAACCATGCTAAAATAATAAAATCTGCCTCTATGTGGACATTTGAAAGCAAAAAAAACCCCAAAAAACAAAAAACATGGAGGAGCGGGGGAGGAACTAAAACAGTGATTCAAATTACCTAACAAGGGAATCAGAAATGTATAGAAATGTATGGAAAATAACACAGAAGTCTGGGCATCTGTACATACTTGGTCACTAAGAAGACTCAGCTACTCAGACTAGGCTTTGTGACATGCCATAGACATGTAATATTTCCTGAAAACTTGTCTTGAAAAAGTTGCCCTGTTTACAATATTTCTCTACATACTAAGATATTGCTCTGGCACATTCAGTGTGGACAAAGACCTTTTTGTTAATACAAAAAGTACCCCCTCTCCTTTTCATGTTATTTGATACCCCATGGCCACAAGTGATCTAAAGATGTCTGGGTGCAGAAGCAAAGAAACGGAAAGAGGCTTTAAGGACATTTGTCCTTAGACTCTTGGGTGGGAAAGTTAGTAAGGTCTATTTGCTTTTCTGTAGCTTAAAATAGATGAGGGTCTGTGGTGTTTTCATTTTTCCTTGGCCTCATTCCCACATCCTAATCCAAATCTTGCTGTTCAGTATAGGTATGCATTTCCTTGATGCCTGAGACCTGCTCTTGGGGGAGAGCTCATTTATGGATCTTAGATACAGCCTTTGTTTTTGATATATGTAAATGGGCACGTGAAGCATCATCTGAATCCTGGAGCTGCTTGCACTAAAATAAGAGGATGTACAGTAATTATCTACAAACATTGTCACCAATAATGTCTCCTACCTGGGTTCACACATGTGCCTCCTTTCATCAAACAGGGAGGGGTGTGTGTATATATATATATATTCTCTCTTCCCTGCTTCCCTAAACCTAGGTTCTTTTTTTTTTTTTCTTAAAGATTTATTTTATTTATGCATGCAAGAGCTGGGATGTAGGCCTGAGGTGCAGGGGGTGGGGCAGTACTGGTGGTGAGAAGATTCACCAGAGACAGAGTGGGGAGCAGGACAGGCAGTTCTACTGAAACACACTGCTGAGGGGAGCAGTGGGTGAGACAGGAGTGCTTTGCTGTGTGGGTTAGCTCCCTGGCCAGGGGTACAAATTTGTGCTGCAATGGCTGCCGATAGCTTCGTAATGCTAAGACTTAACCCCTCGTGCCACCAGGGAGGCCCCAAACCTAGGTTATTCTTTCGGCTTACTTCGATCAATAGAATGTGGCAGAAGGTATGTTTTGGGACTTCTGAGAACTTGTATATTTACCCTTTGCTATCTTGGAAACCAACCAAAAGAAGTCCCACTATACCTGAGGATGAGAGTATCCAAAGGGAGAGAAATAGGCAACCAATGGCCCCCATTCATTTCAGCCACCTCAGGTAAGGTAGTGGACATGTAAGTTGATCACCTTGGACTCCCCAGAAGACTCCATATAGAGAGATAGAATTATTCACTTGAACCAGTCAACCTTCAGGATCATGATAAATGATGATGTGGTTGTTTTAAGCTGTTAAGTGAAGGAATGCTTTAATGTGCAGCATTTAATAATTTAAATAATCCTGCAGGTAATCCAACTTTAGCCCCATGTCTCTGAGTGACTGTGTGTATCTGCATTAGATCCTTCTGATGATGCCTTTTTCAAACTTTTGTTTCTGAGATACTACTCTCTCCTGATTCTTTTATTTCACCATTAAATGTGAATGGGACCAATCTTCTTTCCCATCCTTATTTGTAGTAAACATTCTCCTTCATGCCTCCCTCCATAACTTAAATTTTCCTCAACCATCTATTTTCAGTGGCAACTGAGTTCTTGATCCTCATTTTGTGGAGAATTTACATTAATTTTTTATTTCTTGAATGAAACTTCAGTGAAATACTTCCCCATACAAAGAGGATGACTGTCCCTCAGTCATGCTACTTACCTTTCTCCTCCTGCAACATCTATCACATATATTGTGACTATCATTTTTCTACTGTACTTACAGTCTTAAAATCTGTAGCAAATACCTGTGAACTACAGTGCGTGTTTAATTTAATATCCAGAAATAAATGGAGGAAAGGTGAGGGGCTGTTAGGGCTTATGGAAAACTGTAAAGTCAAGGTTGTCACCAAAATACAGGGCTATCTACCATCCTGGGAAAACTAGCTTTCACTGACATCATCCAGCAGAGGAAAAAAAAGCCAAAACACCATGAAAGCTGCTCACTTTCATCAGTATTAGAAGATAGCATTGAAGAATAACAGAGAGCAGTCTGTCAGCACTCTTCTCAGTAAAGGAGCAGCAATTGCCTTAGAAGACCAAGCACTTCAAAGGAGTCTGCTCTGGTGAATCTGGCAAGACAATACATTTGTTGGAAATTTTTAAATAACAAGCATAGTCACAGATAACAAAATTCTTAGCCTTACAGGAGGGACCTGATGTGCTTCTGATTAGTATTTCCTTGACCTGCATAGCATCCAAGGACCAGCTAGTAATAGGAGTACCAACTTCCAAAGAAATGAAACAACGTCTAAGCAGTGCTGTGGAGCCTTTGTGATGCTTCAAACACAGCTCATAATGTGCTTTGAATTTTGAAGCAAGGTAGTAAGGGTTAGATCCTGTACTCTTTGCCCCCTTCCAATTTACTACGTACCTTGGACTTGAACATGATCTGCAATGCAGAACTCACTACTTTTTTCACTTCTTAGACAGTGATTTGGAAAAACATAAAAACAAGTAAGACTGATAAAGACTTCTGGAATTAAGCCAGTCTCTTAGCATCATGGCTGCACTATTTTCAAACCCACACTAATAGACTGGACAAAGGTTGGCAAAAGATGATAGCATACCACCAAGGGTCTGTATGTCCATGTGGAGTCCTTGCCAGAAAGGCAGAGAAACCTCTACAAAAACTAAAAACTTGAATGCTGCCCACACCGAATCCACACAATCACAGAATAACCTGATCCATGAAATCACTTTTTTTCATGTAGTGTGAGTCTTTGAGGCTACCATTGATCAGCAGTAGTACAAATACATACATTTTCTGAACGCTCGTTTTTAAATGATAATTTTCACTATCAGAGCTAATTTCTTTTTTTTGAAAGATTTCTTTATGCATACAAGAGGTGTGGGGGGTGAGAAAATTCACCAGAGACAGAGTAGGGAGCAGAACAGGCAGACTGACTGAAATATACTGCTGAGGGGAGCAGCAGGTGAGTCAGGAGAGGTCTGCTGCACTATGTGGGTAGCTCCCTGGCCAGGGATCGAACTCGTGCTGCAGTGGCTGAGGATAGCTTCATAGGCTGTGTATTAACCCCTTGCGCCACCAGGGAGGCTCCAGAGCTAATTCTTGTATTAAATAAGGAAATTTACTAGTAGGTTGAATATTTTCATTTTGTAATAGGAACCTAAGAAAATCATATATTTATCATCTCTATATAGAGGTAAAATCAGGAGGTGCTTTCACTCACCCAGGATCATACAGGTTGAAAGTGGCATAGTTAAATTCAGATATAGGCCTGCCTAACTCCAAAGTTTATTCTTTACTTTTAACCATCAAATAAAAATATTCTTAATGCACTAGACATTAAAGCTATACTGCTTCATACTGTTACTAATATTAATCCTAAGTCCACAACACCATCTTTAAGTACACAAGTTAGTGTCAGAGATATAAGGCATTCCACTATGCACTGAAATATAAATATCTGACTGTACTACAGTCAAGTTGCTTTAAGAAAAATCATCAAAGATAGACAAAGAACTCACACAACTCAACAAAAACAAAATAAACAATCCAGTCAAGAAATGGGCAGAAGAACTTAAAAGACATTTCTCCAAAAAGGAAATGTGAATGGCTAACAGGCATATGAGAAAAGGTTCAACATCCCTTATAACCAGGAAAATGCAAATTAAAACCACATTGAGATACCACCTTACACCAGTAAGAATGGCACATATCAAAAAAAACAAGCAACAACAAATGTTGGCAAGGTCAACAGTTGATGAAAAAGGAACTCTCCTACATTGCTGGTGGGAGTGCAAACTGGTCCAACCACTATGGAAAGCTGTCTGGAGGTTCCTCAGTCTACTAAAAATGGAGCTACCATACCACCTGGCAATTGCACTACTAGGGATCTACCCAAAGGACACAAAAACATTGATTCAAAAGAACACCTGTACAGGGCCTCCCCTGGTGGCGCAGCGGTTGAGCGCCGGGCTGCAAGGCTGCCTGCAGCCTCTGCAGTGCCGGCTCATTCCCCGGCCGCTGGTGAGGGTCCCACAAAAGAACACCTGTAGATCTATGTTTATTGCAGCACTATTTACAATAGGCAAAACCTGGAAACAACCCAAATGCCCCAAAATAGATGACTGGATCAAGAAGATGTGGCATATATACACAATGGAATATTATTCAGCAATCAAAAATGATAAACTCATGCCATTTGCAGCAACTTGGATGGACCTAGAAGGAATTATGCTCAGTGAAATAAGCCATAAGGAAAAAGAAAAACATCAGATGGTTTCACTTATAGCAGGAATATAGGGGAACCAAATAAGACATCGGTGTAAAAAAATAGCAGTACAAAACACAACAAAGCAAAACCACACAATTATAAATCAGAGACATACTACAGGGGAGGAGGAGGGAGAGGGATCAGAGGGAGGGTGGGAGGAGCACAGGGCACTGAGGTGATGGTGCATGGGTGATTGGTGAAGGAAACTCTATGGCGACTACACCTGAGGGGGTGGGAGGAAGCAAATATTGTTTAAAAAATGAACAATGATGTAACAAAAATTGATAAAACAAAAAGAAAAAAAATCATCTCTCTACATTAGCATCTCTCTGCTGGACTACCAAGAAGTTGGACTTACTTACATGTTCACCCTTAGCAACTGTGAGAAGCAAAAAGTAATTTCATAGCTATAAAAGTTTCACAGAGCTTGAAGTTACCTTTTAAATCATAGAATTACAGTCTGAAGTGTAGACTCTGGAGCCAGATTGTTTAGATTTAAATCCTCACCTTGTTATAAGATGTGTGATCATGGACATATTTTATTTATTCTCATTGATACTCAGATTCTTAATTTATAAAAAGGGATAATGGTAGGACTTAGCTCATAAGTAAATTAATCACTGTTTTGTACAGTTTTAGATAATCTGTAATTCAAATAATTGAGTGGTTAAATTAGTCATGTGATGTAACTGGGATCACTTATTTTACATTGACATATACAAAATCACATAGTAAAAAAATATTACTCTGTAGCATAGGATTCTCAACTATAAGATGTCTTTTGTCTCTCTTTACAAAGTAAAATTTGAATATTTCTTTTTCCCTTACAGTTTTATTTTATTGATGGACTAAAATGTGTGTCACTTTGAAAAATTTAAACAGTTTCGTCTGTCGGTTTGTTGGTTTCTTGTGATGGGGGTATTGGAAACAGACTAAGAATCCACCTTGTGTCATATAATAATTATTTGAACTGATGGAAACTAAAAATAAATTTTGTATTTAATACCATTTAATTTCCTGTTAGTACATTCAAAGGAATGTTCTTAAGCTTTGAAGACATGTAACAGGTGACAGTCAATGTTGAGGGAATTTATTAATCCTTTCCATTCAGAATCTCTAGTGTGAATGACATTAAAAGATTCTAACATAGAATGGGAATACTAGATTTTCCAGATATATTACCAGTATAACACACAAGTGTAAAACGGTACTTTAGTTAAATGCTTTCTTCTAAAGCTTTGGACTCACAAATTAGGTTGAAACTGATTTCAAGAATTAATGTAATCACAAATTTGTATTTACTCAGTTTGTTGACCTGGGAGAAAGAGAAACAGTAATTAAAAAAAAAAACAGGTGGGAGAGAAAAGGAAAATGAGAGAGGGACAGTAATATTACTCATGTAGCAGATTTGGAAAGGGTAGCACTGTTTGATGTTGATACAGCTCCATCCTGTCATAAAGCAGATAGACGACAATGGTCTGGACTCAAATGCGAAGTTGACAGCTCGAAAACCATTTATCTAACTGGTATTTAAAATTCTGAAGTCATTTAGAAATGTAAACTGAAAGGCTTTTTAAACAGCATTTTTCCTATATGGAAATGAAAGGGATGAGAGCAAAACACAAACTTTGACATTTGACTGCATTTATAATCCTGACACATTTAGCAAACATTTTGATAATGTTGAGTTCAAGTTTAAACAAGTGACAAAAATATCTCCAAAACTTGAGTTTCTTAACTTAAACTTTATCTGATTAGTGACATCCCTAACATTTACATCATGTTCCAAAGAGAAATTATTTCAGTAATTCAGTAATCAGTAGTTCTACTTAGCAGATTTCCAAATTTTACAGCTTAATGTAGAATTAAGTAAGGGATAAACTAACATTTGAGGTGTGTTTTATTTCCTTTTGTGTGTGTGTTCTCAATAAATTTTGAAAAATAGTTTTTCTAATGAAATCTTAACTAAAGCAAACAATTCCCATCTTTACTCATTGTTCTAATATCTGAGTATGATATTTATTAGAGCTATAGTAGGAGAATTGCTTTAATAATAAGTACTGTCTAAAAGCCCTTTTCAGTGGGGGAAACACACACACAGCATACGTGACAGATGATGAATTTAAGCTGCTTATAAGACAAAAAAAATCTGGAAATACCTATGAAGGAGAAGTAACTACTAATTTTGGGAATCTTGCCAGTCTCTTTCCCAGAGATAGTAGTTAGACTGACTCAATGGTCAGTTAGGTAGGGTTGGGTAAGTAACCTGGGGGGGGGGGAAACTGTTGAAGAGAGTTGTGACAAATTAGTAACTCAGAGCTCAACATGTTCTGAAAACAAAGTAATAGATGGGTATGAAGCTCTTTCATCTTGTACAATTCAGTTTTTCCTTTCCTTTTGGATGTCAGAACTGTGAGGCAGTCATACAGCGTTTTGCCACATCATTATCTGTGCTCATGCTTCACAGAAAGAGATTGTCTCAAGGTTGTCTGAATCTGATACTCTTGGCAGTTGGCCCATTTTCCAGGATGACTCTTTGAACCTGTACTTTCATGCTCCATTGCTGTCACTCCTTGATATTTTCAACTTCTGTGGTGCCAGAGTTTGGGCATTAGATTGTTTGCCTTCAAAGAAAAACTTGAAGATGTGGCTCATGTAGTGTATGACATAGCAAATGTTCTTGCAACTCCAGTGGTCTGATAGAACCTGTTGTGCAGACTTCCACATCTCAGTTTTATGAATACATACATTTGAAAAAGATAAATCTATAACTATTTTTTCAATCTGCTAAGAATAATGGAATCTTTATTCTAAGGGACAAACAGCAATGGGAGGTGTTCATCCTACAATTTGAGTAAGAAATGACTTGTAGATTAAATAATTTCCTTTCACCAAGAAATTTGGACTTTGTTTCTAGATGATTTCATTTGGAACATGATTCATGTGAATCATTGAACCAGTGCTTTGACTATCAAAGTTAAAATTGCTTTTCATTTTTTTACATTGTTGGTTTAGTATTGTTGGAAAAAGATGGAAACTATCAATATATTGCTTATCACTTGTATTGTGAAGACCTTAAAAAGAAAGCAGTAGACATCAAAGGGACGTACACAATGTTAGAGAAATTAACTCCACAAATATTTTTTGTGCTGAGAAAATTTTCAAAGCACATGTTTCAGTCAAATATACCCATAGGCATCAATTTTAAATGTTATTAGATGTGTAGGTGATGTAAACTTAAACTAAATGAATGCCTATATCATGTACTCGCCTACATTTTTGGATCAGTGCATGCTCCTGAGGTGCTTGGGATTCATTGCTTCTTTTTCATACTTTTTGCTATGTTGGGAGTTCTCACAAGGCCTTGTGTGATAGGCACTCAATAGCTATTTAAATGTTGCCTATTTTATGGCAGAAGAAACCTTACAGTTTAAAAAGTCTTTACCAGTCAGTTTTGTTATCTCTCCTGCAAGCACCATGGTAATTGCAAAAATTATCATTGCATTATCTTGGATAACAAGAATGTTTCATATTACATAATTACTTGTTAATTTGAAAAAAAAAAAAACCCTCCAGATATAATCCTTTCATGAAGTCTTCCAACATTGGCAAAATATATTCCATCCTCTATAGTTACTGATCTACACCAGTGGGTTCTTGAGTTTCCCATTCAAGAATGCAGTGAGAATTTGAGACACCAAGTGGTAGTGGGAGATACAGAGACACCAAGTGACTGTAGTTTGAAAATGAAAGCAAGAGACAGAGCCCTGGAGAGAGCAATTCAATGAGACCAGACTCTGGGGGCTCAGCTGAGGGTTATAAGGGTGAGGTTCTCAGTTGTGCCTAACTTGTCTCCACCTTTTCATCCACCTTGTTTCCTTATTAATTTTTCCTTCTGTTGTTTAGTCATATCCACTGGTCACAATGTCCATTGAATTCCTGTGTTCAGGGTTTGCACTTTTGGAAAAATTTGTCATAAAAGAGGAATAATGTCAAAATAGACCACAATCCCGCTAGCACCCCCAGTGAGGGGTTTGTGATAAGGATGCTGCAAGGAGGTTTGCACAAGCAGAAGGGCTGAGGCTCTTTTCCAGGCCTGAAACTTCCCTATTTTGTGGTCTCAGCAGGATTTTCTGCTCTGGTCCATTTATTAGCATCCCGTGCAATTATACTTGTGGACAGTGGCAACTTACCGCATCTCTAACATACAGTACAATATTAATCCTCTTGATTTTTATTTTTAAATTCTGGACATTTTCAACAGTTATCCACCAAAAGCCTACCATATTTTGTCACTAGCCCCACCAAATTCACAGCTCCTATCCTAGTTGGGTTTGATAAAAATCATCATTTGCATTGAACATTTCTGGTTTTGGTAGTAAAACTTCTAAATCTTAAGAAACCTTAATCCTGAGCAAACCAGTTCAGTTGGTCAGCACAGATAGTCTGTCACTGCTGTAATTATTTAAAAGGATACATCTTTAAAAGATAAGGAGAGTAAATATCTTTTAAGAAACTGCTCTCAGTAGCATAAACTTAAACTCTGTACTATCATCAAATAATTCATCTTTGTTCACTTCTTATTGTCACTTTTTTAAGTAATTTGTTTTCTGATTAGGATCAAACTAATTTGTTTTCTGATTAGGATAAATTATGATGGGTTTTATATATCTTTGAAGTATTTTAGTCCTTAACTAAATCTGTAGTATTCTACTCTCCCAGCCTCCCACCTCTTCTTGTTCCTTTCCTCCTTCTCTCCCTTCCTTTCTCTCGCTCTGTTTTCCTTATTGAAGAAACAATTTCCCACAGCTTCTGTTCTGAGTGCATCCTAGGGATGAAATTTAATATGTTCTTATCTTGCAAGTTTCTGAGTAGATGTAGAGTCTTTACCACATTCAAGTTGCAATTTGATGGGAGAGCACAGGACTGCTTCAAGTGGTGGGTGTTTTGAAATCTGTCTTCATCCGTGTGTCTGATTATATCAGCCATTGATTAATATTGCCTAGCTCCTATGTGATCTTATTATATTACTTGCCCATGTCAAATCAAAAGAAAAGTATTTCAGTATTACTTAAAATTACATGATTCCTGCATAATAATTACTTTTCTTTCCATCTACTGTCCCCCATTTCTACCTGGCATCCAAGGTTTTTTCTTAATTTCAACTGGAGTATATTAGAGTAATTCTTTTCCTTAAATTTGTTATTACTTTAAAACAAAATTCTTAAAGCTAAAAAAAAAAAGCCCTATGAACATATGCAGTTATATTAGTATAGAAGAAAGAAAAAAAAAACAGTATTTGAGAATATGGCCTTGCATTGTGCCCCTTTTACTAACAATTATCCACTGAATTATAAACCACAATGATAAACCTCTTAAACATTAACTAAGGAGACTGTCTTATTTATTTATAGGAATGCCTTATTCTTTGGTGATATTTATTATTTTGGCATATTGTATTTATTGCAAATACTTTTCTCATTATCTATTCTATGATATTTCTTTGAGGTCATTTTCACATTTAGAGGTTTTGATTTTGATGTTGCTGTCTAATTTTTTACAATGTTCATGTTTCCTTTTCTCACTTAATTATGCTTAGGGGTTTGTACTTGTTTCAAGATTAAGCTTTGCTTGACCAAGCTTGATTTTTACAGGTAAAGTGGGTAGGAAAAACTAACATGTTCATAGCAAGTAGATTATTTTCTTTTATTTATTTCTGGGTTTTCTATTCGATTCCATTGGTCCATGTGTCTGTTCTGGTTCCAATACCATGCAGTTTTGATTATTATGGCTTTGTAGTATAGTTTGAAATCTGGGAGAGTAATGCCTCAATTCCCTTCTTTTTTTTTTTCAGGAAGGTTTTAGGTATTCGGGGTTTTTGGTGACTCCATATGAATTTCATCAATATTTTTTCTATTTCTTTGAAGAATGATATTGAAATTTTAATTGGAATAGCATTGAATCTATAAATAGCTTTTGGTAGGATGGCCATTTTGATAATGTTAGTTCTTCCAATCCATGAGCAAGGGATGTCTTTCCATTTTTTTGTGTCTACTTCTATTTCTTTTAACAGTGTTTTATAGTTTTCTTTGTATAGGTCCTTTACTTCTTTTGTTAGGTTTATTCCCAAGTATTTGATTTTTTTTTTGTTTCAATAATAAAAGGAATGGTTTTCTTGATTTCTTCTTCTTCAGATTGATTGTTTGTGTATAGGAAGGCTACTGATTTTTGTTTGTTGATTTTGTTTCCTGCCACTTTACTAAACTGATTGATTAGTTTAGTTTTTCTGTGGAGTTTTTGGGGTTCTCTATGTATATTTTCATATCATCTGTAAATAGTGATAGTTTGACTTCTTCCTTGCCTATTTGGATTCCTTGTATGTCTTTCTCTTGTCTTACTGCTCTGGCTAGGACTTCCAGTATTATGTTGAAAAGCAGTGGTGAGAGTGGACATTCTTGTCTTGTTCCAGATCTTAATGGGAATGCTTTCAGCTTTTCACCATTGAGAATGATATTGGCTGTGGGCTTGTCATAGATGGCCTTTATGATGTTGAGGTATGTTTCTTGTATCCCGAGAATTTCAAGGGCCTTTATCATAAATGGGTGTTGTACTTTGTCGAATGCTTTCTCAGCGTCTATGGATATTATCATATGGTTGTTATATTTCTTTTTGTTGATGTGTTGGATTACATTGATTGATTTTTGGATATTGAACCATCCTTGTGTCCCTGGAATAGATCCTACTTGGTCATTGTGAATTTTCTTATGGATGCATTGTTGGATTCTGTTGGCAAGGATTTTGTTGAGGATTTTTGCATTAGTGTTCATTAGGGAGATTGCCCTGTAATTTTCTTTCTTTGTGCCATCTTTGTTGGGTTTTGGTATTAGTGTAATGTTGGCTTCATAGAACGTATTTGGTAGTATTCCTTCTTTTTCAATTTTTTGAAAGAGTTCGTGTAGGATAGGCACTAATTCACTGCTGAACATTTGGTAGAATTCATTTGTGAAGCCGTCTGGGCCTGGGCTTTTGTTTTTGGGGAGTGCTTTGATTACTGCTTCAATTTCGCTGCTTGTAATTGGTCTGTTTAGTTGTTCTATTTCTTTTTTGTCCAGCTTTGGATGATTATATCATTATAGGAATTTGTCCATCTCTTCTAGGTTGTTAAATTTGTTTGTGTATAAGTGTTCATATAATCTCTTATTATTATTATTTTGATTTCTACTGAGTCTGTTGTGATTTCTCCTCTTTCATTTATAATCCTATTTATACATGTTTTCTCCCTTTTTTTCTTTGTGAGCCTTGCTAGAGGTTTGTCTATTTTGTTTATTTTTTCAAAGAACCAACTTTTGGTTTCATTGATGTTTTGGATTCTTTTAATTTCTAATTCATTTATTTCTGCTTTGATTTTTATTATTTCCGTTCTTCTACTGGCTTTAGGGTTTTTTGGTTGTTCTTTTTCTAGTTCTTTGAGATGTAAGGTTAGATTTTTTCTTTGAGTTCTTTCTTGTTTGTTGATGTGAGCCTGTATTGCTGTATATTTTCCTCTTATTACTGCTTTTGCTGCATTCCATACATTCTTGAAAGTGGTGTCCTCCTTGTCATTCAACTTAAAGTATTTTTTAATTTCTTCTTTGATCTCCTCATTAGTCCAGTGGTCTTCCAGTAGTGTGGATTTCAGTCTCCATGAAGTGGGAAGGTTCCTTGTTTTCTTTTCTTGATTTATTTCTAGCTTGATGTCTTTATGTTCGGAGAAGATAGTTGGAATGATTTTGATTTTCATATATCTGTTGATGTTTGTCTTGTGGCCCAGTATGTGATCAATTGTAAAGAATGATCCATGCGCACTTGAGAAAAATGTGTACCCAGATTTTTTTGGGTGCAGTGTCCTATAGATGTCTGTTAAGTCTATAAGTTCTGTCTTTATTTAGGGCTCTAGTGTCTTTGTTTATTTTTTGTCTCGTTGATCTGTCCATTGGTGAGAATGGGATGTTGAAGTCTCCCACTATATATGTATTTTCTTTAATATCTGTTTTCAGAGCTGGTAATAATTGTCTAATAAATTTTGGTGCCCCTTCATTTGGTGAGTATATGTTGATGAGTGTTATATCTTCCTGATGTATTGTTCCCTTGATCATAATGTAGTGTCCATCTATGTCTCTTTTTACTTTTTTTAATTTGAAGTCTATTTCATCTGATATAAGTATGGCTGTTCCTGTCTTCTTTTTTGGACCATTTGCTTGTAGGATTGTTTTCCACCCTTTTACTTTCAGTCTGTGTTTATCTTTTGTGGTTAAATGTGACAACACCATTTATTGAAGAGACTTTAATTGTTCCAATGTGTGCTTTGGGCTCCTGTGCCATAAACCAGTTGTCCATATACATGTGAGTGTATTTCTGAGGTCTCAATAGTATTCCATTGATACATGTGTCTTGTTTTCCATCCAGTACCAGTTGCTGTTTTGATTGCTCTAGCTTTGTATTGTAGTTGGAGCCATACAAATTTTATATTTTTTTTGTTCATTTTCTGTGAAAAGTTCCTAAAAAGTATTAACATTTCTATTTCTTTTGGATTGCCCAAGTAATAAAATTGCATAAAAACATAAGAACCCAATAGAAAGTTACTGTACTGACTCAACTGTATTTAAGTCTATGTATATATAATTGTTATCCAAATTTAATCAAAATAGTTAATTTCTGCATAAAGTTACCATTTTCAGTGAATGGGTTGGATGTAAAGGTGGGCAAGTATGCTTTATGGCTAAAAATAAGAATACTTCATAGTCTAGAAATTTCTGCATATTAGACAAGTGTGCAACCTTGCAGACAATAACACTTTTCTATTTCAGCTTAGAGTAAACTTCCCAAGGAATTCCATTAAATTATATTGTTTCTGTGGGAACAAAACACTTAATGTGACATAAAACAGCTCCCAATAATTTACTAAATTGCTTTTTCATGAAGCTAAATTATAAAAAATACAGATAATCAATTTAAGTACTTCTCTTTAGTACAGTACACATAAGATAAAGAAAATATTGAACAGCAATTCCATTAGTGTCCAGTTGAATGTCATTAAAACATAATACTCATACAAATTCTACTTACAGGTATTCCTGCTAACCATACTATTTGTTGAGTGCCACTTACTAGACACAGTCCCTCCCCAGGGGGATGATAATAGAAGGTAAACAATCAAGGAATTGGAGGAAACTATGCTAATTAGTGTAAGGGTTAGGGGCTCATATCCATCTATCAACTTTTCGTTTTTCTCCTCATTTCTCCCTACTTATTCTTCTATAGTACCGTTTATAAAGTAAATACATTACTTTTAATTTTTTTACTAATTTTTCACTGTTGGCTTTCATTAAACGATTCATATATAAAAACCTTTTATATCCTTTAGGTAGAGACCTGTGAAAGTTCCTTACAGCTTTTCACAGAGAATATGAAATTAAATTTATAAATATGTATATAATACAATAAAATATTTTAAGTACTAAAGTGATCTTATTTTCAAGGAAGGTGACTATTTTAGTTGGATTAAAAAAAAAAAAAGATCTGTTAGCTAAGCACTGCTTAGTTATGGCCATTTGATGTCTGTCTTAACCTTACAGTTTTTCTATAAAACATTTGAAGCTTTACAAGTGTCTATTGTTCTAAAGCAAGGTTTCCTTAGAAAGCTTTTAAAAAAGTTTTTAAAGGAATCTCAAATATATATATATATCTTTATAAATGCAAATATGTATACATAAATATATATAGTTAAGTAAATTGTTATGTACACCTGTAAATATATTGTAGAACTTTGAATAGAGAAATCATTAGTTTAATGTGATATAAATTAACTATTTCATCAACACAAACATATTTTTACCTTCATTAAAGAAAATAGCACTTTTTCACAACATTTTCTAAAAAAATAAAAATCTAGCCATTTATGTATGCTTCTGGGATGGAACACAAGTTCATAATTTATCTTGAATTTTTATGAGTTTATTTATTCTGAGATAACATTTGAAAGGCTTTCCAGAAACAGGAAGGCAAACGTTTCTGGTTCTAATTTAAATAGTCATATGATATGTGACCTTAATGTAGTAAGAGGTATTCCGGCCAGGGCAGTTTCTTCTATGGATCAAGTGTATTTTTGTTAAATTGTAAAAATTTAAAACAAATGTCTCCCAAGATGAAAAACAACCTCAAGGGCATCATCAGTCATAGGTTTAAAACACATGCCCAAATAATTAACAGCTAAATCACAGCAGAAAAAAATAAGAGCTTTTCCTGAACAATTTGTGGTGTTATTTAAAGTCTTTGCTTGGAAGGCAATTTTTGTAGGATGACTGATTTTCTCTTTGCTTATTCACTCAAAAAACATTAATGAGTCAATTATGTATAAGTAGAAATAAAACAGAAGCATGAGTACTTTGAATTATGATTTTTTCCTTTAAAAATTCTTTAGTAGATATTTAAAGATTTTTAAGAGAATTAAATGACACACTAGAAAATATTACAATAAACATTTCTATCTATGTAATGCTCTTTGTTATAGCTAATATAAATAAATGTTCCCTTGATTTATTTAAAAAATTTGCTGAATCTGTTTCCTTCTGCATATTGACACAAATTGTACACATGCTGCATGTCAGAGGAAGCATCGTACACTTTTTTTTTTATAAATAATAAATTTTATTTTTATATTCCCCATACAATTGCAGCCCCCCCCCCCATTCTGACCCCAATCCCTCCCCTCCCGCCCCCCTAAAAGTGTCTCTGGTTCATAGTTTTTTGTTGATTTTGATTTTCACTTTCTTATAGTTAATCATTTTCCTGGTCCCTTATTTAAGTTTTCTAGATTCCTGCTATGAGTGAGACCATCCGGTATTTTTCTTTTTCTTTCTGGCTTATTTCGCTGAGCATGATCCCTTCCAGCGCCATCCATGTTGCTGCAAATTGCATGTGTTTATCTTTTTTGAATGCTGAGTAATATTCCATGGTATATAAGTACCACATCTTCTTGATCCAGTCATCTATTTTTGGGCATTTGGGTTGTTTCCAAAGCTTAGCTATTGTAAACAGTGCTGCTATAAACATAAGGGTGCAGGTGTTCTTTGGAATTGATGTTTCTGTGTCCTAGGGATGAAATTTAATATGTTCTTATCTTGCAAATTTCTGAGTAGATGTAGAGTCTTTACCACATTCAAGTTGCAATTTGATGGGAGAGCACAGGACCGCTTCAAGTGGTGGGTGTTTTGAAATCTGTCTTCATCCGTGTGTCTGATTATATCAGCCATTGATTAATATTGCCTAGCTCCTATGTGATCTTATTATATTACTTGTCCTTGTCAAATCAAAAGAAAAGTATTTCAGTATTACTTAAAATTACATGATTCCTGCATAATAATTACTTTTCTTTCCATCTACTGTCCCCCATTTCTACCTGGCATCCAAGGTTTTTTCTTAATTTCAACTGGAGTATATTAGAGTAATTCTTTTCCTTAAATTTGTTATTACTTTAAAACAAAATTCTTAAAGCTAAAAAAAAAAAAAGCCCTATGAACATATGCAGTTATACTAGTATAGAAGAAAGAAAAAAAAAAACAGTATTTGAGAATATGGCCTTGCATTGTGCCCCTTTTACTAACAATTATCCACTGAATTTTTTGTGACTATTATGGACTTTCTTCAGATCAGTGGTAAAAAGGTCAGTGCTTTTTTTGTTTGTTTTTTTTTTTGTTTTTGTTTTTACTTAATGACTTTATTTATATTTTATTTTTTTTAATATATTTTTTACAAGGTCAGTGCTTTCTGAAGGTAGCTGAGAATTTTCTGTAGTAAGGTGATGGACATTGAGGCTTTCCTGCAACTTAGAGCCACAATAAGCACTGACACAATAAACATCTTTGCAGGATATCTTTTGGTGTCTGGATAGGTCTCCTTTGCTTCTGAGATCCGTTTGAAAAAATCTATTTCAGAGAAATTTGCTGAATCACGTGTGCCATTTAAAATTATGTAAAAGATGGTTAGTTGCAAAAACTTTGAGAAGCTGGGCTCCCTGGTGGTACAAGGGGTTGAGATGCAACCTATGAAGCAATCTGCAGCCACTGCAGTATGAGTTCGATCCCTGGCTAGCGAGCAACCCATATGGCGCAGCAGACCTCTCCTGACTTGCCCGCTGCTCCCCTCAGCAGTGTATTTCAGTCAGTCTGCCTATTTTGTTCCCCACTATGTCTCTGGTGGATCCTCCCACGCCTCTGGCCTGTACCCCAGTTCTTGTATGCATAAATAAATCTTAAAAAAAAAAAAACTTTGAGAAGCAAAATCATATCCTCACCTGTACTGATTCTTACTCTTTTTATTTGGGGGCAGGTAGTGGAAAACATTAAAACAGGATCTCTTTGTAATAATCTACGTTTGTCTCCCTCATATAAAGTTGAAAAACTTGAAGATTGTCTTCCATTTTTATTTCTTTTCTCAATTACTTATTTTATCCTTCATTTTTTTTTCCTTTCTGTCTGCTGTCCTTTTCAAAATTAATTTATAGGAGCTCTTTTATATTAGAATATTAACAATGTATCTGTCCTATGTGTTTTCATTTTATTTTTCTGAGTATTTTATAATACACACATTTTTAAAATGAAGTCAGATGATTTTCCTCTGTTAACTTGTAGCCTTTCCATATTCTTTCAAAAGGCTTCCTGAACCAGAGATTACTCAAATATCCTTTGCTATGTTTACACTGTTGTTTTAGCGAATCGGCAGTAGTGGAATCTGGAGAAGATTTAGTGAAGGAAATGGATGCAATGAGTTCATGAGTTGCTTCCCTACATGGTACCAGTGTGTTTCAGTTATGCTCTCATTGATCAATGACGAGTATGTGGAGAAAGAGCCTCGCTGAGGTCTTCAGAGAGGGCTGTTTTGTATAATCCAGGAATGAGTCCCACTTGCACAGAGGGGGCCTTTTGAGGAGCATTCACATGGGGCACAAATGTCTTCCACTCTGGGAATTCCTTGAACTTCCTCTCCAAGAAGTTCATGCACATAATTCTTAAACAGTATTCTTTCTTGCCAATCTTTTAATCGGACGCCATCCTCATTTCTTACAGCTCTAGCAAACTATTAACCACTGTTCATTAATCAGTATAGAAACTTCACGCTGTCCCTTTTTCCAGCAGGGTGGACAAAAAAGATGTACTGCTTGAAATTCAGCCCACTGTCCTTCAGGAGAGATCCGCAGTGGGGCTTTAATATTGAAATGTCTACTTGTGGTTTCATGCCAGCAAATTACACAGACTTATGAACCAGGGCTGAATGTATTCATCTTTAGTTTAGTCAATTGTCTAAGAGGACACTCCATAAACACTAGATAAGGTTACTGGTGGGGTCTTCAGTGAGATAAAAGCAACTTTAATCATATTTTGAGAGAACAGTTTCTGAAAAATGGAGCCTTCCGATCCTTATATATAGACTTTGTCCTATATGTGCAAGTTCTATTTGGTGAGTCTCTGGTCAAGTTAGTTAAATTTCTGCCTCTATCCTTCCTCCCTCCTATGTACCCCCTCCATCCTTTTTGACCTTCCCTCTTTCCTTTTCTCTTTTTCTCCACCTATTATCAAATATTTATAAAACTCGTATTATATACCAGGTATCATTCCAGAATCTAGAGAATGGTTGAGCAAGATAGGCCAGTCCTTTTCTTAATAGTGTTCATACCTGATTTTCTGTTATTCCACCATTAGTTAGTCAGTCTCAATCAAGATGTTTTTTAAGAAAGAAGGGAATATAAATAAAAAATATGTGGTATATATACACAGTGGAATACTACTCAGTGATCAAAAAAAGCTAAACTCATGCATTTGTGGCAACATGGATAGAGCTGGAAGGGACTATGCTAAGCAGAATAAATCAGAAGGGAAAATGTAAGTATTGCATGGTTTTGCTTGTAGGTAGACTATAGAAAAACAAAACAAAGGGTCAGGAAAATGATAAAACTGGCAAGCTGACCATAGATCTGATATACAGCAGGGAGGGAGAGGGAGAGAGGTCAAAATGGGAGGGAAGAACACAGGGATGATGGAGATGGATCACGGGTGCTATGGTAGTGGGAGAACTATGAGGACTACACCTGAGAAATTAATTACTGTCTAAAAAATTGACAATGATGTAAGAAAATAAATTTAATCAATCAGTCAATGAAGAGAATAGTTATATGCAGTAGAGCATGGCAATGCACCAGAATTTATAGAGCCTCCACTTTGATTTTCTAATCATGGTTTACCACAATTCCATAGAGGGGTGAGAGTGTACATCCACGCCAGATGCCCTTTTTAATTCTCTGAGTCTATGTTATGGCTCTGTGTTATGGAGATGCAAAGTTGGTTGTACCTCAACAAAACCAATTAGAGAAACTGTGGTTGTTCTGTTTGGTATTCAAGGTGTATCATCCTTGCCATCAACTAAAATGGATTGGATATGGACTAGGTTGCTGAATGGTTAAACTGATGGATTGCTGAAATGTGTTGGGTAAGCTAACTTAAATAAGGTATTTGTCTTCTCCAAAATTACAAGAACCTACAAAATGCACAGTCTTTCTTTACTTTGAATGGAAGATGCTGACATGCCCCAAATCACTGGACTTTCAGAAACTTCATTGAAGTGGTAGGCCCCTAATAGCCTTTTTTAATATACATGTTTTATATCAAGACTGGTTGCCTTATGCTCTCTCTGTGTTCTGTTAGCATTATTAGTTAAACATATACCTTGGGAGAATGAAAACTTTAATGTCCCTGTATACTATATCATGGAAAGATTAGAGAGTAGACAAAACCTTGGATGAATTTTTAATCTGTCAGGTAAAAGAAAATTCTTTCCATTGCTTTACATTTTTAGGGATAAAGGAAAATATTATAAAATCAATTGCTGCCTATTGTCAGATGCTATATTTTTTGTGCAAGTAAAAAGATCACATATATAAAATAGCACCTAAAGTTAATGAAATATACAGCATTGCTTATTTTCCAGGGCCCACCTGCCATCTGCACAGGCAAATTAAATAGAAATATGGAAATATCAAGTCACCCCCTTTGCATCTTCTAAATCTCTAAAAGAGGAACTAATCTCCGATATTTCCTAATTCTTAAAAATCACTTTAACATAACTTTCATTTGGAAGAGGAGTTTTAATGGTTTCTATTTGGTAACTCATTGTAATAACTCTTAGCCCTTGTGCTGGCAAATCCATGCAGGAGATCTGTCTATTGTCAGTATTTCTAATCCTGGTTCATATTGAACAAGTGGAGGAAAAAATGAAGCATTTTGACAGACACAGCTATATATTTACCAAAATCCGCTTCTTCTTTTTCCTGAGAAAAATGGTAGGCTATATTAGCTGCCCTCCCTTGCATTTACAGATGAATTCTAATTTGATGTTGCCAAAAGAGTATGAACAGGCATGATAGGTGCCACTTCTAAGGTCATTTGGGGACATATATCTGCCTCTTCATGTGTCTTCCCTTTCCACAGGGAGGTGCAGGAGTCCTAAGGAGGAAGGGATCTGGGCTGTAAAGACCTGCCTGGACTGTTGTTACATAATTAAAAATCAGCTTCTCTTGTTTGAGACATTTAATATTTTTACCATAACTTAGTGAATACAGAAAATGCTTTTTGGTTTCAACCTTTATATATTTGAGAGTCTATTTGTTACCATAGTCTTATATAATTATAGGATAGATTCAGAATTTCACAGAACCTATTGCAAGCAAATTCAGATCCAAATTCACTTACGATTTTCAGAGGCTCCCACTCTAACTTGTAACTTGCTATGAATGTTGGGTACTCCGATTTTAGTGTTTGCGCAGAGCTATTGTCCAGCAATAAAGCCCCAAAAATCTGAACATACTCCTGTGCTGAACAGGTGGGATTTAGCATGTCTCTTAGAAAGAGAGAGGGAGTAGGAGGGCTATATATTATTTATGTATTTTAATTTTGCCATCTAATATCATGTTGACATTTGTTAATGTTTTTGTTTTCTAACAGTCTAGAAGACACAAAACCAATAGTGCATTATTACACTAGGGAGCAATAATCCAAGGAATAGAATTGTAGGATAGTTGGAGGGGTTTGGGTGAAATCAGATATAACAATTATAAATACTAGATCAGGAGAAAGGGTCTGAATAGAAGCACCAGGTACTATTTTGGCACAGAGAAGCAAGGTTTAACCTGGTGCTTGTGATACTTGGGAAAGGAAAAAAGAAAGGTGTGTCTATAGACTAAGTGGAGTTATTCAAGCTAATGTGCAAGGTGGGAGAAGACATGTCTCAGGCAGGGGGAACAGCATGTATAGTTCTGAGATTGGAGAAATGAAAGATGTTTTAAGAATTTAAAGAAGTCCTGATGTGATGGTACTAAAAGTATGAAAGGACACAGTTTACACTGGTCCATTAGGTTATATTAAAGAATTTTGTTTAATGAACACTAGAAGGCCACTAAAGGATTTTAATCAGATTGAAATGACCACTCAGTATGTCTACAGAGTAAAGTTTAGATTCTAATAGAGCCAAAGTGAATGTAGGAGACAGGTGACGTTAGAGTTCCAATATTACCAGTGAGATTGCTACATCAAGTTAGGGTTAGAGGTACAATAGAGAGTGAATGAATTTAGGTGCTATTTCAAAGAAAATAAATGCCATTATTTAATGGATATTTTTGATTAAAAAACAACAAAGTTCAATAAGTCAAGGGTAAATTATTGGGGTCATGGCTGGAGGATCTAGATGGATGGTTGGTGGTCGCTCTTACTCACCTGGGAATCTTGGAGAAGAATCTTTATTTTCTTTTTCTTTTTTAAAGAGGCTTTTCTTTTTTTTTTAATTTATTTATTTATACAAAGCACTGGGTACAGTCAGAAGCATGGGAGGGTGAGAGAATTCACCAGAGCCAGAGCAGGGAGCAGAAGGACCGAAGTACACTGCTGAGGGGAGCAGCGGGTGGCAGGAGAGGTCTGCGTGCCATGTGGACCCTCGCCCGGTGGTGGCCGGGGATCGAACTGGCGCTGCAGAGGCTGTGGGCAGCTTCGCAGCCCAGCACTCAACCGTTGCGCCACTGGGGAGGCCCCAGAATCTTTATTTTCTATGTCTACACATTAATGCCTAAAATTCAACTATTGATTTATTGGCACATCATCTATGTATGATAAATGTCACTAGTCTTAGTGTACAATTTGAATGAGTTTTGAGAAATTCAGTTATTTAGTTACTTTATAGTCCACATCTTAGTGACACTATTCAGTATTTATCATTTTTCTGATTTTTTGCTTAGCATTATCCTTTCAGCTCCATCTATGTTGCTGCAAATGGCGTGTGTTTATTTTTTTGATGGCTGAGTAGTAGTCCATTAGTAGTCAGGTAAAGATAAGCTGAAAAACTAACCCTTGATAGCTGACTACAGAACTGAGACACCAAGGGGATACTGAATGGGTGAAGGGAAAGAATAGGGAGAGAGGGAAGCATAATGGTCTATGGTGGTGGAATATGGGCAAGTTGGTGGTGGATGTATTGTGGTGGTAATACCTGATGAGATACCCCAATGTTACTTCAGTTAAAAATAATCAAAAAAGAAAAATGAAGTCATTAGCCAGTTCTGTAATTCAACATAGAATATTTGCATCACCAAAGGTTTCCTCTTATCCTTTTGGCATCTGTGGTCCCAGGCTAGCCCTGGCTCCTGAGCTGGTTTTGCTTTATGTCACTTTAGCCTTTTTTTTTCTAGTCTTCCATATAAATCCACATTGTTGTATGTATCAATGGCTTGTTTCATTTTCTTATTGAGTTATATTCCACTTCAAGAATATTTGTTTATCCATTGGTGTCTAGGAACTCAGTCGTTATGTCGTATATGTATATTTAAGAAATGTCATATTATATAATTTATATGTCATAATAATATCCTTTATATTATATTATTATCATTTATATAAGAAATGTCATATAATATCATTTATATTATATATGTATATTTAAGAAAATCAAAAGTTCTTATCATTCCTCATCCCAGTAAACATTTGGTGTTATAGACATTTAAAATTGTCTCCATGCTAATGGGTGTGTAGCATCACCTATCTGTGGCTTTAATTTGCATTTAATGTTTATTTCCTGTAGAGCCTAGTGATACAGGATATCCATGTATAAAAATAGGAACCTCTGTTTTACCTTATCCATCCAAAATTAGAACAAAATGGATCATAGACCTAAAATGCAAGAGAAAAAATTCCAAAACTTCTATAAGAAAATGTAGGAGAAAAGCATTTGATCTGGGGTTATGCAAAAATATCTTAGATAGGAAGCCAAAAGAACAAACCAGAAAGGACAAATTAGTAACTGAAACTTTATAAAAATTTAAAAAAATATTTTCTCTTCAAAAGATACTGTTTAGTAAATAAAAAGGTAATTCACAGCCTAAGGGAGAATGTTTATAAATTCATTTTTTTTTTTAAGATTTATTTATTTATACAAGCACTGGGTACAGTCAGAAGTTCAGGAGGGTGAGAGAATTCACCAGAGCCAAAGCAGGGAGCAGAACAGGCAGAAGGACCGAAGTACACTGCTGAGGGGAGCAGCGGGTGGCAGGAGAGGTCTGCACGCCATATGGGACCCTCACCCAGGTGACCAGGGATTGAACCGGTGCTGCAGAGGCTGCGGGCAGCTTTGCAATCCAGCGCTCAACCGCTGTGCCACCAGGGAGGCCCTGTTTATAAATTCTGTGTCTGCTAAAGGTCTGTCTCCCCCACCCTTTCCTAGTTTACATAGATTTCAGGGGAAGTCCGTTGTCATTCTTATCTTTGTTTCTCTATATAATGTTATAATCTGTCTTTTTTCCTTTTGGTTGCTATTTCTCCTTTTTAGTAATTATTTGGAAAATTTTGAACCATTTTTACTTCACAAAGTTTCTCTTCATTTCTTCTCTCCTTCGGAAATTTAGTTACTCGTGTTTTCATTTGCTGTACCACAGTTCACAAATATGCAAGCCATCGCTTCATTTTCCTCCTTTTTTTCCCTTTCTTTGTGATTCCTCATCAGTTTCATGTTTTCCTCTTTTTGTAAAGCCAGAACATTAACTGTTTTAATGGCTGTTTTGTTGGCTCATTCTATTTGTTGTATCTGGATCTATTTATACTAATTGAATTTTACTCCTTGTTATGGGTAATATTTTTCTCTTTTATGGGTGCCCAGAATTTTGTATAGGATGGCAGAGAATTTTAATCCTGGCTACTTACTGTTGTTATTACTTTAAACACAGTGGACTTTATTCTAGTAGACAATTAAGTTACTTTATGGATCATTTTGGGACTTATTTTAAATCTTATTGGAATGTGCTTAAATAAATTTTGATTAAAGGGTTAATTTAACCCCATTACTAAATATATAATTATCTAAGAACACTATCAAAACCTCTTGCATCATAAGGTTTTACCACTCTAGTTTGTGAGGGGAACATACAGCATTTGAAGTATTGTTTGGCTTAATGCTTTTTATCCAAACCCCAGCTCCTACTAATATCCCTACCCATGGTCCAGACTATGGGTATTTTCTGATACAAATCAAAACGCAATTACTTCAGAGTTCTTCCAGCAAACATTTAGAGTTCTTTCTCTCTGCAGTAGTTTTAATATATGTCTACAAATTTGATATTCTTTCCACTAAATGATGGAATCTAATTTAATTCTCTTTTGCTTTGAATGTGAACTGGACTACGTGACCCAGAGCTGACAAATAGATTATGGCAGTATTCTCAATCCCTATACTTTTTTCTTTTCAAAATAGTATGTAAATAAAATCACACATATTGTATCCTTTTAAGATTAACTTTTCCAGTCAGCATAATACCCGTGAGATCCATTCAGTAATTCATTAAAGTGCGCAAGTTCCATTTGATTCCACATTTTAGTTAACATTTGGAATTGTCAGTATTTTGTATTTTAGTCATTCTAATAGGCATGTAATAGTATTTAATTATAATTTTAACTGACGTTTCTCTACTTCCTGTGTTTAATATCTTTTCATGTGCTAATTGGTTGTTCATATACCTGTTTTCAAGTCTTGCTCATTTTCTAGTTGGATTTTTTTTTTCTCAGTGAATTCAAAGATTTTTGAAAGTAAGTCTTTTGTCAGATATATGACTTTCAAATACCCTTCCTAATCTCTGGCCCCTTTTATATTCTCTACAGGTCTTTTTCAGAGAAAAACGCTTATAAATTTCAAGAAGTCAAAGCTATTATTTTAGTTTTTATGGATTTCTTTTTAAATTATTCTCTTTCATAGTTTCTGCATTTGGTGTCATGCAAATATCTTTAATTTTATATTATGAAGATTAAAGATTTTTTCCTATATTTTCTTCTAGAAGTCTTGTTTTATAGTTTTTCATTTATTGTTTAGAGTTATGTTCCATGTGGAGTTTATTTTGTATAAGGTACAAGATTCAGGTTAAGGGCTTTTTTTAATCTTTAATGTCCATTTTAGTCTAATCCCATTTGTTAAAAAGATTGTCCTTACTCCATTGCATTGTTTTTGCACCTTTGTAAAGATTAGCTGATAATACTTAAATTTTTTTCTGGTCTCTCTTCTCCATTGATATGTGACTTAGCATATCTCTTGGTTATTGTGGCTGTAGTGTAGCCCTTAACCATAGGTAGTAGTGAATCCTCAGACTGTAGATAGATCAATTTTACTATTTATCAATAGATAGATCTAATTTTACTGTTTTAGTTTCTTTTGTTTCCATAGATCTAAAAATCAGTTCGTCTATATCTACCTAAAAAATATCATGCTGAGATGTTGAATTGCTATATAGAGATTGCTATTAAAGGGAAAGATAACTTCAGCAAAATTGCAATCTTTAATATGTCGATTCTTCTAACCCATGAACCCAGGAAGTTTCCCCATTTTTTTTAAAGATTTATTTATTTATGCATACAAGAGCTGGGGTACAGGCCAGAGGAGTGTGTGTGTGTGGGTGAGAGGATTTATCAGAGACAGAGTGGGGAACAGAACAGGCAGACTAACTGAAATACACTGCTGAGGGGAGCAGTGGGCTAGACAGGAGAGAGGTCTGCTTTGCCATATGGGTTGCTCCCTGGCAGGCCAGAGATCAAACTCCTGCTGCAGAGACTTCAGATTGCTTCATAGTGTGATGCCTAACCCCTTGAGCCTCCAGGGAGGCCCAGTCTCCCCATTTTTTAAGGTCTTGAACTTTTATTAATGATTGAGGTTCTCCAGCATACAGATCCTGTACATATTTGGTTAGATGATACCTAGATATTTCACTGTTCAAGATCTAATATGGTTGAATTGTTAAAATTAAGACTAAATGTTGACTTTAATTTCCATTTGTTCATTACTAATAACTAGAAATATAGTTTATTGTTTTGGTGCTGACCTTGTAGTCTTTATTGTGATGTCCTTTATTGCTTTAGGAATTATTTCATATTTATTTTGAGAGTTTTCTTCATAAACAGCCATGTCCTAGCAAACAGGGGCACTATTTTTTCCAATTTATTATTCTTTTCCTTACATGGGTTAGGAATTATATGAGTGTGCTACATAGAGGTGGTGAAAATGATCATCCAGGCGTTCATCTCAATTTTAAATAGCAGTTTTCACTCTTAGTTGTAGTTTAAAAAAACAGTTTTTTCCTTATTTGATATCTGATGATATCCCTTCTATCACAGTTTTCTGAGTTTTTTTTTTTTTAATTTTTTTTTAAAGATTTATTTATTTGTTTGTTTGTTTGTTTGTTTATACAAGCACTGGGTACAGTCAGAAGCGCGGGAGGGTGAGAGAATTCACCAGAGCCAGAGCAGGGAGCAGAGCAGGCAGAAGGACCGAAGTACACTGCTGAGGGGAGCAGCGGGCGGCAGGAGAGGTCTGTGCGCCATGTGGGACCCTCCTCCGGTGGCCGGGGAGCAGCCGGGGATCGAACCAGCGTTGCAGAGGCTGCGGGCAGCTTCGCAACCGAGCGCTCAACCGCTGCGCCACCGGGGAGGCCCAGTTTTCTGAGTTTTTTAATCATGAATGCATGTTAAATTTTGTTAAATACATTTTCTGCTTCAGTTGGTATAGTCATGTGTTTTTCTTTTCTTTTTTTTTTTTTTTTTAAAGATTTATTTATTTATACAGGCACTGAGGTACAGTCAGAAGCGCGGGAGGGCGAAAGAATTCACCAGAGCCAGAGCAGGGAGCAGAACAGGCAGAAGGACCAAAGTACCCTGCTGAGGGGAGCAGTGGGCGGAAGGAGAAGTCTGCACGCCATGTGGGACCCTCACCCAGTGGCCGTGGATGGAACTGGTGCTGCAGAGGCTGCGGGCAGCTTTGCAACCCAGCGCTCAACCGCTGCGCCACTGGGGAGGCCCGTGTTTTTCTTCTTTAACATATTTTTAAGGCTTTTTTTTTTTTAATTTATACAAGAACCGGGGTACAGGCCAGATGTGTGGGAGGGTGAGAGGATTCACCAGAGACAGAGCAGGGAACAGAACAGGCAGACTGACGAAATACACTGCTGAGGGGAGCAGCAGGCACTACAGGAGAGGTCTGCTTCGCCATGTGAGACCCTCGCCAGCTGGCAGGGATCGAACCAGTGCTGCTGAGGCTGTGGACAGCTTCACAGCGCAGCGCTCAACCGCCTATACCACCAGGGGAGGCCCTTAACATGTTTTTATGATGATTTACATTGATTGATCTTGTAATAGTGAACCAGGCTTGCATTCCCTAAATACATCTCAGTGATCATATTACATTATTCTTTTATATATTGATGGATTCAATTTGCTAATGTTTGTTAATTTTGTGTCCATATTCATGAGACCTATTGTTTTGTGTTTTCCTTTTTTATATAGTAACTTAGTCTGGTTTTGGTATCAGGGCACTGTGTCCCTCATAAAATTAGTTAGGAAGTGTGGTCTTCTGTTTTCTGGAAGAGATTATGCAGGATCGGTGTTACTGTAAAAATAAGTATCCACTAGAATTAACCATTGAAACTATCTGGATACAGACAGATTTTTTTTCTGAAAATTTTAACTACAAATTTATTTGTTTAACGCCTTTAAAATGCTTTTGTAGCCATGCTATCATTGGTTCAATTGGAAATGAAAGGGATGATTTTTTTTTTTTTATATAGTGGCATATATTTTAGCAATTCTGTTGCCTGCAGTAGAAAATGGGCACAGTGGACTGGTTCATCAAGCTAAGAGGTTTCCAAGTTTTAAAGGTGCCACCTGATTTCTTTCTGCTTATAGAAAATGTGGAACGGGAGAGATAAACTTAAAAGGAAACTATTAACACAATGCAGACAGGACTGGAAAACTTACAAAATTTTCTTAAAAATTATCCTTTTTCTGAAAAGTAATCTAAAATTAAGAACAAATTGCATCAGAACAAAGACGAAACCTTGGGCAGTTTTAGGAATGCCTGGTCTAATTAAGAAGCCAAAGGTGTGACTGTAAAATCCTTTGAGAACTAATAAGGATCACATGGCATGATTCAAAATGCCTTTTATTTGAGTGAAGGCTCCTTAAGGTTTTGAGTACATCCCTCCTAGATTCCTTCAGTCAAACATTAGGACTTTTACAAGTCCAGGGGGTACTGTGTCTCAGCAGTATCATCAGAACTCGAGGTAGAGGAGGCTTATCTTGAAAAAGATTTGAGGATATGGCATTTATACACCATATACTTGCAATGTTTGAAAAACAGAAATACATATGCAGAAGTATTTCTGGACAGAAAGGGGCAGAGACTATAAAAAGTTGTATTGACTTTGAGCATCATAAATTCTGCTTCAGGAAGCCAAGCGAGAAAACTCCTGTTGCAAAAGGGAACTATCTTTCATGAAAACCAAAGGACGACTCAGAGGGTAGTAATGAGTTACCAACAGGAGGAGCACAGAGTCATGGGGAATTAATCCCAGACCTGAAACATTACCAAGGAAATTCAAGCATTTTTCCAGTAGGATTTAAGAATTGCTCCTTAGTGCCTCCCTGTTTCCTCCCTTTTAAATAGAAATGTCTATCAGTTACTCTATATCTGTCCTTTCACCAAATTTTGGGAGTATAAGAGGCGAATTGTTCCTTTAGTTTCACAAGTCTATAGATGAAAGGGACTAAATTCATGGTGCTCTACTTAATAAGCTGCACAGAGGATTCTCATGCACACTTGAATATGGTTTAGTGGGATTTTGAGATGCTTTAGTAGGATGAGCTAACTGAATGCCTTGGGAAGGGATGAATTTTTTTGCACATGGAGGGAATGCAAATCACTTATGATCAGAGGACATTATGCCTACTGATGGTTAGAATGTCTACAAATGATTTGATGCTTCTCCCTTTGAGTATGGACTGGACTTAATGATTTGCTTCTTATGAATAGGATATGATAGAAGTGATGGTATGTCATTTTCAAGATTAGGTTATAAAAAGACCATAGCTTACTGACTGAGTGTACTCTTTGTTGATTTACCTAGTCTGAAGGGACACATAGACTAAGCAGCCTCATGGAGAAGTCCATGTGGAAAATTTCCTGCCACATGGCACTGAAAACAGTATCTCCACCTGTATTTAAGTTTTCAGAACTTATAACCCTGGCCAAGAGTTTGGCAACTATCATATGAGAGCTCCTGAGCCAGAAATATCTAGCTTATTTCTGGATTTCTGATCCTCAGAAACCATGTGAGATAATACCTGTCTGTTGTTTGAAGCTGCTGAGTTTGTTAGGCAACAACAGGTAGTTATTACATTCTCTAAGCACTCCCTCCTCTGGTGGATTCTATCCTGCGAATTCTAATCACTTGCTCTGTTTCTTCAAGTCAGCTAATCTTCATGGCTCTGTCTGGATTTCCCTTTTCTGTGTTGAAGCCTAGAAATTGTCTCCAGGTAATAAGATGGGAAAATTGTAGTGATCACCTATTTTCTTCCCTCCTCACCTATCATCATCCTAGGCTGTTGCTTCTCTAATCCCTAAAAACTGTTGTTTACATTTTGTCTGTTTTTAGTAATTGCTTAACGTGAGAGTTAAATGTAATTCTTGCTACTCTGTCATGGCCAGAACAAACTTATGTTTTGATGTCGATTTAGATGTGAATGCTACTAGAAGTGGGTATCCTCAAGCAACTCTGTGAAAGGGTTCTTTGTATTTTCTTGATATTTAAGGTTTTCTGGGAGGAAAACACATTTAAGATTAGCTTTCAGTTGTGAGAGGCTGAGAGCCAGTGAATGAAGAGAGTGAGGAAGGGCTCAAGTCATCAAAGCCAACTTTTTATATAAAGAAGAATGGGTTATAAAATGCAACATGTGAGCACCTTGTGCATAAGAACAGTTGGTTCCACTTATTCTGATGCTTTGTCACTTTCCTCTGCCCTACATAAGCAGTGCTTGGTGGATGCTAGCTACCATCTGGTGACATATGTAGTGACCTGTCTTAACATATTTTTCCCAGCTGCTCTTTTCTTCTTTCTGAGGTTGGTAATGCACACACATGCTATAGCTCTGCATTTTCTCTTCTATTACACCACATATAATTTACTCATTTCCTAATCAGGCTAGTTCTTTCTTTTACATACATGTGCACACAAACTTACTTTTGCTTGCACATCTAAGTCTCTGCTAGATTGGGCACAAAAACTTCCCCAGATCATTTTTTCTCAGTCTTCTATTATTTGCAAACCAAATCATGCTAATAGTATCTGATCATCAACAGAGCTAACTTTATCATTCTGAATCAGAGAATTTGAATTGGAATACAATATCATACAGAAATCAATTTCTACCATCTACTAAAGCATCTTAAATAATCTTTTGAGAAATTTCTCACTGATTCAGTGTAAATCAGATTAATCATAGAATTAAGCAGGGTGATGTAAAAAGGTATTCCTGTCTTTCAAAAAAAACTAGAGGTCCAGTAGGAGAAACATGTACACAGACATTACATCCCAAGTGATTTGTAAGTCTTTGTAATTCTACAAATAAATTATAACTGTATTTCAAATAGGAGAAAAGAATAGAGCTAGCTGAGAATTAAACCTGTCTTGTAACAATCACTATTAACTTCGACCATGGGAGATTAGCAGGGACATGAAGGGGGAGGGGGCGATGAAAGCAGAGGCGGAAATTTGCATATCCAACCTCTGCTTATGAATGTATTTAATTTAATCATATAGGACCCAGCTTTAAGGAATCACAAATATATCCCAGTAAAAACATACACTTTCATGTTCATTCCTTCTACAATGATACATCTTTTTTGGTTGTTGTTAAAATTAAAGAAGAATTATTTTATTCAGTATACATGGTTTAGTGGAGATGTCTCATTGATACTATCCTTCCACCTTAAGAACTGGCTAAATTTCTTAAAAATAAACTGCGTGTAATTTATTGCCTAGTTTTCATTCTGATAATTGAGTTTCATAAGAAAGACTGTGTAGGCTTCTGAGTAACCTATATATTTCTTGAAAGTCTAGAAACCCACATTTCAGTTACTCCTTTGTAGAAACTTTACAAGACAGATTTAGAGATAGAACAGTCTTGACAAATACACCTAGAGTGTCTTCATGTTTGTTTTAAACTCTGGTCCACTCAGAGTATTCTAGGATTCAGCTTATTCAAACAATGGCTTTCTTTTGAAATAAGATCATCTGCCTCAGTAAGAGGCATGGTAGTCACCTTTGACTCCAGAAACAGAAGGTAAAACAACAAAGGATGTGGGGAACCAGCTTCAGTGCAGGAATTTTTTATAACTAATTTGCATTAACTCTCATTTCTAGGTCTCTGGTCATGGCCAAAAGACACAAATGGTAGATGAGCTAAATTATCCTTGTGTCTGATGTGACTAAGGGAGAGATATAGAAAGGATAATAGGTACCTTGAAGAGCTAAAACAAAGCAGTAAGGTTGAATTTCCCTCCAAAAGGCAGCTATTTTGTATTTATATAGATATAAAAATAAGTAAATGTATAATATCTCACTCAAAAAGGTACAAAGGCAAAATAATCTCACCTGATCTGACATCTTTAGCATCTATATTTAATGTCATTCCCCCTAATATTGCCTCCATTAGGAATGGTGCTATGTATAGATGCGTGTGTGTGTTTCTGCGCGCCAGGGTTGGGGGCGAGAGGGGAGGGGCGGTTAGGAAAATTGATAGTACTGATGAAGCGGAAACTGGAAGGATAAGGTGGGATAGGGACTCAGAAATGTCAGGGTGTCTAATGTCCTTTGAAGCACACTCCATGACGAATTACATTATTTCCAGGCTTGAAAACTCCCAGAGACAAAGATGGGGAGACAAACCAAAGTTCTTTGGAAAATGGGGCCTCAGCTTTGTACTCAAGTCTGTGCTAAATTTTGCTTTGTGTGCTGCGCAGATGGGGAAGAACTGGACAAAAGGAGCTGCAGATTTAGAGGGTGGGATTGGAAGGGGGCGGCACTTCTACCTGCACACACCTCAGCCGGGGATCTAGGGGGCGGTGTAAAGATGCAAATCCGCTCTCCAAGACTGGCCAATCGGGAGTCAGGTGAGGGAGTTTGGGTCCCCACCCCATCACAACTAGGTGTGCGAGCATGTGTGCGGTGTTCTGGGACCTTTGTCCCACAAAGTCACACTTGGCGGGCATCCCGTGACCCCTTTTTCTTTGTGATCTGCTTGAATCTCTTTTCTCCACACCCACCTCCTGAATGGTGTCTCCCTCCACCCCCCCCAACCCCCCCGCCCGCACCAATTACCTCCCATATTGCTGCCTGTGAAATCCTTTAGCACTTGGGAGGAGAGCGCAGTAGCTTGGCACACCAGGTTGCTGAGGCTGCAGCGCAGTCAGGGAGTCTGGGCTCAGACACCAGGACTCTCCAGCCCGCGCGCGTAGCAGTCCCGCCTGTCCTCAGGCAGCACTGCCCTCCCGGTGCCTCCTGGCTCTCAGCTGATGGTGGGTCTGTTTTGTGGGTCTCCGGATCTAGCCTGCTTGGCCTGGGAAATTCCTACAACATCCAGAACACAGAAAATAGACTCATCACCTAATTCGCCTGGGACCTGAGTTTGCGGGGGCGCTGCCTGCCCCCGCTCCTCCTCCCCACAACACCCCGCCCGTGCTCAGGCAGCCTCTAGGAGTCACACAGCAACCCCCCCCCCCCAATAGCAGACAAAGGGCTTGGGCAAACTCACCGCTCGGCCTCCTTGCGCTCCGGGAGGCAGCAGCGCCAGGGTGGATCGTGCAAGGAGGTGCGCGCAGGGCTAGGAGCTGGGGGCCGCGGGAGCATTGTATGGGGAAGGGCAGCAAGATGCGCCCGACTCTGACTCACATCTGCTACTGCTACCTTTTTTACCAGCTGGGAGTATTTTCGAATGGGATCGTTTCAGGTAAGTTCTTGAGTGGCTTTCGGCTTTCTAACTCCCCCAGCAGAGACCTAGAACGCGTGGGTAGGCAGAGTTGGTGCAATTTGTGCATGGTAGCAGTGCTCAGTGGGTAGCAATAAAAACCAGCGTGCTGGTGCGGGTGAGCCGGTCTTGCTTAGAAGTCAAGCGGACTTTTACCCTCCTCGTTTTAAACGTGTTGAAATAATTTGTTTTCCTCTCATGTGAGTAGTAATATTTGCAAAGGGATGTTTAAAGCACCTGGAGGAAAATTGAGAATTATACCAATTAATAATGTTTTACTTTGACATACACTTACGAAAATAATTTTATTGTGCTGAAGTCTTTGCTTTAGTTTTCCTTGCAATAACTTAGTGCTGTCACCAAACTTTGCTGACCCATTTCGTCTGCCTCCTCCACCCCAAATAATCGTACTTTTATTTTGAAAATGCTAGGGTCTGTAATCTGATCGCAAGGCTTCAGGGGTTGCAAGAGTTTCTGGGCTAGACCGGGTGGTCTCCGTTGGTAAAGCAAGCATCTTTTATCCTTAATGGAGTGAGAACCTGCAAATGCCTGTGCTTACTAGAACCTCTACACTTTAAGCTGAGCACTTCTCTGTCTGCCCCGCCCGCAGGGCTACATTTCGCCCCCGAACACGAGGAGTGGGAAGTCGTGTTTCCTGCACTCTGGCGCCGGGAGTCAGTGGAAGCAACTGCAGGCGGCAGCGGGGGCAGCGCGGACCTGAGTTGGGTGCGTGGTGTTGCGGGCGGCAGGGTCCAGCCTGCTGGCAGCTCTCGAGAGGTGCGCTCTGTGGCCCCCGCACCGCTGGAGGAGCCCTCAGAGGGCCAGTCTGAACCCCAGCCCCGGCCCCCACCACCTGCCGGGGTGGAGGAGGATGAGGAACTGGAATCGCAAGAATTGCCTCGGGGATCCAATGGGGCTGCCACCCTGTCTCCGGGTGCCGCAGCCTCGTGGCAGCCACTGCTGTCCCCACAGCCGCCCCCATCCCCGCCTCCAGCTCAGCAAGCCCAGCATGATGGCGATGAAGTATTGCTGCGGATCCCGGCCTTCTCCAGGGACCTATATCTGCTACTCAGGAGAGATGGCCGCTTCCTGGCAAGGGGCTTTGCAGTAGAACAGTGGCCGAGTCTGGGCCCTGGCCCCACCCGGGCAGCAGCTGTCCTGCGTCCTCCCGCGCCACCGGACACCGCCTGCTTCTATACTGGGGCGGTTCTGGGGCACCCTGGTTCTCTGGCCTCTTTCAGCACTTGTGGAGGTGGCCTGGTAAGTTCTTCACCTCTCCCTCCCCCCATTTCTCCTTAGACCAAGCTGATTTGTATGCACCTCTTCCACTAGCAAAGTGCTCCCACTGGACTGCATCCCACTTAGCACCACCCTGGAGTTTAGGCAGTTTGCCTCTGATGTCCTAACTCCAGGGCAGTCAGTGAAAAGGAAGGCTAATTGGAGGGATAGCTAGCCTTATCTTTGTAGGTGATTCAGAGTTTCTTCCGCATATATGGAATAATCACCTTGTAACTTTTCCCCACTGGTTCTTCTTTCTGTTCACCAGTATTTTCCAAAATGAGCCCACCACACTGTATTTTAGGAAACTGGAAGATACCAGTCTGGTTACTGTGGAATCTCTGTATTGGCCCCTAGTCCCAGTTCCTCATCTATTATCTTGTATGTTTTTTAAATGTCTTACTTCAAAGTTGTCAGAGCAGTTCTCTAGGGAATTACCTTTGACAGCTGTCTGGAATTGAAACACATGCACAACCAGCCTGGACACCTGTTCACCATTCAGGGATTGAGGAGTGAGTTGGAAGAATGGGAGCTGTTGACTAAGGGATGAAATTAGAATCCAATAAGCATGCAAAGGGTGATGGGTCTATCTATTGTTTACCATTTTGTCTACTAAGCTTTCCATTTCATTTGGCAATTGTCCTTTTTCTTCTCTCTACCTCATGGAGGAAAGTTGCAAGGTGAGAGCCTTGCTAAAAGGTGTATTGGAATTAGAAAGTAAAAACGTGTGCTCTATCTCAGTGATAGAATTCATCATGTGCTTGTCCCCCCTTCTTGACCCAGGGGTTGGGATAATCATTACCTCCAATCATTTGGCCTTTATTGTGTGTTAAAATATATATAAGATCAAATTTACCATTTTGACTATCTGGCTGTATAGTTAGTGGCATTCACATTATTATGTAGCCATCATCACATGACCTTTGCTATTAGTTTAAGGCAAAATTCACAAAAACATTGTGATTTGTGGCTTCATTTTGTACTGGCCCTTCCATGAAATTCATAAGCACTTGTCTGAATGCAACCTGCTCGTTTGGAGAAAAGTCCAGTAGTAATGGATAGCAGAAAATATCAGCACAATCAAAGCAATCCAAAGCCATTAAATGAAAAAAAGATGGTTAAAAATCCAATCAAAATAAAACTGGAAATTTTTACCTATTTCTTTCTAAGGTCCCATAGTCAAATGATGTAAATTGCTGGACAGGGCTATATTTTACCAGATGCTCATAATGATGAATATTCAAATATGGACATTTTTAGCCATGAGCAAAAAAAAAAAAAAATTGGCATGGGATAATTACATGAAAGCTTTTAAAAATGTTTTCTGTGGAACTGATATTTGAACACTTCACTGGGGGAAACATTTTGTGGGGATTTCATTGTCCACTAGTTTTTGGCCAGGGGATTAACTAATTACATATAGAAAGTTCCTGGTGTGGTAGAAGCAATAGGGGATAAAGCGTTTCACTGTGTTGAAATGTAGACTTTGGGTCAGATTTTCCAAATGAGCTATGCCTTCTCTCCATACTTAAGGGAGCAAAGTTAGAATTATGAGTAGGTTTTTCATAGACTGAATAGGAGTTTCACATCCCTCCCTGTTTATCATGTTGGACTTATTCTCACTTTTCCTATTTGCCACATATGTATATGCTCTGAACTGGGAAGTCTTTGTTATTGAGGAAAACTGACATTGCCAGCAATACAGTGTAGCAGTCAGACTGAGCAAAAAGTTAGGCAAATAGCCAAAAAGGGTGGGTTTGTTACTTCAGACACTTTACCATGCCAGTCCTTTTCCTTTATGAGGGTGGATTAGGAAAGAGAGGGCATAATTTGTTATCTGAGCTCTGACATTGGCTTGTTCCCTGATGATTGACAAGTGCCTTACTTCTCTGGGCTTCAATTTTCATAAGTAGAGAGAGAGAATTGGATGATTTAATTTTAAAATTGGATAACAGAATTAAGAGTCTATTGGATATCAAATGTCAATAGGCCCCATATGAAGGGCTAAATGCCCTGACGTTTAAGGGCTCACAGATAGGTGAAGGACATCATATAAACGCAGATGTGATACTGTTAGTCAGGAAACAATGACATACCAGCACAGTGAGTCAAACGCTCCATTCAAGGTAAAGTCCAGTTAGGGGAGTCAGGGAAGACTTCCCAAAGCAGACATTTTAACTGGATTTGGAACATGGGGAGGCTTTCTCAAGCTATTAAAAAGCTGAAAAGTATTTTTAGATAGAGGGAAGAGAATGAGTGAAGATGTGAAAGTGGGGATGAAAATAAAGTCTCCTGTGACTGAACTGGAAGTTGCATTAAGGGAGAATGTCTGGTGAGATCAGATGTCAAAAGCCTTGTCTGCCAGAGTATGGGCTTTACTGTCTAGCTGCTGATTATCACAGGACTGCATTCTTGCTTCTCTGTATTTCCACTATCTTGGTATCCTGTAATTCTAATATGAAGAATCATGATGTATTTACATGTGGTCTCATTATTTGTAAATGCAGCTGCCTTAGGTTTGCAACAATTTTTTCTTTGCAGTTAAAGTTTTCAGATTGTCACTTAAAATATATCACTAAGTGCATCTCTCTTCACTTCTCTCAGTGGTTAGTTATGCCTACTGGTGCCTGAACTCCTCCACACCTTTGGGATTATTACATATTTAAATGGATCCCAACGTGTCTAGCAAAAGAAACTGACCATCAACTCTCCACTGTTGCAAAGTGATGAACATTTGCAAGATTGGCCAGTTCATTCTCCATATATCAATGTAACTGGTGCAGTAAAGAAAGACTCTAGAATGGGGATTTTTGGATAAAGGGTCAAGTTATGCCTCTGCAAATTACTTATTCTTTTGGTGTCTTATTTTCCCATTTTATAAACACACAGATTGTATGTGTATATGTGGCAATAGATGCATGAAGTGCTATTACTATACGTTTCCCCTTAGTAGTCTCTAATATTGCAAAGTAATTTTATTTGCATCATGTATTAGACCTAAAAGACACACAAGTATAATAGTGTTAACCAATGAAACATTTGTTCAACCACTCTTCTGAATAAGATGTTGCATAGATGAGAATACAAAAGAAGATGAAGAAGCCATGATTTGTTTCAAGGTGATTCCCCATCTTGCTTGCTAGTCTCCATTGTAAAGGGGGAAATACAGCTAACTGAAGTATGTACACATATAGATATGCCCCCCCCCATACTGTAATGGTGCATTTCTGTTTATTGCTTCATTTTTAACACATTTTACTTAGATCTTAGAAGACAATAAAAATCACTAAATGCAACACATTAGGTTTTAAATTACAGCTTCTAAAAATTAAAATACACTAAAGCAACAACTGAAATTTCATGTAAGAGCACAACCATTACTGGCAGGCAGGCCATTATAGCTGAAACAGAGCACAGAAGATAGTTGCTGAGATGTGGTTAGAGGTATAGGGTCACTGACAGGAAACACAGGGGGGTGTTTCTGGGTTTGGAAAAGAATGTCATGGATGATGATACACACATGTCGAGTTTAAGCCACCTTTGAGACATCTAAAAAGAGACTTTAAAGTAGGCACAACATTTAGAAAAAATATTCAGGCCCTTTGTAGGACGCTGGGGGTGGGTCCTGGCCACAGAGAAAGCAATCCCTGCCCTTCTCCTCTCTGCCTTGCTTCCAGGCTGAGGCCAGCCTCCTTCATTTGCTTTGGGGTCTGGGGCCTCAGTGCACCACAAGCCCCTCAGTGTGGAGTGTGAAGGCAAAGATGGCTGCATCTAAGACAGAGGATTGGCCAGTTCCTCCCCTGTCCCCCCAGAGTTCTGAACTAGGGAAAAATATAGTATTACAATTATATTTGCTTAAAGTTAACATAATTTCTTTTATAAAGCACGTGCAAGCAATGGGCCAAGGTAAACTTTATCAGTACATACCTTGCCTATGGTTCTTTTTAGATAAACTATTAAAATAAATATTAGTAATATTTTTATTTTTACTTATTTTTAAAATTTTATTATTTTTTTACATCATTTTTCATTTTTGCACAATGCATGCAATTTCATCTTGGTTATAGTCCCCATACAATTCCCCTCCCCCCCATTTTGATCCTAACCCTTCCTCCCTTCCCTCTACTGTGTCTCTGGTTTATAGTTGCTTGTTGATTTTGATTTTTACTTTATTATAATTAGACTTTTTCCTAGTCCTTTATTTGGGTTTTCTAAATTCCTGCTATGAGTGAGACCATCCGGTATTTGTCTTTTTCTTTGCTGAGCATGATCGCTTCCAGCTCCATCCATGGTGCTGCAAATTGCATGAGTGTATCTCTTTTGATTGCTGAGTAATATTCCATTGAGTATATGTACCACATCTTCTTGATCCAGTCATCTATTTTTGGGCATTTGGGTTGTTTCCATAGCTTAGCTGTTGTAAATAGTGCTGCTATAAACATAGGGGTGCAGGTACCATTTGGAATTAATGTTTCTGTGTTCTTTGGGTAAATACCTAGGAGTGGAATTGCTGGATTATATGGAAGCTCCATCTTTAGCAGGTTGAGGAATCTCCACACAGCTTTCCATAGTGGTTGGACCAGTTTGCACTCCCACCAGCAGTGTGGGATAGTTCCTTTTTTTCACATCCTCACCAACAAGAATGAATATTAGTAACAGTTAGATAATTTTTCCAGAATGACAAAGATTTCTACTAGTATGTTTTTTTTTTTTTAATAAATTTTATTTTTATATTCCCCATACAATTGCAACCCCCCCATTCTGACCCCAATCCCCCTCCCAGCCCCACCTCCAAAAAGTGTCTCTGGTTCATAGTTTTTCTTTGATTTTGATTTTCACTTTCTTATAGTTATTCATTTTCCTGATCCCTTATTTAAGTTTTCTAGATTCCTGCTATGAGTGAGACCATCCGGTATTTTTCTTTTTCTTTTTGGCTTATTTCGCTGAGCATGATCCCTTCCAGCGCCATCCATGTTGCTGCAAATTGCATGTGTTTATCTTTTTTGAATGCTGAGTAATATTCCATGGTGTATATGTACCACATCTTCTTGATCCAGTCATCTATTTTTGGGCATTTGGGCTGTTTCCAAAGCTTAGCTATTGTAAATAGTGCTGCTATAAACATAGGGGTGCAGGTGTTCTTTGGAATTGATGTTTCTGTGTCCTTTGGGTAAATACCTAGGAGGGGAATTGCTGGATCCTGTGGAAGCTCTATGTTTAGTAGGTCCAGAAATCTCCACACAGCTCTCCATAGTGGTTGGACCAGTCTGCACTCCCACCAACAGTGCAGAAGAATTCCTTTTTCTCCACAACCTCGCCAACATTTGTTGTTGCTAGTTTTTTTAATTTGTGCCATTCTCACTGGTGTAAGATGGTATCTCATGGTAGTTTTGATTTGCATTTCCCTGATTGCAAGTGATGTTGAACATTTTTTCATATGCCTGTTGGCCATTCGCATTTCCTCTTCAGAGAAGTTTCTTTTTAGCTCTTCTGCCCATTTTTTGATTGGATTATTTTCTTTGTTGTTGTTGAGTCTCATCAGCTCTTTGCAGATTTTTGTGATCAGTCCTTTATCATTAGTGTTGGGTGCAAAAATGTTCTCCCAGTCGGTGGGGTTTCTCTTTGTTTTTGTTATTGTCTCTTGCTGTGCAGAAGCTCTTTAATTTGATGTAGTCCCAGCTATTTATCTTTGCCTTCACTATCACTGCTTTGGGTGATGTGTCTGTAAAGATGTCTTTAATGTGCAAATCACGTAGTGTTTCGCTTATATTTCCTTCTATATATTTTATGGTTTCAGGTCTTATGTCTAGTTCTTTAATCCATTTTGAGTTGATTTTTGTGTATGGTGTGAGGTAGTGGTCAAGCTTCATTCTTTTGCATGTAGCGACCCAGTTTTCCCAGCACCATTTATTGAACAAACTTTCTTTGCTCCAATGCATAGTCTTTGCTCCTTTGTCAAATATTAGTTGACCATAAATCTGTGGGTTTATTTCTGGATTCTCTATTCGATTCCATTGGTCTGTATGTCTGTTCTTGTTCCAATACCATGCAGTTTTGATGATTATGGCTTTGTAGTATAGTTTGAAGTCTGGGAGTGTGATGCCTCCATTCCATTTTTTTTTTTCAGGAGAGCTATGGCTATTCGGTGTTTTTTGTGATTCCATATGAATTTCATCAATTATTGTTCTATTTCTTTGAAGAATGACATTGAAATTTTGATTGGAATAGCATTGAATCTGTATATTGCTTTTGGTAGGATGGCCATTTTAATAATGTTTATTCTCCCAATCCATGAGCAGGGGATGTTTTTCCATTTCTTTGTGTCTTCTTCTATTTCTTTTAATAGTGTTTTATAGTTTTCTTTGTATAGGTCCTTTACCTCTTTTGTTAGATTTATTCCCAAATATTTGATTTTTTTTGTTTCAATAATAAAAGGGATGGTTTTTTTAAATTTCTTCTTCTTCAGATTTATTGTTTTGTATAGGAAGGCTACTGACTTTTGCGTGTTGATTTTGTTTCCTGCCAATTTACTGAACTGATTGATGAGTTGAATTAGTTTTTCTGTGGAGTTTTTGGGGTTCTCTATGTATATTATCATATCATCTGCAAATAGTGATAGTTTGACTTCTTCTTTTCCTATTTGGATTCCTTGGATGTCTTTCTCTTGTCTTATTGCTCTGGCTAGGACTTCCAGTATTATATTGAAAAGCAGTGGTGAAAGTGGACATCCTTGTCTTGTTCCAGATCTTAATGGAATTGCTTTCAGCTTTTCACCATTGAGAATGATAGTGGCTGTTGGCTTGTCATATATGGCCTTTATGATGTTGAGGTACGTCTCTTGTATCCCAAGAATTTCAAGGGCTTTTATCATGAATGGGTGTTGCACTTTGTCGAAAGCTTTCTCAGCATCTATTGATATTATCACATGGTTTTTATATTTCTTTTTGTTGATGTGCTGGATAACGTTGATTGATTTTTGGATGTTAAACCATCCTTGTGTCCCTGGAATGAATCCCACTTGGTCGTGGTGAATTATCTTATGGATACATTGTTGGATTCTGATAGCTAAAATTTTATTGAGGCTTTTTGCATCAGTGTTCATTAGGGAGATTGGCCTGTAGTTTTCCTTTTTTGTGTTGTCATCATTCGGTTTTGGTATTAGTGTAATGTTAGCTTCATAGAACATGTTTGGTATTGTCCCTTCCTTCTCAATTTTTTGGAAGAGTTTTTGAAGGACAGGCACTAATTTGTCTCTGAATGTTTGGTAGAATTCATTTATAAATCCATTAGGTCCTGGGCTTTTGTTTTTGGGGAGGTTTTTGATTACCATTTCAATTTTGCTGCTTGTAATTGGTCTATTTAGGTGTTCTGTTTCTTCTTTATCTAGCTTTGGGTGATTGTAGAGTTGTAGGAATTTGTCCATCTCCTCTAGATTGTTGAACTTGTTTCCATATAACTGTTCATAGTAGTTACTGATTGTTCTTTTGATTTCCGCTGTGTCCGTTGTGATTTCCCCTCTTTCATTTGTGATCCTGTTTATTTGTGCTTTCTCCCTTTTTTCCTTTGTGAGCCTGGCTAGGGGTTTGTCTATTTTATTGTATTTTTCAAAGAACCAGCTCTTGGTTTCATTGATCTTTTGGATTGTTTTTTTAGTTTCAATTTCATTTATTTCTGCTTTGGTTTTTATTATTTCTTTTCTTCTACTGGTTTTGGGTTTTTTTTTAATTGTTCTTTTTCTAGATCTTTGAGCTTCGAGATTAGGTTGTTTCTTTGAGTTCTTTCTTGTTTCTTGATGTGAGCTTCTATTGCTATATATTTTCCTCTTATTACTGCTTTTGCTGCATCCCATACATTTAGGATATTGGTGTCCTCCTTGTCATTCAATTCAAAGAATTTTTTTAATTTCTTCTTTGATCTCCTCATTAGTCCAGTGGTCTTCCAGTAGTGTGGTTTTTAATCTCCATGAGGTAGGAAAGTTCCTTGCCTTCTTTTTATGGTTTATTTCTACTTTTATGCCTTCCTGGTCAGAAAAGATGGTTGGTATGATTTCAATCTTGGTGTATCTGTTGATATTTGTCTTGTGCCCCAGTATGTGATCACTCCTGGAGAATGATCCGTGTGTGCTTGAGAAAAATGTGTACTCCATTTTTTTTGGGTTTAGTGTTCTATAGATATCTGTTAAGACCAAATGCTCTAGGTCCTTATTTAGAGCTTTAGTTTCTTTACTTATTTTTTGTCTTGTTGACCTATCCATTGTTGATAGTGGTGTGTTGAAGTCTCCCACTACGTATGTGTTTTCTTTGATGTCTGTTTTCAGAGAGGACAACAGTTGTCTGATATATTTTGGTGCTCCTTTGTTTGGTGAGTAAATGTTAATGAGTGTTATTTCTTCTTGAAGTATTGTCCCCTTGATCATAATGTAGTGACCATTGGGGTATCTTTTTATTTTTTTGAGTTTGAAGTCTGTTCTATCTGATATAAGTATAGCTGTTCCTGCTTTCTTTTTTGGTCCATTTGCTTGTAGGATTGTTTTCCATCCTTTAACTTTGAGCCTATTTTTATCTTTTGTGGCTAAATATGTTTTCTGGAGACAGCAAAAGGTTGGGTTTTGTTTCTTAATCCAGGCTGCAACTCTGTGTCTTTTTATTGAAGAGTTTAGTCCATGTACATTTAGAGTTAATATTGATATGTTAGCATCTGTATTTGCCATTGTGTTTGTCTTTCCTTTGATTTTATTTATTCTTTTAATAACTTTTTTTTTTTCCTTCTTTCGTTGTTATTCGTCCCTCTGAGGTTCTGGCTTTAGGACTCCTTGTAGTATTTTTTGGAGTGGGGATTTAGTCGTAATGAAATTCCAGAGTTTCTGTTTGTCTGGGAAGGTCCTTATTCTATCTTCATAGAGGAAGGAGAGCTTTGCGGGATAGAGTATTCTTGGTTGGCATCTGTTTTCTTGGAGTCTGTTGACTATGTCCCTCCACTCTCTCCTTGCCCGTAGTGTTTCTTCGGAGAAGTCTGATGTCAGCCTGATTGGTTTTTCTTTGAATGTTATCTGTTTCTTCCCTCTTGTCAGCTTCATTATTTTTTCTTGTCCTGGATTCTTGGGCGCTTTACTATTATGTGTCTTGCTGTATTTTTCCTTTCGTCCTGGAAGTTTGGTGTTTCTCTTGCTTCTTGTATATATCCATTTTCAGCTCCTTCTTCACATTTGGGAAGTTCTCTTCAATTATCTCCTGGAATATTTTCTCTTTTCCTACATCTCTCTCCTCTCCTCTGGAATTCCTATAACTCTTATATTTCCTCTCCTCATGGAGTCAGATAGTTCCCGAAGTCTTTCTTCATTCTTTTTCCTTCATACTTCTCTTTCCTTTTCTGTTTTGGTTCTTTTTATTTTTGTGTCTTCTAGAGTACTTATTCATTCTTCCATTTCATCTATTCTGCTTTCATTGCTTTTCCCAGAGTTCTTTAGTTCTTCCATTAATTCTTTGATCTCCTGCGTTTCTTTTACTTCCCTCTTTAGGGACTCAATTTCATTCTTCTGATCATTGTTTTCCCTCTTTAGGGACTCAAGTTCTTTCTTCTGATCATTGTTTTCCTTTATGAGTTCTGTCATTTTTTTAATCACGGCAATTTTAAATTATCTTTCTGCAAGGCTCAGAAGTTCTTCCAAGTTACTGTCATTGCAATCTGGGGGATGGTTTTCTTTTTGTGGTGTGCTTTTTTCCTGAGGCGTTGTTAGGTTGCTTGTGGTTCTTCTACTCCCTACTGTCTGTTTTCTAATTTGTCGTATGCATTGGGACACTGTGTTGCTGGGACTGGCCGGCATCTTGGGTGAGCTTCTCTGCTCCCCTCTGGCTCCTCCAGGAGCCATCTGTCAGTTTCAAGCAGTCTTTATTGAAGAAAGTTCCCTGTTCTAAAATGCCGATGTGGGGACACATACCCTTGTGCGCTTGTTCTGCCCCGGCGGTGGGTTCCCGCTCCCCCTCTGGGTTTGGATTGCAGGCCAGAAGTGGCCTGGCGTGGGCGAGCTTCCCCGCTTACCTCTGGCTCCTGTGGGAGCCTTCTTCAGGCAGTCTTTCCTGAAGAAATATCCCTGTTCTAAAATGGTGATGCGGGATGTACTCCCTGCGCATACGGTCTCAGGCACACTCTTCTGTGCACCCAGTCTGCCCTGGCTGTGGGTGCTCGCTCCCCCTGTGGGCTCAGACTGCTGGTCTGAAGGGGCCTGGGGTGGGCTAACTTCCCAGCTGGCCAGGGGTTCCTTCAGGACCCTTCTGCAGGTTTCAAGAAAGGTCCCTGGGTGTTAGTGACTTTTTTTCTGGTCACTAGGTGGCGCCAGAGATCTCTCCTAATCCGTGGGTGGCTGTTTTTCTTCACCCCATGGGACAGGGAACAGAGCGGGAATGGTAGGGGAAACCTCAATGGCTTTGGGGTGCTGTGTCTGCCTTGTGCCCCACCAACGTGGAGGACCCACGCTCTGAATTTCGTGTCCCGGGTCTCAGTTCCAAAGCCCTCAGGTCCAGGACGTGGGCTGTAGCCCAGTTCAGTGGCTGCAGCAATGGCGCCTTTTGCACCCCACTCCTGTGCCTGGGCGCCTGGTTTCTGATTACTCAGTGAGGGACTTTCACCTCAGTGAGGGCCTCCGCGCGTCTCCCAGCAAGCCTAGGTTGCAGGCTTGGTGACCTGGGCAGCCGCGATCCTGATCTGCGTTTGCTTTTCAAGTGTGCAAAGCGAGCTGCTTTTCTGTGCAAGCTTACAGGCGGCCTGGGGCTGTGTGCGGGACTCCTCCAGAGTCTCTTTGTTCTCTAATGTTGCCCAGAGCCTTTCGCTCACCGCCACAGCGAATCCTGCAGGATTCTCCACAGCTCCCGTTCACGGGGTGTGGTGGCTGCAATAGTTCCTTTCCACTCACAGTCCCGCTTGCTTTGTAGTTTGTTCTTGTTGGTCGTTTTAGTTTGTTTTTTTCCTCCTCTCTGCTGGGCTGAGAGTGCCGACTCTGTGGGTGGGGAGGGGAGCAGGGTTCTGCGCTTTCCTCCCTTCTAGTCCTCTTTTATGGCAACTTTCTTCTTTGGGTAGTTTGCTGGAGTCGTCCGTTTATCTTCCGTGTCCCACTTCTCACTGGGACCTGCCGCTTTTCCTCCCTATTAACTTTTTTTAATGGGAGATCTTACTCGCAGCGTCTCCTCACCGCCATGTTGCTCAGATTTCTACTAGTATACTATCCACTCAAATTTTAGAGTTTTATGCAGTAGGCATTATAATTAGTTATTGATAAGGAATTTGCTGCCCACTGTAAATTCTTTTTATTTTTTTTCTATATACTCCATTACTCTAATTCAGGTATTTAATGCTTTGGCAAGTGTTGAACAATAAAATATGGGGGGGGGGGCATCTTCATTGGCCAAAGCACTTTCTCAAATACCAGTGTGAAGGCCAGAAGGGAAGGTGTCCCCGGAGAACTGGGCTAGATATGGAATCAGCATTGAAAAGAAGAAAGTAAGATTGCAGACTAACCATATACATCCACTTTCTTCCTTCAAGCTAAATCTTAGGAATGACAGAAAAGATACTTTAACTAAAGATATACTAAGTAAGTCTTATGGAAGAATACCATAAGAAGATAAGATATTTTCAATATCTCCTGAAAGACTGACAACAGTTGGGTTGGATGAATGGAAAACACAGATGTTACAAAACATCTGTGCACATTGGGGCTTAGGCCAGGGATGCCTTGTGCATACAGTTAAAGGGAATACCATGAACAAAGGGGGCCATGGCAGCACAGCATCATTGGCTTCTTCTTCTGTCCACTGATACCAAGCAGCAGAAATACAATGCATGCCCCCAGGCAAGAGCAAAGAGAACAGGAGTAAAGCTCTCTTGTGAGATTTGGTGACAACAAAGAGTGGAATAGAGAAATTCCACTCTCACAAGATGAACTATTGGCCCTCTGCACCTAGTAGAAGGTCCCACCTGGAGGACAGCCAGGTAGAGAAGTGATAACAGACAGGTGAGCAGGGCAACCAAAAAATGTTTCTCAACATCAAACATTCAAGAAAACAAATAATATAAAGGAGAATCAGCAAACTCTGGTTAATACATTAAGCAATAAAGTGAATAGAATAAATAGAATAACAGAACAGTAAGAGTAGGCGTGTATTCATGAAAAAAACAAAAAATCGAGGTGCAACATAAAGCCAAAAAAAGGGTGATTAGATGTGCAGGAACTAAAATTATATGATCATTTGGACCAAAAGCTGCATAGATGCACTGAAAAGTAAATTTGTGACCTGGCAGTTCAAACCCAGAAATTATCCCTGAACATACTGTGAAAGAGAAGTGGATGTAAGGTATGATCAAAAGTTAATGAGTCGTGAATCATCAATGTAGGTGATCCAAAGTTGTTCTAGTAGGAATTAATTTTTTAAAAATCATTTATGGGGTAGAAGCTTAAAGATGCATTCTCATCTACCATAAAGTGATTGTAGTTAAACCACAAAAAATTTACATCCATCAGCCAGGTTCAGATATGAAACCAGATACCACTGCTTTAAGCATAGGTCTGATAACCAGTGTTCTATTGAGTCTAAGTCAGCATGCACCAGAACCAATTTTCAATAGAGGCCTCTGTATTTGGAAGAAAAATTAAAGACAAATGCAAGGCAATTTATGTGTAGCATCTTGGGCTTTTAACGTTTCCAAATTTTCATCTCAAATAAAATTAGAGCAATTGTTTTTTAGCAGCCTAGCTCTCTCAAGTTTTTCCAAAATTTTCATGCAAGCAAAAACATATTTTGCACTCATATTTTACTGACTTTAATATTTAGTGCTTGATTAAATTATGTAATTACAAAGTGTGCCTGCATGTATTCAAACAAAGCTGTCTCTTGGCAAACATACAGACTGACTGGAAATAATTGTGTGCAGCGAGATGGGACGCATCTGTAGTTGTGAGCATTCCACATGCTGCGTATGTGTTTCGTGGTTGATGTGTAGGGGTGTTAACTTAATTCAATGACTTCAGTTGAATTGATTGATGGAACTGATGATGGTTGGGAAGAGGTGAGAGGATTGTTTTGTTGTTTTAATCAGAATCAAATCTGTAGGAAGTAAAGGAAGATGAACATCTTCAGATTGCAGGAAAAACCATCAAACTCAGAGCAACATAAGCACAAACCAAATCTGGACACACTGTGGCCAACTCTTCAAAAATCAAAGATTAAAAAACAGTGTTTCATACATTTGATAAAGGAAGGTTTGTCCACTGTGTAGTAAGCATCAGGTTCACATTAGAGATTAAATCAGTAATACTAGGCATGAGAGGATAGGAACTGATAGCTTCAGAGTTAAGAGAAAAAGTAATTTCGAATCGTGGACTCAGTTAAACTCTCATTTATACTTACAGGCAAAACAGAATCATTCTGAAAATTGTAAGAACAAACTCTACCTTACAGAACTTCTAAAAAGTCTGCAGTGTAAAACCTATCTTCAACACCTCTTTCCCACATATTACTTAGTATTCTTTCCTAGAGATAACCAGGGGTGTTAGTTTGTAGTGTATCATCCAAAGATAGTTGATGCCAAAACAAATATACACATATAATACTTATATATATGTGTATATAATATATATATGCATATATAATATATGAGAGTATTCATATGAATGCATGAAGAGATTCCCCTTTCTCCTTTAGTAGATACATTTTATTTGATAATGTGTCACAATCTACTTAAGGAGTTTGGTGTTGGTCCAGTATTTTTCTGTTATAAACAGTGCTAAGTATATAGGACTCTACAGATACAACATTTTGTCTATGTAGAGTAGCTGTCAAAGGCATGTGTATTGGTAATCTGGGGAGACGTGGCCTGATGTATTCCATAAAAGTGGTGCCATTTTATACTCTCAGGCCAGGACAGTATGAGAGTACTCTTTCCCACAGATTATTATCAGTCTGGAAGTTTTTGATCTTTTGTGATTTTCTGTATTAGATTTAGTAGTTGAAAAATGTTACCTCGGTGTAGCTTAAATTTACATTTTTGGTATTATTGCTGAGGCTAAGCAGTTTTCTGTATTTTTATTCTCCCTTCTTTTCCTGCCAACTTTGTGGTCATACCTTTTGTTAATTTTTTATTAGTCTTTGTCTTTGTTTCTGATTGCAGAGTTCTTTATTAGTATTTTAAAAAGATAAATGCTGATTACAAAATAATACATACTGAGTATAGAAACTAGGAATACATGAAAACATTTGTAACCTTAACATCCATAAACACTTTGAACTTTGTAGTTAATTTTCTAGTATATATAAGGTGAAAAGAACATACAAATATTGAAGATTCACATTTTTGTCAGTATCTTGGTAAGCAATGAAGAGCAAACTTTCTCATAAGAAATAGTAATATAGGGCCTCCCCAGTGGCGCAGCAGTTGAACGCTGGGTTGCAAGGCTGCCCGCAGCCTCTGCAGCGCCAGTTCGTTCCCCTGCTGCAACCTGGCCATAGGAGGAGGGTCCCACGTGGCACGCAGACCTCTCCTGCTGCCCGCTGCTCCCCTCAGCAGTGTACTTCGGTCCTTTTGCCTGCTCTGCTCCCCGCTCTGGCTCTGGTGAATTCTCTCACCCTCCACGCTTCTGACTGTACCCAGTGCTTATATAAATAAATAAAATAAAATCTTTAAAAAAAATAGTAATATCCAGTAGAAATACGTGGGGAATGTTTAATTTTACACATCACAGGAACTAAATTGATACACATTTTGTGTGGTGTACATTGAAGTTTTAAATGTGTTTATCCTTTTTAGCAATTCTTTGCATAGATATCAATTTTAGAGGAATTATCATAATATGTTCAAAGATTTATGTATAACCCTATTCATCCTAGTGCCATTTTCAAGAAATCAACACATACTCAAGATTTACGAGTAGTGGGCTAGGTACATCTCTGTACTGTCATGAATGCCTAGAGAACAAAAAGATAACAGCAATAGTGCCTTGCTTCAAGGCATTTTGTAATCTGAAAGTTATTTTCTTTGCCTCAACTTCTTGCTGTCCCTGTGTTCATCAGTTATTTAATTTAGTGAATTCTCCATGTTTCCGTACTAACTTTAAGTGCACATCTCTGCAAGAGATTCTATAATTTTCTGGTATAAAATTTTGAATGATGTGGATGATCACAGTCCTGTTGGCAGTGTGACCCGAGAGAAGGTTCTATATTTAGAGTGGGATTGTATGCAAATATTCTTGTCTCATTTAAGGAAGTGATAATGATGTTTAATAAAAAGAACTATCATGCTAATAGAATGAATGATTGTGCACTGAAAGTTAAGAAACTCTTATTCATGTATTAATCTATATCTCATGCTGAGATATATAGAGACAAATTTTGTGAAAAGAAATTTTGCTTCTATAGTAATATTTAGTTAATGATAATAATTTGTTGTTAATATTAAGTTATATATTTGCAGTTTATTAGTTGAATAATATGTATTCTTTTAAATAAGGAAATTCTTTATATGAGTATTCAAGTATTTTTTATGCAATGCAAAAATGAGCACATTTTTCTTGAGTTCATGAGCAATTGAATGTTTCTGCTTAACTGCAATTACATTTCATATTGGATGGTTTTATGGTTTTGTGTTTGCAAAATAAAGAATAATCAGAGTTCCGGGTTTGTGATAGTTGGGAATTACGTTAGGGAAGTGATCCTGACATGCTTTGAGGCCATGAGGGAACCAGTAGGCCTTCTTGGATTATGATTTGCTGGATTTCCTAAAAGGAAGTTTTAAGATTCCTTTAACCAAGTGAGGTCTATAATTTGGTGAGCAGTGCATTTAGGGTGCAGCCACACTGAGCACATCATCTTGTCTCCATCTCATCTTTATTCTAGCGCCAAGCACTAGACTGAAAGAAGTGAGAAAATGGGAACTCAGCCATTCCACTGCTCCCCAGAAACTTGTACAGAATTGCATGGTGGGGTGGGGGGAGGCCTTTAGAGATTAGATAGTTTAGTACTTGCCTGTTCCAGCAAGAAAAAACTTTATTTCATAATTAACATGTATGTCTTTGCAATAAATTAACTGTTTAGTCACCTTAATTCAGAAGATCAGGGACTGGAGATGCTGAGCCAGGGTCTATTTTGGTATTATTAAATATCTTCTGCTTTTCTTCTGTTTTCCATTTATAAAACTAAGGTCTAAACGTATTTTTTTCCTCTCATAAGCACATAAAGCTGTGTTTTCCAAGATTTGTCTTAGCTCTCTCACTGAGGCTGTGTTTCTTTCAATTATTGTTTACAGACACCTGCATTAAAATGGTGGGCATGAGGGTAGGCAGAGTAGTCGGGGACTTCCATTAAGAATTGGAATTCTAGATAGTGAAGGCAAAGATAAACAGCTGGGACTATATCAAATTAAAGAGCTTTTGCACAGCAAAAGAGACAATAACAAAAACAAAGAGAAACCCCACCAACTGGGAGAACATTTTTGCACCCAACACTAATGATAAAGGACTGATCACAAAAATCTGCAAAGAGCTGATGAGACTCAACAACAACAAAGAAAATAATCCAGTCAAAAAATGGGCAGAAGAGCTTAAAAGAAACTTCTCTGAAGAGGAAATGCAAATGGCCAACAGGCATATGAAAACATGTTCAACATCACTTGTCATCAGGGAAATGCAAATCAAAACTACCATGAGATACCATCTTACACCAGTGAGAATGGCACATATTAAAAAAACTAGCAACAACAAATGTTGGCGAGGGTGTGGAGAAAAAGGAACTCTTCTGCACTGTTGGTGGGAGTGCAAACTGGTCCAACCACTGTGGAAAGCTGTGTGGAGATTTCTGGACCTACTAAACATAGAGCTTCCATAGGATCCAGCAATTCCACTCCTAGGTATTTACCCAAAGGACACAGAAACATCAATTCCAAAGAACACCTGCACCCCTATGTTTATAGCAGCACTGTTTACAATAGCTAAGCTTTGGAAACAACCCAAATGCCCAAAAATAGATGACTGGATCAAGAAGATGTGGTACATATATACCATGGAATATTACTCAGCATTCAAAAAAGATAAACACATGCAATTTGCTGCAACATGGATGGCGCTGGAAGGGATCATGCTCAGCGAAATAAGCCAAAAAGAAAAAGAAAAATACCGGATGGTCTCACTCATAGCAGGAATCTAGAAAACTTAAATAAGGGACCAGGAAAATGAATAACTATAAGAAAGTGAAAATCAAAATCAACAAAAAACTATGAACCAGAGACACTTTTAGGGGGGCGGGGGCGGGAGGGGAGGGATTGGGGTCAGAATGGGGGGCTGCAATTGTATGGGGAATATAACAATAAAATTTATAAAAAAAAAAAAAAGAATTGGAATTCTAGATTGGAACTAAAACCTAAGAAATATATTCAAACAAAACTCACTTTATTTCTTGGACAAGTCAAACTTTGAGAACAGCCACTTTAGTGGGTCTGAAAATGACCAGTGCCCAGGATCCTTGATGACTAGACTTATATACACCAAATTTCATACCCAAGGCATTTTGAATGAATTTTAATTCTTTTTTTAAACTCCAATTATAGTAAACTTGGGTATCTCCTGACTTTTAATCTTCCCTTAAACCCACACAGATACCATTGAGTAAGAAAGGATTTTATGGATTTAACATTATTGCTTAAGAGGTTACCAACATGAACTAGTTGAGAGATATTATAATAGTACCTTGATGTAAGTATAATTGTTATCCTACTCTTTAGGTGAAAAAGTACACAAAAGTTGAAACTTAGTTCCTGTTCAAGAATATAGAAGTTAGTAGAGCTAAATTATTTCAAACTGCCATTAACAACTTTGATGAGTAGTGCAAAGGAGTAGTATTTAATGCCAGCTGTTTCATAACAGTTATTCATCAATAGTTACTCTTTTTTTTTTTTTTTTTGGTGGGACCCTCGCCCGAGCGCTGCAGAGGCTGCAGGCAGCCTTGCAGCCCAGCACTCAGCCGCTGCGCCACCAGGGGAGGCCCCAACAGTTACTCATTTTTAATAAAAAATTAATCAGAAGTAAAGAAGAAATGTGCCTTTATATTTAAAGGGGCTACCATATCACCAGGTTCAGAGGTGGATAAAAACCTGGGCGTGTTGTAGAGGAATATTAGAATATCGGGAGTAAAGTATACCCTTTAGGGGCATCCCTGGTGGTGCAAGAGGTTAAATCAGCACTGTCAAGCTGTCTGCCACTGCAACATGAGTTCAATCCCTGGCCAGAGAGGTAACCCATGTGGTGCAGTGTATTTCAGTAGATCTGCCTGGCCTTTACCTCAGGGCTCTTGTATGCATAAATAAACAAATCTTTTTTTTTTTTTAAGAAAATTATACCCTTGTGAAAGATTAATAAACTGGAATGGCAGTGCAGTGTGTTTGGGTTGGAAATGAATTAAATGCAAACTCTCAAGTGGCTGAAATAAAGTAATAAGTATTATCTATTTATTCATATTCTAAAAATTTAGATGTCAACAATCCTGCAAAACTATTAGAGTTAGGGCCTTCCTGGTGGCATAGGAGTTAAGTCTCAAGCTATCACCTGTAAGGCTTGTGTTCAATTCCCTGCCAGGGAGCTAACCCATATATGATACAGCAGACCTCTCCTGTCTCCCCTCAGCGGTGTATTTCTTTCGATCTGCCTGTTCTGCTCCCCACTCTGTCTCTGGTGAATCCTGTCAACACCCCCCACCTCTGGCCTACTCCCCAGTTCTTCTACAAAATAAATTTTAAAAAATAGAGCTAACAGTAAACTTTATTAATATGCTAAGAGAAGTAGATAGCCTGATTTTTTTCAGTAAATCTCCATTATAATTTGAATTTGTAAGAATATAATAGGAACAAAAATGTGATACATTTCCACTATAAAAGAATTATATAGCCAGTAAATATTTTAGTATGCCCAATTCATACCTAGGTAGTTCACTTGTTGACAGGAACTTTTGTATAATTAGCAGTCTTGTTATGCCTGACACAGGTTTTGTGCTTGCAGGTAAAGGAAGTAGAATTTCAAAATTTGGTCACAGTAACAGAAAATTAGAGTCTTTTATTATGAAAATAGTAATCATATAAATATAATTAACACGGTTGAATATTTGAGTGTTTCATTGTGAAAGTATCTTTTTATAAGTTATTTCATGGCTCATTTTGTCTACTAACATGATTTTTTCCTGTGTGTCTATTTGAGCTCCAGGTAGCATTATTTCAGTTCAAAGTAGGTCAGTTTTCTTTAGTAATGTTTTACAAAGTACTGAATCAGTACCTTAAGATTAAAGTTCCTACATAGGGCCTCTCTGATAATGCAGCAGGTTGAGCGCCAAACTGTGAAGCTGTCCACAGCCTCTGCAGTGCGGATTCTATCCTGGCCAGCTGGGGAGAATCCCACATGGTGCGGAAGACCTCTCTTGTCATGCCCACTGCTCCGCTCAGCACTATATTCTGTCATCTGCCTGTTCTGCTCCCTGCTCTGTCTGTGGTGAATCTTCTCACTCTCCCGCGCCTCTGGCCTATACCCCAGCTCTTGTATAAAAAAAATAAATCTTTAAAAAAAAAAAGTTCCTACATAGACATTTTTCAAAGTACAACCTAATTATTTTTCATCAGTAAGATAGATTCATGGTCAAGTTGATTTTGGCGGGAAGTAAATATTATTTGAAATGTAACATATTAAAAAGGAATAGTAAATGCTATATTTTTATCTGGTATGACTTACATACCATAAATCCACCCAAATGTCCAATTAAGTGATTTTAGTACATTTACTGAATGTGCAACCATCACCACAGTCCAGCTTTAGAACATTTCCATCACCTCAAAGAGTTCCCTCATAGTCATTTGTAGTTACTCTAGTCGTATTCCCACCCCCAGGCTTTCTGTTCTTTCTGTTTCTGTGAATTTACATTTTATATAAATGAAATCATCTAAAATTTGGTATAACCTAGCATGATATTTTTGAGGTTCATCTTTTAAGTAGCATGCATCAGTAGTTCATTTTTTAAAAATAATAAACTGCTATTTAGATTTAACATAACATATATATATAAACATAAGAATGCTTAGATAGAAAACATATATAGATGTGTTATATACATATATGTATATTCTATATGCATAAACATCAAGTTTAAATATGCATATTATATGTATAGATAAAAGATATTTTAGATATAGATATATCTACATATATCATTCAGTTTATCTGTTTATCAGTTTCAGTAGGCATTTGGATTGTTCACATTTTGTGCTGTGCAGTGGTAATTTGTGATTTTAATTTGCATTTCCTTAGTCACTAGTTATGCTAATAACATAGCATCTTTTTTTGTTACCTTGGGGATTTTTCTTTTCATTATTTTTTGTTGTTGCAGTGACATTGGTTTAAAAGTTCATATGATTTAGTGGTAGAGTTTCACAACTCTCCATATGTATGTTACTATACCACACACAGGTTTCATGGTGCCTATAGTCGTCTACCATTGTCCAACTAGAACCCTTGCGCCGTTCTCTCCCTACACCTCTCCTGCCCCCTCACCCCAATTCTGCAGTCATTTTTTAGGGTTTGTTTTGGTTTAGTTTTGTCCATTCGTTTTTTATGTTTCTCTGTATTCCACATATGAATGAAACCATCCAGTATTTGTCTTTCTCCTTCTGACTTACTTCACTTAACCTAACCGCCTCTACTTCCATCCATGTTGTAGCAAAAGGCAAGATTTCATCTTATTTTTACATCTGAGTAGTTTCCATTGTATATATATACCACATCTCTTAAATTCACTCTTCTGTCTCTGGACACTTAGGTTATTTTCATAATTTGGCTATTGTAAATAGTGCTACATTGAACATAGGGATTCATATGTTCCTTCAAATTACTGTGTTTGTATTCTTCAGTATAGACCTATGAGCAGAATTGCAGGATCATATGGTATTATTTTAAAAATGGTAAGAAACCTCCATAGTGTTTTTCACAGAGGCTGGCCAAGTCTACATTTCCTCCAATAGTGTACAAGTATTCCCTTTTCTTCTGAATCTCAACACCCTCACTCTTCAACACTTCTTGATGAAGGCATTCAACAGGTGTGAGATACTGTATCATTCTGGTTTTAATTTGTATTTCTCTGATGACAGTGATGATGAGCATTCTTTCATATGCCTTTTGGCCATCTGTATGTGTCAATTTTGCTCTGCTGCCCATTTGTTGATTGGGTTATTTCTTTGTTTTTGTTGAGTCGTTTAGTTCTTTGTTGATCTTCGATGTCAGCCCCTGTCATATATATGGTGTGAAACTATTTTCTCCCATTCAGTACAGTATCTTTTCATTTCAATGACAGTTTGATTTATTAAGCAAAAAAGCCGTCTATTTTGATATAGACACATTTATTTTTGCTTTTATTTCCCTTGGCATTGGTAGTTGACACCCCAAGAACATGCTTGAAGCCAATGTTGCAAAGTATTTCCCTTTGTTTTCATGCATGTAATTTATGGTTTCAGGTCTTCAACCAAGTCTTTAATCCATTTTGTGTTTATTTTTGTGCATGGTGTGAGATAGTGGTCTTGTTTATTTTTTTTTTCTTGGTGGGGCCCTCGCTGGTGGCCCGGGAACGAACCGGCACTGCAGAGACTGCGGGCAGCCTCGCAGCCCAGCACTCAACCTTGCGCCACCAGAGGAGGCCCTTGTTTCATTCTTTTGCATGTGTCAGTCTAACACCATTTGTTGAGATTTTACTTTCTGCATTGCATACTCTTTGCCCCCTTAACTGTGTAAGTGTTGCTTTAATTCTGGACTCTCAGTTCTGTTCCTTTGGTCTCGTGTTTATTTTTTTTGCAGTACTATATACTTTTTTGATTAACTTGTAGTATAGTGGGGAGTGTGATACCACTACCTTTTTTATTTATTTATTTATTTTTTTGGTCAGAATTACTTTGGAAAATCAGGGCCTTTTGTGGCCCCATATAAATTTCAGTAATATTTGCTCTATTTCTTTGAAGAATGCCATGAAAACTTCAGTAGGGGTTACATTGAATCAGTATGTTGCTTTGCATAAGATAGCCATTTTAGCAATGTTAATGTTTCAAATCCAGGAACAGGAAATACCTTCCAATTTTTGTATCATCTGTTTCTTTTAACAATGTCTTATAGTTTCTATTGTACAGGTCTTTTTTTTTTTTTAAAGTAAGTATTTTTTTTTTTAATATTTATTTATTTATTTATACAAGCACTGGGTACAGTCAGAGGCACAGGAGGGTGAGAGAATTCACCAGAGCCAAAGCGGGGAGCAGAGCAGGCAGAAGGACCGAAGTACACTGCTGAGGGGAGCAGCGGGCGTCAGGAGAGGTCTGCGCGCCATGTGGGACCCTCCTCCGGTGGCCGGGGAGCAGCCGGGGATCGAACCTGTGCTGCAGAGGCTGCGGGCAGCTTCGCAACCCAGTGCTCAATTGCTGCGCCACCAGGGAGGCCCTCTATTGTACAGGTCTTTCACCTAGTTTGTTTATTCATTCTTTTTGGTGAAATTATAAATGGGATTGATTCCTTGATGCCTTTATGGTCAAGTTCATTGTTTGCATGTAGGAATGCAACTGATTTTTGTATATTGATATTGTAACCTGCCAATTTAGTGTAGTGATTTATTGTTTATGTTTGGCTTTTAGTGGCATTGTTAGCATTTTCTGTGTGTGTTATTTCATCAGCAAATGGTAATAGTTTTATTTATTTTCCAATTTGGATTCCTTTTATATTTTTGTCTTGTCTGATTGTTCTACTATTCTTAGAAGCATACAATCTCCTGAGACTAAGTCAGAAATAGAAAACCTGAATAAAGCAATTACAAGCAGGAAGTTCACAAAATAATCAAAAGTCTCCCAAAAACCAAAAACCCAGGAGCATACTTTTTCACTAGTGAGTTCTACCAAGCCTTCAGACAAACTGATTCATATGCTTTACAATCTCTTCCAAAAAATTGAGAACAGAAAATACTTCCAAACACATTTTATAAGGCCAACAGTTCTTTGATACTAAAAGCAGACATGGACATCACACAAGAAAGAAACTATAGACCAGTATCTCTGATGAGCATAGAGATGAACATACTAAATTACTCCATAAAATCTTAGTAAACCAATTCAACATTCATTAAAAGAATCATACATCATGACCACATGGAATTTATTCCAGGGATGCAGGGATAGTTCAGCATCCACAAATCATTGTGTTTCACCACATCATCAAAAGGAAAGATAAAAATCATGTTCATGTAAGTAGATGCAGTTAAAGCATTTGACAAGATTAGACATTCATTTATGATGTGAACTCTTAAAAGAACACAGGCAGAAGCAACCCTCCTCAGCATATTAAAGGCCATATCTGACAGACCCACTGCTAAAGTCTTACTCAGTGGTAAAAAGCTGAAAACTTTTCCTTTAAGATCAGGTAAAAAACAAAGATGTTTATTTTCACCATTGCTTATTCAACATTGTATTGGAAGTCCTGGCTAGACATTTTTCATATGCCATTTCATAACCATTCATATATTATCTTCAGTGAAATAGTCAAACATTTTGCCTTTTTAATTTTTTTTTTTTGCCTTGTTACTATTTGGTCTTAAGAATTTTGTTTTTCAATTAAAATGACGTGTTGCTACTGCTGCTCTTTTCCGTATTCCTGTCATGGGAGTAATGATCATGGTCACAACAGCAAAGAGATGGAGTACTGAAGTGGTTTAACTCATAAGAGTTTGGTGTTGAGACTACTTAAAGGCACCCAGGTAAAGCCACTTTCAACAATGCATTATTACCACTGATAGCCCTGAAAGCACTAGCAGATTGGTTTCTAGAATGAAGTGAGACTATATCTTTGAGGTATGTGTTTTGGGGGGCAGACTGGTTGCCAAATGAGCCCTGTGGTAAGAGTTAAAGAATTCTTATATGCTCTGAATGCAAACTTTTTGCTAGACATAAAATTTGCTGTTTTTTCTTCCCGGTCTATGGGGTTCTGATTATTTTTTTAGTGGAGTCTTTAAATTTTTAATTTTGAATCAATTATGTTTTTGATATTATATCCAAGAATTTTGCGTCTATATCAGTCACATGGTAAAATGGAAAATTTAAAGAAATATATTAGATTACCAATTTGAATATCTAGATATTTTATTTTTCATTTTCATTTTCTCTAGTCCCTTCTCCTTGTGGTGCTGCAGCTTCTTTTGCTTCCTGGAAATGATTATTAATAGAGTAATTCTTAGGAGGTATTTAAATGGAACAAAAGTACTACTGATATTCTGATTAATAAGGAACAAAAGCACTCCTGATATTCCCTATCATAATATTAAAATTGGGCAAGATTTAAAATTCATAAATGAGGGTCTACCCTGGTGGCACATTGGTTGAGCGCTGGGCTGCGAGGCTGCCCACAGCCTCTGCAGCACCGGTTCGTTCCCCGGCCACTGGCAAGGGTTCCACCAAAAAAAAAAAAAAACATAAATGATTTATGGAACAAATACTCAAAGTTAAGTAGACTTGTAAATTAAGATACACAAAATAGGAAGTTATACAACTAGTGAATGCTGTTGCAGGATTAGGACATGAATCCAACAATGAGACTTAAGTATAGTTTCATATATCCCACTGCTGTGAAAAAGACCAAAGTTTGAAAAGGGGGTAGGGAGGTGAGTGTTCAAATCAAGTAAACAAATACAGACAAGCAAAATCCAAATCAGCTGTTGCAGTAATTATATTTAAGTGCAAACAGTCACAGTTATTCTCTAAATGTAAACCTGTATCCAAATTAATAAACTTTTATATAAACAAAACCCAGAATTCCAGTATAGTACCTTTTATTAAAAGCCAAAGCAATACTCCCTTTGTAATAGAGATGTGTATTCAGGTTGTCAGAATCATGGTTGAGAAAATATTAGGGAAATAAAACATTAGTTAATGTACTAGGCATTAATTTATAAAAATGATAGAAAGCTTAGTAAAGGAGGGAAATACTGAATTTGTTTAATACCATTAAAGACTTTCCCAGGTTTTAGAAAGTATCATGCAGGATGTGTCATAGTACCCACAGCCTCCTAGAATTCAGGAAATTTGATGTGAAAGCAAACATAAACTGGGTGTCAGTCTTGGAAGTGAACATTTATAAAGGACTAGTTATAACTGTTGTCCTGGAAAAGCTTGGCTCGGGAATATAAAGGAATGATATCCAAATGGTTATATTTAATTCTTTACTCTTGATTAATAATGTATGGAGTTATACACAGCAAAACTTTACAGCTTTTTTTTTTTTGATATTGTGATGTGCTTAAATTGTTTCTGCTTATATTGACTATAGGTCAGGATTTAACCATATTTTCATCCCTGTAAATCTTATATTAAATGTAAACTTCAAGGAATAAAATCATGACCCACAAAGTCTATCAGAGGAGAGGTGGTCAGAGGAAAATAAGCAAATAATACATAAAAGTATCACCTGGAAGTTAGGTCCAAATGTTTATGGTAAAATGGTAAACTAAGGAGATAGATTTGATTACTGATTTTAATTCCATGGTTGTTTGCTGTGCATTGTCAGTTTCATAGCTCTTCCTGTCAGGACGCAAGAGTTGACATAATCTCTGTGAGATGCCACAACCTCTCTATGAAGGAGGCAGAGTCATGAAAGGCGATTAGTGGGTGGAAAGATAAAAGCGGGGTAAATGTGCTCTCATAGATTTAGAGATTTATAGTGTTTTTAAGCTTAAGAATTTGGAAATCCCTTATTTCTACTTGAAATGTCTTTGGAATAATATGCTAAAGGTCCTTGGGGACAGCCAAACACTGAACATTAATATGGTTTAAAAGGTCTCTAAAGCATTTGCCTATAGTTAGCTCAGTTGTAGTATTTTAGTAAGTGTTCTAATAACTTGGCTGTGCCTGCCTTTGGCTGTGGAGTCTCCACAAGCACAGTGTCCAATTTTTGGGTGCTTGGTCACATGGTCTTACGTGTTCTGAACCTATTAATAACTCACCATAGGCTTGTAAGAGAATACATCAGACTCTGTATTGGAACTTCATAATCAACTGTCTACTTAATCTTTTTCTCATTTCTTTCCATTATGTATTTCTCCTGAAGATCCACAATCAACCTTGTGTTCCATGCTTCTATTCCCTCCTATTCCCGTAATTCTGGAAGGAATTCCAATTAATTAGTCTTAGAGAATTAAAAGAAATAAATGAAAAAGAACAGAATGGAGGACCATCATAGTAATGTCAGGAGTTGTTGCACTAATAATAACAGAGTTTTTAAAAGTACTTTGTAGTTTGTAAACTGCATTTATGAATTCTTCTGGCTGCAGAAAATTTGTGCTTTTTAAGCAAAATAAGTCATCTGCCCATTCTTTTTCCAGTGCACAGAAAATCTATTCCAATAAAATCCCTTGTTCTGAGCCACAAAATAAGTCTCAGTAAACTTTAGGGGATTGCAGTAGCACAAATGTAGTTCTCTCACACCTGCAAAATTAAATTAGAAATCAATAAGAGAAAGTACAGGAAATTGTTAGGTATTTGGAAATGGAGTACTATTCTTATAAAATTAGAAATTAAGGGAATTAGAAAATTCTGGGACCTGGATATGAAATATACATATCAGAATTTATGAAATATAACTAAAATGGTACACAAAGGAAAATGTATATATTTAATATATACAAAAGGCAAGGAAAAACACTCAAGATTTATTTTTTTGATATTATGTCCAACAACTTTGTGTCTTAACTCAGTCATATGGTCAATTAAAGAAATATATGACCTGAGCTTATATTTGGAGAAATTAGAATGGATCATAAACCACTAGGTGAAAAATTTAAAAATTTTTACTACATTGGCAGAGGAAAATATTTTACATAGGATACAAAGTATAACCATAAAAACTCTAAAAGTGATAATTTGGACATCTTTGGTATTAAAATGTTTTCAGATGACAATGTCATGAAAATGTGTGGTAGAAAATATTTGCAAAAGCTATATCTGATGAAGTGCTTGTTTCTGGAACTTTCTTCCTTAAAGGAAGTCACACAATGCAATTAAAAATAGGCAAAATATCTGAGCATAAAGTTCACTAAGGATACTTAGATGGAAATTAAATTCATACAGAACGATTAATGTTGTTCATAATCATTAAGCCACCAATGAAATACCACTTCACTCTTAACAAGATGATTGAAATTAAAATGACAGTATTAAAAAGTGGCTAGAACATGAAACTTCTAAAACTCCCTAGCTGCAAGAATGAGTGGAAAATGATAAACCACTTTGGAAATCATTTTGTCACAGGCCTATGTAGTTTAGTGCACTTAACCATTTCTGCTTTCAATTTTGGAAACTACTAGGTGCTTACTAACTAAGACATATAAACAAATGTCTACATGAAGATTTGCTGTGACTTTATTCATAGTAGCCCCAAATTAGAAAACAAACATATTGTGGTACATACCTGCAAAAGAATGATTCTTATCAAACATACAAATGAACAAACAAAAAACCCTGATGGTAATTCCACAAAGTTGATAAATAATAGAAGGTAAACACACAAAAACTGTATTTGTCTAATTACACTTGTATAAGAGTCTAGAAAAGACAGACAACCTCAACCCCTGCCAAAAATAAAGCAATAGACTGTTCTCATCATGTAGTCTTTCACCTGTGACAATCTAACTGCCCTCTGATTACTACCCTCATGCGCAAATGATAAACATAACAAGTGTGTTCACCATTCCCTACCCTTCTGAGTGTGGTAGTTCAAGTAGTCTGACAGAAGCTGTTACCTTTCTTAACCTACACAGTGCATTTTGTTGGGTTCAGTCTCAGATGGTCTTAATTTTTTTAGCCTACATTTCATATTGTCACTTGCAGTTCTCTTTAAGAAATAATGATTATTACAGAATATTTGAAAAGTACAGAAGAAATACATAAGCCAAGAATCCTTGATCCAGTAAACATCCTTTCCCCAGCCCCCAAACCCTTTCCAGAGGTAACTTCACATAGTTGTTTGAACTATTTTCATCAAGATCTTTCCTAAGTACTTATAGATAGATGTATAAGTATGACCTTAGTTTTGTTGAGGTTTTTCCTGCCCTAAGGATTTCAGGAAATTCCTTGAAGCCCCACATTCCTCAGTCCAGGAGCATCTCAGGCCCTGACTCCAGTTTTCTTTGGTGCATGGGGTGAGCAGGTAAAAAGGTGGACATCCTTCCTCACTTCCTTGCTGAGACACCTGCATGTGCTGCCGTTGTTTCCTCCATATCAACTTGCATAGAACGTTCAACTGACTTCACTGTGTTCCAAAAATTTATATTCATATCAATCATTTCAGGAACTCTAGGGAATTTGGGTCAAGACTTAGTGAACTGTGGAATGGAGAGTCTTTCAAGGACCACAAACCTTGCAATAACTGACAAGAAAGCTTGTCCCTTAAGCTTTCTTCTCTGCGATCTCAGATCTCTTCTTTCAGGATTGTTTGCAGATATTCTGAATTCTTCACCCTCTATTATACCTAATTGTTTAGCTCCCCCTTTGTCTTACAAAGACACTCTTTACTTCCATTCTGCCAAGGTACATAGAATAGCAAAGGTCCTCCCAATCATCCAGACTTCTGTTTTAGAATTCAATTGCTGCTCTTTCCCTGAAACCCTCCCCCCCCCCATCTTTTTATTGTTGTGGAATAGAAGATACAGAAGATATTTCATGTGGAATATTTTGAACCTATTTTTTCCTCAAAATTTAGGAAACTACCTGAAAATAGACTTCTTAACCTCCTAAATCACTATTTCTGTTACATAATACATATATTTGCAAAATCAATTAGATTTCTGTTACATAATACATATATTTGCAAAATCAATTAGTGGTTTAAACACTTTCATACATTACAACAGAACTTGTAAGAAATAGTAACTGAAATAGTAACTGTTGGGCCTCCCTGGTAGCACACAGGGTTAAGATGCAACATATGAAGCTATCTGTAGCCTCTGCAGCACAAGTAGGGGGGCAACCCACATGGCACAGCAGACCTCACCTGGCTTGCCTGTTGCTTCCCTTGGCAGTGTACTTCAGTAGTTCAGCCTTTCTGTTTCCCACTCTGTCTCTGGTGAATCATCTCACACACACCGCCTGCCCCCGCACCTCTTGCCTGTACCCCAGCTCTTGTATGCATAAATAAATAAATCTTAAAAAAAAAGAAATAGTAACTGTTACATTACCAGTAATTGTTATAATTCCATATTATGGTGGGTAACTGCCCACCATCTGTTCCCAGCTATAAGGAACCTCTTATTTAATTTCTGGGGATCATAACTTCATCATATGTTGAATACAATGGCAAATTTTCCACCAGTTATTTTTGAGATTTCCTAAACGAGTGTTTCTGAAAACATTATCCTCCCCCCCCCAATTTGGTTGATGAAACTTGTTTTTAAAAGTTATGTTTATTGAGGTAATGTTGATTTACAACATTGCACATGTTTTACAGTTATAGATTCACACCTTTACAAATGTATGTTATATCACATCATGCCCTCTACCATGCTCCATTGGGCTCTGTCTCCCCTTTGCTCTCACCCTATAAACTCCCCCACTTTGGTAGTTTCTGTTAGGCTGTCACATTAAAAACTTTATCTTTTTTTATGACATTCTAAAAACTTTATCTTTTTCAAGAAAAATTCTATTCTCATTATTTTGGGGTTATATAGGGAGGGTCTTAGATAAGTAATAATTATGATATTTTTATGCTCTTGCTTATATAATACAAAAGAGAGTATGTGTTACATATCTCCCATAATTTTATTTTTTAATTATTGAGTTTTAGGAGATCTTTGCACGTTATGGGTGCTAATATTTGTCAGCTGTGTATATTACAAGTATCTAAGTCTGTAACGTGGAGATAAATTTCAGTACCTTTTGTATAAGTCTACCTTTCTCAACAGTTGTGTTGATATGAAAGCATGATAATTCTCTAGATTGCTAATACAACTTCTTGGTAAAGAGCAGGTAACTCTACTGTCTTTTATCTTTATTATTTTCTTCTTTAAAATGATGGAAACATTTCCTACTTCATATTGTTACGGTTGAACTTAGAGAAACAATGCAAGTAAATTATTCCAGAGCATGGTTTTTTAGCCACAGTGCTAATGGCATTTTAGGTAGGATAATTGTTTATTGCAAGGACTATTTCATGCATTATAAGATGTTTAACAACATCCTTGGTCTCTTCCCCTAGCTGCCCAGTTGTGATAGCCAAAACTGTATCCAGACAATGCCAAATTCTGTACCCTTATCCTGGAGTATGGGCACAGTGGCACCCCATTGAGAACACTGCTCAGAAGAGCCTGGCATGTGGTGTCAATCTGCTCCATAAAGCTGAACTTCTGTGCAGGGATGCCAGAGATGCTCTTACATGGATAGCATTATGTGTGATATCCTTTACAGGTTTGCCTGGTTGTGACATCACTATTACTGCCCACCATCTGTTCCCAGCTATTATGAAACCATTATGAAATATTCGCATATTACTAGGCTTTTATGTTGATGCCATTTTACACTAACAAATTATATTAATTCTACAACAGTTATATAGATCTGTGCATTCCTGCATGAAAGTATCTAAAAGACATATTGCTGATAATGTCTTTGAGTAGGGAGGTGACGCAGAGTTGGCTGTCTTAAAATATTGGTAGATTCTGCTAAACCACTTTCCAAAAATACTAGAACAATTTATTCTCACCAACTCTACTTGAGTACCCTTTTCCTCATATTCATATCCATTTTTATATTCAAACATATTTTATGAATTTTTAATTTTTCCATAATTTGCTTTTCTTTGGATTAGATGCTACAAACTATTGCCCATTTCTCATTAAACCTTTAGTTATTAAAAGCTACACCTGTATCTCCAATTGTAAGACTATTCAAATATACAGAAGAACAGACATAGTAATGCAGCTAACACCCAGATTTCACAAATGTTAACATTTAATGAGTTTTGCTATTTTTTAATTTTGCACATGATGTTGAAGCCCTCATGGTATTCCATTTCAACCAATTTCTTTTCTCAGTCCCCAGATGTAACCACTACTCTCATATTTGTATACATATTTTCCATCCATATTTTAATAAATTTATTAAATGTGATGCATCCATAAATATATGTATAGAATTGTGTGTTTTAAAATTTTGCATAAATGGACTCATACTGTACAAATCTTTCTAGAACATGCCTTTTAAAAATTCATACCTCTTTTGAGCTTTATTAAAGCTGACACTGCAGTTCTAATCCACCCTTTATAATAACTTACTTGACTGCAGTGCGGTTTACTTACTCATTCCTTTATTGGTAGATAGTCATTTCCCCCATTTTTTACTTTTTGGAATAACTAGCAATATAATAACAATTATCTTTTTGTAAATTTCACATGCTCATGTGCAGGACTTTCTCATATATAGTGAAAAGGCTTTTTCATATATAGTCAAATATATTTATTACATATTTATATATACTCATATGTAAAGAATTTGACTTACATAGATCCACATCTGCATTTTATTTTACTTTTTTTAAAGATTTATTTATTTATGCATACAAGAACTGGGGTACAGGCCAGAGGTGTGGGTGATAAGAGGATTCACCAGAGAGAGAGTGGGGAGCAGAATAGGCAGATTGACCGAAGTACACTGCTGAGGGGAGCAACAGGCATGGCAGGAGATACCCACCTAAAGAATGCAAAAATACTAACTGGAAGGGATAAATGCATTACTATGTTCACTGCAGCACTATTCACAATAGCCAAGTTATGGAAACAACCTAAGTGCCTAAAGACAAATGAGTGGACTAGAAAGATTTAATACCCATTTACAAATTTAAAAAAAGTGTTTTTGTGTGTGATGGGACAGGGAGGGAGAAAGGTGGGGACAGAGTGAGACAGGCAGAGAACACATTTACCTCAGTATTTTTTTTTCCTTTAGTATCATTCTACTTATTTCCCAGTCGGTTGACACACTGTTAAGCTTACTTCATGTGAAAATTGATGATATATGCTCCTCAGTACTTATTATAAATCTGAGTGAGTTTGAGCTAACTAAAACCAAATAATAATTATAAAACTTAGTTATTTCTTAGTTATTTCTTTTAATTCCTAAAGAGTCTCAAAATTATTTCTGTTTCTTCAGACGTATAGTTGGACACCATCAAGATGCCCAAAATCCTTGAGTGAAGGCTTAAAAAGCGAGATGGCAATTTTTCGATATATGTTAGTTTTTTTTTTTAAATGGCAGTTCATTGCAATAAAATTAAAACCCTAACCTTTTCAAACTTCTGTAGATTAATCCCTTTTTCATTCATTCTGTAGTAATTAAGTACAAATTTTTCTATTTTATATGATTTTTGAGGTTTGTTTTTAAATTTAATAAAAGTGTGGTTTATAATAATATCAGCATAATTGTAGCTCACCATTTTTCAGTGTCTTGATCCACTTGTAAATGATCAGGTTACTTTTCATGGATCATTATACACATATAAACATATATGCATTTGTTAAACATATACAGTAGATATATATGCTATTTAATGTAACTATATTTTAAAGTTTATGGATTAATCTGTGACTTTTTTCCTTAGCACTCACACTAAATTCCAAATAGCATAATATTTTCTAGATGAGCTTGTCTCAATTTGAAATAATTAAAATCAATTTGTTGAAATAATTATTTTCAGTCTGTGGGAGTAGGTTGTGTTTGTATGATTTTTGGGCTTCTGATTTGTCTAATTTTCTATAAGAGACCTTATTAATAGCCATAACTAAGGAAATAAACCAGGATTTCATATTGAATTGAAAGTTTTAATCATCTAAAAACAGAGTACATAGGACACAGTTTGAACACAGGAATAATTTACTTTCTATAGATATTTATACAAGTATAATGTGTTTTCACATATATCATTTCAATGAATGGACAGAAAACTTATTTCTGAGATAGGAAAGGGTTGCTTTAATTTCATTCAATGTTGCCTTTGTCCTAAGTTTTAGCCACTACCATTTTTAATCTACCCAGCTCTTCTAACTGAAAAGTAGATTAAATTTTGATACAAATATTACTTTTTAAAAATGATTTATTTATTTATACAGCTATGTCAGGAAATTAATCCAACTACAGAATATACTTTACAATATTATGCAGCCTCAGTATTATGTGAAGATCTTCCTTTTAAAGTTACAGTTGATCCTCCTTTTAAAGTTACAGTTGAGCCCTACTTAGCATTATTTATAGTTTTGATTTATTGCTTAAGTCAGAGAATAATAATTCTGATGGCTTTATCATTAAAGGTCAACATTTACTGAGCGCTCATTATGAATGGTAAAATGATTTGCACGTGAATATAAAAGAATCTGTGACTCTTGTGAAGCTTATAATCAGGGGAAAAAAAGGAAGTGATGGGGCAGAAATGAGAGGAACCTGTGAATATTGAAAGAAAAGATTACTTAGAAATTCTATTTTCTCTGATTTGGAAGATGCTTGTCTGTAAATTCTTTGTGGTAGCCAAAGTGATTTTGTCTAGTAGTATGTGATAGTGAGCTTAATGTAGTGATTATGAAGAAGCTGGTGTTCAAAATCTACTACTCCATGGCAGTTTCAGTTTTCAAGCACAAGGGCAAGACAGTTGACCTTTTTTTTCTCAACTCAGTAAATATCAAAATCAGGATTATTGGTGCTTAGTTTTCTGGTTGGATGAACTGTTTAGTTCTAATTTCCTGAGATTGCTTGCTTTGTGTTTTCTAGGAACTATATTTTGAGCTATGCAATGATTTAAATCATTGCACCATCTGTCATTAGATCCTCGGTGCTGTTCTTGGGTATATAGTGTTTTACTCTGCAGAATTAAAAATTTTTACAGATTAAACTCTTTATATTTCATTACATGTCAACAGATCTTAGTATTTCAACACTAAGAAAACATTAGAACTAATGAGTTTATATTTATTGCTTAAAGTCACACAGATCTCATTTAATCAGACATGGCATTTGGTCTTCCAGTGACCTACCTTGTGTCTTCCTTTATGCTTCACATTTCTTCTGGCAAGGCTGAATTGTATGAAGTTGTCAATATAAAACAACTGGCCAGCAATTAAAAGCCATTTCATATACTACAACTTAAATGGAAAAAAAAAAAAAACAACCTGCAATTAGGAAATTCTACATGTAGCTAAAATTGAGTATTGTATATTTTTTAAAGTTTGATGCTAAATTTGGGTAGGGGGAAACTTAATCATGAATGTTTGAAAATGACTTATCAGAGAAAGCAAGCAAGCAAGCTTACTTTTGGAGTACTCTGGCTCCTTTAAATGAGTAGCCTGGACTCAGGGTTCAGCATGTTTTGGTTTGACTCCCACTGCCATGTTATAGCCTTACTAACTGCATGGCCTTGACATTTGACATAATCTTTGGTTAGAACAGTATGTGGCATCATTGTAAGTGCTATAATGATGTTTGTTATAAGAGATGGAAATGAGATTTGGAGAGAAAAATGTTTTCAGTCAATGCATTGAATTTTCTTGACCCTTTGAAATACTCCCTGGAAGATATTTTGAAGTTAATTACATGAAAGCAGAAAATTAGGAAACAAAGAAGATGAGAGTGTGAATTAGAAACCTGCTAGAGATTGTGCTAAGTACTTTTCAAGGAAAGGATGAATTGATAATATTGTGTGAGAAGCAAATGAAGTGTTCCAATTGTGCTCACCCAAATCATATAAAAATTTTAAAAAATGAATTTCAAGCTTGTGGAAAATGAACATTGATTAAATAGAATTGAAATCTAATAAGCTAATAAAGGTAATGAGATAAAGAATCCCTCTCATCAAATAAATCCACATTTCCTGGTACAGATGTGTTACTTCATCCTAGGTTACTGAGAGAATTTGCACATTTAACACTGACCTCCTGTTACTTCTCTTTTATAAAGACGTTTTGTGATAACTTCATTCTTTTGAATTAATCCACAAAGTTTGTCACTGAAGTTGTTTTCTCAATTATGATAACAACTTGCACTGACATTCTTTGACCTCCCTTATGCACATATACAGGTATTTCTTTTCAGTGAAACTGCTCAGGCACATGATGTGCACATTTTCATTCAGGAGATAGTGCAAAATTGCTCTCCCTAGTGTTTTACCCATCATTCTGCCAGTAACACTGTTTCAGGGTAACTATTACTCCTTTATTCTCTTTACCGTGTTTTAACTTTTATTTCCCTCTAGGAAATAAAATGTAAGACAACATTTACTTGCTATTTCCATTTTAATTTCTTTAATTACTGGTCAGATTGATTTTTTTTTCATATCATCAACCATTAGGTTTTTACTATTATGAATTTCCTATCATTTAATAAGGAAATTCTTCTGTTATTTTTGTCAAAAATAATACAATATTCATTTTCTTGTGAATGCATACCTGTGTGCATTAAAATAGAGGATCTAGTAGAAATTCCATCAAACTGGTAATGGTGAATATTTTTAGAGATAGTCAAGAGGTCTGAGCATGGTAGTCAAAGAAATCTTTAAACTTAATAATAATTTTGCAAACTATTTTGATGGAATGTGCTTGTGTGTATTGATTGTATACTTAAAGGTCAATGTATGTGAAAAATATATGAAGATGTATATGGACATATGCATATGAAAGAAAAGGTCTTTTTCTAACATTTTCTTAAGTGATTACACTATAAGAAAAGAGTGTGCTTACAGCTTCTGTTATAACTTTGATATACTATTTTTACTACTAGTATGTTTTCCTGTGATTGTCGAGTTGTTTTAAAGTTCAAGTGAACTTTACAACTTTTATCACTTTTAAAGAAAGCTAACGCCACATGTATTTTTGAGTATTTCCGCACTGACTTTAGTAAGCTCAAATTGCAAGGCTATGTAAGTTGTGTTTTTCCCTTAATCTGTCATAGTTTAGCTTCTTACTTCCTTAAAGGTAGATTTTGAGATGGTTTCCATTTTATCCTGTGTGCTAAAGACATTTTTCATTCAGCATTCATTTCCATACTTTAGTATAAAAGAACTTCAAATCTCAGAATGACATTTATAACCGGAGAACATCCAACTAAATGGAAAGGAATGAAGAAGGATAGGGAACCATTCTTGTCAGGAAGAATGGGCAGCTACAGAGAAACTGTAGCTGGGCAGTAAGAATGGGCAGTAACTGGGCAGCTACAGAGAAACTGTAAGAGTATTTGTCATGTATTTGAAATGTGAAAAGGTGATTAGGATATAGAATTTGGGACTCATGGTTTCAAGTATCAGTGAAGACGAATTCTGGGTCTTTTATAAATGTCTTTTCAAGAATTACCATGTTCAGTAGAGACCTGGATGGCTGAGTAATAATCCCTCAATCAGTGATTGAAGTGCGTAAACAGGATATTAAACTTTTATCATGAATACTGATGAATGTTTCTTCTGTGGATGAATTTTGAACAAACTGAGCACTATTTTGGATATGCTCTTTTTTTATAGATGTCTTATTATGTGATGCATGGGAGTAATATTCCTGATGTACTCTGTTATATTCAGAATGGTGGGTTTTCAGGTTTATACCATCTTATTTCAGCCCTTTCATGTGTGATATCTCAGTGATTATCACTACATGATGTTAAGTTTTTGAGCCACTGTATTCATAGGACATGTATAAAAGACAGACAGTAAAGAAAGTTGGGGAGAAAAAAGATTAAGTGTGTTCTTTCATTTCTCCAGTCTGTCATTTTTGCTTGTGATTTCTTGTAGTGAAGAAGCAGACTATTGTGGGAGATCATTGTTGGTATGATACTTCTTGCTCCCTTTAAGGGGGAGAAACACCAATATAGGGCCTCCCCTGGTGGTGCAGCGATTGCAGGCTGGGCTGTGAAGCTGCCCGCAGTCTCTGCAGCGCCAGTTCGATCCCCGGCCACCAGCGAGGGTCCCACATGGCGCGCAGACCTCTCCTGCCATGCCCGCTTCTCCCCTCAGCAGTGTATTTCTTATCAGTCTGCCTCTTCTGTTCCCCACTCTGGTGAATTCTCTCACCCTCCCGCACTTTTGACTGTACCCAGTGCGTGTATAAATAAATAAATAAATCTTAAAAAAAACCACCAATATAATTTCTTGGATATTAACAAGTTTGTCTTCCTGATTTGGGTGCATATGAGAAAGAAGACTTAAAGTCTGCTATAAATAAATTACATAGTTGTTATAAAAGACGCTTAAGATTGTTTTAAAATGTCTGTTTTGTATACTGCTCTTTTTCCTGCATCCAACATATTAGCAGACACATAGTATGTATTCATTAGGTCTTGTTGAATACATTTATCATTGTATTTATTTGACCTTTATTTGAATCCAGAAAATGAGTTGCAACACATTTTCCATGTGTCTGAGTACCAATGCTATGGCCCTTCAGTAGTTTGCTCCACTAATCTTGTTTCCATGGTAAAATGAATTCGCATCTACTCTCTAGGGGTATGTAGGAGGTTGGCAACATCTCTGTTAATTGTGAGGTCACCAGTGAGACCTGGCAGTGATGAGTACTTCCCCCAAATGCAGCTGTGCAGCTTTCTCAGTGGTCTCATTCAGTTCTGCTTAAAGCACATCACTGAGCTGGAATTGCATGAGATAAGTGCAAGAGCTCATCACCATGGTGAATGGCCCTGAAAAATCATTGAGTGACTAACCCTTTAACAACTAGGTGTACAACTGACTATGTACCAGCTCATTAAATGTTTGGGCGGGTGGTAAATTGGAAGCCACTTTTTTTTTTTTTTTTTTAACGAAATAGTGTAGGTCAAGCAAAGTTAGTTAATAAGTTTAACTTCTCACGACTCTGCAAAATGAAACATGTAAACTTGCCTTACTTGCAAGAGAAGAGTCACATTGTAGTAACTTTCCAGAATCATGACTGATACAGACAGGGGACTGTTGTTGAAATTTTTTAAAAATATTTTATTTTATATAATTCTTACATCATTTTTCATTTTTGCACAATATATGCATTTGCATTTTGGTTTAACAGTGTAGGATTAAGAAGTCTAAAGCTGAGCAGTATAGGTTAAGCAGGGCAATAATTTATCAGAGTGAACTGAATGAGGAGCTAATCTTATCTTTTCTTTGATGCTTTTTTAAGAAAGAGTTCGTTCTGATTAAAAATGAATTGTACAGCTCTCCTGCTTTTCCTTAAACTCAGTGACCCTTCTCTGTACCTTTTGCTGATTCCTTCTCTTAATTTTCAATGTTAGGGTTAGGTCTTCTTATATGTTTTCACATCCTTTCTTTATGGATAACATCATTCATTCCCATGGACTATAAAAAGATCATTATATTGGGAACTCCCAGATGTATGTCTAGAGCTCAGAACCCTCCACTGATTTCCAAACTGTCTACTTAATTTCTCCACTTAGATATCAGGCAGATATATAGAGCCTAATGAGCTCCCTTCAGATGTTTTGATTCTCTACTCCTACAAACCTGTTTCATCCTGGTGTCTGACATTTTTCAATCACAGACACTTTTCTTTCTTCTTCAGTTCTTAAGTCAAGAACTTTGGAATCATCTTAATTCTTTGTGACATTGTTACCATGTGTCCCAACATATAAGCCATTAACAAATTTGAATGGTTGCTCTCTGGCTTTTATGTCGACCCAGATATATATTCAAATAAATTGTTTCCACATCCTTGTTTTATCTAGTATATTAGCCACAGAGCCATCATCTGTTACTTCCATGATTTAGCCATCAAGATCTGGCACTTGGAAAGGCAGTATAACTGAATTCAAATTATTCCCCCTAATTCTACTCTTAGTATCTTTTACTCCATTTTCCAAAAAAGAACAAAAATGAGTTTTTCAAAATGTATCAGATATCCACTGTCAAAATGTTTCCAGTTATACTTTAAATAAAATCTAAATACATGGCCTTAGACATCTACAAGAGTCATGCCCTGCCAACTCCTCTGTTGTCATTTTGTCATTGTTATTATAGTCTATACCTCCATGTTAGGTATTTAAGTCCGAGATAATCTCTAGGTCTTCCTCACTGGTAGACTTTACACTAATGCCACCATTATTTATTACTTTAATTAGTTGCCTCTCACATGAGTCTTGTCTCCCATTTCAACATATAATTACTTTTGAGTAATGTTGGTTTTACAACACTGTATATGATACATTACACTTATTCAGCTGTATATCACCATACCATACCCAAAATAAAAAAGCACTCCCCCCATTTCTTCTGCCCCCCCCCATTTCTTTCCTGCTCCCTTTTTTCTCCTTTGATTAGAGTCAGATGTCAAGGGTTTGTTTTGATTTGGTTTTGTCTGTTCTTTTGCGTGTTTCCATATATATATATTCATGTCCTCCAAGTCATCCAGTATTTGTCTCTTTCCAACTTATTTCACTTAGCATAAGTTATTTTTTGAAAATAGCAACATTTCGGGCCTTCCTGGTGGCACAGGCAATTGGGCGCAGTGCTGTGAAGCTGTCCGTAGCCTCTGTAGTGTGGGTTCGATCCAGGCCAGCTGTGGGGATACCCACATGGCATGGCAGACCTCTCCTGTCTCGCCCGCTACTCTCCTCAGCAGTGTATTTCAGTCAGTCTGCCTGTTCTGTTCCCTACTCTGTCTCTGGGGAGTCCTCTTGCCCTCCTGCACATCTGGCCTGTACCCTGCTTCTTTATGCATGAATACATAAATCTTTAAAAAAGAAAATAGCAAGATTTCATTTTTTTTAATACTTAAGTGGTATTCTATTGTGTGTATATAGAACATATTCTTTATCCATTTGCCTGTACTTGGACATTTATCCAAGTAAATGTAAATAGTGGCTATTGTAAATAGTGCTGCAGTGAACACAGGACTGTGTAAGTGCTTTCAAATTAATATTTTTGCATTACTCAGGCAGATACCCAGGAGTGGAATTCTTAGATCATGTGATAGATCTATTTTTAATTTCTAGAGATACCACCATACTGTTTTCTATAGTGGCTGGACTAGTTTCCATTCCCACCAAGAGTGTGTGAGGGTTCCTTTTCCACCACATTCTCATCAATACTTGTTTTTGTCAGCCCCTCTTTTAAAGTATAATCTAAGTCATATATGTACATCATTTTTTAAAAAGTAATGTTTTCTGCAGTAAGTGGATAAACTAAAAATATCCTGCCACCTTCTCTCCCCCTGTGATTTCTGCTCACCAGGAACAATTGCGTTTGTGTGTGTGTGTATATGTGTGTGTGTGTTTTCCTTGCTCTATCTTGCTGAATAATTATTTTGTATTTCATCATTTCTTAATATATTTGATTGGGGGCATTATGAATCATAAACATACATTGTTATTCTTGGTAATTTAATAGTTGCATACTTTTGTGAGCCTCAAGTTGCTTTATTGAGTTCCTTTCATGTATTGTCTAAGCACCCAGCCTTGTTATATGGCATTACTCCAACTGAGAAACCATCCTTCCCCCACTTATGTTCTTTCTTGTAATTGACGACTCCTTTAGGCCTTGCCTCACATGCTGTCTCATTTCAAAGGTCTTATTGGGACACCTTCCCTAGCATCTCCCTCCACGCTCCTATTCTTTATACCCTTAATGAGACTTTTCATAATTTATAATTTGTAACATATATTTGTACAAATACCTGTTTTTTTCCCTATCTTTCATCATAATACATGAGGTCCATGAAGATATAGGTTAAATCTTTTCTCATCTTTGACTCTTACTGTCTTTCATACCATCAATATAAGGGTTATTCAGTAGGTAGCCTTGTTATAAACATGAAATAATAACCGAGGAGATGCAAAAAAATAGAATAGTTTTAACTCAAGTGGTTGATAAACTTAAAAATAGATTTAAGACTGAATATGCTTATTTCTGAAGTTGCTTCTTATATATTGAACGGATCCATAGATATCCCAGCAGAACCATTAAAAAGATATTATAGGAAATTGAATAAATATTATAGGAAATTGAATAAATACAAAAAAGTATAAAATCAATAGCTTTTCTTGGTAGGAACAAAAAATAGAATACAAAATGATAAAACTATCATAATAAAAAATGTTATTTTGGATAATAAGTTTTTCACTGTTACTGCTTTCTACTTCTTCAACATAGAACAGCTATGTTTATTATCACACTTGTAATGTTATTTATCTTTAGTGAAGTTAAAAAGGAACATTTTAAAATTATGTTTAAATTCATATCTCTATCAAATGTAGAGACAACTTAGAAGAGATCAGTGGTTTTCACAATAAAGCATTTGTCTGTCTTCCCTGGGTGGCACTTTCAATTCCTTCCTAGACCCTTAGGTGTCAGTTGGAATACTTTTAGGTGGTATTTTAACCTTTTTTTAAATTCTGAAAGAGAACCCAGACATAAATGATGGTATAAACTATCACTATAAATCTCAACAACTGGTTAGGAGAAAGGTGTTTGTAACTTTGACCAAGTGATTGAATAGCTTATGGGCCCTGCTTCTTGAGTATAAGCTGGTGATGGTCTTGTCAGCCTTGCTCACTGCTGTAGTTCAAACTCTGACTGTGCATGTTGATACTTACAAACATTTTATTACATAATGGGTCAAATGAATAGTTGATAAAATTTTGATGTACTTGGAAGACAGACTATTATTCACAAGTACAAATCAGGGTTATCTTTACTATTAAGAAACAAAATAGCTGTTAAGCTATTCTTAAATGGGCAAATAGAGTATAAAATTTAACATATATGCATGTGTAGAGGCACACACAGGTACACACTGTGTGTGTTAATAGGCTAGAAATATATGCATAGCTATATAATTATATATGATAGGATTTGAAAGGATGACTTTTAATAATTTGAATATTCCTGTTTAAAAATTCAGGTTTCTATCAGAAAACTTTTAAAGAAAGAAAGAAAAGCTAAAGTCTTTAAATAGTCTCTTGAATTTGCCATGAGAGGGTTATTGGCATACACCTTTGAAAGAAACCTGGAGATGAAACCCTTGACCCACTCAAAAAGCCAGTGTACATTTGGCAGCTAGGATGTGTGACCACATAAAACAGTCAGCGCAAGATAAAGTTCAGAGCCTTCAATGCAGTAGTTTTGTCTTCTGCTTTGTGAGGAATGGAGCCTGGCCTTGCTATTGCTATTGAGTTTTGGACATCAACCATTTGTGAGCTTCAAGCCATTAGTGCAAAATTTTTTAAAGATGAGAGTTATTTGGAATAAGGGTCATATGGCAGGTCCAGATTTTTGCAGCATGTATTTGAAGCCAGGCAGTCTTTGGTTTAAACCCTGTCTTCATCACATTGATCTGTGACCTTAGGACACAATTAATCTTTGCACAAGACATCACTTGATTCAACTATAAAATTGGTGAAATTAACATGCTTACTATTTCACAAAATAATGCATATACAATTACTGGTATATATAGTGTTTTCGTGTATTTTTTTAAAATAAATATTTTAAATAAGAGTAAAGGACTATATACTTGTTGAAGCCTGGGTTACTGTAAAACAGTCATAAAGAGATACAGTCTTTGGGAGGAGGTGCTAGTTTGGAGAGAACGATAACATAACTGAAGGGAGATGATAATATGTGAGACATAAGACTAAACCTTGGTTTTCTTGAAGATTCCAGTAATGGCTGAATGATTTCTAAGTTTCCTTTTATCATCATTGTTTCATGATTCTTTATGATGCCCTTTAGCAGGGAAAGAAAATGTAATGCTGTAAATACTGTGGTCTAATGAAAACTTAAATATTGGGGTAGACAAGGAAGGCAGCATTGGGAATTCCAGAGGGAAAATGTATTGTAGTTTTCCCCTAGATGGAGTCATGTAGAGTGAGCATAGTTCTAAAAGCAGTCAGTTGGCATATTTCTTTTATATCAAAAACAAAGAATATATTTAAAGGCAGCATTCCCAGAGCCTCTGACGTCCCAGGCTTTGACCAGTGCTGTATCCAAATCCTGCCTTCAATTCACTCATGGTCGCCAGAGAGACATGAAAACAGCAAGCAAGGCTGACTTACTAGTGCAGTAATGGAGAAGGTTCATTGCTGGTTGGACAGGAGAGACCATGATTACTTTGGACAAGGGACAAGGACAGCTCAATTTTGAAGGGATACCTCTCCACACTGATAGGGACTTTCTGGAAAGGGAAAGCAGCCTGTTCAGTGTCCCAAGATGTGATCATCCATTAGAAGTCATTCTGAAATGTGTCAAATGTAAAGTTTATTTATACAACTGAAATTTGTTATGGTTACAGATGAAGTTTAAGTAGTAAAACAAAGCTGGAGAGATAGGCAAGTGTGTATCATAAACTTTAATCTTACATACTCTTACTCAGGATTTGGAATTTATCCCTTTATTTCCACATAAAGGGAAAGCATTGAAAGGATTGAGTCAACAAGAGTAGTATTAGACAATGGGATAGATGGAGTGTCAGAAGTATATTGTCATACAGATTTATGTGTACATAGAGATTACACAAAGGCATGAAAAACCACTCCCAATTACAGTGCTATTGAAGATGACATTTATTTGAAGAAAGCATGAAACAAACTTACAGTATTATAATTTATGTCATATTCTATACTATGGTACATTTTAAATTAAACAGTGCTTTATTTAATGAGATACACAATAGCACTGCCATAAAATAAAATACTTAAAAAAATAAAGCCAAACTTATATAGAAGTTCAGATCATGTAGAGCATTACAGATATTGATTTGAATGTTTTACAAGCAGATGTCAATACCAGACCATTTCAGCAACATAAGTCACTGCTGTTTAGAAATAAAAACACTTGTGCTCCTTCCAAGGAGCACTATTTCTTAAGTGCATCTTGTAGTTGGTCGTCAGACCCATCTTCTTCAGACTTTAGGACACCGACTTATTTTTTCCTTTAAAGAACTTTGTCATCTGATGTTCTCATTGTGTGGGATCATTTTTAGGTGACATTTCCCCATTTTTCTGCTTAAGTAATGCATCTACCATCTTGGCTGGTTCCTAGATTTCGTATCCTCTTTACCCTTGCTCATCAATGTCTTCCCTCATCTGGAGCAACCTTGTTCCCCATTTGTATCCAGATCCTGCTTTCCTTTAAGACTTTTATGTTCTACAGGTATAATGATCTACTGCCTTTTTCATGCCCCATTTACACCAGTTAGTTCTTGTGAGATGCTATATATATTTTAAAACAGCATATTGTAAAAGTCACTCAATAAGCAGTTTGAGCCTCAGATAAATATTTTCTGGCAGTCCACCAAACATTTTCCTAGAAAACCGAAGAAAGGAAAATTTTCAGAAACGAACATAGAATGAGGAGAAACCAAGAGATAATTATAGTAGTGCTTCAGTTGTGTAAATGAATAGGAAGTGATGGAATGGAGGTGAATGAGTTAGCCTAGTAGGAGTGTGAATGAGTAGAAGGTGCCATGTTTCTTTCTGACTTTTCAATTTTTAGTTATGTTTACATTAGATCTTTAGAATCTAACAGATTGTGAACAAATGAAACACATATCTGATGAGTTAAAGCTACTGTATATAAATATCTGTGCCCATTGACCAAAGCTTAGTTCATGTTGTGTTAAGGACTTGGTGGTTGTGTCAACACATCTACCTGGGGACCCATATTAATGGTTGCTTGAAAAAACACAACAGCATCTAAGTAGAGGAAAATTTTAAAACATCAGAACTAATAAGAAAATAAATGGCTGCTTTAGTGGTAAATTTGCAGAATGTGGAAATTGTTGCTAAATTGTCAAATCAAAGAATAATGTTAATTGACACTGTATAGATGTTGTCCTGTGTGTAACTCTTCATGTTGGTGGAAATAAGTCAAATTATAAACTGCAGTCCATGAAACATCTCAATAGTTAAACTCATTTTGAAAAATCTAAAGAGGGTAATCTAGAAGAAAATGCTTATATAGTTTGCATTACTCTAGATAATGTGTAGTATCATACAAATTCACATAATCTTTTCTTCATGTCTACAACTGATAGGACAATGTCTAAGTGATTGTGAGTTTTACCTAATTGTAGATTGTCTAACACAGGGGCGCGATCCAGAAAGGTTTATATGGATTTGTGTTTCTCCATTGTATGTAAAATCACAGTGCAAATAAAACGATCTATTTTGTTAGTGGGAAAAGTGATCCTTTTATGGGAATACAATAAACCTGAAGATTCTGCTTTAATAAATGTCAATATCTTGAAAGATTCCAACCCTGCTTCCGCACTTCTTGTGCTGGAGGATGGTCTTCTGGTCTCAGATAGAAAAGCCTTCCCTGAAGAAGGAACACTGAACACACGGTGCTAAATGTGCCCCAGAGTGACGAGCGTCTGCACAATGTGGTCAGACAGCAAATATGTGTTCAATGAATGAGTCACAATTTAGAATTTTGCCAACATTTTTTCCCAAACGGTCTTCTCATTTTAAAAATTATAGATAAAATCCTAACATCAGATAATTTGATGTTATAAAAGGGTTTCCAAATCCTAGCCTAAAAATAATTTATTTCATACTTTAGTATGTTAATATGGGAATATAGCAATGAATAACATTTGATTCTCTGGACACTCTGAGCTCTTTCAATCCATACTCAAATATTGAGATATTTGTGTTATGTTTATTGTTACTAAAACAATAAAAATTATTGGGAACATTTAGAGCAGTTACCCATTTTCAGATCCTTTGATAAGAGCTTTGCATATTCTTTTGAAAAATGAATCTTCCAACTGACCATATGATGCTGTTGTAAAGATAAAGGTGCTGTAACCTTCTCATAGTTCATGGCTAATATTTGGTTAGGAACCCAAGTAATCTTAATCTAGATTCTGTTCTTGGAATGATTAAAACATGCAATTAAATTGTGTATGGATTACTGTTATAAATCTAACCATACTTATAACCTGTTGAAAAAAAATGTATCACAGTAAATATATTTGATTTAGGGAAACTGAGCATGTTTACCTGAGGTGTATAAGTATCTAATACTCAGACAATAATTGTTAGTAATTATAATAACTATTACTATTTTAATCATCAGCCAACTATTAGTTCTATTAGTAGCCTGAAATATTGATGAACCTCAGAATCACAATAATATATAAGATAAATGTAACATTTTCTCTTAGTTCCCCAATCTGAATCATTTATCCTCAATCTATGTGTAGATGAGCTACCTTTTTAATGATCATTATTTAAATTTTAAAATATTTGATACTCTTTTTTTTTTCCCTCCACATCAAATTACAGTAGGCTCCAGAGAACACTTTTTGGATTACATGTTAGTACTTTAAAATTCAAGTTAGATTCACATTTGAAAGAATTAAAAAGTATATGAAAAATGAAAGAACTAAAAAATAAAAGTATATGAAAATAAAGGAACTCATTAAAATCACACAAAAATGACCCAAACTATACAGACTTATATATTTTTTATCTTTTAATTTATTATCATTTTTCATTTTTAAACAATATTTGCTTCCCCCCCACCCCTTCAGGTATAGTCCCCACCAGGTTTCTTTCACCATGCACCATCACCTCAGTCCCCTGTGCTCCTCCCTCCCTCCCTCCAATCCCTCTCCTTCCTCCTCCCGTGCAGTATGTCTCTGATTTGTAATTGTCTGGTTTTGCTTTGTTGTGTTTTGTACTGTTACTATTTTTTACTCTAATGTCTTATTTGGTTCCCCTATATTCCTCCTATAAGCGAAACCATCCGATATTTTTCTTTTTCCTTCTGACTTATTTCACTGCGCATAATTCCTTCTAGTTCCATCCACATTGCTGCAAATGGCATGAGTTTATCTTTTTTTGATTGCTGAATAATATTCCATTGTGTGTATATGCCACATCTTCTTGATCCAGTCAGCTATTTTTGGGCATTTGGATTGTTTCCAAGTTTTTCCTATTGTAAATAGTGCTGCAATAAACATAGGTACAGGTGTTCTTTTGAATCAATGTTTTTGTGTCCTTTGGGTAGATCCCTAGGTGTACAATTGCTGGGTCTTATGGTAGCTTTATTTTTAGTAGACTGAGGAACCTCCAAACAGCTTTCCATAGCGGTTGGACTAGTTTGCACTCCCACCAGCAATGTAGGAGAATTCCTTTTTCACCACATCCTTGCCAACATTTGTTGTTGCTTGTTTTTTTGATATGTGCCATTCTTACTGGTGTAAGGTGGTATCTCAATGTGGTTTTGATTTGCATTTCCCTGATGATAAGGGATGTTGAACATTTTTTCAAATGCCTGTTGGCCATTTGCATTTCCTCTTTGGAGAAAGGTCTTTTAAGTTCTTCTGCCTATTTCTTGACTGGATTGTTTATTTTGTTTTTTGTTGAGTCTTTTGAGTTCTTTGTATGTCTTTGTGATCAGTCCCTTATCAGTTGACTGGAGTGCAAAGATTTTTTTTCCCAATGAGTGGGGTATCTCTCTGTTTTGGTTAATGTCTCTTTTGCTGTGCAGAAGCTTTTCAGTTTGATGTAATCCCAGGTGTTTATCTTTTCCTTGACTTTCTTTGCTTTGGGTGATGAGTCTTTAAAGATGTTATTGGGATGTATGTCTTGTAGTGTTTTACCTATATTTTCTTCTATATATTTTATGGTTTCAGGCCTTTTGTCCAGTTCTTTTATCCATTTTGAGTTGATTTTTATGCATGGTGAAAGGTAGTGGTCTAGTTTCATTTTTTTGCATGTGGTGGGCCAGTTTTCCCAGCACCATTTATTGAACAAACTGTCCATGTTCCATTGTATATTCTTTGTTCTTTTTTCAAAGATCACTTGTCCATATAAATGTGGTTTTGTTTCTGGTGTCTCTGTTCGGTTCCATTGGTCTGTATGTCTGTTTTTGTTCCAGTACCAAACTGTCTTAATTTTTATGACTATTTAGTATAGCTTGAAGTTTGGAGGGGTGATCATGTTATATTTTAAGAGAACTATTAATTAATGTACATCTTTTTCTGCATTACCCCATCCCAAGCTGATATATGCATGTGTTTTGTGTGCCTGTGTGTGTGTGTAAGAAAGAGAGAGAGAGAGAGAGAGAGAGAGAGAAGAGGGAGGGAGAGAGAAAGCGAGAAGAGAAGCAGTGGTAGAATTGATATTTAGTACTTGAGAATTTTATTAGGTACAAGCACAGTAGAATTCAGTTGATGGGGGCTTTTAGATTTATTCTTAGTTCTTATGTAGTGAAAGTTTTATACAAAATAAGATAAGGTAGCATATGCACAGTCACTTGGTCTTTTTACAGAAGTTATACTTTAATAATTAAAAATATATTTCTAAGCAAACATAATTTTTAACTGTGAGTTTGTTTTTTTTTAATCACTTTGGAAGAAGTGATTAATCACTATAAAAAAGTGATTATGTAATTACTATGCTAGTTATATGTAGATCAAATGAAAATTAACTATATGCAGTTTTCATATGTTTAAAATAGAATGGAGAACTTTGATATTAGCAGATTGAGTATGAATTATGCAGCTTCTAATGGGTTCTCTCTTCAAAAATATTAAAGAGGTTGGGCCTCCCCTGGTGGCGCAGCGGTTGAGCGCTGGGCTGTGAGGCTGCCCGCAGCCTCTGCAGCGCCGGTTCATTCCCCAGCAGCCAGTGAGGGTCCCACACACACATAAAAAAAAATATATATATATATATTAAAGAAGTAACAGAATAGTCAAATGTATATATATTAATTACAGTTAACTAAAATAATAAAAAGTGAACAAATCAAGTCACATGTTTTTCTATGTGAAATATTTTCCTAGTTATAATGCAAATCTAAATTTTTTGAAAGGAAGAAAAGAACTTGACAGCTTCAATATATTAAAAGGCTTAGCTTGAATATGTTAAAAGGATACCTATTTGTTACAAGTTCTTTTTGTTGATTATAATCTTATCTGACATTTTTATCCCTCTGTCCACAATTGGTTAATTCTTAAAACATGGCATTGTATGAAATGAAACTTGTTTATATAAGTGGTACATCACTCTTTCTGTAATTCATTCTTCAAACATTTTTAAAAGGTTTTGTAGACATTTTAAACAGTATTTTATACCATAATTTCAGTATTAGACCTCCTACCTTTGCTATGATACGATACTTGAACCTTTTTTTTTTTTTTTTTTTTGCAAATAATGGTTGTCAAAAAGTTGAACTGTGTGCTATATGCAATTAAAAATTGTCTTGCTCTTCTGTACATGTTGAACATGTAAGTGACCCCATGGGTCTCCCAAAGTGAGCCTTTAACATTCCAGAATTTTTACTATGCATCTGTTGCTGGCTTCTAGCCTCCCACCCACACAGGCTAAGACTAACTAAATGAAGCTTATGCTAGTGCAAAAAGTACATAAAGATGAAGTAATAAAATGGGAAGACAGTAATCTTCTTAATAGGGTTGCTAAAACAGCTTCACTGCAAGACTGTGTGCACATATGTGAAAGAAAACAGAGTTTATATGAGTAGAAGAACTTAGAAAGTAATTTATTCAAATGGTTTTTCTTATCTTTTTAATGTTATGTATTCCAGATGGGATTTATACAGCTCAATGAGGACTTCATGTTTATTGAACCACTCAATGATACAGTGGCCATTACAGGTCATCCACACCGTGTATATAGGCAGAAAAGGTCCGTGGAGGAAAAAGCCAAAGAGGAATCACATCCTCACAGTGCTTCCTGTGGTGTCATTTCAGGTAATGCTTTCTCCTGCAAGGAATTCACCAAATATGCAATGGAAGATGAATTGTTTTAAAAAGTCTTTCTTCCTTTACCTTCTCTCTCCATTCAGCTTTCCTTTTTTTAATATGGAATCTCTGATTAGTATCAAACATATCTATTTAGACTTTCTTTTAGTTTTTTATGAAGCACTGTATTTTAATATAGAAAAGAGAAAACTTGAAAGGACCTCACCAGAGATTAATATGTAACATGCTCTATATCCTCTTGAATTATGGGGTGTTCCTCATGGGATAATATTCACCTTACTGGAATAGAAATGAGACGGAGAGATTCCAGATAGCCTGAAACTGAATACTCTGGACTCATGGCCTTATTTTAGTCTATCTCTATGAGAACATCATAGATAGCTCCATACTTTCACCAGAAGAATCTTGTACTTCTTTTTTTTTAATTGAGCCCAATAAAAATTATCTTGGAGATTAAAATTAACAGAGGAATAGTAAGAAGAGTAAAGATTTATGCCTTTAGATTTTATTTGTAGTGTTAGAAGACCTTATATTTGAAAGTATTATATCTTGTCTGCCAGTTCTGCCCAGGAGTGAAATGGGGGTGACTGTTTGTACACTTCTGGACCTGTGGCATTTGCCACATCTGTAAGGAAAGGGAATGGCTTCTGTTCCATAAAAGGAACTGAAAGTCCTAACCTGCATTCAGAAAAAATCTTACTAGATTCTCTAGGAAAAAAATTTAGACATTTAATCCAGACCTCTTAGTGAATATTTATTGAGGGGAGAAATATTTCCTGTTAGCATCTGAAGAAATATGAATATATTGAAGAGTTCTTAATGTAACACTTTGAAATTTGGTGCAGATTTAAAATTAGGTGTTATGCAATGGAATATTGTTCAGCAATCATTAAAGATAAACTTGCCATTTGCAGCTTCATGGTTGGGGCTGGAAAGGATTATGCTAAATGAAATAAGCCAGAAGGAAAAAGAAAAAATACCGGATGGCTTCACTTATAAAAGGAATATAGGGGAACCAAATAAGGGATCAGGAAATAATAATAATAAACAAAATTAGCAGCAACTGTAAATCAGAGATATTCTGCAAGGGAGGGGGAGGAAGAGGGATCAAAGTGGGAGGGAAGAGCACAAGGGACTATGATGATGATTCACGGGTGAATTGGTGGTTGGAAGTTGATGGGGACTATACTTGAGAGGAGAAAGCAAACATTGTACAAAAATGAACAATGATACACACACACACACACACATATATATAAATACTAATCAATAAAATTAGGTGTTACTATTGTTAGTGCCAATATATTAATTCTAAAATTGGATGATGTTTGAGGCTGGTTTTGATATATATAAATCCTGACAATAAGTAACATTTGCAAGTCCATAGGACATTCGTGTCATCAGTTGTCTAGGGTGTTCAGATACAGAAAGAATTATAATGTTTTTGTTTATAATATATTTATCTCTAACTTGTGATTTCTGTATTCTTTTGGGAAAGTTCATGGTATCAGCCTCTGTGACAATTATCTTCAAAAGTGGCTTAAGGGGAACAGCACATGCCACGTTCTTCAATGTACCCATCAAGGCCATTTAAATAGATGCATCTCTCTTTTCTTAGAGTTGTAGACACTAAGGAGATAAAAACAGCTGATGAAAGTCAAAGCATTATGAACAAGCAAAAGAAAAATGCTTATATTGTGAAACAGTGACAGCAGCAAGAACAGCTTGGGTCTAGTCCCTTTAAGGAGATTGCCCTGTGTGAGCTATGCTGGCAATCTGCACTATGAAGCTTTTGAATAGTAAGTTCCAGCTGTTGTAACTACTCATGTACGTGGATGACACAAAGCAGGCTTTGTAAGCCATTGTGCATGGAGGAAATGTTTCTAGGAAATTCTTATTTTTAATAGGTTTATAAAGCATAAATACATGGTTCATATTTGGCATAAATACATGGTTTATATTTGGCAAACATTCTTCACAAAGTTTCTAATTATGTTTTTTTTTTTCATGTGTGACTGTTATATATTAATGTTGACCTATTTGGATCAAACACTTGCATGCAAGGAGGGCTGAGCTGTCATCAACTGAATAAATTATTGAGCTTACCTATTTTCAGATGCTTTTTAAGGGTCTAGAATTTTTAAGTTATTAGTTGTGAATTGTAATACTCATTTCTTCCTACTGATAACAAATTGTAGCTCCTCCCTTTTCACTTGAGGCTGGTGTACTAACGTTCTGAACATATGTTGCAATTTGGATAATCCATATTATAATCCAGATAGTACTTGCCTTTACATAAAGAAATCATGGTGTTTACTTGTATCCAACTTGGTTTTAGCATTATTCCCCTTTGTATTCTGAATGCCTGATGTGTATGCTGTCTACATGTATTGATTGTATGATATGTTTTTCATACTTTAAGATGACTTTGTTGTGTTCTTAAAAAAAAGATAACATAAAGGAGAAGAAAACACTTGAGTTTCAGAGTCAGGGGTCCCCACATTCAAGGCATAGCTTTAGTGTCACTGAGTTAGTTATTTTTCAATCCCCTCAAATTTTTGAACATTGACTATTTTATTTGCAACTAAGCACAACTTATCATCTTACAAGGATGCAGCTAAATAGCACAGCTTTATTCTCAAGAGGTAAACGGTGTATAGTTGTAGATAAAATGGTAAATGAGCAATTGTTCTATAGTCTTACAAGAATAGGACAGACTCAACTTCTAAAGCTTTAATGTTGGGAGGCTGTTAGCCTGAGAGAGCAAGTAGAACTTATCCAGACTACAGGGAAAAGAGAGAACAGAGTGGGCTAGTTAAGAATGTGAACTTCGGGGTCACACTGCCTGTGTTCACGTTCCTGTGCTACCACTTTCAGGCTGTGTAACCTTGAAAAGCTTACCTTTCAGAATACTCAAAATGGGGATGGGGATGGGCATGCCTGTTGCGAGAATTAAATGAGATTAGTGTGAAAATGAAAAACATACCTGAAATTTTTAACTTATGTTGTCAGACAGAAAGAGCATTTCAGGCAGAAGGAACATACACAGAGGTATAATGCTGGAGAAAGCATTGACTAGGTGAACTGGAGCCAGATTTCAGCAATATGGGCATGAGAGTAAACCCTTTAACTTTAAAGATAGTCATGGGGTAGATAATGACAAACTTGTGTGCCCTGGTCAGGACTATCTAGAAAATATGGTCTTGGAAGACCACATTCTCAAGGCAAGTGACATTATCAGTAAATATTCCTTCACATTTTAGTATAAACTATGACTATGTCTAGGACTCAGTGTGAACAAGAAATAGATTTATGGACTTGAAGAAAACTGATCTATTAAGGATTTGAGAAGCACTGGACATCATCTCTATTCTTAGAGCTAATGTAACCAGACGACCACTGAAATAGTTTCCATATGCCATCCATCATCACTGTGGAGATTATTGTCACTATGTGGAGGGTATTATGGAGAGTACACATTGAGTGTTCGTGAATACATTTTAAAATTCCTCTAACTGAAATGGTGTGGTATCAACTATGTTGTTTATACACGTTGGTGAAAAATAGTCCGAAGATTTAGGAAATAAAGAATGAGCTCAGCATAGTTGACGCAGACAATGAGGACATCAAAGGCAGTGACTTCATAAAAAGATTATTTCAATATGCATGATTTTCACACTCAATGGCTAACTTGTTTGATGTGATATACCATAAAGTTGAGATTGTTAAGAAAACTTAATAGTTTCAAGTAGACTATTTAAATGTAACATGCAAATTAGGACACAGCACACTGATCTCTTGGAGTCAACACAGCTGTCACTAGGTTGGATGTTAATGGAAACAAACTTTTCTATTTTTCTCTTAGATGACCTGTCTACCACTTGTGGTGCAGTTAAAAAGCTCCTCATTTTATAATTATCCCCTTCATTTCTATTTGAGCTCCCCTTTTATTTTCTTTTTCTCCTCTGTGAGCACTCCTCCCATATGTGCACCCCCTTAAATGCAGGCATTTCCCAGGAGTTCCTACTTTATATTTTGCACTCCACATGATTCACATGATTTCTGGGGTGATACAATCCAGATCCATGGGTTGAACCTCACTTATGCAGTGATTACTTCCAAACTCTATCTCTATTTCAACCTGTCTCCTGACTGCCAGATATTTAGTAACTTCTATTCAGATGTCTCTCTGGCACCTCATACTGAATAAATCTAAAGCTAATTCCTCCTAAATTATAATGTTGATATCCCCTATTATCTACCTAGGCACTTGTAAGAAGTAAGAACTACACTTCCAAATCAAAACAAAAACAGAAACAAGAAAGTAATTGTAATCACCTTTTTGTTTCTGTAAGTTATTAAGTGTACTCGTAATAATGTTTTGTTTCTAATATTGTGCCTGTCATCTCATCATCCTCTGTTCCTACCATGTCATAATTTTTTTTAAAAGATTTATTTATTTATACAAGCACTGGGTACAGTCAGAAGCACAGGAGGGTGAGAGAATTCACCAGAGCCAGAACGGGGAACAGAACAGGCAGACTGATGAAGTACACTGCTGAGGGGAGCAGCGGGCACAGCAGGAGAGGTCTGCGCACCATGTGGTATCCTCGCTGGTGGCCAGGGATGGAACCAGTGCTGCAGAGACTGCGGGCAGCTTTGCAGCCCAGCGTTCAACTGCTGCACCATTGGGGAGGCCCCCATGGCATGATTTTAACACAGAAGATCATGCCCATCTAGGCTACTAGGAGATATATATCTGTATCATTAGCTCCTTATATGTTTCTCCATATAACTATATATAAAGTTATATAGATATGTGTGTATATATGGAGATATATATGCCCTAATATCTCCATATATATGTCTGTGTATAGGTTTCCTATGCACATATATAAATAATTTCCCATAATCAGTTAATAGGTGTTGACTTAGCCCAGATCAATCTTTCATATACTTTTAGGAATGTTCCCTACTAGATACTAAGTTTATATAATGATATGCTAACATTTAATTGTAGGTAAGACTGAGTACAATTAGACTATTACATTCCTAATTGTCCTAGATCTCAGAATGTTGATAAACCCAATATCTATTTTTTTTTTAATGCATACAAGACCTGTGGTGTAGGCCAGAGGTGTTGTGGGAGGAGGGGGTTGAGAGGACTCACCAGAAACAGAGTGGGGAACAGAATAGGTGGATCTACTGAAATACACTGCTGAGGGGAGCAACGGGTGAGACAGGAGAGGTCTGCTGCACCATGTGGGCCACCATGTGGGCCACCATGTGGCCGGGGATCGAACTTGTGCTGCAGTGGTTACCCATATCTTCATAATGCTGAGACTTAACCCCTTGCACCATCAGGGAAGCCCCCACTATCTATTTTTGTTCTGCATCAAGGTCTTTGATGTTGACTGCCGGTACTAAATTTGGATCCATGAATTTTAACCAGTGATTCCTTTCCAGGTGGCTATTGTTGTTTTTATCCTTCTGTTCTGCCTTGTTTCATGTATAGTATGTTTATTTTTCATTAAAAAAGGGATCTTGGCATTTATTTCTATAATACTGTGGTTAACTTAGTTAATAGACTTTCTTGATATTTGCGTAATACTCTGTTGGTTGAATAGATTTTTGCTCTGAGTCTCTGATAGAAAAAGCAAAGTGTTACAAATTATGGAAATATCAGAGACCAGTAAAGTTTCCTGTAGTGGTGGGGGCATCAATTTCATGTTAGATCTGAGAGCTGATTCACTTTAGCCTAGAAGTCAATAACAGAAGGAAACCAGTAGTTCAAGAATTCAAAGATAAATTGATCCTGGCACAGAGAAAAGACATTAGAGGAAAGAAGGTAGAGTATTAAGTAATATATATATATACTTTTAAAGATTTATTTATTTATGCATACAAGAGCTGGGGTATATGATAGAGATGCGGGGCTGGGGGTGAGAGGACTCACCAGAGACAGAGGGGGGAACAGAACAGGCAGACTGAAATACACTGCTGAGGGGAGCAGCAGGCGAGACAGGAGAGGTCTGCTTCACCATGTGGGTTTCTTTCTGGCTGGCCAGGGATCGAACTTGTGCTGCAGAGGCTGCGGATTGCCTCATAGTGCAGTGCTTAACCCCTTGCACCACCAGGGAAGCTGGTAAGTAAAATATATTTAAGCGAATTTGCAAGCAAAGCAAAACAAGACCAGTGACAAGACTTAAGGAATTTATCAGTAACCAAGATGGACTAAAACTATGGTAATATTCATCTCCAAATTCAAAACAAAATTACAGGCATCTAGGGAATGACTAATTGAACACGCATTTATCTCCATGGGATTCCAATAAACACAGTTACTTCCGGGAATGAACTAAAATTATAGTGAAGAAATGTAAATGATGTCAGCTCACAAGTACAAAAAGTAGGGAAAGGAGATGATAGTGATTTAGTGATAGCAACAGAATTTTGGTAAATAGTAAGGAGACATATAGACTATATTTAATTTAGCAATAGATTGTGGACATAGTTGTGCAACTATAGAAATTTATTATAACTAATTGCCTTGTATACTTAAGTAGTTTCCCATTATGGCATGTAAATTACACCTCAGTAAAGCTGTTAAAGCTGTAAATTCCTTATTGAAATGCCGCATGTGTACAGGAAGTTGCACAAATGTTCAAATGCTGAATTTTCTCAAATGAATATAGACTTGTAGAATAGACTGCCAGTGCACTGGTGGTGGGTGTGGTATGGTAACATACATGAAAGGGTATGATCCTATGCCTCTAAATCATACACACATTTTAAACCAATCTTATCTCAAAAAAAATAAGGATACAAATAACATAAATAAATAGAAAATATCAACACCATAGCTATTCACCTTGTGGCTATTCCCAGGCATTCATTTCTCAAAACCCCAAGATATTTTTTATGCTGACTTGTAACATCTTGACTTCCCAGTTTTTCTTGTTTCTATAAATGGAATATTCTCATCATTGGTTTCTTTAGCTCAGCATTATGTTTGTGAGATTCATCCATATTTTTGCATGTTGAGGTAGTTGACTCGTTTTCATTGCTATATAGCTTTCTATTGTATGGATATGCCATCATTTCTCTAACCATTCTATTTGTGATGATTATTTGAACTATATAGAATAGTGTGCATGGGATTTGTATGCATTTCTGATGAGTATGCATTTTAGATCATTGGGTATGCAAATGTTGAACTGTAGTAGATACTACTAACAAGTTTTTCAAAGTGTTTATCCTAATTTAAACCCTTGGCATGCATGTGTGTGGGTCTTCCAATTATCTCCACATTCCTGTCAATACTTGATGTAAACATGTCTTTCTTTTGGTCACTCTAGGAATTTTAATTTAACTTATTGCAGTTTCAATTTGCATTTCCCCTAATACTGATGAGCTTGAGCACCTTCTCATGTGCTAATTAGCCAACTTCCTTTTTAGAAGAATTGACTATGCAAGTCCTTTGCCAATTTATCTTTAGGATATCTGTCATTGATTTAGAGTAACTTTTTTTTTGCATATAAAATCTTTTTAAAAAGTTTTTTTGAGAACATTGGTCTTTAATATTATGTAAGTTTTAAGTGTACAGCATTATAAATTGACAACTTCTTGATGATTGATACACTACATCATGACTATTTCTTTTATAGAGAAGTATTGTAAATATCTTCTCCCACTTGGTGGCATGCTTTTCATTATAATAGTGGCATATTTTAATAAACAGACATATTTTATGTAGTTAAATTTATAACTACAATTATTTGTGGATACTGCTTTTATATGGTCCTGTTTGAGGAATCTTTATTACCCTAAGGTCATAACTTCTGTACGATCCTAGTAAGAGTCAGAACTAAATCCTTTGTAACCCTTGCATAATATTTAAGTAATTAGGGTATCTACCTGAAATTAGGCTGCATGAAGCGATCACTTGAGGCACTTCTTATAACAAGTGGTTTGCAAAAGAATATCATGGTATCTTTTATTTATTTAGTTACTTTATTTTTGTGTTTCTCTGTGCTAGAAATTTTTACTAATGTAATCTTATTATAAGCCATCAATACTCTAGAATGTATGTTATTATTACCCATTTTATAGATGAGGACACTGAGGCTGACTGGATGATACTAGTTTCCTGTTAGCAGTGTTAATAAATCGTGGAAGTTTAGTCTGTCTAATTTCAAAATTATACTCCAAAATCAAATGCCCCTTTTGAGCTGGTGTGTGCAGGAAACTTAGAGATTAAAATTTTCTGTTTACTTTCATAAGATGGAGGTACTATTCAAAATTCATTTCTCTATTTCAGATAAAGGAAGAACTAGATCTAAAAAAATAACAGAAAGTGGAAGAGGGAAACGATATTCATACAAATTACCTCAAGAATACAACATAGAGACTGTAGTGGTCGCAGAGCCAGCAATGGTTTCCTATCATGGAGCAGACGCGGCCAGGAGATTCATTCTAACCATCTTAAATATGGTAGGCAAACTTTAAAGTGCGCTTGGGATTTTTTCAAGAAAACTCTAAGGAAGAAATGTGTGAGTATAATGAAGTTCTTTAAAAATTAACTCATTACTGTTCTATCTATTATTGACATCATAAAGAAAAAAAAAACAAAATTTAGTTATACCTAAATGATACCTATTAAAAGAGATATCAAAATAGGAGTTCATACCTTCTAGTAAAGAAGCACCCTATTATTTTGATATGGCAAAACTTTATTTTTTCTTCTCTCTTTTTTGTCGCCTTTTCTTTTTTATCAAAGGCCATTTGTTGAAATTAGCAAAAACGTTATAATATTGTTTTATATGCATGGCCTCCTCAAAAGTATTACAGATTATGATGTGGAACAAAAACAGGTTAGTAATCTATTGAATTTTTTATATAGCTATGTAAAATTGGATGTCAGAGACATTTGTTGATAAATAATAGTTAATAGCTACCTTATTAACCAACTGAATCACATGTAGCTAATTTTGGTTGACAGTTTCTAGATGCAGTAGTCTCCATATCTAGCATCTTATGCTAACTTCCTACCAATTAACCCTTGACTCAAGTGAATACCCTGTCAGGCATACCTCTTTCAAGGTAGAATTAGCTGTAGTAGGAGGTAGATCTTAAGGTGGGGCAAATAATTTTTGCTATCATTTGACTGTTTTTGCAGTGGAAAACTTTTCTTACACATCTGTCTTGTCTATATATTCCCGAGTAGTAAGCCCTCTAAAAGTTTGGGTTCAGTGTGCCAGTTTTATATTTTTCTATTACAAATTTAATAAATGCTACATAATACAAAAGGGCAAGGTACCACATAAAACATTCACCTCTCTTTCCAATATTGCTATACCCACACTCACATTCCACTAAGCAGCAATGGCCTGTAGCCTGTCTTCATGGGCAGTGTGAAAGAAGGGAGCTTTGAAAATCCTGTTCCTGGGCAGAAGCCTTGGAAGAGAATAAGGACACTAAGTGAATTAGGAAGTAACATAAAGCAGGCTGTCTTCAGGACTGTTTCCCAAAAGAAGGGAAGAAACTGGCACTTTTTGGTCTTAATGAAAAAATCTAGGATTTAGTAACTAAGATTCTTTCCTGCAGTATTGAGAAAAGCCCAACCTTCCCTCTACACCCCACTGAAATACCTAGACTATCAAGGTTGCACTAAGTAATCTCAGAATTTAGGTCTAAATTGTTTGACATCTGAAGTGAATTAGCTATGTTTTTATTGCTTATTAAGTTAATATTTAAAAAAGACTTTTTAATATATGAGATTTCTCAATTAAATTGAGACTTCTCTCATATCTGGGTTATAAAGAAAATCAAAATGCCTTTCAGTTTTATTTTAGGATTTTTATTTCCATTTGTTTTTAGGTTTTTAACCTTTTTCAACACAAGAGTCTTGGTGTGCATGTCAATCTTCGTGTGATAAAGCTTATTCTGCTCCATGAAACTCCAGTAAGAAAGTCTTGAGTTTTTTATTCAATTAAGTGGGTGAGAGGTAGTGTTCAAGTATTTTTAAGTAAGAGAATGTTAGAGACATACTTTTTTTATTGACTTTCATTCCAGAAATATCCACTGAGTCACTTAAAGTATACATAAAACTGGCCTTTGGTTTTGGTTAATACCTCAATTTTATTCCAAAACCAAAATGTTCTTAGTTTCCAAGGATCCAAAAAACAAACCTCAACTTTCCAAAATGTAATTTTTAAATGTAGCTTTTATGGGTTTTATTTTTTTTTTATTTAAGCATGTGCTTTTAAAACTTTTTCTTATCTATAATTCATTTTAAATGAAGAACGTTCTGTGGCATCATTTTAGTATGCTTCTAACTAGCACTTTGGAAAACTTTTATTCTTTAATTATAGAAAGAGTGAGTTATTTAAGTATAAAGATTCCACCCTTCTCTTTTTTGTACAAAACAAATTTTGTAATGATTGTAACTTCGCAAAGTTGAGAGACTTTTAACTCTGGCTATAATAATCTTGACTGTCTTTCAGTTCTGATTAATGTTATGTTTAGCAGTCTGCCTTGATAACTTAAGAAGTCCCCCTGAGTTTTAATTTTTTGAATATCTGAGAATAATTTAAGTCGAAATGTAATCTCTTCTTGTGCAGGCTGATCTATATATTGGGCACCATGGAGAGAAAATGCTGGAGAGTTTTTGTAAGTGGCAACATGAAGAATTTGGCAAAAAAAATGATATCCATTTAGAGATGTCCACAAACTGGGGAGAAGACCTGACATCTGTGGATGCAGCTATACTTATAACAAGGTAAAATGTCCAAAGCCAATTAAATGGCATTCCTTATACCAGAGCCTTCTGGTAATCCTATTAAGGCCTATTCCAGATTTTGTGTGGCAAAAATCTTTTGGCATTGGTGATGGTAGTCATCTCCCTGAATTTATAATAACTAATCTCTGAACAGTCACATTTTAAATGCTATCTTGACAAAACATTTGGTGATTTAATTAAAAAAATAAAAAACTTGACCATAAATTTTTGAAGATACAACCATGGGTGATGCGTGAAAACTTACTACATGAAGAAAATAAGTTACAGTGAAATCTCTAATTTTGAGCAGCATCATGGAATTCTGTTACTCATAAGCTTTTGTAATATAGCATTAAGTATAACTATAAGTAGGTTAAATAATGAACCACAGTAAACTCTGTATGAGTACTCTATATTAGTATATTACTCTTAAACTGATCTTTTTTTTAATAATAAATTTTATTTTTATATATTCCCCATACAGTTGCAACCCCCCCATTCTGACCCCAATCCCATCCATCCTGCCCCCCACCCCCCAAAAAGTGTCTCTGGTTCATAGTTTTTTGTTGATTTTGATTTTCACTTTCTTATAGTTATTCATTTTCCTGGTCCCTTATTTAAGTTTTCTAGATTCCTGCTATGAGTGAGACCATCCGGTATTTTTCTTTTTCTTTTTGGCTTATTTCACTGAGCATGATCCCTTCCAGCGCCATCCATGTTGCTGCAAATTGCATGTATTTATCTTTTTTGAATGCTGAGTAATATTCCCTGGTATATATGTAGCACATCTTCTTGATCCAGTCATCTATTTTTGGGCATTTGGTCTGTTTCCAAAGCTTAGCTATTGTAAACAGTGCTGCTATAAACATAGGTGTGCAGGTGCTCTTTGGAATTGATGTTTCTGTGTCCTTTGGGTAAATACCTAGAAGTGGAATTGCTGGATCCTATGGAAGCTCTATGTTTAGTAGGTCAAGAAATCTCCACACAGCTCTCCATAGTGGTTGGACCAGTTTGCACTCCCACCAACAGTGCAGGAGAGTTCCTTTTTCTCCACAACCTCGCCAACATTTGTTGTTGCTAGTTTTTTTAATATGTGCCATTCTCACTGGTGTAAGATAGCATCTCATGGTGGTTTTGATTTGCATTTCCCTGATTACAAGTGATGTTGAACATTTTTTCATATGCCTGTTGGCCATTTGCATTTCCTCTTCAGAGAAGTTTCTTTTTAGCTCTTCTGCCCATTTTTTGACTGGATTATTTTCTTTGTTGTTGTTGAGTCTCATCAGCTCTTTGCAGATTTTTGTGATCAGTCCTTTATCATTAGTGTTGGGTGCAAAAATGTTCTCCCAGTCAGTGGGGTTTCTCTTTGTTTTTGTTATTCTCTCTTTTGCTGTGCAGAAGCTCTTTAATTTGATGTAGTCCCAGCTGTTTATCTTTGCCTTCACTATCACTGCTTTGGGTGATGTATCTGTAAAGATGTCTTTGATGTGCAAATCATGTAGTGTTTCGCCTATATTTCCTTCTATATATTTTATGGCTTCAGGTCTTATGTCTAGTTCTTTAATCCATTTTGAGTTGATTTTTGTGTATGGAGTGAGGTAGGGTCAAGCTTCATTCTTTTGCATGTAGCAACCCAGTTTTCACAGCACCATTTATTGAACAAACTTTCTTTGCTCCAATGCATAGTCTTTGCTCCTTTGTCAAAGATTAGTTGACCATAAATCTGTGGGTTTATTTCTGGATTTTCTATTCGATTCCATGGGTCTGTATGTCTGTTCTTGTTCCAATACCATGCAGTTTTGATGATTATGGCTTTGTAGTATAGTTTGAAGTCTGGGAGTGTGATGCCTCCATTCCCTTCTTTCTTTTTCAGGAGAGCTTTGGCAATTCGGGGTTTTTTGTGATTCCATATGAATTTCATCAATAATTGTTCTATTTCTTTGAAGAATGACATTGAAATTTTGATTGGAATAGCATTGAATCTGTATATTGCTTTTGGTGGGATGGCCATTTTAATAATGTTTATTCTTCCAATCCATGAGCAGGGGATGTCTTTCCATTTCTTTGTGTCTTCTTCTATTTCTTTTAATAGTGTTTTATAGTTTTCTTTGTATAGGTCCTTTACCTCTTTTGTTAGATTTATTCCCAAATATTTGATTTTTTTTTGTTTCAATAATAAAAGGGATGATTTTTTTGATTTCTTCTTCTTCAGATTTATTGTTTGTGTATAGGAAGGCTACTGACTTTTGTGTGTTGATTTTGTATCCTGCCACTTTACTGAACTGATTGATGAGTTGAATTAGTTTTTCTGTGGAGTTTTTGGGGTTCTCTATGTATATTATCATATCATCTGCAAATAGTGATAGTTTGACTTCTTCTTTTCCTATTTGGATTCCTTGGATGTCTTTCTCTTGTCTTATTGCTCTGGCTAGGACTTCCAGTATTATATTGAAAAGCAGTGGTGAGAGTGGGCATCCTTGTCTTGTTCCAGATCTTATTGGAATTGCTTTCAGCTTTTCACCATTGAGAATGATACTGGCTGTTGGCTTGTCATAGATGGCCTTTATGATGTTGGGGTACGTCTCTTGTATCCCAAGAATTTCAAGGGCTTTTATCATGAATGGGTGTTGTACTTTGTCGAAAGCTTTCTCAGCATCTATTGATATTATCATATGGTTTTTATATTTATTTTTGTTGATGTGTTGGATAACATTGATTGATTTTCAGATGTTAAACCATCCTTATGTCCCTGGAATGAATCCTACTTGGTCGTGGTGAATTATCTTATGGATACATTGTTGAATTCTGATAGCTAAAATTTTGTTGAGGATTTTTTGCATCAGTGTTCATTAGGGAGATTGGCCTGTAGTTTTCCTTTTTTGTGTTGTCCTTAATCGGTTTTGGTATTAGTGTAATGTTGGCTTCATAGAACGTGTTTGGTATTGTCTCTTCCTTCTCAATTTTTGGAAAGAGTTTGTGAAGGATAGGTACCAATTCATCTCTGAATGTTTGGTAGAATTCGTTTGTAAATCCATCAGGTTCTGGGCTTTTGTTTTTGGGGAGGTTTTTTTTTTTTTTTTTTTTTTTTTTAAGATTTATTTTATTTATTTATACAAGCACTGGGTACAGTCAGAAGCGCGGGAGGGTGAAAGAATTCACCAGAGCCAGAGCGGGGAGCAGAGCAGGCAGAAGGACCGAAGTACACTGCTGAGGGGAGCAGCGGGCGGCAGGAGAGGTCTGCGCGCCATGTGGGACCCTCCTCAGGTGGCCAGGGAGCAGCCGGGGATCGAACCGGCGCTGCAGAGGCAGCGAGCAGCTTCGCAACCCAGCGTTCAACCGCTGCGCCACCGGGGAGGCCCATTTGGGGAGGTTTTTGATTACCATTTCAATATCGCTGCTTGTAATTGGTATGTTTAGGTATTCTATTTCTTCTTTATCTAGCTTTGGGTGATTGTAGAGTTTTAGGAATTTGTCCATCTCCTCTAGATTGTTGAACTTGTTTCCATACAACTCTTCATAGTAGTTACCGATTATTCTTTTTATTTCTGCTGTGTCCGTTGTGATTTCTCCTCTTTCATTTCTGATCCTGTTTATTTGTGCTTTCTCCCTTTTTTCCTTTGTGAGCCTGGCTAGGGGTTTGTCTATTTTATTGATTTTTTTCGAAGAAACAGCTCTTGGTTTCATTAATCTTTTGGATTGTTTTTTTAGTTTCAATTTCATTTATTTCTGCTTTGGTTTTTTTTATTTCTTTTCTTCTACTGGTTTTGGGGTTTTTTGTTGTTCTTTTTCTAGATCTTTGAGCTTGGAGATTAGGTTGTTTCTTTGAGTTCTTTCTTGTTTCTTGATGTGAGCTTCTATTGCTATATATTTTCCTCTTATTACTGCTTTTGCTGCGTCCCATACATTTAGGATATTGGTGTCCTCCTTGTCATTCAATTCAAAGAATTTTTTAATTTCCTCTTTGATCTCCTCATTAGTCCAAGGTCTTCCAGTAGTGTGGTTTTTAGTCTCCATGAGGTAGGAAAGTTCCTTGCCTTCTTTTTATGGTTTATTTCTAGCTTGATGCCTTCATGGTTTGAAAAGATGGTTGGTATGATTTCAAACTTGGTGTATCTGTTGATGTTTGTCTTGTGCCCCAGTATGTGATCGATCCTGGAGAATGATCCGTGTGCGCTTGAGAAAAATGAGTACTCCGTTTTTTGGGGGTTTAGTGTTCTATAGATGTCTGTTAAGCCCAAATGCTCTAGGTCCTTATTTAGAGCTTTAGTTTCTTTACTTATTTTTTGTCTTGTTGATCTATCCATTGTTGATAGTGGTGTGTTGAAGTCTCCCACTACGTATGTGTTTTCTCTGATGTCTGTTTTCAGAGAGGACAACAGTTGTCTGATATATTTTGGTGCTCCTTCGTTTGGTGAGTATATGTTAATGAGTGTTATTTCTTCTTGAAGTATTGTCCCTTTGATCATAATGTAGTGACCGTTGGGATCCCTTTTTATTTTTTTGAGTTTGAAATCTGTTTTATCTGATATAAGTATAGCTGTTCCTGATTTCTTTTTTGGTCCATTTGCTTGTAGGATTGTTTTCCATCCTTTAACTTTGAGTCTATTTTTATCTTTTGTAGCTAAATGTGTTTCCTGGAGACAGCAAAAGGTTGGGTTTTGTTTCTTAATCCAGGCTGCAACTCTGTGTCTTTTTATTGAAGAATTTAGTCCATTTACATTTAGGGTTAATATTGATATGTTAGCATCTGTATTTGCCATTGTGTTTGTCTTTCCTTTGATTTTATTTATTCTTTTAATATCTTTTTTTTTTCCTTGCCTTCTTTCGTTGTTATTCGTCCCTCTGAGGTTCTGGCTTTAGGATTCCTTGTAGTATTTTTTGGAGTGGGGATTTAGTCGTAATGAAGTTCCATAGTTTCTGTTTGTCTGGGAAGGTCCTTATTCTTTCTTCATAGAGGAAGGAAAGCTTTGTGGGATAGAGTATTCTTGGTTGACATCTGTTTTCTTGGAGTCGTTTGACTATGTCCTTCCACTCTCTCCTTGCCCGTAGTGTTTCTTCAGAGAAGTCTGATGTCAGCCTGATTGGTTTTCCTTTGAATGTTATTTGTTTCTTCCCTCTTGTAAGCTTTATTATTTTTTCCTTGTCCTGGATTCTTGGGAGCTTCACTATTATGTGTCTTGCTGTATTTTTCCTTTCGTCATGGAAGTTTGTTATTCTTCTTGCTTCTTGTATATCAATTTTCAGCTCCTTCTTCACATTTGGAAAGTTCTCTTCAATCATCTCCTGGAATATTTTCTCTGTTCCTACATCTCTCTCCTCTCCTTCTGGTATTCCTATAACTCTTATATTTCCTTTCCTCATGGTGTCCTATAGTTCCCGAAGTCTTTCTTCATTCTTTTTCCTTCGTACTTCTCTTTCCTTTTCCGTTTTGGTTCTTTTATTTCTGTGTCTTCAAGAGAACTTATTCGTTCTTCCATTTCATCTATTCTGCTTTCATTGCTTTTCCCATAATTCTTTAGTTCTTCCATTAATTCTTTGATCTCCTGCATTTCTTTTACTTCCCTCTTTAGGGACTCAATTTCATTCTTCTGATCGTTGATTATTTTTCCCTTATCATTGTTTTCCTTTATGAGTTCTGTCATTTTTTTAATCATGGCAATTTTAAATTCTCTTTCTGGAAGGCTCAGAAGTTCTTCCAAGTTACTGTCGTTGCAATCTGGGGGCTCGTTTTCTTTTTGTGGTGTGCTTCTTCCCTGAGGAGTTGCTATGTTGCGTGTGGTTCTTCTACTCCCTACTGTCTGTTTTCTAATTTGCCGTATGCGTTGGGACACTGTGTTGCTGGAACTGGCCAGAATCTTGGGTGAGCTTCTCTGCTCCCCTCTGGCTCCTCCGGGAGCCATCTGTCTGTTTCAAGCAGTCTTTAGTGAAGAAAGGTCCCTGTTCTAAAATGCCGATGTGGGGACACACTCCCCTGTGCTCCTGGTCTGCCCCGGCAGTGGGTTCCCTCTCCCCCTCTGGGCTTGGACTGCAGGCCAGAGGTGTTCTGGTGTGGGCGAACTTCCCTGGCTCACCTCTGGCTCCTGAGGGAGCCTTCTGCAGGCAGTCTTTACTGAAGAAATGTCCCTGTTCTAAAATGGCGATGCGGGACACACTCCCTGCATGTCCAGTCTCAGGCACACTCTTCTGTGCGCCTGGTGTGCCCCGGCTTTGTGTACTCGCTCCCCCTGTGGGCTCAGACTACTGGTCGGCAGGGGCCCGGCGTGGGCTAACTTCCCAGCTGGCCACTGGCTCCTCCAGGAGCCTCTGCTGGTTTCAAGTCGCTAGGTGGCGCCAGAGATCTCTCCTAGAGCCCTTGGGGAGCTGGTTTTTTTTTTTTCACCCCGTGGGACAGGAAACAGAGCGGGAATGGTAGGGTAAACCTCAACGGCTTTGGGGTGCTGTGTCTGCCTTGTGCCCCACCATCATGGAGAACCCACGCCCCGAATTTTGTGCCCCGGATCTCAGTTCCAAAGCCCTCAGGTCCAGGACGCGGGCTGTAGCCCAGTTCAGTGTCCACAGAATGCTGTCTTTTGCACCCCGCTCCCGTGCCTGGGTGCGTGGTTCCTGGATATTCAGTGAGGGACTTTTACCTCAGTGATGGTCTTCATGCGCGTCTCCCTGCAAGCCTAGGTCGCAGGCGCGGGGACCTGGGCAGCCGCGATCCCAATCTGCGTTTGCTTTTCAACCGTGCTGCTTTTCTGTGCTATTCCTATCGCGTTTGCTTTTCCAGCCCGCTGCTTTTCGGTACGATCCGGATCCCGATCCGCGTTTGCTTTTCCAGCGCGTTGCTTTTCCACCCAAGCTTACCGGGCGGCCCCGGGCTGTGTGCTGGTCCTGGCCTCCTCCTGGGGGGCGGGGTCTCTGTTTAATGGTGCCCGGAGCTCACCTTCACGGCGAATCCTGCAGGGTTCTCCACAGCTCCCGTTCACGGGGTGTGGTGGCTGCTATAGTTCCTTCCCACTCCCAGTCCCGCTTGCTGCATAGTTTGTTCTTTTTTTTTTTTTTTTTTAAGATTTATTTATTTTTTTATACAAGCACTGGGTACAGTCAGAAGCGCGGGAGGGTGAGAGAACTCACCAGAGCCAGAGCAGGGAGCAGAGCAGGCAGAAGGACTGAGGTACACTGCTGAGGGGAGCAGCGGGCGGCAGGAGAGGTCTGCGCGCCATGTGGGATCCTCCTCCTGTGGCCGGGTAGCAGCTGGGGATCGAACCGGTGCTGCAGAGGCTGCGGGCAGCTTCGCAACCCAGTGCTCAATCGCTGCGCCACCGGGGAGGCCCTGCATAGTTTGTTCTTGTTGGTCGTTTTGGTTTGTTTTTTTCCTCCTCTCTGCTGGTCGGAGAGTGCCGACTCTGTGGGTGGGGGAGGGGAGCAGGGTTCTGCGCTTTCCTCCCTTCTAGTCCTCTTTTATGGCAACTTTCTTCTTCGGGTAGTTTGCTGGAGTCGTCCGTTTATCTTCCGTGTCCCACTTCTCACTGGGACCTGCCGCTTTTCCTCCCTATTAACTTTTTTTTTTTTTATAGAGGCATGCTTTATTTATTTGTTTGCTGGTTTGTTTGTTTGTTTTGTTTATACATGCACTGGGTACAGTCAGAAGCGCAGGAGGGTGAGAGAATTCACCAGAGCCAGAGCGGGGAGCAGAGCAGGCAGAAAGGACAGAAGTACACTGCTGAGGGGAGCAGCGGGCGGCAGGAGAGGTCTGCACGCCATGTGGGACCCTCCTCTGGTGGCCGGGGAGCAGCCGGGGATCGAACCGGCGCCGCAGAGGCCGCGCGCAGTTTTGCAACCCAGTGCTCAACCGCTGCGCCACCGGGGAGGCCCCTTATTAACTTTTTTTAATGGGAGATCTTACTCGCAGCGTCTCCTCACTGCCATGTTGCTCCGCCCTCTCTTAAACTGATCTTGCTTAGAACTAGTAAAAATGGATAATTCGTTGTTTACTAGCAATTAGTTTTAATATCATAATGTAGACATTTCATATCACAGGCAACACAGTAACATTTAAACACGATTTTCTGGGGCCTCCCTGGTGGCGCAGCAGTTGAGCACCGGGCTGCAAAGCTGCCTGCAGCCTCTGCATCGCTGGTTCAATCCCCAATCCCTGGCCACCAATGAGGGTCCCGCATGGCACACAGACCTCTCCTGCTGTGCCTGCTGCTCTCCTCAGCAGTGTACTTCGGTCCTGTTCTGTTCCCACTGTGGCTCTGGTGAATTTTGTCACCCTCCTGCGCTTCTGCTGTGCCCAGTGCTTGTATGTATGTATGTATGTATGTATGCATAAATAAAGATATAAATCTTTAAAAAAAAAAAACCCACGATTTTCTGTAAAGAGTTGATGGTAGCTGTTTGTTGCTGAATTTTAAAAAAACTTTTAAAAAAGTGATCCATGGTGGAGGACTTTCAGTACTTTGTTGTAGGTGTGTTACAATAACATACACCTGAAGGTTGTGATCCTGTATCTCCAAATTATGTACAGTATTGTAAAATAGTGTTACCTCAATGAAAATAAAATAAAACTATCTTAGTTATAAATAATTCATTAAAAAAAATGTCTGCAAGAACACAATTCCAGGTGTGTAGTACCTGATTCTGGAATATTGTAGTAAATAACCATAGATCTGGAAGTTATTTATGAAGAACTTTTTTTTCTATCGTTGAAGAATGAGCAATACAAAACAGTAATTTCCAAAAGAGGAACATTTATTAGGCAAACCCCACAGTCATCCCATCTTGTTGCCTCAAGACAGTTTGACTGGTGCAGGAAGCTGGAATGTAAGTAGAGTACAATGGTCCTGCTGAAGGCACCAGCGAAGAGGGCCCTATATATGGAGAGGTTCCAAGAAACCTATGTGCACACCATCTAAACAAAGAATAGAAGAATTGAAGACATCTGATCTAATGGAAAGTATATTGGACACTAGGAACAAACCAAATACATTTTGACTTCAGCCTGCCCAGTTATGAATTGTATGATCTGGCAAGTTGCTTAGGCTCGTTGACCTTTTCTTCATTTGTAAAATGGGTATGATAATCCCAGTTTCACAGGATGTCAAGTTCTTAAGAAATGATATACTCAAAGAACCTAATATACAGTACTTGACCCATAGTAAATACACAATTGTAACAGCCACTGATGGGAGAAATAAAATATTGTACAGAAAATGAACAACAATATACAAAATAAATTTCAATTAATAAAAAACTATAACTGAGCAATGAAAATGAAATTAACTATTTTGAAGAATAGTAACTTATGATAATTTAGTTGAACACAATAGACTATCTCACCGAACATTTTCATAGTAATGTCATTTATAATTTGTGTTCATTGAAATGCTTGTTGCAGTGTAATAAAGTATAAAATAGAAATATGGACTTAATTTAAAAATAAGCAGTTAAATGTCTAACCTAGAGAAATACAGGTCACAGACTGTTCAAGGTATATTTTAATTTATATTAAAAGTGATATATTTGAGTGATATATTTGAGAGTATATCTTAAATATACTCTTTCTCTTCCAAAGAACATTAATACTATGAAAGTGCCATTCATAATCCTTAATATTCATAGGTGTATATATATAACACAGATAACAATTTATAGTAAATGAGAAAATTTTTTCTAGTTCCTTAACTGGATAACACTAATAGGAAGACATAAAATAGTAATGTAAGTGTCCTTAGTGGAAACATGACAGAGGAGGTACTTGATTATAAAGGGCTTGATTTTCACTTATCTGAGACTTTTCCAATTTAACTCTTCTCATTTATGTATAAAATAATTTTTATTGACGTTGGAAATTACTTTCTGTTAAACTAAACATTTCTCTGCTAACAAATACAGTTTTCTGTATCACGTTTAAAGGTATCATAATGCTCAAAGAGAAAGTGTAAACAAGAAAACAACCAAAAGCAAGTTACAACTCTTCAAATAGTGTGAAAGTAATCCCAAATCAAACAAAATGTAAAATTAACAGGGTCAAATACAAAGGCCTCACCTTCTCCTCCCTTAAAATTTATTCTAAGGTCCTGAAACATCACACAGCCTTGTGCAGAGCCCCCAAATTTTGCAAAAAAAAAAAAAAGGAAGGAAAAAAAGTCCCGCGTTGGGAATACCATGTAGTTCAATGATACCACTTCCAGGTATTTACCCAAAGTATATGAAAATACTAACCCTAAACAGTTTATGCACTTGTGTGTTCAATGCAGAATTATTCATATTAGTCAAAAGATGGAATCTAAATGCCCATGGACAGATGGTTGGATAAAGAAATTGTGTAATATATACTCAACAGAGCACTACTCAGCTATTTAAAAAGAAGAAATAGTGCCTTTTAGGACAAACTGGATGGCTCTTGAGATCATTATGCTAAGTGAAATAAGACAGAAAGTGAATGACTAGATGGTTACTAGATGGTTTCACTCATTTCTACAATGTAAATAACCAAAGAAAGCAGACTGGCAGAGACACGGGAATAATTCATATACTTTGTGAAAAGTATACTGGTGACCAGAGGGAATGGGTGTGGAGGTGGGGGCGTTGGGGGGAGGTAGATGGAAAAGAAGCTAGGGTAAAGCACTATAGCTTTGGTGGAGGGTGAATGAGAAATGTTTTACTACCCAAAGTATATATTTTTGTAAGTAAGTGGCAAATCAAGTTTGAAAGGAAAAAAACAAGCTGTTTTGTTACTTTTTATTCTGATATTAAAGAATAAAGAACAGGATGATGCACAAAGGAAGGACGTGGTATATATAAGCAAGTATGCCTCTAGTCCTAACAACACATGAAAACTTTCGAATTTTAGTTTGCATTTTTGTACCAAATTTCCTTGAGTCTTATGCCCATTTATAAAATACAGAATAACGTGTTGAATTTATAAGACTAACCGCTAGAATTCAGTCAATTCCAGTGAATGATGATCTACCAGGATCTTTTCTTTTTTTTAAAAAAGGTTGTAATTATTAGACACTTTAACCAATTATTCAGAAGTATTTTCCATACTACCAGTGTTTCTATAGATTATATCCAGTGTATTTGGGGAAAAAGAGCCATGAGACAATTTTATGTATGGATTGTAAGAGTAGCGTTTTCTCCTGCATGCTTTGAAAACTCTGTATAGCATTACAGATGTTTTTCCTGTTAATTTATTAACTGTATTTTATGTGCCAATCACTGGGTATTCTATTTATTGAACTATATCCAACTTTAGACAGATGTGACTGTAATTTTCATATATAATTAGGTAAAAGACAATCCTTGACTTTTAAGCATTTTCAGAAGGAAAACATAAATAGCTTTTATTTATATATTTTTTTTAAGATTTATTTATTTTACAAGAACTGGGGTACAGTCAGAGGCGCGGGAGGGTGAGAGGATTCACCAGAGACAGAGCAGGGAGCAGAACAGGCAGAGGGACTGAGGACACTGAGGGGAGCAGTGGGTGAGGCAGGAGAGATCTGCTGTGCCATGTGGGTAGCTCCCTGGCCAGCTGGGAATCGAACCCACACTGCAGAGGCTGTGGACAGCTTCACAGCATGGCGCTCAACCTGCTGCGCCACCTGGGAGGCCCATAAATAGCTTTTATAAAGATGATCTTTATCATCATCTGGAATGTCAGGGGAATTTTATATAGAGAAGTTGCATGATGTCAAAACATATTTTACCAGTCTTAACAATATAATTTAAATAAAAATATTGTGAAAATTAAGCCAGATATGAGTAAAATATGTAATAAAAGAATTAGTTATTAAATGATTTGAAGGGAGTTAGAACTTTAAAGCAAAATAAAGCTGAATTTCCACCATATATTAGCCCAGTCAATCTTGCATATGGCTTCAGAGTTCCTGATCGTAAAATAATTATGTTTCTGTTGTTTTAAGTCATTAATTTGTTACACTAGCACTAGCAAATGAAGATACTTAGATTGGCTGCATCATTTGGAGGGAGTAGCAGACATGCTGTTTTTTTGAATATAAGTATCCTAATTTATGTAACTGGTCCATATTTGTGTAATGTCCTAACTCTTTTATATTTAGAGAAAAATGCCACAAACATCACTCTCTGGTTGTAAATATGTGCTAATATTTACTTAGGGTGTTTAAAAAGTGTTTGTTCTGTAAAAGAGTATACATGTAGAATATCAGTAGGTGCTGAAGGGACATGAGATCACAGCTTCTCCATGTTTCTACTTTCTGTGTGGTGACAGTGAAAAACGGCTCACTAGAGGAGTTTTTTATTTCTAAGTGACCTAGATCCATTTAACTAAGAATGTCTAAATGAAGATTTGATTAATGGAGGCACAATTCCTTTTTTAGTTAGGGTTATCATGAAGTTGGTCAAAAAGTTCGTTTTGTAAGGATGTTGGGAAAATTAGAAATTTAACCACCATACTTTGCTTGTTCTTATTCCTATTTGAGAAGCTAAGTCATACACAGTTCCTAGTGATGTCATCTCATATAATTATTGAATGTTGTATATTATGTGAGCATGTGAGTAGGAAGAAATTTCAGTTCAGCTGTTGATTTTGGTTTCAATTGCAATGAATAATGTTTGTTTAAATCTGAACCTATCTGTGGTAATATACTGATTAAATTGTCATGTGTGATATAATCTAGTACATGGTATAAAGTTGACCTAGTGCTTGTGGACTCAGTAATAACACATTCTTCCAAGTGTCAACTCTATGATTTATTTGTGTAATTTTCACATTTTACTTTGCTGTCATGGAGCTGGCAGAAGTCTGTGTCCCTGGAGAGTACTATTTAATTTTTAATTTAATTTTGTTAATGATAATTTTGCTTTTCATATTGACTGAAATGCTTTTGTTACATACTTGTGAAAGTTAGTTTAAAGCTAATGCCATTGGCAAGTAAGAGAGAAAATTTAATAAAATATAAAAATGGCAAAAATATATTCATTTAATATAAATCATAGAATAATTTTTGAATGAATCATTTATAGGTATCTCCCAGGGCACTATAAAACTCTACAATGAGATTTGTTCTCAGACGCATCTTCATTTCTAGAAATTAAGGCTGCATTTCTTTTTTTTTTCCAATATAAAACAGAACTTAAGCAGAATTTATTGGCCTTCCCAGTTGCCAGAATCTAACAGTATCATTTCCATAAACTCACATAATGAAACGCTGTGATGCAGACTTCAGGCACATTGACCCAATATTAGCCAAAAATGAGAGAATTTGAATCCACATGGTTATAGGTCTTGGCAGCAAGTGAATATCTTGTCCCCTCCACTCTCCCAAGATGCTTGAATGTTACGCAGTTAAGGGTACATTGTCATTCTGATCAATTGAATTTTAAAAATTTTATTCTGATCCGAGGTTTTAAAATGCAGAGGAAAATTTATTCTTCAGTTGTACTAGAGAGGTAAAAAGATCTTGCATTTATTGAAATAATGTGTTTTATCCATTTGTTCACTAAGTGAATAAAAATTGGCTATGTGAAGGATTCTTAAGTGCTCCTGACAATAAGCAATGCATTTGTCATAGTTTTATCATGTTGTTTAGTTACAGATGAAGTCCCTTGTTTCACATTATGCAAATCTAATAGTCATGTTGTACCCTCATGCATTAAGATATGATGTATTGTACATTTAGAAAAAGCTCTAAAAAAACTCATAAAATCTTCTCTCTACATCTGAATATACTTTACACTCAGCAATTCTTGGCCCTAAGGTGAAGACTTGATTTTATGTGGTTCTTTAATTTTCTGCATTACCATGTTGTTTAATATCATCTGTTTTGGGTGTTTCTCTCTCCTTTTGTTTGCTGGCACAAGCACTTGCAAAATAAAACTACCCCTTATTTAATACAGTTCCCCGAGCTGCTTCCTCACTGATCTTGGGACCTATATCACTTTATAGAGGTAACTGTGTATCATCCTCTTTTCTGCCTTCATTTAATAACCTTTTTTATTTATCTTTGTACCTTTCTTCTTATCTGGAGTTAGACATGTAAGAGGCCCTAATGAATCCTAACACATCCAATTGTGTGGGTTGTGGACTACACAACAGTAGAGGGAACTGTTTACATTGTTGTGCATATAAATATACCCCTAGAATTATGCAGTGTGCAACCTATACAACCAAGCATAGTGTCCCAAAATAAATATCTGGTAGTTTACATGTAACAAAAAATGTCAGCAGACCTTTTTCATTCTGCTTCTTCTATAATTATATTCAGACTCTGAATATGTTTCAATACTGGGCGGGACAGTATATTTCTACATTGTTTAATGTTGGTTATGAACCACAGAGATCAACTGTTCTCTAGGTAAGCACCAGAAAAGATGTCCTTTTGATTCATTTGATAGGTGGAGAAGATTATGTATAGTCCTAAGAGTCAAAGGAAGACCCATAGAACAAGGCATCAAGAAAGAGAGTGAAGAGGGAAACTGAAATCTCAAGCAGTAGGTTTGGTTAACTCAGGGTCACTCAGAATCTCTTTTTGATTCAGGACCATTCACATTCTATTATTGACTGTAGATTTTCTGAAAAATTGGGTTACAATCTGGGGGTAAAATCTGTGATTAGAAGCTGGTAGTCAGAATATAGGGTATATTGGTAGGTTTCCCAATGAAAAGGTGTTTGGGATTGGGATGTTTATAGTTTGCTTTTACCTCTGTGACAATCAAGGAATAACCAGCTTTTAAAAAACCTTTGATCATTACCTTGAGTACAACTGTTCTGAGGGCTGTCTTACTTAAACTGGATTTATAAGGTTTCTTCTTTCGTATCTTGAATATTGAAGGGAATGTCAATAACTAGTTCAACATAGGATAATTTGTTTCTCTTTCCTCTTTTATTTAGAGTTGTCTTACTTGATTTTGGTATGTATTTCCAGAAAGGTCACTTTTTGCATCAAAAAGAATAAATAGTAAAGCCCACAACAATAATGGACAATCTGATTATTTTAGTCTTCAAAAATTCTTTTTCTTTGGTATTTGCCTTTTAATTATTAACAAATATGTATCTACTTTGCAACAGGAATTCAGTTATAACAATAGACTTCTAAGGCATATGCAATCAATGTTAACAGGATTACATCTTCAAGATACAAAAGAAAAATTTATGTATGGAGTGAAGGTTAATGTATGTAAATGGTGACAGTCATAGTTCAGTTATCTGGGATGGTTTACCTAGTTAATGGATTTAGCAGAATAAAAAATATTTGAGAAAAACATTAAAATTTTTACAAATTAATGAAAACAATGTTCTCTATAGCACACTGTAGCACTATATTATGTCTGCTGCATTTGGGAATTTCTGCCCCCTTGCAGTTAGATGAGATGAGACCTCAGCAGGCACTCTCTAAAGCAAAGGTATCTCTGACTTAGGAAGGCAGAGACAGGAGAGAGTATTAATGCATTATTACTACTATATTATTATTAATATCAGACACAACAGACTAACAGAAAACATTTGAAGGAATTTAGTAAAGTTTTTACACAGTGATAAAAATAGTTATTTAAGGGCCTCCCCTGGTGGTGCAGGCGATTGAGCGCTGCACTGTGAAGCTGTCTGCAGCCTCTGCAGTGTTGGTTCAATCACAGCCGGCCGGCCAGCTGGCCAGCGAGGGTCCCACATGGCACGACAGACCTCTCCTGCAGCACCGGCTGCTCCCCTCAGCAGTGTATTTGTCAGTCTGCCTGTTCTGTTCCCCTCTCTGGCTCTGGTGAATTCTCTCACCCTCCCGCGCTTCTGACTGTACACAGTGCTTGTATAAATTAAAAAAAAAAAAAAAAGAACAAACAAAAACCAAAACACCAGCAAAACATAACATCAGCAACTAACTTTTGAGAGCTTAAGTGTCTGGCATTGTTTTAATTGTTTCATATATGTTTACTAATCCAGCATACACACTAAACCTATGTTTGATATGGATTAAATTAAACTCTACAGTAAGCCTATGTGGTATATCTATAACCTCCATAAACACAAGAATGTTAGATTGTATGAAGTCATATAATTAGTAAAAGATAGATTAAAAGTTCTGCTCTCATATAATCTGCCTCAAAAAGTCATAAATCTCAGAGGATGCTCTCCGAGATATAGAAGTCAAATAAAGAACAAATTATAGAATATTATTCATGGTTAGAACCCACTTATACAAAAATAATAATTTCCTCATGCACCTATTAAAATAATTATAACTGGTCTTTTGAAAGTTTTACTGGTGTTATGATATAAAATGTTATGTTGTTTTAAATTGTACTTATGACATTTAAATCTTCAATCTGGAAATTATTTTGTTTATGTGAAATAGAGATCTTACAGTATTTTTCAAACAGAAAGCCATGTCCCACACCAATTTCTATCCCTTTTGTAATAAGAAATGAAATCCTATAAAATTGAAAACAAGGTGGAATGTTAGTTTTGAAATATATGTTTATGAAATCAGTCAACATATTTTAGGATTTTATCAGGTATAAATGTAAAAGTTCTCATATTAAAATTAAAAATTAGTTAATGTTATCCTCATTTTTAATTTTTTTATCCTTCAAGGTAAAACATGTGGTTCACTCATTTAACTATTAAGAGTCACATGATGTCTGGTTTTTTTTTTTTAGATTTATTTATTTATTTATACAAGCACTGGGTACAGTCAGAAGCACAGGAGGGTGAGAGAATTCACCAGAGCCAGAGTGGGGAGCAGAACAGACAGAAGGACCGAAGTTCACTGCTGAGGGGAGCAGTGGGCGGCAGGAGAGGTCTGCGTGCCATGTGGGACCCTTACCCAGTGGCCAGGGATCAAACCGGTGCTGCGGAGGCTGCGGGCAGCTTTGCAACCCAGTGCTCAACTGCTGCGCCACCGGGTAGGCCAACATGATATCTGTTTATGAAAGTTTATATTTACCTTGATTTTCTATTTTTCTTCTAGGAAAGATTTCTGTGTACACAAGGATGAGCCATGTGATACTGTTGGTAAGTGTGCTTCAAACTTTTACACTTTTCAGGATTTCTGGGGACCTTGAACTTGTTTGTTGAAATACAGTAAATTATTTGAGAATGCTGACTTGAACGAAACTTTTTTAGAATATCAGATATATATTTTCCACCTATATGTTTAATGATTTGCCAATACTTCACTTATTAATGAAACAACTAAAAGACAAATAAGCACAGTATTGGGGGTAAATTTTGAATGATGATTTAAGACTATCTTGAGTTCTTGTTCTTTTTCTGAAGATACACACAGAGGTTCCATAAAATTCTAGTATTATAGATAAACCAAGACTATATCAATGACAGTATAACTGATCTTTTTCTGGCTAAAAGCAGACTGTGACAAAGAAATTCTATCTAATTTGCTTGTCTTATGGGAATTTCCTGTATATAAAGTTCTAAAGTTCCTCTGTTCTGTAGTGGATAACTGAAATCATGAAAACATAATCATATCAATAAAATCCATGAAACCAGTTCTTAATTTAAATAGAATGCCACATCCTTGCTAATAAAAATGCATAGGATTCAATTAAACTATTATCTATAGATACATACTTATATATGGACATATAGACATAAAACTAGAAATAAATTATGAACTATTTAACCATATAAAACTATATAAAGAGTTATGTGAATATATATTTACATATGTATAGTTTTACATCATGTAATTAATTGCATATGATAAAGTATTACTGGTAATATATGTATCTAAGAGTCAGAATCTGTTTTTGACATACCATGTAGGGTTCATTTCTGTGGGCTAAAGTATTTTAATGTTACCTCCTTTGAGGTATCATTTGTTCTTTGTAAGATGAAGAATAAAAAAGGGAGTGAAGTCAGAAAAAGAGTTTTGTGTATTTTTAAAAGTAATGCTAGCTAGTCCCATTTACTTAATGTCTCTTCACCGACCTCTGATAATTGAACTATTAGATAATAAAAAGAAAACTATTGTAACAGCGTAATGAATAAGACTATAAAGCAGGGCCTCCCCGGTGGCGCAGCGGTTGAGCGCTGGGTTGCGAAGCTGCCCGCAGCCTCTGCAGCGCCGGTTCGATTCCCGGCTGCTCCCCGGCCACCATAGGAGGGTCCCACATGGCGCGCAGACCTCTCCTGCCGCCCGCTGCTCCCCTCAGCAGTGTGCTTCGGTCCTTCTGCCTGCTCTGCTCCCAGCTCTGGCTCTGGTGAATTCTCTCACCCTCCCGCGCTTCTGACTGTACCCAGTGCATGTATAAACAAAACAAACGAACAAACAAACAAATAAATAAATAAATAAAACATGCCTCTATTAAAAAAAAAATAGGCTATAAAAAAAAAAAGACTATAAAGCAGACATGATGAAATAAAAAAAAATGATTCAGAATGGTTTATAAGGATAAAAAGAACTGTGCACCTAAGGAAAAGCTCAGTTTATTTAGTGATCTTCTTGCATTCACTCACTTACCTGCTTCCTGCAGTTTTATTCTTCTCTTCTTACCTGAATCTCCCAAGATTAAATCTTGATATATAATCAACCTAACCATGGAAGCTTCTTAATATAGAAAGAGCAACCCTTGATCATTTGAGCCCCTGAGAGAAATCAGCAGTTTTGGTAGCACCTTCTGTAACTATGCACATAATCGGATCTTGCTGTCATGAGCAAGTCATCATGTGAGGCAAACCAGTTTCTGCTTTGATGATGTCTGTATTTCACGTCTTGCTAATTATGTTTGAAAATAGCACATATATTCAGGATATACAGTATCTAGAAAACTTGGTTTATGGCTTAAAGAACATTTGAGTCAGTACTTTGGCCTGCTTGTGCAGAGTGTGTACAATTCTCTAGGGAAGTAGGGTAATCAGACACCAGCTTGGTTCAGCCTGTCCATTAGAAGCTTGATAAAATAAGTTTTAATATTAAGCATAAGATGTGGAAAGTCCAGTTCCCTTCCTGAGATTTCTCTATTTCTGGCATCACTGACTGCTAGCTCTTCCCTCTGTATCTTACATCAGTTTTTTTTTTTTTTTCTCAGCCTACATATGGGACAAGGGTATTTTTTTCTACTTAGTCTTGTACAGCATAAAAATTTGAAATATTTCTGCAAGAGAGACAAAATGAGCAGAGCAAACAAGTCAAGAGTAAACAAGTCAAGAGTAGTCACTTCTTCCTAATCCCTACTCCCTTGTGTCACACTAGCTACCCTTATACTCTGGAGACATACACATTGATAATGTTTATAAAGGCATTTGTGGAAATTGGCCATGTGGTTGCTACTACATCATCCTTGCATCACCCACTGTGTAGCCATGATGTTGTGGAGGGAAGGGTACTCCTCCTGGGGCGGGTTGTGATTAGTCTAGTTTAACCAAGAAGAACATGGCTTTGCCCTGATTGGGACATGTGATCAGGTACCTGTGTTTGCCTCCTTGCAATAAAGAAAGAAACATTTTTTTCATGGATGAAGATTGTTCTGTGTCCTCACTGGATGTAAACAAGGAAGGATGCAAGTCTGATCACTAAAGTCACAAGAAAAAGCATCCTATGAATGACTCTGAACTCATAAGCCATCCAAGGGAGGGGTGAGAGGCACATTTCTCCTCTGTGATATTGTTTATGTGTGTCTTTTTTTCATTGAGTTAATATGGGTTACATTATTGTTGCCATTATACAAGTGTAGGCCCCTCCTTCAGGCATTGCCATGTGCCACCTCCGCAGACCCTTATGCTTCCTCCCTTTGTTCTTTCCCTCCCCTTCTCCCGCTCCACCTCTCTGGTGGCCCCCATTCCATAGTCAGCTTTCAAGGGTTAGTTTTTTTAAATTTGGCTTTATCCAACTCTTTGTTTGTTCTTCTACATTCCACGTATAAATGACACCAGCTGGTATTTATCTTTCTCTTTTTGACTGATTTTGCTTAGCATTATCCCTTTCAGCCCCGCCCATGTTGCCATGAATGGTGATAGTGTTTTGCTTTTTTTTTTTTTTTTGACCACTGAGTAGTATTCCATCTACCACATCTTCTTAACACATTCATCTGTTTGGGGGAATTTAGGTTGTTTCTATCTCTGCTATTGTGAACAGTGCTGCAGGGAAAATGAGAGTGCAAGTTTCCTTTTAAATTAGTCTTAGGAGTGGTATTGCTGGGTCATCCGGCAGATATATTCCATAAATGCAGTAAGTTTAGCATTAGACTGTCTTATTTTGTAACTATAATTCAATTTAATAAAACTATATGATAATTCTAACAGATAATGAAACTATCTTTCATAAAATTCACAGCACATTCATGATTAAAAACTGAAGGCACAATAGGAACTTTAGTAGGAACTTTATTAACCCAATTAAAGGTATTTATAAAAATACATTAATGTATTTTTAAAAATAGTGAAGCATTAAAAGCATTTCTTTTAAAATCAAAAATAAGGAGCAGAATATACTATCAGTACTTCTGTTCAATGTTATGGAAATTTTAGCCTTTAAATTTAAGTGGATAATTTGGTTACATTTTAAATAAGCATAGAAAATATGAAGTTAAATTATTAGAATTAACCAAATGAGGTGATTAGATAAAAATCAATAATTTCAAACCAATTGCATTTTATCTACTAGCAATAATAGGCGGTGAGATAATTTGATTCAAAAATACTATTTACTAAGACATCAGTGTAAAAAAATAACAGTACAAAACATAGCAAAGCAAAAACAGACGATTATAAATCAGAGACATACTTCAGGGAAGGAGGAGGGAGAGGGGTCAGAAGGAGGGAGGGAGGAGCACAGGGGACTGAGGTGATGGTGCAGGGGTGCATTGGGGAAGGAAACTATGGGGACTACACCTGAGGGGGAGGAGGGAAGCAAATATTGTTTAAAAATGAACAACGATGTAAAAAAATTTAAAAAATTAATTAAAAAATAAAAATTTAATTTAAAAATCCTTATTAATTGCTAAAAAACCAAAAATACTGTTTACTATTTGGAAAATTTAAGTTCTTTGCTATATTTAAAAACAAGTGGATAAGACATTTAGGGAGAAGTGTAGTTATTTTGCAATTCAATGAAAAAGACATAAATCAATGAGCTGTCAATAAGCTGTCTTCATGATCTGAAGAACTAATGATAATACTAAGGTCATTAATTGACCTTGATCGTATTCCCATAAAAATTGAACAGAATTTTGGAGAACAGATGACAGTTATTTTGAATCTTATGTGGAGAAGCATAGGCTTAAGAATTGTCAAGGTCCTACTGGAGAAAGAATGAAGGGGGAATATGCTCTATCATGCATTAAGATGTAGTTTATAATAAATAGGACAGAGCAGTGGCACATAAGAAAGTCATCTATGAAGCAGAGCATCACGAGTGAAGGGAAATTATATTAAGATAGCTGATAATCCACCTAGAGAAAAGTGGGAATCAACCCCATGTAGCTTAATTTTTTTAAAAATGCAAGATGATAATAGGAAAATAACTTTCCATGGAGAATTGATGTTACAGTGACTCCCAGAAGCTGCTTAAAAACAATCTAAGAGGCTGTTCTGTAGATGACTAAGTTATCTATAGGTTTAAGCTAATAATTTTTCAGATGTTTTTATGTTAGTACCTCTTTGCAATCTTGAGAATTGTTGATGACCCCAAAATACTTTTCACATAGGTAATATTTATCAGTTATCACCATACTAGAAATTAAATCTGAGAACTCCTTTTATAATTTTGATATGACAGACTGGTTTTTATGTTTTTGTTGAGGTAACTTTGGTTTATAACATTGTATATAATTCATAGGAGGAGGATATACCTTTTCAGATATGTTACCTCATCACACTCACCACCACGGCACATAAAAATGTTTCAATTGCTTTAAAATTAACCGTGATGTACTCACCAAATGTCACCATAGAGAGCAGGTTTTTAGTGACATCTTTAAAAAAATTGCAGAACATGACTTTTTAGTATTTTTGTAAATGTATTTTTGTCTGGCTTTTAGAAGATAGCTGGAATCTCCTATCTACTTCTGCATGTAAGATGCTGCTGTATATTATTTTTATTGAAGGTTGTGAGCAAAGCTGGCTTCATAAAGATATATAATAGGAAAATCTGAGTATTTTTAGATTTATGGGGGTATTCTTTTCTTTGAAAGTACATTATAACCAGAAGTGGTAGTATCTCAATATTTACTTGATTATAGTGATGTAATATCTGAAAACATATTGATATATTTTTATACTTTGTCACATTAATATTTATTGTGACTGTTTTAGCTATGTATGGCTTTTGTGCATCATTCATTGGTCATTTGCAAAATACTGATTAAGTGAATTAGGCATATCTCTTGGTGATACATTTCACCACACAATAGTAATCATATTTGTCAGTATCAACCATTGATTTAATCAGAAAAGTCTTTAAATACTGGGAAACTGGCAAGCTCATGCTAGATTAACTTCACTATTCAAATTTTATTATTGGCCAAAAAAAAAAAACAATCTGTTGGTTTCCTTGTAGTGACAGATTCTTATTGTTATTTTGTGTCAATGTCAGCCAAATTCCCAAGTCTGCCATAACCAATTTTTCTGTTAGATATTATTTCAAGTAAAATTGTGTCCAATGAAAAGCACATTGAGTTTAGCGCATAAGTCAAACAACCCATTACTACTTTTCCTAGAGATATCATATTTTAGTCTGCAACAGAAATGCTTTATTCATACTTCTTTTTGTCCCACAAAATATTAAAAAATGGGTATATTCAGGAGTGCCAGTATAATCAAACAATACATTTTATTGCATTACTAACATTTTAAGATATAATAGGCATCCCCTTCCCCACAGTGAGTGGTAGTGAAATATAAAATCAGTGACAATGGAATTTGTTACCCTTGCCTTGATTTGTGGTTGGCAGTTTTATCTATTTTTGCTTTTGCACCATCAGTTCAAGTGTTGACAATTTTGATTGGACTTCATTGTGAACCTATTGAAAAGATTTTATGCGACCCACTAGAAAGACACTATGGAAGCCCAGGATTATGCAGAATACTCCTTGAGAGATTCTCTCATAATCTGGTAATGATTGCTAACAGTCACTGGTGTGTGTGTGTGTGTGTCTGTTTTAAGAAAATGTTTAAAGACTTGAAGGTATAGAAATTTGTTAAATATTTAGTATTAGCAAAAGGTACATGTCAATCAGTGTGTCTCCAGCTATGCATATTTTTCCAGTATTTGTTAATGAGAGAGACATTGTGCATCTTTACCAGATTTCCAATATTAGGATGCATTGGCCCTCCCTGCATTCTATTGGTAAAATTTAGATGCTTCAATATTATTAATAAACTTTGCTGTCTTTCAGCAGGTTAGGGTGGGAGTTTATTCTTCAGTACATGTCTGAATATTTCTGTTTTTATATATTTGCAAGTTGTTAAATAGGCATACAGACCACCTAGAAAGCCACTGCCTAAAGAAACATATTCAGAGACTAAAACATACTTAAATAACCCTTTTATGTCGACACTGTACATATGAGAATCTCCAGACACTTCCCTTTCCAAACATCAATACATATTCCAAACCACATTTCAGCAAAAGTAATCATTTTTTATTGGGTGAGAAAAAGAGGTCAAGCCAATTTTTTTAAGTAGCTTAATTTTCATTAAAGAGCAGTTTGGGCATTTTTCTTTTGCATTATGACACCTAAAACAGAGAATTTCAGAGACTGAAAACACTAAAGGAAATTACTGAGCTCATCTCACTCCTTTAATATTCTTTGGTTAGAATTGCTTTCTACTGAAAAATCATTTATTTAAATATTCAATATTTTGAAATTTGTAACCTTTCAGACTAGGTAAAGAATGAAATTAGCTCATTTTCTATATGAATCTTACTTTCTAAAATGAATTAGTAGTGTAATGAAGTCTTCCAAGGGAGTTCAAATACATTAATTGGGGATTTATCATATTCAAAGTTCCATGCCAAGTTCTATGATGTATTTAAGGACACAGTGTGGGTTCTTGCCAACTCTGTCCAGTGGGACATATACCTTAACAAAAGAGATCAAACATATGAGAAGCATGCAACAACCCCAATGTGCTCAATTTTGTATAAACTAAGGTCAGGTTTGAAATACCCAGAATTCTTTGTATTTGTTTGTATCTAATTCTTTGTATTAGACATGTTACAGAGTGCTGCTGTGGGGTTGATGTGGATATTTTCAGAAATGCAAATGGAACGCATTTAATCTGGTGGAAAGAATTCTAAAGAGGACACCCCTCAGATTCCTGTCCCCTGGTTGTTCAGACAAACATTAGTTTAGGTATTTACAGAAGGAATTTACAGATTTCATTTCTGTTCCTCAGTTAACCTTAAGATAAGGAGCTCTAAGGATAGCTGCTCTTTAAAGCAGGGACACTGAGTGGAATTGTCCCAGCAATCTGAATGAATTTGAAGATTCCCTAAGACTTTTGATAAATCAGAACCCATCTGGATAGCACCTTGATGTTAGCCCTGTGACAATCCTTAAGTAGAGTCCTCAGTTAAACCTTCCCAGATTCTGACATATGCCACTGTGCAATAACAAATGGGTGTTAATTTAAATCACCACCTTTTTCATGTAGCACTAGGAAAGTAATAAGTTCAGACTAAGAATACATATTTTTATTCATTCACTCGGAGTTTATATACTAAAAATAAACACAGCCATTTTGGATGAAAGTACATTTAATTTCATGGCCCTCTGTGAAAGCAAAGAAAGAAAAATAAATGTTAAGAAATGAAAGCTCTCATTTTTGGTAAGTTCACTTATTTCTAATGAGATAGTGGGATAGTGAATGTATTTAAGGAAACTTTGCAAGGATTCAGCATAACCCTTCAATCTGCAGTTTTCCACATTTGCTATTTTGCCTTGTCTCATCAGTGATAAACAAAAGCATGCTAAGTCAGATAGTTCTGAACATTTGCCCCATGGAGTAGAAAGGAAAGGGGTGAGTAAAACTGATCTTAAATAGAGTAAATAGGGTGGCACCAGCGCAAAATAGAGGGAAATACATCATCTTTGGGTCTCCAGCCAAGAAAATAAGAAATCCCAAGAGAAACAAATTGGACCAGGGCTTAACTCTAACTTTGCAATAAAAATGCCTGTGATATTCAACTATCAATGAGGTGATCATGTAATATCTAATTTATACTAAGACACTTTGAAAAGTTAGGTTCTTGAAAACTGACTTTAAGCAAAATGATGTAAGGAAACCAGGTCCTCAAGTAATACTGTTTCATCAATGTTGACAGGAATTATTTTCAACATTATAACAAAATGACATTGAATGAAAAAATGTTGTCTGAGGACCTGCCAGACCTGGAGGAAGGGAGCGGTACTTCCAACAGCTATTTCACTTTCCACATTTCATTTGAAGTGACAAAATAATAGTTATAAGTAGAGTTTGAAACTGGAATATATGTGTGTGTATATATATATAGGAATATGTATTTCACCTTAGTGAAATCTACAATAAGTAACCACTAAACAAGTGCACAATAAATTTAAATGAAATATTAAAATATTGAGACCTTCCTCATTTTCAATGATTATTGTTCAAACGAGCAGAAAGAAGGCTGGGAAGAAGAACAGAAGAAAGGAAAACAAAGGACAATCGACATCAATAGCAAACAACAGTAGATCTAAATCCCAACATTATCAATAATTACATGAAATATAAGTAATCTAAACACAGAAATAAAAGAATAAGATCACCAGAATGGATTAAAAGAACAGCCTCAGCTCTTTGCTCTCTGTAAGAAAAACACATGTAATTTGCAGCAACATGGATGGCGCTGGAAGGGATCATGCTCAGTGAAATAAGCCAAAAAGAAAAAGAAAAATACCGGATGGTCTCACTCATAGCAGGAATCTAGAATACTTAAATAAGGGACCAGGAAAATGAATAACTATAAGAAAGTGAAAATCAAAATCAACAAAAACTATGAACCAGAGACACTTTTTGGGGGGTGGGGGGCGGGAGGGGAGGGATTGGGGTCAGAATGGGGGGATTGCAATTGTAAAAAAAAAAAAAAGAAAGATGGTATGAAAAAAAAAAATCTATTTGCAAATTAAACGTGCACTGCAATGCAGACCCGTTATGAACATGATAAATAAAATTGGTGCACAATGTACATTATAAAAAAAAAAAAGAAACTCACTTCAAATATTATAGGTAGTCTAAGAGTACAAAGATGAAAAATACCTACCTTGAAAGATTTATAGCTCCAAAACAAAGTATCTAGGTATAATGTTTACCAAAAAATGTACAGATTCTCTGTGCTTAAAACTACAAAATGATGAAAGCAATAAAAATTTTAAATACGTGGAGAGACATACTGTGTTTGGATTGGATAGCACAGATGCAATGCTTTCAAAAAGGTTGGGCCAGAGGCCAGCCCTCTAAGAGAGAAGGAGAGAGCCATAGTTCACAATTTAACGCCCACGCCGAATCCACCAAAAGGTTAAAATGATGGCTACCATAGTCTCTGAGAAGAGCGAGATCATCCTGCCTGTCAAAGCCCAAAAACTAGAAAAAAAAAAGACGCAATCTCAGAACTGTTTGCCCACGTGGCTGTCAGTCCTTTTCTCCCAATTTAATGTGACGCCCCATCCCTTCCTCTTTCCCAGAAGCCCTCTCTTCAGGAGGTCAGATTCATGGCATACTGGGAGTTATGATGTTCAGCATCTGAGGTGTTGGCAGCAGGTAGATAGGTTGGAGACTGGAAAGACACTAAGGGGTGGAGTCCTGCCACCCCAGTGCCAGGTTGCTGGCCCAGACCACAGCCACTCTGTTAACGTTATTAGATATAACACTAAAAATGTGACCCATAAAAGGAAAAATGATGGACTGGATTTCTTCAATATTAAAGAATAAAAATATTTTTGCTCTGTTAAGGGATTAATATACACATTATGGACCAGGAGAAAATATTTGTAAATCACATATTCAGATAAAAGGGCTATGTGAAGAATATGTCAAGAACTCCCAAAGATCAACATTTGGAAAACAAGCAACTCAGTTTAAAAATCTGCACAGAATTTGAAGTGACGCTTTAAAAAAGGCTATATAAATAACAAGCTTATGAAAATATATTCAGCATTATTTGTTATGAGACTATATCATTTGAATAAAATTAAATTTTCTGACAATACCAAGTGTTGATGAGAATACGAATCAACTTTAATTCTCATACAGTGCTGCTGGGAATGCAGTTTTTTAACCACTGAGGAAAAAATTTTGGCAGTGTTTTATAAAGATAAATGTACACTTGTCATATAACTCAGCAATTTCATTCCTAAGTGTTCATATCGCCAAAAAAAAAAATTGTCATACAAACCCTATATATTAATGTTTATACCTGCTTTGTTCAAAGTTACTCCAAAATGGAAACAATTTAAATGTGCTTTAGTGGGTAAGTGGATAAACATTCTGTGGTACAGCCATGTAATAAAAAGGTACTTAGAAAGGAAGAGGAATAAGCTCTTTATACATGGAATATTTTGGCGGAATCTCAAAAACATTATGCTCAGTGAAAGAAGGCTGTCTCAGGAGGTTTCATGCCATATGATTTAATATGTATAACATTGTTTAAAAAACAAAGTTATAATGGTGGTATGATCATTGCTTGCTATTGATTGAGAGTGAGGGAGAGTGTAACTTGAAGTGCCATTACAAGGCAGTTTTGGTGCATGTTGGAACTTTTCTGACTCATTATGTTGTCAGGAATGAATATGAGTGTTAAACTTTATTTAGTTATCCAATAAAAAGAACACGTTGCTATGAATTGTAAAATTAAAGTGAAAACAAAAAAGAGAAAAGAGAAAGAAATAGGTGATTCTTCGATTTGCTTTTAGCATTACCATGGGAGATCCACTAAGATTTTGCTCTTGATTATATGCCCGGGATATATGAATTACAGGGTTTAAGGGAAGAAGAGATTGAAATCTGGCTAAGGCTTCACCTCCTTAACCCTTTTGTAATCCTTCCATTCATTTAGAAAGTTGGTTGTTTTTTGTTTGTTTGTTTGTTTTCAAAGTGTTCCCTGGTGTTGTGCCTCATAATTCACACTAATGTGCTATCCAGAGGCCTTAGTAAGAATTAATGATTTGGGTAGATTTTGGTGTGTGTTCAAATATTTTCTTTAGAATTTCCAAGTGGAAGTTAGTTCTTTGCTGCCCTTTCCTAGCACTTCTTCCCTTCTTTAGAACCTTCATTGAAATTTACTCTGACACCTGGCTTGTCTCTCACTGTACCATGCATGAATTTGGTGTCCTTGAGTATACCTTTCCTGTAACTTGAGTTGCATTTGCTTCTTTTTGTTTTATTAATTTTTTTTATTTTTTTTACATAATTGTTCATTTTTAAACAATATTTGATTCCTCCCACCCCCTCAGGTGTGTTCTCCATAGAATTTCCTTCACCCGTGCACCATCACCACAGTCCCCTGTGCTCCTCCCTCTGATCCCTCTCCCTCCTCCTCCCCTGCAGTATGTCTCTGATTTATAATTGTCTGGTTTTGCTTTTCTGTTTGTCTGTTTTTTTAAAGATATATTTATTTATGCATACAAGAGTTGGGGTACAGGCTAGAGATGTGGGGGGGTGAGAGGATTCACCAGAGACAGAGTCGGGAACAGAACAGGCAGATCGATGGAGGTACACTACTGCAGGAAGCAGCGGGCAAGTCAGGAGAGGTCTGCTGTGCCATGTGGGTTTCTTCCTGGCCAGCCAGGGATTGAACTCGTGCTGCAGAGGCTGCAATTGCTTCATAGTGAGATGCTTAACCCCTTGCACCACCAGGGAGGCCCTGTTTTTGCTTTGTTATGTTTTGTACTGTTACTGTTTTTTACACTGCTATCTTATTCGGTTCCCCTATATTCCTGCTATAAGTGAAACCATCCAATATTTTTCTTTTTCCTTCTGACTTATGTCACTGAGCATAATTCCTTCTAGCTCCATCCACATTGCTACAAATGGCATGAGTTTATCTTTTTTTGATTGCTGAATAATATTCCATTGTGTATATATACCACATCTTGAAATAGTCATCTATATTTGGGTTGTTTCCAGGTTTTACCTATTGTAAATAGTGCTGCAATAAACATAGAGGTACAGGTGGTCTTTTTTTAATCAATGGTTTTGTGTCCTCTGGGTAGATCCCTATGAGTGGAATTGCTAGGTCATATGGTAGCTCCATTTTTAGTAGACTGCAAAACCTCCAGACAGCTTTCCATAGTGGTTGGACAAGGTTGCACTCCCACCAGCAGTGTAGGAGAGTTCCCTTTTCACCACACCCTTGCCAACATTTGTTGTTGATTATTTTTTTGATATGTGTCATTATTACTGGTGTAAGGTGGTATCTCAAAATGATTTTGATTTGGGGCCTCCCCGGTGGTGCAGCAGTTGAGCACTTGGTTGCAAAGCTGCCCGCAGCTTTTGCAGCACCCGTTCAATCCCTGGCCGCCAGGCAAGGGTCCCACATGGCGCGCAGACCTTTCCTGCTGCCAGCTGCTCCCCTCAGCAGTGTACTTCTTCAGTCTGCCTGCTCTGCTCTCCCCTCTGGCTCTAGTGAATTCTCTCACCCTCTCGTGCTTCTGAGTATGTCCAGTGCTTGTATAAATAAATAAATAAAAATCTGAAAAAATGATTTTGATTTGCCTTTCCCTGATTATAAGGGATGTTGAACATTTTTTCATGTGCTTGTTGGCCATTTGCATTTCTTCTTTGGAGAAATATCTTTTAAGTTCTTCTACCCATATCTTGACTGGATTGTTTATTTTGTTTTTGTTGAGTCCTGTGAGTTCTTTGTATATCTTTGTGATCAGTCCCTTATCAGTTGAATGGTGTGCAAAGATTTTTTTCCCAATCAGTGGGGTGTCTGTCTGTTTTGGTTAATGTCTCATTTGCTGTGCAGAAGCTTTTCAGTTTGATGTAATCCCAGTTGTTTATCTTTTCCTTGACTTTCTTTGTTTTGGGTGATGAGTCTTTAAAGATGTTATTGTGATGTATGTCTTGTAGTGTTTTACCTGTATTTTCTTCTTTATGTTTTATGGTTTCAGGTCTTATGTCTAGTTCTCTTATCCATTTTGAGTTGATTTTTGTACATGGTGATAGGTAGTGGTCTAGTTTCATTTTTTTGCATGTGGTGGTCTAGTTTCCCCAGCACAATTTATTGAACAAACTGTCCATGTTCCATTGCATATTCTTTCCTCCTTTGTCAAAGATCAGTTGTCCATTTAAGTGTGGTTTTATTTCTGGGCTCTCTATTCTGTTCCATGGTCTGTGTGTCTCCTTTTGTTCCAATACCAAATGTTTTAATTATTATGGCTTTGTAGTATATTGAAGTTTGGAAGTGTGATACCTCCTTTCTCCTTTTTTTTCATCAGTAGGGCTTTGGCTATTTGTGTTTTTTTGTGGTTCCAAATAAATTTCACCAGTATTTGTTCTATTTCTTTGAAGAATGTCATTGAGATTTTTATTGGAATAGCATTGAATCTGTATATTGCTTTTGGTAGGATGGACATTTTATTATTTATTTATTTATATTTTTAAAAGATTTATTTATTTATACAAGCACTGGGTACAGTCAGAAGCGCGGGAGGGTAAGAGGATTCACCAGAGCCAGAGCAGGGAGCAGAACAGGCAGAAGGACTGAAGTACACTGCTGAGGGGAGCAGTGGCAAGAGAGATCTGCGCCCCATGTGGGACCTCGCCTGCCAGCCGGGGATCGAACCAGCGCTGCAGAGGCTGCGGGCACCTTCGCAGCCCAGCGCTCAACCACTGCGCCACCAGGGGAGGCCCGGATGGACATTTTAATAATGGTAATTTATCTAATCCATGAGCTGGGGATGTCTTTACATTTCTTTGTGTTTTCTTCTATTTCTTTTAACAGTGTTTTATAATTTTCTTTGTATAGGTCTTTCACCTCTTTTGTTAGGTTTATTCCCAAGTATTTGATTTTTTATTTTTGTTTCAATTATAAAAGGATGGTTTTCTTGATTGTGTATAGGAAGGCTACTGATTTTTGTGTGTTGATTTTGTATCCTGCTACTTTGCTGAACTGGCTGATTATTTCGAGTAGTTTTTCTGTGGAGTTTTTAGGGTTCTCCATGTGTATTATCATATCGTATGCAAATAGTGATAGTTTTACTTCTTTCCCTATTTGGATTTGTTGTATGTCTTTCTCTTGTCTTATTGCTCTGGCTAGGACCTCCAGTATTATATTGAAGAACAGTGGTGAGAGAGGACATCCTTGTTTAGTTCCTGATCTTAAAGGAAAGGCCTTTAGCGCTTCGCCATTGAAAATAATATTGGCAGTGGGTTTGTTGTATATGGCTTTTATCATGTTAAGGTATGTTCTTTCTATCCTGAGAATTTCAAGGGCCTTCATCATAAATGGATGTTGGACTTTGTCGAATGCTCTCTAAGCATCTGTTGATATGATCATATGGTTTTTATTTTTCTTTTTGTTGATATGTTGGATTACACTGATCGATTTTCATATGTTGCACCATCTTTGTGCCGCCAGGCTGCATCCCACTTGATCATGGTGTATTATCCCTTTGATGCATTATTAGATTCTGTTAGCAAGGATTTTGTTGAGGATTTTTGCATCAGTGTTCATTAGGGAGATTAGCCTGTAATTTTTTCTTTTTTTGTGCTGTCTTTGCTTGGTTTTGGTATTAGTGTAATGTTGGCTTCATAGAACATATTTGGTAGTATTCCTTTTTAAATTTTTTGAAAGAGTTTGTGTAGAATAGGCACTCATAGCTGAATGTTTGTGCATTTGCTTCTTAATCTTTTTTGTGGTCAAAGATCTTGGTCAGTTCTTATGTTATCTTTAGCACATAGCATTCTGGATGCTTTGTCTATGTATTTATGAATAGAATTTAATTCCTGATAAGAGCTTTCCTATGGTTTACAATAAAAGCAAGTCTGAACTTACCTTGTTTGGCTCCTGGCTGCCTGTGCATATTTTATTAGGCACTGGCCAGAACATAAATCAGAAACTTTGTATTTCTGTTTTGGCAAGACATATTGATAGGATAAGACTCAGATCCATAATTCTTACAGAATTATTATGAATAATTGCTCTCTACATTATTTTTGTTTTCAAGATTCTTTACTGTTAAAGCTTGATTTTAATGATAGAATTTTTTTTCTATTATAAAGTATTTTAGTGGTGCTAGTAAACATCATGTGAACTAAAATATACTGAGTATATCCTTGGGAAACAAAATATCTTAAATTTATAAACCTCCCAGGCCTCCCCTGGTGGCACAGGTGGTTGAGCGCAGTGCTGTGACGCTATCCACAGCCTCGCAGCACCGGTTCGATCCCTGCCAGCCAGCGAGGGTCCCACATGCTGTGGCAGACCTCTCCTGTTGCGCCCGCTGCTCCCCTCAGCAGTGTATTTCATCAATCTGCCTGTTCTGTTCCCCACTCTGTCTCTGGTGAATCCTTCACCCTCCCACGCATCTGGCTTGTACCCCAGTTCTTGTATAAATGAATAAATAAATCTTTAAAAAAATTTAGAAACCTCCCTAAAGTTCTCCTTGTATATTTAGGTTTGCTCTCATTATAATATCTGGAAGTACAGATATGTGTTCATTACACACTTACAAAGTGATTTCAGTGAGCAATAATGCTTGTTAAGCATCTGTGTGCCCTACCTCCTTTAAACCTGCAGATTTCTCAGTCATAAGGAATTGTTGATTCATCTTACAAATAAGAAAGTTAAGTTTAATGTTTATCGGTTACCATGTTTCAGATAGGCCAACATATACGAGAGATACATTCTCTAAATGAATGACTATTCCTAAGATAAATTATTAATTCCTCAATGTTTGTTTTGGGAAAACAAGCTGAGGAACAGCACACTCTGTTGTCATCATAAAAGTAAAACTTGAGACTAAGACTTAAACTCTAGAATATTTGACACAAGAACTTCAATTCTTAAAATTTTGCTTTTTGAATTTGCTTTTTTAATACTGCAGAAAGCGGGTCATGAAAATTTTATGGTATTCTAATCAAATTTTAGAAAATATTAGCTCAGTTCTGAGAAGAATTTAATCCAGTTTATTTAGTATTAAATACCTCAGTGGGAAGGCCTAAAAAACTGAAATCTTTAAAATGCATCTCGAGGTGGAATCACTTAAATAAACCTGTATTTTATTTAACAAATAATGTTAAGACACTATGTTAATATTTTAAATGTTAGTAGATGAGATGTTAGAGTATCAGATTTTGTAATCATATTATTATAACTATATTAAGATTTCTTTAGTTTGTAGATTTAGTACTTTACTTAAATGAAAAATGCTAATCACATTAAATAGAGGGCAAATTATAAAAAAGTAGCAAAATGATTCAAAATTAGTATGTTGAGTAAAGAATATTATGTCAAATTGTTTGAATTGGTTTGTGGTTATAAATGCATGCTGTCAGTGTTTTCACTAGTGTACTAAAAAGTCAATTTACATAGCTTTTTGGTAGCATAATATTTTTAGTTTCAATTATCCCTGTTTAATGCCTTCAGGATATAGAATACACTATAACATTATAAAAATGTGTTAGCAAAAATTCCTGATTTATATGCAATCAGAACATTTAGAATTTTTCCAGCTGTATCCTTAATCATGTTTCATGAAAATCTTTAACTGTGATTCATCTTACCTATTTTTTAAAATCATGGCAATTTTTATTCTCTAAAGTAGATGATATCATCAAATCTTTTTTCTTTTCTTTTTTGCTTGTAGGCAAGGTCATAGGAGAGCCTAAAAACACTGTCTGATTTATCTTTTTTTTTTTTTTCAATTAACATAGCAATGAGAATACCAATTTTTAGCCGTGTTTGTGGTAGGCCTCACAGTAAAGTTCTCATTGCTGATTTACAAGAGTATGATGTGTAATCTACCACATATGGCTTTTTCAGAGTACCCTAAGAATTATGTTTTCAGAGTTGCACTGAAATCTAAATTAAGTATTCAGATGGTATATATTATCAATGATTTAGTAGTGACACATGAAAACCACAGTACTGTACGGTGGAGCCTGGCTTAATTTTAAAGTCTTTAAGGATATGAGTTTAGCCTCTAAAACCATCCAATAACCTGCTCTTAAATTTTCTGAAGAGACATGAGAAGTGAATGTGAAGTGAAATAAATCTAGAATACAATAGCAGGGACACAAAACTAACATCAAGACATAAATTTTCTTCACTGTTCTTCCATACAAAAACAATACTTTCCATTATCTCTAAATCAGATGGAGGTGGTAGGCTTAGTACTGCAGTTTATTGCAAAGATAAAAGGAAGCGTAAAAAAAAACAAAAACAATAACAGCCTGTAAGGGATGTGTCCTTCTGCAGGATGCCCTCTCCACATCTCAGAGGAACAGAATTTAGGAATCAGCCACTTCTTAAATAACACTCTCCCTCTGGACCTCCTTACCTTTGCTATTTTTTTTAAAGATTTATTTATCTATGAATACAAGACTGGGGTACAGGCCAAAGGTGTGTGGGGGGGTAAGAGGATTTACCAGAGACAGAGTAGGGAGCAGAACAGGCGGATTGACTGAAATACACTGCTGAGGGGAGCAGTGGGCAAGTCAGGAGAGGTTTGCTGCGCCATGTGGGTCACCTCCCTGGCTGACCAGGGCTGCACAGTGACTGGACAGCTTCCTAGTGCTGCATCTTAACTCCTTGTGCCACAAGGGAGGCCCCTTCACTGTTTTTCTTAAATGTTTACTTGAACCATCTTTCACCTTCTCTTTCCTTTAGCATTTTAATATTTTATATGAAAGCTTGGCAAAAACTTCAAAAGTTATATATATATATATATATATATATATATATATATATATATATATATATATATCCTATGTAGCCCAGTACTTATCTTAAGGACCTCCTTCACACCTTAGGTTAATAAAATAAAGTGAATGATTATTCACTGCTTTATTTTCCTTTAGAAACCCTTTAAAAATATAGTACGCATTTTTAACACATGTATTCCCACCTGTAGTTAATTTTTTTCACATTTCATAAGGCCAAAGATTATACAAAATTAGGCAAAGAAAATGCTGCAACTAGCTTTCTACAGTGTGTTTAAGTCCCTACCTCAGCTGATTCTAAGAAAATGAAAACTTTAACTTGACAATTAATAGTATTTTTCTCAAATGATTTTATTCATGTACATTTGTGTTATTGTATATTCTTCCCCCCGCTCCCCAATAGTCTGCTTTAGCCTCTCTTTTGATTCTTGCCAAGCAGCTGGGCTGTCAGCAATCCCAATTATTTCATCCCCCTCTGAGACCTTTGTGATTTTGCAGTGAATCTTTAGACTAGCTGACAATAGACACACTGCTGGGATAGGTTGCTGGAAGTGCAATTTATGGTTTCAGAGTTGAGTTGAAATTATACCTGAGTCCTTCTCTCTGCCTAGTTACATAGTATTTTCATTCATTCTCTTCTTGAGTTATATTATCTTTGCATTTCCCAGTCCACTGTCCTTTAGCGTTCTAAAAGAATACATACCACTAATACTTACCTCTTCCACCTGCAAGAAGCCTTTAGATGACCAGAATGATATCACTACATGGAAATACAAAAGAGAAATGCATGTTATATAACTTCAAAATTTATTACCTCTGTACTATACAAAATACACTTTCACACATCGGGAATGATCTCTTAGTATTTCCTACCCTTGTGTTGCTCTCAGAGAGACAGTCACTATCCATAATTGAATTGGTATCTTTTGGTATCTGTAATTGAATTTGATATCTTTTGATATCAAAAGATAAAATTGGTAGAGAAAGAAGAGTAGATCTAAGAATATATTGATTCTTGCATCTTCCTGCCCTTACGTTGCTTATATGCTGATGGGGAGACAGTTAATATCCACAATAAATCATTGAATTAATCTTTGAAGGTAAATTTTATATAGAAAAAAATCACAGATGTATTTAACAGAGAAACTGGGCATTCTGGGTTGAGAGAAAGTTATTTAAAATCCTCAATATGGTGACCAAACAGTGCCTCACTAAAAACAAAATTATCAGGCTGCAGAGGAAATTATCCTGAATTCTTCTGGGCTGGCAAATAATCAACCAAATGTCAATCAAGTTGATAGGAGAAAAAGAAAAAAAGAAGTTAATAATGACATGTATATCTCCTGTATACATGGGAGAGAACCAACCTCACTGAGTAACTGCCCCACAGTTTTTCATACACTATCTTGAGTAACTTAGCTAAGACAGGAGTTTGGAGGGCGGGGAAGGGAAGGTCAGTAAGGAAGACAGTGGTCTGTAGATTTAAATTCTGCCTTTTCCAGTGAAAAGAGGTAAGTAGATTAGTTCTTCCTTATGCACACCCTTATGGAAGTATGTATGAAAATACCATTTTTAAAGGTAACCTCTACCCAGCCTTGAAAGCCCCTTCCATGAAATGAAATCAGACTCCGCAACAAAGACATGTGTTGGAGTTTGCTCCCCTACAATGTGATCTTTGAAAAATATTGAAGACGGTCTGAAGAGACAGAACTAGGGTGAGAGTGGAAATCCAGTGAAGAGGTCTTGAGATAGAAATATGCTTATTCTATTTGAGTAATGACAAAACCAAAAACAACCAGAATAGAGGGAGTAGAGCGAATAAAGGGGATATTTATAGGAAATTGCATATTTTTGTTATTTTTCTCTATAACTTTGGTAAATTGTAATATTATTGGAATCCTTTTTTTAATATCTTGATGGCTTTTGGAATTAGAGATAATCATTCATGTTAATGGTTATAGTTTGTCTATTTTTGATTAGTTTACTAGGTAATTATCAATTTTTGTTAGATTCTGTTACATTTGTCTTATAGCTCATTAATTTTCCTCTTTATTATTTCCTTCCAATATTTTTCTTAAGTGTTGGTAGTCCATTCCCAGTTCCTGAAAGGAATTTTAAGCTTGGTTTTTCAGCCTTTTATATTTTTTCTAATTTTTGAATTTTCCTCTGCTTGGTTTAGTCCACACATTTTTGATATGTTCTGTTTTATGATAACTATGTTTAAAATATTTTAAAATTTCCATTAGTTCTTCTTTCACTTGCAGACTATTTAAAAAGTGTGTATTATCTCACGTCCAACCAGTATAATTTTTTCTAGTTATCTTTTTATTTCTCAATGTCTAAATTTTTTCTCTTGTGACCTGTCAATAGTATCTGCTTTTGAAACTTGTTGAATAACTTTTCACTACATGGTATAGGGTCAGTTTGTATAAATGTATCATATGTACTTAAAAATGTAATTTCATCACTGGGTACAATGTTCTATTATGTCAGCTAAAATAGAACTATTTTTTTTTTTTTTGTTCAGACCAGTTAAGCCCTTCATGAATTGTTTTTAATGATTCCATCCAATAAAAATACTTGTTAGAGAGTCCCAGTTTAATTATGGAAGTTTTTATTTATCCTCCAAATACTGTTTATATTTCTTTGACTTAATAATTGAGATAACTCAGATATAGAATTATGATGTTTATGAAATGGGGCAAACCCAGAAAAAAAGAAATAGCCCAGTTGGTGAGTCCTCATATGCATGCTTAAGAATGCAGGACACAGAAGTAAAAATAATTTATTTACATAGAAAAGAAAACAGAGAGAGAGAGAGAGAGAGAATTTATAGGATGGCTTATAGTATAGGATGGCCTATAGCCAGATGCAGTCCTACCCCACAGATGGTGAGCAGAGACCAAGGTGCACTCCAAATGCAGCCAAAAAGGAGACTGGACACACGTGTATTCAGTTTAAATCCAGCATATTTACTCAGCTTTGCTTCCCGTCTAGCTTCCAGCAGCCTCTCCCTGTTCAGGAAGTCAGGTTCATGGCAATGCTGGGAAGTGTAATCCTTAGCATCTGAGAACTTGGCAGCATTGAGATGGGGGTGCAGTCCTGAAAGACATCAGGAGGTGGAGTCCAGAAAGCTACACCTTCATTATGTGCTTGGAGTTTACTCTTCACTGTTTCTCCATCTTCTTTAAAAAGCCCTCTTAATCTCTTCGGACAATTATACTTCAGAGACAATTTTTCTGATTTTTCTGATTATGATGTTTATATTTGTAATTATATTTTTAGTGTTATATCTTGATTAATGTTTACGTATTATGTATTTTCCATTCTTTAATTTTTTACCTAACTCTGCCATTGCATTTAAAGTGTATTCTCGTAGGAGCAAAATAGAGTAGTATTTTTATACAGTCTTAAAATCTTAGCTTTGATTTAGCATAATTTAGTCTTTTCCAGTTAATGAAATTTCTGCTTCACTTTATTTCATGTGTTTCTCCTTTCTGGTTTTTGAAATAAGTTCAATATTTATAGGTCTTTGCTATTTATATAATTGTACTTAGATATAATTTTACAATTTTTGCAATTATCATATATTATGACTTGTTTCCTTTTCTCACGTTCTTGAAATTGTTACCCTTTTAAAACAATTAAACTCCATTTATTCCCCCCAGATCATTGCCTGTATTGTAGTTCTGTATTCAAAATCACTGTATTGTATATTCATTATTTATAGTCACACATATATTCACCCTTCCTGGTGTTCTTTAGTTTCTCCTGTATTTCTCTGTTTCAGTGTAGAATTCTTTTTCTGCTTGAAGAAATTATTTCAACATTTTTATATCAAAATCTGATATAGTGTGCCCTGAGGAAGGAGTCCTTTCATTTTCAAAGAGATGCATTTGGGATATGGTAACCCAGTGAATGTGGATTATAAGCTCTGTATATGTAAAACATATTTATTTCATCATTTTTTCTCTAGTTTTTGTATCAAAGGACCATTTTTTCACTGGATTTGTAAATTTTTTTTGCGTGAGTTCATCTTGGATGGAACTCCACCCCCCCCCCCATCTCCTCATGGGAATTTTATGTATGCTGAGCTTACAAAGTTTCTCATCACAGTGATAATTCATTGGTTTTTACTGGATGCTAGGATTTCCCCAGTGCATGATCAGTTTGTACATTAGTTTTATGACTCTGTCCTGTGACTGCACACATATATCTGATGGTGGCTTTAGTGGATTTGTGTATGAATCTCTTCTAACATACCCAGAATTTAGAGTCCGGCTTACTTGCTTTTTCATGCATAATGATGTTTGAAGTTATTGTGAGGTTTGTTTGAAGGTAGTGAACAGCAGTAGTTCCAGACTTTCTGACTTATACACGGTTCTCAGTTTCCAACTGGCCAATACCTAACCTTGCAGATATTTTGGAGATATTCCCATTATTTAGAAACACATAGCTGACTTGATATCCAGAAATTCTTTAGCTTTATTCTTATACTTGAGAATTGTTCTTCAACTTAACTATATCTTAACAAATTTATACCTTACATATTATTTGTCATTTTTTTTGTATTTTTCACAGAAAGAGATCTCCATCTACCATGACCAGGAAGCATGTAAACATTTTAATGTCTATATAACATTCTGCCTTATTAGATCAGAAAGATTTACTATATTTTTAAAATTAAACAGATAACCTTTTTGTGTTAGAAGTCACTTTATTCTGAGTATTAAGAGAAATTTTACTGTTAAGAATTTTATAGGGGCCTCCCCGATGGCGCAGTGCTTGAGTGCTGGGTTGCAAAGCTGCCTGCGGCCTCTGCGGCGCCGGTTTGATCCCCGGCTGCTCCCCGGCCACTGGAGGAGGGTCCCACATGGTGCGCAGACCTCTCCTGCGGCCCGCTGCTCCCCTCAGCAGTGTACTTGGGTCCTTCTGCCTGTTGTGTTCTCAGCTCTGGCTCTGGTGAATTCTCTCACCCTCCCGCTCTTCTGACTGTACCCAGTGCTTGTCTAAATAAATAAATAAATAAATCTTAAAAAAATATATATAAAATGTTTAAAAAAAAGAATTTTATAGATAGGTTAGATATGTAAGAAACTCTGGAAGCCTGTTTTAAATTTTTACATTTATAATTATTCTCATAAATTGTATAATTACATGTTTATATTTCTAGGCTATCATTTCTCTTTTATTGAAATAGAGGCATATAACTAGTGAACTTAAGGTATTGTTTGAAAACATGTTTAAAATTCAGTTTGAATGTAATCGGGTAAATATAGTTCACATTTTCTGGACACCATCATTATATCATTCTAAAATGATTTTTCTGTGTAGTAGATGAAACACGTTTTGATTTTCAAAATTGCATTTTTATTTAAGACTCTGCATTGAATCTCATTTTATGTTGGTCTTTATTTCAGGGAATTCCATCTATGTAATTCCTTTAAAGTATTCCTTATTGAGGATAAGCTAAATACCATGTTGATACAGTGCTATACTACATGACTTGTACATTTAAAGAACCAGAGCTACTGCTCTGTGAAAAATATCAACTTATAAGCATCTCCTGCTCAGGTCTTTGTTCAGGAATTCCTCTCTACCTTCTACTGCCTGGCTGATCTCTGCATACTCAGTAATACCACTGATGTGATCCCCTCTTGATTTTCCTGTCTTAATTTTCCTGTTGTTTTTTTTTTTAATTCTCCCCAAATATGCTGTGTATGTCTTTATGTGCTAACATGTTATCTGAGTATTTGTTGATTTCATGCGCTTGAAGGCACTCTAGCTTGTTTTCATCATTGTGCCTGGATACTTGTAACATATTACATTACTTACTCCTTTAAGCCTCAAGTTACAGTAGGATCCATAGGGAAATAGCTTACTTCATATGATACAATCATAGAAAAAATAAGTTACTTAAGACTGTGAAAAATTTTTAATCCAAGTAGTCTGGATAGTTGTTAAAATCAACAGTTGGAGTCACACTATTTACTTTTGTTAGAATACATCTATCTGATCGCATAAAACCTCTGATTTCCCCACTATTTCACTATTGTTACATGTATCTTATAGGGCTTAAGGTGATATCTGATCATCTTGATGAAATGTATTATTTCATGTTCTGGGGCAGCATGCTTATTTCCAGATGAGAGATTCTGTTGACTCCTGGTGCATAACTTGATTCATTTTCAGGTGAAAAATTAGGAAGTTGTTTTGGTTTCCTTTGTATTTCCTGAAAATTTCATATTAAAGAAGTGTTCTATAAAGGGTCTGTATTATACTGATCTTTAAATAACAGCTGCGTTAAATCCTTTCCTCCTCTGACCTCTACCCCTTATTGTAATAAGAAACATGTGGGTTCTTGAAAGGAACTGAAAAGCCTGAGCTTTTAAACAGAATAATGGAAGTCATTTACATTAGTCATGGTTACAATTATTCTCCATAACTTTCAAGTCAAAGAAAATCTCCTTGGTGTGCCAAATGTAAGAACAATGAAATTCCAATTTATCAGAGTCCTAGTTGAAGATTCTGATTTAATACTTAAGTAAAAGAAGAGTAGGAATAGAAGGTTATTTTTGGTAGTTAAATTTCTCCATGGTCTGTAAGAGAGTCTATAACTACTATTCAAATTTCATAGACATGATTTTCATGTTTTAAGTCCTCAATTTTCCCATTATAAAATTAATAAAAACTTACATGAATCTGAAGCATGGAAAAGAGGAAGAAATATCACCCATAATCTTATCACATAATATAATTGCTATCAGCAAATTAGTATAATTATTTGGTCTTTTTCTCTTATGAAAATGTGGTGGTATAGAATTTTTAATACTTGGTTGTGATCATATATCTATGTCCATATGTGTTCATCATACTTTAAAGTATTCCATATTGAATACCTATATAAATATATTTTGTCCATATGTGTTCATCATACTTTAAAGTATTCCATATTGAATACCTATATAAATATATTTTGTGGCATAAAATATATGTAATTTATATTATAAATTACAATATTTATCATCATAATTGTTTACATGACTAAACAATAGTTACTGATTTCCTAAAACCTGGTGAGGAATTTGGTGTCCCAGGAGGGGCTTCCCTCTGTTTCTGCTTCTAAATCAGAATCTCTTCTGTCATACAAAATTCTACATATGACACTGACCCTTCTTTACCATCTTATACCTCACTGTCACTATAGTCAATTGATCTCCTTGATGCTTGTCCTCATTTCTGAAGGTTTTGATGACCTTTCTCACCTTCTAGAGTTCATTGTGATCATGGCAATTTTATATTCATAGCTTTAACTCGCCCAATGATGTTTAATTCTTTGACATTAATCTTGATGACCTCTACCTCTAACTTTCTCTCTATTCTTGTGGGAATACCTAGTCATGTCAGGAAACTTCACTTCTGAAATCTTAAATCCCCAAATCTCATTCTTTTACTCCTGTTGGCCAAGACTTTTAAAGAAAGCGTCTGTTCTTTTTCTTCATGTATGACTCAGTTCTGTCCCCGGTATTGGGCCCTCCAAATTACTGTGCTCCATTCTTTACTTATCTGACATAGAGTTTAACAAGGTCTATCTTTTCTTTCACTCTCAATTTCCTTGTCAACTTTTAAACTCTTTTATCCTTTTACACCTGATGTACAAAACCTCAATGCAAATGTAATCCAATTATTACTCTTCTCTGTTTCAGTCATTAGCTTGGATATCACTCAACTTGGATATTGGTATGATTCCAGACTTATGCTCTCCATTCTCAGCTAAACCATATGTTCTCTGATCCATTTACATGAAGTATTCCCCTAGCACTTAATCACTTATCTTTCCTATTTCCCTCAGTTGCCTTTCCAAGCTTTTGTTTCTTTTCTAAGAAAGACTTTCCAGCTTCCATCTACCTTTAATCCATCCAGCAGATAACAGTGCCCCCATGAAAATATCAGAAAACAACTTTACAACTTTAACAAGCTATATCTACTAAGGTTCTCTAACAATTATAATCCATTGTGAAATTGTGGCCGTTTTATTATTAAGATTAAAAGGAAAAATAGGAGCTCAGTACCACACAATCATTTCAACAGCATGTTAGAAATCCTAGCCAATGTAGTAAGATTAAGAAAATATATAAATATTATAAATATAGAAGAGAAAGAGTACTGTAGAAGAGAGAAGAATTAGAAATATGTGTCAGTACAATTTTTATTCAGAAACAATATGTTTGCAGGTTACTGGAGGAAAAAAAGTAAAACTTACTAAAATGACTTTTTGATATTGACTGGTTCATGTAGCAAAGAGATCTATGACCCTGATGAAAAACCACATTAGCCAGATTTTAAATCTGTGTATGGTAATGGCATTATTGTCATTATAGTGAAAGGAGTGGTGAAATATATGGGCACCCAAAGGGAAATTTTATTCCAAACATCGGTTCTGGGAATAGTAATAATAATAATAATTGAGTTTCATTTAATATTTTTGTGACACATGTAACCTCTAATTATGTATTTAAAAAAATTTCGGATGCTCAAGAGGATTTCAATATTCTTGGAAAAGAAGATACTTTCCTATAATCCTTCCTCCCTCCTTCCTTTCTTCTTCCCTTTATAACATAAGTTTAATAACTTGCAGATCTTGTTTACTAGGTTTTTGTTTTCTTAAGTCCTTGACTGTGCTCAATTAAAATTCACATTATGTTTAAGATTTTTAACACATGTTATTCCATTATTTAATGAAACCAGTAAAAAGTACAGACTTTTTTAACTTTCATTTTTATTTACTTTTATTGAAGTAATGTTGCATCATACTAGTACATAATTTTCAGGTGTACAATGCTAAGAAACAACACATATATAGCTTTTCTCCTCTTCCTCTTCTTTCCTCAGCCCCTCTCTGTTTATTGTTATATCCTTCTTATCTTTCTGGTTCACCTTGATTTAACCTTGGATTAATTTCAGTTGTCTTACTAAGCCAGAAGTAGTAATAGGGCTTGTCATCTATCTCTTCATCCCTCATCCATCCTTCCATTCATACTGTCACAAAGTTCTTTAATCTTACTGTAGATTTGAAATTTCCACAAAACCTATTTTAACTTCTAAATGTATAGTGAAAATAGCACCTATATTTATTTCATGACTATTACTTCAAGAAGTTGTAGTTTTGAAATATTTACTTCACATTTTGCCTAAAGAATATATATCTTCATTTCCTTGACAGGTGGTCAATAGCAAACTTTGACATTGTGCATAAAGTTTGAGTGAATAGGTGGGGATTTCAGATAAATTTCCAAATAATCTACATATTTACTCTCCAGAAGTGCCTCTCCTCAAACCTTATGGATCTCATTCTTAAACCTCTTTGGGGTTATAAAAAATTCATAAAACCCCTCTCTTCTCTCACTTGGAGTATCTCCACTAAATTCATATTCCCCCATGAATGATCTCTTTCCAAAACATGGAAGGTGATTTAGTCTTTTATTTCAATTTCATTTTTCGGGCCTCACTGGTGGCACAGGGGTTAAAGACAGCGCTATCAAGCTGTTGCCAGCCACTGCAACACGAGTTCGCTCTCCTGCCAGGGAACTCATCCATGTGGTGCAGCAGACCTCTCCTATCTCACCTGCTGCTCCCTTCAGCAGTGTATTTCAGTAGATTTGCCTGTTCTGCTCCCCATTCTATCTCAGGTGAATCCTTTTATCTCCCTGCACCTCTAGCCCACACCCTTGTTAGTCTATGCATAAATAAATAAACCTTTAAATAAATCATTTTTTTCTTATAATTTTTAGGTTTCAGGAGAAAGTAAATGTCACAAGCAGTCAGCTAACCCTTTTCAACAAGAACAGTTCTACTAAATTGTTATCAGAAGTAAAATAAACATTAACTGGAAATGAGTTCAAAATTGGGTTCAAATCCCCATTCTAACATATGTAGTAACCAGTTAGATGTCATCTTCAAGAAATCATTTCACCTGCCCAGGCCTTAATATTTTCATAATTAAATTTAAATTTTACTAGACTATGAGAATTAGAGAATATACAATGAATTCAATACATACTGGATATATCAATGAATTTATTTGAAAAATATAACAACTTTATTGGAATTCTTGAAAGATTAGTGTTCTTTGTGTTAAATGGTATTTATTTGAGGGTATATCTTAATTAGTAAATTAATATGTAAATCTTTGACAAAAGAGCATTAGTGATTTCAGATTATCATTTTTACTAAAATTTAAAGCAAAATATCTAATATATTGATGGATTTTTCATCTTAAGTAATATTTCACTGTCACTATAGTCAAACCATCTTATTAACCAAGAAATATTTAAAGGAAATATTTCCAGTATTCCAAATATCAGTTAACTGCATGTCATATTAAAATAATATTTTTAAATTAAAATAATATTTAACAAAATTAAATTTCAAAGTTTTACAACTCAAAATTTAAGATTGAGAATATCCTGTATGTAATTCATTTTATTTTGTGATATTGCCATGAATTTCATTTCATGTGACTTCAACAATATTTAACATAATTACTACTTTCTAAAATACTTTTCTATGTTGCAACTATTCATCTATCTTACATGACAATGAAAAGTAGTATGTAAAATGAATTCTTCAGTATGCCTTTTAAGAATTGGATAATCGATAAAAAATAACTAAAATATAAAATTGAAAAGCACCTTATACACATGCATTTTCTCCAAAAATTCCATCTATAAGAGCTAGATATCACTTTAATATTTACATATTTGAGTGGAAAAGTTGTGATTCTTTTTTCTAATCCTTCGCATAAATGTTTGCATTCTGATGTGTGATAATTAATATTTATGTTTTCTAGGTATAGCTTACTTGAGTGGAATGTGTAGTGAAAAAAGAAAATGCATTATTGCTGAAGACAATGGCCTGAATCTTGCATTTACTATTGCTCATGAAATGGGTCACAAGTAAGTAAAAATTCTGAGTGCCCTAGTTTTGTATTTTATATTATTAGATCACAAGCATATCTTGTATTTTTGCTTTAGTCTTCAAGTTTTTGAAAAGTAGGAAAACAAGAAGAGGTAGAGGTCATATAAATTTAAAGTATCTTCTGAATGTTGCAACCATTTGTGAAATGTTGACTAAAGTCTTATGACATGATTACAATTTTTATCAGGATAACATCATGGCACATGCTTGTTTTCACTACACTTTTCTAAATGATGTAGATGTTGCAATAGTTATGATAGTACAAACTTGTGAATATTCAAGCATCCAAGAAAAACAATAACAATAAAAACAAGAAAATAAAATAAATAAAGAAAATAAATAAATAAAGAAAATAAATAAAATAAATAAAGAAAATAAAAACAAGAAAAACAAGTAACAATACTGCCAGCCTATGTTTTTTAGTACCAGATACAGAAAAGGAGTTATATGCATGGTTTAAGTAGTAATATATCTGAAAGAACTAAATAGACACACAATCAATCTGCAATGTGTAGATATAATTTCATCTTTGGTCTTTCAATCTTCTGTTGAGTGTTCAGGAATATAAGGAGTTTGTTTTCAAAACAAAAGAAACAGGAAGATAAATATATGTGAAAATCACCATCCTTTAGGGAAAGTTTACAATGGAATAATCTCATTCAATATTGTACCCAGGAATGAAAGGATTTAGATTTTTTTTTGTTTTTTTTTTCAAGATTTATTTTTATTTATATAATAGCTGGGGTACAGGCCAGACGCGGGGGAGGGTGAAATGATTCACCTGAGACAGAGTGGGGAGCAGAACCGGCAGATGGATCGAAAGCACTGCTGTGGGGAGCAGTGGGCGAGATAGAAGAGGTCTGCCACACCACATAGGTGTCTCCCTGGCTGGCTGGGAATAGAACCCGCACTGCAGAGGCTGCAGACAGCTTCACAGCACTGTGCTCAACCTGCTGCACCACTGGGGAGGCCCAGGATTTAGATTCTTAATTTCAATGTAATTTTCATAATTTAGAGATATTTCAGTTTAATCATACTAAGTAAAACCATGTGCACTACTTGAATGAAAAATTCTGAGAATGATGTTCAGAGGCAAGAGGTTATTGTTAAAAATTTTAAGACAAGTACAATTAATCATAAATACAGTTCTTATAAATTAAGGAAGGGCAAGTTTCTTTATTAAAATTTTCACTCTTAAGGTGTGCATTAACAGCTTGCTATACGAGCAATCTGAGTACGTTTTCATGAAACAGACATTAAATAGATTGAAAAGTATCCTGAATAGAATATTCAGTTTAATAGGTAATTTTACATTTTTTAAAAGCCGATATGTCCGAATTAATTTCTTTAGTCTCTGTTGTATTTTAAAATGTAGAAAGAGCTCTTACTAAAGAAACCAACCATATTACAAGTTACTTTGTTAACATGTAAAGGCTCCATCAAGAAGCTACAACTACTTAAACTGGAAACTAAATGAGATAATTTTAAGGAAAGGCCACTTCAGCTTTATGTAGCAGAAACATTGGTTTATGACCAGAACTTGGTTTGGAATGGCTAAAATGGTAGTAAAATATTATTTTATTTGACTTTTATAGCGCTGAACCCAAAATCAATAGATTTGTGCCAAAAGTATGTGTAATGCTTGATGGATTAAGACCAGGACATGTGATATATGTTGAACTACTTAGTTGCTAAAAATTCCCCTTACCAATAAGCAATGTGTGTCTCAAAAGTAGAAGCTAGTATTTCTTGTTGCAGAGAGTAAAAGATACTAGCAGTGAGAAAATTGGTCTTTCTATAAAAATAAATAGGTGAAAGTTCATCTAAATTGTATCATCACCATGCATTGTAAGATATAAAGCATAATGAAAGAAAGTGTAGTAAAGAAATTCAAAAAAGATGTTCAGATACACAAAGAGGGAAAGTTTTCATGGAGTTTATATACTTATATCTGTAGCTTCCGTGTATGTGCATACACAGAAGACACACTTTTTGAGGTATAATTGAAAACTACTCTAGTGAAATAGTTGTTTTTTTTTTCCTTTTGCATTTCTTTCTTCTGTAGTTACTTCCAGTAATTTTCCTAGTAAAGGAAGAAAATGAATCATAATTCTGCAACCCACAATCTTTCAATTGCAGAATCATTCTATTTAAATTTGTCAGTTCAGGAATACCTCTGTAATCAACATGAAATGGGTCCAAACTGATTTGATAGCTTATTGTCTTGAATTTGATTTCTGTAAATTCCCAGAGCAACTGCACATATACCTGGAAAAGTCAAAATTCACCACCAAGTATTTAAAAAAGGACTTGCGGGAGTGAAAATTTGAATAATTAAAGAAAACCACTAAGTTACTCTCTTTACTATCACAAAGGAAACTTAAACAATGTCAACAAAATGTATTGACTTTTTCCTTTGGGGAATTAACTATTTAAAAAGGCTTATATGTAACTATATACAAAAGTCTGTTAAAATCTCTAGCAAGAAAAAGAAAATAAAAAACTTATATTAAGATTTTATGATTCTTGCTCAAAATTGTTTTCCTTTCTAAATAATAGCTCAGGAAATGTTTGTTTCTTGTAGCTAAGTTTCAAATAGGGAATGTTATTATTGGTTTTGTTGTTTCTACACTAATAAAATAGAAATTGAGGTCTTCATTAATTCACTGTGGTAAAGATTAAATCTTTGTATGCAGGGCCACCTTAGAAATTTTTCATTAATTTGATAGGATTTGTTGAGCAAACAGATGTATGTTCATACTCACTATATTATATATATATATATATGATCTTTATGATCAATTTGTTTAAGTTACCTTGTTAATTACAATGAAAGGCTGGAGATTTAAATCAGCAGAGCAGGGAAAAAACCTAAGTCGGTCCAGGAGACGCACATACTTCCAACTGCCCTCTCCCAGTATAGTGATGCAGACTTTACTCAGTTCTTTCAACAGTCTTGTGTAAAAATACAGAGTGTATTATTACCAGCCAGAGATGCTAACCTAAGGCTTAGTGTCCAGGATTTTTATTGGAATTTAATCAGATAAAGATGGTTGGTTGCCCATAAGGCGAACCTTCAGTTTCCATCCCTCCTAGAGGTCAGTTGACTGTGAGTCAATTGTTAGCATAAGTTATCAGGCATGTTCAAGGGGTCCCAGGTAAACAAATGCTCTTATCACGCAAGATATTCTAGGAACTGAGAGTTTACCTTCTAGAAGCCAAATACAAAATTTTTCTTTGAAATATACAAGTTTTGAACCACCCAGACTTGTAAAGTTAACTCTTTACTGCACAATTGCACAATATTTTTAAAGTCTTACAATCTCACATTTATATTGTTAGTCTAATAGAAATAATCTTATTAACAGACATTGTGCTAAATATTATATATTCATATCTAATTCATTTTCACAAAAAATTAATGTTATCATTTTACACATGAAGAAAGTGAAACTAATAGATTAATTTTTCAGGAATTCTTTTGATATTGAAGACATACTTTTTGATCAAATATAACTGTTAGTTACTGACCTTCATTTTTTTAGTAGTCAGAGCTCCCATTTATCTTGATAACTTTTTTAATTAAAAGTGTTTTCTCTTTCTAAGATTAGGGAAAAAATGTCCACTTTCTCTCTCTCTCCCTATCTCTCTACACTTAACACTAGAAGGCCATCTACTCGGTTTTTTATATTTGATTTTCTCATGAACTGCTCATTAAATCTTAACTGTTCAAAATCAGTGTTGATGGAATAAGGAGTTAGGTCAGAATGTAGCACACTGCCTGCTTCATTTAAAAGTCTTGAAATAGAAAACAAAAGTCAGTTGATCTTAAGCTGTGTGCTTAGTGATATAGGAGATTTACATTCTAGTACCAGCTACTTATCTACATCCAAATCTATGAGAGTCCACCTAAAGGCATCCAGCACACAGAACACACTCTGAGTAGCCCTGCCACTTATGCACTTACCCATACTAGTCCTTATTGCAGAGAAGTCTCGTTTAAACTTGAGACAACAGCTTTCTTATATTAGTGTGAAAGATGGTCTGTCCTTGAATTGTGTATTGCTATCGTCAAATATTCATTAAATGCTTTTTTATTTTTAATGAAGTCCTTGTAAATTCCATGATGCAATCCATTGCAGATAATAGATGTTGCTCTTTTGTGCAAATATTTATTGCTGTTTAGGACTTTTGTGTATACAGTCACCCACATGTGCGCGCGTGTGCGCACGCGCGCACACACATATATCACATTGTTTTTTTCTTTAGGATGACAAAAAATTCAGTCCTCTATGAATTCCAATTAAATGTAAAACCGTCCCATTAATATCAGGTAAGCTATTACTAAGATTTGGCAACAGGATTTAGCTATCGTAAATTATATGAGTTTTCAGGAAATAATAATATTAAAGATGTTTTAAAGATTTATTTATTTATGCATAGAAGAACTGGTTGTAGGCCAGAGGTGCGGGTGGTGAGAAGATTTGCCAGAGACAGAGTGGAGAGCAGGTCAGGCGAATCGACTGAAATACATTGCTGAGGGCAGCAGCAGGTCAGATAGGAGAGGTCTGCTGCGCCATGTGGGATGGAACTTATGTCACAATGCCTGGCAATAGCTTGATAGTGCTGAGACTTTTACCCCTGCACTAGCAGGGAGGCCCCAAAGACATTTTTAATAACAGGAAGGTCCCAAAGATACTTTTTTCCCACAATATCCATGCCTTTATTTTATTTTTTTTGCATACCAAGAGTTTTAAGTTTATTTGTTTTTATATTAATTTTTTTTATGTTTTACATCATTTTCCATTTTTAAACAATATTTGCTTCCCTCCACCCCCTCAGGTGTAGTCCCCATAGAGTTTCCTTCAATGCACCCGTGCATCATCACCTCAGTCCCCTGTGCTCCTCCCTCTGATCCCTCTCCCTCCTCCTCCCCTGCAGTATGTCTCTGATTTATAATTATCTGTTTTTGCTTTGTTGTCTACTGTACTGTTACTATTTTTTTTACACTGATGTCTTATTTGGTCCCTCTATATTCCTGCTATAAGTGAAACCATCCGATATTTTTCTTTTTCTTTTTGACTTATTTCACTGACCATAATTCCTTCAAGTTCCATCCATGTTGCTGCAAGTGGCATGAGTTTATCTTTTGGTTGCTGAATAATATTCTATTGTGTATACATGCTACATCTTCTTGATCCAGTTATCTATTTTTGGGCATTTGGGTTGTTTCCAGGTTTTACCTATTGTAAATAGTGCTACAGTGAACATAGGTGTACAGGTGTTCTTTTGAATCAATGTTTTTGTGTCCTCCACAAAGATATTTTTAATAACATAGCACTGTGAGCATTTTGTGATTTGGCCAAATTTGGAGATAGATTAACAAGCCTTTTCATTAGGCTTAGTATATTGAGACCAAAGACTTCAACTCCCACCTGTAGAAGGAAGTCAATAATATTTGCTTTATTTTAGAAATGATTGCAAAATCTCATACAGCTAGGGCATCCCAGGTGGCGCAGCAGATGAGTGCTGGGTTGCGAAGCTGCCTGCAGCCTCTGCAGCGCCGGGTTCGATCCCTGGCCACCGGGCGAGGGTCCCCCATGGCGTGCAGACCTCTCCTGCCGCCCGCTGCTCCCTTCAGCAGTGTACTTAGGTCCTTCTGCCTGTTCTGCTCCCTGCTCTGGCTCTGGTGAATTCTCTCACCCTCTCGCACTTCTGACTGTACCCAGTGCTTCTATAAATAAATAAATCTTTAAAAAAAAAAAAGCTCATACAGCTAATAAGTGCCTTGAGTAGATGTTCAAAGCCAAATTTGTTCAAATCCAAAGTCCATATTATTAATTGCTCTATTATTCCAGAAATGTTGAATGGTACTTGTAGCTAACTTAATTATGCTGAAATTACTTTTGGATTCACTGTATATTCTCTCTCCTTATCTTGCCTCTGTGCCTACTTCACATTATGCCCCCTTTTATTCTCAACACTGAAACTACCTTAGAGTTCTTATAGTGTTCTAGTGTATCACTTATCACACCACGACAATGGCATCTTCTACTTTCTCTGCTTTACTTGCAATCTTCAGTAATTATCTCCTAATGATCATAATTCATATACTATATCAAAAACTATTTACCACAGGAAGTGTCCAGGTGGCCAATCTCTGTGAAGCACTTGAATGACATCTTTTTAAACATTTATATGTTCTTCTATTATTTATGTCATAGACTATAAGTTCCAAGAGGTAATTAACCGGATCTATTTTTTACTATCCTGGGATTCTTCATGCTTTTGATAGTGCCTAGTATGTATTCGACACTATATATATATTATATATATAATATATATTTATATATATATAAATAGTTGCTTTATTATAGCAATTGTCATGTAAAATATTCTTAAATATAAAATGTCAGTGAAAATTTACTAGAGAAATGATGCTGTGTGCATATTGAATTGCTTGGTAATCTTTTATTGTATGAAACTTAGTAAGCTTCAGGTAAAATTTTCTGAAAAGTAATATTGTGGGTTTTTAAAATTGACCCAAGGCCATAGAGAGTGGGACTTCATTCCAGTTGCATGCACAGAAATGAATCCCCACATCCTAGGGTCGCTCTCCCTGAGGTCTTTTTCATAGTAAATGGAAGCTTCAGTCTTCTGGTTATTCACCCAAAACTGTGATGTTTATTTTGAGCTATCTCTAATTCTCTTTGTCGGTATTCAGTTCATCAGCTTTTGGTTCTACCATCATAATACATCAAGAATCTAATTACAGCTAACTAATTGCCCTGCTACCATACAAGATCAGGTCACCATCACTGCACATCTAGATTGTTATGGTAACTTCCTAAAAGATTTTTGCCTAGCCCTTCTCTTTCATATTACATTAAACAACCAATAACCAAAAAATGTATGTATCTTAAGAAGAAATACATGTATTTATAAATTTACAAACATACTTTAAAAAAACTTAGATCAAAGAAGATCGAAGAAAATCATTAGGGAAACCAAAGTATTTTCAGGTTTAAGGAATAAACCTGATATACTACTACTGAGTAGTACTATACTACTACTGAGCCAGTTTGTACTACAGATAAAACAGCACAAAGAGGCAAATGAGTAGCTTTAATACATAGGTAAAAATTAAATGATGAAATTAATTTTATAATATAAAATTTTATATTGTAAAAAATAAAAAGCCAGAAAAATAACAAGATAAATTGGAAGAGAAAAATGAAACAATAGGAACTGATAAGAAATGCAGTTAAAATGAACAACAAAGGTGAAAATAGACTAAAGAAAATGCAAGTAAAATTTATAAATATAAGATTTATCAAGGAAAAAAGGCATAACCCAATATTATGGGAAATGATAAAAGGAGGCATAACAGAATGCAAATATTTAAAATATAGTTACAAAATACACTGAATACTTCCATCGCAAAAATTTAAATATGAAATTGAGAAAGTTTAAGAAAATATACTGTAAGAACATAAAGCTTTGTAGCCCCTTAAAAAAATTGAATTACCCAAAGAAAACATCAGTGCACACAGAAAAATAGGTCCATAAGACAAACAATAATGTTAGTACTTATCTAGTATCTCAAGAAAATGAAAGAACCCTCCAACTCACTTTTAGAGACTAGTATTGATAAAATATGAAAATAAAAAGGGTCAATTATAAATAAAGAAAATAAAAGTACTCTCTTAATAGAAAATGATGCTAAAGTAATAAACATTTCAAAATAAAGTTTCTCTATAAACAAGCAAATGTAATACATACAAAAGATAAAGTTGGCATCATATAAGGCTAGGAGAAGTTACTTATCATTTAAAAATCTTTAATTAAGAAAGCAGCAAACGTCTTTCTATATCTACTGCTATATTTGTACTGGCGATTAAAACAAGGGCAGGATGCCAGAAAAATAAATAAGGTTAAGAGGTGAGAATGAAAAAGTAAGACTGTTTATTAACACACATATGATAGCCTACATAAAAACATGGTATCAAGTAAAAGCAACTGTGCAATTAATTGATATGCTTAGTAAATCATTGGATGTAAGATAATACACAAAAATTGACTTAACACAAACCCAAACTATAATTAAAAAGAGCAAAGTAGCAAAAACAGACAATTACAAATCAGAGACATACTGCAGGGGAGGAGGCGGGAGGGGGATCAGAGGGAGGAGCACAGGGGACTGAGGTGATGGTGCACGGGTGCATTGGTGAAGGAAACTCTATGGGGACTACACCTGAAGGGGTGGGGGGAAGCAAATTTTGTTTAAAAATGAATAATGATGTAAAGAATTTTAAAAAATTAAAAAAGAGCAAAGTACTTACTGTAACACTAGTAAACACAATATTCATAGGAGTAAATCCATAACAAAACAGGGAAACATACACCCTTGTGAAAAGCTTGTTGAATAAGCTTTCAATGTATCAACAAAAATGCCATGTTTATGAAGAAAGTGTAATATCTTTCAGATGTCAATTATTTTTTTTTTAGCTGTTTTATTTTTTTATTTTTTTTCTTTTTTTTTTTAATTTTTTTTTTATTTTTTTTTTTTATAAATTTTATTGTTATATTCCCCATACAATTGCATCCCCCCATTCTGACCCCAATCCCTCCCCTCCCGCCCCCGCCCCCCTAAAAGTGTCTCTGGTTCATAGTTTTTTGTTGATTTTGATTTTCACTTTCTTATAGTTATTCATTTTCCTGGTCCCTTATTTAAGTTTTCTAGATTCCTGCTATGAGTGAGACCATCCGGTATTTTTCTTTTTCTTTTTGGCTTATTTCGCTGAGCATGATCCCTTCCAGCGCCATCCATGTTGCAGCAAATTGCATGTGTTTATCTTTTTTGAATGCTGAGTAATATTCCATGGTATATATGTACCACATCTTCTTGATCCAGTCATCTATTTTTGGGCATTTGGGTTGTTTCCAAAGCTTAGCTATTGTAAACAGTGCTGCTATAAACATAGGGGTGCAGGTGTTCTTTGGAATTGATGTTTCTGTGTCCTTTGGGTAAATACCTAGGAGTGGAATTGCTGGATCATATGGAAGCTCTATGTTTAGTAGGTCCAGAAATCTCCACACAGCTTTCCACAGTGGTTGGACCAGTTTGCACTCCCACCAACAGTGCAGAAGAGTTCCTTTTTCTCCACACCCTCGCCAACATTTGTTGTTGCTAGTTTTTTTAATATGTGCCATTCTCACTGGTGTAAGATGGTATCTCATGGTAGTTTTGATTTGCATTTCCATGATGACAAGTGATGTTGAACATTTTTTCATATGCCTGTTGGCCATTTGCATTTCCTCTTCAGAGAAGTTTCTTTTAAGCTCTTCTGCCCATTTTTTGACTGGATTATTTTCTTTGTGGTTGTTGAGTCTCATCAGCTCTTTGCAGATTTTTGTGATCAGTCCTTTATCATTAGTGTTGGGTGCAAAAATGTTCTCCCAGTTGGTGGGGTTTCTCTTTGTTTTTGTTATTGTCTCTTTTGCTGTGCAAAAGCTCTTTAATTTGATGTAGTCCCAGCTGTTTATCTTTGCCTTCACTATCACTGCTTTGGGTGATGTGTCTGTAAAGATGTCTTTGATGTGCAAATCACGTAGTGTTTCGCCTATATTTCCTTCTATATATTTTATGGTTTCAGGTCTTATGTCTAGTTCTTTAATCCATTTTGAGTTGATTTTTGTGTATGGTGTGAGGTGGTGGTCAAGCTTCATTCTTTTGCATGTAGCGACCCAGTTTTCCCAGCACCATTTATTGAACAAACTTTCTTTGCTCCAATGCATATTCTTTGCTCCTTTGTCAAAGATTAGTTGACCATAAATCTGTGGGTTTATTTCTGGATTTTCTATTCGATTCCATTGGTCTGTATGTCTGTTCTTGTTCCAATACCATGCAGTTTTGATGATTATGGCTTTGTAGTATAGTTTGAAGTCTGGGAGTCTGATGCCTCCATTCCCTTCTTTTTTTTTCAGGAGAGCTTTGGCTATTTGGGGTTTTTTGTGATTCCATATGAATTTCATCAATAATTGTTCTATTTCTTTGAAGAATGACATTGAAATTTTGATTGGAATAGCATTGAATCTGTATATTGCTTTTGGAAGGATGGCCATTTTAATAATGTTTATTCTTCCAATCCATGAGCAGGGGATGTCTCTCCATTTCTTTGTGTCTTCTTCTATTTCTTTTAACAGTGTTTTATAGTTTTCTTTGTATAGGTCCTTTACCTCTTTTGTTAGATTTATTCCCAAATATTTGATTTTTTTTGTTTCAATAACAAAAGGGATGGTCTTTTTGATTTCTTCTTCTTCAGATTTATTGTTTGTGTATAGGAAGGCTACTGACTTTTGCGTGTTGATTTTGTATCCTGCCACTTTACTGAACTGATTGATGAGTTGAATTAGTTTTTCTGTGGAGTTTTTGGGGTTCTCTATGTATAATATCATATCGTCTGCAAATAGTGATAGTTTGACTTCTTCTTTTCCTATTTGGATTCCTTGGATGTCTTTCTCTTGTCTTATTGCCCTGGCTAGGACTTCCAGTATTATATTGAAAAGCAGTGGTGAGAGTGGACATCCTTGTCTTGTTCCAGATCTTAATGGAATTGCTTTCAGCTTTTCACCATTGAGAATGATACTGGCTGTTGGCTTGTCATAGATGGCCTTTATGATGTTGAGGTATGTTCCTTGTATCCCAAGAATTTCAAGGGCTTTTATCATGAATGGGTGTTGCACTTTGTCGAAAGCTTTCTCAGCATCTATTGATATTATCATATGGTTTTTATATTTCTTTTTGTTGATGTGTTGGATAACGTTGATTGATTTTCGGATGTTAAACCATCCTTGTGCCCCTGGAATGAATCCAACTTGGTCGTGGTGAATTATCTTATGGATACATTGTTGGATTCTGATAGCTAAAATTTTATTGAGGATTTTTGCATCAGTGTTCATTAGGGAGATTGGCCTGTAGTTTTCCTTTTCTGTGTTGTCCTTGTTCGGTTTTGGTATTAGTGTAATGTTGGCTTCATAAAATGTGTTTGGTATTGTCCCTTCCTTCTCAATTTTTTGGAAGAGTTTGTGAAGGATAGGCACTAATTCGTCTCTGAATGTTTGGTAGAATTCATTTGTAAATCCATCAGGTCCTGGGCTTTTGTTTTGGGGGAGGTTTTTGATTACCATTTCAATTTCGCTAATTGTAATTGGTCTGTTTAGGTGTTCTATTTCTTCTTTATCAGATGTCAATTATTCTGTTAATGATTTAGAAGTTCCTGGAAATTCCAATAAATATTTCATCATGGCTTTATTTGCTGCCAAAAGATTTCCAAAATTTACATATATAAGTGCAAGTAGTCAAAATATTCTTGGAGGAAGAATTATATAGGAATGTTACCTATCAAAAGTCAAAACTTATTATGATGCTGTAATAATTTGGACATTTGTGTGTAGAAAGACTGTTAATAGAACAAAATAGTTATAAGTAGACCCATCGCTACTTAAATATCTGATATGATTAAGAGACAGTGGCAGACAACTAGAGAAAAGTTGACTTTTTAGAAAATATGGTGGTGCAATTAATTTCCACATTTATAAAAATGATATGGAATATCCACACAGATCATTTCTAAAAATCAATTTTGAATAAAACAAAGGCTGATATTTCACAGAGAAGCATTTTAATAGGAAATATATAAAATTGTAAGATCTCCAGATTAAGTAAATTATAATTTCAAGGAAAAATATATAGCAATCAATGATTAATCACAGTGAAAGTATTTGCTCTATCTTGACAAAGTAATATTTTCTCAGTGTAAAAAGAGTTCATGTAAGTCAATATGTAATGACCAAAGGTCAAAAAATGGCAAAGATTATAACCTTAGTCACTCCTGATTTATACCTGGTTTATAATATTTATAGAATGCAACTTAGACCACAAAGCAATTTTACTTTTCACTATTGGGTTACAGAAATGTGTTATGTAAATTTAAATACAGGGCTGATTGTGAATAGAGATGTTTACCTCATTTTGCCAGCTTTGAGAATAATACATTTTAAATAATTTAATTTATATTGCTGTTTCTTTGCTTTTCTGGCTTATGGGTTAAACAACTTGCCTTCTGCTGACGTGGTAAATCTAGTCCCATTACTTTAAGGTGATATTTAGCCACTAGAGATAATAAAGGACTTGGTCATTTGGCTCAGTGCTGTCTTTTCTTAATTATAAAAAGTGTCCTTTTTGGGCCTCCCTGGTGCCAAAGGGGTTAAAACCAGCACTATCAAGCTACTGCTAGCCTCTACAACAGGAATTCAATCCCCTGTTGGCCAGGGAGCAACCCAAGTAACACAGCAGACCTCTCATGTCTTACCTGCTGCTCCCCTCAGCAGTGTATTTCAGTAGATCTGCCTGTTCTGCTCCCCACTCTGTCTCTGGTGAATCATCTCACCTCCTGCACTTCTGGCTTACAACCCAGTTCTGGTATGCATAAATAAATAAATCTTTTTTTTTTTTAAAGTGGCCTTTTGAAATATGTCATAACCTTTGAAAAATAGTATGGACATAAATATTTGTTTTGAAATCACTGTATGATACACTTTTTGTAATTTGATTTAACACATTTATCATAATATAACATAAATAGTATAAAAAAGTAGCCAAAAGCGATAGATATCTGTATTTTTGTAAGTTAAAAATGCAATTGATATACATACAATTTATTTACTGATTAAAATCTCAGGTGGTAATTAGATTGTCTACTTTGTAGGGATGTTGAATAGGTAAAATTACATAAATTAGGAGAAAGTACTATGAACCATGCTATTTCAGAAACAGAATTGTTTTTTATAAATATGACTGTCTTTTTTATTTATTTTTAAAAGATTTGTTTATGCATACAAGAGCTTGGGTACAGTACAGAGATGCAGAGGGGTGAGAGGATTCACCAGAGACAGAGTGGGGAACAGAACAGGCAGATTGACCAAAGCACACTGCTGAGGGGAGCAGTGGGCAAGACAGGAGAGGTCTGCTGCGCCATGTGAATAGCTCCCTGGCCGACCAGGGATCTAACTCATGCTGCGGAGGCTGAGGATTGCTTCATAGTGAGGTGCTTAACCCCTTGAGCCACCAAAGAAGCCCAGAAACAGAATTTTTTGATATGGCCAAAAATGTATATGTGTTTGTGAGCTTGGCTTTTCTTTGTTTTGATTTTGGTTTTGCTTATGGTACTATGCAGAAAGGACTAATCTATATTACTGAACAGTGGTGAAAAGACATGACTTTTCCATTAATAGTTTGGGATTTCTCAGAACTGAGAGGCTGATGAGTCAATAAATATACAAAGTTAGTTTCTAGAAGAAAATAATTTTTAGGGTTGCCACTATGTAGTTTTAAATATTGCTAGGGAGTCAAGAATGAAAATACCTTGATCCTAGTCTTTGAAAGCAATGCCATTTAGAGCCTCCCTGGTGGCGCAGGCAATTGAACACAGTGCTGTGAAGCTGTCTGCAGCCTCTGCAAAGCCAGTTCAGTCCCCTCCGCCTGAGGAGATACCCACATGGTGTGGCAGACCTCTCCTGTCTCGCTTGCTGCTCTCCTCAGCAGTGTATTTCAGTCAGTCTGCCTGTTCTATTCCCCACTCCGTCTCTGGTGAATCTGCTCACCCTCCCGCACATCTGGCCTGCACCCCAGCTCTTGTATAAATAAGTAAACCTTTAAAAAAAATGCCATTTACATACATACTCAGCTGGATTTTGTTCCTGTATAGAACCAAAGGTAGGTTAGGACCTGGTTATGACACCACTTTTACAGTCCAGTCATCTGGGATCCAGAAAAGAAGGCAGTTGAATTCCAGAATTAGAGAAAATTTATTAGTTTGGGTCAAGGAATATCAATGCCTTTACTAAGTAAAAGAGAATACAGTTTGATGACTACATTAATATAGATGGCAAAAATGTATTTTTACTGTTTGGTACATGGTGTTATTTACTAGATGAAATAAACTATGCGGGAATGAAATAAATTATATATTAGTCATGAGTCTGTGTTGAAGTCTGGTTATAAACCTGTAACCAGTTCATGCAAGTTTTAAAGTCGTGGGTTGGAAGCACCAAATCATTCTTTAGGACTATTTAATCTGGTCGTTCAGTAAGAAGGTAGCATATGCCCTATCTGGAGGAGTCCTTTTCAGAATGGAATCAAAATTTTGCCTTTTGTTTTGCATTGATGTGTATTAGTAGATTTACTATAAGAGAGGATTTAGTCTAAAGTGAGAGTCAATAAAAGAAATAAATAAGAAATGGAGATAAAGGCCATCCATTATCTTCTAGTTCTGTTAGGATGAGAAATACATGAAATAATAACAGGTGGCTACAATAGACCAAAAGCAAATAATCCTCTTTTTTACTGCTAGAAATATTGTGCTTGTTCAAATGTTCAGAATAATTATTCCATAATTAATATTCCTTGACCCATAAGATTGGCAGAGGCTACCTATAAATTTACCATCCTTTCACTGTACTCTTCAGAATTGCTTTCAGAAAAGTTACAAGTATCTTCCTCTAACACACCTGCTTTGTTTTAGGTTAGAGATAACCCAATGGGCAGATGAAAGAGAAAGCTTATTGGAGATATACTGACTTGAACATGAATTTCTTGGCATGCCAGCATCTTACTGAATGAGCCTTAGGCAATTCAATTTGTCTGTACTAATTTTCTTCATCCCTATATTCTGGATAATATTCCTCTTGCGTTTATAATTTAGGTTGGTGATGCTCTAGTTGCATGGCACAGTGGTTGACACACAAAATGAATGAATGATAGTAATAACTAGTAATACTATAAGTGTTTTCATAAATAATGTTAAAAGATGTTCATCCAGTGGTGGTCCATCTCTCTGGTCCTTCAAGGGGTGGTTCTATTTTCTTCAGATTTCACACTGCATTAGCAGGTAGTGTGCTGATCATGGAGATTTTCTGTGGATCACTAACTTGGTTTTGTATTTATGCTTTATTTAGACTGTCAGTGATGCCACCCAAGTATAGGTAGTTTGTCCATGTTAATAATCCTAGTGAAACTGCAGACAGCATGGATGAGGCCTGCATTTTTCTCCAGATGCAGGTTTGGAGGTCTTAGTAGATGGGAGAGGGGAAAACAGTCATCCAGCTAATGAATGACCATATATGAAGTGGCTTTTTCTTTATATTCTCAAACTTAACCTTGGAAAATGTATGGTCTAGAAAAAGGCCAGCCACCTTTATTGAGCAGATCATGTATGGACTCATTAGGCTTATGGTTTCTCTAGTTAGTAAAGAGATCATAATTCTAATCCTCCATCTTATTACAGAATGCTTAGTTGCTCCTATGATTCTGTATCAGTTGATGTGTAGACATTTATTTATAGGTGTTGAACTAAATAGGTCAAGGAATTGAAAAGAAAATATAACAGTTCTTGTTATCTGAAGAGTTAAATTCTAGTGATGACAGTTGACATACAGTGTTTAAAACTCACCGCAGTAGAGGTATTTCTGTATGTCATAGGTGCCATGTATTTAAAGGCATGGAAGGATCATGAGAAATATATGCTAGAATTTATTAGTGATTCCTTTAAGGAAAATAAATTCTTATAATGTGATGTACTTTTGTAAATACAGAACTGGGGAAAGCATTCTGAGAAGAACTGTAAGTTCTAATAAAAATTAGGTCAATCTACAGATTGCCTAAAAACAAATAGCATGAAAATTTTGTACTTTATACTGTAACTGGCTCAGAAGTTTGCATCAAAATCCCCTAGAATAGGGCCTCCCTGGTGGCATAAAGGGTTAAGTCTCAGCACTATAAAGCTGTCAGCAGCCACTGTAACACGAGATAGATCCCCTGGCAGGGAGGTGACAAGCATGGCATGGCAGGGCAGACCTCTCCTGTCTCACCCGCTGCTCCCTCAGCAGTGTATTTCAGTACATCTGCCTGTTCTGCTCCCCTCTCTGTCTCTGGTGAATCCTCTCACCTCACCACATCTCTGATCTACACTCCAGCTCTTGCTCTTGTATGCATTAGATAAGTCCATCTTTTTCAAAAAATCACCTAGAATATGTGTTAAAATGCAGCTTTTCAGAGTAACCTCTTTTGATCTGTTGGGATAGACCCCTGGAATCTGTCTTTTTCTCAAGCCATCCTCATATCCTGTAATTCTAATATATGCACGTCGTGCATTATTAACATTTTCATTTTCATTGTTTGCCGAGGAAGATGAAAAGATTTTTCCTGGGAAACTAGCTCTTTTGTATTAATATATTCATAACAAATTATAGTAATTAAAGCATGGTTTAATGAGGCCAAGTATTAAGTCAGAAAATCATTCTGGCAGACCTTACAATCCAGAATTGAAGAGAAACAATTTGTTTTGATTGATAGTAGTGAAAGAAAGGGAGGGGAGTGGACAGAGAGTATAAGGAAAACATAATTAACAGGATCCAGGCATCTATGAGCTAAGAGAGGGTAAGAGACAGTGTTGCAACCCCAGTAGTTAATAAACTCCTTATGACAAGGAACCGCATCTTACTCAGTTTTCTGACTCAACGTACCTTAGTACGTTGTGGGTTCTTAATAAGTGTTGAATTACTTGATTAATATATTACACATCATATAGAAAATTCAAGAGAGATCTTTTTTTTTTTTTCTATCTCTGTTTTAACCCTATAATTTATCTTCACCTTATTGCTGACTTGTTTTACATTGCCTTTGGCTTCACTAACAGAAGTATGTATTTATTTTTTTTTTGTGCAAATTGAAATGATTTGAAATATAAAAAGTAACAAAAGTATCTCATATTTCCTAATATCAGGCATTTTCCCCAATGAGAACATAGTAGTGAAGGTGCATCAAATCAGATATAGTTACAGAATTATGTGAAATTGTCATCTCATGGAAATATCATCCACTCTCAGTTAGAAATTGCGAAGTTTCCTTTTTAAAATTATTTTTCCATAGAATATATGTGTTTTGATTGGAAATATATACCATGACAAAATCGTGAATGCATCCAGAATAAAATAGTTTACTCTTTTAAAATATTAGTGTTTACAAATCTCATCCTTTCCAAATTATCTCCCAAAGATGTGAGTGAATTCATTAATGTCCTCTTCTCTGACTCATTAGACATCAAAAGGGACCATCTTCAGAATCCAAATGTTTCTCCAGCTTTCCGCAGGATATCACAAAACTTCCTGGCAGGGGCTTTTAAACAAGTTGAGAACTTTTATAAGATAAAAATATTTTTTCAGTTGACTTGACAACCATGTACAATATTAGTGGAGAGTTTATTTGCCCAAGGCTCTTTGTCAAAATGAACTTAAACCGAGATTATTAAAATGCAGCTCAGTTGCATGGTGTGAGCAGAGGTGTTGCTCATGTCTTACTTGGAGAATGTTTTCCATTTGATGTGTATGAGTTGGTTAAAGTGCTAGAAATATAGAGGTACATTACTGCTAAAAGAGAGGAGACATTTAAATTTTTTTAACAAAATAATAAATCATATGTATATGTATAAAAGAAGAGTTTTGATCCAGAGAATGAGAAGCACTCTATTTCCATGGTTTGCAGTGCTGTGTGACCATCAGATTGCCTGCATCTGTGTCACAGCCCAAACATTAAACTGACAGCTTCCCTCATCAAGGAAATAGAAGTTGTGATAATAGAAACATAATGGGGGTATTGTAAGGATAAATTATATCATTATTATAAATGATTAATATAGTGTATGGCATAGATCAAGATTTTATTTCAGACCTGTGAAATCACTACTAAGCAATGTCTTCTGATAGTTCCAGACGTGTGGCAAGGAAAAAAAAGAAAAAGAAAAAAATGCCTGTCCCAATTTAATGATACCTTCTCTGTTATGAATTAAACAGCTTTAGGAAAATTTCACTAATGGTAAACAATGCTTGAGTCACCAGATCTCTCCATGGCTATAGCTAATTCCTTACGTGAGAATCAGCATCCCAAAAGGAAAATGATCATCTGGATGAGAAGTTGTAATCTTCCCAATTTGGAAAATCACATTACACTACTTTGGGAAAATGTCCAAATTGCTGAATCTTGGAAACAGTTCTTCCCCACTCGAATGGACACATTATTTAAGAAGTTTTATTACTTATGAAAAAGACCAGTTGCCTCTCAAAAATAATAGCATTTGTGTATGGTTTGAAAGATTGCTCCACCACAGATGGAACAGTTGAGCGTATTCCACATGGCAGTGACTTGACATAACAGGGTCACCCAGAAACTGAGCTGTAGCCAGAATCCAGGGTGGTGGTGAGATAGTGGTGTTGGCAGGGATTACACTAACCCTACAGTTAGAAATGCATTAAGGCATCTCAGTCAGTCTGTGAGATTGTGCCACCCGTACAGTTTCTTTTTTAACTTTAACATCCAAAGCGAATTCTTGCCATTATTACTTGTTTTTTCTCCAGTCCATGTTTTCGCCAAAGACAGCAAACAGAGCAGATTACTTCTTTTGGTGATGTTTGTCATTATTGGGATTTTTTTTTTTTTTGACAAATTAGAGTAAGATAGAATTTTCTTGATTTCTTTCAGTTTGTCAGGTTTACCAACGCAATAAAAAGAGTAAGCTGGGTTCTCAATGGTATTTCAAGCACTGTGCCAGGCATTTTATATCATCTTTGTATAATCTTCACAGCTAGAGGGATGTATTTCTAAAATGAGGACACTGAGGCACGTTTATTTCTTCATTACCATTTAGCTTCCTCCTATCATATGAATAAGGGAAACGTGTAGAATTCAGAGTTCTAACTCCATCATCTATTACTCTACTGGATCACATCATCTCTTGCTTTTATTCTTTAACTTCCAAGTATGAAAACCATTTTTCTCTCTATTATCCGTCAGTCAGTCTATTAATGGTTCAATACCAACCTATTTAATGATATTAACTGGGCTTGGAAAGAGTAATATGATTCATCATATTGCTGAGTTATTCTAACCTGAAAGTGAAAAATGATACTCAGTAGTGTATTTTTATCTTTTCTGGGCAATTTTTAAACAGTTTTCATAGTAAAAGTTAGAAAATATAGGGCCTCCCCGGTGGCGCAGTGGTTGAGCGCTGGGTTGCGAAGCTGCCCGCTGCCACTGCAGCGCCGGTTCGATTCCTGGCTGCTCCCTGGCCACCGGAGGAGGGTCCCGCATGGTGTGCAGACCTCTCCTGCCGCCCGCTGCTCCCCTCAGCAGTGTACCTCGGTCCTTCTGCCTGTTCTGCTCCCCGCTCTGGCTCTGGTGAATTCTCTCACCTTTTCGCGCTTCTGACTGGACCCAGTGCTTGTATAAATAAATAAATAAATAAATCTTTTTTTAAAAAAAGTACTTTAAATAAATAAATAAAATAAAAGTTAGAAAATATAGTGAACTCTTAATTCTTCATAATGTTAAATGTATCAGTTTTGAATCACATTTTTAAATCTAAATGAAATTGTTGTGAAATACTGTTAAATTTTATTTTTATTTTAGAAAATGTAGGTAATTGTGATTTAATTTTGTGATTTCCACATCAGTTCTCTTATTAATGATTTAAAATACAGTATAGATATTCTTGTTCACCTTTTTTGTTAGTAAAGACCCCTTATATTATCTGGATTATTACACACTGAGTAATACTAACACTTGACTCTGTTGCCATGATCTCAAGGTAGGCATGACTAACTTGACTCTCTGCTTCTTCACTAGTAACCCTCACTCAGAATATGGTAATGGCCTTATTTTAAGAATTCTTAAGAGATCATATGAAATATTTTTACTGAAATAGAGACTGTATGATGAGTTCATTCAGCATTTAAACATGGGTTACAAGAGTATGATTCCAATAAGCCAGGATCTTAGCAAGATGAGTCAGTGTTTAATGATAACAAAAAAATTGAAAGGAGGTGACAAATGAAATATTTAAAACATAGGGCAAGGTTTGCCCTCAACAGTAAATAAAGTAGCTTAGGAGAGGAAGGAATAAACGAAGACCTGATTTTTGATTTTGTAGATTGGTGCCTAACAAAGACACACACACAAAGAGGACAAATGAGAGAGAATAGAAGTGGAATTCTCAAAGAAATATGAGCGGGTAAACATACTATCACATTCTTCTAATCCATCCTTGCAGTGATGCCAAATTTGAGATTTCCAATTTAAGGCAACAGATTCAAATTCACTAGAAAAGACAAAGATGACCAAGAATTTCGAGATTTTCCAGGGATAGTTTGTAATAGATGATGACTAGAATAAGATGGTTTGGTCCACTGAAGCATATGGGCAAAACATAATGTGGTTTCAGTTTTGATAAAAAGTATTAATAAAGTATCTCCAGGCAAGATTAATAATCTAGTATGGTTAAATAGAAACTTCTTCTGTCTATATGTTTCATATTTACTTCTACATGAGAAATATAGCAATAGATCATTTTAATACAGGTGACCCAAAAACATGATTTTTTTTAATTTGGGAAATTTTTTTTATTAAATGAATATATTTAACTTTAGTCTGGGTAACAAAATATGCAAAATAAGATCTTAAACTTAATTTTTTTCTGACCTTTAAAACTAATTTCTCTCCCATTTTTGACTTATTTAGCTGTTAAATGATTCTAACCATTAAATATTGAAATATCTTAATGTGATTCTTAATTTCAATTCTGAATTAGCATGGGCATCAACCATGACAACGATCACCCATTATGTGCTGATGGTCTTCATATCATGTCTGGTGAATGGATTAAAGGACAAAACCTTGGTGATGTTTCATGGTCCCGATGTAGTAAGGAAGATTTGGAAAGATTTCTCAGGTACCAAGGTCACTTCCTATTGTTTCACTGCGACTGATTGTGCATGTTTCTTCTACCAACCAGGGAAGGTAGTACACTAGATTCTGCCACAGAGCACTGGTTTGCAATTTTGGCTCTTCCATTGACTCAGGTTATGAATTGGGATGTATCCTTTCACCCATCTGCTTCTTAGTTTCCACAGTTTCCAAATAAATTAATGGGCAAGAGGATTTATAAGATGGAAAAATTAGGATGAAGGGATGTGTCATGATATTTAATTGCCTCTTCAAGATTTTCTCAGTGAAAGTACTGTCATTGTTCATATCATCTATTATCACAAAGAACCTCTTTAACCAGATCTCTGCCTTTCCATTGTGATATTTCTAAACTCTAAATCTTTTTTCAGTAATAAGTATCAGCATAATGATTGTCCTAGATTCACTTTTGGACCTTTAATAGCAATGACACTTAGCTCTGATGACTTGGGGAAAAAAATGAAAAATAAAAAAAAAGTTTTATTTTCATCTTAAAGCCCTAGTTCCTTCCTTTTCTCTCTAACAATTATAAGGAGCAGCTGAAACAGTAGGTGATATGCAAAAGTGGTTAGAAAAAGTGAAAATGTAAGGGAGAGTGTGAGTTATTGTTTAAGCTATAAGTTAAGATAGTTTAAGCTATCCAGGATAAGAAGTATAAGAACACCACCTACTTAGCTAAACTCACTTCACAAGTAAATTTTATAATTTTTTTCCATACAATTTAAAAATGACCAGACTGTTTTCTGTTGCATTAATATTAGAATTTACTGACAGATACATATATAATGTTTATTATGTTACTGTTACTATGCTCTGAAATATTTGCAGTGTGTTCTTTTGAATGTTCTTTGTCCTGATATGTAATATATGTAATAATTGAACATACCATCTTACTGATACTGTAGTCCTTCAGTAGGAACCTCCAACACATTCCTAATAGCATACATGATTTTATGTGGCTGCCTTGACATAAATCAGAACTCTGATTAAAAATCATTTTCTTCATGAGAGAAAAAAACATAGAAAAGTTTAGTAATAGCATATAGACCTTCTGTCAACATGGGAAAGACCGAGCAGGACCGAGTCACTCTAAAACTGTGATAAAATTTAATGTCATTACGTAAATGGGGAGTTGTATTACAATGATCAAGCATAAAAACATACTTTAATACTCACTTAAGAGTATCTTTCATATTTTCATTAAATTCCTGAATGTAGTTGGTCTCCTATCTTCAAAAATTATTTTCAGACATGTTGCTCTCTGGGTCTGAATTTCTTCACCTTGTAAATGGGTGCAGTAAAAACTACCTTAGAGTGTTATGCTCATTAACTGACTTAATTCATATTGAAAGGCCCCCATAAACCAAAACTTTATGTTAACTTGAACATAATTATTATCATTGGGATAGGTTTAAATAATTCTCATAAATGGAATAATTTCTATGAGCATTCAATAGAATTGTCAATAAATGCAAGAGCATATTTTAAAGCTCTGTATTGTTATGCTAATTAATCACCACAACTTTTTCTTACAAGTTCAAAATTTTATACATATCTGCATATTGCCAGGTCCAAGGCCAGTAACTGCTTGCTTCAGACAAATCCCCAGAGTGTCAATTCTGTGATGGTTCCCTCCAAGTTGCCAGGGATGACATATACCGCTGATGAGCAATGTCAGATTCTCTTTGGGCCACTGGCTTCCTTTTGTCAAGAAATGCAGGTAAGGATTGTGTCTAGGTGGGAGTTTTAAAGTATAAGTCCAAATTCATTTGTTTAGAAGTACTGACTAGACAGTGGGAAGTTGACTATAGTTTAGAGTTTGTGACTGAAACGTACCCTGAATCTTGGAAAGAAGGATTTTTCGAGAAAACTTTTCTGTATTTTTCCCCGGGCACTTTTAAATGTGACAGAAAATAAGGTGTGGGCGTATAATCAAATTCAGGAAGGAATGACCCAAGGATTTCTATTTCAAAAATGGCATGTAAGTCAGGGAAGTATTTGCATTATTCCAGATTAGTTTATTGTTTCTATTTTAAATCTCTCCCTTTCTTGCATGGTAAGTAACTTGGTAAAAATGTAATAAAATTGATATATGACCTGAAATTGTGGTGGAAGAGCTGTGTCTTTCAACCCTGGCAAATTTTCAAAACTATGTTCTATAGGAGTAACAAAAATTTCTAAATAAACTAGAGGAAAGGTGTAAATGTATGATAATGGGAAAGTTAGGAGAGCCTATGTATTCATATTCACATGGTCACTAATTACTCAGAGAGGCTACTTGCAAAAATCTAGAAAATCTAAAATCTGAAGGCGTGAGCATTATTACCTTCTTAATTGTAAAAAATTTAACTACTCTTCATTTTTTCTTTCCTTAACTCTTCCTCCTGCTCATCCCTATTTGCCATCTCTTCCCATGTTTACACACACACACATACACACACACACAAACACAGTATTTCAGGAGTAAACTGATAATCATGTTTAGAGTGAACTGGTTCCTGTCTTTGACTCTATGTAAGCTTCTGTGATGCCTCCAAGGAGTTCCGTTTGGTTGAAGATAACAATGTCTTGAAAATAGAAGCATAATTAAAATCTGCTATCAGTAAACATGTACATGGCAATATAGCATAATGTATGCTCTTTCTGTTTTGTAGTTATTATCAAAGGACTTAATCACTCATTTATTATTTTCTTATCACTTTCTTTTTCAGTGTGTAGTCTCCTTGAAAGCAGAGAGTGTTTTTGTAGCATTTAGACCAGTGACTTTCATGTGGTAAAGACTCAAAATTAAGATTAAAATAAGTGAACGTATGAAGGAGTTGGAGCTGCATGAAATGTGATATAGGAAAGGCTGGGAACAACGGAATTCAGAGAGAATGGGTATAGGTGTGTGGTTGTGACCTTATTCTCAAGGGTACAATACTCTCAAGTGGCAGAGTCACAGGTCCTTGCACTTAGCCTCACATGTGACTGTTCTGACCACAGGCACCATATACTCTGTCCCTGATATCACTCCTCTCAGATCTCATTTAGTCTTGTTATCTTTTCTTATCTCCAGGCCTTTAGACACTCAAAAATTGGGTCATGATCTTTTTCCTTAAATCTTCATGGTACAAACAAGTGTACACAGGTCTGGTTTTGTGGGTAGAAACCTCTACATGCTGATGTAGCATTGTGTTAGAAAATAGTAGGCTCTCTATGTTTGTCACTGTACTAGTGTTTATTGTAGAGGAGATGATCTCAGTTCATGTGATATGGGGAATTGATGGAGCTGATAAATGGAAGATTTTCATGTTTTATAAAGTACCCGAAGTGTTAGGCTTAGCAGATGACCAACCACAAACACAACTTAAGTAAATTTTAGATTTATTTTCCTAAACATTTTTTAAAAAACTTTTGGAAATTATTTTCATTTTTATTTTGCAGTTAGTTAAACATTACTAGTACTTTTCTATAATTTTTGAACTCTCAAATATAGCATAGAATTTTATTTATTTTGATTTATACCACCTTCATGGAGTTTACGTTTGATTCTTACAACAGTCATATGCCATAGTTACTTTCTTATATACTGTCTTCATTGTGTAGAAAATCTCAGATCAATTCCTCTTAGGTATCCAAAAATGTTCTCCTTTTTTCCCCTCAAATTTTATGTGTGACATTTTTACTTATGAAATCATTTTTGTCTCTAGTTCTATCTGTGTGTAATATTTCTCAAGGAAAACGTAATAAAAATTGCCAGATAGGATTGGCCTGCTGTGGGGAGTCAGGAGAAGCAGTGGCCCAGGGGGGGCTGGTGGACAGAACTGACTCTAGAAGTGTATATTCTGGACTCTTCCAGTGTCATCTGCCTCTTCCTAGTTTTGGAACCTTAGTCAAAACTCTTTTACTTCCTAAGCCACACTCTGTAGAACAAGTGTGACTATGGTATCTTTCAGAGTTTCTTAAAGCTAAGTGACCTAACTTTTGTAATTTCAAACTAGTATATTAACACAACCCTTGAAAATCATCTTTGCAACCCCAAATTAGTGCAACATGCAAAAGGTAAGAAACACATAGATGGGTGAGAGGGTGGGATGGGAAGAGAGAGAGATCGATCCACCGAAGAGATTGTAAATTCAGTCATTGATTCAACAAATATTTTTATAACTTCTAACTTCTTTCCAGGCATTGTCCTATGTACTGAATATAGCAGGAAACAAAAGCCCACCTTCATGAAGCTTGGATTTTAGATGTAGGAAATGACAGTAAGCATTTATATTTGTATTTATTCACACACACTCACATACTTATGTTCGTTGGTCATATATGTTCTGGAGAAATACAGACTCAGCTAAGGATAGTGAGTATACCCAGGGAGGGGAGGGGAAGAGAGGGATGGTGCCATTTTATATAGGGTAAGCTGAGAAAACCTGTTAGAGAAAGTGCCACTGTTTGGAAATATGAAGGAAGTGTAAGAGCATTTATGTTGGGAGAATACAGCAGGGGAAACAGAAAAAAAAAAAGGCACCGGGATGGAGTTTGGATCACACTTGGTGTTTAATTGCCTATTAGATATCCAAGTAGAGATGTTACTAGTTCTAGGATAACATATATCTGGAAGACATCAACAGGTCAGTGGTATTGCAGATATGGTACTAAAAGATAACTAATGAGTTAGATAGAAGAGAACTGAGAACTTGGTCACTGTAATATTTAGAGGTTAGGAAAATAAGGAAAAGGCAACCTTGAAAATTCTGAAGGTTTCTTGATGGGAATAACATCAAGAGAAAGTAGATCCTAGAGGCTGCCTGAAGACAATTTTCAAAGTGGAAATGATTAGCTATTCCAAAAGTTGAATAAAAAGGGAATAAAGTGAAGTGTGAGAATACACAGTTGGTAATGTTTTTCCAGCAGGATTTTGCCCTCTATTAATTTGAAACTATTGAAAATCCCTGAATATGTAAGTGCTAGGAGGTGTAACTCTAAAATACAAAGGGAAATAATTATAAATGTAGAAAATCAAACAGTTCTGTTTGATCATCCTCACACAGATAACACCTTCAAGTAAATAGACGGGTCACCACATCCACCAATCTACCTTCTAGGTTTAGGCAAAATCAAACTCCTTCAGAAGTCCACAACATCGGAGGATATATCTGTCCTTTTTTATCACTTTACATATGTCACCTAAAAAGTGCTCAGTAAATGTTTGTTGAATGAATTAGTAAATCAGTTGGATAAGTGAATGGAGTTATGCTTCTAAATTTTTATTTACATAAATGCTTCTCAGATGTGTAATTTGTCAAGATGACATGAAGCTAACATTGTAGTATATTAAATCAATGACGACATAACACCAAAAGTGTAAAGGCAGATAGTTTGTATTTTACAGTTTATACATGATTCAATCAGGTTTCTTTGTGATCATCCCATTACTAATCAGTTATAAATATCCAGATGTGTGGAATGAAGATTTTTAGCATCTTTTTAACATGTATATTTCTGACAGAATCTTGAAAACAATATGCTTCTGAATCTAACAGTGGAAGTTGGTTTGTGGTTTTTGAATTAGATATTGTTCTTCTGTACTTGTAAACAGTTAAACACACACAGGTGGTAGAGACTGCACCGCTACTACATGCTGATCTAATTAATGATACAAATGACCCTTAGGATAGCAACTTACATCTGCAAACTGTTTCAAGTCCTAACTGTGGAGATGCTTGTGAAACATCTTACCTCTGGCAATAATAGCTCACTCTTTGCGTTAATTTGCACATGGCTAACTTTTTTTGGAGGCCTTGTTCTTTAGTCCTAGGCTGTTGGTGCCTTCAGGCCATCTGGTATGTGGTGACTAAGCTAGTTCCAACTGCATCAAGTCATTGTAATAGCTGTCTGAAATTACTTAGCATAACTAAGAATAGAGGTATAGAAGTTTCCCTAGAAACAGTGAGATGCGGCTGCATAAGAGTTAAGTTTTTTGAGTAAGAAGGAAGTATGCTAAAGAATTGAAGACCTCCTGGAAACTTAAGGTTCTGCCTTTGGTTTGAACTGGGCACACTACAAATTGCATATATTTTATATTGTGTAGAAAACTTCCTAATAGTGTAATTGAATTATATAGTAACTGAAAATGATGTGTAAGTTTCCAAGTTTACATTTCTCATATATTGACTTGATACTTCAAAATACAGAGGAATTCTTAAATCTCTCTTTTGATCCAGTGAACTAGCTGGTGTTGAAGTATGGTTACTTTATGAAAAATTCTAGAAGACTGAGTCTCTGTAATTTGGCATTGTGAAAATCCAGAGGCAGCAGCAATTTTGGACTTAAAAAGACTTAAAATGAAATATTCCTTATGGTTAATAGGGTCTTAGGCAACTAAAACAGAATTATCAATAAATCATGATGTAAAGATTGGTGAAGCTGTAAATTTTTAGAGTCCTTCTGTTACAGGGCAGGGTGAGGGGCACCTCAGGACCCCCCCAACCTGCCTGCTCTAAATAGGTTCTTCCATCGACTGCATCAACCCAAAAAAGACACTAGTGCATAAGACCTTTAATGGAAAGGAATTTTAATACAATTAATGTGCAATAAAGACAAGAGAAGGGAAAGAATAGAAAATAGTTTCCACACAACACCCAGAGTTACCCATCTCCTTGTGGGAAATTCCCATCCAAACAGGGTTGGGCCAACGCAGTGCCACTGAAGCCTGATAGTTTGGCACAAGTCTAAGGCACCTTCTAGTTGGGGCCCATAGAAAGGCTGAAGGGGCCAGACAATTCTAGAAAGAAAAGAAGCAAAATTAAAATCAAGATTAAAAACTGTCATTATTAACTTCCTGATGGGTCTTTTACCCACGTCTGTTTCAAGTGTTTCCTTACATGTTCCCCAATCAGGGCTAGGAAACAAGCTTTCTGCTCCATGTGCCTCCTCCAGGTCTCTATTTAACTTCTCCCAATTTCCTCTCCAACTTCTCCTTCTTCCTCAGCTGTACCCTTCCTTAGGTGGGGTAGGGAACCTGGAAGCTCCTCTTTTGCTGGGTGGGGACAACCCTGTGACATGTCCTTCCAACAGGAGTCTGTTTTGCCATCTAAGAGAGTTTCATCTTTTCTTGAACTTTATTCCTAGTAGTTTGTGAGTGCGTAAGTCTGATGACAGCTTATTTACCTGGAAAAGCTAGCTCTTTAATTTCTTTTCTTTGCACTCATTTTTCCCATGACTTCTATTTGATAATAGGCTTTAATTTTTAAGTTCCCTGTCTTTGTAAATTGCCCGTTTATAAATTTGCCAATATTGCTGTTTTGTGATTTTCATGGAGTTTTTTCTATATTCTAGATGAGAATGCCTTATCATAAACAATGAGACATTTGCATGTGAACTTTTTGTGAAGCCTTCCTTGCCGTTTAACTTTGAAGTGGTCAAAACCATCAAATTTGCTATTAAAATTGTGCTGTTGTTGGGCCTCCCCTGATGGTGCAGGTGGTTGAGCGCCATGATGTGAGGCTGTCAGCAGCGCCGGTTCGATCCAGGCCTGCCGGCGATGTCCCACATGGTGCAGCAGACCTCTCCTGTCTTGGCCGTTGCTCCCCTCAGCAGTGTATTTTGTCAGTCTGCCTGTTCTGCTCCCCGCTCTCTCTGGTGAATTCTCTCACCCTCCCACACATCTGGCCTGTACCCCAGTTCTTGTATAAAATAAATAAATAAATCTTTAAAAAAAATTGTGTTGTTGTTTTATTTCTATCTTATATATTCCTACCTACTCTGGAATTAAATTCCTATATGCTGCATTCCTTTTCTTTTAGCTTAAATATTTTCCTAGTACCAGAAACATTTGGGTTTTAATTTATTATAAAGGGAATATTTTTAATCAAAATTTATTGTTTTATCATTGGTTTCCAGTACCATATTATTTCATGACTTTTACATCAGCATGTGTATAGCTTTACCTACCCAGCACCAAAATTCTAGTGCCATTACAGTAAAGATAACTTTTTATTAGTTGCATCTACTTTCATAACACTGCAATAAGATAAAATAGTGTATATGATGCAGTTTTTTACAATTTAATGATAAATTTTGATACTTGTTTTCTGTGTATTTGAAAAAAATGCGTTCTTTATAGTTCTTTTTTATATATATTTTATTTTTATATTCCCCATACAATTGCAACCCCCTTATTTTGACCCCAATCCCTCCCCTCCCCGCCCCCCATTCCCCATAGAGTGTCTCTGGTTCATAGTTTTTTGTTGATTTTGATTTTTACTCTTATAGTTATTCTTTTTCCTGCTCCCTTATTTAAGTTTTCTAGATTCCTGCTATCAGTGAGACCATCCAGTATTTTTCTTTTTCTCTGACTTATTTCGCTGAGCATGTTCCCTTCCAGCGCCATCCATGTTGCTGCAAATTGCATGTGTTTATCTTTTTTGAATGCTGAGTAATATTCCATGGTGTATATGTACCACATCTTCTTGATCCAGTCATCTATTTTTGGGCATTTGGGTTGTTTCCAAAGCTTAGCTATTGTAAACAGTGCTGCTATAAACATAGGGGTGCAGGTGCTCTTTGGAATTGATGTTTTTGTGTCCTTTGGGTAAATACCTAGGAGTGGAATTGCTGGATCATATGGAAGCTCTATGTTTAGTAGGTCCAGAAATCTCCACACAGCTCTCCATAGTGGTTGGACCAGTTTGCATTTCCACCAACAGTGCAGGAGAGTTCCTTTTTCTCCACACCCTCGCCAACATTTGTTGTTGCTAGTTTTTTTAATATGTGCCATTCTCTTTATAGTTCTTATCACTAGCTCATACATGAAACGTGAATATTTTTCAAAATATTTCTTTGCTTTTTTTAATTTAATTAATCTGTCACGAGGCAATTGTGTGTTAAAATACCCAACTCTACTGTTTATTTCTCCTATAATTATGTCAGTAGTAAACATATTTTAAGTCATATTACTAGGTACATCCACATTTATGGTTTTTCATCTGTTTGATCTGTATATAATTTCCTTTTTTTATGACTTATACTATGAAATCTATGTTGTTTGGCATTAGAATCATCATCCTGGCTACTTTCCTTACTTCTATCTTTAGTCTTTCAAGAGATAAATATGGATATGGATATTGATAAGTCTGCTAGAGAAAACCAATTGCTTTAATTTGTGTTTGTGTAAACCACTGTAATAGTGTTCTTGTATGTTCATCAGCTAGTTTAATGTTTACATTCATTTAAATTAGTATGTTAGGAATTTTTATTCTATCATCCAAATTTTTTTATTTTTGTTCCAAGTTTATGCTTTATTTGCTGCTTCTTTCCTACTTTACACTGAAGTAATCAAATTTTCCTTTCTATTCAAAATTTCTACTTTCTTTATATGTTTTTAATATTAATCAGCTCTTTTTGGTATTAGTTTTTTTTTTTTAATTGCTGTTGAATATTAGTCCACTGCTATATGAACTGGTTTTTCTTTTTTGCCAATTCACTTCTTAATAGACATCTGGGATGTTAACTGTTATGAGTAAGGCTACTCTGAACACTTGTGAATAATTTTTTGTATAGACATATGTTTTCATTTTACAGTATTAGTGCATGAACACATTAATTTTTTACAAATTATAGCCTGGGGATAGATTGCTTATTTTTGCAGATAAAGTTTCAGTGGAACACAGTCACCTATTTGTTCATCTTTGGCTGTCTTGAAGCTACAGTGACAGTGTAGAATGGCACACTACCTAAGATATATATTATTTGGTATTTTAGAGGAAAAAAAATTGCTCTATGGCCCACAACCTAAGATATATATTATTTGGCATTTTAGAGGAAAATAAAAATTGCAGACCCCCTTGTAGATGCTGTGGATTCTATTACATTCCTCCAAAGATTGTTTGTTAAAGAAATTAAGTTTGTTAAATTCAACCAAGTAACTCTATCTTACCTTTTGTTGACAGTAGTTCATATCTTACATTGGTTCATTCTTCCCATATCTGGCGTAATTTAGTATCCCTCAGGTGTGTCTAGATCAGGTACCAACTAAAGACTTAAGCTTTGCTGACTTTCTTTATTTTAGGATTGTCCCTTTGGTTTTGGCAGCTTTGATGACCCCAGTGTCTGTGTTTGAGTCTAAAATGATGGCATGTTTTTCAGTATTTAGTCTCCCCCTCTTCTGCCATGACCATAGGCCACTCTAAGGTCAAAGTTAAAGAGATGGTAAAGTCAACTTGTACAATCCCTCCAGCTCCCTCCAAAATTTACCTGCCTTTGTTCACGCTCCACAATCACCAGAAAAAATTGCTACTTATATCCACAGTTGGTGGTTTTTATCTAAATGACTGTTATAAGTTGTCTGGAAACTTACTCCATCATTCCAGAAGGGAAATCTTCCTTTTACCTCTCATACTAGAAAATCCTTTACTGGTTTTCTTTCATATATTTTAAATAGCTCCTTCCTAACTTTTTCTTCTTTTCTTGGGAATTTCATTAACTGGATATTGACAGTTACAGTGTCTCTAAATTTCTTCTTATTCCCTGATTGTTTTAGCACTTCCTAATGTTTTCTACTGAGGAGTCCTTTGCAGTTTGTTGCTTCATTTGTTGGCTATGCATAAATTACATTTCCCTTTACATATCTATTACACAATTTCTGCTACTAGTAATAATATTGAAGTTTGTGCCATAGGGAAGGTGAAAGAGATTACCCCAAACTTATATAACTGGCAATGATCAAAATCTTTCATATCATAGTTTTTTGAGATTAATAAGCTAAATCTCTAGCAGTTCTTCCCACTAAAAAGAATTCATAATAATGGCAAAAATTCAAATGTTGCTTTATATAATCAACATTTATTTAGATTTATCCATATTTTTATCAGTTCCTCTGCTCACCAGTCATTTGCTTTTTAGACCTTTTCTTTGAAATCATATTCCTTCTTGAAGTACATCATGTGCTTTTTTGAGTGCATCATGTATTCAGTTCCTTATGTTTGTGCCAAGATGTTATCTTTGCCAATTTTCTAATCTTAAAAGAAAACTGAACATTTCATTGTTTTCTTATGGTGTTTCCTATTGATTTTTGTAGATGTCCATTAATTGTGAAGACTTCTCGTTTCAAGGCAACTGTGCTAAGATTTTTTTTTTTCTAATGAATGCTTGTTGAATTGCATTGAATGTGTTGTATCCATTGATATAAAAATCAGGTATTTTAGTTATTGGATGTACTTGATTGTATTAGTCAAGTCTCTAATATTACAAGAACTTTGTCTTTCAAGGGAAAAAACAACCTGGTCATGGTACGGTGCATTTTTGATACATTGCTGGTTTGGGTATCATTAAGTGTGTTGAATTGTGTTCCTTTTTTTTCCTGTTCTCTAGAGAGTTCATGTACACTGAGATTCCAAATTTCTTGAAAGATTGTAAAGTTTTTGGATGTATTTTTTGTGGGAAAGTTTTTAACAGTCAGTTTTAACTCTCCAATGGTTACAGAGTTGTTCAGCCTTGCTTTTTCTTCTTTAGTCCACTTTAATGTTAAATTAAAAAAAATTCTAATTTTTTTGTTTCATTTAAATTATTGTTTACTGGCATAAATTTCACATCTCTATTTACTATTTTGACTTTATCTGTAGTTACACCCTCATTTTTTAATTCCTAATATTCCTAATTATTATTGCCAACTTTTTCTTGATTGATTTGCAATCTTATTAGTGTTTTTAGAAAGAATATTTGACTCTTTGTTGTTAAAGTTTTAAATCCCATGTCACTCCTCCTTTTAGTCTTCTATCCTTAATAATACTAGGGTGATCTGTGATAGATGTTTTTTAAAAATATTACCCCATAGTAAATTACTTTTGCAGTCATTGTTAAATATTGAAATTATACTTTTGAAGATTGTAGAAGAACGAGGAGTTACATGTTCCAGGTTTAATTATTACTTCAGTATATATGCACTTAAGATGTTTTTTAACAAATAATTTAGAGAAATCTTAATGGAACTATTTGCTATAAAGAAAGATATAGTTTATCTTTGCAGTAAACTTCATGTTATTTATACATAGAGAGTTAAGCTTCCATTTATGTTATTCCATTTAAAATAGATAGTATTTTTGTGTAAACATTTTAAAAACCTACTTGAGACAAACATCAAAATTTTTATAAGCTTTTAACGGTCTTTTATTATTATAGAAGAACAAACAAGGAAAAATGCATTGTTTTTATTAGTTTGATTCAGAGTGCCAAGTTATGCATCTATACTGGATTCCTTTGTAAAGTATTTTAACTTTTAAGTTTTTTTTTTTTTAAATTTATTTATACAAGAACTGGGGCACAGGCCAGATGTGTGGGAGGGTGAGAGGACTCACCAGAGACAGAGCGGGGAACAGAACAGGCAGACTTACTGAAATACACTGTTGAGGGGAGCAACGGACGAGACAGGAGAGGTCTGCTGAGCCATGTGGGTATCTCCACAGCCAGCAAGGATCGAACCGGCATTGCAGAGGCTGTGGACAGCTTCACAGTGCTGTGCTCAACAGCCTGTACCACAAGGGAGGCCCTTAAATTTCTTTTCTTAACTGACATCTTAAGTATCTCAACAATTAAGCTGAAAAACGTATTTGACTCTGACTTCAGTAACATATGGAGAGTGTTTATTTCTAACAAAATACCCAACTCTGCCCCTTATTATCTTAAGAAAGGACTTGATGTCACATAGCTCTATTATCACACATCTGATACATTCCACTTTTCTAGGTAAAAAGAGTCCTTGCTGTTTCTTCAACATGTTCTTACTTTAATTTTGACAGTTTGGTTTGAAATCCTGAATCTGAGTTATTTTTAAGAATGAGACTAATTTACTTAATGTAAGATCCCTAACTAGACCTGCAGAACATAAAGAGCAAAGAGATCTTCTCTATGAGATTTATTCTACATGACTGTGCTTATCTTGAAAAGCTGCCAAGTTTGCTTTTATGCACTCAGTGCTTCAAGTGGGAATCAATTAGAATACCTGCTGTTTTGAATAGCAGATAATGGTAAAAGGTCAGAATTTAGACCACCAACAGTGTTCAACAAGCAGCTATTATTCTTAAACTACAGTGGAGAATAATTGCTTTTTTAGTTCAATATGCACTGGGTAACTGATGAACTTGACTAAAATAACACATGTTATAACACAACTTAGCTTTATTCAGTGTAAGTAAAACAAAATTCTTCTTTGGTGCCAAGTCAGCATTTGACCTCATGAGTTTGACCTCATGATAAGTATACATTCTTAACAGAAGGTCTTAGGAGGAAAAAAAAAATCCTTAGGAACAAAAATTCTTAAGTTAGACATCCACTAATTCAAATACAAATATATCTACAAAAGCGCATGATGAACTTCTCCGCTTATTTTCAAGAGTCTAAAATATTGCAAAGAAGCGTTTTGATTTGGACATTCTTTAAAATAAGTTCCTGGATGAATTTTTGGTAAATGATAGGTGAAAATAAAAGTGCATAAGTTAAACTGAAAAATATCCCCTCTCTATATATATCTTAAAAGATATATTTGTGTAAAATATTTTGAAATATTTTGAATATTTGAAAAAATGTCATCACAGCAGATAAAAGAATATAAATGAAGTTTATCTTTCCATAGACTATTAAATTTTTAAGAGCTTACAAACATTCCACAGATCAGAATTTTCAAATAAAGAATAGGAAAATCTCATTTTGGAAGTTGTGACAATTTCAGTATTGGAGTTATAACAGACCTGTGTAAAATGTTTAATGTATCATTCCCAAAGTATTTAATATATTTGGGTCATGAGTTAGCTTTAACTTTGTAGTGATTTTAGTTTGTTTTGGATACCATCACCAGAGTAAACCTCCTAAAATAACAGTTTCATCAACCTGCTGGTCAACTACTAAGTGGTTTCGTTTTCCCCAAATAAGCAGTTCCTAGTCCTGTCATTTAAGATCTGGTTCTTCTATCTTCAAAATCTTGTTTACTAACATTTCATTAGATACCTGCACCCATTACACTGGTCTTCTCCCTCTTTCATGATTTGTTGTCCATATCGCCACATGTTCTGTCTCTGCGACCTGTTCTCTTCCACTCTCTTGTCCTATTATCTATATCAGTAATAGGACAATCATTTTCAGTGTAGATTATTGTAACCACCTTTTTTTAAAGATTTATTTATTTGTTTGTTTGTTTGTTTATTTATTTATTTATACAAGCACTGAGTACAGTCAGAAGCGCAGGAGGGTGAGAGGATTCACCAGAGCCAGAGTGGGGAGCAGAGCAGGCAGACCGACAAAGTACTCTGCTGAGGGGAGCAGCGGGCGGTAGGGGAGCAGCAGGCGAGTGATCCTCACCTGGCGGCCGGGGATCAAGCTGGCACTGCAGAGGCTGTGGACAGCTTTGCAGCCCAGCCCTCAACCGCTGTGCCACCGGGGAGGCCCTCCTACTGTAACCACTTTTAAATGTCCCTCATGGATTTCATGTTTCCATTCTATTTGTTAATAACTGATTATATCTAAAATGCTTGTTATCTTAGAGAAATAGGAAATCCTTGATAATCTGCCAGTTGTCAACAGAATTATGGTTTCCAGAGGAGTAGCTGAGGGAAAGTGTAGACTGGTGAATGGTGACTGGATATTTGGTGGTGGGCATGATATGATGTATGCAGTTGCTGGGGTGAGAAAATGTACAACTGAAACATGTAAGAGTTTTAAGCTAAGGTAACCTCAACAACAACCAAAAAAATCTGACAGATGTCTCTTTATCTCTGTGTCACCAAGTTAACTACAATATAGCTGTGGGTTAGGTTTCTAACATTTTCACTTCTTGCTCTGTGCAGTTATATTGTTGATATGTCTCTGCTACTTAGTCCTAGTATTTTTTTCATTTCCTTCAACTTTTCCCTCAAAGAAAAGCTCATTGTATTCTGGAGTTTTAAAGCCCATACCATAAATACATTTACTTAATTGTTCTAGCTTGGTTCCTGCAATGGTATAAATAATAATTTTTTAACTCAAATTTTTCTCTTGTAGTTAACCTTGCATCATCATATATGTTTCATTTAAGGAATTTCTTAAAGGTTCAGTTTTATATTAAGCAAATTTTCTATTATGTGTATCAATCTTCAGCCACTGTAAATTATCCATGTACTATTTCAATTATAAGTTTAATATTAAAATCTCCCAACACATATTTTTATTCAAATCATTTCATTTCTATTAAAATAATTCTTCAAAAACTACTTACTTTAAAAATGTGATACTTCCTCTTACTGGTTATTGTGCCCTTGATTTCAGCATGTTATTTGCACTGGATTGTGGTGTAAGGTAGAAGGTGAGAAAGAATGCAGAACCAAACTAGATCCACCAATGGATGGAACAGATTGTGACTCTGGTAAGGTAAGTCATTTGCGTTGCCTAAAGTCAATGAGAGTATTAAATGAAACATAAGAAACTTGCATTTTCTTCTGTCAGTGTAACTCACAGGATATTTTCTTCTGCTGGTAATATGTGTACTTAATTATGGAATACTTTCAGTGTATATAAAATTTTCAACATTTCCTCTATTTTTAATTTTAGCTGTTACATTTTTAAAATCCATGCTTATTTTGTTCATCTCAGTGGTTGTTTTTATTGTTTTATCAAGATAATTCTAAGATGCAGATTTATGTAATATTTGAACAAAAAAAGATTTTTTTGCAATGAAATTAAACAGGTAAAATAAGCACAAATAAGAATGTGAATAGTAGAACTCAGAGCTAATGAATTCATGCTAGTGCTTCAGGAGAGCAACTGAGTATATTTAATTTCCCTTCTAATTTAAAAAATTATAAAAGATTCCATTTGGCATTTTGGAGATTCGTAAATATCCGGCCATCTAAGTTGTAAATATCCGACCATTCTAAGTGTTTCATTTACTTAATTCATGTACATTATTTATGTACGTAATCAGATCACAATAATTGTTATTGAAAATTAATTTTTGAAGAATATCAAATAGATGCATCTCAAATAGAAATAATTATGGTTAATTTAGTTCAAAGATAACAGTTAAGTAGTTTACAAAATTTTCTAATTTTTATTATGTGGAAGAAAAGTAGAAACTATCAATTCAGTCATCATATGCAAGATTAGAAATCTTGTCTCTGAACATTAATTTTTATTACATTTGAAAAGAAACACCAACATGCAGACTCTAAGCATTAGTTTAGGTGAGTTACTTAGTGGGAAAAAGTTAAGTTACAGGGCCACCCCAGTGGCGCAGTGGTTGAGCGCTGGGTTACGAAGCTACGCGCAGCCTCTGCAGCGCCGGTTCAATCCCCAGCTGCTCCTCGGTTACCTAAGGAGGGTCTCCCCGGCTGCTCCTCGGTTACCTAAGGAGGGTCCCGCATGGCGCACATACCTCTTCTGCAGTCCACTGCTCCCCTCAGCAGTGTGCTTCAGTCCTTCTGCCTGCTTCGCTCCCCGCTCTGGCTCTGGTGAATTCTCTCACCTTCCCGTGCTTCTGACTGTACCCAGTACTTGTATAAATAAATAAATAAATCTTTAAAAAAAAAAAGTTAAGTTACATAGAGTGCTATTTCAAAAACACATCAATTGAAAAAATAGAGATAAAAATAGAAATTTAGGGTTTCCTTCATGGCACAGGGGTTAAAGACAGCAGTATCAAGCTACTGCCACCCAATGCAACATGAGTTGGATTCCCGGCCAACCAGGGAGCTGACCCACATGGCACAGCATACCTCAGCCATGTATTTCAGGCGATCTGCCTGTTTTGTTCCCCACTCTCTCTGGTGAATTCTCTCCCCCCCATACCTCTGGCTTACACCCCAGTTCTTGTATGCATAAATAAATAAATCTTTAAAAAAATAGAAAGTCAGTCATTCCACTTGGAGAATATTCTCTAAGTGGAAGTATACATGTGCACAAGGATGTATGTGTGGGCATCTGTGTTCATGGGCAACATTCACACATGTACATACAACCATGCATGCACAAATGCTTTTGTTAGGAAGCACTATACAGTGGTGAGAAATGAGAAATAAAAATATTCATCAGAATCATTATAGTGTAGCTGTTGCCACAATGAAATAGATCTATTTGTAGTAACAACACATGATGGTTAGTCATAGGTACATGGATACTTTATGCCACCAGTTGAGATTTAAGAAAAACAGCTTATAGACAGAGGTGATTACATTCATTTACACATCTCATGTTTAAAAACCCATTTTCCATGGGTTTAAAAATATAAACTTCAAACTTTAATTAGTAGTTAACTCTTAGGAGGGAAGTGTGATTGATGGGAATAAGGGCACGCAAGGTGAGGATGAATGTAAATTTTCTGGATATTTCTGGACTTTTTGACATCAACATATAGTCATTTATTGCTTTATGATTTCTTTAAAAAAGAAAAAGTGTACAGTTATTAAATCCAAAATATTTTTTCAAGACTAGAAATTTCTTATCACTAGATAAAAATCAATGAGAAAAAGTTTCTTGAAGGGGAACGTATGTGAAATAACATCAGTTATTACAGACTTTGCCAAATAGTTTTCCATGTGCTATATGGAGAGTCAAAATTTGGGTCTTTTTTTTTTTATTTTCAGTAATACACAAAAGTGCAACATGTGTATATTGGACAAGCCTCATAGTATTATTCTGAGTAATTTATTGTTTGAATCATAAAGTTCTGCACTAGTAATATTTTCATCATCCCTGAAACATGAAAACAGCAATAAAAGATAACCAAATATTCAATCATACTTCTTCAAATATCAACAACCCATTCATCTTATGTAGTTTTTAAACAATATAAACATCTCTTCATTCTTATAAACCTATGTCCTCAATTTGTTCTATTATTATTTTTTCTCATATTTATGGAGCGATTTGCATTGTTGAGGTCTCTAAAATAAATTTATTCTTTCAGCAACCCAAATTGTAATTACTCATCAAAAGTAAAATGTTTCATTTCCCTACAATTGTGCTAATGATATTCTTTAGTGGTTCTGTAATGCTTTCTGTATTGAAATAACTAATGAACTTCTCAGTTCCACAGGCCATGTGGGCTTCTTCAGATATCCATCTGTTCCAGCTGTTGTAGCAGCCAAGTGCTGCAGTGCTAAAATAATTGAACACATGCAACCTTGCTTTAAGCACCTCTAGCTCAATACATTGCAAACCAAAAAACAAAACTGGAAATTTTGCAGTTCTTTCATTCTAGTGATATCAGTCTGGCTGCTTAACTAGCTCATCTAGGAATATATAATCAAGTCTGAGAAGGTGTCTATAGAATTTTATAATTCAAAATGATTGTGAAGGTTGTATTTACTATTTATAGACAAAATTCTTCAAAGTAAAAGTAGTCTGCTTTCTTCTTTTCTCCTTTTCTCCTTCTATTATCTATGTTTACATTTACATTTATTTATTTTTTAAAAAAGATTATTAATTTATACAGAGATTTATTTATTTATTTATTTTGACTGGGAACAGTCAGAAGCACGGGAGGGTGAGAGAATCCACCAGAGCCAGAGCGGGTAACAGAACAGGCAGACTGGCCAAATACACTGCTGAGGGAGCAGCGGGCATGGCAGGAGAGGTCAGCAAGCCATGTATACACCCTTGCAGGTGGCCGTGGATCGAACTGGTGCTGCAGAGGCTGCGGGCCTCTTTGTAGCCCAGTGCTCAACTGCTGCACCACCAGGGGAGGTCCTACATTTACATTTAACACAGGTTTAAGAGTTGATAAATGATTTGGTAAAAACCAAGAAATGCCCTTTTTTTATTTAAAATACTTGCTAGGTATTAGGGACTAGGAAAGGGAAGTTCAATACCAATGTCTAGAGTTTAGACTGTTTTTCAAGAATTCTATATATATTAATTATTTTTCTAAATCTAGATTATTGATGTTGCCATCATGATTCTTTATTATAAAAAATGAACTCTGATAGCTGTAAAATAAAAAATTTGCATACATACAAAGTTTATTGCTTTCTTTATGTCACTTCTTTCATCCAATATTGTATATACAGGGCTTGATTAGAAAATGATCGTTTTTCTTCAACTTCTTCATGGACCTCTTGTGATTTGGGCACTTTCATGAACTTCTAGACATATCCTCATGGAAATTTGAGAGAATAAAAAACAGGATACTTTTTAGGTCATGTTTTGTCTCAGAAATAATCTATATTCTATATTCCCTTAGCATTTTCATAAATCAGACTGTACTCAGATAATGACAAATTCCAAGTTTTTAAATCATATATAATTGACTAAAAATATAAAAGAAACAAAACACTGTTAGAAAGTTTATGAAAAGCATCATTAGGATCATTTTATATACAAACCCAATAGAATCCACTGTATAATCAAGCAAAGCATCATTTGACATTTTCCTCAATGTTGAAGCACAGTAGTGCATACAAGGAACAAAAGCAGGTTCTCCATAGCTTCACCCAGAGATCTGGTTTATCTGCAAGGCGATTGACCTTAAATATCACACTATAATTTCTTTAAATTTCACTGATATGTGTGGGCAAATTGGCTTACAAGACTGTTTCCATTTCTCTTCTTCCGCCAGATATGGTCTGGTTTAAATGATGTGCAGGTTTAGATCCCAGTGTTTCCCAGAGTATTTTTAGTTTGCTATGAACTCTAGCCCAACCTTTCAATGCCAGCTTGCTGCTAAATGGAACTATGATATGCACTCTGGGGAAAATAAACACCATTCAAGGAGGCCAAAACAGTTTGACCAGTTGAAATTTGTCAGCTTTCACTTTGGATTTTTTTTTCGCCCATGAATGGCATGACATTGTTAACTTCTTAAAGCCAGTGAGTTGTTTAAAACTTTTACAGGGTCTGTTTTTTTCATGTTTTTGCAATTTGAAGGCTGAATCTTCTTAAAAAATTCTAATTTATTTAACAGCAATCAGTATATCCATATATTCTAGATTGTAGAAATTCATTGTTTTTATGACTAGATTTAAAATTTCTTGAGTCAGAAAAGGTTGAATTTATAATTTGATATTATTAGAGAAAATCTGTTTTATTGCCAGCTAGACACATATTTTAGCTCAAATAAAGCTATGTAGCATAGTTTTCTACTACTGTTGTTATTGTTAGAATTAACTTTTATTAAAATCATTAGTACGGGCTATGAATTGTGTTTATTGCTTTATTCATCCCTTGCAAAGTGTCTGTTAAGTCAATATGATTATCATTCACATTTTGAAAAGGGAAAACTGAGAATGTCCCTGCAATTTCCTCAAGATTCCTTAAATATCATGTTGCCATTAAGGACAGAAAATTAATTAGGGCTGCACGAATCAGCTTTTTCAACCTCTGTCATTATGCAGACATTAATATAAATTTTTCTGATCTTATTCTCGGTATCATTTTTTCAGTACTTTTTTTTTTTTTAAGATTTATTTATTTATACAAGAACCAGGGTACAGGTCAGATGTGCGGGAGGGTGAGAGTATTTACCAGAGACAGAGTGGGGTACAGAACAAGCAGATGGACTGAAATATACTGCTGAAGGGAGCAGTGGGGGAGACAGGAGAGGTTTGTCCCACCATGTGGATTGCTCCACGGCTGGAGGGGATCGAACTGGCACTGCAGAGGCTGCCGACAGCTTCACAGCGCTGCATTCAACTTGCGCCACCAGGGAGGCCCCCCCCATTTTCTTCAGTACTTTTTACCTTTAACATGTTTGCTGTGAACATCATATATCTGATTTTCCAGGCAAAAGTTATTACCATAATCTATCCACCAAGACCTGGTAAACATTCCTTGGTAAAAAAAGAAGTAGCCCCTTTTGAGCTTCTGTTTACAGATAATAAGGAATATAACATCATTATATATTATGTTTATTGTTATATTTCTCTTTCTTAAATACCAAATATACTATAGAATAAATGGATTAAAATGGCAGAATTTTAAAATGTAATTGCTCAAGTCTTTCGAATAAACAGCTCTCAAAGGAAAACTTGCTATAATAATATTTGAGTATGATAGACTCTTTAAGAAAAAGAGGCATAGTTGCAGCAGACCTCTCCTGACTCATCCACTGCTCTCCTCAGCAGTATATTTCAGTCAGTCCACCTGTTCTGTACCCCACTCTGTCTCTGGTGAATCCTCTTACCTCCCACTCCTCTGGCTTGTACCCCAGTTCTTGTATGCATAAATAAATAAATCTTTTTTAAAAAAAGAAAAGAAAAAGAGGCATAAAGGAAAGTATTAAAGTTAAATATGCTTTTTTAATTACCAGGAAGGAGAACAGCCTAAATCACTGAAGTTTCAGATAAACAGTGCTAAATTTGCTAAAAAGTCTGCTACCCGGTAGTGGTAAAAGAAAATTATTCCTTATTTTCATTGTTATATATGATTTTCTGCTTTTTTTGTTTGTCTCTTTTGAATTATTATGTTTCTTTGAAAGGGTTAGTTGTTCCTTTTTTTCCTGTCTATACTCTCCCACATTTCCTCTTCACCCTAGCTTCCTCACTAAGCACTGAGTTCTCAGGGCTGCAGCACAAGTATCTATGCATTGTCTGCATGGTCTCTGAGAACTGGGAGATCGGGACCATATTTTACTATGACAATAAGTAGGTGCCAAACTCATTTTTTTGTTTTTTAATTTCCTGTGTTTGGACTCTAGTAGATCTGATTTAAACACAATCCCAGTGATTTTTGTAGGCCAGTGAATGATTTTCCATTGTGCCCTGATTTGTTCACCTAAGACATACCTTTTGGAATAGTGGTGTAAGGCTGGAGAATGTAGCAGCAGGATGTCAGCCCCTGGACATGTGGCCGGAGAGTGGAGCATGTGGAGTCCATGTAGCCGGACCTGCAGTTCTGGGATCAGCGGTCGAGAACGCAGATGTTCTGGGTAAATGCACAGTTCCTGAGTTGGGGAGGGCACTTTTCAATTCTGATTTGCACAGGCTTTACTGACAGACCATGTTGGAAGGCAAAAGGAGCCCCTCAAATGTTACTCCATGCTCCATTTTGAAACACTAAAATTCCTTAAATTGTGTGATTAAAAAAAAAGCTCCCTTTTTATAAAACAGTAAGAGCAAACCTCTAGGAGTAATAATTAAGTGATATTCAGGATAGTAAATCAAATAAAATGTGTTTAAATAAACAAACATGTATTTGACAAAGCATGGTGACGTGAGACTGTAGGAAAATGATGGCAATGCAGGACTGTAATATGAGGTTAAATTGATCAGAACTGTAAAAATATGCTCTTTTAAAAAAGTGTATTTGTGGATTTCCTACTATTTCTAATAATTTAATGTACCCACATTTTCAAGAGTAGATTTAATATGAATGTTTACCCTTATGATTTGTAAAATGTTTAATGAATAGTTAATATGAAAAAACAGTGATAAAATTGATTATTTGTACTGTCTTTTCTAGGCTAAGTTCTGAAACAAGGGATTGTAATGGTCCCAGAAAACAGTACAGAATATGTGAGAATCCACCTTGTCCTGCAGGTTTGCCTGGATTCAGAGATTGGCAATGTCAGGCCTATAGTGTTAGAACTTCGTACCCAAAGCATGTACTTCAGTGGCAGGCTGTCATGGATGAAGGTATGAACAGCCAGATCTTTGCCTTCTGAATTAGACTTCAAGGTTTACAAAGTTTTCCAGAAGAAAAATTAATGTTATTTTACAGATTATGTTCTATGTATTTCAAAACTTTATTTTTCCACTTTTACTGATATGTAACAACCATGGGCGATCACTAAAAAAGTTGGAGAGAGCTATCACAGAGATTGGTAGCTGCCAGAGGAGAGGGGTGAGTGAAATGGGTGAGGAAAGTCAACAGTACAAACTTCTAGCTACTAAGTAAGTAAACAAACAAGTCATGGGGATGTAGCTTACAGTCTAGTGACTATAGCTAATAATACCGTGTTGTACATATCTGAGAGTCACTGAGATAGTAGATATCAAAAGTTCTCAGCACAAGAAAATTATTGTAATTATGTGTAGTTATGAATGTTAATTAAACATAGCATGATGTTCTATTCACAATATATGCATATGTCAGGTCATGTACATCTGATACTAGTAAAAGTTATATGTCGATCATATCAATTAAAACAACTTAAAGATACAGGTAATACTAAGCAGTTGTTATATCAACTAAAATTTAAAAAATGACAATAAATGAATGCTGACAAGGATGAGGAGAAACTGGAGAGCTCATACATTCCTTATAGGAATGTAAGATTGCATGACTACTCTGAAAAAAAGCTTGGCAGTTTCTTGAACAACTAAATATGCCCTCATCATACAGTTGAGAATATGCAGTCCTGGGAATTAAAATAAAAATCCTACATTCAAGTTCCCATAGACATTTTATTATCAATAGCTAAAAACTAGGGGAAAAAAACAAAGATTCTCATAGCTAAATGAGTTAAACAAACTAAGGTAAGTCCATACCATGGAATATTATGCAGCAATAAATGGGACAAAATACTGATATATGCAATGATTTGATAGATTTCAGATTATTATACGAACTGAAAAAGAGTCAAAAAGTAAAGAACTGTATGGTTTCAATTTAATGACATTCTTGAAATGATAAACCATAGAGGTGGAAAACAGACATTACTAGTTTCCAGGACTTAGGGATGGTAGTTGGGAGGATGGATAAACTTCATGCTTATGGAATAGTTCTATATCTTGACTGTGATGGATGGTTATAAAATCCACATGTGCTAAAATTGTGTAAAATTATGTACACAGAATATGTATTATAATTCCACGAGTTTTGCTGTTACCTAATAGTTTACCATTGGGGAAAACTGGATGGAAAGTACATGTCACCTCTCTCTATTATTTTGCAGTTTTCTCTAAATCTTAACTATTTCAGAATTAGAATCTTAAGGAAATTACTTCTTATCACTTAAGAAGCCTGTAGTCAGTGGGTTGTGGGCGAAAGTTTGCAGTTGACAAAATGGACTTAATTTTATCACCCCTGTCTTCTTTGTTTCTTTCCTTAGTCAATTTGGAATTTCCTTTCCATCATTGCAATAACATTGCTGGTCATAGCTTAAATTCTACTACTTCTCAATTTTAGTGTAGACATCAGACAAAACTCTTCCCTCACTGAAAGCATCTGAGTACACAGCACTAATGGAAGGCATTAAACAATAGGGCATGGTGTTCTGCTATGTAATTTGGAGAGGGTTATGTTCTCATCTTCTTGCTATAAAACAGAAAAGTATAGTTATCTCTATAGATGGTCCATCTTCTTTCTGCAACATAGCAGAGTTTTAATTTCTCCTCTTCAAAGCCAGATCTTTCATCTCTGCCCTGGGTGCTGCTAGCCCTGTCTTCCCTTCTCAGCTATCTTATTGATTACTGCTACTTTCTTTTATATATTTAATCCCTTTTTCCAATAGATCATTCACTTTCAATATTCAACATTTTTTGACTCTCCCTAAAAAATATAAACCTTTTTCAGATTATGGCCTCTTCCAGCTGATGCACTTAGACTTAGTCCTTCATAGACATCCTTCTCAAAAGAATTATTTAAATTCCAACCTTCTGTTTCCTTCCTTTCCATCTGGATTCCACCAACAGAAATCTCACTAATGTTATCAAGGACTTCTATGGAAATTAAACCTAGTGACTTCTTTTTAGTCCTCTTTTTACTTGACACTGCAAATACATTCAAATAATTGATGACTGCTTGTTTCTTAAAACACTCAGGTACCCTTATTTCCATGGCAAAACACCATTAGTCTTGCCACTATCTCTGATGTAGTCCACTGTGTATTCCAGATGCTAATAACTTTTACTCTTCATTTTCTTTCTTAGGCAATCTCATCTATTTCCATGTCTTCAAATTTGAAAATTACTCATGAATATTTATCTGCAGCCAGATATTTCTTTTGAGCTCCAAACTTGTATATATAACTTCTACCTGTTATTTCTACATGATATCTACAATTTAAAGAGTCAATGCATGATCTTAACCCTTCTAACCCATGCCCATTTTGATCTTCTTTAGTGTTTCCTATTTCAGCTAGGGTTATTTATTGTCTTTTCAGCTGCACAGCCCAGAGACGCATGTGTGTCATTCTTAACATTTCCTTCTTCCTTTCCCACCTGTCCTGTACATCACTATGTCTTACTTGTTTTACTTCCTGATAACTCTCCACTGCAACTCCAATTACCAAACTAAGCCATAAATCTTCATCCTCAATTTCCGCCCTCTTTAATCAATCGGCAAACTCCTCCAAACCTTTTGATTACTACTACCAGTTTATGTTCTTGACTGCACCATTTCCAACCTGGATTTCTCAAACAGCTTCCTTGCCATCTTCCTTGTTACAGTTGACACTCCTTCCAGGCCCCGCTCCTCATTTCAGTCAGGTGCTATTTTATGAGGCCGTTCTCTCAGTCACTGCACCCTTTCCCTTCCATGAGTCCCCTTGCTCTCAGGACCCACCTCAAACTTCATGACCTGGTTTATTAGGTCTTCTCCTGCCTCACATCTATCTTTCCTTTTGTAGTCTCTTGCACAACCAAGCTGAATTTCACTCTACCTGCCACGTACTCCTGTTTCTGGACCCATAAGACATACTAGAGGTGTTTTGTTTTGTTTTGTTTTATTGTCATAATACTTTTTCTTTCTCAAACTTTGATCTCTATTTCACCATCATTTATTTACCTTTAAGACTTCTACTGATTTTTGAACTCAGTTTATGTCATTTCCTCAAGGGAAAAAGAAACCCTTTGATTCTTCAAATTGGATAGATGCCCCTTTCACCTACCCCACCAGCACCCTGTTATAGCACGTTTGAGTGTGTCTGCATTCACTGTATCATCTGTTCCTAGTGTATGACCTGGTGATTATGAAGTTTCCAGTAAATATCTGTTGCATGAATCTGAACACATAAATAATGTCTCTATGGTAAATTATAAGCAATATTATTCCAATCACAAGAATCATCACCTAGTCACTTGAAGGTTAATTCTATCTTTGCTTCTCGCTGGCTGTGATGTTTGATTCGGTTAAAATTATTTGAAGCCTCTTCAGTTATATGTGAAATAAGAGGAAATTGTTCAACACCAGATTGAAAGAGAAAAAAAAAAACACCTCAAATCTGGATAGAGGTCAATTTAAAATAAAGAAACTCCTAACTCTTACAAGATGATGTCTGTCATCAGTATTATCCATAATAGATAGTTATATAATTAACAGGTCAGTATTTTTTTTTTTTGTAGCACTTAGCAATTAAATAAATCTATAATTCTTTAAAAAAATCGTAAGTCTTAATAACAGGTCACAGTTTAAAATGCAGAAGACTACTTCTGTTCTTCCTACATAATTCATGAATTTTGGTAGAAGGAATTAAATACAGGATATCAGTATAGTTGTGAGCATTCATTTTTAGGGGGAAAAAGATGTATGACTTTAACATTCAGGTGTTTTGCATACTATGTGGTGAAATTTGGCTTAAGTCCATGTTTAATGCATATCTTGGAAAGGGTTGGTCTCCTAAATCAAGACAGAGGCTGTCTGCCAAGTACTGGCATGTTACATGGATCGCTATGTCATAGTCTCAAGAGTACTCCAGAAAGGAAGATTGTTATCAAATGTATTTATGTCATCTGTGAAGATAAAGTAAGCACAGTGAATTGACAGTATATTGTAAAATGAGACAAAGAGTTTTATGTGAATACTTGCTTGGAATGTGAATGGAATTTTCTAGACTAGCTCTTTTCAGTGTTATTCATATATCTGATTTGCTCCTTTCTTCAATGAAACCCCAGAAAGAGAATTATATACACGCTACTTTTAAAGTATCACAATTATAGCAGCTGTCTTTAAATCCAAAGATATGACGTAGTGACCAATCACTGAATAAACATAACCTACTTTGAGGTGTGAGCGCACACTGAAATGCTTTATTATGGCTTATAATGGCATCTTAGAGGAAAATTTTAAAACCATGCACATTAAAGGCCATGTTCCAACTCTCCAAAATTTTTCAGAAGGAATAGTCACAAGCCACATGTGAAAACTGTTTGAAATGTTCAATTCTGAAGGCTCATTTAAATGCTTCTTTTCTCTTTGCAAAGTGATACCCTGTTCCATGCCTCTGGCTATTATTTGGTATTTATAGAATCCCATCAACATACATGGAACTTGACGGAAGACATAACTGAAGCTCAGTGTCAGAGATTGTCAACTATTTTCCATTCTGTTTATATGAACTTAATAAACAGTAAAGAACCTGACTGGTGTGAAGCCAGTAGAGTAGTAACATAGCATGGAAATTGTTCTGAAGTTTCAGATTTGGATAATTCTACTACTGGTGTTACCAAATATGACAGCTCCTCTGGTGGATGCTTAGAAATAGAAACAACACTTTAAAAATATTGTGCTACCTTTTGAGCCTAATAGGCAAATGTTTTAAACTCCAGCTATCCTACATTATTGCTTAAGGAAGCACAAGAGAAGAGTGCCAGCCATTCAAGAATTCTTCACGTGTGCTGTGGTTCTCAGCCTAGAACTTCTGTATCCTCACTTGCTTTCTAGTAAGCAGAAAAGGCGGTTGAGTCATAGCTAGCCCTTCAGCAATTGTGCATGTTAATAGAGGTTCCCATGAGGTTACATTGCATTTCTAAATATCCTCATAATGGAAAATCTTGTGAGAATTGTTTATCTTATAAGTTCTTTCCTTTGAACTTTAAGACCCATTAGTGATCATCAGAAGGGGATTAGATAAGTCAAGACAAAGGGGACAATGTCAGGCTGAAGGACAGAGGTGGACATTTGGCAGTAAAATCAATGTAGATTCTCAGTGATGCACACCTGAAACATATAATATTGTAATGTTACTTCAATTAAAAAATTAGTAATTTTTAGTAATTTTATTAATTTTTCCATTAGAAAATGCCACATGCACAGGACTGAAATCAGTGCACTGATATTTAGAAATGAACCTCAAGAAGGATTTCATGAGTAAGGTAGAATTCTTATATAACTTAGCATAAAGGGGAAATCATTCCAAAAAGTTAAATACCAAAAATAGGGACATGAAAAGTATTTTTCAGGAAGAAGGATTAGTTTGGGTGTGGTAGAGGTTCAGTGTCAGAAAATAGTAAAAGATATATTTAAAAATTAATTTGAAGACCTATTTCTTGAGTTTAGTAATCACTGGATAACTACTCTTTTCTCTTTTTTCTTTTCTCAAGCACCAGCTCATTTACTATTCATAATAAACCTCTAATATTATCTACTCTAGTATTACTCAGTTAACATCAAATTGTATTTTTTACTCAGTGATCTAAAAAATAAGATCAAAATATTTGCAAAGTAACTTTAACTCACTTCTTTTCATCCATTCTGTATGTAGAAAAACCATGTACCTTGTTTTGCTCGCCTGTGGGGAAAGAGCAACCTATTCTCCTAGCAGAAAAAGTGATGGATGGAACTTCTTGTGGATATCAAGGATTAGATATCTGTGCAAATGGCAGGTGCCAGGTAAGACCCTCCAAAGGGAAAGTTTATATGTCCTAGGAGAATTGTGGGACTATTAAATAGCTTTAGCTTTAGATTGGGTGGAAAGCTCTGGACTAAGATTCAGGAGACGTGATTGTTCTCCTGACCTGGTGGTAAAACTGTTCATCTGTATAATGAAGGTTTCTGTAATCTCCATTACTAGTCTGACATTTTGAAACTGTAATGCATATACTCTAGCCCTGTAGTTGCAGCAAACTGGACTTTGTCAAAAATTATAGAATAAAAATTTAAGCCCTCCCATTCTCTCTGTCTTGTGTTCAAGATTGAGCCATGCAGCAAAAACCTGTAAAATCTGTCCAGTTACTCACTTATTCTGAAAGTATTTTCAACACACTGGAATCATCTGATTTTTAAATGTATATTTCATTTTCATATAATTCTTTTTTTTAAGATTTATTTATTTATATAAGAATCGGGATACAGGCCAGATGCGTGGGAGGGTGAGAGGATTCACCAGAGACAGAACAGGGAACAGAACAGGCAGACTGACAAAATACACTGCTGAGGGGAGCAGCAGGTGAGGCAGGATAGGTCTGTAGCGCCATGTGGGACCCTCACTGGCCGGCCAGGATCGAACCGGCACTGCAGAGGCTGCGGACAGCTTCATAGCGCGGCGCTCAACCGCCAGCACCACCAGGGGAGGCCCCCCACCATCAAGTTTTTAAAACAATTTACAAGCTATTGTTAGGTTACTATCTGTGATCTGGTAGAGGTCTATAGACTTCTAAGTAAAAAACAATAATCCCAACTCTAAGACTATATTTTGCCAGCAATCTATATAGCTTAAAACACATAATCATGTTATACTCTTGGCATAAGAAGCAATCTTTAGTGTGTAAAAAAAAAATCATTGCAGGAATTTATACCAGCTCATATTTTGTTATCAGAATTGTAGGTTGTGTAATTAATGCTTTTAACTTTATTTGTGCATTATATGTAAATCTATCAGATTATTGTACATCTTTAATGAATTTGTTTTTCAAAAAATTATTTTTCTAAGCATGTATGCCAAACACAATAGCCTAAAATTGCTATGCCTTTCACTTAACAGTTAATAATAAGCCAAATCTTTTATAGAGTCCCCAGCTAGACATTAAAGTTACAGCAACAACAACAGAAATTCTGTACAAGTGCTAATGTGAATCCGATGACTTATAATTAAAGTTTTATGAAATGGTTGCGACTTCTAACAGCTTTGTAATACTTCAGGATTCTGGCTTCTTTACTAAAATGTTTCATTCAGTCTTTAAGTATAATTAAAAACATTCCTCGTTTTCCCTTTTGACAACCCTCTACATATCGGCTTTGACCAGAGTTTTTATTTCATTTTATCACAAAACATACAGCAGTGAAGCTGAATATAGAAAATTTGGTGAATCGACCGAGGAAGGAAATTAAAAATAGACGATTTTCAGAGGCGGGGGGAATGGCTGAAATAGATGAAGGGAGTTAAAGGGTATAAACTTGAATTATAAAATAAGTCAGAGTTGTATAGTATGGAGAGTATAGTGAATAATTCTGTATTACATATTGGAAAGTTGCTAAAAGGGATTTTTTAAATTTTTTAAAAAGATTTATTTATTTATGCATACAAGAGCACAGGCCAGATATGCAGGGAGTGAGAGGATTCACCAGAGACAGAGTGGGGAACAGAGCAGGCATACTGGCTGAAATACACTGTTGAGGGGAGCAGCGGGCGAGACAGGAGAGGTCTGCCTCACCATGTGGCCGGCCAGAGATGGAACTTGTGCTGCAGAGGCAGCGGATTGCTTCATAGTGTGGTGCTTAATCCCTTGCGCCACCAGGGAGGCCCTAATAGAGTAGATTTTTAAGGTTTTCATCATGAGAAAAAATATGTAACAATGTAAGGTGACAGGTGTTAGACTTGCACAATATACACAAATATCAAATCTTTCTGTTATATACCTAAAACTAAGTAGAATGTTACATTTCAATTATACCTTTTTTAAACAAAGAAAACTGCTTTCTCTAGCTACCAAATTTGGCTCTCTAATGTTTCCATTATGAAAAAGGACAAAGAAAGCTCGACCTCTGTAATATGTTCTCCTATCTCCTGCATGCCAGGGGAACCCCAGTGTCCTGCCACCCATTAGTGGCATTGCCTTTTCAAAGTAGATCCACCTCAAATTTCAGATTTATGTGGTAATATTTTGGCAAGTGTGTGTATATAAGACTATAAATTACAAAATACAAAATTTTGGATTTTGAAACTACTTGATTATTGACCCAGGGCATTATGTCTATCCCTAACAGTTACCAAAAATTGAAAAAAAAAATTAAGAAACTACCAAGTACCAATGTATTCAACAATGCAACTACTATTTATTGTGCTCATTATTTGCCCCCAAACAAGCTGGATGCTAGAGATGGACACACAAGGTGCTTTTATTATTTCAAAAGTAACTTCTCTAAAAAAAAAAAAAAAAAAGTTACCTCTCTGCACTAAATTTTTCATCATGTTTATTTACATGGACAGATTTTTTTTTTTTCCTCACCCTAGGGCTTTTAGCTCCTTTTCATGAGTCCTGCTTGGGGAACTCTTCCAACACCTTTGTTGTGTTTTCAGCATTTCCTGTGGTGGCTACCCCTTTTCATCCAGACACATTTTCTTTTTTCTCCCTGAATAAGCTTTGACTCACAGATCAGAGTTCTCCAGGAATGCATTGTTTTGTCTACTTCTTCACACCAATAGGTTTCCCCTGACAAAAGGAAAGAATGCTACATTGTGCAGACTTAATGTGATTTTTTTGCTTTCTCAGGATATTTATCCTGCAGCTGCATTTTATAATCTACTTGTTTCCCTTACACAACCCCACCCACTCCAACTACAGAAAATGACCCCGTTTTTGTTCTTTTTTGTTCAGTACTTTAAAAGTTCCTCTAAAACAATTGTAACTTGTTATGAATGAATATATCATCACTCTTGCCTGCAACTTCTTGATTAGAGGTTGTTTATAACCCTGCCAATAATAGTATTGACCCATAAAATTCTGCCCTTTGAGTAGACACAATTTTACAAAATGTGATCATATTTTGCAGCAGTCAGTGGGAGAAAAATATTATTCACCAGATAAGTCAATTGATTTAATCTCAGATGACTCAGAGTAACAGAATTCTTGTGGGAGCATGTAAAAATCAATTCCTGCATTGTTAGTATTTTCTTAGAGTTGCCATGGGTTGTAAGTAGTTCTTACATTTATGTGCTGGATACCAAAGAAAATTGGAATAGAAATTATTTGTGAACTGTAGTGAAAATAAAATTTTATGTTTTTTAGAAAGTTAATATTTAATATTCAGCATTTGCTTTGCAGCTACTTTAGAAGTAAAGCCATTCATATAATGCACTATAACTTTTCTATGTTGAATAGAATGAATTAGATTGTGTTATATTTAATAGGTGATTTAATTTGTAATTTTTTGTAAATTGCATTAGCCTCTTACATTTTTTTTCAAATTGCTCTCATCACTATCCTATGTATTATTTTTACAGTTACATTTTGACATGAACTTGCTCAATTAATTTGCAGCAGAGTATAAGACATTTTACTAGTTTCTCATTTAGGTATGTCTGCTTTTTAGATACTAGATCGGTCCTAGATTAGTAGTCAAAACAGAAAAACTCACTTTATGATGTATTGTCATTGTCTTGTTACAGAAAGTTGGCTGTGATGGTTTATTAGGGTCTCTTGCAAGGGAAGATCACTGTGGGGTATGCAATGGCAACGGAAAATCGTGTAAAATCATTAAAGGAGATTTTAATCACACCAGAGGTGCAGGTAATTTTTTTTTTAATTATTAATCCAAACTATCCTTGAGGACAGAGATTTCACTGAACATTACTTAGAAATCACTGTTCTGATTCTGTTGAGGACACTTGAAATGGGTACTGAATGATCATTCATGATGACATAGGTATGATATTAGCCAGAGGTTCTAACAAGTCTGTTTCCTAATAATGAAAATATGAAATCATCTGTTGTGCATTTAATAAGCTGGAGCAGCAAAGGAATAATCTCATTTGCATTGGCTAATGTTATCCGGTTTCTACAAACCTTATTCTCCAAAGCAAAGCATAATATTTAACAGAGAATAATGATTTGTAATAGCCTGGAGCAACTATTGAGTATTAATCTTCAGACTCTTGGGAAGAGTCTGTAGCAGTGTGGCATAGTGGAAATGGTAATTGGGGATCAGATGATGTGGGTTCATGTTCCAGTAGATTAGTAACAGGAAATCATTCTCCTTTTGTTTCTTTGTGTATAATTACTAATACTTGGGACGGGGGTGGGAGTGGGGCAGATAGTAATGAGATGACTATGAGCAATCTGTGTGGTGTGTATTTTAAAGTGATGCAGAACAAATGACAATATCCCACAAATACTCTACACATAGAAAATCCTTTATATGCCAGTCATCAAGCTAACTGGAAGAAAGCAAACAGTTCTGCGTTTACATGGATTTCTTACCTGGACATCTATGTAAAGAACCATCTTAGTATATACGATTATATCTTCATGATCATTAGTATGTATATATTACATGTAACTTTCTCTTATTTCATTCTTCAAAATATCAGAAAAGCTGAGACTAAAATATGTGCTAATTTGCATATAAAGAATTAGTCATTTGTGTTTGAATAATGAAGAAAACTTAGTTCATTCTAGGTAAGAGAATTCTTCAGAAAAGAAAATTAGACCCAGCTTTCTTATGATGAGTTTAACCCTTTGCTAGGCCCCAGCAGAATAAAAGATAAGTACAGATTTTGAAGCCTAAAAATAACTAAAACCCAGGGTAAATGGTAGATCAAAATCTTAATCTCTAAAGCTGTGGAAAAAATGCTAGGTTCTACAAGTCAAAATCTGCCTGAACTCATTTAGAAAAGCCCCACTTAGCTCTAACAGGCTCCCCGACTTCCACTAAGAAGTGCAATTATAATAAGCTTTTCAGCCTGATTGTGATGGGAGGAGATTTTATAGTACAGAAATTCAAATAAATTCTGAGAGACTGAAAAGATTTAAAGATGCTAGAATTGCTAGAATTTTTGAAGAATACATTTGCATGATTATTTAATACACATGGAAACAGTTAACTGAAGAATACCAGTGTAGGGTGAGCACTGTACCTTCATTTAATTATAAGAACACTTCATTCTTCCACTAAGCATAGAAAACAGACATACCATACGGGGGAAAAACTAGTAATGGTTTTCATTCTGACTGGAATTATATGACCATAGTTACCCCAGATTGCTACTTCAGACCTCCCTTGTTTTTATTGATTTTAATTTCTACTTTTTTACATTTGTCTTATAGGTAAGTTATATTAATGGCTTTGTTACTTGGAAAATGTTTGAAATGTCTAATAGATGAGAACTATAGACTACTAATGTCACTTCCTTGTTTGTTTCACATTGCTCAAAGGGAAGAGACTAATTCTTAATTCTTGCATGTTGCTCCTGACTGTCCATCCAGCATCATTTCATACCCTTCTCTAAGCTACAGTTACCAGATTTCTTACATATGCTCAAATTGACCCTGTCCCGCGCCCTTTCTCCCTGCTCCCGTTCCCCTCCAGGACCTAGTATATGGAAATAATATTCTATCTGCCTCCTTATACCTTCACTTGTCAATTCCTAGACATCTCTTGAACTCTATTCAATAATTCATGCAGTGCTCCTTGAATACCCTCCATCTATCACTAATGGCCAGTCTAATGATGTTTGCCATATTAGCACCCAGGTGAGGCTGTTCTGTTCCCATTTGTAATTTTGTATTCATTGACTTTTCCCCACTCAGGTTTGACTTTAATCAGGAAAAATATCTTGACTATTTTTGTTCAGCACCATATTCCCAGTGACTGGCATAGTGCATAATTGATTAATATTGTTAATTTAATTAATAATGAAACATTAGATTGCTAGGAAGTATTAAAAAAATCTATGAGTCCCTTACTACAGCATGGACTTACCTACTTGTGGCTCTAGCAATGTTGTATTCATTTCTCTTGAGTAAAACTTATGTTTATAGTTTATGGACTTCCCAGAACTTCTAGAAGGAATTTCAGTCTTACTTAGTCCAGCTGGCTGTGCATATTGTATATATTGTATGAGTAACACACGTGCAGACACATGTGGGTGTTTTCTGTCCCTGTGGTATATTTAGTTTGCTAAATCATTTTTGTTGGAGCTAGAAAAAAATAAAAATATGTGGTGTTTTTTTTTCCTTAGTGCACTTATTATATCTTTCATTGCACCTTGCCTAGCCAGAATATAATTTTCTAAAGGAATTTTTAAAGGTAAATTGTATATTAGACCAGAAGAAATGAGCATGAAATGCAATATTGTTAGAATAGAAGGTGAAGATTCTGATTTTATAATAGGAACACATAGCTTATACTTTCTATCTATGTTGGTCACAGCAGTGTTATGACAGATTCACAGTATCCTGGAAACTATTTTACGAAATAGTAGGACTGGGCCTTAGCAGAGAGCACATGGGGGATTCACTGGCATCTGAGTTCACAGCTTGGGCAGCTAATTACTGTCAATTAATCTTGAAAAGTGTTTTTCCCTCCTCTGCTTTTCCTTTTACCCCATACGTTAAATGGCAAATGTACTATCTTCCTTGCATGTTATCATTATGGTTAAATGCAAAAACTTCTGTAAAGTACTATAATAATGACTGGTACATTGCACTTGCTCAAAATGTGACATTTATCATTATTACTACCATGAAAATAATGATCACTATTGCATTTTAAGATGGCAGAGTAAAAAATGGTGTATCTGGTAAAATAGAAAATTCCTGTTGTCAAAGCGAACTGTCCAAGATGAGTGTCGAATCTAGAGCATTGGTATCACAGGCTTTCTTTCAGCTTCTATGCTAAGCAATAGCCCTTCTTAACATTCACTTCTGTAAAGGATAAACATTCTCCATTGTGTTAAATGACTTTATTACTAAAAAGAATCCAGACTCTCTCTAGTCATTGGATTTCTCTCTTCAAATGCATTTGCTTAAATATTTTCTCCCCTCTTCTTTGAATCTAACTCAACTGTCCTCCAAGTCATCCTTAATTGTAGAGAATTGCTTTCTTCATGATTGTAAACTTAGGTAAAGCTCTTACCCTAATGTACAATGTATTTCTGAATTTCCTGCTATACTCTATTAGGAATTTACTTCTTGATGGCACATTCACTTGCCTTTCAGTCATCTTTTCTTTGCCGTTTCTACAAATTTTACACAGTTCTCCAACATCTTGAGATATTCTAATCTATAGGATTCTATTACATAAAAATAGACCAGCTCTCCTTCTCGTGATTATTCCTTCTCTATATTCTTTTCTGATTTACTTTCAGTCTCTCCACTAAAAATCTCAAGTTTCCAAGATGAAGTCCTTGACTACTCTCTATTTTCTCTCCTTACTCCTATTGTTCAAGCTATTGCCTCTGTCAAGATCCTCCACAGAGGTCTACCAGTAGCCTGACCTTTCTCTGGCGTTTCAAATGTTCTAGAGCTCTTACTGGATAATTTTACTAGTGTATTATACTATTTTGCTAAATATAAATTGCAAAACTGAGCTTAGCAGATGATTATCAAAACTTGACTTCCATGTCCTGTAGATAATGGCCCTGCCCCCTCTCCCATAAGTAACAGCCACACACATGTTCCCTTACCTTCTTCCCGTGAGATACCAAGTTCAGGATTGTTTTTTTTCTTCATAAATTTTCTACCTTAATCTCTTCCACTCCTGGATCTATGCAGTGGCTTCCTGACTCTGTTACCCACAGCCATATTTACTGACCACTTTTACATATTGCTGTTAGATCAAACCTCTCCAGACCCGTATCTCATGACCAAGTTCATTGCTATAGAATATTCAAGCACTTCAGTTTGATCAATTCAGTGTCCTAGCATTCATTTAAACTCTTTAATAGAGACATCTTGTATCTTCTCATTGTTAGAATTATTTTATTTATGTGTTACGAAAATATTGCTTATACCCTTACTTTACTTAAGTGAACACATCCATAGATCTGCACACATGTGCATGTGTTATGTATCTGTATTTATATATATGTGTATATGTACATGCATAGAACTACCCATTCCTCAAAGAGATTTCATCTCATTATTTATATGAAAATTTTCCACATCATATGCAGTGTTCTCTTTTCTGAATCAGTGCTTCTAGTTGAGCCCAGTGTTTTTCAAGTGTAATGTATATGACCATGTAAAAGGAAAAAAATATTCCTACTTTGTGGGTGAAGATAGCTGTGAAACTTTTGAGTTGTGATGTCACCAGTAAAGGGGGGCAGTTTAAAGATCACAGGTTGATATTCTTCTGTAGGGAATTAACCATACCATGTTACATATGACCTCTCTAATGTAATTTTTGAAGTTTTATTTAGCTCATTTATGTAAGGTTTTTATACTTTGTCTCCGTGCAGACAACCATAGTACCTTACTTCTAGGTACAAACAACCACTAAGCATTTGCTTCTATTTTCATCATTGCTTGTTTTTTTCATGTAACAGAATGATAGTGCTTTTTTTCTTTAGTATTACTGAAAATGATTACACTGACTGAGGGGTGTTCTTGAATGAAAATTATCATTCTAAAAACATATGCTTCTAATTTTAGCCACTGCCACAAGATGAGTTTACACTACCTTTTTGATATATACCCAATAATTGTAAACAGCTTTAGGAATTAAATTAACAAATAGGAGATAACTCTGGATCCACTCTTCTAGCTTGGAAATAAAAGACTATTATCAGATATATGGAGCATCATCGAAATGCTAAGAATATTAAATATTATTTTAATATAACTAAAGCATAGGTATTCAGCCAGAAGTAGATGTCTACTCACTATTCTGCTCTCAATAAAGTCTTGGTTTTGACTATTTTTGGACACTTACCCACATTATCTTATTTTTTTCAAGCATTGCATTCCTAACTTCTGCTAAAAATCCCTTATCTGAAAAACACCTAATGGTGTCTTCTGACTAGCTGTCTGGCTAAAACTGACACCTTCCAGAGTGACACAAGATTGTTAGGTGTGGCCTTACACTTTCTTGTCTCGAGCTCCAGTTTCAAGTCCTATTTTTCTCTCACTTTAAACTGATAGGATGTTATATGTCAATTAAATCTCAATAAAACTGGAAAAAAAACTAAAAACCACATAAAAAAATCAAATCCGCTGTTAGTCTCCTCTGGGGAGTTTAGTCTGTTTTCCTAGACTTAACTTCTTCAGGGGCCCGATCCCTGTCCTAGTCTCTCCAACTGCCATCTGTCTTCCCCACACTTCCTAACTTACTGGATTTCCCCACAGCACAATCTGAGGTTACTTGGGTCTGTTCCAGATTCATTTTCTTTCTAACCAGGCTGTCACATTGTGCTTTATCTCTGCTCACAATTCATAAGCTATCAGCAAGCTATTTAAATAAAATACTGTTGCCTGTGTGTCCTTAATAGCACCTATAGATTCAACATCTTTCGAGGAAACGTCACCACTTAAAATTACAACTTTTATACACTTTCTTTTTTACATAGGTACTGAAATATCATAGCAAAAAATAAAAGAGAAAAGGGCCAATTAAGAAAAGAGATATTATGAAAACCCACTATTTATTTCATGTTCTGTTGACTCTAATAGGGTATGTAGAAGTGCTGGTGATACCTGCTGGAGCAAGAAGAATCAAAGTTGTGGAGGAAAAGCCGGCACATAGCTATTTGGGTAAGCCACATCACAAACACAGCCCAGCTTCCTGCCCTGAGCAGTCTCTGATAAGGAGGATGTCAGTCAGTTTCTAGTTACCTGTTTGAATTTCCTGGCAAGCACCTCTTGTCATAGCATGTGGGAAGTCCTTTCCTTTCTCCTAGAGCCATGCTAACAGTCAAAGCAATCTGGTTGTCTGTATGTTTTAGGGGGCTATAAATTGCCTCCATATGTTAGTTCATATTTTAAAAAGCACTCATTGGAGGGTTTTGTTATCTATTACTTTATATATATGCATATGTAAATATATTTTGTAAACATATTTCATAGTATGCACGGATGTACACATATTAATAAAATCACATTCAAATATATGTGTATATGCATATATATGTACATATAATAGTGTGTCTATAGTATGTCTACATATACATATAGCTGTGTGTGTATTTTATATATAATGATTACTTTGTAATTAGGATATTTTGTGAAACTCTATACTTGATCTTTAAATGGGAGCCTCATATCAGATGCACTCATTTATAGTGCTTTACTTGTACATTTTAAAGGATGGATTATGGAAAGAACTGATAAGTTATTTTAATTAGACTGTTCATAATTTTTAAATACACACAAGAAAATGCTAAGTTGACAATACATATTGCTTATATATTAAGATTTTAAGCTAACTAGGTCATGTGAAATACCTCTTATAGTCACAAATCCACACATAGAAGGTTCTCGTGTAATTAGGTCAGGCAAAAGATGAAATATTTGCCAGGAATTTAGATGTACTTTCATTTCTTTTTAACGACAGAATAATGTCCCAATAGGAAACAGTTTGTTCATGAAAATAACCCATATAACATGATTGTTTCTATGCTACAATATTGAAAATAGTTTAGATTGGTATTGAGGTTATTTTTCTTATTCCGTGCTGCTTTCTAGGAATACAAATGTTTGAGGAAAGGGGACAATAGTAGAAATCATTTGCCATGTGACACACACACATCAATTTGTTATTGCTAATGTGTTTTATCTTTTTCTACCTGTAGTTTTTAAATGCGTTTTAAGTACAAGTAAATCATTCCAATATCCAAACGCAGATTAAAGCTGTAACATCTAGTTTTTTGAAATTCTGTAAAATCTTCCCAATTTCCACTCTACTTAAGGAACTCTTCTTATCTTTAGTTTTCCCCCTCTACAAATCATTCACTGTAGTAACAATCACTGCTGTGACAATCACCACAAACTTGGTGGGTGGCTTAAAAAAACCAGAAATGTATTCTATCACTTTCTGGAGGCCATAATGGTTTCACTACACCAAAAATCAAGGTGTCTATTAAATGTTGCTTTTTCTCTCTGGAATTCTAGGGGCACACCCATTCCTTTGTCTCTTCCAGCTTCTGGTAGCATTCTTTGCCTTGTGACCACGTAACTTTGATGCCTGCCTCTGTGGTCTCAAAGCCTTCTCCTGTCTTTCTGTGTTCAAATCTCCCACTTCTTATAAGAGCCATGTGATTGCATTTTAGATCTACTTGGATCATCCAGGACAGTATCACCATCTCAAGATCCTTAACTTAATCAAAGCTGCAAAAGTGTTTGTTTCTCTCTATATAAGGCAGGAATCATGGGTTCCAGGGATTTGGATATGGTTCTCTTTTTTCCTTTAATGACAATTTTAAGGTAACATTGCATTATATGTACACATTTCAAGTGTGCATCATTGAAAACTGACATTTATAAACGGCATTAAGTTTACCACTGAAAGTCCAGTGCTACCCTTCACCGTACAATTGTGCCTTTTTACTTGATTTATTCACCCCTTTTCCCTTCTGGTAATCTTGGTCTTAAAGTCTGCAAGTTTATTTTTGTTTTAGTTCATTCTTTTATTTATTTTCTCTATATAGCACATATGAATGAAATCAATATGGTATTTGTCTTTTTCCTCCAGGTTTATTTCACTGAAGGTATTTTTTACTGTGGTAAGAATTCTTTTCACTATGGCAAAATATACATAGCATGAAATTTGCTATCTTAACTGTGCTAAATACATAATTCGGTGGCACTGTGTGGATAACATTGTTGTGCAGTCACCACCACCATCTGTCTCCAGAACTTGTTTTGTCTCGCAAAACTGAAACTCTATACCATTAAACAAGCATTCCAGTTTCTTTACATCCTCACTGAGGCTTGTTTCTCTTTGTTTGATTTTAACCATCCTCATGAGGTGATAGTCTCCTGGTGAGGTGAGGTTTTCAGTTGCATTTCCTTAGAGATTACTGATGTTGAGCAGCTTTCTCCTGTGTGTGTGTGTGTGTGTCTGTGTGTATGTTGGTCATTTGTAATCTTTGGAGAAATGTCTGTTCAAGTCCTTTGCCCATTTTTCAATTAGGTTGTTTGCTTTGTTGCTTATTTTGTTGATGAGTTTTAAGAATTCTGTGTACACTCTGGATATTAATCTCTTACTAGATATTTTCCCATTTTGTCAGTTTTTACTCTGGTAATTCTTTTGATGCACAAAAGCTTGTAATTTTCATGAAATTCGTCTATTTTTTCTTTTATTCTTGGTGACTTTTGTGTCATTTCCAGGAAAATATTGCTAGATCCAATGTCATGAAGTTTTTTCTCTCATGTTTCCTTCTAAGAACTTTATAGTTTTAGCATTTGCATTGATACGTTTTAAGTTTATTTATGTGATGTTAGGTATGGATCTAACTTCGGGTTTTTTTTTTGGTATGTGAAAACTCTGTTTTCTCAGCCCCATTGTTTAAAAGATTATGCTTTCTCTATTGAATGAGCTTGGTACCCTTATCAAAAACCATTTGATCATATATGTGAATTTTCATTCTGGAATTTTTATTCTGTTCCGATGGCACATGTTTGCTTTTTATGCCTTATTTTTGATTAATGAAGTTTTTAGTGAGGCTTGAAATCAAGAGTCAGCATTTTTCATTTTTCAAGATTTTATTGGCTTTTCAGGATAATAACGAGATTCCATATGAATTTTAGTGTTGGGTTTGTTTGTTTTTTAGCAAAAAGGGTCATTGGGATTTTGATAGATTGCAGTGAATTTGTGTGTCACTTTTGATAATAATGATATCATTTTTTAAGATTTATTTATGCATATAAGAACTGGGGCACAAGCCAGAGGTGTGGGAATAAGAAGTTTCACCAGAGACAGAATGGGGAGCAGAACAGGCAGACTGACTGAAATATACTGCTGAGGGGAGCAGCATGGGAGGCAGGAGAGGTCTGCTGCACCATGTGCTTTGCTCCCTGGCCTGCCAGGGATTGAACCCATGCTGCAGAGGCTGCCAATAGCTTCATAGTGCTGTGCTTAACTCCTTGTGCCACCAGGGAGGCCCAATAATGGTATCATCACAAATTTTAAGTCTTCCAATCCATGAACTTGCAGTTTGTTTCTATTTATTTATGTCTTGATTTCTGTCAGCAAAGTTTTGTGGTTTGCATTTTAAAAGTCTTTTACCCCTGTATTAATTTCCAAATATTTTATTCTTTTTGATAGTATTACATGTAGAATTGTTTTCTTAAATTCCATTTCAGAGTGTTCATTGTTAATGTATAGAAATAATTGATTATTGTGTGTTCATTTTGAATCCTACACTTTGCTATAACAGTTTCTTTTTAAGAATATTTGTAGATCATCTACATAAAGAGATCATTTTATTTCTTCCTTTCTGATCTGGATGCCTTTTATATCTCTCTTTTTTTAAAAAGATTTATTAATTAATTTATTTATTTTTAAAAGATTTATTTACACATACAAGAACTAGGTACAGGCCAGAGGTGTGGCAGGGTGAGAGGATTCACCAGAGACACTGGGGAACAGAACAGGCAAACTGACTGAAATACACTGCTGAGGGGAGCAGTGGGCGAGACAGGAAAGGTCTGCTGCACCATGTGGGATGCTCCCTGGCCGGCTGGGATGGAACTCACACTGCAGTGGCTGCGGATAGCTTAGTAGGTTGCATCTGAACCCCTTGCACCACCAGGGAGGCCCAAGATTTATTTATTTTTATACAAGAACTGAGGTACAGGCCAGATGTGCGGGACAGTGAGAGGATTCACCTGAGACAGAGCGGGGAACAGAACAGGCAGACTGACTGAAATACACTGCTGAGGGGAGCAGCGGGTGAGACAGGAGAGGTCTGCTCCACCATGTGGGCATCTCCACAGGGATTGAACTGGCATTGCAGAGGTTGTGGACAGCTTCACAGCACTGCGCTCAACTGCCTGGGGCTCCAGGGAGGCCCGCCTTTTATATCTCTTGTTGCCCAACTGCTCTGGCTAGACTTTCTAAATCTCTGTTGAGTAAAAGTAGCAAAAGCAGATAAACTTGATTTGTTCCTGATCTTAGAGGAAAATTTTTCAGTCATTCACCATTGAATATGAAGTTTACTGTGAGTTTTCTTAATGGTTTTTATTACATTGAATTTTCTTCTGTTCCTAGTTTATTGAGTGTTTTTTGTTATAAAAAGGTGTTAAGTCAAATGCTTTCACATCATTTAAGATGATACTGTGATTTTCTTCCTCAAATATAGTCTGATATATTCCATTTACTAATTTTCATATGTTGAATAAGTCTTACATTACAAGAATAGATTCCTCTTGCTCATATTTCCTTAAATGTGCACCTGAATTTTGTTAGTTAGGTTTTGTTGAGGATTTTTGCATTGATATTCGTAAAGGAATCGGCCTGTAGTTTTTTGTTTGTGTAGTGTCTTTGTCTAACTGTGATATCAGTGCAGTATTGCCACGTACAATGAGTTAAGAAGTCTTCCCTCTGCTTCAACTCTGGAATATTTGATTCATGTTAAATCAGTTATTTCAATATTTGATAGCTTTTACCAGTGAAGGAATAAGTCTTAAGCTTCTATTTGTTTGGGGACATTTTGATGCTGATCAATCTCTTTACTAGTTATGTGTACATTTAAGAATTCTATTTCTTTGTGGTTCTTGGTAGTTTTTCTGTTTCTAGGAATGTGCAGCTCATTTAGAGTATCCATTTGTTGTTATTAAAATGTTCATGGCACTCTCTTATAATCATTTTCTGTAACATCTGTTGCAATGACCGGCCTTTTATTTGACTTTGGTTCAGTTTTCTATTTTTATTAGTCAATTTAGCTAAAAGTTTATCAAATTTGTTGATATTTCTAAAGAACCATCTTCAAGGGTTTTTTTTTTTTTTGGTGTTTTTGTGTGTGTGTGTGTGTCTACTATGTCTCTGTTCCTTATTTCACTTATCTCTTCCTTTTGGTAGCTTTGGGTTTAGATTGTTCTTTTTCTAATCCCTTATGTTATAATGTAAGGTTTTTAATTTGGGATCTTTTTTAATGTAAGTGATGAAGTATTTGGAGTTAGTAGATTTGGAGTGCGGGGTCCTTGGGTTCACTCTGGGAAAGGTTTCCATTTCAGTGGCACACAGCGAGTTTCCCAGGTGAGTTTCTCCACAAGACAGAGACATTAGTTATATTTAAAGAACAGGTTTATTAGGGAAAGGGACAGAAGAGTAAAGACACTGCATAGACACAAGCAGGCAGGAAGAGCTACCCCAGAAGGGACAGGTTTGCTAAGAGAGGCCTGCATGGTTGCAGGCAGGCAGCCTTGAGGAAAGCGGCCTCCACTGAGGGAGGTCAGTGAAGAGAAGTCCCAGCATGATATAGGTCATGGGCAGCCAGAAAGCTGCTGCAGAGGGAGAGAGTTGGTAAAGAGGCACCTGCCTCTTTGTCACAGGTGGGCAGTGGGAGGGCTGCCCCGAGCCTGTGAAGAGACTGTACTGATACAGTCATTTTCTGTTAGGGAGGGGTCACTCCTTGTGAGCCTTCAGTTTGTCGCTGATTTTGGATAACCATGCAGAATCTAAAAGGGACCAGAGATACTAGGATGGGGAGTGGAGACTCCAGGATGGGCCCAGTCTCTATATCTTTACCCTCAGGTCTATGCTGCGCTCCCTATAGCAGCCTGATCTTTCTTGGGCCTTATGCCTTGAGTGAGATAAGGCACTGGTGCCTAAGGGCCCTGACCTCTACAGCTGGGTTAATGGTCATGTTATTTCCCTCTACCCCCACCTCCTTGTGAATTAGGTTTTGGTCTTGGGACACCTTTCCAGTCTTTCTTTTCTTGTGCTCCATCATGAGTATTTGTAGCTGTAAATTTCCCCCTTAGTGCTGCTTTCTCTGTGTCCCACAAGTTTCATTACACTGTGTGTTCATTTCCACTTTTGTCTAAAAATATTTTCTAATTTCATTTGTGGTTTCTTCTTTGGTCATTTAGTGCTTTGTTTCATTTCCATAAAATTGTGAGTTTTCCTTCTCTTATTGATTTCTAACTTCATCTCATTTGTGGTCAGAAATGATACTTGATTTGACATCTCTCCTTTAGGACATAATTGTCTTTTGTGGGCTCATTATTTGTTCTCATTTCTATCCAATATTTTATACCAAAACTAGGTGTTCTCCTTGATCCCTCTTTTTCTTTTTTCTTAACCATTCTAAATAATACATCAGAAATCTTTGCAGTTATTCAAATCTGTCACTTTCTTTCCATATCAGTGTTGACCTCTGACCCAGCCACTCTGTTACATGTTCCTGCTTTATTAACTATATGACATTTCTCAGTGCCTTGTTTGTTTCCATGTATACTTTTGTATTGTCTATCTCCATTGTTAATTCTTAAAGTCAGGGATTCTGTTATTTTGTTCAGAGCTACAGTGCATCTTCAGTAACTTGAACAGTAAGACACACAAGAAATAATAAAGACTTTGGGAATTAATTTTAATTAATAAAACATGATTCACACTTCTGTGGTTATAATATGCACCAGTGCATGACATATATACATTAAATAAATCCCCATGAGAGCTCTACAAAGTAGCACCAGTAGTTTTGTAATTTTTAAAATCAGAGAATAGAGGAACAGAGAGTGTGAGTTTCTTGCCTGAGGTCACACATCTATAAAGCTGTGATCCTGGATTTGAAGCCAAATAGTGTGATCATAGTATCTGGCTCCTAAACATGGAATCATAATGTCCCTTCAAAGCTTTTTTTTGTTTTGGTAATCATTGCAATGAGGAAAAACTTGTGATTTTAAAGCACATGTCACATATCAACAAAATATCCTTGCTTGTCCCCCAAAGTGCCTCTTTTTCCTTTTAATTTAGCTATGACCAGTTGTTATGTACTCAGTAGAACTAAGGAATGTACAGATTGCAGAATGTCTGTTTTCTTTTCCAGTTGCCATCTACCAGGCCCAGTTGTAGGCCTTACCGTGAATCTCCAATAATTTTTTGTTTAAAAGTGTAATCATCTGTGTTGTGTCTTGAAAATACTAATACAGTGCTGTGCTCATTCAACAACCCTCTAAATTTTCTTTAATTGCTTATGTAAGGATAAGTTACGCTGAAGAATTAGAGAAAGGCTGCAAGAATGAAGACAAAGCATCAATTTTGCATAATCTAGTCAAGACAATAGGAAAATGAAAAATCCAGTGATTTTTACTGATATTGAAGAAGTTGAGCTGATGGAATTGTTGAAAATGTAGCAAATGTTGATTTGTGATAAGGATTCAAGATAGACTTCTAGTTTTCTGACTTAAATAACTAGGCACGTGATGATGACATTCACCAAGATAAGGCTCATGTATAAGGGTCCCGTTTAGAGAAAAAAGAAATGACACAATATTAAAATCCTAGATTCCAAGGCTAAAGAATGACAAAGAATAGATTTGATAAAAAACATTTCCTAAATGCTCCTTTGGGTATAGAAGGACGTCATTGGAAATCGCCATCTGAAATAGGTTTAGAGAAAATAGATCATTTTCTGGCAAACTGATCATTCTTTAAAAAATTAACTTATCTACATGAAACTATATATTATTTCATAGAAGACATTTAATCCCCTCCCAGTACATTATTCTTATTCATTACCTTCTCTTTGAATTGTATTCCTGTATGCAATTACTACCTTCTTGTCTAAAGATTATGGTTTTACTGTTTTGACTAAAATGTAGAATATTTCAGATAGACTATGTATCTTCACAAAATCATTTCACTTATGATTTTTAAAAATCTGAAAAAGGTCATATTGATCAATTTACCTTGCCTGCAGTTTTATATGTGACCTACTATGAAAATACTTCTCAATAAAAACAATTTAAAATATTAAGCAAAGTATAAAGGAGGGAGGGAAGGAACCCTTTTTATCTATCTCTGAACTGTAAAGAAGTTAAGAAACCCTCAAATGTCAAAACAGAGTGAAAACAGGAAGCCAAAGGATTAGGCTAACTGGAGCCCCACTTACACTTAATCTTGGTGACCAGCTTAGACTTTGAGCATCCAGGGATACTGTGGACACAAAACAAAGCCTCAGGCCTTTTACAAAGTAGAGACTTTAATAGGAGACTTCTGCATTAAACAAGGAGCCCAAAGGACTGCAAGCTCAGTTTGAATGAGAGATCAAATACCTTTGTATCATAAAAGAAAAAAGAACAAAAATGTTTTTACTATTAACTTTGGTCCTAGGTGGAGGTAGAAAATCAACATGCCTGAGGACTTACAACTGAAAGAAAATGCTCATACAGATTTACAGCACCAATATATATGAAGTTCAAAACCCTCAAGACAACATTTATTTTAGTAGCAATTACCATGTTTTCTGGCATATGCAAATCCAAAAACTTTTTGAAGTAATGTGCCTTCAAATTGCTCTTCAAAGGAATTCTAATTATATTCTGCCTGTTTTTATCTAACTTTGTCCTATACCAGTTCATTTTCCACAGTTACTGTTCAGAATCTTCTAAAGCTTTACATTTTTTTCTTAGGGAAAACTTTAAAATGTTAACAGTACCTATAAAGTGTGGTTACTCCTTACCTCTCCAGCCTCATCTCTTCTTGATCCACTCTACTACTCTGGCATCCTGCACAGTTGCCTCCTGATTATCACCGAGATGCCTTGAGCTGTAAGACCCTTTCATTAGCAGTTCCCTCAGTCTTGAATGCTCTTTATCTGATTCTCTGTTTCCCTGGATAATATCCTCAGGAAGTAACATCCGTCAGACAAGTTTTTTCTTACTCCTCATATGAAAGTTTCATCATAACTATACTTATTTAACTTGCTTAATATCTAGTTCTTCAATTAGATCATATATTCTGTGAGGTCAGAAAGTATATTAATATCGTTCATTTTGGAAGAATCCAGAACTTTGAATGCTTTCTGATACATGATAGCTAATACATGATAGCTGATAAATGATAACAAATCAGTAGTGATAAAACAGTACACAAAAGAGAAAGCTGTTTCCAAACACGGTGTTCAGAAATGGACACTCAGTCACTGTTGTGAACATATTTGATACAAATTAATTTATGGAGGTCAATTTGAAACTTTTTCCAGATTTTTAAATATTCATTTCTTTGGTTCTGTAATTCTAAATCTAGGAATCTATCCAAGAGAAATACTCAGAAATATGCACAATTAGTATATATTTACCTGAGCATTATTTATAATGTAAAAAACTTGGGAACCTCTAAGCATTTAATGAATACAGATTACCTAAATAATATACAGATTGGTCCATTTAAGTTATCAAAATATTTTCATGGAATTAAAACATAAAGCTTTCAATGACTTCACATAGATGTACTTTGAAAGAGAATTCAATTGTATAGGAGAGTCTGAAAATCTAAATTTAAAAAATGAGATCATTTGGGGGGCCTCCCTAGTGGTGCAAGAAGTTAAGAGGTAAACGATGAAGCTATTTGCAGCCACTGTAGCACGAGTTCAATCCCTGACCAGGGATCTACCCACATGGGAAAGCAGACCTCTCCTGACTTGCCTGCTGCTCCCCTCAGCATTGTATTTCAGTCAGTCTGCGTATTCTGTTCCCCACTCTGTCTCTTGTGAATCCTCTCAACCCCAGCACCTCTGGCCTGTACCCAAGCTCTTGTATGTATAAATAAATCTTTTAAAAAATGCATAAATAAAAAAAAGATCATTTGTTAAAAATAATTAGAAGGAAACCTTAATTAAAAAATGGCAATCATGTCATCTCATTTCTGTGTTGTGAATCTCATTTAAATAGTACAGAGATTAGGTCAAAAGAGAAAGAGAAAATATATAGGTAAATAGTTATTCTGCAAAAATCCATGCAAATAATCACTGATTAGAGGTGATAGCATTTATCTTTCATTCTTGTACACGGTAAAATTAATAACAAGTAATCTTAAAAGGTCCCAAGTCCGGGCCTCCCCGCTGGCACAGTGGGTTGAGCGCAGCACTGTGGAAGCTGTCCTCAGCCTTTGCAATGTGGCTTCAATTCTGGGCTTGCCAGGGAGATACCCATATGGTGTGGCAGACCTCTCCTGTTTCTCCCGCTGCTCCCCTTAGCAGTGCTTTTGGCCCATCTGCCTGTTCTGCTCCCGGCTCTGTCTCTGGTGAAGCCTCTCACCTCCCTGCGCCTCTGGTCTGTACCTCAGCTCTTGTATAAATAAATAAATCTTAAAAAAAAAGATAATTTCTATTAAAAATAAAAAATGTCCCAAGTCCTGTTCTTAAAACCAACACATTATCTTTGAATTGTTTTTTGAGGAACATAACCTTGCAATTTTGTTGTGTTATCAACCTGCTATTGAATTACTCTCTGTAGTCACACACTTCCCTGGGTGGCATAGGCAATAAAGAGCATGCCTCAGGTGGAGTGCCAGCCCTCACACTGACCGTGTGACCATCACACACACATGACAGACATGCCTCACCTTAAAATAATTATGTGTTAATAAATAATTTGGCATCACAACAAGGGGTATAGACATCAAGTGTCCAAGGAGGTTGGAGGAGGCACAGATAAGTGTGGCATTATAGCTGTGACAGCTTCATGACAGTAGAGCTGTGGCACTTGCTGACTGTGGAAGCCCCCAAGAGGAGATGCTTCATGTTTACATCTGAAAGTGCTTGCCCATCGCTTTAGAATTAAAAAAAAAATGCATTTAATGAAATTATGTGAAATGTATATTGGTCAATTATGCTGACTTGTTAATTCTCATGATATTTGTCAACCTCTTCATAGCTCTCCGAGACACTGGAAAACAGTCTATTAATAGTGACTGGAAGATTGAACATTCTGGAGCATTCAACTTAGCAGGAACTACAGTCCACTATGTCAGACGAGGCCTCTGGGAGAAGATCTCGGCCAAAGGTCCTACTACATCACCTTTACACCTGCTGGTATGAAGAAATGAATTGATACATTGCATAATCAAGTTACTATGGCAAAAGGCATTCCCATCATGTCTTCTCTAATCTTTTTCCAAATTTTAATCATCAGGTAGATATTTAAAATTATTTAGGAAGTGGGTTTTACATGATTCAAAAGAACACCTGTACCCCTATGTTTATTGCAGCATTATTTACAATAGGTAAAAACTGGAAACAACCCAAATGCCCAGAAATAGATGACTGGATCAAGAAAATGTGGTATATATACACGATGGAATATTATTCAGCAATCAAAAAGATAAACTCATGCCATTCACAGCAATGTGGATAGACCTAGAAGGAATTATGCTCAGTGAATTAAGCTAGAAGAAAAAAGAAAAATATCTCATGGTTTCACTTATAGCAGGAATATAGGGGAACCAAGTAAGACATCAATGTAAAAAAATAATAACAGTACAAAGCACAGCAAAGCAAAAACAGACAATTATAAATCAGAGGCATATTGCAGGGGAGGAGGAGGGAGCGGGATCAGAGGGAGAGAGGGAGGAGCACAGGGGACTGTGGTGATGGTTTACGGGTGCATTGGTGAGGGAAACTCTATGGGGACTACACCTGAGGGGGTAGGGGGGAAGCAAATGTTTAAACATGAACAATGATGTAAAAAATAAAAATTAAAATAATTAAAAAATAAAATAAAAAGACAAAAAAGAAGTGGGTTTTAAGGGATTTCTTAGAAGTTTTAAATCATGAAGCTAAAATTGGTAATAATTATAGGAGAAACAAGATATGTTAAGGAATTTGTAATTCACAGATTCAAAGGAGAGGTGAATGACCAGGCATTAGGGAGCCTTTTTCCCCTATAAGCATAAATTTACAAACCAGGTATCTGCAAAGAGAATTTATAGTATTTCATACATTCATAAAATGTGTACAGTCTCTATAAAATGCTTTTGATAAAAATTCTGTCCCTGGGAAAAGATTTGTTCTAATAGTGCGTCAAGTTTCTCTATTTTCTTATTAGGTTAATTGGTTCCTGGTAAAGAATGATGAAAATTTGAATGTTTGGGATATGTTTCTTTACCAGGGAGTAAAAGAGTACTATGAGGTAGGACAGAGTTTAGAGTGAAAAAAGCAGGACATTAGGGCTCTGTGTCTTAGCTGGTGGCAGGTCCACATGCCCATTTTGACCTTGATCTTGGCATTCAGTGCTCATGGGTAAGAAGTCACAGGACTGTTGGCTCAGCTGGCTTGTTTTACATCTTAGTGGCAAAGTCTTAAAGTTCAAACACTTCCACAGCTCTTTAAGCCAACACATTAAAAACAACTCTGAAACACCACCAGCCGATTGTTGATCTGCAGGTTAGTGGTCTATGTTATTTAACATCACCACACAATTTAAGTTGAATTTATCTTCAGTTGGGGATGTATTGCTAGTCTTAAGAGCCAGAAGTTCAAATCATAGATGGATACATTTGCTTTTCCTATTTTAATGTGCATGCAAATCACCTGGGCTTCTTGTTAAAACATGCATCTCTCTATTTGGGTTTGGGGTAGACCCTGAGATCTGCATTTCTAACCAGCCCCCAGGGATGCCACTACTGTTTGCTGGTCCATGGATCACATTTCAAATAATAATGTTTTATATAACTGCCTTTAATAGGTGTTACCAACAGGAATAAAGGGATTTATGTGAGTGGTGTCAGGACTTCCTGTTCCAAATCCTAGTAACAGCCTCCCTGGTGGCCTAGGGGTTAAGTCTCAGCACTATCACCAAATCTTTGTAACAGTAACAGTAGCAATAATAGTATATACTGTTCATAAAATACTGGGAGCCATATACTGTCCAAAACTTTATTACAGCATTTAATCCTCAAAATAACCCTTTGTAATACGTATTATCACTCCATTTTACAGATATGTCAGATGAAATATGAGAAAGATTATATGCACAGTGTTCCCCAGTAAGTTATTTACCTGGGAACAAATCAGGTGTTAATCACAGTTTTCTATGCTGCATCTCCTGATATAAAGCTTAGATATAACATTTACACCAAACGGCCTTCGATCATAAGTTTACTTATACTTTGAATAATTTTTACATCTGTCCATGACTCTTTAAATCCTATTATTTAATTTGAATTAGAAACTCAACTCTGTACCCTGTTCATTTGGAGTGAGGAAAAAGTGACAAAACAAACATTCACCAGTATCTGGCATTTCCTATGATTTGAATTATTTATAACAACATTTTCAACAGCAAACATTTTTAATAATTGGATTTCAGAAAATGCCATCAGGTTCCCTGATGATATGAATGAATGTAACATACATTTTTTAATGAGGCTAGACCTGAGCCTCTAATTCAAAATCTTGAAAGTGTATGTGAGACCTCAGCATTGAGGAGAAGGAGTTTCCTAGCTACAGGATCCTTAATCTGACTGGCAATTACCAAGGTTTTTCCTGGAAGCATAAAACATAATTAAAGTTAGTGAACTATGACTATAGAAGGCATCTGGGTGACCTGGATTTAGTCAGTAATCCAAGGGAAGCTGTACTTTTAAGAAATTTTTCTTTAATGACTATTACAGACTGAAAGCTTGTACTGAATTTGGAAGTACGTTCTGTTGCTTTGCTTCAGTGTGTGCCCTTGACTGGAACACGGTCACACTTTCCTTCCTACAAATAAAACTGCCAAGTTCAAATGGTTTAAGAAAGAGCTAATGATTTTCCTAGCCAATGTTACTATTTCAAATGGCATTAGATATTTAAGGATAATCTGAAGTTCTATCAATGAAAAAGTAGTTTATTGGGAAAAAGTAGGCAGGTTTTCATTTAATTAAATAAGAGGCAAATAGCTGTTATTTATGATGATCATTTCATCAAATTAAAAGTCTGATTATGGCTTTAAAGAAGGTAAATCAATCTGTCTCTTTTTTCTAACTCATTTAACTGAAAGTCACATGTAATTGGCTACATCACATAAGATAGTGAAAGCCAAAATAAACACTGTGATGTACTTAGCCAGTCGGTTATGCATAGAATTTAAAAACCATTATTTTCATTATTGGTAATGCCATCATACTCATTCCTGAATCCACATGTTAAAATATCTTAGTATTTCTGTTGATATATTGAACTGAGTCTTGTGTAAAACATATAATGAAAATACAATAGAAATGTCCAGATCCTTACCGTGGGACTCATTTAAATTTTTCTGTAAAGTGGCAACTCTGAATTACCTAGCATTACAACTACCTTGATGGAGATTAATTATTGAAGAGGGTTCTCTATAATTTAGCATGAATTAAAATTTAGTTTTTGATGCATTAAATTGTATTATTATAAATTGCTTCCATAAATCATTGGATTTAGAGAAGTAATATACCAAATTCCATATTTACCATGCCATAGTAAAATGCCAAAAAATCAACTTATTTTGTCCCTTCATTTAAAGTGAATATAATTTGGGGGGTTTATTTCATTTACATATACATAACTATAGTAATTAAGTAAATTATTAAAAAGTTCATTTAAACATAAATTCCTTTCCAAAGGAAATTATCTTTACACAAATAGAAAACTAGTAGACTTGCCAAAATTAAAAATTAACTGCAGGCATACATGGAAAGAAATTCTTGTCCTCCAGGTGATTTAGAAGTAAGTTCCCTACCCTTGTGGAGTGAAGGGTTTCCCAAAGCCCTCTCTCCTCTCCTATTCACCAGCCATCTCTACATTTTTGTCTGCATGGAAAAGCTGTATTTACTATTAGGTTAAGGGTCATATCTTGATATTAGGTCACATATCTCTGTACCCCTACGAAAGTCATGTCATACACACATTATGTTTTGGAAAACTATCTAGTTCATCGGCTTGAAAGAAAGTGATCTGATATCTCTGACCTCGTTCAAGTGGACTTCCCATCCAGATGTCTCTAGGTCAGAGGTAAGGGCTAAACTCCAGTCGTTCCAGAAGCATGAGAATTCCAACATGTTAGCAATAATATCGCAATTTTACTATGTGTTAGAGGAGCATGCACACCACAGAGTAAGAATTTTAAGGTGTCAGCATCCTTAATTTATGCTTCATATTGAATATGATCAACTTTTATCTGTTTTGATCACTTTTATCTATTGTAGGTGCTGCTGTTTCAAGACCAGAATTATGGTCTGCACTATGAGTACACGGTCCCATCAGACCCTCTTCCAGAGAATCAGAGCTCTAAAGCACCTGAACCCCTTTTCATGTGGACACACACAGGCTGGGAAGATTGCGATGCCACGTGTGGAGGAGGTGAGTGATTTTCCAATATGAATCTTTCCTAAGTAGCAGTTGTTTCTGAATAACTGCTGAAAATTAAGACAGATCTACCACCCCTTATCTGCAATTCTAAAACCCACAAAAACTTGAATAACAGGTTTTGTGGCACAATTAGTGGTTAATTGCCTTTATCTTGTGGCAAAATGTGATGTGACTGGAAGAAAGGACTTTGGAATTGTTGCACAGCTCACTTATTGTGTTTTGTATGAATATTAATGTATGTGCTTACCTTGATACCATACAGGTTGTTAAGTCATATAGATGCATCTTTGGGTTTTACTTTTTATATTTTACTTTCTCATTTTTATAAAATATTTAAAGTTCTCAATGCCAAAGTATATCTACCTGCAGGCATTGTAGACCTAAAATTAATGTAAAGAGGGCCTCCCTGGTGGCTCAACGTTTGAGCACTGGGTTGAGAAGCTGCCCTCAGCTTCTGCAGCGCCGGTTCGATCCCCGGCCTCTGGGTGAGGGTCCCACATGGAGCGCAGATCTCTCCTGCCGCCCACTGCGCCCTTCAGCAGTGTATCGTCAGTCTGCCTGTTCTGCTCCCCGCTCTGGCTCTGGTGAATTCCCTCACCCTCCCGCGCTTCTGACTGTACCCAGTGCTTATATAAATAAATAAATCTTAAAAAATATATAATGTAAAGATACTATGAAAGAGCAGTGCTGAATTTGCTTCTGTGTGATCTGCATACTTGAGGATCTGAAGAAAATCATGCGTGACCGTTTGCCCATGTGCATTTACCAGGACAGAATAAAAAACTGGTATGCAAAGGAGAGAGCAAACATTGCAGTAGTGGTGTTCTTGAGCAGGCAAGAAGTGATGTCATGCAGTCATTGCTTTTGGTAAAAATATGGACAGCTCATCACTGCTAATGGGAGAAAATGAATCGGGGGATTTTGGAGTGGGCCCAGAGTATGAGGACCCCAGGTGGGCTAGCTCTTAGTTCTTGTCTTCGATGAGAAAATAATTCAATGTCAAGACCAAAGTTACAGAAAAGCAAGAGATTTATGGACAGATAGGAAGGAGGACAGGAATGCTCTCCCAGCGGAGAGGAGCCCCAAGTGGGCAGCTGCTGAGGGGGGCAAGAAATAGATGCTTGTACAGGTATGGTGGGTAAGGAGAAGGTGGTTGGCCAAATGGGTTCTCCGCATTGTGTCTTGCTGGTTGGCTGGCCCGTGGGTGTCTCCTGGGCTGCCAAGGACCACTGAGTTTGCCCATGTTTCCTGGCCTGCCTTCCTGAAAATAGCTTTGTTCTGTTGGCTTTAGCATTGTGTTCTGTGTCGCATTCTGGATATTCCACTCTATACTGGGTTGTGGGGGATGCCCTCCTAGTCCATGATTGTTTCTCAGTCAGGCTGATAAATGGACTTGGGGCTTGGAGCACCCCCTGTTCCTAACTGACTGCTTATACCCATTTCCTAACTTCCACCTTCAAAAAAAGACAGTATTCGTAGACAGAAGCAGGTGTCAGGAACTTAAGACAGCACTCTTCTGGAAGTATCTATTTTATCTATGAAGGCCATCTTGCTGAGAGTGAAGGTAGAAAAGGAGATACTGAAATTATGAAATCAGAGAAGATGTGAAAGGGTCACTTAGGAAAATGAGAGGATGAATGAAATGGAGACTCGTGTTTTGACTGTGTGGTGGCGCTACTGCTTGTTGTCAGTGATCACGATTTGAATTGATCACTAGTCATCATAATGGTATGTGTTACCTTCAAGGATGTACAGCTTGTCGATGCAAACTCTGGAAATTGCCCGGTAGCTTTAATAAAGCCAGAGGAGAATGTGGCTGACCTGAGATTATTTGTAAGGAGTGGAAATGGTTAACCATAGAACTGAGCCACAAAGTAAAGAGATGAGGGACTTGTAAGTGAGAAGGTGGTGGAATGGATGGGTGATAGGACCTGGTGGGGTTAAAGAATGTGTAGACACAGGGTTGCGAAGGGAGAAGGCTGGGTATACAGGAGATGGTGAGCGAGAACAGAGCTGAGATTATAAAGCGGTTATCATTATAAGTAATAACAACTCAGGGGAATTAGTGACTTAAGTAAAGTAAAGCAAGATCTCCAGGAGGAGGAGGCCAGGAGCTGAGAGGCCTCTGTATCAGAGGACTCATTCTAATGGGCATTGTAAATAGAAAAACTGTGCCAAGAGCAATGTTAGCAAATATAACAATAATTCAGAAACTAAAATCTTAGAGAAAAATGGGAGTGGCTCAGGGTTTAGTGTTTAACTACGGCAAGTAGGAGAATGCATTACTTAGTCAGATCCGAAGTTAGAAGTTTAGGAAGAAGAAAGGGAGAATGGCAAGGTAGTGGCCACGAGGGGCAGGGCCACTCATACTGCCTGCAGCTTCCAAAGGCATTGCGAGTAAGAAGGAAAATGAGCCCCAGCCCGCTCGAGACTGCAGGGGAAACAAAAGAAAAAGATGCTGAAACATCCCAAGGTGCAGGGCTGGGAAGAAAGAGCCAGAGCAGTCAGGCCTTCTCACCTGACTCCTGGAGCCCCTGGCTCTTCGGGGATACCAGAGCAAAGGCACATGGGGGCCAGGTTAGGGGGATACCAGAGCAAAGGCACATGGGGGCCAGGTTAGGGGGATACCAGAGCAAAGGCACATGGGGGCCAGGTTATCTTCCCAACAAGAGGGAGAGGATACAGTACACACTTTGTTCCAAAGGACATAAAATAATGGTAGCAAAATGATTTCAAATCACTCTTGAAATTTAAAGAAATCATCAATCCTCCCTGTAATGAAATTTTCACTGACCACTTTTGTCCTGGACCCCATTATTATCGGGTGACCTGGGTTCCTCCACCCTTTCCTCCTTTTCTGCTCACACTCCCATCTACACCCAGATTTCTGTTCCTCGACCTTACCCACTCTTCTGGTTCACATCCTTTATTCAAATAATGACAGACACTACACTTGATCTAAGCTAAAAGGCTAAGAAGCAATCAACACAAACAGGAACAAAAAAACATTTGAAATGAAAAACCAATACAGATAGAATTTTCCCTCAAATGAGAATAATCAGTCTCTATGCAGTGAGGAAGTAGAATGATGAAAGGGTTAATGGTTTTTGTTATAATCCTAAACACAATTGTTAAAATCTGTTTACACTGGAATCTAGCCAGGAAAATACATGTCCATTGAATTTTATTATCCTCAATTTTTTTCTTCCATAATGGTGTCCTAATAAAAGCTGCATCAGAAGTAAACATACCAAACTTGTTAGTCCTTAGTTGAACAAGCAGATTATTAGTTTTGCAAAGAGCTGATTAAATTTTCTCCCAAATCACATTAATTACAATCTACAATATGTTTTGCCAATTGTCAAACCTTAAGGAATGAAGGTTCATTATAAATTGTTTTACTGTTAGAGGGACTTGTAAACATTCTTAAGCATGACTTCTCTTACCCTCATCTGCCTATACCTCCACTGTCAGCTACACAGAATAAGAATCCAGTGACTTAATTATTAATATGGAAAAACTGAAAAATCTTGAAACTGAATCCCCAAGGTCACATGGCCATTGGGGGCTGGAGTGAGGATTGGAATCCAGGACTCCTGTTTTCATCATAGACTTCCTTCAAAAGTTTCCCAGAAGGTTTAATTTCATTTCTTTTCACAACATAGAACATGGTCTTAGAGATTACATAGGTTTTCTTTGGATTCAAAGAATTTTTTTTTCAATTTTTAACTGTTATATATGAATTGAGATAGGTATTTATTTTTATTTGAAATGCCTTATTTTGTAAAATAATCCTGATGCTTACATGACCTATACATGATTAGTGCCTCACTAGACCTGCACTCCCAAATCTGTTCATTGTGTTTAGTCAACAGTTTTCAATTATCTCTGACTATATTAATAGGGCACATAGTCACTTCAATGCCAAAACATTTCAATGCCAAAACATTATTTTCCTTTGCAGTTCATAAATAAAGTGGAGGGACAGGATTTCAAGAATCTCATCATTGCTGACTTCATATTGTTGATTTCATAGCCAGAAAGAGCTTTGTAATCTTTCAGCATATTCATGAATTAAATGAGAGTAAGTTCAAAGCACAGAACATTGGAAACAGATTCATGCAAAATTTATCTTCAGCAGCAAAGAGAAATAATAGCACTATTTTATTTCACTGGAACAATTAGTAAGAGCAAGTAAAATATGATAGGGCAGTATAAAAAAATCAGTATTTCATGTAAGTTGTATTTTAAATTCTATTGTAAGGCATTAGATTGCCAGCAATAAGTGGGGGAAGAAAACTTAAAGATAGTAAAATTTTTATTGGAATGATCTTCCGCATCTGTATCTCAATTTTTTTAAAGATTTATTTATCTTATTATTTATTTTTAGAAGAACTGGGGTATAGGCGAGAGGTGCAGTGGGTGAGAGGATTCACCAGAGACAGAGCGGGGAGCAGAACAGGCGGATTTACTGAAATTTACTGCTCAGGGGGGCAGTGGGTGAGAGAGGAGAGGTCTGCTGCGCCATGTAGGTTAACTCCCTGGCAGAGGTTTGAACTTAAGCTGTAATGGTAATAGCGCTGCGACTTAACCCCTAGCCACCAGGGAGGCTCTAAAACTAAGTTTTAAAAAATGATATTCAAAATTAAAATGAATTTTTATGTATTTCTGTTTATTAATATCAGTTGTAAGGTAAGAAAATGCTAAGTAATACAAATTTCTTCTTTTAGAGAAATATTATTTTGAAATAATTAATGGGGTGTTGATTATATGTATTTTCAACAGTTTGACACACACTTTTCCTCATCTTTTCAAATTCTAATGCCTAGCTCTATAAAATGTTAATGAATCTATTATTCTGCATTTTAGTACTGGTCATTGAAATTATATTTTGGGGGCCTCCCTGGCTGAGCACAGCGCTGTGAAGCTGTCCGCAGCCTCTGCAGCATGGGTTTGATTCCTGGCCTGCCAGGAAGATACCCACATGGCACGGCAGACCTCTCCCGTCTTGCCTGCTGCTCCCCCCTCAGCAGAGCTTTCGGTCCATCTGCCTGTTCTGCTCCCTGCTCTGTCTCTGGTGAATCTTCTTACCCTCCAGTGTCTCTGGCCTATACCCCAGCTCTTGTATAAATAAAGTAAATCTTTAAAAAAAATTTTGTTTTCTAACATCTTAAAATTTCATTTGTGAAATAATTGTTTACGTCATATTTGGCATTCTGAAACATCTAAAAAAAAGTCTGAAGGAATGTCTTAAATTTATTTTGGCACTTCAGAAGTGTAGGTGCGTGAATAAAGGTTTTTGACACAAAAAAGGTGTATTTTAGTGACCTTAATCCAGAGGCATTACCAATGCATTATTTCATGGTATATTAGGGTTTTACATGGAATTAGCATCAACCTAGTGAACATATTAAATGTATAACTCTGGAATTTATTTGGATCTAAAAGAAAAATGAATGAAATAAGGACCCCAAAGTAATCTCATTTGGAAAGCATTATTATCAGTTATTAAATAGATATAAACTGAAGGGGGAAACATCCTCTATATTCTTCACATTAATTCAGTCCTGCTAGCTCAAGCTCAAGACTTTGCTGCTAGCTCCTTATAATGACATCCTCTCTATACTTCCCCTTCATCGCCATATTCTGAGGAGGCATCCAAGTTTTGGATCCAAGTTGAGGAAACCACTTGGTATACAAATGCCGGAATCTCTTAAAAGGGTAGTTTGTTTCTCTTTTAACATTTTAGAGGCACTTTGCATGTACCCAAATAAATGAGATTAGCCAGAAGAATATGCACCAAAATGGATTTTTATTTGTATTATTTTATTTCAATAATATGTAATACAATTTTGTATTGCACCTTATTTAAGTAGAAACATTAATTATATTAACACAAACTCCTTATAAACTTGAATTTTTCATGCCTAAATGATAATCCATTAATGGAGATAAATATTTCCATAATTTGTCATTTAAAGCGCTGATGATTTTTCACTATTTTCAGAAATGCAGAGTTGAGATGAATCTCTCACCAGAAAGCATTTAGGCTTAAATTACGTGTGTGTCTCACTTATTGAGTCTGTTCCCAGTATTGACTGCGCATCCACTATTACTGGAGGATCCAAAGATGGGTGCTCTCTGCTCTTAGTGAATTCACTGTCCAGTTAGTACAGGTTACATGATAATGAAATTGCTGTTAGGGGTGAGGTGGGATGATGTAGAAAGCCTTTAAGGAATATGCATGGTACAAAGGCACTGAGGCTAGTGAGGATGTTTATTATTAGGGTACAAAATATGAAGATCAAGAAGTGGAAAAAGACCAGAAGAGTTGAAAGAAACTAGTTTATGAAGGTCCCTGAGTTGTTATGCTAGCCCTCCAATTTAACTCAAACGTGTGGGAGCACAAAATATTGTGTACATGGAAATGACAAGATCAGATTGGATGATCTGTTGGATATTGTGGACAATACAAAGTATTTTTCATTAAGATAAAAAACAGCAATTTCGATAGTAAGCCCAAACCCTGAGGGAAAATATTTCATGGAAATATTAAAAGAACAGCTAAGAAGTTAATGGCATGACATGATTCTGGAAATGGTTCAAGTAAGAAAATATATGCACAAAAATAACTAGCATTTTACATATCTTTAAGAAATACTCAGAAAACTCCTTTGTCCTCAAAAGTATGTTTACTTTTGATTTGCTTGCTTGCTGACCATTTGCTAGTTCAATAGAAAATAAATGTATTGATTTCAAAGAAAATTCTAAGTACAAATGAGTGCAGATAGCCTGTTTTACAGACTTCCACAGGTTTATTTAAAATTTTTTATGTCCAATATGATAGAATTTCAACTGTGTATATTGAAACTTTCAAGAAAGTCAAAGTATATTGACTTTCAAGAATGTGTTTCCATATTTATGATGCAATGTGATCTACCTGGGTAGAATATAGTTTTATTAAAAATATCCATTTCATGGGTTAAATACAGAGCATAGGAAAAAATAACAGCCTGTCTCTGAAACTGGGAAGGACACCCAATATCTAGTCTTTATTAAATGTCTTCAGAGAACAATCAGCAAATAAAAAAAATCCCTTATGTTCACATTTTGCCTAAATTTGGTAATAAGATCAATGTACAATGGTTTCTTTATTCAAACTTGTATTCAAAACATTGAAACAGATTTCCCCAATACTGACTTAATACGAATGCTCCAGAGGTGAAGGTAATGGCCATAAAGCCAGTATTACACTGTCAACAGCTCACAGCTACTCAGGCCACGGGCAGAGGGCCAGTTACTTCCTCTAAGCTTGTCCCTCAGTTCCACAGAATTGGATGCACTGTCAATACTGCTATTAGATACTAGAATGGAAATTTCCTGTGTTGGCTAGGACATGGAAATATATACCAAAAAAATAGAATGTGATAGTTATATTTCCATGTGTGTTTAAGGATCTTAGTTGGATTTTCATAGTTGTACTGTGTCTGTAGTAGCTGAGCAATAGGTGTTTTTCCTGATTCTGTTTTTTTTTTTTTCCATGAAAATTTTTAAAAATAAGACTGAGCTTCTCTATCTTCCCAAAATCTCATGATGTATGTTTCTTTGGTACAGTGTACATGGAATTGCTTCAATTTGTAGGCACACCTCTTAATTTTTTAGAGCATCACTAAAAGAGCTCCCTGCAATAGTGCCAGTTTCTAGTTCTCCAATTTATCAGCACTTGTAGTTAAGACATGATTTTTTTTTTTCAGTAAGTCAGTATGTTAGCTCTGGGCCAACATAACTAAGGTTCGATATTTTCTGAGCAAAGAAAACATAATTAGCTCATAGTTATTCTGTGACTGCATATACGTTCACCTAAAACTTTCTGAATAATGCCTGTCATCTTTTTGTATTATAGTTGGCAAAAAAAACCCTCATTGGATTATTGTAGGGAACTACATCTGTTCTATAAGAGTATCTTGTGACTCTGAAGATTTTAATTTAGATTTTTGAACTAACAGTTATATTTCATAAAAGTAATATTTAATTCTGCTTTTAGGTAGTCATAAAGTATAAATAGGGCTTACATTTTTTATCATTATACAAAATTTGCATCAAATCCACTTAATATCTGTACCAGGTCATAAAAGGAGCACCTGATGCATAGAAAACCAGGAGAAGTTGATTAAAATTCTGTCCCAAATTCTTACATTTATGTAATGCCTAACTCTTTGTGACGCTAGTTCTCTCTGTAGGAACAAAGAAGAACATAAGTCATTTCTGCTTCTCTAGCAGTTTATTTGAAAAGTATTTGAAGTTGGTGGGTATTGAATACTACTATGATTAAGTGTAATGCCACACCCCACCCATCTGGAAATATCAAGGAATAACCTGGCCAGCCCCTTAGCGTTTATTTGCTTGAGGCCTGGAAAATTGCCTTTCTTCTGCAAGTTAGCATCAGCTTGCCTGACTTGGTAGGCCGCACAGGTCAGGCTTGAGGACCTCTGAGTCATAGCTGTCACATTCAATCAGGCAGCTAGCACATTGCTAATGTCCTGGGGACTACAGTCCATCCTGTGCTCCATTTGCCAAGTAGACTACCTTGTTGCAGGGCAGTTTCTGTGTGGAGAAAGGAGCACTGTCTTCTAATTCTTCTCCCTAGAGACACACCTTTTTCCTAATCTATATGCCCTAAGGAGCACTTTGTATTAATCTGTGATTGGATGTCCATCTCTCTCCCCACTGTTGGCCCACTGGTGCACACCTCACAGAGTGGCATAAGATCTGTTGGAGGCATACCTTGAATTCCAGGGAAAGGTCCTGTTAGCTGCTTTTGGGACTTTGTCTATTTTGAGTTCCTATAGAAGAAATTGCAATACCAGAACCCTGAGATTCTCCAGATGTGGAAAAAGATGGCCAACATTGTGTGTTCTGTGCTAGAAGACAGAATGGAGAGCTCCATGATCTCCATAATATGACAAAGGTTTTGTGCATATAAAGCTATCCCCCCCTTAACACTAAAAGACGGCACAGTCCACAACAAATCTTTAATCAGCATCTTGTCCAGTTGTGCTACCACAATTCCTTTTTAATACAGAAGTTACCACTTAATTTCTAATGAGGAAAACATTGCCATTCATCTTCCTTAAGCCTAGAGACACATTTGGTTATGTAAATTATAAATTCATCTTTATTGAGCTAATCTAAAATTTGTTTAAAATGTATTTTAAAAATGACAAGCCTGTGCATGCTTCCTAAGTGCATTCCCTAAAGACCTGTACTAACATTGCTTTATATGTTTATTTGCTCTTTTCAGGAGAAAGGAAGACAACGGTGTCTTGCACAAAAATCATGAACAAAAATATCAGCATTGTGGACAACAAGAAGTGCAAATACTTAACCAAGCCAGAGCCGCAAATTCGAAAGTGCAATGAGCAGCCATGCCAGACCAGGTAACTAACCCTCTCCCACCTCGGTGCTGCTGCCATTTGATACAGGCTCAAAATAAGAATGGAATCCCAACTGAAAGACAGTGCAAAGGCTTATGTAACAAAGTGCAAGGTTTTAAGTGTGCAAGGTCTAAGAAAGCAAGATCATTGGCTTGATAGAAAGTGGTTTGGAGCATGAAGACTAGGATTTACTGCAAATTTGTGCTGTCCATGTGTGAAAACTTGGAGGAAGGGTGAATGTAAAATTATATCATAAACTGTTGGTGACGTCTACAGAAAATCTGGTGACTTAAGTATTTGTTCTTAGCTTCTCAAAAATGGTATGCTCGGTCTTGCCAAGGGTGATAAATTGCCCACTGAAATAATCACCACTGTGAAGCAAATTCAAACTTCGTTGAAACAAATTCATTAAACTAGTTACTCAGAGTAAAACTGACTGAGGAAGACCTGGCCCAGGATACCAATATCAGGTTTCTCTGAGTGCCTGGTACCTACCCTCAAAGCTTTTGTGTGCTTTTTGTATATTTTGGGTATTATCCCCTTTTCAGTTATATATTGTATGACTTTTTTCCCCTATCGATAGGACATCTTTTTAATCTTGTATCTTCTTTTCAATGTAGAAGTTTTTTTCACTTGAGGTAATTCCGGTTGTTTATTTTTGGCTTTATTTCCCTTGCCATAGGACTTGTCTCCCAAAGCCATCTTTGTCACTGATGTCTTGGAACAGCTCACAATGTTTTCTGCCATATATTGTCTGTTACAGCCCTTACATCTAAGTCTGCAGTCCATCAGGGGTTTACTTCTGTGTGTGGAGTGAGAGAGTGATACAGCTTCATTCTTTTTGTGTGACATCCAGTTTTCCCAGCATTGTTCACTAAAGAGACTGTCCTGCCCACTGTATGGGCATAGCTGTTTTATCATACATTACTGATATGTATGTGGATTTATTTCTGGATTTCCCTTTCTATTCCACTGATCCATGCATCTCTTTTTGCCATGGTACCATACTGTTGTTAGTATTGCTGCTTTAAAGTTTGAAGTCAGGTAACTCGGCATCTGCATTTCTCTGCTTTGTTCTCAGGGTTGTTTATGCAATTGAGGGCCTTCTGTGGTTCCATAGAAATTTCAATATTTTTGGCTCAATCTCTAATTCTTTAATCACAGTCCCATCATTGTATAGGCCCTTTACTTTCTTAGATTGATTCCAGGGTTGTTAATTACTTTTTAAAAATTATAAATGGATTTTATTCGTGCTTCCCTTTGCTTTTCATTCATTGTTTATACATATAAAAGCTATAGATTTTTGTATGCAGATTTTGTAATCTGCCACTTTGCTATATTCATCTATTGTTTCTAATGACATTTTGGTGCAGTCTTTAGAATTTTCTTCATATGTCATCATATCATCTAAAACAGTGATGATTTTACTTTCTTTTCCTGCATGGATTCCCTTTATTTCCAGTTTGTCTGAAATAGTTCTGGTCAAAGCTTCTAATACTAGTAGCATTGTATAGTGCCAATAAGTAGTGTTGCTAATAGGCATCCTTGACTTCCTAAGCTCAAAGGGAAAACTTTCAGGTTTTCACCATTAAGTATTATGTTGGCAATTGGTTTGTCATATGTGGCCTTTATTATATTGAGGAGGTTCCTTCCTTCTATTCCCTTCTTTAGAGTTACTATAATAAATGGGTGCTCTTATCAGATGCTTTCCCTTGTACCTAATATTATATAATTTTATATTTACTTTTGTTGATATGAGGTACTACATTGATGATTCATGTATAATAAGCCATCCTTGCATGCTGGGAACAAATCCCACTGGATGATGATGCATAAGCCTTGTGATATGCTGTTGAATTTGATTTGCTAGTATTTTGTTGAAGATATTATATCATCTTACTTGTCTATAATTTTCTTTTCTTGTGCTCCATATACCTCCCATTACCTGCTAGGGTAATGATGGCATAGTCAAATATATTAGGGAGTATTTCCTCTTCAGTATTTTTAAAAACAATTTGAGGAAAATTGGCTTTTTAGTTCTTTGATAAAGGTTTGATAAAATTCATTCGTAAATCTCTCTGGTACTGGGCTTTTCTTTGGGGGAAATTTATTTTATTGCTGTTTCATTGTCCATGCTTGTGATGAGTTTTTCAACTCATTTGCTGAGTAAACTTTATTGATTTAGAAATTTGACCATTTCTGTGCTGTCGTAGTTGCTCTTCTAGCTTGTGTGATTCTGTTGTTTCTCTCTTCTGTTAGTCTAACTAGAGGTTTGTCTATTTTGTTTATTTTCTCAAAGAACCATTCTTAGTTTCATTAATTTTTTGTTGATTAGTCTTTTTGATCAGTAACCTGCCACTTGGAATTTACATATCCTACAACTCCGAGTCGCAAGGAACTTATAGTTTTATAGGGTCAGCAACTGATACAATCTTTCATGACCCTCCACCACAATGAGTAGTATGGGGAGGGAGGGAAGAGGAACAAAGTTGCCAATTAACTATATTTAAGCCTTTCTATTTTAAATAATCTCTGTGATTTGGTGTCCTGCAGGCTGATGTTCTGTTCTGGTATCCCTAAACCCCAGTGCTTCCCCATTGTGATATAGCCCTGCATCCTGAGTCCTTGCATTTCTAGCTTCTTGCAGAACTCAATTTTTAAGTCCTCCATCAGGCTGCAGCCATTTTAATGAGATCTGAGAATAATTTGGAAAATCCTTCCCCTTCTGCTAAATAGAATTTCAGGAGTTGCACCTTACAGTTTCAGTGTATTTAAGGTATCAAAAGCTGATTATCACTTTTCCTCTCCTTTGCATTCCTATTTTTTAACAGTTCTGTGCATCACCTTGGCGCCACGCAAACATGTTTCTAAAATACTAGGTTAAGAAATAATAAAGAATGTGCAAAAAAGAAAAGCACATTTAAATACTTTCAATAATGTTATATCCATTGTACCTGCCTGGCTGTATGCTTTTCAGACCCTCTAAGTATGTGAATTAAGAATTTTGGTGAGGAGGCCTCCCCTGGTGGCGCAGCGGTTGAGCACTGGGCTGAGAAGCTGCCCACAGCCTCTGTAGCGCCGGTTCCATCCCTGGCCACCGGCGAGGGTCCCACATGGCGCGACAGAACTCTCCTGCCGCACCCACTGCTCCCCTCAGCAGTGTATTTTGTTGGTCTGCCTGTTCTGTTCCCCACTCTGGCTCTGGTGAATTCTCTCACCGTCCCGCGCTTCTGACTGTACCCAGTGCTTGTATAAATAAATAAATAAATAAATCTTTCTTAAAAAAAAGTTTAGGCGAGGAAACATAATAGGAAGGGTGACCCAGGGAAATCATTGCCTGCAGTTAGGTCCTTTGGTCTTTTCCATTTCAGGTGAGAGGTAAAGAAGAGAGTTTAGCTTTTGTCCTGTCAGCTCTAAACCTGGATTCGCTTTGTTTTTACAGGCTCTAAAAATTATCTTCTCTTTATCTTTTAATAGATATGGAAATGCTAATTTATCTTGTACTAAATCACTTATCAAAATATTCCAAGATAGGGCCTCCCCAGTGGCGCAGCCGTTGAGTGCTGGGTTGTGAAGCTGCCCGCAGCCTCTGCAGCGCCAGTTCGATCCCTGGCCACTGGGTGAGGGTTCCACATGGCGCGCAGACCTCTCCTGCCGCCCGCTGCTCCCCTCAGCAGTGTATTTCGTCAGTCTGCCGGTTCTGTTCCCTGCTCTGGCCCTGATGAATTCTCTCACCCTCCCGCACTTCTGACTATACCCAGTGCTTGTATAAATATATAAATAAATCTTTAAAAACATTTTAAAAATGTAAAAAAATATTCCAAGGTAGCTTTCTATATACTGTATAACTTCTAGTTAGTTGAATGAGCAGTACATTTTTCTGGCACAGATCAGGAATCTTGAGTGATCGGGGTTTGAGGAGTAAAGCACACTTGTCTCTTCCTGACTGGCTCTGTGAGGAGCAGAGTGTACAGCACACACCATTTATTTGTTAATGCCCTGACCTCGGCTGTGTTGGGGAAGAATGCCCTAATAAGGATTTGGTGAAAAGAATAGTTTTTAAAGGTCACTACATTTCAGAGTAAAAAATCTTTGCAGGGCCTCCCCGGTGGCGCAGTGGTTGAGCGCTGGGTTGCGAAGCTGCGCGCGGCCTCTGCGGCGCCGGTTCGATCCCCGGCTGCTCCCCGGCCACCAGAGGAGGGTCCCACATGGCGTGCAGACCTCTCCTGCCGCCCGCTGCTCCCCTCAGCAGTGTACTTCGGTCCTTCTGCCTGCTCTGCTCCCCGCTCTGGCTCTGGTGAATTCTCTCACCCTCCCGCGCTTCTGACTGTGCCCAGTGCATGTATAGACAAAACAAACAAACAAAATCTTTGCAGTTGGAGAGAGGAAGCCTTTTCTTAGAGATTATTATTTCCTTCCCTTGGAAAGGGAGGAAGTATATTTTGAACAACCAAGAAGCAACATCAGGAAGGTTAACCAAAATATTGAAAAGTAAGAAATGGACATGGGATGTTATTAGGGGTCATCGTATAAAAACTCTCTAAGACTTATTGGCATAGGGCCTCCCCGGTGGTGCAGCGGTTGAGCGCTGGGTTGCGAAACTGCGCACGGCCTCTGTGGCGCCGGTTAGATCCCCGGCTGCTCCCCGGCCACCGGAGGAGGGTCCCACATGGCGCGCAGACCTCTCCTGCCGCCCGCTGCTCCCCTCAGCACTGTACTTCGGTCCTTCTGCCTGCTCTGCTCCCCGCTCTGGCTCTGGTGAATTCTCTCGCCCTCCCGCGCTTCTGACTGTACCCAGTGCATGTATAAACAAAACAAAAAAACAAACCAGCAAACAAATAAAATAAATAAAGCATGCCTCTATTAAAAAAAAAAAAGACTTATTGGCATAGCACAAGCTTTATTTTTCCTGTCACCCTAGAAAGAAACTCTAATTTCTAGTCATATTTATTGAAAACTTTACCAAATGGCTTTCTGTACATCTATGTGCCAAATGTAAAATACATCAATCTGCTGGTAAATAGCACTGTAAAAAGGACAAAGAAATGGGGTGCTTTCAAATTAGATGAATTCTGAAACAAATTTATTTCAGTTCTTATTTTTGAGATTTCACAAGAATGAAAAATAACTTACACTAAAGATTATCTGAAATTTATTTTATTTTTAAAATACAAGACCCCATGAAATTGCAAATACTTTTCTTCAGAAGTGGTAGTATCTTCTAAGTTTTGTAGTTGGGGGAAAGGTACACATGTGAGTTTAAATTGTGCTTATGGCCTGGTTATTCTCATGTAGAAAAAAGTAGCATGCACTAAAATAAATCTCAGAGATAAATATTCACTTTAGAAAAAATCCACTAGGGGACTCCAAAGCAAAATGTCAAGTCTACATCCTTGAGAGAGCCGCAGGCAAGACCCTGTGCAAGGCAATGTTGGGGTGCAGGCGAGATGGCGAAAATGTGCTTTTCATGAATAGAAGTTTAGACTCATTGGGAATTAACCCACTTTACAAGTGCGGCACGCAGGCTGTAGGAGAATGGGCATCCTCAAACTTTGGATTGCTGCCAGGAATGTACAGGCTTAAATTAATTTGGAACAATTAAGACTGTTTATAAAAAAAAGAGAGAAAAGCAAATTCCATTTCAAGAAATTGAAAAATTTGTTGTAGTGTGTTTAGCTATCGTGTTTAGTTGTATGGATGCAGCAAGGAATAAGGCATTGAGTTCTGCCTTTGAAGAGCTTCTATCCTAAACAGGAAAAGGGAGTCTAATGGCTTAAGCCACCTCCTAGCCCTTTTACTTCCCTGGGGATTATCTAGTGTCATGAACGTGCTGTGAGCCAGATAATAGAGGGTAGAGAACATATTCACTGAAGGTTGGATGGCAAAACCCTTCTAGGTGGAAGAGATGTGGAGATGACTGTCAAGGATCTGGGCAGTGGCTATATATAAACAAGTGTCACGAGGCAATTGGAGAGCAAGCCGAGTGTATAACTTAACTTCTAAACAAGTGCGACGTGAAACTAGAGAGATATATGAAGAGGTATAAATCATTTCTAAATATACTATAGTAGTATAAATATGATATAGTGAGTACCCATTATATGTCAGACAGTTTAATAATAAACACTTTCACAAAAGAGAAAGTGGAAACTTAACAGCTGTTACGTATTGTTTCAAGAATGTGAACAAACTGGATCAAGAAGATGTGGTATATATATACCATGGAATATTACTCAGCATTCAAAAAAGATAAACACATGCAATTTGCAGCAACATGGATGGCGCTGGAAGGGATCATGCTCAGCGAAATAAGCCAAAAAGAAAAAGAAAAATACCGGATGGTCTCACTCATAGCAGGAATCTAGAAAACTTAAATAAGGGACCAGGAAAATGAATAACTATAAGAAAGTGAAAATCAAAATCAACAAAAAACTATGAACCAGAGACACTTTTAGGGGGGCGGGGGCGGGAGGGGAGGGATTGGGGTCAGAATGGGGGGGCTCCAATTGTATGGGGAATATAACAATAAAACTTATAAAAAAAAAAAAAAAAAAGAAAAAAAAAAAAAAAAAAAAAAAAAAAGAATGTGAACAAATAGTAAGAATCCAAACCTAGCTTAGGTTCTAACCGCCCCACACTGCTGAAGGAGAATGTGAAGACAGTCTACTGGGACATTTAGATGTGCCTACAAGGTTGTCTAATGGGAAATGCAGAGTTTTATCAGCGGGAATCATGCAAATACCAAATTTAATGAATCCCAGTTCTGATGTAAGCATCGGTTCGTTCCTGGGGGGATGTTTGAAATAGTGGTCCTTAGGAGAGATCCCAAGTCATTAGAAATGGAAATTACATAGATACATACCGCTATCCTGGTTATTTTGGAAAATGGTCTCCATCTAGGAGTTAAAATCCATGTATATTAGGTGAATCAGTGAGATCAAAAGCAATACGAGAGTCCCGAGGACCTCTCAAATGAGAGCATTTGGCATCCAGCTTCCTGCAGTCATCACTCCAGCGCTAGTGAATGTATTGCAGTTGGTCAGGGGATAGCCTAAAGTAGCAAATGTAGCTCCTTCTGGAGGACATGTCCCAGGCACAGAAATCTTGTTGCTGGTGACAGGCAATAATAATGCATTGGTGGGCCTCCCCGGTGGCGCAGCGGTTGAGCGCTGGGTTGCGCAGCTGCCCACGGCCTCTGCGGTGCTAGTTCGATCCCCGGCTGCTCCCCGGCCACTGGAGGAGGGTCCCACATGGCGCGCAGACCTCTCCTGCCACCCGCTGCTCCCCTCAGCAGTGTACTTCGGTCCTTCTGCCTGCTCTGCTTCCCGCTCTGGCTCTGGTGAATTCTCTCACCCTCCTGCGCTTCTGACTGTACCCAGTGCATGTATAAACAAACAAAACAAACGAATAAATAAATAAATAAATAAAAACATGCCTCTATTAAAAAAATAATAATGCATTGGTGACTGCTTCACCCAAGTTAAGGGGGATTCTCAATGACAGGCTTCTATGAGCTCACTAATGGGGGCATGTGTCTTCATTGTGGGGTAGTCTGCAGCCTTCCTTCAGTGGTGGCTCCACAACCTATGGCCCTTGGTAAGTGATTAAACCTCCGTCTTGGTTTCCCTTTCTGCAGATGGCCATGATAGTTGCAGTGCACCTAACACATGGGGTTACTGTGAAGGTTTAAAACAAAGAACAGAAATGGCTCATGCATGCTAGCAGTTTTATTAGACACTACTATGATGTGCTGTGACAGGCAAAGAATCCACTGCATCAGGGACAGAATCTAATAAATACTTTGAGATTCTAGTAAGATCAAGATCCGGACATGATTCTCTTCATGGAGGACTCAAAGAAAAAAGTAAACATGGGCATTCTAACTCTAGACAAAATCACATGGTAGGTTGAGACCTTTTCACCTGTCTCAGTGACTTCTGCTTTACTTTTAGGTGGATGATGACAGAATGGACTCCATGTTCAAGAACTTGTGGAAAAGGGATGCAGAGCAGACAGGTGGCCTGCACCCAACAACTGAGTAACGGGACATTGGTTAGAGCCCAGGAGAGGGACTGTGCGGGGCCCAAGCCAGCCTCTGCCCAGCGCTGCGAGGGCCAGGACTGCATGACTGTGTGGGAGGCAGGCGTGTGGTCTGAGGTAATCGCCTGGTGTCTTTTTGTTTTCTTCTAGTTCAACTTGTATAAGATCATTCTGTGTCATGTTCTGAGTTGATCTGCTTCAGTATCTTTCTGATTGAAAAGGGAATCACACATCATAGATAAGTTTGAAAACAGAAGAAACTAAGGATATTCCTCTGTCTATACTGTAATCAATTGAGTGGACACATAATAAAATCCATATTTGACTTATTCTGTATCTCTGGACATTCAAAAGGAAAAGGAAATTCAAATTTTTTTTGGAAAGTTCAATTTTAACAAACATTTCCAGTGAACAGGACTTTGTTTTTGCTACAGTTTATATTGAATCACCAATGCAAGACAGCTAGCAGTTCACCAGTTTATAGTGATTTGAACCCAGTCTAATTCACTGTACCACACTCCCATTTGTAGTATAGTGTTCCATGCCCCCCTACTCAGGTACACTCATATACTTCTGAAAACACACCCAGGCCAAAATTATCCATATGCTAAAGTTCCAAAATATTAGGAATCAAAAAATGACAGAAAATTCTAGGTTATAGCAAATAGCCATTCTTCTGAAAATGAGGATAAAAGTACCTTGATAAGTTTTGTGAATATTCTATTTACTCACCCCCTCTCTACCCTCCCAAATTAGTCCAGTTTACTTTTTCTTTCTCTTTGAGCTGTACTTTACTGTTTAATTAATTGATCGTCCGTTGTTGTGTATAGTTTTGAGAATAAATGTAATATCCAATTTTATATCAAAATGGACCAATTTAATCTGGAAAGAAGATTGACATGAGAATCAGAGATGAAAATACCCCACCTCCAGTCTTACCATTTTTTTTTTTTAAAGATTGATTTATTTATACAAGCTCTGGGTACAGTCAGAAGCACGGGAGGGTGAGAGAATTCACCAGAGCCAGAGCGGGGAACAGAACAGGCAGACTGACGAAATACACTGTTGAGGGAAGCAGCGGGCGCGGCAGGAGAGCTCTGAGTGCCTTGTGGGACCCTCGCCGGCAGCCGGGGATCAAACCAGTGCTGCAGAGGCTGCGGGCAGCTTCGCAGCCCAGCACTCAACTGCTGCGCCACCAGGGGAGGCCCACACCATAACATTTTTTACAAACTGTTCAGGAGGAAATTGATCAGAAATATTCTATACCGATCTTTTGCCACCAACTGGAAGTAATATGTTTCAGTGTTTCTCTTTTGTTTCAATTTAATGATTATACAATACAGGGAATGTTTCAATTGCAAAAAAAATAAAATTATAATCCCAAATCCCACAATTTATGCAAGACTTTTTATATTTAAACTTATATACTTCATATTTTTATAGTTAAAGTAATATTCAACTATTTCTTTGGACCCCTTTCAGACATAAATATAAATTGATTCTCAAGTTTTATTCTCATCACTCCTATCTTCTCCCCATTCTCCCATTGTGGGCTCGATGTAAGGATAGTTGTGAAGCTTACCTTTACAAATATTCTGTAGTAGGTAGGATAAATGAGTAAGTACACTGCATGCAGGAAAGGTTATTGGAAGATACTTCCATCTTCATATCAGTAATGTCATATTATTAAAAAAAAGCATCCATTTATGAACAGAATTATATTTTCAATCTATTCTATCATATAGAATTATGATTTCTAGGGATATATATTAGGTAAACCAATTCTTCATTTTAGTTTTGCTAATATTTTGTTTTAAATATAAGAAATACTTGTGAGAAATGACATACTGTAAGAAATTATTTTCACCAACATTTCATAAGTTTAGAGCAGAATAAATCTTACCAAAAAGAAAATGAACGATTTCCTCACATAATACAATGTGAAAATTTGGTATCAATCTAATGTACATTTTGATCATTGTGTATTTTTTGTCTTTCGTAATTAACCCGTGTTTAATTACTCTGTAATAATGGTCCCGTATTCCTAAAACCACTCTATCCAGCACTGTGCCCCCAAGTTCATCTGGTCTGTGATACTGACATGTATTCTGGGTTTTACCTAAACGTTATCCTTTCTTCTTTCACCTGGTCTTTACGTGCATAATGAATGTATGAGAGATAACTAGAACCAGTACTTATATAATTATTATTCTAAATCTGCAATCATCCAACCACTGATACTCTCTTCCAGTGTTCAGTCAAGTGCGGCAAAGGTGTACGCCATCGGACTGTGAGGTGTACCAACCCTAGAAAGAAATGTGTCCTCTCCACCCAACCCAGAGAGGCTGAGGACTGTGAGGATTACTCAAAATGCTATGTGTGGCGAATGGGTGACTGGTCTAAGGTAAGAATCATTCTGTACATTCTTATATTACATTTCAATAATGTCAGCGTTGCCCTGGATACTACAAACAGTAAGAAGTTCCGTAGGCATAGATGGTAGAGGTACAGATCATGGGGTTTGAAGTATTACATACCCAGGTTCAAGTTCTCATCTCTATAAAACTGTGTTAAAGATGAAGATAAAATGTGTAAAGCCTTTCAACCATATTTGATAAAAGGGAACTCCAAAAGTAGTATCTGTGATTTGTTGCTAGGTTTTGTTGGTATAATACTGTGTCATGATGTTTTTTGTATATAATTAAGGATGATAGCAGAGCAAAGGGGATTCCCATCATAATGGTAAGTGATTCTTTTCCCCCAATATTTGGGGTTGTATACAGAATAGAAAGGAATGGAAGTCTTGAAGTCCAGTGGACAAATCAAGTGGACACAATTCTCTGAAAAGGTAAGTAGTAATAAGCTTAATATTTTGATAATAGTAATGCTTATTTTAAATGATCTGTAGAAAACAGCTCACAGATTCACACTAAAAAATAAACTCATGTTTTGAAAGTCTAATCATATGCAAGTGAAAACAATTCCCTAGGTTTCAGAAAGTGATTGCCTGTGTCTTGCCACATTCACCTGTGATTTCTATTATGGAATCATAACATCCTCAGGCTTAGAAAAAAAAAAACAGTACATCTTCTATTCATCCCTTTTATAAATTAAAAGGAAATGATGGCTGTGGGAGTACTGTGGGGAATGTGGTGGTTATTCATTAATAGCCCTAGCAAATGCTCTGTGAGAAATACTTTCAAATCTATGACTTTTAAAAGCTAGTTTCTTGTGATTAAGTTGACATATTAGCATCACATTTGAATTCTTAATAAACTATTTTTTCCACAACTTCTAACACTCAAAGTTCACATCAGGACTCTTTAAAGGATGGATGCATTTGTCAACAATGTAAATCAATCCCTGCTAGAGAATTAGAAAATATTTAGTCCATTTTATGCAACTATCAACTGGTGAATCATCTAAGGAAACCTCACACTTTAGACTAAACAACTTTTAGGAGAAAGATAATTTTAAATTAACCACACATAACTTTTTATGTTCAAGGTTTGTGTTCCCCAAATTCTAACTAAGAGAACATAGGATGAAAGGGAACTAGCTTAGAAGAGATGGAGAGAACTGTTTGGACTCTTTCAGATGGGTATATTAAGTCATTTAATGCCTTTGAGTCTTGGTTTCCATATGAGGGAAAAGAAAATAGAGAACACTTGATTTCAAACTCTTCACTCAGCACTGAAGATATAAACAACTAGTGAAAATTCTGGATGTTTTCTTTGTTATGTTAGACAATTGTTTATTTTAAAGTATAAAATCACTAGGATAAAAGAGGTATATTTTTCAACTTTATTTAAAATTAATGGAAAAATTGTAACTGATAGTCATTAACACTTAACTGCCAAAGCCAAAAAAATTATTACCAAAAAAATCAGATTTAGCTTCTATTCTAATTCAATATTGCTACATATGCAGATGTCCAATAAAATGTACCTATCATGTGATCAGTTAAATTTTAAGCAAATCAAAACTAAAAAGAGAGTTTGGTTTTTATTATTCAAGCACCAAACAAATCTATTTTAGTTTAGTCACAGGCCAACAGAAGTTATTTCTGAATACTACTTTGTGAACAAGGATACAGCTATTTTTCTCCCATGATGACACTTGACCAGAAAGCTTACTCATTCAGATGACTTAAATTTTTTTTTTTTTTTTTTGGTAAGGTCTGACTCACTTTCAATTGTCCAAGACAAAGCGAATAATGTTTAAGCAGCTATCACAAGTAGATTTCAAATCAAGGAATAAAAACCATCAGCATGTAACATGTGTATATAAAATAAGACCTCTTTATCTTAGAGAAATATATTTCCCTTCAAAATGGTGTTTTTGTATCCTCAAGGTAGACAGCTAAGATTGGAGTTGCTGACTCATGTTGTAGACTCATTTTTTGTATTTTGAGAAACCTCCATACTCTTTTCCACAGGGACTGGGCCCGTCTATACCCCACCAACATTGTAAAGGATTTAGTTTTTTACCAGTGAACATGTTAGCTCTGGCTGTGTCGTATATGGCCTTTATTATGTTGAGATATATTCCATCTAGTCTTTTTCAGCATCTATTGATAGGGTCATATGATTTTTATTTTGCTAGAGTTGTGGTAAATTATGTTGATTATTTTCGGATGTTGAACCCACCCTTGTGTCCCTGGAATAAATCCCACTCTTGGTCATGGTGTATGATCATTTTAATGCATCGAATTCTGTTTGCTAAGATTCTGTCGAGTATTTGTTTATCTGTGTTCATTCGGGAAATTGGTCTGAAGTTTGTGTGTGTGTTGTCTTGGGTTTGATATTATGGTAATGTTCACCTCAAAATGTGTTTGGAAATGTGAGAGATGGATAGGTATTAGTATGTCATCTTTGAATGCTTGGGAGAACTCACCAGTGAAGCTATCTGGTCCTGGACTTTGGTTTTTAGGGAGGCTTTTGATAACTGCTCCAATTTCCTTGCCAGTAATCAGTCTGTTCAGGTTTTTAATTTCTTCCTGATTCAGCTTCAGATGGTTTTATATTTCTAAGACTCTGTCTCTCTTGTACATTATTCAATTTAGTCAGCATACAAACATTCATAGTAATTGCTTACGATTCTCTGAATTTCTGAGATTGTTTTTCTTTTGTGTTGTTGGGAGAAAAAAAATCTTTCTCTTATGGTTGAAAGATAATTAAATTCAGAAATTTTTCTGACCTTCTTTTTCTCAAGTAATTTTAATTTATTCAATGTGCCACTATTGCACATTTTGGAGTTGTCTGCCAGGAATCCAGACAATCCCCTCCCCTGAAACTTTCTGAGAATTTCCACACATGAGTTGGTAAATTGTCCATATCTCTTGAGTCCAGATAATAGGTAAGTCCATTGAAATAGTTGTCAGCAACTTTCTTGCAGGTAGGCTCCCGAAGTTATGTCTTTATATTGTAAGCAAGCAGTTAGATAAGATGAGGCATTTCTGTAGAAGCAAAAGAAATATAATTATTAATCACTGGAGTAAATTATAAACCCACTTGAGTCCTGAGGGTACACAGTTGAAGACTTTCAGGTACTGTGTTCAGAGCACCTTTTGTACTTTGAAAGTTTCTAATTAGATGTTGTCCAGCAGTCAGCATGAAGACTGTTCATGGGTGAGTGTTGTGATTTCTCTGGAGTTCACAAGTTGCTTCACTTCTGCTTGTATTGTTTTAGAAATGGGGACTTTCAGTTCTCAATGATGTCAATTCTAAAGCATCAGAGGAGAACTTGGAAACATTAGTTTGGAGAGTCGTAGCCTGGTGTTAGAGAAAGCTTTCAGAATTCAGTATGTAGTGAAGCTTGCAAGCAGGAAGCAAAAACCTCAAAGACAACAGCACTAGAATCCAACAACCAAAATGTGTTATTATTGAAATAATTTTTCTCCCCATAATCACCCTCAAACAAAATTAATTTGCCTGCACAAAATGTCTAATTTGAATAAGTTTGGTCTATTATTAAGTACAGCAAGAACAGTGATTAATTATGTAAGTTCTTTTAAAACTGTTTTGCTGGAACTGAGGGAATTCAATTTCTTAAAAGCTTCTTGAGGCTCAAAAATCATGCCAAGATATCACCATTAGACTTTGTCTGCAAAACCAATAAATTTGGATTAATTACTCTCTTTTCAAGGTTCCTAAAACATCCTTAAATTTTTCAGCCTGCCACTGAGTAAGGCTGCTGGGAACCTGGAAGCAAGTATCAGGCTGGTTTTCCCAGGGTTATGTACTGACTCCATGAAAATAACCTGAGTTCCTTAGAGTTGTGTGTTCGCCTGTCCTAGATATGACATCGTAATCAAAGTGTCAATAACATAATCATCTTTCCAATTGAGTTCTAAGAAGAAGAGATTTTTACAGTTTTGGCGGCATCAGATGGGAATAAAAATAAATGTTTCATCTTTGTTCTTAAAGTTATATTTTCCCAAATTGCTGATCGCATCAGAGATAAAAGGAAAAAAAAGGCTTTTACTTTAAGAAGTTTATGAAAGTTAAAAACATTTTATCGAGTTGCTTTTAAACAAGTGAAGCCAATTTTTTACTTATCCTCGGTAAAACCAAAGAAGGCATTGCTTCCATAGAAACTATTGTCTCTGAAATCTCGTAAGGTCTGTAATTTTCAACAAAATCAGAAACATTGCTCTAAATAACTAAGACTAAACTATTGTAAAGAAGGTCTAGCATCTTCTATAAAAAATTGCTATGCAAATTATTCAAATCTCACAGTGAAACTTTTTGGTATGCATTATTAGTTCTCATTTACCAGAAATTCTACATTATGATCTCAAAATTTGGGGTTAGTTTTTATTACATTAGAATTTATAGAGGTGCCACTTATATAACAATAGCCCTCCAGAGACAGTAGACACAGAGATCTCTTCATTTGCATTTAAAATTTTGATCATGTGTACTAATTTCAGGAAAGATTTTACCAATATTTATGAAGAAACACTGAGAACTTTTGTTCTAAGAAGGTGGGACCTATGCTGTATTTTTCTTTCATTAAATTCCTAAAGGGATTTTGGTTGGGCGGACAGTTTCACCACAGCCATACTTATTTTTAAAACAAAGATTGCCTGATAACACCAGTAACTTAAGTTTTTAAGTTAAGTTTCATATACCCATTTAGCTATTTTTGCCTCCAAATATTATGTCAAGGAGGTTTCCAAATATGCGATGGAAGCCAAAATCCTTACATGCTAGATCCATTTAGAACCATTTTAAAGATGAGCAGAGAAAAATGAGATTGTTCTCCAAAGTTGTTGCTGAAATCAGGCCCTTTGCTAAGAAAGACAGAAGAGCAACTGTCTAGACCATGAGGAGGAGAGAGGGAACAGCTTCAGATTACTTATTTTGCATTTCACTGACCCTAATCAGAAAGCTGAGGTTTGGAATTCAGTTCCCAAAAAGTAACATTTCTTCCCCATACATCTTTATCAATATCAATTAATTTTAAAGAAACATAAATGTCAAAATCTCCAAAAAATTTTCACAGGTCCATTGAACACTTTAAAAGTTTTTTTCAACAAATCAGTAAGCATCCTTACTGGTTGCTATCCAGTGAAGTTTAAATTTAAAGAACAGTAAGATTTCTCACCATTTGGTCTTCATTAGATATCTTCAGGGGGAAAGATCAGGAGTCTGAATTGGCAGAACTTGAACCTCACATCAGCATATCTGGAAGTACAAGAGCTCTTCATCCTGCAGCCACCTGGGGGTGCAAGCTGTCTACCCATGCTCCTTCAGTCACCACCCAAAATGGCTTGCTGAGGTAGGGGCTGGAGAATGGGGCATGCCAGCCAGTTCTGACAGTAGCATAAGTTACAAGGAGAAATATGATAAAGAAAACGTGTTGATGGCCAGTGAATTGGAACACAAGAGTAAAACTAAGGGGTTTAAAGATTGTAGGCGAGGACAGAAGAGAGGAGGGAGAGAGAAACAATGACTGATGAAGAGGGTCTAGTCCCCCCCCACAGCTGGAAGGTGGCGGAGACTCACCGATGGTCCAGGCCTTGGAACAAAGCCAGGCCGCTGCTTGTGGAGAATGAGGCCACAGAGGCATCCGACTTCTGAGGTAAGCAGTCTCTGTGCTCAGTGCCCAGGCCTAGGTGAAATAGCAGAAGACAACTTTAAGCTCAAAACCCTGCTGTCAGAAAAATATCGCATGCCCTGGTCCAAAAGCGTAGGTCTTTTGTCCTCCAGGGAAAGAATTTACTAGAGCCCAATTTAGTTGAGCATATGTTAAGGTTTTGCTTTCTGGCCTTTTTCCATTCTCCGGTTTATATAGCAAGGCTAGGCGTTGTGGCAAAAGAGCATTTACTCTTCCTCTACTTAGCCCTTTGCTTTGCGCCCAGTGTTTTCGTACCTAGCCCATGGATGGTCACAAGGGACTGCTGGGTATTGCCCAGGTTAGGCAGAAGTCAGGGAAGGAATAAACCCAGGGTCTGGGCTGCTGTTCTTTCTCTTCAGTGGTGTTGAACCTATCAAAAGTTCTTATTAATAATAAAATTCAGACGTGTCAGATGATAGAAATGAGATGACTTATTTCTGTGTCTCATTCTGAATCAAAGTGATGAAACTAGCATTTGTTTGCCAGTATAAACAATTTTGCTTCACGGAGCTGTACTTTCTATTTTATAAGGTGCAGTTGCATTTTTTCATACACGTCGTTTCTTTCATGCAGTTGTATCTGTCTTTCTTGGTACCTTTTCTCTGTCATTCTCTCTCCATTCTTCTTTAGAGCTCTCCCTCTCTCTCTTTGTATCTCTCATTCTCTGCCCCCCCTTTCCCACTATCTCATTTTTCCTCTACGTCTCCCTCTCTCAACCATCTCGAGCTTTCTCCCCCCCCCCCCTGTGTCTTTCCCTCTCTATCACTGTCTGTCTTTCTCTCTCCATCTCTCATTTTCTCCCCATCTCTGTCGCTATATTGCTCTCACCGTTAGCCTTTGTCAACGTTGTGGTCATCAGCTATCTACCAGCTTTTCCCTTCCTTCTCGCTCCCTCCCTTTCTCCCTATGTATATATTTACCACTCATGCGCCCTCTCTTCATCTCTTTATTTCTCTCCCCCTCAACTTACCACTCTCTATATTTTTTGTGCTCTCTCTCCATCTGCCTCTATCGCTGCCTTTCTTTTTCTCGCCCTATCCATCTCTCCCCTGCTCCCTCCCTCTGGATCTCCCCCCCTCATATCTTCTATTGCGCTCTTCCTTTCCTTTCTAAATCTTTCTCTTTTTCTATCTCTCATTCTCTATCTCTCTCTTTTGCACTCTTCCTCAAGGAAGGGCGAGGGAGAAGGAAAGACGGAGGACTCACCTACACCATCCAGTCAGCAGTGTCCAACCTCTGCTTTCACCTCACTTTCTTCACGTGCTTCTATGGTTTTCCAGTTCTTACCTGTATCTGATCTCCATTTATTGTGTCTCCTGTCCTCCCCCCACCCTAGGCACACTCTGGCCTGTATGTAAATATGCTCTTCCATGAGATTCTAAGGAAGTATGTAACGACTTTTGAGATGGGCAGGCTGGTCAATAGTAACCTAAGACCAAGAGGAACCACGAGGAGATTTGTTTTGACTCATTCATTCAACAAATGTGTTTTCAGCACAAATCCAGTGCCAGGCACTATACTAGAGATACTGTCCCACGGCTCAAGATGTAGCAGGGAGTCAAACAAAGGTCTTATTGACAAGGAGCTTACAGTCTACTGCAGGGAGAGACTAAGCAGAGGTAGGCCAGTAAGTGCCCACAGCCCAGGGGGAAATGAAAACTGCAGCAGGACCAGATGGTTTCACTTACTTGTGGACTAGAGTAAAAACCAAATGAAAGGTCAAGCAAAAGACAAAACTTGCAAGCCAACCTTTGATCTATAGTAGACTGAAAAGCACAAGGAACTGGGGTGATGGAAGACTACAGCTGAGGGGAGAAAACAAGATACTGTATAAAAATAAATGACGCAAGGAAAATCAACAAACCTGCAGCAGGGTAAGGGACTGAGGAGCAGCAGGGATGCTGAGCTGATGAAGTCAGAGAAGTCCTGGCAATAAGGTGCCACTTCAGCAGAGACCTGAAGGCCGTGCGGCCATGTAGGTACCTGGGAAGTGCATGCCCTGCACAGGCAAGCTTGGGGCAGGCAAGGGGTAGAAAGGCTGGAGGTCAGAAGTGGCAGGAGGCAGAGCACACAGGGAGAGCAACTTACCTTACAGACGTTCTCCTGACCAGCTTGCCACAATGATAGGGCCCAGGGGTGCTGAGGTACGAGGGGGATCCTTGACCTGTGCAGGAAAGCGTTTGTGCTGAAATCATTGTAGGTGAGTTAGAAATGAAGCTTTACTGTAGATGACAGGAGGCACTCGAGTGAGCACAGCCATGTTCAGAGGAGAATCTTGCCATGTTCAGAGGAGATCTCAAGGCTGCTGCTATAAGGGGCTCACGGACATGAATGTAAACGGGTTATGTTCAGTTTGCTTACCAAAATCACTGAGGCTTAACATCCTGTTGGTGAAGTGAGAGAGTTTTACAACTAGTGGTGCCAGTCTTAAACTGATAGGGTTTGAGGCACTTTGCTTTGGAATATGCTTTTTTTTTTTTTAAAGAGTTACTGATAGAGAAAGGGAGGGGCTACAGCTTGCTGCTAAATTCCTGTAGCCTCACAGACCTTAAACTTTTAGCCACCAATCAGGTATTTATAATTCAGATTCAAATTTTGTTTAGGGTGTTCTGTTTAGATGACTGAAGCCTTTCATTAATATTTGCAGAGAAGACTTTTCTTACCTTTTGTCTTTAGTAAGCAAACAAAAGTTTTGGGCAAAGTGAGTGAGTGTAGCTGTTGACAGTTTTTAAAGGGATTCTTTTCCTCTAATTTAGTCTTGGTGAGTAGCTCTGTTTACTTTTGAAAGACATAATAAAATTTACAACTCTTGAGAAATAATGTGTTCCTTCCCTCCGAGGAGTTTCTGGGTAATTTTCCTTTTATAATTTTCCTTCCTTCTGAGTATATAATGCAACTGCAAAGTAATTTGCCTTAGTGGGACAGCTGCAGTTTTTCTTTTATCAATACTTGACTATCAGATTCCAGCTAAACCACTTACTGATAATTTGCAGTCCGGCTAGAAGAATTCAAATAATGACTCAATTAGTAAGGGTGGCCAAAGTTAAAGGATTTCACTCCCAGAATCTGCGTAAGAAAGAAAAGATCACAATTATGAGGGGCCTTGTCCTAAAGAGCGACAGTCTTCCTACCCTTTCAACCATTTTGTTTTTTCAAGATTGATTTTTTTTTTAAAGATTTATTTATTTATACAAGAACCGGGATACAGACCAGATGGGAGGGACAGAGGATTCACCAGAGCGGGGGACTGACGAAACACTGCTGAAGGGAGCGGTGGGCAGCAGCAGAGGTCTGGTGCCATGTGGGACCCTCGCCGGTGGCGGCCGGGAATCGAACTGGTGCTGCAGAGGCTGCAGGCAGCTTTGCAACCCAGAGCTCAACCGCTGCGCCACCAGGGGAGGCCCTGAACCATTTTTTTTTTAATCCCTAGTTCTTGAAACTAAGGGAAAGACAGGATACACATGAGTAATCAAACCAAAGAGCCAGAATCACTAAACCCAAGGAACTCTTTCAACCTAATTTTTCCTCTTGCAGAAAAGGAAATTCTCATTCTTCTTCCACTGGAAAGCTATCAGGACAACACTCACCTGTAGGCGGCCTTTGTCAGCAGTTCCACTGAGATTTCTTAGCTGCAGAAGTATTCGAGGAGCAAGTGGTACCCAGTTGGTGGGGTATCATACCCACCACACCAAACTGTGGCCCTTAACAGCTGGAAAATAATTAACTTGACACAAGACAGTAACAAGAGAAAAAACATGAATATAGGGATGTGGGCAAATGAACAGAGTAACATTTATATACTTTTTAGACAACTCTTGACATACTGGTTTATACTCTAATTTACTAAAAGGCTGAAAAGTTTATTTTCATAATTCAATCATATCCAAAATTCCTTGCCTGGTGATAAAAATGTGTCCTTCCCTCCTGGTACATGAACAGTGCCTATCACACAGGAGATTTATTTCCTACTTTGAGTGTGATGTATAAGGTCACAGAAAGTCCAGCTTCAGCTGTCTATGAAGCAATTTTAAATTAGAATTAAATACTGTTGACACAAGTATATGTTCCACTTTGAAACATTTTGGGGTGGATTGCGCTGAACCCTGAGTGTTAAATTTCATTTTTTTTTCATTTTTATGTTGTGCCATTTTGAAATATATTTAAATTACTCTAACTTGGCTTTTTTTGGTGGTGGTATATTGCTACTTAGCTAGAACATAGTCTTTGTGAGTAAAGAAAGAAATGGATACCTCGACTGAATATTCATAAGTATTCCATGACACTTAACCTGTGTTTATTGGCCATTTTGCTTATTTAGGAGAGCCAGTATGTTTAGGCTTTTAATTTTTCTTTGTATGGCTAGAAGTCTACTCTTTTCCTTAAACCTGTTTTATCTTGATTCATTTATGAATGAAGTCTCAGCAAAACAGTCAAACACCACTCCTCACAAATTAAAGCCAGTGTCTTCATGTGGACCTTATTGAACTCACCCCTGATTTTTTATGCCTAAAATATCATTTCCATGTTAAAAATAAAGACATCCCAAAATAATTACAGCAAAAAAATTGTGATTAAATTTTTGGTAATGTATTCATGGACGGGGAAATATATAGACGATTTATTCTTACCAGCTGGGTCCCTGGAATAGGAACGGCAACAAGATGTGTGCAAGTGGGGGTGGATTTCTGTGTTTCTTGAGGTCATTAATCTCAGTTTCACTCACTCAAATACTTCTAATAATCAAAGTGGAGTTAAATAATGCTTTTAATATAGGCTTACATTGGCTATTTAGTCAAGACTATTCAGTGGACTATCCATAAAGTCTAGCTCTGAAATTCTGCTCTTCTCCTGATAACAGAGGATAAGTCGGGGGTGGGAGGGAACTCAGGTTCTAAAGTCATTGACCTCTATAGGACCAAGATAATATTGTCAAAATGGAAGCTTACTAAGAATACTGCTTATGCCTCAAAGTGTGTTCACTGCATTTGTATCAGCCTGTGTTTCTAGCATTTGTGAGTAGTGGAAAACCTGTGCTTAGCTTCAGATTAAAAAAAAAAAAATACAGATCCAAGTATACACTCTAGTGGAAACAATTTATGGCAGATTGTTCTTATTTATAGAAATGCAACTTTTGCTGAACAATACTCACGCTTAAGTCATTATGACTAGGGAGTTGGCAAAACTGGACACACTGTGGTTACTTTGTTCTGGCATAGGTGAACTGTTGACACAAGTATATGCCACATTTGGATATAGATATATGACCTCAGGGTCTTTCCCGGACAGCAGAACATTACCCATATGTTTCCTGGCAACAGAGCAGTGTAAGTGAATTAATGCAGAGTTACAGTATACAACACTAACTTGAAAAATAACAGGGCTTTCCGTTTAATGAAATACTATATTTGCTAAATGAATTTGACCTTTCCACCTTTATGTGAACTTGCACCTCTTGTTTTCATTACCAGAGGTCAACAGAGAAGCTAATAAAATATTATTTATCTACCTGTGGCACGGAAATTGGTCCTTCATAAAGCTTTTATAGCAGTAACTCTTATGTGTAGTATAAGTAAGTACTTTATACTTATTCGAGTGAATAACAAAAAAAAGATACCTTAGATTTGTACAATATGATTCTTGGTTTATGCTTAGATTCTTTTCCTAGTCTACAATTAGTCCTTTAAAATTCTAGGAAATTAGTTTGGAGTATATATCAAATTATGACATGATTAACAGATTTTTGGACAAGAGGCAAGATACAGTTCAAAATAATGTTAGAAACAAACCATTTAGATGATTTCATTATATCTATGTAATAGTGCTTTTTTAAAAACTAAGGATCATAATCCTATAGAAGGACAGTTAAAATGGACAAGGAACGTGAAAACTAAAGCAAGTCTTATAATGAGCAGGGGAAATATATCAGCTTATATACTTGCTTTCTAACTATAAAAATTGCAAATAAGCTTATAGGAATTCTACTTTTTTCTTAGATCATTCTCATAAGAAAAATTTTCTATTTCCAAGTAGTAGCAAATCTCAAAATGGTGTCTTACAATAGTTTCTGCACTTCCTGTGAAAACGTTGTGGCTTCAATTCAAAATAAAACTCCCCTGTGCAGTGTATTTCAGTCAATCTGCCTGTTCAGTCTCTGGTGAATCCTCTTACCCCCCACACTTGTGGCCTATACCTCAGTTCTTGTATGCATAAAATAAATCTTTAAAAAACAAAATTAAGGAAACAACAATTTTATGAAAAATTCTTACAGATTTAAAACTAGTCTAGAAAGACTAGCAGAAAATGTTATTACCTTATAATTTTTAAATTTACCTTTATACAGAGCAGTTAATATAGATGACTTGGTGAGCACCATGAATGAAACCTTTTTTAGCTCTTATTTTTGTGATACTGGATTCTCAGACTGAGTATGTGCATCTGAAGTTCTAAATAAGTTAATGTATTAGGCTGCTCAAAATCTCATAATGCCCTTGGCCTACTGATCTGCCTCTATTTTCCACACACAAGTCAGTCACATCAAATTACATTTACAGTGATAATTGTGACTTATCACAAGTGGTATGAAATGATGAATAATAAGGATGTCTTTTCAGTGAATCATTGAAGGAAACTTAAATCTTTTATCAGTGCGGTCAAGAACATCCTAAATTAATGACTAAGTAAAACATTTTTAATCATTCATCCCTGCAGCCTGGTATTTTTGACTCAAAGCCCAAAGAGATTTCTTACTGCTATAATGCCAGGCTTAAGGACCTTTGGTCTATGAATTCCTATGTTTAGGTTAACCTAATGCAGTCATATATCCACTCAAAATCACCTTTCAGGAAGTCCAAGAATTCAAGTGACATAGCTTGCTGTTTTATTATTTTTTTTAAAGATGTGCTTATTTATTCAAACAAGCACTGGGTACAGTCAGAAGCGCGGGAGGGTGACAGAATTCACCAGAGCCAGAGCAGGGAGCAGAACAGGCAGAAGGACCGAAGTACACTGCTGAGGGGAGCAGCGGGCGGCAGGAATAGCTTGCTGTTTTTTAACATAATTAGACTTAATGGGTTGTTACAGGTCAGCAAGGGAAAGCTCAACCACTTTTAACAAGGGGTTCCCATTCAAATTTAAAGAAAGAATCAGCAGCAATAGCAACAGAAAATATTGAGTATCAGCTAAAACTATAGAATAAAAGGACTGCATAAAATAAGAACTGCTATAATAGAAAAAATATATGTGCAAGTAGATATATTAGTAAAATTGATATTGAACAACTACTTGAATGTCATTTTTATAAGACTACGTTCATATTTATGAAATTAATTGAAACTTGCTTTCCAAATTATATCCCATGGGAAACTTTCCTTGGGATGTGGTCTGCATGTACGAGAAATGCAGAAGTAAACAAAGCAAATATTCTTTCTGTAGGACCTCTCAGGTCCTTTCAGATCCTTCGTAGTAAATCGCGAAAGTGATGATGCTATTTTTTTTCCCCTTTCCTTTAACCAAAGGTCACTTTTGCAGAGCATTTAGCTAGTATTTGGTGTAATATACTTTGGGAAAGTGCACAGAATTTTAATTATATCCACAGTTTTAATATTTGGAAGAAAACCGCTTATAATCTCATGAGTACCAAACATTTCAATAGTGAATTGAAATATACACAGAAGGCAGAAAACTACACAATAAAGGCAGCACCCGTAACTCTAGTTCCCTGTTATAGCACCGCCAGCATTTCCAGCAAACTTATTAGTAGTGACAGCAGTAGTGACCCTGATGCTGGCTCACCCTGGATTAGGGGGGCGGGGCGGGGCAGTACACAACTCTGACCATTAGAAATCAAGCAACAGTGAAAGTAATGTACATGATTCAGGTTCACTGGCTGCAGTGATGCCCACAGGGGAGTTGAATGCCCCAGATACAAGGTCTGTTACTCTGGCTGTTCCCAAGACCCCTCTACCTACCACAGTGTCCACCACTTCAATGAACTGGGTGATGTTACCCAAACTGCAGTGACAATGGCAGAGGCCTTAAAAACATAAGTAGTGATAACACCTCACCCACACCCCCAGCAGAGAAAGCAAGGGGGGGGTGTGGGGGTGCAAGCTGCCAATTCTCAAAGCTAGACAGGATTCAGTTAAGAGATATAAAGAATGTTTTCTAGTAGGTGGTGCTATAGAACAAAAAAGTCCTCTAGTTACCAACCAGCTGAATTATTAGGATCAAATATAAACAAAGCTGTACTGAAATAAGAAAGGCATTTGCTACTTCTAAATTATTAATCAAAACAATATTTCAAAAATCAAAAGTCACTGATGATTACGATCTGTTAAGAGAATTCAAAATAGCTGGATAGGTGTCTAGAAACTCCGTGAGCTATAGGAAAACAAGGTTCTCTGAACTCAGGAATGAATGAATAGATTGAATACTTTACCAAAGAGATTAAAAGCCTTTTTTTAAAAAAGCCAAACAAATTCTGGAGTTGAAGGACTCAGTAAAGTGATATAGAAAGCACTGGAGGTAGAACAGACTGTATGGAAGAAAGAATTAGATCAAAGACTGGAATCTTAAATGATTCAGGTAGAATAAAGAAAATATTTTTTAAATGAAGAAACTAGGAGAAATGCTGCTTTTAGTCATGTATAATGAAAATGGATACTGCAGAAGTAGAAGAGAGGGAAAAGCAACTGAGACCCCATTTAAAGAAATAATAGCTTAGAAATTCATAAACATGGGGAATGAACATGATATACACAATGCACCAAGCTATCAGAACACCTATTTATCTCAATGGAAACAAGCCTTCTCTGAGACATGTTATATTAAAAATGTCCAAAGTCAATGGTAAAGGCAGCCTAAGGGGACAAAAAAAGTAACTTAAAGATTTTTCATTTATGATGGCTTTCCCTGACAAAATCTGAGGGAGCTCACACTAGACTCATCTCACAAGAAATATTCCAAACAGTTATTTTATCTGGAAAGAAAAGGCAAAAGTGCACAAAAATGATAAGTAATATGGTAAACAGAATCAGATCATTTCAATTCTATTTCATAATAAGGTGTTAAACACCCAATCATGGCATACAGGTTATAAGGAGGGGGGCATTTAAAATAACTATAGTTACACTTCAATTTGCTAATGACCTCAATATAAAAAGGGGTTACTTTTGGGCCTCCCCTGGTGGCGCAGCAGTTGAGCGCTGGGTTGCGAGGCTGCCCGCAGCCTCTGCAGCGCCAGTTCAATCCCTGGCCACCAGGGAGGGTCCCACAAAAAAAAGGGGGGGTTACTTTTGACAACAAAAGTGGAAAAGGGTAGAACCTGCACAGGCAAATGAAGCTTAGATGCTACCAGCAGAAAAGGACATTAACTAGAAGAGGTTTTATGCAAATCCAGACACCAGAAACACAGATCCAGAGCAGACACAAAACAAAAAGAGGAAACTGGACTCTACCCACAACTCTTCAAACTGAGATATGTTTAAGCCTCAGACTCACTCCCTGCGCCCTCTCACCAGGGTAAACTAAGAAACAAAACTAAACAACTACACCCTAGTACCCAACCACACACGCATATACGAACAAGACAACACATAACTCATGCCCAAGATCCAAAGAACTTCTGAACACAGGAATGAAAAGCAAAATGAGATTAACAGAAATTTGGGGACAAATATAAAAGATACAGAAATAGAGGATCTAATAAAGACATTAAAACCATGTTAGCAATGCTAAATAAGGTACTGGAAGGTCATTCAAAGGCAGACAGGTGAAAAAAATCTTAGAAAGGAAATCTAGGAACAAAGAGTTCTTTACCCAATATACTGAAAATATTTAAAGACACATCATGAAATGAGACACTTTAAAATGGTGGCATTTTAAATAGAATTAAACTGGCAGAAGAATTTCAGAAATAGACTCGGGTGTACAAATGACCCATTAAGGGGGAAAAAATGCTACAGAAATACAAAGTATCATAAGAGACTACTATGAACAGGTATTTTAAAACATCTGATATCTTTGGAGGGGAAAGTGGATAAATTCTTAGAATCCTGTACCTGTTCAAGATTGAATCATTAAAAATTAGAAAGCCTGAAAAGACTGCTAACGAGATTGAAGTCCAGGTCCAGATGACCTGGTGTGTTCTAGCCAACATGATACTTCTCTCAAAGTCCTCCAGAAAACGGAACAGGAGGAAACTGCCTAACTCATTTTATGAAGCCAACATTACCTCAGTAAGATACTGAATAGGAAACTCACAGCAAATAACATGCTAATATAGCTAATGAACATGGATGTAGAAATCCTCAGCAAATTGTCAGCAAAGTGAATACAGCAATATGCTGATCAAATGGGATTTATTCTAGGGATGCAGAGAGAGTACAGTATACACAAATCTATCAACCGGACACCTACCCCACATTGACAAAGGATTAAAATCATGTGGATAGTGAAATCAAGAATAGCCCTTTGATAAGAGTCCAAATTAATTATTTATTAAAACAACTCTCATGAGGGCCTCCCCTGTGGCGCAGTGGTTGAGCTCTGGGTTGTGAAGCTGCCCGCAGCCTCTGCAGCGCCGGTTAGATCCCTGGCCGCCGGGTGAGGGTCCCACATGGCGCACAGACCTCTCCTGCCGCCCGCTGCTCCCCTCAGCAGTGTACTTCGGTCCTTCTGCCTGCTCTGCTCCCCGCTCTGGTGAATTCTCTCACCCTCCTGTGCTTCTGACTGTACCCAGTGCTTGTATAAATAAATAAATAAATAAATCTTAAAAAAAAAAACCTTTCAATGAAATACATAATGAAACATAGTTCAACATGTGCATAGTGAACAACTCAATTTCTAGTTGGCTGGAATGCTCACCGCTTGGTGAGACAGCAGTTATCTAACCTAGAAGGAAAGCAGTGGTTAGAAGCAAAGCATACTTAAGATTTTTCACTGTGAACTGGTAAATATTTAGTTTAATTCAAGTTGGAATAAGTTAAAAGTAGCTGTATAATACTCTCTATACTATTTTACATCAAAATTTTATTAAAACAAACAAAAAGCTCACATTTCTCTAATATAACAGAAGGGTCTGATCCATTTTCAACATAAAATTGTTGGACTAGATTGTATTTTATTTGAAAAGAATATTCAATCACTGTCATTCCAAAGAGTTCCCTCTGGTAGGTGGATGACATTTCTTTGGAATGACAGTTATACCTTGATAGTCTCTTTTCACTCCTGCAACACCCTGTGATTCATGGGCTGAGCACTGTCAGGATTATAGTGCTTATTAATTGCTTCTTAATGCAAAGCACCTTTTTAAATCTTTCATCATTTTGGTGCTCAGTGTGTACTTTGATGTAGAAAGTAGTTTTATGGTTATTTTCACAGTAACAAGACATATTCAGTTCTCTGTTGATTAGTCACAAGCAATCTTCCTGATTTTGCCACACACATTTCCTAGATTTGCTATAATCACATACAAGCATATTCAGTAAGGAGATGAAATCTTTTTAACTATACAACCAAATGATGAATTCATTCATATGCACAAAAAATCCTCAAATGTCTGACCTCTAGGAATAAATACAATTTCAAATACTATGTGTTAAACTAAGACAGGCAAACTATTTTAAAAGACCCTCAAACACTGACCAAAACACGAATCTTAAAAAACAAATCTTTTTAAGATTTGTTAAGTTTGCTTGTTTCACACTCGCTTTATTAAAAATTTGAAAGATGTAACTGCCAAACATATACATAAATGAATAGGAATGCTGTGCTAATAATTTCCAGTAGAAGTCATCACTTAGTTTCCTTATGAGGTCCACTCTCCACTGTGAATGCTACTTCACTTTTGTTAAAGTACTTTGGAATAATTCATTTATTCCCGAAGACAAATTATCCAAATCAATAGAGCTAACCTTGTTAAAGATAGGCACTGTCCACTACAGATGAAATCAGGTTCTGTAAGACTTACATAGACTTAAAAAAAAAAAAAAAGACATTTGCCAGTGACAATTTTCTCTTAATTTAGGAATTCCTATTTCTTAACAGAGGCCAGCTGGAAATGAGGAAAGCATTACAGAGCCTTCCTTAGCTGTTGGCCTGGAGAATACATATTCGCTCCAAAATAGATATCTTTGGCACAGTCAATAAGGAAGGAATCTCGCGTAATCTCTTTGCTGGCCAAGTGTGAAAATTATTATTTTTAATCCTTAAATACATTTTTTTAGGGAATTTAAAAGTAGATCAGTGTTAATGTAGTTATGTTTGTTATCCAACAAAACTCTAAAATACTCATACTTTACAGTGCTTTTTTGAACTACTGCACAGAATAACAGTTCCATTAACTCACTGAAAAAATAGTTAATTAAGTAAATTTGTAGACCTAGGTTAAATAAACAATAATGTCTCAATTGGTTCCCTAAAATCCCTGAAATTAAAATATTCAGACTAACAAGTACCTAACTAGCACCAAGCACTATTGCTGTGACTATTCTTAAATCCCCCCAAAGAGATAAAAGCTAATCTTTGATCAGTAATTTTAAAGTTGGCATTTTACCATGGAATCCCAATACCTAAAACTCAGTATGGAAGTCATTATTTTAATGGTATTTTCAAAATATGATTGAAGTGTAATCTCGAGTTGCCAATTTGGGAGCTATTTCAAGAAGCGTTACAAAATTTAATTTTCACAAAGGAATTGTTAAAACCCAATGTCACATCACAGGCATAGCTGTTCATGCAAGTTAAATAAAGAAAACCAGCATCAACACTGACTCCTTCCCTGACATCAAGAGTGTAAGACATCAAAATTAGTAACCAGAATAGTTCTACTGAATTCCAATACCCATGAGCCAGAGAAATACAAGAACCAGAGGTCAGTGGAAATAATGTGTATCTTCTCTAAATAGGAGAGTAGTTAAGACATATTGGTGAGTATCCCACTTATAAAATATCCTTAGTTGTAATTAAGTTGTCCAGAAGTACACAGGTTACTCCTCACATAAGACAACAATGTTCTTTGGTGAATTTAACAGAGACATGGTATTAACAGGTGATACCATGAGCAGTGAATGGCAATTTCTACACAAATTATGATTCTCAGTGACAATGTTATACTTTGGAAGAACAAATCCAAGTGGTACTACAGACTAGCCTTGAGAATCCCTTAAAATCATGATTGTCTGTTCTCCTCCCTCATTTTGACACTTTATAAATAATGAAGCTCAGTATTTATTGGTACCTATATGGTTATTTTTTTTTTAATTAAACAGTTCGCTCATGTCAATATACTACAGGGCAAGTCTGCCATCTTTAATTAAAATTTAGTCAATACTTACTCAGCATAGAAACTTTGGGGAACACTACGCATAGATTATTTTTAAAAGATGCAGATTCTTAACATTAAAATAAATCATAAAGGGAATATTTCAATATAAAATAATGAAATTTTAGCAAGTATTTTTTATGTAGCATGTGATTTGCTGAAAACTTATTTAGATCATAACAGTAAATACCTCCTTATCCTCAGTTCCTTAAAAGCATCAGGTTGGACTTGAAAAACATGAATAATTACATCAAGACACCATTATTTAACAGCACGCACTCATTGCTCTTGAACATAGTGAAATCGGTAAAACGTCTCAAGATAAATGCCTTACCTTGAACACCTTCTGTAAGTTATTCATATGTTTTTCAAAGTAGTAAACTAAGATCTTAGCAGTACTGTCTATTAATGCCATACATAAAGATAAGTGAGATGTGAAATTTTCATGGTCAGTTTCTTCCTATATTTTCCTTTTGGGGTACTACCTCACTACTCCCATCTCCTTCAGTGGAAGAAGTTTCTACGCCTTGGCTTATCCATATCTTGAGATGGACTTCATAGACATTTAGAGTTCATTTCATTCCTTTGTTTCTACAATAATGCAACAATAAGAATTGTTTAGGTTTTTTCAGTGTGTTTTCCCCTACTTGTTTTTCTATTTCTCCCTATTTGTTTGCATTTAGGCCAATCCATAAAGTTCCTGAATTATGGCATCTTAGCAAAATATACCAGGACTGGCCACCTGCCCATCCACAGCTGCTCTCTTAGTAAATGTAATTTTACTAGAGTTCACACTAACATCTCTCACCATACACTACCCCCAACTTGGACAATACTTATACTTTACTTTCAGTTTATTTTGATGAAAAATTTTTAGGTAAAATAAAGTCCGTCACCTCTTAGCATAAGACCAACAGAAAGGAAATAAACTTGAAAGTTTTAGCTCCTAAACTATAATGTATATTTCATTTTAAAAGAGGTTAGGGCCTTATTGTTGAATTGCTGATATTTACATGGTTCTCATTTACTGAACGATTTCTCAAATATTTTAGTAGTACCACTGTTTAAATTATTTAAAGAGTTTCTCTTATTATGGCTAGTGTTTGATATGCAAGCTACAGTGTAGCCACAACTTAATAAAGGCTTAGACATTATCACTAATGTTCTAGGGCAAGAAAGGATTTAGTAATTGTAAGTGAAATCTAAGGCGACAGCATCTAAAGGTATTTATGTGTACCCAAAATGTAAATTTTTGCAGGGAGATTAAAATGATGTCTCTCAGTAAGTCAATAAAGCAAATAACACTTTCAGAAACTGGGTTTTTTGTTTTTTTTTTTTTTTGGTGGTAGAGAAAGTAACAAACATCGCTTTCCTTGTGCCTTGTTAATGCCGTCAAAATAGCTGTTTAATTCTAAAGTCATGAGAAAATTTTCTAAGCTATTTAAGTTTGCCCTAAAGATCACCGCTTCCTTTTTACTCTAGTAAACCTGAGACATTAAGATCCTGTTTCCTGTTCCGAATGAAAGGCTTCTTGGTCATGGAATTGATTCATGAAGTGCCTGTTTCAAAGTTCCTTCAGGGCAATATTAAACTGTTTGGGAAACAGAAAATTTGTCAGACAATACAAGTCTCTCCTTAATAAACACTCTAATGGGGGCTTTTTCTTTGTTAGAGAAATATCAGTGGCAAGTTATCCAGAGCACCCTGTGTTTCTGTACCAGTTGCTAGCAAATTGCTGTTGGCATTTCAGCCTACGGGCCTTTAGTCAAAGCCCGTAGTGCTGACTTGTTTCAACGATATTTCAAATTTACTTGGTATGTATGTGAAGAACAGGATTTAAATATAATGGAGGGAAGGGCAGAAAGACTGGGAGGGAAGGAGTAGAGACACCCTTGAAACTGATACTGTGTAGAAACAGCGGAAACAGCATTGTATGTGTAATCCAAAAACTTTTTGAGGTTTCTCTCTCCTTATGGAGCAAGTCTTTGTTACCTTCCCCATGGATCCTTCCCTTATCCCCATTTGAACTGCAAAACTCTCACCCCAAATTTTCCCAGTCCTTCTTCCCAGGTTAATTTTTGTCCAAACATTGGCTACGGTACGATAAATCTTGCTTCCTTGTTTTCTCGCTTCCCTCCACTAGAATATCAACTACTCATTGGAGGTACATATTTCTGTCTACTTTGTCAATCACATGCCAGTATCCAGAGCAGTGTTTGACATGTTGCAGGCTTAATAGTAAATATTTCTTGAAAAGTGAATGAAATAATTTCTGTAAGTCTCATGCTTTCCATTTGTAAAGTTATTAGGGTTATGAGGAAGATTAGCCCAGACATTCGGTATAAAAAGTTATTCGGTATGAAGTTTTACGGTTATGAGGAAGATTAGCCAAGGTATTTGGTATAAAAACTCCTTAGATACAGCCTAGAATATAGGGCCTCTCCTGGTGGCGCAGGCGGTTGAGTGCAGTGCTGTGAAGCTGTCCGCAGCCTCTGCAGCGCCGCTTCTATCCCAGCCGACTGGCGAGGGTCCCACATGGCTAGCAGACCTCTCCTGTCGTGCCCGCTGCTCCCCTCAGCAGTGTATTTCGTCAGTCTGCTGTTCTGTTCCCCTCTCTGTCTCTGGTGAATCCTCTCAACCTCCCCCGCATCTGGCCTGTACCCCAGTTCTTGTATAGAAATAAATAAATCTTAAAAAAAAAGCCTAGAATATATTAATCATGTGGCCATTGTTGTTTATCACTAATACATTGCTCAGTGGATAGGGTAGCTCTATGTTCCAGTTCACCCAGAACTGTCCCCTGCCTCCCTGTAGCATGGGTTTATTATTAGCAACTATTTTCAAAAGTGCTCCAATTTGGATGTTATAAGATCACTCTAATGATAAATCTCATGTGTGAATTATTCTTAGGGTGAAAGAGTTTATCTCATACCACATAACCTGAGTTAAAACAATAAGCCCATCTAATTTATTAAGATTTACCTTAATCATAAAATGCAAGGATTATGAGTTAATTTGGCTGATGAGGGAACACAAAAATTTCTGATTAATAAAAAGGAGTATTAGCATGCGTGAAACATCAAGTAATACATAGGTTTGCAAACCGATTCAGAACATGAGGGTGAAAACTCCATTACTGCACTATTTAAAAATCCTGAGACTACACTTCTTACCTGTAAAAATCTGACCAAAATGTTTCACTTGTTTGACCTCTGTTTTCTGATCTTTGTAGAAGGGACAATAGGTGGCACCTGTGGGCTTCAGGTGAGATACTAACATAAATATGTATCATACTACATATGAGAAACACTAAATAAGAGCTAACTACTGTTAGTATTGTACAGAGTAAAAGTTTTCAAGACTAGTTTTGCTGCTTTCTTTTGATCCTAAAGTAGCCAACAGTGGTTCTACAGTGCAACTGATTATTTCAAATAATTAACAATTGGCTAAAAGTGAAATCGACCAGCTTCCATAGTGTTTAGCAACACATTTGTGACTCCATCTAGTTTATGCCAGCATTATTATTTTATATATATATATATTTTAAAAGATTTATTTATTTATACAAGAACCAGGGTACAGGCCAGATGTGCAGGAGGGTGAGAGGATTCACCAGAGACACAACGGGGAGCAGAACAGGAAGACTGATGAAATACACTGCTGAGGAGAGCAGTGGGCGAGACAGGAGAGGTCTGCTGCACCATGTAGATTTCTCCCCGGTTGGCTGGGATTGAACCTGCACTGCAGAGTCTGCTGACAGCTTCACAGTGCAGTGCTCAACTGCCTACACTACCAGGGAGGCCCCTGTCAGCGTTATTATTAATGAAGTTTATTAATTTCTGGAACTGGCACTTCTATCATTTCTGTTGTTTTTATTTCCTGCACAGGATACTAAACCTAATGGATGATCAGTAATATTTGAAAAGCCAATACATGACTGACTATCCTTAGACATTCAAGCTAACTGTAATTTTCAGACTTCACAGAACTTCTTTCATACCATCACTGGAGGGCATAGTAAAAAATTAGATAATGAAATTTATCTAATTAGCTTTTGCTTTCTGTAGTTTCACTACTTAAAAACTGTCAGACTGCAATAACTTAATAAAAAAGTCATTTTGGAATTTTTAGCTTCATAGTAATATACACCTTAGAGTACAGCTGTGATCTTTTATAATGCCTTGGCTATTAACAAAGGGAAAAATAAGTCCCAGGTAAATTAATTGCTAGAGACAAGATTAGTGCCCATGTCTCTGCATTTTAAGGACAGAGTTATTTTTGAATTTTGTTTTAATGTCTGTATTTTTTTTTTTTAGTTTTTAGTGTGGCCCTTTTATTTTTCATTAAGAAGCTCTTATTTTATAACATTCAGTCTTACCTGTTGTGCTAAAATAGGTCATGCATCAACATAAAAGAATTTGAAAGGCTTGAGTATGAAACTGTTCTACTGCAAACTAAAGAACTGTGCGCTCTTAACCGATTTGAGAAAATAACTTGTTTTCCATAATAAAGTAAAAACTAGTTATCTTGGGATTTTTGTTTGTTCCATTTCAAATATCTGTTCATTTTTCACACATTTGTCATAAATTTTTATCAAAATGTTTTATAAATAAAATAATCATAATGCTTTCATATTATGATTAATCTACAATAAAGTAAATGATTCCTAGAGTGGAGGGTTGGGAAATAAGGTTGAAGAGGTAGAAAAGTCCACCCGAGATTTTGAGATACTGGACTGTACCTTGTCGGCAATGAAGAAATCAATTATGAATATTTCTGTCTAAAAGATTATAACATAAAGCAATTTTGAAAAAAAACACATTAGCTATAAATGAGTGAGGTTGACTGGAAAACTCGGAACTAAATATAAAGAAAACTGGGCTTGAGATGAGGGTTTGTGAGGGATGCTTCCTGTGCAAATGAAAATGTGTAGACCTAGGACTACTGGTGACTGTAAAGAAGGAACTGACAGCAAAGTGAATGCAATCCTAACAATGATTTTGTAAAATATGAATTAAAAATCTTACTGCATATGTAAAAGTTGGCAATTGAAAGGGTATTTACCAGTTTTCAAGTAGAATATATCAAGATAATTTTCCCTAGTTCTAAGTTCTTTAGATTTTGCAAAATATGACTAATTCTTTACTGTATAAAATACTAACCAGTAAATAAATCATTTTCAAAATCATAAGCATATAACCTTTCACGTTGAATTTTGATACCATAAAATCGTATTTTCATAGTCAAGTTAACATCTGCTTATTTGTGTCACATATTAAAACTAGAAAGATAAATGGACCCAAGTCACTTCTCTAGAAAAGACCATTGTGCATCAAATATGTTTTTCTTTATAAAATTTCTTAAAAATGAAATTAAATTTAGTTGATACACAGTGAATCCATGAAAAGGCTGTTTTATGAGAAAACCCCAAATGACTTCATTAGTAATCTTGAGTGTCATCTAATCTGCCAAGCAATGGCTGGTATGTCAATTACCCATCAGATTGATAAGCTATTTTGGTATTATTGATGAAAATGTTACAGCCAGAGCAAACGGAGTGTACTTAAGTAGACTGAAAGACGGCAGCAAGGATCCAGCTACATGCTGACATAAGCTAATACTTGAGCATCAATGACTATAAAGAATAATGAATTGGTCATTTGTTGCAAAGTAGATATTAGAACTTTAAATATTTCCTGCCCAAGTGCATTACTGATGTCATTCACTGCTTTTTCTTTCAAGTGTTACTTTCTAACTTTCTTTAACCTTCTTTGTCTCTCAATTGCCTAATGGTCTGCCTTCCTTCGGTTAACTAGAGGTTCTGAATAGCATTGTGCCCAAATAATGAGTATTAGTCTTTCTGACCCATGTTTTACAATCAACTCTCGATGTTGTGGCTCATATTAATCTTAGGATATACAGGGAGAAGGTGGCTCACAGCCTAGAAAAAGTAAACAGCAAAAAACTTCTAACAAACGTCATTTCTCTTCCAGTGCTCAATTACCTGCGGCAAAGGAATGCAGTCCCGTGTTATCCAATGCATGCATAAGATCACAGGGAGACATGGAAATGAATGTTTTTCTTCAGAAAAACCTGCAGCTTACAGGCCATGCCACCTTCAGCCCTGCAATGAGAAGATTAATGTCAATACAATAACATCACCCAGACTGGGTAAGCAGACCAAAAGGTTGAGTGTGAGAAACACAGAAATGCTTGCGGCTGCTTCTATTTTACTCATCGCCTTAAAGGTCAGATATAGACCTATATTAGTTAGTTCAGTTCTGACTGAATGGGGCCTATGTAACTGTAATTTTGTTAGAAAGATCAGGTGGATAAAAAATTCTAAAAGCTATTTTGATTCCTGAAGCTGTTCTCATACCCCGGGCCTGCAAATACTACTGCTACACCACCAAAGCCATCATGTAAAGAAAGGATTCAAGGATGTAACCGTACTATGGGCTCTGACCAGACCCGTGGCAGAACTTAATTAAGGTTATGTCTGTGGTGAAGTTGTAGTATACACTGTGGAATCCTTCCTTGTGGTTCTCGATACAAGCTAGCATTTGGACACAAAGTAATAAAAATGGCTTTCAAGAAAAATGGGCACATGGATCTACACCAATGAACAAGAGGTACTATTTTTTCTCTTTAAGAACATAATATTAAATACTAATAAATACTAGTAACATTAATTTAAATAGTTTTTATGTTATGAAATGCTTTCATATACTCAATTCCGTTACTCAGTTTAACCCATTATCAAGAAATAGGGTATATATTTTAAGGAGATATAGGCTGCATGTCCACAACAAATATCCACGAATTACACTGTACTTCTGTGGTGATTAGTGAGTTTTAACAGCAATGCTACTTGACTGTCATTATATTAATTTATGTTTATCACCTTTAGTTTTAATCTGTGTGTATTTCAAGGAGAAGAATTTAATCATACAAAATAATGTTCCCGAAACACAAGGAGCTTTATTATCAAACTTTTCTAGGTATGAGAGTTAATCAAATAGACGTTTGGAAATACAAAAATTCTTTTTCCAGCCAAAAAAAAAATAAAATAAAGTAACATTTCTAAGATATCTGTTCAAGTAGAATTAAGATTAGTTAACGCAAAAGTTAAGCAATCCTAGGACAAATGTACCAAATCCATGTACTCAAAAACCATTTAATCCCTTTATCTAACAATTACTTGGAATCCTTGAATTTAACTAAAATTGCATTTATTCTGCTTATTATTTCTTCAAAGTATATCCCAAACATTTTCTAATCTAAGGGTTAGAAAATCTAAGGGCCTCCCCTGGTGGTGCAGTGGTTGAGCTCTGGGCTGTGAAGCTGCCCACAGCATCTGCAGCGTCGGTTCCATCCCCAGCTGCCAGCGCGGGTCCCACACGGCACAACAGACCTCTCCAGCCGCGCCCGTTGCTCCCCTCAGCATTGTATTTCGTCAGTCTGCCTGTTCTATTCCCCACTCTGGTGAATTCTCTCCCCTCCCACGCTTCTGACTGTACCCAGTGCTTGTATAAATCAATCAATCAATCTTTAAAAAAAAGAAAGAAAATCTAAGGTTTTTAAAAGTAAAATAATGAGTCATTAGAATAGTGACAAAAGACTTCAGATACAAAAGAATTATAGCAGAAGTGATTTATTATACATACCAAAACACAGTATTTCTTCAGAAAAACTGAGGTCTGTTATATATAACCAAATTTTATATGCCACATTGTAAAACTTTCATTGTTGTATACTTCAATCACTTGTAATGATCAGCTTTAATTTTAAAGATGCCGGAACTCTCCCCCGATATATCACCTAAACATGACTACTATCTAGGTAATGAGGAATAAGTGTGTGCATATTTTTATTTTGCTACTTCTTACAATTTCATTCATAAATGATTTTCATTTCCCTAAAAGTGGATTTATTGAGTACATTTTTTTTTCTTTTCACCCTTCTCAAACACCATAAAGTTTCTTTTGGATTTCTGGTTAAGTCAAGTCTTAGAAGTCATTTGCAATATAACTCACTGAATTTAGTAACCTGTCTTTAGTGTGCTTTAAAAATTCCATTAGTAAATGTAACATAAAGTTGTGTGTATATTTACATGGTGGAATATTACTCAGTTATCAAAAAGACAAATTCATGCCATTTGCAGCAACGTGGATGGAGCCAAAAGGGGTTGTGCTAGCTGAAATAAGTCAGAAGGACAAAGCTAAATATTGGATGGTCTCACTTATATGTGGAATATACTAAAGAAAAGGTCAAGAAACAGTTTAGCAAGTTAACCATAGATCTGTGGCAAACAGCAAAGGAGGGAAAAGGGATGGGGTCAAAAAAGGGGAGGGAAGAACACAAAGGAATACGGTGATGGTTCTTGGGTGACATGGCTGGGGCCAGAACTATGGGGACTACAACAATGTAAGAAAAAAATTCGTTAATAAAAAAATAAATTCATTAGCGAGAACAATATTCACTCACTTTACTCCTTTTTTATGTGGGGGGGGTATGAAAGAGAGAGATAACGAGAGAAAGTGAGCGAGAGATTGATTCTTTGTCTTTGACTTTTAGGTCCCACAGGTAATATAAATGAGTCAACACAAAGTAGACTAAATATCCCCATTCAGATGACATTTTCTACTCCTGACATGGTATGTGCTAGTATTGAATTCCCTGTGTTCTGCCTACAGCCGCTCTGACGTTCAAGTGCCTGGGAGATCAGTGGCCTGTATACTGCCGAGTGATACGGGAGAAGAACCTGTGTCAGGACATGCGATGGTACCAGCGCTGCTGTGAGACTTGCAGGGACTTCTATGCCCAGAAGCTACAGCAGAAGAGTTGACGTCCAGCAGCCTGGCTGGCTCACAGCGACATTATTTATAAACACACACACACTAGCATGTTTTTCAGACCAAATATGATCAGATTACATATAATTTAATCAAATTAATTTATTTTTTTGTCTGCCAAACATTCAGTATGGTTTATTTTGGTTATACAGACATTTTGATTTATATTATATGGCTTCATAATTTTATATGAATAAGTTTGATCCATTTTCTGGAATGAAAATTTTTCAAAAATTAAACCTAATTTTTTTTTAACTGAGGGCTGTTTCCAAGGTGCTACTTACTCTCTCCCCACCAATACCAATGAATTATTCAGAATATATACTAACTTAGCATAGTAGTTTAGTTACATATGGAGAGAAGTAAAAATTTTTTTTTTTTTTGGTGTTCTGAGGCAGAATTAGCCCATTTTCTGGAGTCTGCAGAAGATGTGTCAACAAACCTCATGGTGTTGAACAGATTTATAAAGACTGTATTATGAATTTGGTTCAGATTTAGAGAAATTCATAGCAAAAATTCTACTGTAATTATTTTAATGATGGAAAAGATATGTCAAATTGAGACTTTGATCATGTTCATGAACATGTACTTGAACACAATTATTGTAACAATGAAACACTGTAATGATTTACACTGAATCACCATTGCACTGTTGAAATAGTGTAGAAAAACTGTTACAGAAATGGTAACATCCTGCAAAAATATATTATTTTTAACATGTCATTAGATTTTAGCTTTTTAAAATAATTTGAACAAAGAAAGCATCGATCCACCCATTTCATTGTATGTTTTTAGCAGATTGATAAAAGAGTAGAGTACTTACTTAGCATTACAAATCATAGTGAGAAAATGTACTAAATATTTTTTAGCCTTTTCCCTAGAAATGGGGGGGGAGGAGCTTACATACTGTGGTAGTTTCATTGTGCTTTTTCCTTTAAAATTAAAAAGTTTTACAATTCTGTGAAACGTTTAAAAACAGCTTAAATTTTTTCTTGTGAGAAAATATTGTACATGATTCACATGATTTCCTAGATTTTTCAATAAAATATGTGAAACTTCCTGTTGGGAGGCAATTCTTCACAGGTCTCTCAGATTTCCACATGTCTTGGCACTGTCTGCCTTGGTTCTGGAGTGTCTTCTAAGGGATGTTTATGTAGTAAAAAGCCTGGGAAGTTAAACATAATGTCTTTCCTTGGAGCAAAGGACAGATTATGCCGTCTTCTCATTGTAAGAGTTTAGGTTCCCTGAATTGGGTTCCTTCTCCTGTAATACAACCCACCGCATGTGCAGGTGTCACCTGACTCTCTTGTCACCTTGTGGGGAGTGGGGGTTCAGGGAACAGATGCAAGAAAAATGCTAATTCTTTAATTACTGCTATTGCTGTGGGTAATAAAATCCTTTGTTACTAAGCCAGGAGTCTGTCTTCTGCCCTGAAGGTACAGCAGGCTGGCGGATAGACTGCAAGTGGATAGAACCTCAATCCTCACAGTTACTGACACTTCCCTCCTTCGCATTTTCACCTTCATTGAAGAACTCCCTGTAATGTAGGATATATTCTGTTTCCACATTGACCCTTGCTATGCATGTCCTTTAACTGCTGAAGTCCAAGATTAACCAGTATCAGACCTCTTATAACAGACAGTAGGGGGATGGGAGCTGGGAAACGTGAAATTGTAAGAGGACGCAGTCTCAACTCCATTCCTTGATTTCTGAATCCATGACTAGGTAGAAAAGCACTAGATATTGGCTAATGGTTCAGTCCATGTTATTAGGCCTCCCATGGGCTTCACTCAGCAAGTACTCAGTCTTTATTTTTAAGGAAGTTACATCATTCTGTTAGGCTTCTGCTTCAGTGTCATTCACAGCATGGTAGTATCAGAGATTTACATAAGCATGAGCCCACTGCTCCAATTTGCTATAATATGAGTTCTCTGAAGAGAAACAATAACGCAACAGTGAGCGAGGCATTTGTTAAGTTGATAGATGGTATTTTGGCAGAAGTTTTGCAGACAAATCCAGAGTGAGTGATTGGTTTTGTGAAAACAGACCACCACTGCCTGTTCTATGAGAGAAGTGATAGAATGTAACCATACTGCAGTCAAGGCAGTGGACTGGTCATCCCAAAGGATGGTGCTACACTGGGGATACGGTCTACTCTCTGCTCTTGTTAGGCTGAAACATCAGCAGTGACTGTGACCAGATAGGCTTGACAAGGGGAGGTTCATGTTGTTGAACCCATGCATTATCTCTGCTCTTGTCAACACTCTGTTTCTGCGTCTACTGGGCAAGGGACAGAGCTGGCTTATGAAAGAGACTGGCCAATGCTCACAGAACTTGCCATCTTATCAACCTGATGAATGATACCGCTCTCCTGAGTGAATATCCAAATAGTCAAACAGAACATATTTAAGTTATTCAAGGGGGTCTATCCACAAACATTTCCCTCAGAACATTCTTACCACCAATTTTCAACTCATGTCCTTTCCAAGGTGTTATGAATCCAGTCCAACCAGTGGTTACAGTCCAAGAATTAGTGAATATCCTTAGGTCTGGCCATTTTTTTCCCATCTAGTCAAATGAACAGTCAGAATACTAGAATCCCTTGAATTCTTTGAGAGAATTCTCTATACTACTCTCAGTCAGGCCACCTTTGTGTGGGACTGTAGACGTCTATCTATTTTGGTGGTGCAAGCATATTGTGAAGAACTATTAGTAAACCAAACGTGAATGATTAGGTGGACTAGTCATGTGAAGTGTTCCATGAGTCACTAGGTGTGGACTGAAAAAGAGGAGGCAACACAGTAATAGTAAGACCCTTAACAATCAGAACCACTTACTCATCCTCTTGCAACTTGTATCTTCAGAACTTACACCTCAAGACCAAATTCATATACTTGATGATAGAATGCTGATCTGCACTGGTAATCTGTCAGCACACTTGATGCGTCAGACATCACCCAATTTCTGATGAACAACCCATGTTGCATGGAAACTTGGTGGCCCATGGTCAGCATTCAGCCTCTACTAAGACCAAATAGTAAGCCAGACTTTGATTATAAAGACAAAAATTATTTGCAGAGAATGACACAGCTTTTTGCTCCAAAATTCCTATTTCTCAATATAGTTCACCAATAAGGGCCGGCTACCTCCATGTGGGCAGGACCCTTGTCTGTCACTGTTTAAGTACCATCATCTCTGTTATGCCACATAATCCTAATACCAGAGCAAATGCAACAGCAACCTGGATTGTGCAGTGCAGACTCTACATTACACAAAATTGAGAAATTATTAGGGTTACTCAAAGTTTCAGAGTACCATTCACAAATAAGATATATATCTCTAAATCAGCCAAACTGGCATTAGGTTTCTTTCTTAGGAAGCAGCAGCAGGAATTCATCCTTTACACAGTACACATCAACATGCTACTGAAGTCCTAGAAATTTTACCAAGGTGTGAGATCTCTGAAGTTTTGAGGGATGCAATGCACATCTTCCGATATCCATGTATCTTACTAAGGTATCTAAAATTAGTACTTATAGCTCAACAGGTCTAGTCATCATGGTATAAAGGATGTGACCAAACTTTTTCCTATGCAAGGTAGAGATCACAGACCTATGGAGGAGATCAGTGAGCAGAGCTCATGTGGTCCTCAGGTTTGACAGTGAAGTTAACGGCTAGATAAAACCAAGTTGCTGCTGTTGGTTTTAACTAAAAATTTTATTTTTTTTAAATTGCCAGGTGCTATGGGATGTTCTGGTAATATATCTGGAATAGAGTTGAAATGATAGCCACTGATCTCATTATATTTATGATAATATAATTTTTCTTCAAGATCCGTCTTCTGCATGGGACAATAGGCCAAAAACAAAAAAGGGGAGGAGTGGGGGGAGTTTATCATTCCTGCATCCTTCAAGGCCTTGTGGTATAATTCTGAGATCCCGCCATGAATTCAACACTGATTTAGTTTCCAATTTTGTTATTTAGAGGCGGAAAGGCTTCCATTTTCATTACTACCATAAGAGCTGTCATTCCATAAACCATGACACAAACAAGGGAGATGGGGTCCTGCCAGTTTCTTTTTCTTTTTTTTTTTCCCTGCCAGTTTCTGAGTATTTCTATGCCTTCCAAAATTATGAAAGTTATGGGGTGGATTCAGATTCTTAGGTCACTGCTATGGAAATAACCCAAAACTTGGTTAAACTGTCCAACTTCCATAAACTCTTGGTCTGACTATGGAACTACAGTGACAATTTAGGGTCAACAGGAATTAGTATCAGTTCAGAGCCATAATCCAGTAACTGTCAAAATGTTTGATCATTTTAAATACATAGTTCATGGAAAGGGAAAACTAGGAAAGAATGAATTTTTGACAGTGTAGAAAAACCCCGCCTAAAAGACAGAAATAGCCTTTTCTTCATTCAAGGAGTTCTGTGTATGTGAACCTGCTCTCACCTGAAAATTAAGGGAATACAATTTCTTGGTGTCTTGATTCAAATGAGACTGTTTATTAAGTCTAGAGATTTAATTCTTCTATAAATCAAGAAAAAGCCTTTGCTTTTTTTTCTTAGTGTCCGTGTATTTCCATTCCTAAGAAATCCATGATCAATTTACCCACCATCAAATATCTCTGCAAGTCAAAGTAGCCCATTTACTTCTTTGACTCTGCTACCTTGTATAGTAACCATTAGCATGTGGTCTCTAGCAGAGAAATACATCCTCCAGCCCCCTGCCCTTAATGGTATCCCATCATCCTCATTAAATTTAAAAAGCTCAGTTCTACGGCACCACTTTCACAATGTCACTTACAGTTTTCAGATAACAGCCACTGTGAAGTTAAGGAATCCGATGCCCCCACACCAATGTATTTTTCAAAGTCTTGGTAAAGGGACTGCCCTCTGGACTCCCTTAGAAAACACAGTTAATGTGTGGGCAAGCACATTATTAAAACCACCCTCCCAAATTATTTATATACTTTCCTCTGTACTACAACTACAGAAGGAAGTTTTGCATCTCAAATTCAGTGTGGTGTGGACCACCACTGGATTCAGTTTTCACTAAATTGTCATAGTTACTCTCAACCGTGTGAGTTAATATGCAGAATATCTTAATCAAAACCACTGTGGCTAATCCAGCATTGTATTCCTTTCGTTCTAAAATAACTCCTTAAGAAACATAACCATACATATGCCTTAGGTTTTCGTCACTATGAATTAGTGAAATTTTGCAATTCCTTTACCGTGTATGAGTATCAGCTTTTTACCTGATCTCCAGGACTTTAACTTGGATAGAGATTTAGGAGACAAGACAAATGGTAGAACATCAGTAATACAGTTTAAAAGGCTTCATCTCCAGGTAGTCATGGAAGCCTCTAGCTCCTAACTTAGACCAGAAGTTGTGAATTTAAAACGCCAAGATTATTCTCTTTCTCTATGTTCTTCAGCTTATTGAGAAGCACTAAATCAATCCTACACTCAGCATTCCCTTTGTTCCTATCAAAAGGTTCTACTGCAGTATATATCTGGTAACAAAAAGTCTCGCCTTTTATAGGCACTTTATTCCAGGTGACTATAGGTAAGAATTTAAGCATTGTGTCACCATATGCCACGAATAACCATGCATTTACCACTGGAGACAAGAAGAGCTCAAATAACTCATTCCAGCTTCTACTTTTAAAATTCTGTTCCTTGGAAAGATTTCTGGTATCATCAAGTTTCAAGGTTCAGTCAGTAGAGCAATAGTGGAGTGTTACAGAAAAATAGATTTGAATTCGCACAACTGGGAGCAGGTAAGGTCCATTAAGAAGATTTAGAGGATCAGAGGAGTAACCAAGCAATCTTCAGGTCCTCTCAGGCATATGAAGGGACAGTTTGTAAAGATGTCTATGGGATGCTGTTGACTCGCTGCAGCTTCCTCCTCTGTAGGTCCACAGTCACATCTGAGAGTGGACCCAAGTTTGTTATTGGTCAATGGGACCAACTGTTGGACAGAAGAAATGGGCTGGAGTACAAGAGAACAAAGGTAAACTGGAATGTGTCAAGCACTTAGGCTTCTGTCATTGCATCTGATTGTAAAAAAGCTTTCAGCTTAATGGATACCATTTCCATGTTGCCTTCCAAATGTCTCTTTCAGTCAATTCTAACCCACAGTCACACAAAGAAAGGAATTCTGGGAAATATCATTTGCTTTTTAACTACAGATAGCTTATATGACTAATTCTCAGTTTGCTTTATATCCGATAACTGAAGTGAAAATCCATTTTCTGACGCACTCTATAACAGTACATCTCATATGTGTGCTTAATATGTGCTAACAATTCTGTTAAACTACTGTACCTATTAAGCCTAACAGCAACCTTACACAGTATCAATGATATTTACTTTATGGTTGAGGAAACAGATTCAGTAACTTGCCCAAGACCAAAATTCAGTTGGATGCGACAGAACCACTCTGACTCCAAATTCTCTGTACTTAATTACCTTGATCGCCCCCCTCGTGTACTGACTTTGAAAATGCTATATAATCAATGTATGGGATTTGTAACCTAATCACAGAGTTGTTTCGTAGTCTAAACTAGCCAACTAATTTTAAAACTGTCATATAGGGCCTCCCTGGTGGTGCAAGGGGTTAATTCTCAGCACTATGAAGCAAATCCACGGCCACTGCAGCATGAGTTCGATCCCCTGCCAGGGAGTTGGCCCACTTGGCACAGCAGATCTCTCCTGTCTCGCCCCCTGCTCCTCTTGGTAGTTTATTTCAGTCAATTCGCCTGTTTTGCTCCCAGTCTGTCTCTGGTGAATCCTTTCACCACCCCACCCGCTGCCCTGCACCTCTAGCCTACACCCCAGCTCTTGTATGCATAAATAAACCTTAAAAAAAAAAACCCTGGGTCCCCGGTGGCGCAGCGGTTGAGCGCTGGGTTGCGAAGCTGCCCGCAGCCTCTGCAGCGCCAGTTCGATCCCTGGCCACCGGAGGAGGGTCCCACATGGCCGCAGACCTCTCCTGCCACCCGCTGCTCCCCTCAGCAGTGTACTTCAGTCCTTCTGCCTGCTCTGCTCCCCACTCTGGCTCTGGTGAATTCTCTCACCCTCCCGCGCATCTGACTGTACCCAGTGCTTGTATAAATAAATAAATATTTAAAAAAAAAAAAAAAAAAAACCCTGTCATATAATTTGATGAACTCCAAATGCTCATCTTGACACAGTATGTTTTTCAGCCAGAATTACTTTTATACATTTAAGTTGGTCACTGAAACAATCTTGAAAGAAAGAGGGGGAATGAATAATAATAAAAAAGGTGCATTACAGTTTTGTGTAGTGTTCCATGTTTTATTTTTTGTTTCTTTTTTTTTTTTTTTTACATTTTAAAAGGACAGATATATTAGGAAAAAGAGAGGCACCTATATAGTCCCAGGCAAGCAGAAAGCTGCTAGAGAGCCATATTTAATTCTATTTTTTTCAATGCTAATGGTTCAAAAAAGCAGTAAATCTAGTTCCAAATTCAAGAAGACACTTTTGTAATAATACACTGGGAAGAATGAGTATTATCTGCATTTAGGGGTTGTAGGCGCAGATATACACATTTCAACCAGACTATCCTCACAATATAACTATTTAGCCTTGTTTATACCCTTTCCCACTCTGGTAAAGGTAGGAATCGCAGAAAAGGAATACTTGTAATCAGGGAAATGCAAATCAAAACTACCATGAGATACCATCTCACACCAGTGAGAATGGCACATATTTAAAAAACGAACAACAACAAATGTTGGCGAGGGTGTGGAGAAAAAGGAACTCTCCTGCACTGCTGGTGGGAGTGCAAACTGGTCCAACCACTATGGAGAGCTGTGTGGAGATTTCTGGACCTACTAAACATAGAGCTTCCATAGGATCCAGCAATTCCACTCCTAGGTATTTACCCAAAGGACACAGAAACATCAATTCCAAAGAACACCTGCATCCCTATGTTTATAGCAGCACTATTTATAATAGCTAAGCTTTGGAAACAGCCCAAATGCCCAAAAATAGATGACTGGATGAAGAAGATGTGGTACATATACACCATGGAATATTACTGAGCAATTCAAAGATAAACACATGCAGTTTGCAGCAACATGGATGGCGCTGGAAGGGATCATGCTCAGTGAAGTAAGTCAGAAAGAAAAAGAAAAATACCGGATGGTCTCACTCATAGCAGGAATCTAGAAAACTTAAATAAGAGACCAGGAAAAAGACTAATCAATACAAAGTAAAAATCAAAATCAACAAGCAACTATAAACCAGAGACACACTGATGGGGGGTAGGGGCGGGGAAAGGAAGAACTAGAGTCAAAATTGGGGGGGGTGCAATCGTATGGGGAATATAACCAAAATGAAAATGCATACATTGTGCAAAGATGAAAAAAGATGTAAGAATTATATAAAATAAAATATTTAAATAATAAAAAAGAAAGCCCAAGCCAATATTTGTCCAATATTCTCAAGTAACTTTTCTCAAATAGTGAAAAGGAAAACAACGAAATAGGTGGTATTTGAGCAAATCTGCAAAGTGTTAAAGTTGAGGAAACACTTCTCAGCCTTCAATCGGGTTTATGCATTGCAAACTACCATATTACTACTATAAAATAATAGAGTATATCAAATATTTTTGGCCGTGGAATCCTTTCTCACTGAACATGGTTGAAATATACACTGGAAAGTAGAGACTGAAAGAAACAACAGCCAGCCTTACTAGTTGAGGAAAGGGTTTTGCTAGGGTTTTCAGACATGACTTGCATGGGTACAAGACCATCTAACAGGACTGCTTTTTGGTAGTTTATCATCTAGTATAGGGGCTCATAAAAAATTATTTAAAAAACCCAGTAAGATGAGAATATTAAAAAAATCACTGAGACTTCCAAAGAGGGAAAATTTGTACCTAATAGTAGAAATAATGTAGAGGTTTTATGAAAGGCTAAGTATCAGCAATGGCCAATGCAAGATGGCAGAGGCTGGGAAGACATCGGTGTAGGAAGAATGCAAGCTCACCGCCTCCCACAGATACACTAGATACACAGCCACGTTTGGAATAATTCCCTCCAAAAGAGAACTTGAGTAGTCTCTGAACATTTCATCTTCAAAAGATAAAAATGATACATGGATATGGGTAGCAGAAACATAGACATGGTCTAAAACCCATGGGGCATTATGTCCAGGAGAACCACAGGAATCTGGAAAACAGAGAAGCTCCCTTCAAAAGGCATGCACACAGGACCACTTGCCCTGGGATCCTGAGCAGAGGTGGTAATAAAAAAAAAAAAAATAAAATAAACCAACAACATAGGAACTATATTTGAACAAAATTCACTTACTGAGGCTAGGGTAACTTCCAAGGGGGCAGAGTATGTAGAAGTGATTACTATGAATATTATATGCTAACAAGTTCAATAACCTAGAAGAGATGGGAAAATTCTTGGAATTACATAATCATGCAAGACTAGGGAAGAAATAAACCAGATCAGATCAATCCTAAGAAATTGAAACAGTAATCAAAACTCTTCCAAAAATCCACAAGATAGTTTCATAAGTTCTACCAAACCTTCAAAGATGAACTAATACCTCATCCTGCTCAAATTCTTCCAAAAAATTATGAGACAAGGAATACTTCCAAACATATTTTATGAGATCAATGTTATCTTAATATCAAAACCAAACAAAGACAACACAAATTATAGACCCATTTCCCTAATGAACACAGATGCAAAACTCCTCAATAAAATCTTAGCAAACCAAATCTAACAATGCCTCAAAAGGATTATACACCATAAACAAGAGGGATGGTTGAACATCCGAAAATTAATCAAGGTAATTTACCACATCAACAATAAGATAAAATCCACATGATCATATCAATGGATGCCAAGAAAGCATCTAATAAGATTCAACATTTATGATGAAACCCCTCAAAAAACTGGGATAAATGGAACATATCTTACATAATAAAAGACACATATGACAAACCCATAGTTAACAACATCATTCTCAATGGTGAAAAGCTAACGCTTTACCATTAAGATCTGGTACAAAACAAGGACATCCTCTCTCACCACTACTATTCAACATAGTATTGAAAGTCCTAGCTAAAGCAGTTTGTCAAGAGGAAGATATAAAAGGAATTCAAATTGGGAGAGAAGTAGTAAAGCAATCATTTGCAGATGACATGATAATGTACATAGAGAACCCTTAAGTACACCTCTGAAACACTAAAAATAAACCAGTTCAGCTAAGTGGTAGGTTATAAAATCAATACACAAAAGTCAATTGTCTTTCTATATGCAAACAATGAGCTAGAAAAGGGAGAAATTAAGAAAACAATCCCAGGCCTTCGTGGTGGTACAAAGTGTTAAGTCCCAGCATTATGAAGCTATCAGCAGCCCCTGTAGCATAACTTTGATCCCTGGCCAGGTCACCTGCCTTGTCCACTGCTCCCTTGGGCAGTTTATTTCAGCAGATCCACCCGTTCTGCTCCCCACTCTGTCTCTGGTGAATTTTCTTACCCCCCACACACCTGGCCTACACCCCAGTTCTTGTATGCATAAATAAAATAGATCTTTAAAAAAACCCATTTACAATCAGATCAAAAAAAGTAAGGGCCTTCCCTGGTGGTGTAGGCGGTTGACCACAGCTCTCTGAAGCTGTCTGCAACCTCTGCAGCACAAGCTCAATCCAGGACAGCCGGCAAGATACCCACATGGTGCAGCAGGCCTTTGTCTCACCCGCTGCTCCCCTCAGCAGTGTATTTCAGTCAGTATGCCTGTTCTGTTCCCTGCTCTGTCTCTGGTGAGTCCTCTCACCCTCCTGCACATCTGGCCTGTACCCCAGTTCTTGTATGCATGCATAAATAAATCTTAAAAAAATTAAATACCTAGGCCTAAACCTAATAAAGGACATAAATGAAAACTGTAAGACATACAAAGAAAACTCTAAAGCTTTATTAAGACAAATAGAAAAATATGCCAACAATGGAAAGATATTCCTTGCTTGTGGGTTAGAAGAATATACATTTTCAAAATGTCCACTCAAATATATGCACAGGTTCAAAGTAATACCAATAAAAATTTCAATGGTATTCTAAAAGAAGTGGAAATTCATATGGAATCGCAAAAAACCCTGAATAGCCAAGGCAATCTTGACCAAAAAAAGAAAAAAAGAAAAAGAATGGTGGAGTCACATTTCAGACTTCAAACTATACTATAAAGCCATAATGATAAAAAACAGTACAGTACTGCAACAACAACAACAAAGAGACACAGACCAATGCAACAGAATTAAGTACCTAGAAGTAAACTTAAAAAAGGAGGTAAAGGAAAACTGTAAGACATTAAAATAAGTAGATGACATAACACACACACAAAAAAAGGAAAGAGTCCCCACTCATGTTTTGGAATAATTAGCATTCTTAAAATAGCAATCTTCCCCAAAGGGATATACAGATTCAATGCAATTCCCCTTAGGGACCCAAAGGCATTCTTCAAAGACATTGCATAAACATCAGTGAAATTCATATGTAACCACAAAAGAACCTGATTAGAGAAGAAAACAAAACAAAAAATCCAGAGCGGTTGTATCATAACTCCAGACTTCAGACTATACTACAAAGCTACAGTAATAAAAACAGTATGGTACTAGAATAAAAACAGACCGACCAATAGACTAGATTTAAGAGGCAAGAAATAAGCCTGAATATCTATGGACAGTTAATATATGACAAAGGATGCAAGTGTATAAACTGTATAACTGAGAGTCTCTTCAGCAAATGGTGTTTGGAAAACTTGACAGACATATGCCAAAGAATGAAACTATATCAGCATCTCACACTTGTCACAAAATTAACTCAAAATGGACTAGTTGCATGGAAGTAAGACCTGAAACCTTAAAACACACAGAAGAAAACAGACAAAATACTCCATGACATAAATATAAGCAACGTCTTTGTGGATTTTCTCTAACATCAAGATAAACAAAAATGAATATAAACATATTGGACTACATCAAACTAAAAAGCTACTGCACAGAAAAAGAAACTATCAGTAAAACAAAAACCCTATTGAGTGGGAAAATATTTGTGCATTATATATCTCACAAAGGACTAATATCTGAGATATATAAAGAACTCTTACAACTCAACAGAAAGAAAATAACTTAATCAACAATGGGCAGCAGAACTAAATATGTACTTCTCCAAAGAAGACATGGCCAATAAGTATATGAATAAATGCTCATCATCACGTAACATCAGGAAAATGTGAATAAAATCCACAATGAGATACCCCTCATATCTGGGAGAATGGCCCATACCAAAGGGAGCAGAAATAACAAGCGCTGGCAAGAGTGCAGAATAAAAGAAACCCTATCACACTGTTAGTGGGAATGCAGATTGCTCCAGCCCTTAGGGAAAATAGTTTTCTCAAAAGACTAAAAATGGATCTGCCATACAACACATTATTCCACTTCTACATATCTACCAGTAGAATACAAAAACACTGATTCAAAAGAAAATCTGCATTTCTATGTTTAATGCAGCACTATTTAAAACAGTTAAGCTGTAGAAACAACCTAAGAGCTCAAAAACAGGTGAGTGGATCAAGACAATGTGGTATATACACTGAATTGAGTACTACTCAGAAATCAAAAAAGATAAACGCTTGTGATTTGTGGCGATATGCTAAATGAAGTAAGCCAGAAGGAGAAAGACAATTACTACATTGTGTTACTTACATGTGGAACATACAGAAACTAAACAAAGGGTCAGATAGAGTAAAAATTAAGAACTAACCCTTGAAAGCTGACCACAGAGCTGAGGGATCCAGAAGAGAGGAGACACGAAGGATGAAAACCAAGCAGGGAGAGAACACTATGGACTGTGGTGGTAGATTATGTAGTGCTTTCATAGATTATGTAGTGCTTTCATTATAGTACCTGCATCTGAAGGGGGAGGTCTAAAACTTCCAAAATACTAACAATGGTGTATACCAGTGGTACATCAATAAAAAAAATTAAATAAAAAGCAAATAATCTGGAATAAAGAGTGGGTAGAGACTCTGAGTAGTGGCCACAAGGTACATGGAAAGATGTTCACTATCACTAATTATTAGGAAAATGTGCATAAAAACTATAAGCTATAACCATCAACCATTAGAATGGCTATCATAAAACAGACAAGCAACAAGTGTTGGTGAGGATGTGGAGAAAAGAACTCTTATACATTATTGGAGGGAATATTTTAAAAAGTGCAGCCATTATGATAAAATAGTATAAAGACTGCTCAGAAAGTTAAAGAGAATCACTATATTCACCAGTTATTCTACTTCTGGGTATTTATATAAAGAACAACTACAACAACAACAAAAACCCCCACTAATTTAAGAAGATATGTACACCCCTATGCTCACTGCAGAATTTACAATACCCTAGACATGGAAACAACCTAAGTGTCCTATGATGGATGAATGGTTACAGAAGATACGAAAAGACAAAATCTAGCCATTTCTGACATGGATTGACCTTGCTATTATACTTAGTGAAGTCAGATGGAGAAAACTACTGTAAGCTTTCACTCCTTTGTGGAATATAAAGCAACAAAGCAAATGAGTTAACAAAACAAAAAGAAACTTTTCGATACAGAAATTATATTGGTGGTAACCAGAATGGGAGAGGGTTAGGTGGAATGGTGAAAAGTGTAAATGGTGTCATTGAATGGAAATGGATGGACACTAGACTTTCAGTGGTACAGGGTAAATGAGGTAGGGTGTATAGCATGAGTTATGCTACACACCTGAAATTTATATAATGTAAATCAACGTTACCTTAATAAAAATTTAATTAAAAAACGAACAGGTATGGAAAGAAGTTTCTAGGAATGAGGGCTGGCAAACCAGTCAGAGCTTGAGGGGAAGACAGGTAATAGCAAAAGAGGGACCACGAAGTCTGATTTCCTGATTGTGAGTCATGCAGGCTCCATGGAGGAGCCTTCAGGGAGAGTAGTGAGGGTTGGTAGTGAGAAATGAGAACTGATGGTTTGAGGATAAGAGTAGAAAAAGGATGGTGAGAGGAGATGAAGAATTACACTTCTAAAGTCGTAAACAGAAACAAACACTGTAGAACCCTTTCATCTAAAAATGGGGGAGGAATCTAAAGGAAAGATGCCTAAGAAAAACAGAAGGCTCGTTTCACCTACCTCATACTTTGGCTAAGGAAAGGGCCTAATCAAATGTATTTGGATCTGGGTTCTGTGTGTCCACTTGCCAATAGAAAGAGCCAAAGAGAAGTAAGGCTCTTCTTGAAGATGTGTGTTACTCCCCAAAGAATCTTTCAGGCAAAGAAAATAGCCTGAGAAATATTTGTTCATTAGATATAGTCTGGCAGCAGCCAGAAAAATCCAGAAAGTTCCAAATACATGCACATACACAAAATACACTTGATTCTTGAAATGCCTGTGATTTAACTGCTTTGTTATGAACTGTCATTACGATGAAATGCCTCTTTCTCCAGTAAATGTACTGCTAAAATTTCAATTATTTTACAGTTTGGGGTAAAAATTCTCACAAAATTGTCAACTGTGCAATCCAGTTTTACATCTGTTAGTAGGACAGATGATTTTTTTAGCACCCTCATGTTATTGCTATAAAGAAGGTAAGTATTCTCAAGAGCCTTGCTTGTTTCAAGTGCATCCTGGCTGCTGATTCTTGTGAGCTATATGACCCTCTTCTGAAATGTGGTGCTGATATATTCCACATGTAACCCTTTACCCCTGGAAGAGAAATCTTCCTGCGGACTCTGATGGGCCTATAGAGATGTAAACCTAACAAGCTATGTCTTTTACAAACTGCTTATGTTTGTCTTTCACCTTCTCACAAGTGGAAAGGTTTCCTCCTTCTCTGCATGGAAATCCACTTCCCCACTGAGAAGTATGGGTCACCTAAGGCAGAGTGACTTAGAGTGAGAAAACTTATCTCCATTAAAGTTCTCACCACTTCCTGGCTTAATCCATTGTTCATAGCCTTACTCCCACTGTGGCTGTCAGAACAGCAGATGGGTTCACTTAGGGCAGTACACTGTCCCAACCCAGCAGTCATGTTATGCTTTGGTTCCAAATGCACTGTGCGAATACCAAAAAACATATCCTAAGAATTTAAATAGCAAGTAACATACTCAGACAGTGAGTGGGTCAAGGCCGTCCATTAGGACACTTAATCACTGTAAGAAACTAGATAGCAAATTCTTGCCATTTCCTTGCCCAGAACAAGGCTGACAACCCAGGTTGTCAAGGTTAGGTTTCCCACGAGGCTGAGACTCCAGGAGTGAAAACACGAAAAGAAACAAGATGCTGTCTATAATATGGGAGACTGCAGGGCTAGGTCAGCTGTGTTTAGCTCAGTAATGTTCAGAGAGGACAACTTGGTAAAATCTGCCAGCAGGGAAATGTTTCCTGAGCTCCAAATTATGGACACCGACACTGAAATTCTGACAGTTTTTATCCTCTGTATGGGGAAACATTCAGTGTTACACATACCTAATTTTGGCATCCTTCTAAATTGTCTGAGTCTAGCCCCATCTCTCTAATTTGAGCACTAGTAAACGTGTTTCTGTGTGAAAGGGAAACTGGGGTGCTGCTTTGCTCTTGAGTATTGTTATGTCATTCTGAGAGTGGCTTCTGAGTGCAACTGAGAGACCTGGTTTCAGATGCCAGTCAGAGCATCCTTGAGTTCATTAATAATGAATAAGTCTGACAGGAGTGTAGCTGCCTGTCTCTGTTTTCCACCACAGAGGAAGGAAGACATGGATCTCTCTGTTTTGCCAAACAACAACCATCCTGACAAATTTCTGCAGCTCGAGGTCAAGTCTTTAATGAGGAATTCTGTGCTTCTTCAAACAAGCCTGGCGAGGTTTCCGGGTGGGAATTACCCTGTGGCACAACACTGGCAAAACCTCGTCTACTCGCAGGTAAGGTCTGGGAGCACAGAAATGAGTGGAGGCTCGTTGCTTTCTCATGATCTGCCATGATTCTCTGTGCAAAAGGAAAGCTATGGGTATAGAGCACAAGGAAGCTACTCACTCTTGCTATCCAGAAAAGGTTGTCTCCACTAAAGAGACCTGCTCCGGATCTCTTCATTAAGTATGTGAATTCTCCAACTGTTCACTTGCTTTCAAGCATTAGCTTCCCACCCTGCCCTCATTTTAGATTTTGCCTACCCTTCACTTTAGTCCTTTCCTTCAGAATTTTTCTAACCAGTGGTAACATATGCAAATAAGGTTCTGGGGTTTCTATCTCTGTCTTTTGCTTAAGCTTAAGCATAGGCTAAGCTCAAGATATCAAAAGCTTACACTGAGGCCTCAGACACAGCCTGAGATATCCAGAGAACCTTGCTTCTGCCTCATTTAGATGGCTTCCCTTTCATTTTACACAAAGACGATGCAGACAATAGAAGGACAATGGAAACCTGATGATTGAGGGAAATCTGAGACAGGGAACCCTCCACCTTGGAAAGGTGCTGGCTGTTATTTCAGATACTTTTACTTTGCACAGGTGTCTGTGTGGAGGAGACATACCAAACAGACTTCAAACACAACAGACTTTTTTACTCTCTTCTTTCGAATAAAACTGTAATGAGTTCCATGTGCTGGGATGAATATAAGAGCCCTAACTATCGCACCATGAATGAAGTAGGAATCTTTTTTTTTTTTTTTTTTGAGAACTCATATAGTATGTTTATGATTTGTATGAGAATATTAAGGCTGACAGTATAGGGAAAGGACAAATGGTATAGAATAGATACTTTACATACGGAGGAGGGGTGTTTAGTGGCATGGTAGTTGTTAATCACGACTGAAGGCACAGGAGTATCTAGGTGTTAGATTTTATTAGGAAGACTTAGTGGAGGGGCGGGGCGAGGGGGGAGGAGGGGCGATCTGAAGCACAGAGCATAGCTGAGCAGCAGGCACAGAGAGAAGAGACCCTCTGCTGCACCACATGCGCTCTAGCTCCAGGCCCCCTTCTGGGGTCTAACTCCCACGCTCCTTGAGGGTAGCTCCCTGGCCGCAGCGGTGAGAGCGCTGAGCCTAACCCCTAGGCCATCCTGGAGGCCCCGCCAGGGGCTTAGTTAAATGGAGCCTTTAACCTTTATTAGGAGGCTTCAGGAGAACTACTGACAGCTGCTTCTCCAGCAAGTCAGAAGAGACTATGGCTGCCCTGCCCTTCCCTCAGCGATCATCACTGTCTCCTCCTAGGGCCCCTGGGCGCTGAGGGAAGATGGCTTTCAGCAGCACCTCCATGTCTTCATCCGTGACAAGAGGGGGCAAAGTATGGGGATTTTTCAAGTCTAAAACAAGTAGTTTTCATTGATGAATCAGAAGAAAAACCTACACAGTTCAGAAAGTAATCAGGATTGTACTGATCCTGAAAGATTTCTTTGGTGATGATCGTGTGTGAAATCAGTATTTAGAAGTTTCTAGAGATTTAAGTCTGCAGACTTCTGATGTCCTCATAGAATAATGAATGCTCTTAGCGAGCTGAAGAGACTCAAAAAAACAAAGTAAATAATCCAGTCACAAAATGGGCAGAAGAGATAAAAAGGAACCTCTCCAAAGAGGAAATGCAAATGGCCACCAGGCACATGAAAAAATGTTCAACATCACTTGTCATAAGGGAAATGCAAATCAAAACTACCATCAGACACCATCTCACACCAGTGAGAATGGCACATGTTAAAAAAAACTAGCAACAACAAATGTTGGCGAGGGTGTGGAGAAAAAGGAACTCTCCTGCACTGCCGGTGGGAGCGCAAACCGGTCCAGCCACCATGGAGAGCTGCGTGGAGATTCCTCAACTCACCAAACATAGAGCTTCCATAGGATCCAGCAATTCCACTCCTAGGTATTAACCCTAAGGACACAGAAACATCAATTCAAAAGGGCACCTGCACCCCTGTTCACAGCAGCAATATTTACAACAGCTAAGATAGGGAAACAACCCAAATGCCCCAAAATAGATGACTGGATCAAGAAGACGTGGTGCATATACACCATGGAATATTACTCAGCATTCAAAAAAGATAAACTCATGCCATTTGCAGCAACATGGATGGCGCTGGAAGGGATCATGCTCAGCGAAATAAGCCAGAAAGAAGACGAAAACACTGGATGGTCTCACTCATAGCAGGAATTTAGAAACCAGCAAAGCACCTGTAGTCCATGATCTTAGTCTATCCTTTGCACTTGTTTTCTTCACGTTGTATAGAAGAAATGGATTAAGTAGAAGAAGCCATACATTTCTGGGCATTAAAGAATAGTTTGTGTGGTTGTTCAGAATCATCTTGGAAGGTGCAGTGATTTATCTCTCCATATCCTCCAGATATTTCTTAGCTCGTAAGTGTCTTCTAGTACCACTGTCTCTTCTCCCATCAGTAACAACTCTGTTTGCCTTCCTTGCTCTTATAAGCTGCCCAAGGACATATGACATTCGTTATTAAAAATGCTACCTGCCAACATTCTAAGATCTTTCCAGGCCCTCCATGGATGGCAGTGGTTTCATATCACACTTAAAAAATCTCCTGAGGTTGTGACCAGAGATTCATCCATTGTCGCTGCTCTCATAGACCCGCGAGGGCTCTGGAGCGGCGCTGGCAGAGGCGCTGGGGTCCAGCACAGAGGACGGAGGCAGCTGCCCGGGGTCCGGGAGTCTCCTGGCCAGAGCCCACCACACGCTGCCTGAGCCCGGCCTCCCGGGACACAGCCCGCGCTCACCTCGGGACGCCCCAGTGCTCGCGGAGGCCGGAATCATCTTTTTTTTTAAGACATGAGGGCTACTGGGGTTAAGGGTTAGTCAATTTAGAAACAGGAAGAAGCATTTCATTTCAGAACAGATGTGACTGACCTACAAACCCTTGCAAGTTATTAAATCCTTTGGAGTGGTTCTAATTCCCTGAACAGAAATTTGTTTTCTTTTAAGAAACAGTTGCTACTCATGAATCCTGGTGTTAAGTGACTCCTTGATGGTGTGGTTGCAGTCTCCTAGGGACCTTTATCATGAGATCATTCAAAAATCAAGTACACTTGCGTGATTATGTAAGTGTTTCCTCCACCTATGCGGGTTTTAATTTATTTCCTTTGTAAAACAGCCTATGGAGGACAACTGACTTTTAAAATATTTTGCATCCTTCCCTTTTGTTACCTCAAAATCCCTCCACTCATCCAACACCTTTTTTTGTTGTTTCTCCTGTTTTGTTTAACTTTAAATGTAATGAAATTCCTCCGTTTTTATTATTTGTTTATATCATGGAATAAAATGAATCAAAAAATCAGTTCAGAAAACCTTGGCCCTCCTATGCTATGAAATTTAGTCTAAGACAACATCCAATAAATTCCTTTGACGTTGGAACACAATGATCTAATATCTTTTGCTTGATACTGGAGCTGACCTATTTCCTGCTTGTGAATCTTCAGTTTCAAGCTCTGTTTAATGCTCTCCTTAAACCTAAGAGAGGGGGGGGGCGGAGCAACATGGCGGCGAGGAGACGCTGCGAGTAAGATCTCCCATTAAAAAAAGTTAATAGGGAGGAAAAGCGGCAGGTCCCAGTGAGAACTGGGACACGGAAGATAAACGGACGACTCCAGCAAACTGCCCGAAGAAGAAAGTTGCCATAAAAGAGGACGAGAAGGGAGGGAAGCGCAGAACCCTGCTCCCCTCCCCCGCCCACAAAGTCGGCACTCTCCGACCGGCAGAGAGGAGGGAAACAGCAAACCAAAACGGCCAACAAGAAAAACGGACGCAGCAAGTGGGACTGTGAGTGGAAAGGAACTATTGCAGCCACCACACCCCGTGAACGGGAGAGGCGAACCCTGCAGGATCCGCCGCGGAGGTGAGCTCCAGGCACCATTAAAGAGAGCCACGCCCCCCAGGAGGAGACCAGCACCAGCACACAGCCCCGGCCGCCCGGTAAGGTTGCGTGCGGAAAGCGGCGCGGATCCGAACCGGATCGCAGCTGCCCAGGTCCCCGCGCCTGTGACCTAGGCTTGCGGGGAGACGGCGGAGGCCCTCCCTGAGTGAGCAGGAACAAGGCGCCCAGGCAGGGGAGCAGGATTCAAAAGGCGCCATTCCCGCGCCACTGATCTGGGCTACAGCCCGCGTCCTGGAACTGAGGGCTTTGGAACTGAGACCCGGGGCACGAAATTAGGGGGAGACTGCGGAGGCCCTCCCTGAGTGAGCAGGAACAAGGCGCCCAGGCAAGGGAGCTGGATTCAAAAGGCGCCATTCCCGCGCCACTGATCTGGGCTACAGCCCGCGTCCTGGAACTGAGGGCTTTGGAACTGAGACCCGGGGCACGAAATTAGGGGGAGACGGCGGAGGCCCTCCCTGAGTGAGCAGGAACAAGGCGCCCAGGCAAGGGAGCGGGATTCAAAAGGCGCCATTCCCGCGCCACTGATCTGGGCTACAGCCTGCGTCCTGGAACTGAGGGCTTTGGAACTGAGACCCGGGGCACGAAATTAGGGGAAGACTGCGGAGGCCCTCCCTGAGTGAGCAGGAACAAGGCGCCCAGGCAAGGGAGCTGGACTCAAAAGGCGCCATTCCCGCGCCACTGATCTGGGCTACAGCCCGCATCCTGGAACTGAGGGCTTTGGAACTGAGACCCGGGCACGAAATTAGGGGGAGACGGCGGAGGCCCATCCTGAGTGAGCAGGAACAAGGCGCCCAGGCAGGGGAGCAGGATTCAAAAGGCGCCATTCCCGCCCCACTGATCTGGGCTACAGCCCGCGTCCTGGAACTGAGGGCTTTGGAACAGAGACCCGGGGCACGAAATTAGGGGCGTGGGTTCCCCACGACGGTGGGGCACAAGGCAGACACAGCACCCCAAAGCCGTTGAGGTGTACCCTACCATCCCCGCTCTGCTCCCTGTCCCACGGGGTGGAAAATCAGCTCCCCAAGGGCTCTAGGAGAGATCTCTGGCACCACCTAGCGACTTGAAGCCAGCAGAGGCTCCTGAAGGAGCTAGTGGCCAGCTGGGGAGTTTGCCCACACCGGGCCCCTTCCGAACAAGTAGTCTGAGCCCACAGGGAGAGCGAGCACCCACAGCCGGGGCAGACCAGGTGCGCAGAAGAGTGTGCCTGAGACCAGACACGCAGGGAGTGTGTCCCACATCACCATTTTAGAACAGGGACATTTCTTCAGTAAAGACTACCTGCAGAAGGCTTCCTCAGGAGCCAGAGGTGAGCGGGGGAAGTTCGCCCACGCCAGACCCCCCCTGGCCTGCAGTCCAAGCCCAGAGGGGAGCAGGAACCCACCGCCGGGGCAGACCAGGCGCACAGGGGAGTGTGTCCCTACATTGGCATTTTAGAACAGGGACCTTTCTCCAGTAAAGACTGCTTGAAACTGACAGATGACTCCTGGAAGAACCAGAGGGGAACAGAGAAGCCCACCCAAGATGCCGGCCAGTCCCAACTACACAGTGTCCCAACGCATACGGCAAATTAGAAAACAGACAGTAGGGAAGAGAAGAACCACACGCAACCTAGCAACTCTCCAGAGAAAAAGCACACCACAAAAAGAAAGCCAGCCCCCAGATTGCAAAGACAATAACTTGGAAGAATTTCTGAGCCTTCCAGAAAGAGAATTTAAAATTGCCGTGATTAAAAAACTAACAGAAGTCATAAAGGAAAACAATGATAAGGGAAAAATAATCAACGATCAGAAGAATGCAATTGAGTCCCTAGAGAGGGAAAACAATGGTCAGAAGAAAGAAATTGAGTCCCTAAAGAGGGAAGTAAAAGAAATGCAGGAGATCAAAGAATTAATGGAAGAACTAAAGAATTCTGGGAAAAGCAATGAAAGCAGAATAGATGAAATGGAAGAACGAATAAGTAATCTTGAAGACATAGAAATAAAAAGAACCAAAACAGAAAAGGAAAGAGAAGTACGAAGGAAAAAGAACGAAGAAAGACTTCGGGAACTATCTGACTCCATGAGGAAAGGAAATATAAGAGTTATAGGAATACCAGAAGGAGAGGAGAGAGATGTAGGAACAGAGAAAATATTCAAAGAGATAATTGAAGAGAACTTCCCAAATGTGAAGAAGGAGCTGAAAATTGATATACAAGAAGCAAGAAGAACACCAAACTTCCACGACGAAAGGAAAAATACAGCAAGACACATAATAGTAAAGCTCCCAAGAATCCAGGACAAGGAAAAAATAATGAAGCTGGCAAGAGGGAAGAAACAGATAACATTCAAAGGAAAACCAATCAGGCTGACATCAGACTTCTCCGAAGAAACACTACGGGCAAGGAGAGAGTGGAGGGACATAGTCAACAGACTCCAAGAAAACAGATGCCAACCAAGAATACTCTATCCCGCAAAGCTCTCCTTCCTCTTTGAAGAAAGAATATGGACCTTTCCAGACAAACAGAAACTCCGGAATTTCATTGCAACTAAACCCCCACTCCAAAAAATACTACAAGGAGTCCTAAAGCCAGAACCTCAGAGGGACGAATAACAATGAAAGAAGGCCAAAAAAAAAAAGTTATTAAAAGAATAAATAAATAAAATCAAAGGAAAGACAAACACAATGGCAAATACAGATGTTAACATATCAATAATAACTCTGAATGTAAATGGACTAAACTCTTCAATAAAAAGACACAGAGTTGCAGCCTGGATTAAGAAACAAAACCCAACCTTTTGCTGTCTCCAGGAAACACATTTAGCTACAAAAGATAAAAATAGGCTCAAAGTTAAAGGATGGAAAACAATCCTACAAGCAAATGGACCAAAAAAGAAAGCAGGAACAGCTATACTTATATCAGATAAAACAGATTTCAAACTCAAAAAGATAAAAAGAGACCCCAAGGGTCACTACATTATGATCAAGGGGACAATACTTCAAGAAGAAATAACACTCATTAACATATACTCACCAAACGAAGGAGCACCAAAATATATCAGACAACTGTTGTCCTCTCTGAAAACAGACATCAGAGAAAACACATACGTAGTGGGAGACTTCAACACACCACTATCAACAATGGATAGATCAACAAGACAAAAAATAAGTAAAGAAACTAAAGCTCTAAATAAGGACCTAGAGCAATTGGGCTTAACAGACATCTATAGAACACTAAACCCCAAAAAAACGGAGTACACATTTTTCTCAAGCGCACACGGATCATTCTCCAGGATCGATCACATACTGGGGCACAAGACAAACATCAACAGATACACCAAGATTGAAATCATATCAACCATCTTTTCTGACCATGAAGGCATCAAACTAGAAATAAACCATAAAAAGAAGGCAAGGAACTTTCCTACCTCATGGAGATTAAAAACCACACTACTGGAAGACCATTGGACTAATGAGGAGATCAAAGAAGAAATTAAAAAATTTTTTGAATTGAACGACAAGGAGGACACCAATATCCTAAATGTATGGGATGCAGCAAAAGCAGTAATAAGAGGAAAATATATAGCAATAGAAGCTCACATCAAGAAACAAGAAAGAACGCAAAGAAACAACCTAATCTCGAAGCTCAAAGATCTAGAAAAAGAACAACAAAAAAACCCCAAAACCAGTAGAAGAAAAGAAATAATAAAAACCAAAGCAGAAATAAATGAAATTGAAACTAAAAAAACAATCCAAAAGATCAATGAAACCAAGAGCTGGTTCTTTGAAAAAATCAATAAAATAGACAAACCCCTAGCCAGGCTCACAAAGGAAAAAAGGGAGAAAGCACAAATAAACAGGATCATCAATGAAAGAGGAGAAATCACAACGGACACAGCAGAAATCAAAAGAATAATCAGTAACTACTATGAACAGTTATATGGAAACAAGTTCAACAATCTAGAGGAGATGGACAAATTCCTACAACTCTACAATCACCCAAAGCTAGATAAAGAAGAAATAGAACACCTAAACAGACCAATTACAATTAGCGAAATTGAAATGGTAATAAAAAACCTCCCCAAAAACAAAAGCCCAGGACCTGATGGATTTACAAATGAATTCTACCAAACATTCAGAGACGAATTAGTGCCTATCCTTCACAAACTCTTCCAAAAAATTGAGAAGGAAGGGACAATACCAAACACGTTTTATGAAGCCAACATTACACTAATACCAAAACCGAACAAGGACAACACAAAAAAGGAAAACTACAGGCCAATCTCCCTAATGAACACTGATGCAAAAATCCTCAATAAAATTTTAGCTATCAGAATCCAACAATGTATCCATAAGATAATTCACCACGACCAAGTTGGATTCATTCCAGGGACACAAGGATGGTTTAACATCCGAAAATCAATCAATGTTATCCAACACATCAACAAAAAGAAATATAAAAACCATATGATAATATCAATAGATGCTGAGAAAGCTTTCGACAAAGTGCAACACCCATTCATGATAAAAGCCCTTGAAATTCTTGGGATACAAGGAACATACCTCAACATCATAAAGGCCATCTATGACAAGCCAACAGCCAGTATCATTCTCAATGGTGAAAAGCTGAAAGCAATTCCATTAAGATCTGGAACAAGACAAGGCTGTCCACTCTCACCACTGCTTTTCAATATAATACTGGAAGTCCTAGCCAGGGCAATAAGACAAGAGAAAGACATCCAAGGAATCCAAATAGGAAAAGAAGAAGTCAAACTATCACTATTTGCAGACGATATGATATTATACATAGAGAACCCCAAAAACTCCACAGAAAAGCTAATTCAACTCATCAATCAGTTCAGTAAAGTGGCAGGATACAAAATCAACACGCAAAAGTCAGTAGCCTTCCTATACACAAACAATAAATCTGAAGAAGAAGAAATCAAAAAGACCATCCCTTTTGTTATTGAAACAAAAAAAATCAAATATTTGGGAATAAATCTAACAAAAGAGGTAAAGGACCTATACAAAGAAAACTATAAAACACTGTTAAAAGAAATAGAAGAAGACACAAAGAAATGGAGAGACATCCCCTGCTCATGGATTGGAAGAATAAACATTATTAAAATGGCCATCCTTCCAAAAGCAATATACAGATTCAATGCTATTCCAATCAAAATTTCAATGTCATTCTTCAAAGAAATAGAACAATTATTGATGAAATTCATATGGAATCACAAAAAACCCCGAATAGCCAAAGCTCTCCTGAAAAAAAAAGAAGGGAATGGAGGCATCAGACTCCCAGACTTCAAACTATACTACAAAGCCATAATCATCAAAACTGCATGGTATTGGAACAAGAACAGACATACAGACCAATGGAATCGAATAGAAAATCCAGAAATAAACCCACAGATTTATGGTCAACTAATCTTTGACAAAGGAGCAAAGAATATGCATTGGAGCAAAGAAAGTTTGTTCAATAAATGGTGCTGGGAAAACTGGGTCGCTACATGCAAAAGAATGAAGCTTGACCACCACCTCACACCATACACAAAAATCAACTCAAAATGGATTAAAGAACTAGACATAAGACCTGAAACCATAAAATATATAGAAGGAAATATAGGCGAAACACTACGTGATTTGCACATCAAAGACATCTTTACAGACACATCACCCAAAGCAGTGATAGTGAAGGCAAAGATAAACAGCTGGGACTACATCAAATTAAAGAGCTTTTGCACAGCAAAAGAGACAATAACAAAAACAAAGAGAAACCCCACCAATTGGGAGAACATTTTTGCACCCAACACTAATGATAAAGGACTGATCACAAAAATCTGCAAAGAGCTGATGAGACTCAACAACAACAAAGAAAATAATCCAGTCAAAAAATGGGCAGAAGAGCTTAAAAGAAACTTCTCTGAAGAGGAAATGCAAATGGCCAACAGGCATATGAAAAAATGTTCAACATCACTTGTCATCAGGGAAATGCAAATCAAAACTACCATGAGATACCATCTTACACCAGTGAGAATGGCACATATTAAAAAAACTAGCAACAACAAATGTTGGCGAGGGTGTGGAGAAAAAGGAACTCTTCTGCACTGTTGGTGGGAGTGCAAACTGGTCCAACCACTGTGGAAAGCTGTGTGGAGATTTCTGGACCTACTAAACATAGAGCTTCCATATGATCCAGCAATTCCACTCCTAGGTATTTACCCAAAGGACACAGAAACATCAATTCCAAAGAGCACCTGCACCCCTATGTTTATAGCAGCACTGTTTACAATAGCTAAGCTTTGGAAACAACCCAAATGCCCAAAAATAGATGACTGGATCAAGAAGATGTGGTACATATATACCATGGAATATTACTCAGCATTCAAAAAAGATAAACACATGCAATTTGCAGCAACATGGATGGCGCTGGAAGGGATCATGCTCAGCGAAATAAGCCAAAAAGAAAAAGAAAAATACCGGATGGTCTCACTCATAGCAGGAATCTAGAAAACTTAAATAAGGGACCAGGAAAATGAATAACTATAAGATAGTGAAAATCAAAATCAACAAAAAACTATGAACCAGAGACACTTTTAGGGGGGCGGGAGGGGAGGGATTGGGGTCAGAATGGGGGGGCTGCAATTGTATGGGGAATATAACAATAAAATTTATTTAAAAAAATAAATAAATAAATAAATAAATGCCAAAAAAAAAAAAAAAAAAAAAAAAAAAAAAAAAAAAAAAAAAACCTAAGAGAGACACAGGTTTTTAAAAGGCATGGTTTTCACCAGGTCTTGATGATCTGAAATAGCAATTCCAGAAAAACTAAGGAGGTAAAGACTGTCTTTGTTATCGAGTATGTTATTACTAATTAACTGTAAATGACAAATAACCTTGACTTATCCTTTTATCCTACAAAGAAATGCTAAATGACTGAATATAGGTCAATTTACTATTGAAATAACGCAGGATTGGGGGGAGTAAATCAACTGCAAATTCAGGTAGCTGGGTAGGCCTGGCAGAAATTATGAATAACAACAATGACATTCACTTACTTTAGATTGCAATATGTCAATAAGCATTTTTTTCTCTTCCTGATCTTAAAATGGGCAAGTGACATATTCATTGGATAGAAAATAAATTTAAATAGGAAATTTTCAGGATGAAATTTTAAATCTCAGACAACATTCACTGAGCCTTCATTGACCTAAACATCACATGATCCTTATCTCCCAGTTCCTCTCTATGAAACCAGGACCCTGGATTCTGGCACAAGCTGTTATCACAAGCCTGGTGTCTTTTATACAAGTCTAAGTTCCAGAGGTATTTAAGTATCCTCAGGGAGCACTATGGTAGGACAAGACTTGGATCTTAGGGCCTCCCCAGTGGTGCAGCGATTGAGCGCTGGGTTGCGAAGCTGCCGGCAGCCTCTGCAGCGCCAGTTCGATCCCCGGCTGCTCCCCGGCCACTGGAGGAGGGTCCCACATGGCGCGCAGACCTCTCCTGCCGCCCGCTGCTTCCCTCAGCAGTGTACTTCGGTCCTTCTGCCTGCTCTGCTCCCTGCTCTGGCTCTGGTGAATTCTCTCCCGCGCTTCTGACTGTACCCAGTGCTTGTATAAATAAATAAATATATTTAAAAAAAAAAAAAAAAAGACTTGGATCTTAGTTCCTGCAGCACAACTGCAAGGTTAAATTTCTGACTCCACTGATGATTTTGGGAACTGAATAGAAGTTCTGGTATTTGTTATGCTCCTCAGTCCACTTCTTAGACAATAATTTAAGTGTCTGAAAAGTCCTATACCATTTCCTCAAATATAAACCTAAAAGTGGGAGATTGTTATACATTCAGGACTGTTCTATTTTAAAATAGTAAATAGAGTGCTGGAAACAGAAACACTTTTAGAGAAGGCATGCATATGTGTTCAGCTAAGAAAAATACAGTGATAAAAAACAAAACAAGGGGCCTCCCTGGTGGCGCAAGGGTGTTAAACATGTCAGCGCTATGAAATTATCAGCAGCCACTGCAGCATGAATTTGATCCCTGGGTGGCCAGGGAGCTAACCCACATGGCGCAGCAGACCTCTCCTGTCTCGCCCACTGCTCCCCTTGGCAGTGTATTTTGTCAGTCTGCCTGTTCTGTTCCCCGCTCAGTCTCCGGTGAATCCTCTCCCCCTCCCACACATCTGGCCTGTACTCCGGTTCTTGTATAAAAAAAAATATTAAAAAAAAAAAGATTTAAAGGGAAGAGATAGTCATACAACTTAAAAAAAAAAGTAAGGAAAGGTAACTAGGAAGTAAACGAAATAAATGACACTGTGTAAATGAAAGAAAGAGCAGCCTCTCACACTGGGCCTTTTGCTCCAGCTCACAGGTTTAGAAACAGACATGACAGAAGCAAGGAAAATATCAAACAAAAAGATAAGCTGGAAGGGATCATGCTCAGCAAAATAAGCCAGAAAGAAAAAGCAAAATACCGGATGGTCTCACTCATAGCAGGAATCTAGAAAACTTAAATAAGGGACCAGGAAAAAGAATAACTATAAGAAAGTAAAAATCAAAATCAACAAACAGCTATGAACCAGAGACACTCTATGGGGGGTGGGGGGCGGGGAGGGGAGGGATTGGGGTCAAAATAAGGGGGTCACAATTGTATGGGGAATATAAAAATAAAAAAAAAATTTTAAAATAAATTAAAAAAATTAAAAAAATAAAATGGCAAAAAAAAAAAAAGTTGGAAAAGATTCCGAAGTATAAGTGCTAAAGGGGGGGGGGGGAGCGGCAGGGGAAAGGCTACCACAATTTCTGAAAGCCCAAACAATTTTGTCATTTGTGCTTAAAAAACTAGCTTTCCCCTTTCATTACTTCATTTTTATTAAGATATCAATGGCCTGAAATGTTTGGAATACAATTCCAAAAGCCCTGATCTAATACATTGCTCAATTATTTTAATGACCATAAACATGAAATTTTGGTGAAAGCTTGTTCATCGCACACTGAAATTTATTGTGAACCTTTATTTCTCTAGTGAAAGAATGTAAGTATAAATACAGTAGAATCAAGAAATACCTGCTTGTACTCTGTCCTACTTAATAGGTGACCTGTGTATCTGGCAAAGAAGGCAAGTTACTTTGGTGGGGACTACTTAAACAGGTTTCAGTATTTTCTGAATCTATTACAAAATTCTATTTTTTTTCCTGTTAATGTGGTCAATTGTATTTATCTTCTAATGTTAAACTTTCCTCCTGGTAAAATATCCTCTTCTAATATAAACCTGTCTTGTCCTGATGTGTGTAATTTATACACGTTGTAGGATTCTATTTAGAAGGATTTTATAAATTATGTCTACAACTGTTTATAAGAGGAACTGGCCTATAATTAAATTACTATTCTCTTATTTACTGCTCTTGTCAAGAGTTTATAGCAACTTCTTAAAATGACTTGGGAAGTATCCCTTGCTTTCCTATTTCCTGGAAGAATGTGACTAAGACAGAAATGATCTGTTATAAGAAGGTCTGGCAAAAGTTGACTGCAAAACTCTCATGCTGGTATTCTTAAATTTGTGTGTAGTTTGTGCAGATTTTACATGATTGATTCTATTAGTCAAATTAACACAGGTTTACTAACATTTTCTATTTTTTCTTAATTACAATTGGTAAATTGTTTGGGGAAATGTTGAATGACGTGTAAGTTGCTACAACTGTTCAGATTATTCTATTACTTGTATTATTAACCTATTAAGTCTTTTCTCATGTCACCTTCACATTTCTAACACACATGAGCAACACTGCCTGAGATGTTTTCAATGTGTTTACCGGCCTTTTCAAAGACATCATTTTCAACACTATTGATGCTCTCCATTGTCATCTTTCCACACACACTGGATTCACTTTCCCCCTAGAGGTACCAGTCCGGAGATGAACCAGTCAAGACATTTAGCACATTCCTCCTTCCATAAAAACTTAGTTGGTCTATGAACAGGGTTACTACAGTAAGTTCTTCCCCGATGAGTGGCAAGAATGAAAGACACAGCAGTCACTACTCCAAAGTCTGAGATCCCACTGGAAAAAACTTGTGTGGGCCCTTGCCCGTAGTTTGGGAAGATGGATTAAACCCCAATTCAGCTTTGCCAAAGACCCCTCTCCCCTCTGAAGCACTGTTATGTATGTCCTGGTTCCACCCTCCAGGAAGTAACCCATTCCTCACACTCTACGGTCACCTCAGTAGCAGGCCCTCTTTCAGGACTGTATAAGCTTCAAAGCTTACTTGTACACTTTGATTTGGAGGCCTGGAGTTATTGTATCTTTTTTTTTAAATATTTATTTATTTATACAAGCACTGGGTACAGTCAGAAGTGGGGGAGGGTGAGAGAATTCACTAGAGCCAGAGCAGGGAGCAGAGCAGGCAGAAGGAGCGAAGTACACTGCTCAGGGGAGCAGCGGGTGGCAGGAGAGGTCTGCGCGCCATGTGGGACCCTTGCCCGCCAGCAGGGGATCCAACTGGCGCTGCAGAGGCTGCGGGCAGCTTCGCAACCCAGCGCTCAACCACTGCGCCACCGGGGAGGCCCTATTTTGTTTGTTTCTTAACTGAAATAATCAAAAGCTTTTAGGCCTAGACTTAATATTACCTGAGGTCAATGTTCATTAAAAGTTATGAAACCACACCCTTATCATCATCTTTACCCTGAGTCATTTCATTCAGCTAAGAAATTTTAATAACCTTTTTGCGCAATGTCTTTTTTTTTTTTTTTTAAAGTATTCTGTGTCTTAGTGTGTGGATCTAGAAAGAGGCAAATTTTCCACAATAGAAGGCAAATTTCTAGACTCTTACTCCTTTTTTACTTCTTGCAAAATGTCCAGTTCTTTCTCTCATCTCAACTCTTTCTTGCATTAGACTAATACTCGGATACTTTTAATATCATCATATGTACAAAAAGGCTCTGATTATTTATAAGTATCTCCCCTAAAACTAAAGGTGACTGAACTCCAAGTAGCCATAGATGACACAAAACAATTATTTTTGACTTTGTGAAATGAACAATCATTCCAGCTTCTGATATGTTGTTGCTTTCTACTTCTTAACTGCTAAGCTAATACCACCTCTCTGTGGAATTATTATATATCACTTTCTCTATTAGGGAAGGTAGGCTGGGGTGTGCTGTGATGACAAATACACTCACAGGCTAACAATAAGTAAAAAGAACAAAATCTTGCTCGCAAAATGTCTGAGGACGGCAATGGGGATTGGGGGAAGTTCTTTTCCAAGCAGTAACTTAGGGCTTCAAGTTCTATCATCTTGTAGCTCTGTCATCCCAGAACCCTTGCTTATAGAAACACAAAAACTGAAAGCGAGGAAAAGTGAGCCAGTAATCATGTGCAAGAGTTCAGGAGCGAGAAGCCAGGTCGCCTTTACTTGACCACACAGAATAAGCTAGAAAAGATTTGACCCAATAAACTTAAAGATAGATTGAAAAGATCGAATCCTCTGTGGCCAGGAGGGGAAAAAGATTAGTAAGCATTTGATCATTCACAACACCCAGCTCTCATTTGTTTGTGTTTGCCTGTGCTGATGTTCATGTTCTTTTACTCTAAATTTTAGGTATCTCTCTGATAAATGTAATTGAATTTAATTTTAAAAGGTGCCCTGACCATTGTCATTTAAATAGGTGGTTTACTCTGTTTACATGAATTGTGATTATTTCTAAATTTTTTCACTTTTCTGAGGTTTCCACCTACAGTCTTTGTTTCATTTTTCTTATTTTTTTTATATTCTTCTTTTTTTTTTATAGAGGCATGTTTTATTTATTTATTTGTTTGTTTGTTTATACATGCACTGGGTACAGTCAGAAGTGCGGGAGGGTGAGAGAATTCACCAGAGCCAGAGTGGGGAGCAGAGCAGGCAGAAGGACCAAAGTACACTGCTGAGGGGAGCAGCGGACGGCAGGAGAGGTCTGTACGCCATGTGGGACCCTCCTCCGGTGGCTGGGGAGCAGCCGGGGATCGAACCGGTGCTGCAGAGGCCGCGGACAGCCTTGCAACCCAGCGCTCAACTGCTGCGCCACCGGGGAGGCCCTCATTTTTCTTATTTTACAGATTGATCAACTTTCCTTTGTTTTTTCTACTGCTCTACTGAAAGAAGCTTTTTTTCCTACTTTTATTAATATCTCTATACTCTAATTGTGATTTCTTAAAATATCCTAAAGATATCTTAATATCTCAAAGAATATTTAAAATATCTTAAAGTCCTAATCAAAAATATCCATTTAATGTGTTACTGTCCAGTGCTTTAGTTGCTTATTCTAAAACTCAGTGATTTTTATTTCTATCTTACCAAAGAAATCAGTGGTTCAATACTTATAAGTTCTAAACATATTCATATACCTAACAGTTTTCTTTCTTATTTGTCCATCATTCCTTCTTGTATCTTAACCTTTCCTTCTAGTAACAGCTGTATTCTTTCTGAAGTACATTTCTCAGATATTCCTTTTTCACTGGACTATTAATTGTATGGTCTCAGTTTCGTTTGCCTGTATGTATCTATTTCATTCACTTTATTGAATGATGGTTTACTTATGCATAAATGGCATAATGTCTAAAGTTTATAAAGAATAATGGGTTAAGAAAGCTAGATGTTACTTTCATGAAATAATTTTAAGTTATTTTAGTCTATTTACTAAAATAATGGAATTATTATTTATCAAAATAAAATGAAACTGAACCATGATAATTACTTTTAATCTACCAAATTCTTCAAATTGTTTTATTAACTTACCCTTCACACATCCCTCAGACATGAAACTGACATTCCATATAAAAATGGCACCTTGCTCTAGGATAAGACTTAAAACTTCCAAGAACATAGCTTGGTGTTCATTTTAGACTAGAGTTCTGACTTTTTTTTATATTTCATGTATTGGTTTTTCAAGGCCTTCATGCATTGTAGTACAGTTTTTTTTCTTAATCCTTAAACTATATATTCTTTAAATAAGAATAATTTCTTTATTTAAGAAGTTCAAAGAACAGCCTAGCAAGCAAGAAAACTGACAAAACAAATTCGTCAGTGTCTGAAGAATTATCCTTCTTCAAAGATGATCAAAGATGTCGAGCATTAGAGAAAAAAAGTCAGAATTATGCTAAGTTGAAATGATCTAAATTTTAAATCAAATTGCTTTCCCTTAATTGAGAAACATTTTTTGTGAGATAATCTATCTTAAAGAAAAATACTCTAGATTTTTTTTTATTATATCATGGAAAAATTAAGTATCATAGGGCCTCCCCTGGTGGTGCAGCTGTTGAGAACTGGGCTGTGAAACTGCCTGCAGCCTCTGCAGTGCCGGTTCAATCCCTGGCCGCCTGCGAGGGTCCCACATGGCGCACAGACCTCTCCTGTCGCATCCGCTGCTCCCCTCAGCAGTGTATTTCATCAGTCTGCCTGTTCTGTTCCCCACTTTGGCTCTGGTGAATTCTCTCACCCTCCCACGCTTCTGACTGTACCTAGTGCTTATATAAATAAATCTTTAAAAAAATTAAAGAAACTTCAGGTGTATACAGACTATGAATGGTTTTCACCAGCCATTTCAGAATAAAACTATTAATATTAGCTTATAGTTTAGCTTACATAAATACATGCTTAATGTGACTTTTATACCCCAACAGGTGAGGGTAACAGTATTTATAATCATGAATATAATTCAGAGGAATATTAATTGTATTGAAAGTTGTTCAGAAAGGATAAAATATGTGAAATACATTTACTGAATAATTTCTATAAATTAATGAAATACTACTAGCTTTTATGGGTTAAACTCAAATTTTCTCAAAATCAACGTATGTAGAATTCCTTTTCCTTGATGCTCCATGGTAAGTGAGGTATTATTCTATAAGCTTTTTATTTCTTCTCATTTTATATGGCCACTGGAAAATTTTTAATTAAACCTTTTTCTACCCTTATGATAGTTCTGTAGTCATAAGAAAAGCAAAAATCTGAAGGTCAACCAGAGACAGAAAACCATACATTGACTCTATATAAAATATAAAATGAAAACAAATTAACCTACATTGTTAAATTTTGGATACTAGTTTATCCTTGGGTGGGGTAGGGATAGTAGACTAGAAGGAAGCCTTAGGCATATTAATAATGTTCCATGTCTTGGAATCTTAGATTTACTTGGTTTGAATTTTTTTGTGTCTGCTACACTTTTATGACACATGCATTTTTCTGTGTGAATTTAACTTCAATAAAATGTTTTGAAATATATGAAAATCAATATTATACCTAGCTAATAGTCAGCTGGTCTATAGGCACATTTAGAAATGCAATCCTGTTAGTCCTGATAGCAAAATGTTCTGAGATAGGAGTCCCAAGAGAGTATTCATGAAAGCCAAAGCATATCTATAAAATAATCTTGATATATAATATCTATAAATAGTATCTATAAATTAATCTTGCTGGATTAATATAGCAATGTTAAACATTGTTTTATTAGTCACAAAATGCCACATACAGAGAAGTAAAATGTTATTAAATCTCAGTGCAAGTCAGTTTTTTTAAGTTCAGAAATTTAATATTTAATTAAAGAACAGTATTCTTTCTCTGTAGTTGTAACATTTTAATGATTATTCAGTTCTAGGTCAAGCTAGATCTACAATCCTTTCCTCATTCATTATCTCAATATGTTGGATTTCTAAGCAGTATTGGAAAATTGTCAGGTATGGTTATTTCATATCGCATTCTGTCATCAGTGGCCTACTGGTAAAAGAAGCCTTGTCTCTATGCCTCCTATCAGAGAGAAGAGAAGAATATTACTCCTCAAAGAAAGAGGGGATCCAGTGCAGAGGGCACCACTGCTGCAGACAGCCGACACCCATCCCTGTCATCAGTTCTGAAGAATAACCCACTCTACGATGACATAAGTTTGGAAGAAGAAAGAAAAAAGAATCCTTCATGGACCATTGAAGAATATGATAAGCATTCCCTACACACAAACCTCTCTGGGCATCTGAAGGTAGTCAATATAAAGAAACAATTCCTTCAACTGATGAGAGAGACAAGTTAAATAATCCTAAAGAAGTTGGATATTGAGAGGACAGGCACTCTTCTCCAGACTTAAAAATCCCCAGATTTCAAGTCATTGAGTTCTCTGGCTTTCATTTTTCCCTCCAGTCAGTATTTATTTTTTTGCTTTGTTTTGAGTCCCATAATTTCATCAACTGACATCTATGTAGAAATGACTGACACTAATGAGAAGTTTTGCTGGGAGGGAAATGGATTTGAGAAATAATTTCCCAGGTTACGTACAGTTTTGTGACCACTTATGTGCTGAAGAGTTAAGAATTCTGTGTCCTACATTTATTTGCAAATACTGTTATGCTCAGTCTTAGGCATTGTGTAAAGCAGTTCTCATCACGATCATTTTATTTCAAGCTCACTCAGTGATTTAAAATTGTAGATTTACATTTTGGATGTTTTCCTGTGTTTCAGTAACAAAGCAAAACAAAAACATTTCAACAGAGGAAAAGCATGCAATGAACTCATTCACCCAACTTAAACCCAAATTAAGGTTTTCTTTCTTCCCCTTCAACATCCCCTCCCTGGATTGTCACCCACCACGTTGATCTAGTAATACCTGAAAAGCAGGGAGAGTGGCACTCTCTTTTCTGAGTGGATGGGATTCCTACCCAGCCTTGACTTGCCTCTGCCTGCCCTAGGGGCAGGGAAGCCTGGCATTTACCAAGTACCTTTCACTTAACAATGTATATCTGTTCTGAGCCTTAAGCACCTGAACATTCTTTGTTTTGAAGGCGACAGCACTATGTCCCTGAAAGCCTTTCACTTTTTAAAACTGCAAATGTGCACTCTGTGAACTCTCTTGTTATCCAGTGTCCGAAGTATCTTAATCTCCTAGTAGAGCCAGTGTATTTCCTCTTCAGTATCAATTTATTTCACACACATTTCTCGATTGGATGTTGAGCCACTTTTCTTCCGTTTGTTGTTTACATCAAAGACAAGGGGAAAATAGAGATTAATATTACTGTCTCTACACTCAAAAAGCTCATCTAACTGAGCAAATTAACAATGACGACAGAACAAGGTAGGAGAGGATAGGCACTGTAACAGTAGAAAACACTTTGCAAAGACTCAGAAAAGTACACTTACACTGAATTATAAAAATCCTTCATGAGAAAATTAATCTGGGCTTAAAGAATGGGCTTAAAGAATATGTAGAATTCCAAAAGATACAGATGGTTAGTGGGAGTGGGGAGGCCCTTCTGTCAGGAGCAACAAGAAAAAAAGGCAATAATGCAAGAAAGTTAGAGAGTCGGTTGAAAGAGTAAGTCCAGCTTTGTTGGTGCTACAGTTTAAATAACAGAAAACGAAAAAAATAAGACTAAAAGGAAAGTTTAGTCACTATCCCTTATCTATATTTCCTAAGACATCCCCTAACTTATTTTTTTGAAAATTAGGTAACATTTATGAGATAAAGAAGTTCCGAGTGTCTTTTACCACTCCCATTTTTTCTACAGTTCTGAGAGTTCATAAATAAGAAAGAACATGGAGGGAAAAACCCATATGTAGTTACCAAATTATAAGCAGAACATAAGAAGATAGTCTCCACTATGGAAATTCTTATTGGACAATGGAGGCATAAGACTTGCACAGTGCAGGTCTCTGATTAGGACACTAATAATAGGAAGGACAATAATGAGGCCACCAAGGATTTTTAATTCATCTATCCTTCAGCACAGGTATCCAAATTTTAGTTTAATGTTTCAGTTTGTCTAAGAGTAGAGAAGTTGAAGCTAGTAGCAGCATGACAGAAAAGGGGTACTGTCCTCACTAGCTGATATTAAGTACACTGACACTAGAGAGGCTGATACAGGGCTGGCAGCTTGGTTTCAAGCCACCACAATCATCGAAACCCAAATAAGGGATCAGGAAAAAGACTAATTATAATAAAGTAAAAATCAAAACCAACAGGCAACTATAAACCAGAGACACACTATAAGGTGGGAGAAGGGAGTAGGATCAAAACAAGGGTGGTGGGAATTTTATGGGGACTATAATGAAGATGAAAATGGATACATTGTATAAAAATGAAAAATGATGTAAAAATATATATAGTTCAAAAAAAGCTGAGAAATGATGATGGCTGAACTGAGTTAGTAAAAACAGAGGTTTGGCATTAACTATAAATTTCTTGTGTGCTTGGTACCTGCCAGGTATAGACACTGAATCTTCAGCACTGAAACACAGCAAAAGATAATAAGATATATATTTTTTTAAGTGTGGACAGTAGAGTTCACAAATGAGTTACTGAACACTAGGTAATCAGGTTGAATTGAATATAATTCTGTAGGGTTGAAAGGAAGATGAGACTGGTGGGACAAAGTCACAGGGAGTAGGAGCTGTTACAGGGGAGGATCTACTGGGTCCATTCTTGAAGGGAACAAAGAGCACCAGGTTTCTGCACACCGAACATGCTGGTGGCTCCAGAAAAAACCAAAAAATAAAACACACAGATTGACAAGCATGGAAGGGTCTCTGGATTCGTAGCTTATGGATTTATGGAAAATCTCGGCAAACATGTTTATATCTACCATGAAGACAAAATTAAACCTCTAAGACTTTTTTTTTTCTTTTTTTTAAAGACCTATCCATTTATTTATACAAGCACTGGGCAGTCAGAAGCACGGGAGGGTGAGAAAACTCATCAGAGCCAGAGTGGGAACAGAACAGGCAGAGAGACGAAATACACTGCTGAGGTGAGCAGTGGGCACGGCAGGAGAGATCTGTCGTGCCATGTGGGACCCTCCCTGGCAGCTGGGGATCGAACCGGCACTGCAGAGGCTGAGGGCAGCTTTGCAGCCCAGTGCTCAACCACTGCGCCACCAGGGGAGGCCCCAGGACTTTTTTAAAGCAAGGAATATAAATTTAATTTCAGCTCACTAGTCTGACTACTTATTGAGATGTAAGAAACATTAAATTGGCTAAAACATTACAGAAACATTCTTATCTTTCTGACCCTCAAACAGAAGTCCTGTCACTCTCTGAATTCTCATGCCCACTCACAGCTAGGAGCTGCAGGGACTGCTGGGCAGCCAAGAGGCAGAGGCTTCGTGTTTGAGCAGTTCAGGGACGCCTCGCCACGCTCATGTGAGCCTTGACATGTGAGCTCACAGCACCTCTGACGGTGTCTTGTTCTGCAAATCAATTAGTTTGTCACATTGATCAATCACTATTCTCCATGTAATTTTCTTTCAGGAAAATCCTAATGAACTGCGGTTTTGGTTGGGAGACATGTACACACCTGGTTTCGACACCTTACTGAAGAAAGAAGAAGAACAAGAGAAGCATTCAAAATATTGTCGTGTAGGTCTGATTTTGCTCCTTGTTGCCTGTATTTTGGTTTCCATAGTGACTGTTAGCTCTTTTTTCACCTGAAGAATTTGCCACAGTCTTTTAAATTTCTTTAAAAGTTTTTCCAAATAAACATTTGCAGAAAAACATGCTCATGCGGTATACATTTTTGATTGTGTGGTTAAATTGTTTTGGACGATGCAAATGTTGGCTGAGACAGGCTGGCTTTATCTATTTTGTTCTCTGAAATCTATGTAACAAAGTCAGTGGCCTGAGCTTTGCGCTTTGGGAAGCAGAAGTTCTGGAGCACTTAACCATAGGGCCTCCCCTGGTGGCGCAGGCGGTTGAGTGCCACAGGCGGTTGAGCACCACACTGTGAAGCTGTCCGCAGCCTCTGCAGCACGGGTTCGATTCCTGCCGGCTGGCAAGGGTCCCACATGGCGCAGCAGACCTCTCCTGTTGTGCCCACTGCTCCCCTCAGCAGTGTATTTCATCAGTCTGCCTGTTCTGTTCCCCACTCTGTCTCTGGTGAATCCTCTCACCCTCCCGCACATCTGGCCTGTACCCTGGTTCTTGTATAAATAAATAAATAAATCTTTAAAAAAAAAAAAAAACTTAACCACAGAAAAGTCCCAACCAAACACAATCAAAATTAAATATTTCGACAGAGAACGAAACACCACCAACAATTGTCAGCAACTTTTTCTTAATCTTCCAATTATACTGACCTTTAGAAAAAAAAAATTACCTCCTGGCCACCCCACCTACCTGGGTCACTAAGAAAACTGAGCATATCATTTTTTGGCCAGCAGCCAGGAAGGCAGGATAAAAGCTCCGGTTGTGCTGCCTAGTAGGTTGGATACCTGATTTTTGTTATGTCCCATTATTCTTATTTATGTCAGAAAATAGAGGGGTAGGAAAACTTGATACAAATATATTCATATTTTCTAGTAATATATCAGTTTGATGTTGCAATTTGCATAGAAGTAAACTTGGATAGACCCATAGTTACGTGATTAATTTTATTTCCATCCATTTGTTCACTAATTGATACAAACTCTCTAGTGTGTACCCTGGTATATGTCAGTCAGTACATGCTGCCAGCTATGACCTAGAGAGATGCTCCTAGCAAGTATTTCCTAAGGGGAAAGCTGCTTAGAGAACTGAGTTTGGATCCTAGCAGTGCCCACTGTCGGACCCTTGGCAAACGATTATCTCAAACAGAGAAGGGAGAACATCACCTCCCCCCAAAAGGTTTGCCTAATAGATCAATAAAAGCAATACCTGACTCACAGTAAGCAGTTTTATATTTAATGGCAGCTGTTTTCACTATTTCTGCTGTCTTACTGACACCCTTAAGTTGCCATGTATTTCCTGCAGAAACCTGAGGACATGGTACTGGCCACTGAAGTAGAATCAAGTCCCACCCTTCTCTTTCTCCTAGAATACCCTTCCTTAAGTCCCTCAACCTCATTCCTGTCTCCTTTTTTCAATATTGCCCCCACCACCCTCAGATTGTCTTATGAAACAAAAGGACTTTTCTTCCTATTAGTCAGTCTTTGCCCTATGGGAGTGTCCTATCATTTTTTTCGCATTCATCCTGAAGACACTTGAGAGTACATTAACATGCAGCTTTACTACATAATAAAATCATTGTGTGCAAAAAGTGTTTTAAGAATATTTGTAGTCCTTGACTTTTTATTCCTTCAGTTCTAAAATAGCTTCTAGTGCAATTAAGAACTGAATCAAAGAGAGACAAAGGCCCTAGGGACTTTGTGAGCAGACCCACCTTCTCCGTGGACACACCTAGGGGCAACTACTTGCTATTAACCTGTTTTTAAAGCTGGACTGCTCAATGCTCACTTCTAAGATGTTCAAAACAATTTCCTATCTCTGCTACACATGGAAAACATCTGTGCTGCATTAGGAGACATCTGGCTGTCCAGTTAAGGTGTTCTAAAGGTACTAAGCACTGGTACCACAGGCGTGTGAAGCTGTTCACCTGAACTCCTAGTCTTCCTACCCCCATTTGTTTGTTCTTCTCTCCTGCCCAGGCAAGCACCTAGTATCCCTCTGTTCTCATCTATGATACTTTCAGTCACATGTATTTCAATATGAACGACCTTGTAATGTTGCTATTGTTCCCAAGCCAATCTTCAGTGTTAGCCTTCAATGTAACTGGAGAATGTTCAAGATAGCAGCATAGGAAGATCCTGGGCTCATTTTCTCCCACAAACATAAAACACACAGCTATCTATGGAATAATTCTCTCTGACAAAGATCTGAAAATGACCTGAACAACAACTCTACAAAAAGCAACATAAGGACCAAACCAAATGGGTAGAAGGAGACACATGGTTTTTCCATGAAACCACACCCCTAAGCCAGAGACCACAATCAGGAGGGTGTTTACAAATATGGGTTTATTGAGAAGTGAGGGGTTCTTGGCCCTTATCAAACATCCCGACCATTGCAACCTGCACCAAAGAGACAGAACCCCCCAAAACATCTAGCTTTGAAAGTCAACAGGGCTTGTGACCATGAGACCCAAAAAGTGGTGAGGAATGGAGAGAATGTGCCTACGGGAAAGTGCAGACTCACTCACCCTGGGGCCCAGGAGCAGTAGGAAAAGCAAGGAGATTTACTAGCCAATCTTAAAGTATCTGCCAGGGGAGAAGGATTTGCAGGAACTTCTCCAGGATCATAGGCACTAGTAGGTGACTTTTTGGCATTTTTGCCTTACCTTACTGGTGCCAGAGCTGTTTTAGTACAGAGTTGTCTTAGTACACACCGTTTTAGTACACCCTATCTTGTGAGCCTGAATGCACACTGACCACACCCCACCACATCACCGAATGAGGTCGAGCTGGCCATGCACCTGGGAGCAGGTCACTGTACCACTAAATGCAGCTTCAAGATCTGCTGCAACACTGCTCAACATGACTGCTCTGCTCAGTGTAGCCAGAAAGGGTGTGTACACAGAGCAGGGAACATTATCTTTGGAACCCAAATTCTTGCTTCAGGGGGACAGTTACATATTACCAGGTCTGGAGGTCAGCTTACTTTAAAAGCAGATACCTGAGAAGTTGGCCTCAATCCGCCTGAAATCATGTGCTCAAAGTGATCCTTCTATTTAAATTGTCAGATCTTTGCAGACCAACCCTACCCCCCCAAATTATCAAGGATGAGCTATCAAGATCTATGAAGAATAGGTCTTCTTAATAGGTGATATATCAACAATGATCCAGACTGCCTAGTTTGGATAACCACAAAGTTTCAAGAGACAACCAAAAAGTAGTGCAAAGTAGAACATAAGCTTTAACACCTACAAAAGGCCATTCTTTCAAGATTGGGAGACACCTTTGCTTTGCCTAATACATAGTAAATGGAGCAGTCAGTATGGAAAATAGTGTGGAAATTACTCAAAAAATGTAAAGTAACATATGATCCAAAAATTATACTTTGGGTATTTACCTGAAGAAAATGAAAACATTAATTCAAAAATATATACTGAAGCAGCAGTATTTACAGTAACTAAGATTGAAAAGAACCTAAGAATCCATCAATAGAGGAATGAATAAATATGTGTATGTGTATATATAAGTGTATACACACACTATAACAGAATATATATTACACAGAGAATATACACACACAGGAATATAATTCAGCCACTAAAAAGAATGCAATCTTGCTATCTGCAACAACTGCTCAAACAGAGAGAGACGAATACCATATGACTTCACTAATATGTCTAATCTAAAAAAGAAAACAGAGGGCCTCCATGGTGGCATAGGGTTAAAGTTTCAGTGCCTTCAAGCTATCACCAGCCACTGCAGCATGAGTTCAATCCCTGACCAGGGCGCTAATCCACATGGTGCAGCAGACCTCTCCTGTCTTGCCCGCTGCTCCCCTCAGCAGTGTATTTCAGTAGATTGGTCTGTTCTGCTTCCCACTCTGTCTCTGGTAAATCCCCGCACCTCTGGCCTACACCTTAGTTCTTGTACTCATAAATAAATAAAATATTAAACAAAAAACAGGGCCTCCCTCCTGGCGCAGGTGGTTGAGCACCGCACTGTGAAATTGTCCGCAGCCTCTGCAGCACGGGTTCGATCCTGACCAGCTGGCGAGAATCCCATACGGCGCAGCAGACCTCTCCTGTCTCACCTGCTGCTCCCCTCAGCAGTGTATCTCGTCAGTCTGCCTGTTCTGCTCCCCGCTCTATCTCTGGTGAATCATCTCACCCTCCCGCACATCTGGCCTATACCCTGGTTCTTGTAGAAATAAATCTTTTAAAAAAAAACCCACAAAGCTAAACTAAAATCAAAGGGAAAACAGACTGGGGGTTACTAGAATAGAGGACTGGGGCAGGAGAGGGGTGAAAGGGATCAGGAGTAAAAACTTACAGTTACAAAATAAGCCAAGGAGGGCCTCCCTGGTGGCACAGTGGTTGAGCGCTGGGTTGCGAAGCTGCCCGCGGCCTCTGCAGCGCTGGTTCGATCCCCGGCTGCTCCCCGGCCACCGGAGGAGGGTTCCACATGGTGCGCAGACCTCTCCTGCCGCCCGCTGCTCTCCTCAGCAGTGTACCTTGGTCCTTCTGCCTGCTCTGCTCCCCGCTCTGGCTCTGGTGAATTCTCTCACCCTCCCGCACTTCTGACTGTACCCAGTGCTTGTATGTATGTATGTATAAATCAATCAATCAATAAATCTTTAAAAAAATATTAAAAAAAAAATAAGCCAAGGAAATAGAATGTACAGCAAGGGGGTGACAGTCAATGATGCAGTATTACAAATCTGAAAATTTAAAAGATAGAAATACTTGTTATGATTATTTCGCAATGTGTACAAATGAAGAAAGAATGTTGAATATTTGAAACTAAAATATTCTATATCAATTATACCTCCATTAAAAAAATACAACCCTTGGTCATTAATTATTATTATCCTCAACATTATTTTACTCACTTTTTTTTTCTAAATTGGGCTAAGAAAGTCTAGGCTTCATATATTCCTAAAATTAAAAAGCTGAGCTTCAATCAAAAATCTTTCCCAGGTTCTTTAGAAGATGCATTCCTCCCCCTTCCTTCGTCGCCTTTTTTTTTTTTCCTCTTTTAAGTTAGAGGTCTCAAATTAATCTAAGAGGTCTCAAATTATCGTGGCAATTTTCTAGAGAAAAAAAATCCAACTGTATATATTCTTTAAAAGAGCTGCCCTCACATTTAAAAGTAGTATGAAAATTCTTTCTTATATAACCCAGTGTGGCTTATTCCAATCATCTTCATGCTGCTGTCACCTAGTGGAGACTCTGATGTGTGGAAAGCAAAGAAAAAGGCATCCTTGACAACTCCCTTATTCAGAGTGCACTCCTGCCATCTGGTGGTGTGTCTGCCCTTCACTCATGAAAAATATTTTACCAAAAGGACATTCTGCAGATGATGGTCTAAATATGCCTCTGGGATCAGAATCAGTGTGACTGGCTCGCAAGAGCTCCGACTGCCCAGTCCTGCACCATGAATTTGGATACCCGCTCATGTTGCAAGAAATGAGGTTAAAACTGGTCTAGAGTCATGCTGACCCATGGCAGCAGAAGTGGGAGCACCAGCTTCAGACCCTACTCCACAGTGTAAGCTGAAGTTAAACGCAGAATTCTCTTCTTAGTGAGTCCCATTCCAAATCTCCTCAAGTTGTTAACAATTTTAGGGATATTAAATGAGTTATGGCTTGTATCAGATTTGGAGTGGGACGAGTTTCTACAGTTTGAGCTCTGTATTGAGAGTATATTTTGGTATTTCTTAATTCCTCTTTTTCATACACCCACTGTTTATTACCAGATTTTTAATTTTCTCCTCTTATAACTGAAAACACAAATTTATCATGAATGAGAACTAATTTTGAAGAGTGGAATTAGTTGAGGCCATTAAGTCTCACCCCTGAGGATTTCCACTTACACACCTAGAGTCTAATAGACTGCTTTTTGGAGGAAAGATAACTTTTACAGTTCCTTCCAAATAATCACTTAGTCCACTGGAAGCCAACTTAAAGAGAGAATATTCAACCAAAATAAGCAATTTTAGAAACTGAACACAGCTTTCTGCCAGAGCAGTTGTTCTGTTTTCATTTTACGGACACGATGAGTCATATGTCTGGTCAAGCTGCCCTCTTTGTGCAGACTGCTGGAAAATTTCATGCCCAAATTAGGAGCCCTCTTCTCAAGTATAGAGCACCTTCCTCAAGTGCTTTTCAGGTCCTGTCTTCCTTCATGACTCTGTTAATAATATGTCCTTTTTGCTTTATTTCCCTCCCGCCTCAAATATATCTCACAGGGGTATATATTTTCTCAGTGCCTTAAACCTACTGTATGGAGTATACAGGGAATTGTAAGTAGGTACTTATTATATATGCATGTAATGAATGTCAAAACCAAATACAAAATGGTATTTCAAAAGAAAAAAAATGAAATTAAAAATCTTTTGAGCAAGTCATTTTTAATATAAAATGTCCCGACTAGATTTCTTAGGCCTGAAAAAATGAGATTCAAGAAGCAGTTTTACATATACTTATTGTTCTCAAGTTCCTCACAAAGCAAAGAAGGAATTCTTCTGCTAATTAAAATCTTGTTAGTTTTTCCCAACTATGAAATAAACATTAAAATTCCTCACATTTCAATTAGTTTCAAGGTTGCTGAAACACTGTTTAGATAATTACCTGGATAATACAACAATTGCTCAAGGCCAGATTCCAAACTGCATTGGCCAATATAAATGAAATAGCGGTAAACTGAGCTTCACTCTAAAAATATTATTTTCAGGGCTAAAATATCTAAATCAAAACAATTGCTAAGAGAATAATTTCACTTTTTTTTCTTGCTATCTTTAAAAAAAATATGACATTCATAAACCCTTTTCATGATTTCTAAAATAGATTTTAAGTTTTATTTTGCTTTCTATTCTCAACACACAAATACACATCTTTTAGAATCACTTTTCGACTTATACAGGATCCAGTGGATGCCTGTGGACAGCTGCCATCTCCCTACATCCCCATATTACTGATCCTCTCAGTCGGCCTTCACTTGCATTGCCTCAGGCTGACACAAATACAACAGACATAACCATGATTCCTAGGCTCATAGTTCTAAAGCCTTCCACCTCCACAATCCCACTCATCTCGATACTCTTGTGAGGTAAGTGCACACACATTATAGGGGAAAAGGTTGAGACTTGGGCATCGAAAGACTCTCCAGGACTGAATGCAGAACATGCACAAGTACATACACTGTTGTGTCCAGAATGCCAGGAAACCTGGATATCATAAATTGCACCATTTTTAAGTTGAGGTTCACATTGTCTCTTTGTAAGAAAAAAAAAAGCAGCCTTAGACCCTGTGATTTAGAATACTCATGGATTCATTGCTTTCTTAGTAAATAATGTTAACAGAATGTCCTTCCCTTATCACAATGTTGCAGAGTACAGACTCTACTTTCTCCAAACTTGCCTCAGCTCATTCCTAAATTTATGTAAGCTCCAGGAATTCCCAACTCCCCCAGAGTCTGGACTGGACCTAGCTCCAAAGGAGGTGACATCTGACCTACTTTGAAAAGTGGGTTGAGAATATGCCTTGCAGAGTTCAGGTCCACATCAGTTCAGGGACATTCCTGGGACAGATCCCTCTAACGCCAACTCTCTAAATCAGCCAGGTGAGGCACCAAGGCTCAATTTGGCAACATCAAAAGTGTTGGCTTATGCGCTTTTATCATCTTTATTGTCTAAAAAATCCAATTTTTGTATTTTACACTGATAAAACTCTGCAAAACGAGAAACACCACCACCGAAAACAAGCAACAACAACAACAACAACAAAACAACCAAAGAAAAACAGGGGGGAACAAGCTGAAAACAAAGGCTCATTTGAATTTCCCTGTACGCTGGAGCTAACCTCTCACCACCAGATGGCACCAGGATGCAAAACACGGCTGGCATAACTTGAGGAACGTAGTTTTTTAGTGTCAAAACCCAGAAATCCTGTCAAATGAGTGGAGAGCTTCTAAAGAATAGGAGTGATTAACTGTTCTGATTACACCCTACAGTGTGGAGCAGTGGGACTGTGGAGATTGTCAAGAGGGCATCTGTGGAGGAAAGTGACAGTAATTGGGATCCCACACTGAGAAGGCTTCAGACCAGGGCAGTTTAAGCTACACACTGAGAACTCATTAACCAAGTCCTCCACTGTGTCTTTACTCAAATTGTGGTTCATGCTTATTAACAAATACAAAATTCCAGGCAATTTGACCCCTGCAATGTTTTAAAAAAATGATCTTATTCAATAGGTATTTTATGTTTAAAAAGTTGAAGAATCAGTACTGCATTTTGAATGTTAGAAATATGTTTAGAGTTTGAAGAAAAACAGTGAAAACCTCAAGCCTCATGAATAAAGTAACAGTGATTTCTTGCACATCAGCAGGATTTTTGTGAGTCAGAGGTTAGCTAGAAAGCTAGTCACTTCTCTCTACAGCTGGTTTCTGGGTTATAGAGTCAATGCTTCTGCCCTCAAATTTGTGTAACAGTTTAACTCCTACAGTCACCAACTTGAATCTTCCAATCTGCCTCTAGAGTAGTAGTATTGGGGTAAATTCCATTCCATCAGCCATTTATCAGGATTGCTAGTTCAGTCTCAATCAAGTTCAAAGCTTTGGGCCTCCCTGGTGGCACAAGGGGTTAAAGCACAGCACTGTGAAGCTATCTGCAGCCGCTGCAGCACAAGTTCAATCTCTGGCCAGCCAGGGAGCTACCCATATGGTGCAGCAGACCTCTTCTTACTCACCCACTGCTCCCCTCAACAGTGTCTTTCAGTCAGTCTGCCTGTTTGTTCCCCATTCTGTCTCTTGTGAATCCTCTCACCCCCTGCCCCTCTGGCCTGTACCCCAGTTCTTGTATGTATAAATAAATCTTAAAAAAAAAGTTTAAACTCTGAGTTTCTTGCCCCCTTCTCTGAAACTCAGGCTGTCACAGGGTATGCAGGGAGAGTGTGGTTCCTTTTATTGTTCCGTGGCACCCATCCTGTGTGTTGCTGGCTCCTGCCGGTGAAACAGTGGTTACCTGCAGTGTGCTGGAGTTGCCAGCCATCAGCTCCTCTTTATAGTTCACATATATATCACTGCAGTGGGTTATCGCCTTAATCTTTTGGCCAAGTGGCTTCTGGGCATGGTTATCAGCTCATTCTCCTAGCTAGTTTCCACAACTTACTCTGAATGTACAGGAAGAACACGGACCCTCTTCCAGCCAGGGACTCTCAGGTAAGATGGTGCCCTTCTATCCAAATACACCACTGAATCTTCTCTACTGTTATCTCCAGTACTTGTACGCAATGCTTCTCTGAGGTTTCTATTCTCAAACTACAACCAAAAAATGGCAAATTTGTTTCCACATTTCTCAAACTGCACTTTTCTCCAAGGACCCACTTACATTTCCTTCCATTTGCTTCTTCACCTATTACTACTGAAAGGAAGTCAGACCTTTATTCTTTATTCTTCCCTGCTTTGAAACAACCTTCCTTAGCTATGTCCTGGAGCTTGAATTTTTAATGTGATTCCAAGGCAGACAGAAAATCAGTTTGATCTGTTATTGTCCCACTGAATCTGTCTTATTTTGTGATAAGAGCGGCATCTTTGAATGATAAAATTTAGATGATGAGTCCTTGCCATCTGTCAAGGAGTTTGAGATAGAAGTCAGATGAGATGGCAACAGGTAGCGCAGGGAAAGAAAAAGGAATTTGAATCAATGGTTGGTTATTCCTTCCCATTCCATGTGGCCGTATATGCCTGTTTCTATATTCTGATTCTGGTAGCACATAAGCAGATCCATAAAGGTGTTAAAACCTGAGAGGTTTACAAGCTGTTGAAACTAAACACAAATGTCTAACATTTATTATATTCTATTTATCTATTTGTCTCTCTTTTGAATGGCAAATGAAAACATTCTCAGAAAAGTTCTGTCACAAATAGCTTCTACGGGTAGGTTTAAATGAGCTGCCATTTAAAGTAGGTGAAGACTGAGGTTATTTAAAGCAAATATTCTGGTATATTTTCTTAAATTCTATAAAATATTAACAAATACAATCTCACATCTAATTTACAGGCTCATTAATCTTCGTATTTTTATATACTTCGTAGGAACCCATTAGATTTCATTTGATACTTTTTAAAATTTTTTTTTTAATTTTTTACATTATGGTTTATTTTTCAACAATATTTGCTTCCCCCACCCCCTCAGGTGTAGTCCCCATAGAGTTTCCTTCACCAATGCACCCGTGCACCATCACCTCAGTCCCCTGTACTCTTCCCTCTGATCCCTCTCCCTCCTCCTCCCCTGCAGTATGTCTGATTTATAATTGTCCGTTTTTGTTTTGTTGTGTTTTGTATTGTTGTTGTTATTTTTTTACAGTGATGTCTTATCTGGTTTCCCTATATTCCTGATGTAAGTGAAACCATCCAATATTTTTCTTTTTCCTTCTGGCTGATTTCACTGAGCATAATTCCTTCTAGCTCCATCCACATTGCTGCGAATGGCAAGATTTCATTTGATACTTTAAAATAATTTTCTTTTCGTTATCTTATCTAAAAATGCTCTGAAGTTGCAGCCTATGTATTTGTTATGAGTTTATTGATTCCTTAATGCTTACATATGCATCACACTCAGAAATTGAATTCTATGTCTTCACATCCTCTCCTTTAAAATATTTTCTGGAATTAAGTGCTACTAATGTTTGAATAAAAAAGAACAGAAATTTTAACAGAAATTAAATATGGCCCGTGTCTTGAGTTTTATGTTTTCTTATTGAGGAGGAAGAGAATGGGAATAAAAAGGACTTTCCCTTCAACTGTATAAAGTATGGGTATAAAGAAAAATATTAAAAAATAAAAATGCATGTTAAACATCTAGAACCAAACAAGTATAACACTGTTTACCACACAAAGGCATGTTCTGGCAAGTGTGACAAGAAATTATACATGAACAGATTTTTTTAATTAAAAAAGTAACAAGAACAAAAGTCAACATCACTTAACACCATCTATCCTTTGTCTCTCCAGTATTTTCAAAGTACAAGCTACCATCTCTCTAGAAAACTACCATTACCTAGTAGTCATCCCTACTCTCCCTAATGAACTCTGCACATACCACTTCTACACATTACTTCTACAAACTACCTAAAACCACCAAACCACTGCAACCCCACCACTCCTGCTCTCTTTCTAGCTTGCTACCAAGAAGAATGAAACACATTTTGACCCCTCCTTGCCACAGATCTACACAGTCTAATGGAGATGGTGAGACCAGTTCACAGAAGTGAAAAGACAGTATGTCATAAATTCAGTGTTGTTGATACTGATTATTTGGACAGCAGGCTGAAAGAGAAAGGCCTTTCCTGACTGAGGAGTCAGAACACTTGCACACTCTGTGTGCTTTTATCCAGACCTTGAAGGCCAACAGGAATTTCAACAACAGAAAGAGGGGAACGAGTTTTCTATGGAAGGGACACTGAGATTCACAGCACAGAGTAGAGGCGCCACATGTTCAGGAAATGACATGCAAAAAGAACATGCCTTGCTTCTTAGTTCACTGAGAAATAAAAGCAACCCAGAAATTCACATGCTTTCACTATGAAGTATACTTCACTGCTGATGACATCCATATATTCTACTTCTGTCTTTTAAATTGAAGAATATGCTCTTTCAGCCTAAAGCCCACTCCTCCATCTTTTCTCTAGGTTTTTATTCCCTTCCCAAAAGGACTTGCCTCCTGCAATTGACCCGAACCTCTCTCTCTTTTACACTGGCAAAGCCTCGCTCTCTACTTGATGATTCCTATCAACAGACAAAAATGTTCAACTATCTCTCCCCTTCTTTAAAAACCAGTCAACAAGGACAACAAAAGGTAACTTCACTGATCCTCTATTTCTCTCCAGTTACTGCCCTATTTCGCTGTTCTCTTTACAGTGAGTTTGAAAGAACTGTCAAAATCAGTCTCATCATTCTCTCTACTCATTATCTACATCAATCTACTAAAATTAGGGCCTCCCTGGTGGCGCAGGCGGTTGAGAGCAGCACTGTGAAGGCTGTCTGCAGCCTCTGCAGTGCCAGTTCAATTCCCGGCTGGCCAGGGAGACACCCACATGGCACAGATCTCTCCTGTCGCGCCCACTGCTCCCCTCAGCAGTGTATTTCGGTCATTCTGCCTGTTCTGTTCCCCACTCTGTCTCTGGTGAATCCTCGCACCCTCCCGCACCTCTGGCCTGTACCCCAGTGCTTGTAGAAATAAAATAAATCTTTAAAAAAAAAATCTAAAATTGCTCTTATCAAGTATACCAACAATATTCACTACTCAATTTATCCAGGTAATTCTTTAGAAACATGCCCAGTACTTGACTTCCAAATCATCAACACTCTCATGATACTATCTGGCTGTCCCTTTTCCTCTTTATTTGCTGAATCCTCCCCAATTTCTATTCCTTTAAATACACAGGGCCCAGGGCCCTGTCCTCCACCCTCATTTCTGTGATAATATTATACAACAGTATAATTTAAGATTTATTTTCTTTATACAAGAACTGGGGTACAGGTCAGAGGCATGGGAGGTTGAGAAAATTCACCAGAGAAAGAGCAGGGAGCAGAACAGGCAGATGGACTGAAATACACTGCTGGGGGGAGCAGCGGACAAGACAGGAGAGGTCCGCCTTGCCATGTGGGTATCTCCCTGGCCAGCCGGGAATCCAACCCATGCTGCAGAGGCTGCAGACAGCCTCACAGCACTGCTCTCAACTTGCTGTACCACCAGGGACGCCCCACAACAGCATAATTTTAAATTCCCTCACTGATGAGTCCTAATATTCCAATTCTAATGCCAGAACCATCCTCTCTATTCCAGACTTCTATACCCAACTATCCATTCAATCTTGCACATCAGAGATCTGGCTGGCATTTCAAATTTATTATGAACTCTCTTGGATTATTACACTAGCCTCTTAACTTGTGTCCCTTCCTTCCTGTTAGCCCAGTTGCAGGTTAATTTCAATGTAATAGCCAGAGAGGTCTTTTTAAAAGTGACTTAATTGTGTCACTCTTCTGCTCAAAACAAGTCAATGGTTTTCTGTTGTTATGGATTAAATGTGCATCCTGACAGCTCCCTGCCCCTCAAATTCATATACTGAAATTCTAACTTTCAATGGGATGGTAATAGAAGTTAGGGTGTTTGGAATGTGATTAAGGTCACTAGGCTTGGCTCCTCACGAACTGATTTAGGGTTCTTAAGAGAACCCCAGAGAGCTCTCTTGCCCCACGACCATGTGAAGAAACAGTAATCCTTCTCCCACCTAGCAGAGGGCTTTCATCGGAAGCCAACTGTGCAGCCACTCTTATCTCAATCTTCCAACCTCCAGAATATATGAGAAATAAATGCCTTGTTTAGAAGCCATTCAGTCTATATTTTATAGCAGCCTGAATTGTTTATCCATCATGTTAAAACAAAAAAAAAAGTCCACACTAAGTCCTAGATGTTCTACATGATCTGACTCCCTGAAGCATCTCTGAATTTGTCTCCCTTTTCTTCATAAGATTCAAATCACAAGGTAGTCTTTGAAAACATCAAAATGTTCTTAATGCAGGTCATCACATCTACCCTTCTTCCTGGAAAAACTCTGCTGGTACAAGAGTTGGGCCCAGGGTTGGGAACAGCTTGATGTTTTCAAGGAATGCTCTTTTCCAATCTGACCTCATGACAGACCCATTCCTTTAATTCTCTTGCTCCAATTTCTTTTTTTACACAGAGCCCTTCTCCATTCATGCAATGTGAAATAGTCCACCTTTGTCCATCTCCTCTTACCTGAATGTATTTTCTCCATAGAACCTATCACTCCCAAATACTGTTTATTGCATTATCCTATATTCATCACTCTTTCATTCTTGCTTCACATGCCACCATGAGGTGAACAAAATCACAGGAGCTTAATTCACCACAGTAGCTCAGTGTTCAATTACTTAACACTGACACTAAAGTAGAAAGTTTAGAGATTGAAAATTGGTGCCCAAAGATATGCATTTAATATTTTTAAAATACACATTTATAATTGAATTTTGGCAGTTTATCAACATATCAACATTGGAATCCCACATATTTGTATATTTTAGGCATTATTGTAACTAAGTATTTCAAAGAAGTATTGCATTTTTTAAAAAGATTTATTTATTTATTTATACAAGCACTGGGTACAGTCAGAAGCCGGGAGGGTGAGAGAATTCACCAGAGCCAGAGCGGAGAGCAGAGCAGGCAGACTGGCGAAGTACACTGCAGAGGGGAGTAGCGGGTGGCAGGAGAGGTCTGCGCGCCATGTGGGACCCTCGCTCAGCAGCCAGGGATCGAACCAGCGCTGCAGAGGCTGCGGGCAGCTTCGCAGCCCAGTGCTCAACTGCTGCACCACCAGAAAGACACAAAGAATTATTGCATTTAATCACAAAATAGCTCCGTGATTAATCACTAACTGAAGCACAGAAGGGTAAAGAACTTTAAGACTTCTATCAAGTTTTTTTTGAGGTTATATATATGTATTTTAAATTTTATTTTTGTATAATAGAACTGGGATATAGGCCAGAGGTGGGGGGGGGGTGAGAGAATTCACCAGAGACAGAGACTGGGGAGCAGAACAGGTGGATTTACTTAAAAACACTACTAAGGGGAGCACCAGGTGAGACAAGAAAGGTCTGCTGGGCCACACATGGGTTAGCTCCCTGACCAGGGACTGAACTCAGGCCATAGTGATTATAGTGCTGAGACTTAACCCTCTGGGTCCCAAGGGAAGCCTTTATCTAGTTATTGCTGAGCTGGAATTCAAAACAGAGAGTGCAATTTCACAGTTAGTGCCTTTAACACTATCCTCTCTGAAGGTAGGATTCCTGAAAGGCTACGAACAGTTGGAGCTCAGTGCCAGCCAGCCTTCCTGTTTAGCTTGAGTAAACACTCTGCACATGGCCATGGCCATCAGACTATAACTATCAGACTTGTATCAACAGTCACTTGAATGTCCCTTTCTATATATGTACTGAGTCAGGTTCTACATGTGATAAATGCTGAGTAAAGAACAATTCTTATTTTACAGGGCTTATGATTTTTTTAAGTGCACATATATAAAATAAATGTGGTAAAATGCATTCATGAAAACAAATGATATGATGCCATATAATTCAGAGTTCAATATATAAAATTTTAATAACCCCTGCCCCCATGGGAGCAGGGATGTTCTTTGTTGACTGGTACACCCCAAATATCTCTACAATACCTGATATAGCTGTGCAATGCATAGTTTTGAATGAAGATACCTATCATATATAAGGAGTCTTATCCCTTCTGATTCAGTTTAATTTTGATTTCTCTTGTTAGAATTAATGATCCTTTGTTTTATAAAATTAGTGAGAAGGCACTGTCAGAAGGCAAATCAGAATATATATTGAAAATTATTGAATATATATTGAAAATTTTAAGATTCTATTTAAATAAAAACCAAATCAGGTAGCATCACACCAGAAATGGTTAGGAGCAGCAAAAGGAGACAGGGTAAAGACTTACATGGAGAAAGCATAAAAACTAAGCAAGAAATTAATTTGATTGGCTGGAATTGAAAGCCTAGTTGGCTGTGATTGGCTGTCCTAAGTGTTTTGATTAAAACACTTCAGGCATCTCCAGGCTCCTAATTTGATTGGATACAGAGGCTATCAAAGGCCTTAGAACCTCCTAATTATCAGTGCCTTCTTGTTTAACAAAACATAGATAGTATTGTAAAACAACCAATGAGCACAATTAAACTATAAACTACAATCCCAGTTCAAAAGAAGGGATCATGCCATGTTCAAAGAGAACAGAGACTTCATGTAGAAATGAGTTTTGAAATAGGTCTAATTGTTAGCAGGCAAAGACAATTTAAAGAAATTTTTGGTCCATAAAAGTGAGTCAGATCAAATTATTTGTATTATATGCCGTGGAGTTTGGCAGCTGCTGAGGGTTTTTAGCAAGTGAATGTTGATTTTCTTTTGACATGTACTTGGCTTAATAACTGAATATGCACCTATGCCATTAAAAAAAAAAAAAAACTAAAGCAAAAGTGAAACTCCGGCTTTGATTTATTTACATGTTGATTTTTGACAGTTTCTTGACTTCCCACGTAACAAGACTGTTCTGTCAAATTTACCTCTTTCCTACTGAAATCAATCAGAAAAGACACTGGGTTAGGAGTCAGGCAATGAACTGATGGTAAGGAAATATAATCCTGGCCTATCTGAAATTCAGAGATATTGTGCCTTTGTGTTCCTCTATGTTACAAGGGGCGAGGGGGTGAGGAGATTGTTTTCTAGCTGCTGAGAAAGTAGAGGATAACCAAGAACTACGGGGCAAGATCAAACAGCTTATGCTTTCTCTGCTGGTTGTAAGCAGAATTTTATACATAGCAATTAGTTTTAGCTTATCATTTACAATAGTTAATTTAGCTATCAATGATAATTTATCATCTTGACTTGTTTCCGAAAAGCAGATAGTAGAAAACACTAAGCACACTGGTTGATCTGCTGCTTTCCTCTGATTCTATTTACATCTTTTACTGAAAATAGTTCTCTAAAGACAAAAAAGTTATATACCTATTTCACTTTGTTACTTGGCTTTTTGCTTTTGGCTCTCCCAAAATAAAATGTTCTTCTCGAAGGAGCATTAATAAGTAATGATCATTTTGTTAGTTTTCACAGGACACATGGAAAGGGATTGCATTCAAAAATAAATATAATTTAATGTAGAACATTCATTTTAAAGCTTTCCATTATTTTTGGCCCTTCCACGTTTCCCTTCTTGGTCTCACATCAATCAGGAAGCCTTCTCCCCTTTTGCTCCTCCTGGCTCTGTAATTCCTGCCTTAATCTCAAAGCCAACTTCACTCACTACCATCAATTTCTCTCTTGGTTTGTTACGTACAATAGTTAAACTCTACTCCAGATTCTGTTTTAATCCAAGATGATTTAACCTACAACTTCATATAAATTCAACATATCAAAGGCCATTTTGATGGAGAGATATGATTATGTTCAGAAAATGAAAGATTCTCCAACACCTCGGCCTTTTCTTCTACTGGAGGCAACAGGATTTATACATTTCATAGTGTAACATATTTCAAGTCAAAAATCAGACTTTTTTAATATTCAAAGAGGAGACAAAATTGCATTTTTTTCCCTGGTTATGTGAAGAGGCTTGAGTAACAACCTGGATTAACAGACTGGTTCTATTTTTTTTTCCAGCATTTAATCAATTTCAATAATGTTTTGGCATCTCTTGTGGGCAGCCAGTTGGACAACTACAGCCTGATTCATCATTTAATCCTTTTCTGATCCAAGATTATGACAAGAGAAAATGCTAAACTTTCTTAGAAAATCAATGAATTTTAATGTTCTGTTTACTCATTGAATGGTTTAAATGTTAACAATACTTCCTCTCCACACACATCTTACACATCCACACACATCTATACATAGAGAACTATCTTATTTAATATAAATTATGTTTTAGATAACAAGACAATTAGTGTGAGGTTAAAACTATTTGTAATTGTCTCTGAGGGCAAAAATACGTAACTTCAGCGTGGATCACTTGTTACTTACATTTCAAATTTGTATGTCTCTTCTGATATCAAAACACAACCTCAATTAATTCTAGAGGACTTCAAATTTAGAACCAGTTCCCATGTTTCTTTCAATTATTTTTCACTGTGGAGATCAACTAAGTTCTTAAGTACTCATATGGGGTAAGTTAGTAATCTGGCCTGTGGTCTCTAGTAGCTGCTGCTATTTCCTCACCTGCGTGGGTCTGCATGTGTGGCATCTTCCCTCTGTTGGCTTCCCAGGTAAGATGCCAGTGCTGGCACTGGCACATGCACCCTACAAATTCCACATCCTAACTGAGTGAGATCTTCAGGTCTGCTCTCTAGTTGTTATCTCTTACATAATCTGGTGCCTTCTTGATGACAAAGTTAGAACTATTTCAAACTCTTCTAGATATTCAGAAATTTCAGTGGAGCCATCTGAGGCCATGTTCTCTATAATTTTATCTATAAACTTTGCTGTTTTTTTTAAGATTTATTTATTAATACAAACACTGGGTATAGTCAGAAGCATAGGAGGGTGAGAGAATTCACCAGAGTGGGGAACAGAACAGGAAAATGGATGAAATACACTGCTGAGGGGAGCCGCAGATGCAACAGGAAAGGTCTGCTGCACCATGTGGGACCCTAGCCGGTGGCCGGGGATCGAACCTGCACTGCAGAGGCTGCGGGCAGCTTCGCAGCCCAGCACTCAACCACGGCGCCACCAGGTGAGGCCCAAATTTGCTATTTATATAGGCACACCCCCTCACCCCTTGAGGAACTGGTCCTGAGGCAGTGCACAAGCCCACAGAAGCATCTAAATCTCCAAAAAAGTCCTTTCTCTTGACCTTTTGAGTACTTCAAAAGTTGTGAGTAGCTCCTACTGAATATACACCTGTGTTGTTCTTCCCACCACAAACCCCCACAACTTAGCTCCTGCTTCTAAAGGAGGACATTAGAAGAGGACATAGGCTTTGAAAGCATGTTCCATACCAAAAAGCACACTGATTTATTTCACTGCAAATAAAAACTGGGTTAATAGTCATGGCTTTTATAAAAGTCTACCATATGGCACTGTGTGAATCATTTAACCTTTGTGGATATTAGTTTCCTCTTGTAAATTAAAGGGGTTGAACTATATGATGTTCAGAGTCCTCACTGGCACTAACATTCGGAGTACATGTTTGCAGATTCAAATGTACTCATACTCTGAATCGACAAATTGCTTCTATAACCATCTCCACACAACTTAAAGAGGATGACATTGTATATTTCATATTAAAGGGCTTTGAAAAGTTAAATGTATCACATAAATAGACTTTGGTGTACAGCAATTTGATGTCCAGCAATGTCCTTTTACAGCCTTCAGCCAGTTAAATCTACGTTATCATTTTACTGCACTCATTGGCCACCAAGAGCACAAGAATGAAGCTTAATCTGCTACTGACCTTCCTAATGTACCTCAGATACTAGACCAGCACCCTCTTATCTCTTCCACATTTTTAGATCCATCGCCACAGGCCAGCGTGATGAAGCAGGGAAAGCAAAAGGCTTTGGGCCAATGTCCTGAGCACAGTCCTTGTCTCAGTAAGGATGATGTTATTCAGTGTTGTTATTTTCATGGTTTAAGCAAACTTTTAAGCCATTTTAAATAAAGTGATCCCCAAGTATCTTTGGGTATATATTCATATAAATGTAATTATATGTGTCATCTACAATCAGCATGCCTGAGTCATTCTGGAGGCCAAAATGTGCACAATCCCATAAAACAAATTCCACACTGGCCGATGAGGGATAAGCTCACCACTTGGAACAGGGACCAGGCTACTGGCTCCCCATAATGATCCAATGAGCAGAATCTGCAAGCTTCTTGACACCTCTGACCAAAGTCATGTGATTGGGAGGGTTATGGGGTTGGGGGAGATCCCCAAAGGGGAGGAATAGGGGAAGGGACCCTCAAGGCCCCTGGCTCAGCATGGGGGTGTCAGTCTAAATAACATCACTGATGCTGCCTGGTTCCAGCCACCAGAAAAGGACTTAGAACATTTTGAGGAAGAAAGGCCTTGCTTGCCTAGTTTAAGATAGTCCTGCCTATTGCCATAATCAATCTTTAAAGTAATTCAGGAACCAGTGCTCTGGTGTTCTTATCAGCCATAGCACAGGGCAAATGGAGGTAGAACAAAAATACTGTTAATTTTTGAGAACATGTGAATAAAATCGCTGCTTATTTATTTTTTTTAAAAGACTTATTTATTTATTTATTTATACAAGCACGGGGTACAGTCAGAAGCGCGGGAGGGTGAGAGAATTCACCAGAGCCAGAGCGGGGAGCGGAGCAGGCAGAAGGACCGAAGACACTGCTGAGGGGAGCAGCGGGCGGCAGGAGAGGTCTGCGCGCCATGTGGGACCCTCACCCGGTGGCGGGGATCGAACCAGCGCTGCAGAGGCTGCAGGCAGCTTTGCAGCCCAGCGCTCAACCGCTGCGCCACCGGAGAGACCCTGCTTATTTTTTTTTAAATTATGGCCAAAATTTTTAAGTTGAACACATGATTGATACAGCAAACTGACAAAATAAAGTACAGAAATCAAAATTCTCACAGAAGCCTATAGCAGTTCTGCAAAGTTTAATGTGAGGTCACGTACAATATGAAGCTGGAATGTGATTATGGGATGGCCTTGCTTAAAGACCCTTCACGGCAAGAGAGTTATGATTTGATCTCTCTATCTGTGCTTACTGTATGAAAAACCAGTGAGGAAATCACCAAACAGAAACACCAGCAACATCAAACAAGTAACATCAAACAGTAACATGACTAAACTAGTCTCTAAAATCCCTTTTGAAAATATCAAAGAATCCCTTCCAAATTCCATTGCCCATGACTACAATGTTACTGAATCTTGTCATCTCTGGCAGCAGAGTAATGCAGAAATAACTGATACAACATCTTCTATAAAATACTGTAGCATGCTCTCTTATATCATTATCTAAGTTATAAGACTTTGCACTGTATCTGAAACAGTTTTAAATCTGTGTTGTCAGTCAACATGGGCTTTGTGACTACTCAGGTTAGAACCAACTGCAAAGCTTTTTCAAAAAAATGATTGTTAATTCAAAATATAGTTTTTTGGGCCTTACAGTAAACCAAGAGTCACAGACTCTGGGAATGGGTTCTTGAAAACTGTCACATCCATGAAGCTTTAAGTAAAACTAACAAAAATAATATGAAAACCTAGATTAAGATTTCAGAAACTATTAAATTCAGCCACATATTGTGGAAGTAAGACATTCTTTTTTTCTTTTCAGTATATGCGCCATTTGCCATGCAAAAAAAACATTGATGTCTATTTGCTCTATAGTGGTCACCTGTGACCACTACTCCACTTGGACATTGATGCAAACCAGGCCCCTCTCTCACGCTGAATAAAAAGGAGTTTTTTCATAGACTTGAGCCTTCATTGGATTTGTCAAGATTAAAAAGATTTAGCTTTTCAAAATCTAAGTCATCTGAAGTTGAGAAATGATGAAAAAAGTGCACGAAGCACAAGCATCTTATGGACAGAAAACAGAAATTAGTGCCTTTCAATTTCGAAATGAAGATTCTTGATATGTCTAGATCTTTGGTTTAATGCCTTTAAATTATCTTTTACATCAGTTGTTCTTGGATGCTTTTATATGCTCTTATTACAATATTACTTTCCTCCTTTTCTTGTGTTGGGTATGTACTGGCAGAAATTGTTGCTTTTCCAAAATATTTGTTTCAACATTTCCAAAATTTTTATACCCAAAAAGCATGGTTTTTTTATAATACTGTCTCCCAATGAACATGTTAAATATAATTTAAAGTTGAACTCTATAGTTTTTCACTGTATATCAAAAATTATCTAATGAAAACAGTCTCCTGAGAGGGAAAGTTAATATTGCTTTGTTATAAGCTCTTTGAGAAAGAAGAATTGACCATTTTTATTTCCAGGCACCATGCCCAGGAATCTACTGGGAAGAATATAATATAAGAATACCTTTGAGAATAGAAAAAGTTAAGTTCTCAGATGACGAAATTAAAAATAACAGAATCTGGGCCTCCCTGTTGGCACAAGGGGTTGAGACGCAACCTATTAAGCTATCCGCAGCCACTGCAGTACGAGTTCGATCCCCAGCCAAGGAGATACCCACAGGGCGTGGCAGACCTCTCCTGCTTCACCTACTGCTCCCCTCAGCAGTGTATTTTGGTCAATTCACCTGTTCTGTTCCCTGCTGTTTCTGGTGAATCCTCTCACCCCCTGCACCTCTGGCCTGTACCCCAGTTCTTGTATGCATAAATAAATCTTTTAAAAAAAAGAACAGAATCTCGGTCTGTTTTAAAATACTACATATACTTCAGACAAATTCAAGTATTTGAAGCAGAGAATGCATCTTTTACCGAGGCAGACACTCTAACACCAACAAACTGCTAGCAATAAGATATCCCATATTAAAAAGATAAAAGAAATCGATTAGCCATTTCATCTTAAGTCTTTAGTGCTGACCTGCTATCTGGCTGACCCATATCTAGTTCTTTCTCTTCACCTGGATAGGATACTACCTTCCAGTATCTGCCCACCAGATACTGTGTTACCACAGAAAAACAATCAATGCACAGCAACAAGTTTCTTTACTGTTTGTAATCTCAGCAATGGGTGTAAATGGCTCAGAATTCACCTCCTATGACATGCAATGCAGGTTTTACTTTAAACAATAGTTTAAACCCATTGCTTAGAAAACTATGTATGTTTCAGAAGTGTAACTTCACACCTCAATATGCCACACCACACTCACCACCAAAGTTCCAATGTCATTCACCACAATTGTGACTAAGTGGAAAAAGGGTTTTCTTTTAAATGAAATATATTTTGTGTCCATTAACCTCTAGTGTGCCAGGTACTTTGCTTGGTGCTCAGAAGTGAGCACAGAGAAATTGGCCTTTGGTCTCTTAAAACATACAATCTAAATTGAAAAAAGTGAAATGCATATGCGTGAGCACGCGCGCGCGCACACACACACACACACACACAACTAATAATCCATGACTCCAATAAAGTGCTCAGTATTGTGGGAGATCAGAGACAATAGTAAAAAAATGATTAGTTTTCTTATCTTAGATTATCAAAGCCTGTTTCTTTTTCATCACCTCAGTATTTTTTAATTTCATTCCCCAGTAATTTCTGAAAAAATAAAATACACAGACTACCCTGAAATGTGCATTTTCAATGTTTCATAAATATTCTTGAAAAGAATACAATATAATAAAATAGTAAGATAGTAATATATATTTCCAGTTAATCTTGTTTTGTCATCACAAATAAACCTTTTAAAGTCTTGAGACAAATGTTTCAGGCAAAAACATATCCTTTTATATATTGCTTTTATTAGTTAAAAAATGGTATGTTCAAACTAAGGCTTCTAGTATACATATGGTAATATAAATGTTTAATGAACCAAACAATATGTTATTGAACACAACATACAAGATAATTTCTGAGCTCTTCATATTGCTAAATTTTTTTAATGTGATATATTAGTGTGCAGCAAGATAAAAAATACAAAACTTAGAAAAAGGGCAGAAATAAATGAGTTACAAGATAGAAAAACCAGGAAGCCTAATTACTAAATAAAAACTCCTGAAAAAGATTAGATTAGTAAAATAGCCCACAATAAGACAGAAAATGACAAACTTGAATAAGTTAAAAATGAAAAAAACAAAAAAGCAAAATAAGTGACAGGAAGAAATGACATTTATAACTACATTTTTTAAAATAAGGTACAATTTTTCAGACTTGCCGAAATAAATTTCAACACATATAAAAATAAATTTCAACACATATAAAAATCAGACAATTTCTTAAGGAAATACAATCTATGAACTGTAATCTAAATAGAATTTAAATATTAATTAGAACTGCAAAGCTTTTTCCATAGAAGAATTAGAAGACATTATTAGGGAGCTGTCCCCACATAAAGCACCAAGTCTAGATATTTCCACAGGTGACTTTTACCAAATTTTCTCTATCATTTCGGACTCAGTATACAAATTCATCTTATCTTTATTAGCACCATTAATATAGAACCTGGTATTATTTGGTGCATTTTTTTTTAACTAAGGCAATATTGGTTTACAACACTGTATATGATTTAGAGGTACATGATCATCCCTATTAGATGATGTTACACACCATACCCGCTACCAAGAACCTGTAGTCCACTGTGCTCCCTCTCCACTTTGTTCCTCCCCCTCCTACTCCTTCTCTGCTAGCCTGAGTTCTACAGTCAGATTTCCAGGGTTTGGTATCGGTTTGGTTTCATCTGACCCTGTGTTCTGTTTCTCAATATTCCACATGTAAGTGACACCATTCAGTATTTGCCTTTCTCCTTTGGACTGCTCACCACCCACCTTTTGTTGCATAGAGTTGAATTTCCTCAGTGTCTCTTCTGTCATGTGTGGCCTCTGATGACAGAAGGTGCTCTACTTTAGCTGTAAGTCCTAAGAATTCTAGGTGCAGTTCTCCTTTAAATTACCCTACTGGGAGCAAAGCAGGCAATCTCCTCTGAGGCCACCTTCCCCTCCTCTAATGCATGCATTTCTTTGGAACTCAGGAAATGTCACATATTCCATTACTACAATAAGGGAACTTTATTTCTCTGAAATGCTACCTTTCACTTATTTATAACTATTTGTTAATTTTATCCTTTCTCTTTTTTCCAGGTGGAGGGGAGAGAAAAATCACACATTTTATAAATGTGAAGACATTTCAGCTCTAAACAGAGGAATCTGACCAAAGGGTTTCACCCTCAGAAATAACACCAGGACACCTACGATCTCTGCTACTTTTTATTCTTCAAGACCTGCACGCATGTTATCAATGTATAAACTACACTATGGAGGACTGTGGTATACCGTTGTGGTGAATTCTAGTCCAAAGCAGGTTTGCAGAGTTTGTCAGAAGAGTAAATGATTCCGAGTCTGGATGGTGCGAGTGTACTGCTACACTGTTAGGCTGAAGCAAAATACTTATGCTAGGGCCTCCCTGGTGGTGCAGTGGGTTAAACACAGCACTGAGAAGCTGTCTGCAGCCTCTGCGGCATGAGTTCAATTCCTGGCCAGCCAGGGAGATACGCACATGGCTCAGCAGACCTCTCCTGTCTCTCCTGCTGCTCCCCTCAGCAATGTATTTCAGTTAATCTGCCTGTTCTGCTCCCCGCTCTGTCACTGGTATATCCTCTCACCCCCCACATATCTGGCCTGTACCCCAGTTCTTGTATAAATATAAATCTTAAAAAAAATACTTATGCTAGTGATAAAAAAAAAGATATATTCAGTGGCATAGTTCCCCACCTTGTGCCAAGAGTTGCATTAATTTGTCTCAGTAAGAAACATGTCTGAAACACAAGTCATTGCCTGATTAGGTTTATAATAACCCTCTACCATTCTCCAAAACTTTTCACCGCTTTTAACTCCCCATCTGTGGAATATAATGTGGACATGATCAGAATGTAGATACCAATATTGAAATTCCTGTAGGGAGATGATTTTGCTGGGTTGGAAGGAAAGAGCAGACCCAAGCTTCATAAATAAGGGATTCTTCTAGTTGCTCAAGATATGTATTCTAACTATATCATAAGGGACTTGGGAAATAGTCACATATAATATTTAAGATCCTTTTGACTATCATGAATAAAACTTAGCTCAGACACATTTCTACCAATTAAACCATGACTAGTATTGGGCTATGCTGGAATCCTACATGGCAGAAATTAATTCTCAGAAATTAATCTCTGCCAATATCCAAAAATCCTTCCTTATTTGAGGGTTTCTTTAGGAAAGAGTAGAATGAAGGTACTCACTTGTGTTACTATAGCATCTGTCTAAAAAGAGTTTAGCTAAGTTACTCTATGGTACTGCTGTCTGACATTCATTTTGTTTGGCCACACAACCCAACTCCCTTCATGCAGGTGCATGCCCTGGATAGCAACCAAACAGTCACGAGCAAATATAAAAGATCCTGATAGGATTTTTCCAATGAGCCTTGTAATCAAAGGTCTGCCCTCTCTCCCAGTACCTCCCCCTTATAAGCTTCTTTTATTTTGTGGGAACCTCACAGGCAGCCGGGGAACCAACCGGTGCCGCAGAGGCTGTGGGCAGCCTCGCACCCCAGCGCTCAACCGCTGCTCCACCAGGGGAGGCCCCCCCCTTAAAAGCTTCTTAAAGAAGACTCCCAGGAAACTTACTAAGGCCCTCCTCTGGATTTCAATTTAATTAGAATCCCCATACCCTAATCAAATTATGTACACCAGTACCTGCTGTTCTTTATCTGCATTCCGCCTTCACTTGCCCCTAGGGCAAGAATGCCTGGTACCTACTCCAGGACTTGTGAGCAATAAACACACGTGTCTCAATTTCTCTTGTGGTCTGTTGCTGAAACACTGATCACCATTGGCCACTTAGAAATTACTTGACCTCCTCATTGTCCAACATGCTCTGAGTCCTGATTTGACTCAAACATAAGACCTAATTAGAGATTGAGACTGATATCAGGCTCACCATACTTGGAATTCCAAGTTTATCATAACTGGACTTTGGGTGGTTTAATTTTGTTGTTCTGTTTTCACAATTCAAGGTTAAGACCTAACTGGCTTTATAATTATATTATTTTTGAAAGAACTCTGTATTATAGAGATTCTGAGTATTTATTCATTCCCTGACCTTTTAACTTTTCATATCCTTATGCTCCATTTGCCATTACCTAGGCTCTGCCCACTAGGAGGACCCTCCAACCTTGCCACAATCATAGGGTCCAATTCTTTCCATTTCAGTTGCTGCCTTTTGCACTAGAAATCCTGGCCTAAGATGATTATCAGTAAAGTGTGAAAAAAAATTCTAGTGCTTTTCTTAACAACTTATTTTTCATGATAAATATGAAGGCATTTGTGGGAAATGGAGTGAGGTTAGGTTTTATGAGAGCACTGGAAATTCAATCTAGCATTTTTGTCTCCCAGACTCTTTGAACCCTGTCTTCCAAATTATGCCAAGATTCTTATGGTCTTTTGTACTAGCCAAGTTGTTTCAGTCTAAATTAAATGACCTAAAATTGTTTAGATCTAAATGCAACAACCGCATTGGATACAAAACCTCTAGTAACTTCACCCATATAAAAAAAAATTCAAACTGGTCCAAAACTCTGTTTCCTCATCTTTGGTTAAACATTTTGAAATACCCATTTCGCTGACAGTTTAACTAATTTCTGCAATAATTTTTTACTGATTTTCTACTTTATCATTTAAACTAAGGTGAGATTTCTAAACTCTTGTTTACTCAGAAGCAAGGCATTACTGGACATGTGAGCTTTCTCTTTCACGGGAGCATGCCTTAATCAGCCCAGAAAGAAGCAATAGATTTTTCAGGTGGATTCATTAATCCAGGGTTCTCAAAGTCTTTAAAACTCTTAGATTTTATTGTTTCTGTTATCAAAATCTCACCTTTACCAGGCAAAGTTATCAATTTAAAGATAAAGTAACTCAGCAACTGGAAAAAAAAAATCCCAACAACCAAACCCCACTGAATTTCTAATTAGATTATCTCTTAACTCTGTACCCAGATATAAACGACAAATTACAAAATGCAGTTATAAATTCTAACTAATTCTTTACTTCTACCACCAACTGCTCATGTGGTAGAACTTCAGCTGCCTCTGGCCTCATGTGCAAGGTGTAATTTGATTTGCTATTTGTGGGAGCTCTGCTCTCTGGAGAATTTAGACAAACTGAAACAACTGGAAACCTTTCCTTTAGAGTTATCTGGTTTTAAGCGTCAGCGGGAAAGGCCACAGAAAATCCTTAAATGGAGTCAACCAGTATTTCTGCACCCTGTACCTTGTACTTGCCATAGTACCAGTTGAAAAAAGTTTGCCCTTCTGCTACCCAACTCTTGAGATGCATCCATCTTCTTAGTGTTTGATGTGATCCATCATATTTAAGATGTTGAACCCTTGCTGAATGCAGCTGAAATTGCATTGGATGTTTACCTCTTTTTCCTCCTCATTTGTTGCTTTGGATTCCTGCTACTGTCCAAAATGTGCCTTGGCCTCCTAGCTCAAATTAGCACAGGCTCTATTGTTTTGGCAACTATCCCGTCTGTGGTTATGCCCCTCCATTTCAGCAAAGCTTCCAGGTATATCACTAAGTAATAATCCTTCCATCTCGTTTAGACCTCAGGCTCTCTCAAATGTACATTTCACTCCCAATTTGACTTAGTCAGTTTGAACAGTTTCGCTCTAGCTTGCTTTCCTTTCTTACTCAACTTGGGTCCAGGATCACATGTCTCAACCACCTTTTAAGCAGCAGGATATAGTTCTTTTGATTCTCTCAGTCACAACTACCCAGCTGAGAACCTTAACCTGGGTCAACCCAAACATACCCACATTAGGTTCTAATAATATTTTTTTAAAAGATTTATTTTTATTTATTTATACAAGCACTGGGTACAGTCAGAAGCGCGGGAGGGTGAGAGAATTCACCAGAGCCAGAGCGGGGAGCAGAGCAGGCAGAAGGACCGAAGTACACTGCTGAGGGGAGCAGCGGGCGGCAGGAGAGGTCTGCGCGCCATGTGGGACCCTCCTCCAGTGGCCGGGGAGCAGCCGGGGATCGAACCGGTGCTGCAGAGGCCGCGGGCAGCTTCACAACCCAGGGCTCAACCGCTGTGCCACCGGGGAGGCCCTCTAATAATATTTTAAACCAGTGGTTCTAAAGAAAATTTTTGAGATGGGGACTCAAAATGGGAACTCCTGGAGTTTCCCAAAATCATTTCAAGGGGTCAAGAAGGTAAAAACCAATTTGATGATAATACTTGGATGTTCTTTGTCTTTTTAATTCTCACTTTCTCTTAGTAATGTACAGCGAACTTTTCCAGACTAAATACAGAAACAGATATGATAATCTATTGATACTGTATTGTTACAGATTAGACAGCCGCAAAAAAAGTGAAACAATTCCACTCTTATTCAACTTTTTGCTTTACGCATACAGCTATTTTTCATAAAAATGGTATATGGGTTAAGGTGTTGTGGGTTTTTTATATGTTAAGTGAATAAAATTTTAGTTATCAAAGGCTATGTGGCAAAAATACTAGACATAATACACAAAAGAAAAGTTCATTGAGGGGCTTAATTGCTGTTAAGACTATAAAGTTATACTGAAAACAAAAAAAAATTAAAATCACTATGCTAAAACATAAGATCAGCAGTAGACATTTAGGGAGGGTCATGTGCTGGGCTGCCTCTAAATGAGATATCACACCCCATAGCAGAAAGTGTGGAGCACAGGATACAGTATATGATGAAGGTGTGCTGGAGTTTTGAAAGTCTTTGGAAATTAGGCGGTTGGTATGGATGAAATGTTTCAGGAAAAGTACTAAAAGGAGAGGCATTGGTGAGCTCATCAAGAGATATTTCAATGACCCTGCGAGTAAGGGGTTGGCAGAAGACACATGTAAATGAATTTGGATAAGCTGGAGATGAAACATTTGAGAGAACAACTCTCAAGGAATTTAGTTAAGCAGGAAGAGGACAGAGAACAGAATGGATATTTCATAACATGGGATATGTAGATATTTTGCAAGGTAGCTTCATAGTCTATTTACAATTATCTACATGTGTCTGTTTTGTATAATTACAAGTGCCTTGAGTTAAGTGGTCTATTTAGCACCACACTCCATCCTCAGCACCTGCTATATATTTAACAAATCACAGAACAGTGATAAATATTAATTTCACCCTTTACTGTTAATATAAAACAAACTTACAGTTCTTAATAAGCTATGGAAATAAAAAGTTTGCTATCATCCCATTTGAAAAGAGCCTTGAAAATGCTTGTTTATAAAGTCATGGAAGCTAACTCGTATCACATAGCCAAGAGAATACAGTATAAAAATTTTGAAAAAAAAATACACACTGTTTTTAGTCCTTTTTTAAATTATTTTTTTAAAGATTTATTTATGCATACAAGAGCTGGGGTACAGGCCAGAGATGCGGGGGGTGAGAGGATACACCAGAGACAGAGTGGGGAACAGAACAGGCAGACTGACTGAAATACACTGCTGAGTGGAGCAGCAGGCAAAAGAAGAAAAGTCTGGGGCACCATGTGGGTTGCTCCCTGGCCAGCCGGGGATTGAACTCATGCTACAGAGGCTGCAGATTGCTTCATAGTGCTGTGCTTAATCCTGTGTGCCACCAGGGAGGCCCCGTTTTCAGTCCTTATAAAAATATATGTTCCTGGATTCTCCCCGAAGAGAGGTACATATTAATCCTGACTATTTCAAACCAACGAGAGCAGTGAAAGCAGAAGAGTCACCAGGTTCTCAGAATTGACTTTTGACTGATGTAAAGATATACTCAATTCAACTGTCTGTATCTAGAAAATGGAACTCTGAAATCTTAAATACACATTATAGCTATTAACAGTGATCTTTAAAGGTCTACAAATTTTTAGTGAAGTGAAATCATTATAGAAAATCATGTGTTCAGAAGAAAAATAAAATGAGCCTAATTAAAATGGGTAGTGATTTGAATTTATATGTCCAATTCATCGTTCTTCAATTATTTTCATGAGAGTAGACTAACATCTGTGTATAAAAAAATTACATTACAAACAAGACACACAGAAGCCCCCAAAGACTCAAAAATAAAATGAAATTATGCACAACAGAGAAATCAGCAGCATGCTAATGACCATTTGTTTTATTCATTTGTGAGATGGATAAATGGTGAAGTGAATTATTCCTCACCATAATTTTTCATTAAGCAAACATTTTTCTTCTAAACTAGCAGCTTGTTTTAAACAGAGCAGAGTCAATGACAGGCTCTCAAAACATATTAGATGCTATCTAGCTCTGACTGCTACCCAACACTAAGGAATAGTGAACTTTCAACCTTTCTGGATGTGGGTGGAAATTAGAGTTAAGGGTGACTTATCCTGTTTCCAATGGTCTTCTATCATATTTGTCATTCTCTACCTTCTTTGTATGGCAGAGAATTTTCTGGGCGGGGGATAGGGGTGTTAGCACATGTATACATTATTATTTCTTCCCCAGTGTGAAAATCAGAGGTAAAACATTCTCAGCCTCCTTTGCAGACAGGGTGAAGGTACGTGACCAGACACACCTGCTGGTCCAAAATGAGTAATGGGAACTCCACGCAGAAGGTGGGGGCAAGAACTGCATCAGTTTTCCAGTGATTACCAAGGAGGGTTGCAGATGCATAATCAATGCCGACAGTAGTGAAGTCACATTGAATTTCTGGTATTTGGCATCCAACAGAGGCAGTGGGCACAGTTTCCTCAACAGTTCAGTTCCGTGTATCATGTTTTGGGGTATTACTACTAGAAGCTTAGCAATGCCAAATACCACAAAAACAAGCAAGCTTATTTTGATTCTTTTTCCCCAAGTATCCCAGTGAATCTATTAACTATCCTATATTCTTAATTACATAGCTTTGTAATTGAACTAGCCAGAACAGATTCACTGTTTATAACAAAATATTTTAGTGCACCACTGTAGCTCAGAAATTGTAAGAAAAATAATCAAGCTCTAAATGCCTCTTTAAGCTAAGGGAATCTTTACTGAAAGAACTTATATGAAGACAATATACTATATGTTTATATTCTAAAAGGATAATGAAACTGTGCCGCAAAGTGTAAGGAAAAAGCGCATGACCATTAGAGCTTAGGGTTTAATCGTGGCACCACCATTACTAAGTACAGATAAGTAATTTAACCTCTTTGATTCTCAACTGCACCACTTATGATAGATACATAATGACTGTTAGGATTAAATGGGATAATATTTATAGAGTATTAGTTCAATGCTTTATACTTCAAACTGACAAAGAGCTTTAATTCAGCTATTGCTGGTGCCACATTATTCTGGTGAATTTTTAGTTATAGAGACTCTAATCCACTCCAGCTACTTTAAACAGAGAAGGGAATTATTTTTAGAGTATTAAATCACGTCCAGAATATTTGGGAGGGCTGAATAAATGAAGTCTAGGTTAAAATTCCAGAAAAGTCCCAAGTCACCCCTGGGGTATGCTAACAAAGAAGCTGCTATCCTAGATCTGAACCCGTGAAGTGTAAAAACAGGAAGCTTCCTAACAACTAGGATGCGTTTATTAAAACTTTTAGATCTATCACCTGTTATGCTCTGGAAGCTACCTGACGAATCAGGAAATCATTATTTGATTTCTATCAACTAAAACTATGCTTAGTTTGGTCTATTCCTGAACTTTATATAGAAAGAACCATAAAGTGTACACATAGCAGGTCCTTGAATAACACTGCTTTGTTCATCATTTCATTATAATGATGAGGGAAAAAAAAATCAATTGGTGGCCAGTGCCATTGTCTGTGTGAAGTTGCATGTTCTCTTCCCATCAGTGTAGCTTCTCTCCAGGGACTAGTTTTCTATGACATCACAAACATGCGCACGTTAAATTGAAAGGTGTTATCAATTGCCCTTATATCAACTAGCCTATGGGTCAAATTGGTTTTGTTAGTCTTCTAAAGTCACAGTGTCCAAGAACCTATCTCTGATGTTAAGTGAGGACCTACTATACTACTGTCAGTCATTCACTTTAATGCTTGTGAAATCTACTCATGCTGTTCCGTGCAGCAGGACGACCTTTCCATTGCTATACAGCAGGAATGTAGCAAGAGTAGGCAGACTAACGGGACCCAAAAGTACCAACATTCTAATCCCTAAAACCTGTGAATATGTTGCAATATACTGCTGGTCTCAAAATAGGGAGATTATCCTGGCTTGTCCAGATGGCCTCAAGAAAATAAAGGAGCTTAAACTAGAAAAGGTAAAGCAACATGTAAGAGATAACAGGACTAGGACTTGGCTGGCTTTACTAGCTTTGAAGATAGAGGAAGTGGACCAGAAGCCAAGAAATAAAATATGAAGATGTCATCTAGACAGTGGAAAGACAAGATTCTCCCTTAGAGCTTCCAGAAAAAAATGCAGCCCTCCCTCAGCCCAAGCATCCTGTGGGACTTGTGACCAATAAAACGACTTCTAACAGTCTGTGGTAATTTATGTTTTGTAGAAAATGAACACATAGGGCTTCTTAACTTCAGCACCACTGACATTATTGACTAGATTATTCTTTGCCTCGGGAGGCAGGACATTTAGTAGTACCCCTGGATTCCATGCATTAACTGCCATAAGTTGTGACCACCAAAACTGTCTTACAGTCTTTGCCAAATATCCCCAGAGGCCCAAATCACTGCAAGCTGAGTACCAATGTTGCACAGTATTTTATCTTATAAATGTGCCACAATTTATTCAGTCAATCTCTTATTTGAAGATGTCTACATGACAATTTTTGCTAGCGAAGGTCCCATGATATCTGCATATGTATTTTGATGAAAATATGTGCAGTTTACTGTTATAAATATACTGAAAAGTGGAGTTACTTGGTCACAGAATACACCTTTTGTACCAATTTGCAATTCTGCAGGCAATGAATTAAAGCTCCTCTTGCATTCCATTCTTGTTCATGTTTAGTGTTGCCTGTCTATTTTCATTTTAGTCATTCTAGTGAGAGTGTACAGAATCTTCCTGAGACACTCATTTGCATTTCCCTGATATCTGTTCAAATTTCACTTCTCGAAATGTGTATTCCCATCAAGACCATCTTGTTTATGAAGTGCAAGGTCAAGTTTTCAGCCTAGTCTCTTTTTGCATTATCTAAAGTTGTTATTTTAGTGGGGTTGAGATTAAGTATGGAATTGAGGTGAAACTCTCATGCCTCTTTGGTGGATATTTACTACAATTTTTGTATCCTTAACACTATGAGACTCCCTAGAGTTCTATTCTCCTCTGCCCTGGCATTTCAATGTGTTTGCTCAGTCTCTACCACTGTGTAAATGCCTTGGGAAAAACAACTTCAAAGTGCAGCAGGAGGCCTCAAAGGGTGGTGCAAGGGGTTAAGTCTCAGCACTATAAAGCTATAGGCAGCCACTGCAACACAACTTAGGTCCCCAGCCAGGGAGCTGACTCACATGGCACAGGCAGACCTCTCCTGTCTCGCCTGCTGCTCCCCTCAACAGTGTATTTCAGTTCACATGCCTGTTTAGCACCCATTCTGTCTCTGGTGACTCTTCTCACCCGCCCCACCCCCCACCTCTGACCTATACCTCAGCTCTGTACAAATAAAATCTTTAAAAAACAAAAAGTGTAATAAGTTCCCTTCTTTTCAGGATCTTGGTCATTTTTACAGTTGCCACATCTAATTTTTGCTCTTTGTACCCATGCACTTGCCAAATATTCTGCTGGATCTCTAATTTTTGTCAGTAGTTCCTTGTTTCCCCCCTCCTCCTGCCCTACACTCCACTACACAAGAATTTTTAAAAATATTAAGGGGAAAAACAGAACTCAACTTACCCACCCAGGTTTCCTTTTACTTTCTGATCTTGTTTTCCACATTTTGGTTGCCTCAGGGGCTCCCTAATGCTTTCAAAGACACACTGCATTTTTGGAGCAATTGTATAATTGGCAAAGTATTCCCAACAGGAGAAATGGCTGGCTGAATTTCTTCACAGAGAGAAGCAGAAGATCCTCAGTGCATTCCTGAGGCCAGAGATCTCACATTCATTCCTATCTGTCTCGAATTCCCTCCCCATCAATCATTATCACTGTTCCATATTATAATTTAACACCCCCACAATATTCAACTTGGTTTGATTTTTCATCTATAGCAGCTCTTGTAGCCAGTGATAAGAGGTTCAGGAAAATCATAGAAGCTCTCTCAACCTCCGACTGTACCTTACACTGTGAACATATACCTATGAGGTTACTATTTTCTTTTTCTCTGGTACAGTTAGAGGCATGTGCAGTTGTCACATGTGCAGTTGTCACTGTCACGCAAATGGTTTATTCTAATAGCTATTAAGTTCTAACAAAGATTCAGCCTCATTTTACATCAAGTGACCACAGAAAATTATTTTGCTAGGGTCTACCAGGGACCACCAGGTTCCAAGCATTTCATGTTCACTTCATCCTTTCAGGTAAGATAACCTACCCCAGATTCCCATTTCCTAGAAGAGTTCTGTGACCTATGCAAACCCCAATTAGTGAGAAGTAAAAGTACATTATTTCAGAAATGGTATCAGATTTAATTTAAATGGAAAGCCTTTATCATTCCTCCAAAATGGTTAGGAGAACTGAAGAAAGACTGCAAGCTAAAAAGTTCAAGGGGAAAATATCCAAGTAATATATTAGACTTGGGCCACTGAAAGGCCTGGTAGCTCTACTGTAATCAATGAGTTATAGAATCAGACGTCCCCCCTGCTTTCTGCATCTTCAAGACATTCCATTGCTGCCTTGTCTGGAGTCATCTAAACAAGCCTTAAGCCCAGCCTTTACCTGTCTTACCCAGTTTTCAGTAGTGTAAGTTTCATATGAGTACATGTGATTGGCAAAATCTATCTTATTTCTGATTCCCTCTCTGTAAGAAATGAGGAAACTGCAGCATTAGGTTGCCAGCCCTCTTAGTGCAAGAAAACATTTGTGAAAAGAGCTGAAACAAATGACAGTCAGTCTGCAGCATCTACCAGTCCCTTGATGACCTATTTGCCAATCTATTCATTATTATTTTTGACATGACTTGATGAAAATGGCTTGCTTATAGACTCCCTGCACTTTATGTCATTAATAAAAAGGATTTTTATCCTCCAAACCTGCTTCTCTCCTGTTCTCTATCTCCATGTTTGGGAGGCTTAGATTCTTTCCATTTTCTTTTTCTTTTTTTTTTTTTAAAGATTTATTTATTTATACAAGCACTGGGTACAATTAGAAGCGCGGGAGGGTGACAGGATTCACCAGAGCCAGAGCGGGGAGCAGAGCAGGCAGAAGGACCGAAGTACACTGCTGAGGGGAGCAGCGGGCGGCAGGAGAGGTCTGCGCACCATGTGGGACCCTCGCCAGTGGCCAGGGATCAAACCGGCGCTGCAGAGGCTGCGGGCAGCTTTGCAGCCCAGCGCTCAACCGCTGCGCCACCAGGGGAGGCCCAGATTCTTTCAATTTTCAATCCATAATGCCATCCCAGTTGTATCTAAATCAGCACCTGATACTGGGGATTCCCTCATGCATTTTACCTTCTCCATTCTCCGTTAGTTAATTCAGTTTTCCTTTCTTCCTTACATTATTAAGTCTTCTATTATCTTTTCTTCCCTTAGTTTGCTTGCCACATACTTATCTCCAAACAGAGTATTTCCTTCCCAATACTAACTGATCTTTCTCACTTTGCACTGCCCCTTGCAAATACGCACTCATCCCCAACCATGCACAACTACAAGCAATTGATCAATTCATTTTTTCACTTCTTTTGCTTCCCATCCTCCTTTAAAACTCTAAGTGTTATTTATTCCAGAAAGCCTTTTTAAACTTCCTGCCGCTTCAGATGTGCATAATGCTACTATAAAACCAAACACACAGTTTCTTCATTAGGTATCATTTCTTTGTGTCTTTCCTCAGATCTCTGAAGGGAGAGGTCGCAACTTTCTAAACTCTGGTTGCTTAAGTATAATATGACTGTTGGGAGTTTAGTACTCAGACACATTTGTGGGAGTGAAAAAAGGGTGATTACAATAGAAATCTTAGCAACCTTTTGCAAAGCTTGTAAATTACATTGTATTTTTGAATTGTAAAGTGGAACTTGATAGTAAATGTGGAAAACAGACTATGTTCTCAGTAAATGTTTACAGTGATGAACAAACTTTACTAACTTTGAAAGGAAACTGTCCTATAAAATTCTCTGTTCAAGTTATGATTCAAGGGCCTTCCTGGTGGCGCGAGTGGTTAAGCACCGCACTATGAAGCAATCTGAAGCCTCTGCAGCACAAGTTCGCTCCCCAGCCGGCCAAGGAGCAACCCACATGGTGAGGCAGACCTCTCCTGTCTTGCCCGCTGCTCCCCTCAATCTGCCTGTTCTGTTCCCCTGCTCTGTCTCTGGTGAATCCTCTTACCCACCCACCCCCCACCCCGCATCTCTGGCCTGTACGCCAGCTCTTGTATGCATAAATAAATAAATCTTTTTTTAAAAAAGTTATGATTCAAGTACTTTCTAGGAAATTGTCAAAGATATAACCCTCAATTAAAGAAGCTTCCAATATGTACACACATTATGTGCAAAGGAAAAAAGAAATCTCTAACAAGCTATAGAGAATTAAATAACTGAAATATACTTAATAAGTATTAGCTTTTTTTTTTAGCATTGTAAGGTGAAATAAAAACGTTTACCTTTTCTGAATTATATTTTTAAAATAGAATTATATTCCTTTAATTTTTTCCCCCAAGAATATCAAACCTAACTGATGACACACACATTCTGAAAATAATATTCCGATACAAAGGCCATAGCACAGACCAGGGATCAAAAGTCTGTGTTTTTCATAAAGAGTTAACAAACATCCAGTTCCGTGAACCTGACTTGCAGCAAACCAGCTCTTAAGTTTCAAAAGACATGCATTTTCAAAATGTTCAACCAATACTAAAGATTTATCTCCAACTTGAAAACAAGAGTGAAGCTAAGCTCTAATCAAGTTGTTTATCGAAGTGATTGAGCTGGAAACATCGATAAGACTGTAACTGTATTTCTTGAGAAAATGTTGATACAGCAACTAAAAGTTGGGAAATGCTGGATTAAACAAATCTGAACAGGCTTTTGTCTTCTCCATTAGGTCTTCTCAAGGTCTTAATATAATAATTAAAATTTTGCTATTTCCCAAATTTACCTGATCACAAAATTGCAAACATTCTCCAAACAGGTACCTTTTTTTGCTTCTTTTTCACAAATGAGAAGTCTTATTTAAAGGAAAGCAATTCTGAGAGTTCAGTGAGGGAAATGCTAGCCTAACAAAAAGCACTGAGTTGCAAGGAAATCTTAACAGCTTTAGAAAGAAAATAAAAACCCACTAAATTGGAACTTGGCAAAAAAAAATTAAGATTTTATTATTTTTGCATAGAAGAACTGGAGTGTAGGCCAGAGGTGGGGTGGAGGTAGGGAATTCACCAAAGACAGAGTGGGGAGCAGAACAGGCAGATCTACTGAAATATGCTGCTGAGGGGAGCAATGGGCAAGACAGGAGAGGTCTGCTGCGCAACCAAATTCTTACAAAAGTTTACATATTTAAGGCAGTATTAAAAATAATCTCCCCTAATGAGTCCCTTCTATGCAAGGTTTGCAGAGGATAGCTGGTTTGCTGGAGGTTTTCTTACTTTTTTTTTTTTTTGGCCTGACACAATCATAAGTAAATTTTCAATTAATATCATAATTAGAATTGTCTGGATCCTGTAGGGTTTATTTCTAGATTCAGTAGCTGACTCACAGGAATCTCTTGAATGTAAACTAGTCACAGAACTATGCTCCTAATTCAGCAACCTCTGATAGATGTGCTAAATTCACTTTCAAGCTTCAAATTATATTACCAAATCTAGAAATGGGCCAACATATATTTAGGAACAAACCTCTACTTATTGTAAGCATAGTCTATTTTTATAACATAAAACCCACTATTTTAAAAAAAGCACAATTCAGTAGTTGTTAATACATTTACCGTATTAAACAATCTTCACCATCATCTGATTACAAAAAATTTCCATCACCATCTCCCAAAATATCTTGTATATGGTAACAGTCACTCCAAATTTCCCTATTTGCTAACAACCACTAATTTACTTTCTTTATGTATTTCCCTATACTGTACATTTCATATGAATGAAATTACATGTGACCTTTTGTCTGACTTCATTCACTCAGCATGTTTTCTAGGTCCGTTCATGCACCAGTTTTTTCCTTATTGTTTAATAATATTCCATTTTATGAACACACCACATTTTATTTATCCATTAAGGGCACTGGGGTTAATTTTTCCCTTCGATTATGTGAATTACCCTGCCATGAACATTAGTGTACAGATTTTTGTGTAAACATATGTTGTCAGTCTTCTTGTATATGCACCTAAGAGTGGGATTGTTGGGTCACATAACTTATGTTTACTTCTTTGAGGAACTCTCAAAATACCTTCCAAAGAAAATAGCAACACTTGTATTCCAATCAGCAATGTAAAGTTCCAATTTCTCCATTTTCTCACCATTTGGTATTTCCCCCAAAATACAAAGAATAACTCAATAGTAAAAGGTTAAATAATCCAATGAAATCTGTACAATGTATAGAAATAATTCTCAAAATCAAATACACAGATGGTTACATAGCACAAGAAAGGGTGCTCAACATCCTTAGTCATCAGAGAAATGCAAATCAAAACCAGAAGCTACCATGTCTACTTCTTTTGAACTTAAACAGACCACCACCCAGTAATTTTTTCCTTAATTTTTCTTAAGATTCATAGTTAGCTCCAGGAACCTAACTTCACCAAGTATTAAAGAAACATGGTAGTCTTTATCCTCTTGTTAGTCTCAGAATAGCTATTATTTTTAATCACAGATATTGATAGTCCTTTACCCATTTCACTATTAACTGTTTCTTCCTCTAAGCTTCTACTTCACATACATTTTATCAGTCTATATTGTTCCCGTGTGTTCCCAAAATATGTGATAACCTTTCCCCACCCAGAGGAAAGTAACTGTTCATTTTCAACAGAAACGGCATTTAATGACCTATTCTTCATGAACTATTTCCAGCCCCTCTTTACTATCACTTTCTGGTCTCCTACCATTTTATAATTTAATCTTTGATCCAAGAAAGCTTCATTCTTAAATGGGTCATTTTTCTTTTTAAAAGCCTGAATTTAAAAACTGTTAAGCTTAGTACAGTATTAAATAGAAAAAGAGGTAATGCTGAGGAGTCTATGGTGTATCAGACAAGATCTTTAACATTTTTGTTGCTAAAGCGCATGTTAATCATAGGATAATCGCTGCAATTAGGTTTTTAAGAAGTGCTTCTAACATGTGCACAGTAAAACACATACTCATGTCTTTAATGAAACACTGGGAGAAGGACCTTTAGAATAGGAAGTAGTGACCTGCTTAGTTTTTTTCTGTCTATACTATCTCTGTAATGACAAAACCTCACAGGTCAAGTTTAGCTTCAAAAGAAAATGAGGGAGGTGGTTCAAGATGACGCCTTGGAAGCTCCTGGGCTCGCCTCATCCCACAAACACACCAAATCCACAGCTACCTGTGGAATATTCGTCTCCGCTGACTACCTGAGGAGGAGCTGAACAACTCCGTGAAAACAAGGAACAAAAGGACCCCAACAAAATGAGTACAAGTGGCAGACACGGTGCGCCAGGAAGCCCAGGCCGACCCGGAGAACCAGCCGGGAGGCGTCACACACACAGGCTTCTCCCCGAGAGCTGAGGTGTCCAGGCCCCACATCAGCTCGCCAGCCCTGAGACCTGCACCAGAGGCCCCACATGAAAAAACAGACCAGCCTGGAAACCAACATGGGGAGCACCACCTGCAAGCTCAGGGAACCACTCCCCGGGGCACCCAGCGCAAAGCGCCTCAGTCCTACGGGAGACGCCGCGGACCCTGAAGCATCTGCCAAAGGCACAAGGGCCTGCAGGGACACTCCCTGGGGACAGAGGCACCGGCGGGTGCCCTTCCTGCGCTTTCCTTACCTTTCTGTAGCCTGGCTGGTGTGCGCCCCGCAGCAGCATCGCCTCCCCTCTCCGCATCTGCTTGCACCCCCTCCGGACACCCCCTTGAAGAGACAGGCCGTGTTGCACTGCGCAGGCGCCAGCCACGTGCTGCCCAGGGCACCTCCAGGTGTTTGTGGTTCTTCTCAACCAGCCAGAAAGCAGGCTGGGGAGGGCGGGCTGGATAAGCAGCCAGGTGGAAGCGGACATAGGCACTTGACACGGAAAGGGAGGCAAGACCTCTAATTGCCCAGGGCTACCTCGCTTCACCATGTGTGTGAAGCTGTCTTCCCAACATGCCGCCCCTCCAGGACTGCTCTTTCAAGCTCCCGGCCTCCTCCTCACCCCCCCTATCCTTTTGCATTGTGCTCTGAGGGTCAGCAAGGGGTGTTTTCACCAGCAATGGAGGTGCCGCATTTGGTGGCTCTCTGGTTGCTGCATTGGAGGCAGGTGCCCCAGCAATAATACAGCACACGCCAGGGGAAACACAGGTTAAGGTAACAATTCCAAAATCAGGAAGAACTTTCCCATTTTGATTTCCAGGACCCAAGCCACTGTTTCATTAAGTCCTACAGGCTGGGGGTAGGATCAGTCAGGGTATTTACTGGGACAGTCCTCTAGTCTAGACCCCCAGATGGTTTTCTGCTTTGATACTCCATTCTTCCTTCTATCATCCCTGCTGCCTGCAGATTATAGGGGAGATGGAACCTCCGTGCAATATCATGTTCTCTTGCCACATTTCATGACCTTTGAAATGTAACCTCCACCCTCCTATCACTGTCAAGCTGATGTCATGTACTCAGTTTCTTTAATCCTTATGGTGACAGCCTGGTTTGTGTGGCAACAAGGGGAAGTATAGGTTAGGTCAGGTGCAGTGTCCACATAAAACAGGGTATATTTAAAACCCTTGCTCAGAATGCAGGGACCAATATATTTGTTTTGCCAATCTCTCACCAGTGGGGAACTTTGGTGGATGGTCCAAGGTTTTTGGCAGTTGCTTGGATGTTTAGAAAACAGAACATGTTATTACTGTAGTAATTAAGCTAGTATATTTTTAGGGCAATCAACAATCCTTGACAATACATCCCACTAGTCATAAACATGCCCAAATTATGTGCACCTGATCTGCTATATGTACTGGGGTTTAACAATTTTTTTTTTTTTTAATAGAGGCATGCTTTATTTATTTATTTATTTGTTTGTTTGTTTCTACATGCACTGGGTACAGTCAGAAGCGCGGGAGGGTGAGAGAATGCACCAGAGCCAGAGTAGGAGCAGAGCAGGCAGAAGGACCGAAGTACACTGCTGAGGGGAGCAGCGGGCGGCAGGAGAGGTCTGCGCGCCATGCGGGACCCTCCTCCGGTGGCTGGGGAGCAGCCGGGGATCGAACCGGCGCCACAGAGGCCGCGGGCAGCTTCGCAACCCAGCGCTCAACCACTGCGCCACTGGGGAGGCCCTGTACTGGGGTTTAAAAGACAAAAGGGGGCCTCCCCTGGTGGCGCAGTGGTTGAGCGCTGGGCTGCGAGGCTACCGGCAGCCTCTGCAGCGCCAGTTCATTCCCCAGCCGCCAGCAAAGGTCCCACAAAAAAAAGACAAAAGGAATGTTAAATAATACAGTAATTAGTTATTACTCATGTGACATCATACATATTAAATGTGACATCATACATAGTAAAAGGGGGTAGTGGAGCAGTAACAATGTACAGTTTTAAGATGAGTTCAAATTAAAGTTGCTAACAATTTACAATATAGCATTATACACATATGATACTGTAGGGTAAGGTAAAAAGTATCAGGCTTTTCTGCCCTCCTGCCATTAGGATAGATGACGGAATCCTGCGGTCCTGAATGCATGCCTGATGGAGGACACCTGGAGTAGGGGGTGGGCATATGTAGATGGGATTCACTGGGCCGAGACTGTGCTTTTAGGGGCAGCGTTGCCGGGACGCCAGCAGACGCTGAGAGAAGCAGAGCAGCAGGGAGAACGCCGGAGAACCCAGAAAGAGTGAAGACTTGCTGGGGACTGGGAGGCCTACCAGCCTCCCAGCCCCCAGCACCTCTATCTGCCCTGTACCCAGTAAATCCCAAAAAAAGCCTGCAAAAGCCTCTGAGGGCTCCAGGACTCTGACTCCTCCCTTACCCGGTGTAAAGTCAGGAAGACCACAGGGCAGGTTTTCTGATCCCATGCAGACCAGGTAAAGGAGGAGTCAGAGTCCTCAGTGGTTTTTGCAGGTCTTTTATTGGGATTTAGCGGGTACACAACAGGCAAGGGTGCTGGGGTGCTGGGAGGCCTGCCAGCCTCCCAGCCCCCAGCAAATCTTCACTCCATCTGGGCTCTCTGGCGTTCTCTCTTGTTCTCTTCTTCTTTCGGCTTCCGTTCGTTCTTGGCTTCTGCTGGTGTCCCCATGACGCCGCCCTTAAAAGCACAATCTGGGCCTCCCCGGTGGTGCAGCGGTTGAGCACTGGGTTGCGATGCTGCCCGCAGCCTCTGCGGTGCCGGTTCATTCCCCAGATGCTCCCTGGCCGCCAGAGGAGGGTCCCACATGGCGCGCAGACCTCTCCTGCCACCCGCTGCTCCCCTCAGCAGTGTACTTCGGTCCTTCTGCCTGCTCTGCTCCCTGCTCTGGCTCTGGTGAATTCTCTCACCCTCCCGCGCTTCTGACTGTACCCAGTGCTTGTATAAATAAATAAAAATAAATCTTTAAAAAAAAAAGCACAATCTTAGCCCAGGTGAATCCCATCTACCTATGCCCACACCCTACTTCAGATGCCCGCCATCAGGCATGCATACAGGACCACAGGGTTGCATCATCTATCCTGATGGCAGGAGGGCAGAAAAGCCTGACATTTTTCCTTACCCTACACCCCATCTGCTGGGATCATAGAAAACCTGCCCTGGGGCCTATCCTGCCCTTAAAGATATTATATATGAACCTTATGGTAATCACAAATCAAAAACTTTTAGTAGACATCAAATGATAAAGACATATAAACATCTTGTATGTCAATGACATTTCTATTCAAAAATGAAAATATAGAAAGTACTTACACGAATCATTCCACGTGCATGTTAAATCATTTTCTTCCTAACAAAGTAAAATAAGATCATTTTCAAATGTACACTTTGATCATTTTTGCATCCTAATAAATACAGTATCATATATTTGCTTTAAAAGGGGTTATTACAAGTGAGAAATACATCTTTGCATGACATTTTCAGATTTATAAAAATGCTTTACTTCCCAGTTTAGAAGAATATGCTGAAGCATACACAGAGATGTTTGAGAATAAATTATGAGAGATCATATCGGCAATACTTATTTTAGAAGCATATTTCTCTTGCTGGAATTTTGATGAATGTCTTCAATGTATATTTATGCATATTAAAAACATTTGAATTCATCCTTGACTACAGTACTGCTTCTCAAATATTGAGCTTTGGAGCAGACCTAAGAGGTTTCATTAAAGGTGATTGTGTCTTGTTTTGGTTTATTTCTGGTATTACAATTGCCCCTATTCCACATCCTAGGTGGAAGAAAATCAAGAAAACTATAGCTCCTTACTTGCAAATACTAATAATACAAGGGAGGTTGAAATGTATTTTTCTCTCCTTCCACCTTATTTTCTTCAACTGTCATCTACATTACATAACTTGTTCTGCTTCAGGGTTAAGAACATTTTCATTTCTCCCTGAGCATCATTTCAGAAGGTAGAACCTAAACCTCAGAAACCAAGGTGTCCCAGGAGAGGTAGCTTTTTGTTTATAATCCATTCTCAACACACCAAACTATCAATTTCAGTGAGAAATATTCAAGACTAGTATCCATGGCTTGAATATTGAAAGGACTTTTAAAGAGAAGTTGATTTATTTCATTAATAAGATGCTACAATTTCCTCTTATGTATTCTATCTCAACATGTGGTCCTCTATTAAGTATGCTGCCTTTTGATGATCTACATTTGAAAGGGTATGCAAAGTATTTTTGCAGATATTTTTCATCTCCCCTCACTGCTAACAGATTAGGAAAATGAAATGTGTTTTCTCTATTACTGATTTTTATCATTTTCCTGTGGCAAATGCAGGTTCTTATCTCTTGACTCTTAACACACATATCAGCATGTTCCTGTTTCATTTGCTATCTCATTAAACAGAGAGCTAAAAATGGGTGATAAAATGTGCAGTGGGCTCAAAGGACTGTCCCGAAAACCCTGTTACTCCTCCTGAGCACATTGCACAAGTGTGACACCAATTCTCTGTGTCAACATCGAACCTGATGGTTGCCTGGATCTTAGGACCACAGGCATAACTCTTATCCTTCCATCTTTCTAAGGGTCATCTGCAATAACCAGACCCAATGTTCGATCCCTGGCTTTGCCTTTCAACTTTCTCCATAGCACTCATCATCCTTTGACATAGTATAAATTTTAATGTTTGTCTTTTTTTCTATCTATTTCACCTTAAACTCTAAGGCACAGAAAGCAAGAGCTAAGAACATAGCCTGGTAAATAGAGGTGATTAAATTTTTGTTTTCTATGTAAATTGTATCTAAGTGCCCAGGACATAGGTGACAAATTTTCCCAGAAATAACTGACTGAGATACTGATTGACTGAAGAATAAATAAACTTAGACCATACAGCCAGAGAATTAAAGAGTTGAGTAGAAACTTAGACTTGAACCTTCTAGCTTCAACCTTCTAGCTTCAAGGATAAGGGGGATGACACCCAGGCTGTAATGACTTAAGAGTGAGAACTAGTGACTCTCATATAAGTGAGAAACAAGGTTTAGATGATGCTCCAGCTTTCTGATCTCTGATCTGGCGTCCTGCCACATCTTTAGATTAATTTTAGAAAAAAAAAAAAAACTAAAGAAGTACATTTCATATTACTCTGACTTTTCCTTTATATACAAATATTTATGAGAATATTCGAATAAACCACCCTGCATCTCAGTTTCATGCCACAGTCATTGTTAGAGCTTAAGCATCGGTAGCTTCTGGCTTTAGGCTGCTTTATTGTGAAAGCCCCTGCAACTTGTCTCTCGGCTGTTCAATATTACTTCTCACTATATGAGCCACAAGTGATCTTTTTAATTCCACTAAGCTGCTGAAGCTAATAAAAGTAAGGTCTTTTTGCCTCTCCAGCTCTCCTCTTGATGCAGAAATATTTTTTCTATGTTCTTTTGCACTAAATCCTCTTGTTTCCTAATTATCCAGAGGATGGAAAATCAAAAGAAAAAAAAAAGCATCTGTGTCCAGCTCCTACTGGAACAGGAGAAAATACTTTCCAAACGATTTCTATTTTTAAAATAGATTTAATAAGTAGAAAATCTCCTTAACTTCAACCTTTGTATATTATTTGCCCTTTAAAAGTCAGTGAAAACAATCTTCATGCTTGGAATAGGCAAAAGAGAAATTCTGGGTTTTTGCTATAATATTGTTGGTAGGGATGGTTCATTTGTTCATTTTTAATCATTATATACTTCATAGCAGAATAGAGTATCTTTTTAAAGCCATAAATAACTAATAGTTTTAACTTGAGTGGGTATAAAGATAATTGGTTTTATTTTCCCAGTTAGAGATAAACAGAAGTAAAAGTGCTTTTTCTAGGGTCACATAGCAAGAAAGTGGCAGAATTGAGCTTTTAATTCAGGTCAGCCTGATTCAATACCTAAGCATGTTTGACTATGCTATGGCCATTAAGGAGAGTTGTCATTCCCCTGATGAGTAATACATGTTATTCCTAAGCTAGTATTCTTAAAGAAACTACACATTTTAAAATGATTTTTATTTATTTTGTTTGTTTCCATTTTTTTAATCATTGATTTTTTTTTATTTCATCTACCAAACCACCTGGTCTTTATGTATTTTTAAATATTTAAATTGGATCCTAGAAACAAAGGTACTCAAGATTGAAAGTCTCCAGAGTCATCAAATTCAAGATCAGTCTGGCAGCTTAAATGTCTTTCATAATACTGGATAACTAGCATCTGATTGCTTAATGGACAACTTAAGTTACAGGGAATTTAGTCTTTCCATTCAAAGTAGGAATTAGTATAATGCTAATTATTAGAGCAGCCATTTATTTTGATAAATGTTCTTTATCTTTAAGGCTTTGAGTTGTGGTCTTTAAAAGCAGAACAAAACATAGTACTCTAAAACCTTACTCTATTTGGAAAGGGGAAGGATGTCCAAAATTCAAGCGCAGGCCTGTGATATTGCCAGGTTAATAAAATAACCTTGATGAGCTTGATCTACTTGTGGTCCAAATTCACTCTGGTCCCTGCCAAGCTTTGATGCCACCTGGTGGTCAATGCTATATGACAGATACTATGATGTGTGTGTAGGGAATTCAGTTGATTACGTTCTGGTAAAAAGATACATTCAAACAAACAGTGACGTTATATTGCAAATTGTGATCATTTCAAAAGGGAATAGGAACAGTGATAAACAGAGGATAGCACAGGGCCTCCCCGGTGGTGCAGCAGTTGAGCACTGGGTTGCGAAGCTGCCCGCAGCCTCTTCAGCGCCGGTTCGATCCCCGCCACCGGGTGAGGGTCTCACATGGCGTGCAGACCTCTCCTGCCGCCTGCTGCTCCCCTCAGCAGTGTACTTCGGTCCTTCTGCCTGCTCTGCTCCCTGCTCTGGCTCTGGTGAATTCTCTCACCCTCCCGCGCTTCTGACTGTACCCAGTGCTTGTTTAAATAAAATAAATAAATAAAAATAAATAAATTTTTTAAAAAAAGAGAGAGAGAGGATAGCACACAAAAAAAAAAAAAACCTAATGGAGAGAAGTGAGGGAAAGCCTCTTTGAGGAAGTAACATTTAAAACTTGATTTGGGAGTCAGTCTTATCGCAGTTAAAGGAAAGGGAAATAGCAGATGCTGACATCATCAGGAAATAAAAACAATGTCTTAAAAACTGCAAGAAGCTCAATGACTCTGACAAATTGTTAATAGGAAGACAATGAGATTGGAGAAGCAGCTAGATACCTGGAATTTGAAGGGTTTTGAAGTTTTCAGACTGCAATAGGAAGCATTAAGTTCAGGATGATACTGGAATGACAAGAGTGAAAGCAAGGAGACATTATCAAAATATGGCAGTGGTTTGGGCAAGTGGTATACTGGTGTCTTGGTCCAGAGTGGTAACGATGGATAGAAATAGACACCCAGCTGATTTGCTGGGAATTTGCTTTCTTTTCTTTTTGTTTTCTGCTTTTTTTTTTTTTGAGATTTATTTATTAATACAAGGGCTGTGGTACAGGCCAAATGTGTGGGAGGGTAAGAGGAGTCACCAGAGCAGGGAGCAGAACAGGGAGATGGGCCGAAGACACTGCTGAGGGGAGCAGCGGGCGAGGCAGGAGTGGTCTGCTGCACCATGTGTGTCTCTCCCTGGCCGGCCAGGAATTGAACCCATGCTGTGGAGGCTGCGGACAGCTTCACAGGACTGTGGTCAACCTGCTGAGCCACCGGGGAGGCCCTCGTTTTCTGCTTTTACACTTATAATGTGTTTCATGTACATCCCATGAATTTTTGAATGAGGTAATTAGAACTACCACTGGTTGAACTAAAATCAAAGATTTTTGTTTTATCTTCTCAGCTACAGATTGTATCAGGGCTAGCCCTCTAAGCAGCAACTGTACCCATTAAAAATCCTACCATTATTTGCGTGACCTTAGAAAATGAGAGGCAAGGGCTTCCCCAGAAGCGCAGTGGATTGAGCGCAGTGGGTTGAGTGCAGCTGTCCGCAGCCTCCACAGCACAGGTTCAATTCCTGGCCGGCCAGGGAGAGTCCCACATGGTGCGGCAGACCTCTCATCGCGCCCGCTGCTCTCCTCAGCAGTGCTTTCGGTCTGTCTACCTGTTCTGCTCCCCACTCTGTCTCTGGTGAATCCTCTCACCCTCCGTGCCTCTGGCTTGCACCCCAGCTATTATATAAATAAAAAATAACTCTTAAAAAAAAAAGAAAATGAGAGGAAACATTGCAAATCTAACATCAAATTGGCCAGCTGACCTTCAAACAGATGCCAAAAAAGAGAATGGAAATGAGAGACAGGAAAGAAAGGTTTCTTCCTTTCTTATTCTATCAGGGTGTTTATCCAGCTTCCTCTCAGATGTGAATGAGAGACCCGTATAAACTGGCAGGATAATTTAATAGGTAAGAACACAAGCTCTGATTCAAGACTGGCTGGTCTTTAGTTTGAGCTGTACCACTATTTGGACAAGTTACATAACCTTTTGGTGCCACAGTTATACCTCTGTAAAATGAAGATAAAAATAGAACCCATTTCATAGAGTTGTGGGGACAATGAAATGAATAATATAAGGAAAGTGTTTAGAAGAGTGTCTGGCACATGGGCAGGTTAAAAAAATACTAGCATTTAAGTTTGAAAGGTCAATATATAGTCGCTTACTAAATACTTTGAAAATGAAATTGTCAGCAATAATCAGGTTATATATTTAGAGTGAGACTAAAAGTACAGTGTTTCAACTTTTTCTATTTGCTACCTGGAGATGAGTCATATATTGGAAATACTTTCTCACCAACTTACACCCAAAAATTCCAAGATCAGCAAAAGGATGAAATGAAGAAGAGGGAAAATGAAAGCAGCATCTGCGGTTTCCACGTATCTTCCTTTTCCTATTAAGAATTTTAAGAGAGAGGCTCTTGGATTTTCACTATTTCTCCAAAGATGGAAGTCTATTAGAAGAACTTCTTCACTTAAGAGCCTCTTAACACCTTTAATTAGTGCATTACACATGTGGAAGGAAATAAATTTTTAAAAAAGCTCTCAAGACATGCCATGGATTCTGCAGTGACTAACCTTAAACATAAATAAGGACATAAATCCTTCACTGCATTTTCTCTTAAAGGATTTTAGGAGATGCTAAAAAATAGTTTTGTCTGGATAACTGAGTTGGCTTGTAAACAACAGTCTGCAAGAGTAATATTTCCCAAGATGGCACTCTAATTTTTTTTATACCATCAGACCACTTTGGCAACAGCCAAAACATTCAAGAGTAACAGTTAATGACTTAGCAAGATGTGTCTTAGCAACTGTCTGGCCAAACCACCAAACCCTACAGAAAGGGAGAATGAGCTCAGCAGGTAGAAAAAAATTCCATCATGCATGATGTATGCTAGGAATATTATAATGACTCAATAGCATGGTCTTTATTTCCTACTGGGTTTAAAATGCTTTCTTCTTGAAGCCAGTTCCTCTCAGATAACAACTGTACCTTCCTAAGTCATCTCCTGATGTCCCCAAAGTATTAAAGTGTGTTTGTTCCAGCAGGGTCTGATCCATTCCCAGGGCATGCTGACAGGGTGATTCTAGCTTCCTATTACAGAAAAACAGCATGCATTAATCAAATGTTGTTTTATCTAATGAGTAATTGTACTAAGGTTTTCTTATTAAGTACTGAATTTTAGGGCCTCCCTGGTGGCGCAAGGGGTTAAGATGCAACCGATAAAGCTGCCTGCAGCCATTGCAGCACAAGTTAGATGCCTGGCCGGGGGGCTACCCACATGGCACAGCAGACCTCTCCTGTCTCACCAGCTGCTCCCCTCGGCAGTGTATTTCAGTCAATCTGCCTGTTCTGTTCCCCGCTCTGTCTCTAGTGAATCCTCTCACCCCTTCCACACCTCTGGCCTGTCCCCCAGTTCTTGCATGCATAAATAAATAAATTTTTTTTAAAAAAATCTGAATTTTAAAACAAATTACCATTCGAAGACATTTCTTTAAAAAAAAAAACCTACTTTACCCTTATATCAGTATATTTTATTAGTATACCTTCATATTAACAAGGAACATGTCTCCCTCATTTTTTCCCACCCAGAAGAGTATACATTTCAGGGTTCTTTACCAAAGGAGATCTCTCTCTCTCTCACTCAGAAGCAGATGAGATTTCTCTGACTGGAAAATTTGAGAGCTTGTCGTGGTCAATTTCTATTTTTCTCTGTAATCTCAGTCTTCGGGTTCTCTTGCTCTTCTCTCCTCCTCCTCTCTCGTTTCTCTTTCCCCTCACCCCACAAGTTGTATGTTGGCAGCAAGATGCATTCTCAGCTATACCTTCCTCTATAAGAGCTTGTCTTGCCTGTAGGTATTTTGCAATCTTATCTGCTTTCTGTCATGCAGTAACCTTATCAGATTTGGTTGTCTCAGGAGATTGGAGAGGATGAGTAAGAGCTATCTGGCAGTTTATTTTCCAGAAGAAAGTAAATTCAGTTCAGAGGTATATAAAGAAGGCTGCGAGGGCTGTTAATGCCAAAAAGTAGCTAATTGCTAGGGGGCTGCAAATGGGCTGCTGATATCCTCAGGGGTGCTAGAGTGAGACTGGAGGCAGTGCTCTGCAATATAAAGTACCTCCAGCATCTAAGCAAAATAGGGACATGGAAATTAAAAAGGCTGTGAAGCTGGTGGGGAACTGTTCCTTCCGATTTATGTACCAAGGGGGAAAATTATAGTGTCAGGTGAGTTAACTGTCAATTTAGTTGACCTAAGACAGACAGGCAGAAGGCATCAGTGGTAGCACTTAAAGAGCTATTCAAATCCTGAAATCAGAGGTTAACTATTTCAAAGTCCAATGGGAGGACCTGGTTTTAAGACTAGCAGACTTACACAGATGGTTGAAATCACAGCCCTTGCAAGTTTTCTTTATGAATGTCAGGGCCCTGATGGAGAAGGAACGAGATCCTGAAATATGGATGAGCCTAGGTGCTTAAGACCTAGACTCTCAACTTTACTCTGAACCATCTAAGTCAGCAAAAGTGTCTTTTTCCTATAAATCACCCTGTCCTTGCTTGGAGACCATTTAAAGGCCTCGTGTGAGGAGTATGCTTCTAAACCACTACTAGATTCAGTTTCAATATGGCCTTCACCAGGGAAGAATTAACCCTGCTTTGAGAGGAAATGGATTATTCATCAACAACTCCGCAGGAATTGGCTAATGAATACTGGCAGAGACTGAAAGAGCATGCTGGGCACTGGATGAGGAAATCCCATGATTTAGTATTCGATGTCCTAGCAATGACACCTACAGTTATTCCTTGGCTGCTAATCTAGGTCCTTGCGGTTGGAAAAAATGCTAGAAAAACTGGAACTCTATGGATGAATATTGAGGAAAGACTCAGAAAGCAAGCCATGTCAGAAGGATTTATTACATAAGGCCAGAGAGTAGTTGCCTGTGTTCCCCTAAAGGTCCCAGAGGAAGATCCTCTTCTCTCTGGCCATTGGAATTTACTAGTGAAGGAAAACAAGTATTGCTAAGAAGCTCAGTGGTGGGTGAACTCTTTAGCAAGGGCCAAGAGTATGAAGTCCTCTTATGGATCTGGGTTCTGTGGAGAAGACAGGATTCCAGATAAACAAAGGTCAGGTAGAGCACTTAATTTGGATGTGATTATTCTAATGGGCATGGAGCCCTGACCTGTGAGGATCAACCAGGGGTCATACTTAAAGAATATGGTGATAATAGGGTCAAGCTAGATGGCCAATCAACAAGAGAATTGCTTAATGTTGATAATAAAAATGATCAAGAACACAGTCTTATGTCAATCATAGTCATGATCTCTTGCCAGCTTACAGATAAGAGCCTGTTCTCTGACCTGAAAGCCATAGATTAAAGAAAAATAATAGGTCCCCTTAAGAGTAGATTCTGGGGCCTCCCCACTGGTGCAGCGGATTGAGTGTCGTGCTGTGAAGCTGTCCACAGCCTCTGCAGTGTGGGTTCGATCCCAACCGGCCAAGGAGAATCCCACATGGCGAGGCAGACCTCTCCTGTCTCGCCCGCTGCTCCCCTCAGTAGTGCTTTCAGTCCGTCTGCCTGTTCTGCTTCCCGCTCTGTCTCTGGTGAATCCTCTCACCCTCCTGCGACTCTGACCTGTACCCCAGCTCTTATATAAATAAAAAAAAATCTTAAAAAAAAATAGTAGATTCTGAAACCTTTGTGCAATATTTATGATGATTCTTCCCCAGCCTTCTCCTTAGGGATCCATAACTACATCCCCACGTAACATGAATTCACTGGGGAAAGTAGAATAGTCAGACCTTCGGGGGTAGTTTGACATGGGATCTGAGTTGACTCCAATATAGGGAACAAAAACTCCATCAACCATCATGGCTCCTCTATAAGAGTGATGAATAGTGTCTTGGCTCAACATTTGTTTCTCAGTGGGAACAGTATGTCATTTTCCTAGTCTCCAAGTACATAAATTATATGGAAATACTTGGTTGCTGGCAAATATCTTCATGCTGGTTCCCTGGTCTGTGGAGTAAGGCCCGAGGTGAGGAAAGACCAAGTTCTTGATGTTGCTGACTTCACTAAGACAATAAATGAGAAGCAGTATGACATTCTATGTAGAAATGCAGGAATTAATACTACCCTCAAAAAAGTAAAAGGATACAATTTCCTTTTATCTCCCCATTTAACCTATAAAAGTGGGATGAATTATGGAAGGTGATGTGAACCCATTTATCAGGTAACGTGGAAGGCTGTCCTTTTTGAATGGGGATCTTTGGGGAGTTGAGATTGCATTATAAGCACTACTGCTACTAGAGCCATATGTCATGGCGGGTCCTATGGTGCTAGCATTTTTAGATTAGGACACTATATATGTCTTCTGCCAGCACCAAGAAAAGACTCAGCACAGACACTCTACAGTTCTGGAGCGAGGTGATTTCATGTGCAACAGAAAAGTATTCATTATTTGCAAAGTAGCTGCTAGCATGCTTCTGACTCTAATAAAAGTTTGGTGTCTTTAGAACATCATTAATGACTTCAGAAATGCAAATTAAAACCACATTCAGATGCTGTCACATAGCTAAAATTAAAAACTGACTATACCTATTGTTAACAAGGAGAGAAACTATTGGAAACCCTCACAGGCTGCTGGTAGGAATGTAAAATGGTACAAGTTTTTTTTGGAAAATGGGTTGACAGTACCTTAAAATTTAAATATGTATCTACCATATAACCCAGCCATCCCTCCTGAACCACTTACCTAAGAGAAATAAAAGCAAACTCCCTTACAAAGACTTATACACAAATGTCTCAAACAGCTTTGTAGTAGCCAACACCTGGAAACAACATAAACAACATAAATGTCTATCAACAGGTAAATAGAAAAAAGCAAGAGTGGTAAATGGAATGCCATTAAGTCATAAAAAGAAATATGCAATTGGCACTTGCAACACATAGATGAGATTCAAAACAATCACAATGAGTGAAAGAAGCCAAAAAAAAAAAATTACATACTCGTGTAGGAAATTTTATAAAATGCAAAGCATTCCATTGTAACAGAAAGCAGATCAGTAGTCAATTGAGAATAGAATATAGGAGGGAAGGATGTTTTACAAGGGAGCACAGTGAAATTCTTGGGTAATATTTTCATGGATATTAACTTATGTCAAAATATATCATATTGTACACTGAATATATCAGTTTAAATAGTTATAAAGAATTTAAAAATGTATTGTTAGTTATACCTCAATGAAGGTGAAAAAATTCAAATTATACCTTGACAGAGATTTTAGGATATCCTAAATGACAGGAAGTGTACCCTATATTAATAGTATTATGATGATAAAATAGGAATGCAGATGAAATACTTACTAACTCAAAGGCAGGACAAGACTTGATATACCTGACTATCTACTTTGCATTTACCGATGTTACAGGCAGGAATTTGGGGTTGTGATGCAGACTAACAAGAAAGGACAAGAAAGAAACTGCTGGACAGTCTCACTTATATGTGAAATATAGAGAAACATAATAAAGAGTCAGTCAAACCAAACCAATAATAAACTTTTAACATCTGACTACAAAATAAAGGCAGACAGATGGATGTGAGTGGGGGAGCAAAGGAGCTCAATGAAACATGGTGGTGGTTTACTGGAGCACTGGTGGTGGGCAGGGTGTGAAATACACATTTGTAGAGGTTTAAACCTACAACCTCCAAAGCAGATACAATATTGTAAACCTACTTTATCTCAATAAACATAATGTGGAAAATACCTCATATTTAAAAAAAAAAAGAATCAGGACAAAAAAAAAAGAATGAATTATTTAAGGGTCAACTTGTGCCTGCCTACACACACAAACACACATACACACAGACTATATACACACATACAAACACACACTATATGCAATGTATAGATAATGTATCATATATTATATGTAATATATAATATATAATGCAATGTATATAATACATATTAGATGATATATATATTGTATACATGTCTGTACACCTAGAAAGCTTCTGACCACTTCTGTCCTATTGCTTCTCCATGGAGTAAGTACAAACCTCATGGTTAGTAAGTGTATGGGCATGGTTTGCCTATTCTGCTCACTGAAGAAAAGAGCAAGATAAAAAACATGGCCCAGCAGAAGACAGTCTTATTCTGTCCAATGCCCTGTGTCAGTTAAGTTTAGATTCAGAGCCCAAAGGCTGCTTAGAGTATTTCTGCAGACTCAGAGGTTTAGTTCCATCATGAATGGGGAACAAATGCCTGATCAATTCTGTTTGGTACACATCTCTGCTAAAACTCATAACTATTTCCCTAGTAAGATGCAAGGCAAAAGTGAGACTTACTGTCTCTTTGGAGCTTCAAGTTGTCCAAGAAGATGGTAATGAAGTCATTTCTTGTATTAAAAGCACAGCAAACTTTAAAACTGAAGCTAACCAGCCTGAGAAGTGTTACTAAAAAGGAAGGACAAGGAAGAGGAGTAGATAAATCACCTTTGGGTACCATAGGGAGGAAATATGGCACATAAGAGTTTCAGTGATATTCTAATTAAGGCTGCCCACTGTGATACACAGTAAATTTAATTTTTATTATCCATATTCAGTCTTCTGTTCTTATTCTGCACTACCCTAGAAACTAGCTTGTGTGACTGAAGTGGAATGACATTTGGACTTGGTGTACCAAGGCAAAGATTTTGGAGGCATTCATATGTCAGTATAAGAGTTCTCATTTTAAAGTTGTATCAGGGCCTCCCTGGTGGTGCGGCGGTTGAGCGCTGGGTTGCGAAGCTGCCTGCTGCCTCTGCAGTGCCGGTTCGACCACCAGCTGCCAGGTGAGGGTCCCACAAGGTGCGCAGACCTCTCCTGCCGCCTTCTGCTCCCCTGAGCAGTGTACCTCTCAGTCTGCCTGCTCTGCTCTCCCCTCTGACTCTGGTGAATTCCCTCAACCTCCCATGCCTCTGACTGTACCCAGTGCTTGTATAAACAAATAAATAAATCTTTAAAAATAATAAAGTATCATACACCATTTTATGGATCGATCTTAATTTATTTTCTCTACTAGTATTGGACATTTATGCTAATTTCCGCCCTTTAAATTATAGATGTGGAAGTGAAAAAAACATGTTATAACGTTTCCTCTTTTTTCTTGTCACTTTTGCTAGATTGATATTTTTTCCTCTTTTATTGTCTTCCGATATCTTAAAAGAGTTAATACAGAATTCCATTTTTCTTTTTTTTTTTTTAAAGATTTATTTATTTATTATTTGTACAAGCACTAGGTACAGTCAGAAGCGCGGGAGGGTGAGAGAATTCTCCAGAGCCAGAGCGGGGAGCAGAGCAGGCAGAAGGACCGAAGTACACTGCTGAGGGGAGCAGCGGGCGGCAGGAGAGGTCTGCGCGCCATGCGGGACCCTCCTCCTGTGGCCGGGGAGCAGCCAGGGATCGAACTGGCGCTGCAAGAGGCTGCGGGCAGTTTCGCAACCCAGTGCTCAACTGCTGCGCCACCATGGAGACCCCCAGAATTCCATTTTTCTAACCATTAACTTCCTATTTTTAAATACTAAAATTTCATTCCTTGGTAACTGGGCGATTGGGTCCAGCAAACCTCCTCTCCCCGCCCTCCTGTGGTTTCTTGGCTGTGCAAGTCCCTTATATAAAATGGCATCATATTTGCATACATCTACACACAGGCATCCATATACTTTACATCATCTCTAAATTATTTATATACCTAATGCAATGTAAATGCTGTGTAAATAGTTGCTATACAGTATTGTTTAGGGAATAACAGGGAAGAACAAGTTTGTACAGTGAGTACCGACGCAACCATTGTAGGCCAGCTACACAGGATGTGTTTTCCATCCTCAGCTGGTTAAACCCAAAGATGTGGAACCCATGGATGTAAAGCTAATTGTATATTTCTCAATTAATGTAACAAGTTTAAATAATATCATCCCAAATAATTTATTCACCAAGCAGTAAAGAAAGTCCCGATTTGGAATCCAATCTCCATTGATTGTACAGTATGGGAGAGCAGTTGGGGACATGTGTCAGGTAACTGTTTCTAAGTGAAAAGCACCCATTCGTAGTGGCAGTGGGAGCAGGCTGGGGAATGGCACACGGGTAAATGCAAGAATCAATGTCTCTCTCTCTCTGGGCTTCCTCTGGTGTCGCAGTGGTTGAGCGCTGGGCTGCGGGGCTGCCCGCAGCCTCTGCAGCTCTACTGGCTTGTTCCCGGCGAGGGTCCCACATGGCTCAATAGACCTCTCCTGCCACGCCCGCTGCTCCCCACAGCAGTGTGTTTCGTCAGTCTGTCCGTTCTGTTCCCTGCTCTGGCTCTGGTGAATTTTCTCGCCCTCCCGTGCTTCTGACTGTACCCAGTGCTTGTATAATAAATAAATAAATCGTTTTTTTAAAAAAAAAAGAATCAGTGTCTCAGACTGCCTCAGTTCTCCTGCTACTTCTTGTTGCCTACATTTTCATTTTGCATCCTGCTGCACTCAAATCTTGCTCTTATTTTTAGGTTCTGCTTAAAAACAAAACAAACTGATAGCTTGGATGGGGGGGCTGGTTATCTTTGCAATTTTAGAGTTTTAAAATCTTCTGGATTGTGAGATCAATTTGTTCCTGTCTGTTTTAGGTCTATCAGCAATTACCCATTTTTCTAGTCTTTCTGTTTCAACAATTTGTTTTGGAGGGCAGCTAACAAATGAGACTTGATATTTAATCTGTAATTTCAGATGCACTTGTAAGGAAGGCAAAGTTGTCACATAAGTAGCTATTGGAATCTCTATGATAAAATCCAAAGGAAATAATTTATTGAGTAAATGAGAAAGCGATAAATAATGGGGGGGTCATTTATATTTCCCTTGAAAAATGAGGTCGATATTTAAATTTCCCAAAAGTTTCTGGAGGTAGTATATCATAACTTAAATTTAACATCATATAACTCATAGCAGTGACTCTGCTTAATGCAAAAACAGCATAAAAATATATGTTCACAGCAACACTATTTACAGTTGACAAATTATGGAAACAACCTAAGTGCCCAAGGAGAGATGAGTGGACAATGATATGGTATAGATACAGGATGGAATACTATTTAGCTATATAGGAAAAAAAAAAAAAGATGAAGACTTGCCATTTGTGACAACATGGGTGGGGATAAGGCTAAGTGAAATAAGTCAGAGATAAAAAGGCAAACACTGGATGGTTTCACTAATATATAGACTAAAGAGAATCAAAACAAATGGTCATTAAAAGCCAAACCAATAGCAAACCACAGAAATGTGCCTATAGAATTATGGCTACCACAAGGTGCAATGGTCTATGATGAAGGACTATGGGTGCCTTGTTAGTACATGTGGTGTGGCAAAATACATTTGAAAGGGGGTGACTGTACACCTATGAATAATACAATGTTTCTAAAAAAAATATTAGTGGGATGGGGCCTCCCTGGTGGTGCAGGGGGTGAGTGCAGCACTGCTAGGGAGACACCCACATGACATGGCAGACCTCTCCTGTCACGCCTGCTGCTTCCTCACCAGTGTATTTTGATCGTCTGCCTGCTCTGTTCCCCGCTCTGTCTCTGGTGAATTCTCTCACCCTCCCGCACATCTGGCCTATCCCCTGGTTCTTGTATGCATGAATAAATAAATCTTTAAAAAAAATTAGGGGATTTTATTTTAAAATGATTTCTGCTCCAAGAGTAATTCAAGGGAAAGTTTTTTTTTTTTAAATATTATTTATTTTTATGCAAGAGCTGGGGTACAGACCAGCAGCACAGGAGGGTGAGACAATTCACCAGAGACAGAACAGGGAGCAGAACAGGGAGATGACCAAAATACACTGCTGAAGGGAGCAGCGGGCACGACAGGAGAGGTCTGCCATGCCATGTGGGAATCTCCCTGACTGGCTGGTAATCGAAGCTGGTGCAGCAGAGGCTGCGGACAGTTCCACAGCAACGCGCTCAACCAACTGTGCCACCGGGAGGCCCAGAAGATGTTAATTCTTGTGACTTCTTGATCAATTTTACTCTCCAAGTCAGTTGCTTTTCCTTTTATTTAGAATATAAACATTCCAATTCTCTCAAACATGAATCTGCTTTCACTTAGTATCTTTTTGTTTCTACTTTGGTATGATTCACTTACTCCTCACTCTCTGCATTGTTGCACTAGAGACTGGTGGTGAACAGGGTGTATACTTGGTATGTTTTTACCCAGCATTTCACCACCCATTGCTCCTCATCATTAATTGAAAGAGAAAATAAAAGCTAACAGGAATCAGAGTTGATGTTGCACATCAAGTTAATGAGGTGGAGGAAATATGAAGATTTGGGAGATGAAGGAAGATGCACCCCATAGGTTACAGAAATAACTTCTCTGAATTGAACAACTTCCTGCAACTCTTAGATGCAAAATCTTAAAATATCTAGGGCTGTGTATTAAATCACAAAGTAAACAGAAATTTAGAAAAATTAGTAGAAACAAGTTCCTTTTGTGACAGAAGGAAGAGAATCAGGGGTTTAAAGGAAAACTATTGTTGTGAATATTAAAGAGAATTTAGAAAGATCAAAGGAAGAGAAAAAAAAATGTCTTGAAAGGGTTACTAAAGGGCCTCCTCAGTGGTGCAGCAGGTTGAGCACAGTCCTCTGAAGCTGTCCGCAGCCTCTGCAATGCATGTTCGATTCCCTGCTGGCCAAGGAGATACCCACATGGCATAGCTGACCTCTTCTGTCTTGCCCGCTGCTCCCCTCAGCAGTGTTTTTGGTCCATCTGCCTGTTCTGCTCCCCTGTCTCTGGTGAATTCTCTCATCCTCCTGCGCCTCTGGTCTGTACCCCAGTTCTTGTATCAATAAAATAAATCTTAAAAAAAAGAAAGGTAACTAAGGTGTGATATAAAAGTAATTTCTTGAGCGCTATAAAATTATATCATCAAGAGATCTAAGCCTAGCTATAACCACCTATGCATTTAAACCTAGAGAAAGCCAACTCTGTTGATGTAACAATTTAAATTTGCTTTTTAAAGCAACTTACATTTTAGCACAACATTTCAAGTGTAGGAAAAACAGCCTCACTGAATACTATTTTTATGAGCTTATAAGGAGATTTTGGGTTAGTTCCCAGGTTCCTATGTGAAAGAAAAAGCAACTTGGGGAGAGGGAAGTGGAGGGCTATTCGGTTTTGCATTGAGGATAAAGAAAATGGTTAGGGCCTCCCTCGTGGTGCAGGCAGTTGAGCACAGCACTGTGAGGCTGTCCGTAACCTCTGCAGTGCTGGTTAGATCCCCGCAGGCTTCGGAGCAACCCACATAGCACAGCAAACCTCTCCCGTCTTGCTTGCTGCTCCCCTCAGCAGTGTATTTCACCAGTCTGCCTATTCTGTTCCCCGCTCTGTCTCTGATGAATCCTCTCACCCTTTCACACATCTGGCCTATACTCTGGTTCTTGTATAATTTTTTTTTTTAAAAAAAGAAAATGGTTAGTGTGACTAAAGGAAAACGTTCAAAAGTCATAATGAGAATTTACCAAATTATTTTTTAACATTTTGATTTAAATACTTTGCTCCATCTCGCCTATATAATTTTCAGCAAATTCTTAATTTTTCACTAATGCTTTGTGTAAGTGGACTGTTTTTATGGGGTATTTAAAGATTTATTTGAAATGCAAACTATAACGAAAATCAAAATGCCTAGAAAGTCAAAACCACGCACCTTCAGCCAATTTGACTTCTGAAATTTAGAAAAATCCTAAAAATTTTTTTCATTTAGGAAATGACAGAAACTACTTACCTCTATCTATTATGTTACTTTTATTCATTCAATGTCAAGTTAATGACTTTCTGCCCTTCATGCATAACTGGTAGGCACAATCCAATAATTAAGTTTACTTAAAATGGGATAGTGAATAGCAATAATTTTCTTATATAATCAAATACTAAAATAACTTAATGGACATTAAGTATAATGAGTACTCAGAAGTATAGATTGCTCTAAAGAGAATAATGAGGAATGAACTCAAAAAGGAAATTAAATATGAACTGGATGTTAAAGATAGGTGAAATTTTGTTAAGTTCAGAATAGACTACAGATGATGGACAAGTGGAAGCTGGATACATCTGACTAATTATGTGGTGATGTGGGGAAAGTACTCAGTACTTGAGGGAGTAGAGACACAGGTTCAGTGACAAGTGAAAATGAGCTTGAAAAGCAGCAAAATAAGCGAAAAATCAGACAGCTTGATGCTGCAGTCACAGAACTACCCAGGCTCTCTAGGACTCTAATGTGAAAGTAAGGGGTTGATTAAGAAGCAGTTCCCTGAGAACTGTAATATGAGGTTAGGCTGGAGTGGAATGAGCCAAGAACTCTGAACCCACAAGTATTACAGTCTCATTTGCCAGCAGAAGCCACCTCTCTTCTCCATATTGATGAGTTGGTCTGCCTTGCTGAAATCTGGTAATGACTTTCTTTAAGGCAGCTGTGTGGGAATAGATTTTAAACAGGTTATATGGAAAAACAAGGATCATGGCATTCGTTGGGTCACTCCATACAACTTTCCTGGATTTCTCTGTATTTGTCAGCAAAGCCTCACAATTTTTTTTGAATGCATGTTGTCCTCTCCTGGGTCAGATTTTGTACTTTTTTCCTGGTGTATTAGTTTCTTATGAGTGTCATAACAAACTACCATAGATTTAGTGCTTAAAGGCCTACAGATATATTCTCTTAGAGTTCTGGAAATCAGAAGTACTAAAATGGTGAGAAAGGCTGCATTCCTTCTGAAAGTTCTAGGAAAGAGTCCACTTCCTTTCCGCTTCTAACTTCTAGAGGTCTCCTGCATGCCTTGGTTCATGTCCCCATCCTTTTTTTCTAAAGCCAGAAGCTTACCATCTTTCAAGTCTCTCTTTCTGAATCTGAGCCTCTTGACTCCCTATTATCGTTATAATAGGGAGTTCTCAGAGATATGAGTGATTACATCACTCTTGGGAGCTTATCTAAATTATCCAGGATCATCTCCCCATCCCAAGATCTTTAATTTAATCACATCTATAAAGTCCCTTTAACCTGTAAAGATCAAAGGTCCTGAGTTTAGTGTTGTTATAGTAATTATTAAACAAAGAGATCATCAGACTGAGGTGGTTCTAATGCCTTGGCAGACTATGTAAGCAATCTGAAATCTAAGTCAGAGTCAGTTTCTGTAAATGTTCTCATATTTCACGCAAAGAAATTTAAGAATATCCAATTGAAAAGAGTCAGCTGTATTTTGCCAAATAAGGCAATCACTTAAACTATATCCAATAAAATAATTTCCTTGCTTTGCCTTCCCAGCTGCTCTGTGAAAAAGACCTTTCCCCTCTTAACTACTTTTGGTTTATCACTGCCTAATTCAAACCAATGTTTGCTCAAATAAACTCTTTTTTTTTAAATAATAAATTTTATTTTTATATTCCCCCATACAATTGCAAACCTCCCATTCTGACCCCAATCCCTCCCCTCCCGCCCCCCACCCCCCAAAAAGTGTCTCTGGTTCATAGTTTTTTGTTGATTTTGATTTTCACTTTCTTATAGTTATTCATTTTCCTGGTCCCTTATTTAAGTTTTCTAGATTCCTGCTATGAGTGAGACCATCCAGTATTTTTCTTTTTCTTTTTGGCTTATTTCGCTGAGCGTGATCCCTTCCAGTGCCATCCATGTTGCTGCAAATTGTATGTGTTTATCTTTTTTGAATGCTGAGTAATATTCCATGGTGTATATGGACCACATCTTCTTGATCCAGTCATCTATTTTTGGGCATTTGGGCTGTTTCCAATGCTTAGCTATTGTAAATAGTGCTGCTATAAACATAGGGGTGCAGGTGTGCTCAAATAAACTCTTGAAAATGTTAATGTGCTTCAGTTTATCTTTTAACAGGATGTGGGCATCTTTGGGACCATTATTCAGCTTACTATATCTGAAACATACAGTAATTTTATGTTAGTTGTGGTGCAAAGGCAACAAAAATTTGTAAGAGTAGGGTATGAAGAGAAAGGTATCCCAATGTAAAGTACTTGTTTCAGAGCAGCTGTGTCAATAATAGTAGCAACAGCAACAATTTCCAGAATTATGTGTGATATCAATAGCTTCCTGAATTTTGGATTATAGTGTCAGGTTATGACTTTTTTTTAACTCAAATTAAAAGTTAAAAAAGTTAAAACAGTGAGACTTTACCTCACTGTTCATCCAATAAGTTTGTAAGACCTAACCCTCCATACAATACTTTTGCTGGATGGGTTTCTATTCCTACAGTGAAATCTAACTGATATGACCATGAATCCCATAAACATACATCACCTAAGTCAGCTAAGAGAAATATTCTGACAGGTCTAAAGTTTAAAATATTATTTTAAAAATAAGTTACTTATTTTTTCTATGCCTCAGTTTCCTTGTCTGTGAGTGAGGAGTATAATATTCCCTACCACGGTTTTCTTTCTTACTTTTTTAAAAAAGTTAAATGAATAATATAGATAATATCTTTAGAAAATGTCTAAAACATAGTCTTATTATTATAAAGGACATTATATTCACAATAACAAGAAATATCTATCACCCCTAGATTTGGGAGAACAAAGGGAAAGGATTATAATTATTAAAAATTAGAGCTTTGAAGGAGGGAAGTTCAAGGAGCTAAAACTCATATCTCTGAGGAAGGCACCATATGACTGGCATGAAGGTCTCTGAAGATAGTATAAAGCTGATTCTAAAGAGCTGGAAATAATATAAAGCGGTTTCAAACATTGCTGCAGAAAGGGACCACAGTTTCCTTTGCTGAAACTATTTTTCAAAAGCATGATAAGTTGATGTTTATGGGAACAAAGAGAAAATACAAGGCAAACAGAATGGAACAAGTTTCATTTTCTTCCCACAGTTTTGAGTCTCTCTCTCCAGTGCCTGATATCAGCTGACTCAATAGGAAACTAGTACAAAGCAGCAATGTGATTTGTAGAATTTCAATCCTACTATGTGAAATGAATATAATGAATATGGAAGGATGGTTTGGAGCTGAAAGAGAATAACTTAATAACTAGCAATTCTACTTTTGCCTACTCAGCATCCACATAAAACTTTAGACAAAAATTTGAAATTCCATTTTTCACCCAACACAAGGCCATTACTCATCAAAGAACTTATTCATCATAGGGACGTTTTTGTCCTTCTCTGAAATAGGAAGCAAAGTTCCAATAACCATTTAATCCATCTCTGTATTAATCCATGACAAATATTCTTCAAATTCATACATGGTTCCAACTGATTATTGTATTATTTGAAGACAGCTCATATATAAATTTCTCAGTAAAGACTAAGAAGGAATGCATAGTTAGTGGATAGGGAGTATTCCCTCTAAGAGGGATGGTGAGTTGCTCCATATTATACCACTTATAAAGAAGAATGATAATGCTTGTTGGATTATTTTAAATATTGCAGGTGACATATACCATAACTTAGTATCTTCCCTGATTTTGGTTAATAAGTAAAATTACATTTTTGGATCTAATTGGTACATATGCTAATTTTATATTTATGAATGGGATATGCAGTATATGTTGTCTAGTATTTTCTAGAATAAAAGATAAATTTTTAACATCTTTTGGCTGCTCTGTCTCTCACATATAAATATATTCACTCTCTTCTCTTTCGATTTTCATATGGTAAAATTTGTATTACAATTGACAATATTTTCCATATCCCTCAACCTTTGCAATGTTTAAACACATTTAACCTGATGTTGTCATTGATTATAACAGTGCATATGTGACATTTCATTTCTTCTGAGTAAACAACTGTTGCCTTGTTCTAACCATAATGTAAATATATATGTATTTGAAATACATTAGTATCTTTTTATCCTTTCAAAAATTGATTTTATGTGACTCTTCTCCTTTTGCTCTTCCACAGGTATTATTTTTCTTCAGAACAGATTTTGATGTTACAGGAAGGATGCCAAGAGGAAGACAGAGTCAATGTTTAGCATTTGAAGTTCAGAATGGGATTTTTGAGTTAGTAATATAAAAATGGGCTTGAAAGCCAGGCTTTCCTGAGAAAAGTATTGTGTTAACATATCTGGGGCCAAGCTTTGTTGATTGAATCATAGAATTTGATCACAAATCAAGAATAGAACAAAATTAAAATAAGAGAGGGGCAGTCCTAATTGTAAGAGAGAAGGGAGAGCCTATTCTGATTGACCTTGGACTGGAGGAAGGAGAAAGCCACAGGCATCATGGAAATATTGGTCTATGCCCTGTGCCTTGTGTTCTCACTTTCCCCTTGCCAGGCTATGGTCCTGGGCATCCTGGAGGATGTACAGTAGACATGTTCTGATGGTCTCTATTTGAGCTCCAATAGACCACACACACAGGTTGACTTCCCTCCACTTGAATTACAGGGATGTTGGAGAGGTGAGTAAAAAGATCAAAGGCATCTTCCTGTGCTCTCCATTGTAAAGTCTGATGCAAAGATCACACGAGACTAAGAAAATCATTGCCGTAAGCTTTGAGGATGGTAACATTTCCCTTAACTCTGATTTCAGTTTAAAGAGAAAAGTGAAAGGTAGAAAAAGGCTTGTAGGAAGTTTAACTTTGAAGTAAGAGAATATTAATGTAGTAGACATTTTTTAAATTGAAAGATACTGTTTAAAACAGAAGATAATAAGCTATTGTTAAAATTCTCCTCCAGTCCCAGTACTTGTTGGATGGTTTAGAAAAGCCACAGACAATAAAGGATTCTTGCATTCATTGGACATCTGTGTGGTGTATGTGTGAACTTAATACCACCATAATTATCTATTGATTTAAAAGAGCTCAGTGATAGTAGCTATGAATGTAATTATATGTAATCTAAGTCACAGGCATTTTAGAGACATAGAACAGCAAATAAAAAATGTAGGGATTAAACTGTTTAAATATTTCCTTAAATTATTTGGTAATGTTGGTATTATATAGTAAGAAATGACTAGTTACAATATATTCAAATAGGTTCACTCACTTATTTTGTACAGTTTGCATGCAATCTTCTATACTATTTTGCACACTTCCATTCCAAAGGATTCTTACTGAATTCACTTTAGAGAAAAAGTAATAAAGTTATCTTAAGGTTTGTAAAGGCCAGTATTTACAGACTGTGTATGCATTTATAAGTTATCAATAATAAAAAAACTGTGCTGTATATCATTTATTCTATTTTTGTGTATCATATTTTCACCTAGTTTACACTTACATTTTGATTGAGGACTAGAATTAACTAGCTGTATTTAAAAGGAAACAATGTTTTAATACAAATTACAATATTAATATAATTGCTGTAAGATAATTTATTTTCCTTTTTAAGTATTATATAATTTGATTTTAAATGTGTTATCATTTTACTGTTACATACACTAAAAGACTTAGACCAGAACTCCATTCCATTGAATATCTGTTATAATGTGTCTGTAGAAATATCTGCTCTATGTGTATAAAATTCTCAGGAAACTGAAAACTTAATATTCAAGTTTTATATAATTCTGTTAACACTACTTTAAAAAAATATTCCAGAAAATTTATGACTAATGTAATGAAATAGCTAAGAAAAATTCTGCCAATTTAGAATATCTACTGGTTGGTGCTATCCATAGAGTTTTTGTTTTAGTGCCAGAATCAAAGATTCCATAAAAAAAATAAAATAAATAGAATGTCTGGGCCACTAGTTGGCAACTTTTGATTCATGGATTTTGTGCTGCTGTTGTCATCAATTACAAGAATTTATGTGTTCACTTTTTTTTAATGTTTCTATTTTTCACCAAGAATTTCTTCACTTTTCTCTGAGTTCCATTTAATTCCAGTGCTGTATTTCCCCACCTTTGCTTTGCTTCATTTTTGTTTTAAATTTCTGAACTACCATTTGGTTGTTTTAAATGCACTTAATCTTAACCAGTTAATTTTTTTCAGGTTGTATAATATTTAATGTGATAATAGTTTGCATTTATTGAGCACTTATAATGGGCCAGACATTGTGCTATTACACACACACACACACACACACACACACAATCTCAATTATTCCTCCCCTCTTAAGAAGCCTGGTATTATTATTGTACCTTTATTACAGAGGAGGAAGCTGAGGCACAAAGGATTAAAATAACTTGTCCAAAGTCAGTCACAGTGTGAGAAAGTAAAAAAGGTGGGGACTATTTACATGTGGTCTAACTTCAAAGCCAGTTAATTTTTTAGTGAAAATTCTATAGGTTGCTCCAGAAATTCATCATAAACTAGACTGTGAAACATGGCATAAAATGCCTCGTACTGAAAAATCTAAGGGTGGCTTTCCAAAAATTACTGGATTCAGATACTTAAGTAACAACAATGTTTCTCTCTTGCCATCACTACAACTTCATTCTCCTCATTCCCAGACTTTCTGTGTGTGACTGGAAGGATGGTGGCCAGCACTTTTGAGAGGGCTGCTCATAAGGTCCTTGCAGTTGGAGATGTGCAACAGTGAGAGCATCTTTCCTGCTTCCTCTGGCAACACTCCCCAGGAGGGTTATGATTAACCTTCTTAACATCACATGAGTGATGCTTAATTGTGGTCTGTACATTAAGAAAACTATGGACAACAAATAGCCTTACTTAAATAATAAAGACTTACTAGGATTACTGTAGTAGAGAGGTTAAATGATTATCCCAAAGAAGGATACTGGGTTGGCAAAAACTGAAATAAAAACAAGCCCATTAAATGAATATGTGTTAATATATATTGGCATTATACCTTGTGAATTATTAAATATATACAAAACAAAAAGACATACGAACTTTTATAAATACACTGTGAGTTAGGTTTTATTTTAATTTTATCAGATAACAGAAACAAAGACCAATACAATTTTACCAAGTTCACATTACGTGTAAGTCATCAGACATCAGACATTTTAAAGATAAATTATGTATCCAACTGCACTGCTATTAGAAGAATAATGTATAATGATTAAACCTAAATGTGATGGCATCAAATCTAAGTATCATTTTTTTAAAGATTAAATATATTTAAATGGATGAAATTAGACATTAGTCTGATTTAGTCCTTCAGTGTTTGGTGATAATTAATGTTTTAAAAATATTCAAACACCCTATGAACCCTAATTCTTACTTGCAATTTCCTTAGGGTATAAAATCAATGGGTGGAAATTTTCTATTGGATGAATGTCAGCTTTATCCACATGCTTCAGTTGAATAAATGTGATTGCTAAGAACCATGTTTAATGAAATAAGTTCGTGAGTTACAAGGACCAGAAGCAACAGCAAGTACCTTCTTATTAAAAATTCTATATAAAACAGAAGTGTCATTGCAGAAAAGAATTTATTTTAAAATATTTTCAAAGATCATTATTGCCTAAAGGAGGGGGATTGTATATGAATTTTAATTCACATGACTGTCATGCCACATTTCTTTTTTTTTTTTTTCAAGGTCATCTTGAGTCCCTCTTCCATTTGGAGTGGTTAGTGACAAAGTAATTCTAAGAGCTTGCTGAGATATGGTCCCTCTCATATTTTCTAGAATCACACGCAGTGTCAAGGATCTGGGATGCCCTTGAAGTCCACAATGGTCCACAATGTTTCACAATGGTTTCTGCTGATACATCCACCATTCCTATAAGCATGTCCCTTCAGGTATGGTTGCTCTCTGCTTCTATCAGATGCCCTAGCTTATTATAGCAGCTGAGACTAACGTCTAAGGGTCTGGTTCCTTGGAGACTGTTACCTAGGGCAATTCTAATTATTACAGGACTCACACATCTTAGTGCCCTTCACAATTTCTACAAACAGCACCTCTCACTGTTTGGCTCAAAGGCTTTACTCCTTTCTACCCTTTCCTCATCTGTGGGGAAAGCCAAAAGAATCTCACCCATGAAAGAATGGCTATTAAGTAGAATCCTTAAGATGATTCTACTCCCAACTCTGCACAAAATCCAGGAGCAAAGAAATACAAATGATGTGACTACCAGCCTGAAATAGGAGGGAGAAACACATATGATAAACTTAAACTATGATTTTAATGCTAAAATTACATAACCAAGATTTGCAGTTTGAATCATACACAATTTCATCATAGTTACCTCTGAAAGAATATATCATGTGACAAGAAGGAAGACTTTAGCCATCTTCAAGTGTGGTGAATCAAGTCTCAGGTCCACTGAATTGGAGATAATGCCTCCAAATGAATATCATCAGGATCCCTAAGAAGCAGCTAGATGAAGGAATGAGATGCCATTAGCAGCATAACAGGACATATATTTAAAATCTGATGGAGGACAGGGCCTCCCCTGGTGGCGCAGCGGTTGAGTGCTGGGCTGCGAAGCTGCCAGCAGCCTCTGCAGCACCGGTTCGATCCCCGGCCACCAGTGAGGGTCCCACATGGTGCAACAGAACTCTCTGCCACGCCCACTGCTCCCCTCAGCAGTGTATTTTGTCGGTCTGCCTGTTCTGTTCCCCGCTCTGGCTTTGGTGAATTCTCTCACCCTCCTATGCTTCTGACTGTACCCAGTACTTGTATAAATAAATAAATAAATAAATCTTAAAAAAAAAATATGATGGAGGACAGACTAAAGAAATCAGACATAAACACCTCTAGCTAATAAACATGAAAATCAGTCCCACCTGACGAGTGGTCTGAGGGGCAGACAAGATGCAGGCACTGTACTGTCTTTAAGCTCATAGAGCTCACAAGTCCTCAGCCAATGTTCTGTGGGTCCATGGAGGAACCTGAAGGTCTCTGGAAATGTTTGGTTGATATTCCATTTAAAATAGTGTTTTTAGCTATTTTAAACATGGTAATGGAAAACAGAAGGCAAATCTAAAAGGGTTATACTATGAGGGGGTACCAAATGGGTGTCTTACGTAAAACTTAACTTGAGATCCTAACTTGCACATAAGATATGACTCCATGAGGTCCAGCCTGGAGGAATATGTGTTAAAATCTAGGGAAGATCACACCTTCTCTGCTTAAAAGTCAACAATGGTGTCCCATGACTTTCTAAGTGAAGGCCTTAGCTTGACCAACAGGAGCTAAAGAAGCACATTACTAGCCTTGTTAACCTCAACTATTACCACATTCCCCTTGCTACCCTAGCCTCCTCGCTCTTTCTATAGCATATTATAAAGCTCCTATCTAGACCTGGAATGTAATTTCCAAGGCTGCCATTGTATTTTGCTTCCTTACCTCCTTCATGTATTTGTACAAATCTACCTTTTGAGTGAGCCCCTCCCTGACCACCATATTTAAAAATTGCCTCCCTGTCCCTATGTTCCTCCTCCTTTAAATAAAATATGTTTTCATAGATTTTCTCACCATCTTACATACTACACAATTTAATATTGTGCTTCATTTTGTTGTCTGTCACCCCCATCTAGAGCTTAAGGGCCCTCGGATAAGGACAAGAGAATTTGGGCTATTTTATTTGATGATAAAACACAGCCCCTAGAACAGCATAATATTTCTTGGATAAATGAACAGGAAGCTAGATGATAGGAGGACTCAAAAAGCAAATGCCACCTGAAAAAGACCAGAGCAAGTGATCAAACATTTCGTATAGATGCATGTTTATATATTTTAACACCATAAACAGCTTTATCTCTTATTCCAAATTGTTGCTCCTCTTCCTTCTTCCTTTTCTTCCTCTTCCTGCCTCTCTGTATAAATTTATGTATGTATGTATGTAGACATAAAACATATATATGTAACATATATGTAAACACATACATGTAACATACATATATATACATATATATGTAAACATATATATGTAAGTGTGTATATATATATATATACACTTACACAAATCTACAGATAATGATTTGATCATTTGTTTTAACACAAAACACACATATGTGTGTGTCACAAATTCAAATATAGGCAATATTTATTAAGCACTTGATGTTTTAGACCTTATGCCAAGAGTGTGCATTTTATTTTACTCAATTGATGCATATAACAACCTGCAAAGCTGTCAAGGTATTTCAATAAAATTTAAACACTGGAAGCAAATAGCATTTCAGAATTTTCCACCCACCTCTTGTCACTGAAAGAGTTTCTTGATAGGTTATCTTAAAAGCAGAATGTCCAGATTTGATATTCTTTTTGAGTACATTCTAGTTGAGCAAACCCCAAACTTAAATGGCACAAAATATATCACATAGCCAAGACCATATGTAATCTACATTATGGGAAAGTCAGGGATCTTCAAGACTATTTTTATGCAACCCAATTTTCTTTTTCTTTTTTTCTCTTTTTTTTTTTTTTCAGTGCAGATATATCCTGTTTATTTTGGAAGCAAGTACCTTTCAGAAGTTTTATTTGCTGCACTGTCAAGACATCTAAGCCGATCTGTGTGGTTCTCCCCTCAAACCTTTATCTTGCCCAGGGCCAGATTAAAAAACAAGATCATTTCAGGGTCCCTGGCCTGGAGGCTTTAGGAAAGATCACGGAGTCCCTACGAGAAAGAGAATAGTGTCCCTTACCCTAAATTTCTCTAAGCAGAGCCAGCTGCTCCTCCAGACAGGGATGGTGAGGCTATCCGACCCCAGGAAGTGGTAACTAGAAGGAAGTTCTTAGAGGCATGTCTGTCTGATGGGGGCCAGAATTGTTCAGGATCCTGAGTCAGAGAGGTCATCCCCAGCCCCAGGAGGAGTTACGCTGCTGAAGTATTTTTGCAGCTCCTACAAGGCCTGGAAGTGATGGTAGATGGTGTTCTTCTCTGTTCCTATTCATCAGGCTGGAAGCAGGGGCCCAGCCAAAGCTCTCGGACTCCTCCACCAGCACAGGACCCTGTACTTGGTGAGCTGTCTTATACTTCTGCATGGAAACCTCATCAGGCTCTCCCTGATACACTGGCAGGTCAATTTTCTGTGCCACCAAAGTGCATGGAAACTTATCTCCTAAAATCTGAATGACCACCTCCAGCTTCTTGGGATTTCCCCATGACAAATATGATGCTCTTCCAGGCCAAGGAGTCTGCAATGGTGAACCCTGGTTATCCAATTTTCATCTTAACTTTCTAATACAAACCTTCGTAAAATGTAACATCAGTTTACGCTAACTAACATCACTGTGATATCAAGTTACCTTGTCTCTACTTAAACTTCAGAATAAAGATTTAACTCTCATATCTATCATATCTAACTATTATAACTCACATGTATATATTTAAACATTTTGTTAAGGAACCCTGGAACAAGAAGCTTGTTGTTCTTCATGACTACCTTTAAAGATCAAGCTGCCTCTGTCCACTCATAAAGTTGCAGCAGTAAACTCTTCTGTTTGTGCCTGCTCCTCAGAAAGATGTCAGTGGTGCAATAAGAAAACATTGAAAGTGTTAAAATATGTAGACCGCTTTATCTCTTAGTCTAAATTGTTGGTGCTTCTTGTCTGATTACTATTTTTTTGATTATGAGAGCTTTTTTAATGTTGCAAGTAAAATCAAAATTTTCTACTTCTCTTTCAAGAATTTGGATCAGTTCAATTTCAGACTGTCCTGGATTGCAAGGTGAGCTGTTGAAAAAAATTGCTACTATTTATAACCACTTATCTGCTTTAAACAGGATTTTAGTTTTCAAATCACCCTACAAAAAAATTCACAGGAATAAATTGTAGGTTGAATCTTCTCTAAGACTAATTATTCTCTACAATCCCCAATGTCACAATTGTTGTTCCTCCTTATAGTTTATCATGCTCATCAAAACAGCCGCAATGTTCCTGTTTGAATTTTTGAGTGAGCATTATTAAAAATCTCAATAATTTAAATAAATATGCATTTCTTGTTTAAGCCAAGAGTTTTAGAATAAGATTTTTCCCTTTTTTTTTTTTTTTAAGTTCTGTGACTAAAAACAGTTTGAAAACCATTACTGTGGCCTAGAGGTTGGTGAACATTTCCTGAAAAGGTCAAATAGAAAATCTGTTAGACTTTGCAGGACAAGAGGGAAGATTGAAGGTACCGCATAAGTACTTACATAACATTTAAAAATCTGACAACTTAAAAATGTAAAATCTATGGACCACTGTTGACTAATCTCTGCTCAAGCCCAATATCTTTCTTTCTAGTGAAGAAACGTTTAGCAGAGTTACAATTTCTTGTGGAGGACCTCCTGGTGGTGCAAGAGGTTAAGTCTCGGCACTATGAAATGGTCACCAGCCACTACAGCATGAGTTCGATCCCTGGCCAGGGAGCTAACCCACGTGATGGAGCAGACATCTCCTGTTTTACCCACTGCTCCCTTCAGCAGTGTATTTCAATAGATCTGCCTGTTCTGCTTCCCACTCTGTCTCTGGTGAATCCTCTCACCCCTCACCCCACACCTTTGGTCTGCACCCCAGTTCTTGTATGCATAAACACATAAAATAAATCTTAAAAAAAACAAATTTCTTGTGGAATGTTCACAGACATGGAATGTTCACAGACATGCAGCAACGAGAGAAGAGCATGAATTACTATGCATGTTTCTGGATCTCACATTGCTGGGTCATTAACAAATAACCTAAGAAAAAGCCCAGCTACAAATATCCAATGATCCCAAACCATAAGTGAAGCCAAAAACACACAGAAAATATCTACATAAACACTTACCGTGTAAGAGAACCGTATTTAGCATGATTCCTTCGTCCCCATATTCAACTCTACCAAACCTTTTGTGGATGCAAAGAAAAATTTCTTGTAATTCACCTATACTTTCATATATATTAAACCAAAAATCTCAGATGGCTAGGAATTATATAGATATGATATATATATATATATATACACACACACACATATACATTCAACTTCATAGGAATTTTAGAAATTCAATAAACTTTATAAAAAAGTAAAAAATAGAAAAAATATGTAAAGTCACACTTTATGTCCTGATTTGTAGATCATAATATCAATGATGTGATTAGGAATTAAATTGCAGAGGTGAAGATTGCTTCTGGTCGGAATAAGTTTCTGTATTTGAATTATTTCAGTTACTTTTTCTTAGCGAGACTTTCTAAAGAACTGAGTATAGACATCTTTACTCTTCAACCATCCTTTAAAAAGTCTGGAAAATCAAAAATTAAAAGTAACAAAAACTCATTTCTCCTACCTTTAACATGCACATCGCAGCACCAGATAACTTAATGGTAATTTTTTTCTTCATATACGTATTCCAGCTAGCAAAGGAAGAAACCATGATAAAATTAGAATTACTACGTTTTGAACTTCTAAAGATTTAATTAATTTAAAAATTCATTATCAACAACAGCTAACATCAGAAACAAAGAAAAGCATTATATTTTTTCTTCTGGAAGAACATGATTTCATCTACTAAGTACTTTTGTTCCAAAAGAAAAACCTAACTTGGATAAACAGTAGATTTTTGGTGGGGATCACAATGTAGCATCCACAGATGCCAGATTATAATGGTGCACACTTGAAACCTACATCATGTCATAAACTGTTACTTCAATAAAAAACATTTTAAAAATTGAACTTGTATTGGGCAATTCTCTAGATCCAAAGAAAGACCAATTTACCATTTCACAGGACATACAGAAGACAGAAAAGCATGTTGAAGAATCATTAAAGCAATGAAATCTGTAAAATACAAATTGTAGATAATCCCACAGGGCAAATAATCCAGTCCTTTTAAATTTGAGATATAATTCACATTTAGCATATTAGTTTCAGATAACAACATAATGATATGATTGATGTATATATTGTGAAGTAAACACAATAAGTTTAGTTAACATTCATCATCACATAGTTATAAGTTCTTTCTCTTGTGAAGAGAACTTGAAGATTTATTTTCCTACAACTTTCAAATATAGAGTCAATATTACATCCCTAGAACTTTTTATTTATTATTTTTTAAAGATTTATGCATACACGAGCTGGGGTACAGGCCAGAGATGTGGGGGGGGGGGTGAGAGGATTCACCAGAGACAGAGTAGGGAACAGAACAGGCAGACTGACTGAAATACACTGCTGAGGGGAGCAGCAGCCAAGACAGGAGAGGTCTGCTTCGCCATGTGGGTTTCTTTCTGGCTGGCAGCAGATTGAACTCCTGCTGCAGAGAATGCGATTGCTTCATAGTGCGGTGCTTAACCTATTAAATCACCAGGGAGGACCCCTAGAACTTTTTAAATGTATAACTGGAAGTTTGCAGTTTTTGACCATCTTCAGGTATTTTTACCCACCCTCCACCAAATAGATGCCTTGCTACTGCCACCTCTACCCCGACCCCAACTCTGATGACCATCAATATGTTCTCCAGATCTATAAATTTGGGTGGGTGTTGGTGTTGTTCTGATTTTAGACTCCACATTAAGTCAGATGATACAGCATTTGTTTTTCTCAGTCCAACTTATTTGAGTTAGCATAATACCCTCAAATTTTATCCTTCATGTCACTGCAAATGGCAGGATTTCCTTCATTTTTAATAGTTGAATAATATTCCATTGTGTAATTATGATCTATATATTCATCCATTCATTGACATAAATAATCCATTTTATTTTTCCCACCATCATCCCTTGAGTTCCCTTATCCCTTTTCTCCTCCTCCCTCCTTCTTAACCTCAGAGCCCTCATGGTGCTTATTAATGTTCACTAGTTTTTTTAAGTATTTTACTTTGTCAAATTGTCTGCAATATGTGTCCATGTTTTGTTTATATCATTCTGACTTGTTTTACTAGATGTAATTCTCTCAAACTCTCTACATTGTGCTGGAAATGACTGCATTTCACCTTTTCTTATGCTTAATAGTGTTCCATAGTATAGATATATCCTGTCTTCTCCATTCAATCATCTATTGGTAGGCACTTAGGCAGCTTCAGTGTCCTAGCCGTTGTAAATACTGCTGCAAAAAAACATTGTAGAGCATATAGTTTTTCTGTATGGATGGTTTCATATTCTTTGGATAGAAGACCTAAAATGAATTAATGAGTCACACTGTATTTTGATTTTCAGTTGTTCAAGATTAAATCCACATAGCTTTCCATAATTGCTGCACTAGTTTACATTCCCATAGAAATTGTAATGGGATTCCTCTTACTCCATGATCTCTCCAAGACTTATTGAAGGGATTTTTAACTTGTGCTATTCTCACAGGTGTGAGATGGTATCTCTTTATGGTTTTAAGCTATATTTCTACCTGGAAGAGATAACCTTTTTTTTTTTCAGGTTTATTGTCATTCTGGATACCCTCCTGCTGTCCATTTGTTAACCAGGTTACTTGTTTTTCTCTTGCTGAATTGTGTAAGTTATTCATATATCTTAGATATTATTAATCCCTTGTCATTATATATTGTGCCTATAATTTTTAACCAGTTTTAAAAATAAATCTAGTTTTTTAAACCAAAGTAGAATACAAGGAAAATAAGATATAAAGGCAGAATCCTGAGGAACAAATAAAATAATACTGATTATGAAAAAATATGAAAATGCAAAATGGAATTTGGGACAATTATAAAAAATATGGAATTCATGTGACTATTGATATTTGATTATTTTAAATAGCTTGAATTTTCATGAGATGATGGGATTTGCCTTAAAATAATTCAACAGCATCTAAATGGGTGAGGACATAGATAAATATTGGTCATGAGTTGAGCTGGATGATGATACAGGGAAACTCTAGGCCATATGCTTTGAAATTTTCTATAGCAAAAAATGTTTTAAAAAACAGAAAAAGGAAATTTCCCAAACCAAGACAGGTACAATGGCCATAGTGGGCCCCCACCCAGAATTTTGGTATTTCAACAGGGGATGATAATAGGAAAACATAAGCAACTGCAATAGCTCCACAAGATTATTTACATAAGATACATTCCTCAATTAAAAGAAATCTAAATTTGTAAGACACTTATTGGAAATATTAATTGGTGTATTAAGGGTTACTTATTCCTATGGTTTGTGTTTATAATAGTATATGAAGTCCAAAAGTGGTTTTGGGAGCAAATATCACTTTCACCTTATCGGTTAGGGAAGAAGCTGTCAGCATCCTGCCCACATCTCCTTGCACCACTCCAGTGCATGCCAATGGTTTATCCTCCAGCTACCAGCCTCTTTAACTCTTTGAGGAAGGGCTTTTTCTGAAAGTGCCCGAGGCAAACTGAAAGTGCTAGAAAATAAAGTGCCCTCTGAGAGCAGCCCCTAATCAATGACTGACAAATTAGAAAACAACACCCCTAACTTCTTAGCTCTTCATATGGCATAACTCTGAGGTTCCTGGTCTCTACTGACTATACAAATTTCCCAAGTAGAATTAAACTCTAGTTACCTACAGCAGTTACAGATTTCACAATTCACAGTTTATCGGTTTCCTTCCTTCCTTTCTCTCTCTCTTTTTTCTTCTCTTCTCAATTTCAGTTCCTCACCCTTCTACTGTATTCCCTGAGATCACTTTCCAAATAAACTACTTGCTCTTGAATTTTTGTCTCAGTATACTTGAAAACTTAAGGAAGTGTACATACATTCATTTTGCAAATAACAGTGAAGGGGAGTTCTTAGATCATCTTGGGCAAAAGAAACTGTATCTCTAGCCACAAATTTATCTATTTTTTTAAGATTTATTTATTTTTGCATACAAGAACTGGGGTGCAGGCCAGAGGTGTGGGGGTGGGGTGAGAGTACTCACCAGAGACAAAGTGGGGAAAAGAACAGACAGACAGACTGAAATACACTGCTGAGGGGAGCAGCAGGCAAAACAGAAGAGGTCTGTTGCATCATGTGGGCAGCTCCCTGGCTGGGAATCAAACTTGTGCTGCAGTTGCTGAGGATAGCTTCATAGGTTGCGTCTTAACCCCGTGCACCATTAGGGAGGCCCTATCTATATTTTTGAGAATAGTAAATGTCAGTAGAAGAGTGTACTAGTTTCACTGTTCGTGTTAATTTAATTAATAAATGAAATTAAGTCAGTCCTAATTCTTAGAATTATCTCAGTTATCAAGGAAGACTAGGATAGTGCTGCCTCTCCAAGCGGCAGTATTGGAAGCTGTGTGGGATGAGAGAAAGATTACTCAAAGTCTATGTGGAGCAATAAGAAGCCTACAGGGACTATATCAAGAAGGTGTATCCCTGATCCAAGGGCAGTCTTGTATTTATTTAGAACCAGGTTCAAAGAAGATGGGCAAGAAAGTGGGGAATGTACATGCATGGGGATACATTATCAGGGATGCGATATTGGGGGATATTATTGTCTGGTGCAAGCTAGGGTAGAGTGACCAGGGGCTATTGCTGGGGGGCTCCATAGACCCACTAATCAAAGCATACTATCTTTAGTCCTTACTCTTACCTAACTTTCTGCTAATCTTTACAAGTAAGGTATTCTAGCTGATCTTGCTAATCTGGCCATAATATCTGCCTGCTGTTTTCAGCAGATACTGGTTTCCAGTATGTTCCTCATACCAGGACTTTTGCCTTGGTTAGAGGCTTCCTGCCTGATAGTACTTTAAGCTTGACCAGCAGGAACTCTGGACACCAAGACAATAGTCCTGAGAACTATAAGGAGGCTTGGGGATCCCACATCATAGCAGGCTACAAACTTTAGTATGTTTAAGAATCTCGTCGTGTCTTGTTCAAAATGTGGATTCTTAGCCCCCACCCTCAGGGATTTTGATTTCATATAAATCGAGATTTTCCATTAATAGTTGTGCACAGTAAAAATTCTTATGTAGGAGTCCTGAGGATCCCACTTTGAGAAACACTTACCTAGGTGCCAAAGGAGTAATTACTTATATGGTGTGGCCAGTTGGCTCTACATGCCTATAACAAGTTTTGACCTGCCTCTGATAGCTACATCATCATGAAGTCCCAATTCTGTGCTAATACTGAAAACTTAATTTAAACTTAATCTGATTCAGATGGCACTGTTGCTATCCCTGTTGGCGTTCTGTAAAGGTAGACGTGGGAAGTGCAGTCTGGAAAAATAAAAGTGTGGTGTAGAATGGAGGGTGTGGTAAGCAGAACTCTAGCAAAGGTCTTAAGAATGTAGTGCTCCACCCTTCACTCATTTCTTGGGTGTGCCTCAGCCAGGCCTCCTTTGAATCTCTTTGTGCCCAGTTGGGAGATGAAAGCAGAAAGCACTGCTGAGAAATCACTTAGCTAAGAGGCTGACATTTATTCTTATTCCTCCCTTGAGGTTATTCTTTTGGACTTTTTCTATCCAATGAGATTCAGAGCTAAGGCCACAGGAGACCAGTAAGAGAAAGTGTCATCATTCCCCCCAAACACTCATATTTTGCACCTTGAACAACATTGTTATGACAATTTCCAAGAAATGACCACTTATAAATTCTTATGGAATTTCATTTATGAGAACAATTTACCTTTCTCAATTAGCTCACACATTTTTATTTGGACTTAGCATACTATCTATTCCTAGAATGCCAACTGACTTCAAAAGGAAAATAAATGCACCTTCAACCTCATTAGTATAGTAATGTTATTTTCTTTTCTTGCTACATTTTATGACTTAAAAAACTAGAATTAAGTTATTGCAAAATTCTTTTGTGGTGCGATAATACGAAATTGTTGGAACTTTAGAATGATGCAGCTAGTTTTTGTAGAAATGAAAAAATACAATCCCAAATTTGTTAAAGATACTAATTTGTTACTCGGTACAAATTAGAATCATAAATGTTTTCATGATATAAATTCTATTTGTCTCAGAAAATTCGTGCCTGCCTTTCCCTTTCAATAGCAGCAAAGGCAAGAAAAATCAAGCTACTGGATTCCTAGAATGCAATAGGTATGAATCTAAAAACATGGAGGCAATAAATATGTCAACATTTTTAAAAATGCAAATTCAAGGCCAGGCACTCTGGGATCATTCCTGACCATTAGGATCAGTGTTCCCTCAGAAGCAAGGCATTCTTTCTCTTGATTTTTCCTCCTAAAAAACTGTTCTTATTTCTATGAGAAGAAAATGATAAGTGAAACAATTTCCTTAGGCTAGTAATCTCAAATGTCTTGTTCTTGGGATCTCTTTATAGTCTTAAAAATTAATGAGGATTCCAAGAATTTATTGTATGAGAAATTAAAAATCGGAAAAGATTGGTTTATTAAACTCATAAAGAAATAATAAGCCTATATGGTGCCATGGTTGTGTATAACTACAGGAACTAAACCTGAGGGGAGAAATCAGATACTATGCAAAATTTATCAACGTCATAAAAAAAAAAGTAGCTTATCTAACTATAAACTTGAAAATGGGGCCTCCCTGGTGATGCAGGCAGTTGAGTACAGCGCTGTGAAGCTGTCTGCAGCCTCTGCAGTGCGGGTTCGATTCCCGGTTGGCCAGGAAGATAACCACGTGGCTCGGCAGACCTCTCCTGTCTCTCCTGCTGCTCCCCTCAGCAGTGTATTTCAGTAAATCTGCCTGTTCTGCTCCCCAGTCTGTCTCTGGTGAATCCTCTCACCCTCCTGCACCTCTGGCCTGTACCCTAGTCCTTGCATAAATAAATCAATCTTAAAAAAAAGAATCTTTAAAAAAATAAACTTAAATTTTTTTATGAAAATAAGTGTATTTTCAAAAATGGGAAAATATTGCAAAGAGTGGCAGAAAAATAAAGCTCTGCTCTCCTAGTGCTAGTATATTTTGAAAGTCATAAAATTGGAATTTAAAGATTAAAAGACTTATGTCATTAGCTCACTGAGCTTCAATAAAAGACCACTGCTGGATATAGCAGCCTTAAAATGATTTACTCTGCCTTACTCACTCAAAATGCAAAATCTGGGCTAGAACATTCACTTTGCAGAGTCTAACCCAACTCCCTTGATAATGGGTTGAGGGATGTGAAATGGCTAAACTTTCCTGCATCTCAGTAAAATAGCCTGAAATTTAATTAAAGTAGGCATAATGGAAAAGGAAATACTTCTAACCTTTCATCTTACAATATTTTATGACAGTGTGGCTATAAATAGTATGTGTACATGTATATATGTGCAGGCATGCAGAGACATTTTGATATAATAGTATGCAAAATATTTGTATATATTGGCACGTAAGAAAACTGCACAATAAATCCTGTAGATGTCTCTAAATCCAAATGTAGTTTTATTATTTAAAAAATGAACTTTATGATGAGTCTAGATTAATGATCTAGATATATTGGGTAAAATAAAATAAATCATTAAAATGTGGTTACTAGAAAAATTTTAATTACCTATATGGCTCGTATTCTATTTCTTCTTGATCTGTGGCACAGCAAAAGTAATTAACAGGGTTGAAAATAAAAGAATCAGGAAGGAAGGTGCCATGTGCATTATACTGATAACTTTTCTAAGATAGAAAATATTGAATTGGAGCTTATTAACATTTTAGGGGAACACTAAAATGAGAAAATTTTTGAAATCTTTCAAAAATAGACTGGTGGTTAGGAACTTTGTGAAGATTTTGCAGCTCTGCCTAATCATAGACTATTACTACTTAAAAAAAGAAAAAATAAATTTCTGGCATCATAAATTGTGCCTTTTTGTAAAAGCTTGATTGAGTGTTTTGCTAATGTCTATGAGACTGTCACTGGACTTTGGAGGGATGGAAAAAGTGGCAGCTGAACTCTTGACCTTTCATAAGTGACAGCAGGAGGCTCATTCTTCTTTCCCCAGGATGACTGAGGGTTTGGACAAGGGGGCCACCTCTTAGATAGTTCTATAGAAAATAAAACATTGATTATGTGCTGACTTTAAACAAATATATTATTTTCTTTAAACTTTCTTCTAATTCTGAATATACCTAGTGATAAAAAAACAGCCTTCATTGTCACTAATATCTGGATAATCACCCCCCCCCATATTGTAATCACTTAGCACCATTCAGAATTCCATGTTATTTCACATGCAGGCTTCCTACCACTTCATCTGTAAACATTTTGTAAATATATTTCTGAAAAACAAAGAATCCTTATTTTCAAAAAGTCACAATACCATTATTGTGTGAACTGATAATTCCTTGGTAGCATCAAATATCCAGTTAGTCTAATAAAAAGTTAGTTACAATATTTTCATGGTAATTAGCTAAATGTACATTAGGTTAGGCACTAAAATTTCTGTTGTTGTATAATTTGCTCTCAATTGTTATCTTTTCTTATTTCAGTATATGAACTTCCATCATCCCCTCGTGTGCTGATTTCTGAGAATATGTAATATATAAAAATGTTTATTCTTTCATAATCATATTCTTATGATTATTATCTTCCTTGGCAATATAAAAATATTTTATAACTATCCCTTAGAAAAACTGAATTACATTATGATTATTAACCACTAGATGCCACAGTTGCTTCATGCAAATGAAAGCATCTCAGCCTTGATCTGTCAAGAAAAAATGTTAACATTAAAAATATCACAGCAAAATACTGAATCAAAATATCAGTACTAGTCTAAATTTGATTATATCGTGTAACAAAAGCATATGCTGAACCATTTATTTAACTATATAACTTTAACTTCCATAACTGATTAAATGGTGTCTCCCTTTCAACTCATTTGTATCTTTTCCTGAGGTTTTAAAGGTCTTACTTAGTCTTTCTATTCAATTCAAAAATTCAGTATAGTACCTTTAGCAATCTGCTAAAGGGTTCCAAGAGTGTCAGACTTGGCTATGGGGTGGCTGACATTAATATCATCCCTAACCCATTTTTTACCTATTTCCAGTCTAATTTGGTTTATTTCAAGTTTGCACCAAAATATATTTCAGGCAACAACTCAGATCATTGTTTTCACAATCTCTAAGCTTTATGCCATGGCTGTTCTTCCCAAATCTGCCAGAACTCTGTTAAGTACTCCAGGCCCCCAGTTCAGGAATACAGTTAGAATCTGCATGACAGGTGAGAGGACAAAATCCATAGGCTGCCCTGGCCCTTCCTGTTACCTTGGCAAGTAGGTATAATCTTAGAGCTATATAATTTGGTTTTTAGTAGTAATCAGTGAAAAGGATTGGGGAGTATACAATCTATACAAACCCTACAAGAGTTCTGCCTTAAGTGTGAATCCAGATGATTCCTTATGGTCTAAAAGCTTCAGCTCAGAAAAGGTAGTAAATATCCATGTATTACAGTAGTAAAATGAGTAAAAGCTTGGACTTGTTTAAGGATTTAAAGAGGCCAGGGCATCAATTTTTCACTTTTCTGGAAATACTATAATTTCAGGAAGCTTTTTTTGTGGTACTGTTTCTTGCAAAATACACTACTGAGGTATTTCACAGAGATTTTAACAGGTGGTTCACAAGTATACCTACTGACACATTCTCCTTTAGATGAGAACAGCAATTCAATAAGACATTTTTAGCCAGCAATATTAGTACTACCTAAGTTTCTGTATTCTCATTTCTAATATAGTGTATACATCTGGCTATGCTGATAGTATGTATTTGTTATGTTTACTCTTCTTCAATGGTAGTTTTCATACAAATTTGTTCCATAAGACCACTCTTACCCAACTGAATTTATTTTCTTTAATTCCTACTAGAACATATTACTCTATTAAATAAAAACACCTAGGGGGCCTCCCTGGTGGCCTAGGGATTAAGTCTCAGCACTATCACCACTATCACAGGTAAAGCCTGAGTTTAATCCTTGGCCAGGGAGTTCACCCACCTATGGCACAGGAGACAACTCCTGTCTCACCCACTGTTCCCCTTAGCAGTATATTTCAGTAAATCTGCCTGTTCTGCTCCACACTCTGCCTCTGGTAAATCCTTTCACCCTCCCTCCCACCTACTCCCCACCCCATACTCCTGGCCTACATCCCAGTTCTACAAAATAAACAATATTAAAAAAAAAAAAAAAAAACCCTTGGTCCTTGGTAGAGGTAATAACTTCAATAATTTTTTTAAAGATTTATTTATTCATTCATACAAGAACTGGAGTATAGGCCAGATGTGCAGGAGGGTGAGAGGATTCACCAGAGACAGAGCAGGGAACAGAACAGGTGGATTGACTGAAATACACTGCTGAGGGGAGCAGCGGGCGAGACAGGAGAGGTCTGCTGCACCCTCTTGTGTAGCTCCCTGGCCGGGGATAGAACTAGTGCTTCAGTGGCTGCTGAGAGCTTCATAGGCTAAGTCTTAACCCCTGCACTACCAGGGAGGCCCAACCAATAATGTTTTAAATAGTTTCCCTAATTTTACTTTCATATCTCATCACCACTCAACTCAATACTTTCATTGTCACTCACAACAAAAGCCAGTCTTTACAAATGTCTTTAAGGCTCAAAATATGCACTCTCCAGTTTAATAGATACTGGTTACACGTGTCTATTAAACAACTGAAAGGTGGCTAATCTGAATTGAGATGTGCTATGTGTATGTACAAATCGAGATTGTGCTGTATGTATAAATCCATACAATTGATTTGTAAAATCTATTATTAATAAAAATAAAGTATTAATAAAAAGAAAGTAACATTTCTCAGACCTCCTTGGTGGCGCAGCAGTTAAAGACACAGCGCTATCAACTTATCACCAGCCATTGTGACATGAGTTCTATCCCTGGCCAGGGAGCTGACCCACATGGCATAGCAAAACTTTCCAGTCTCACCGGCTGCTCCCCTCAGCAGTGTATTTCAGTACATCTGCCTGTTCGGCTTCTTCCTCTGTCTCTGGCGAATCCTCTCAGCCCGTACACCTCTGGCCTACACCCCAGTTCTTGTATGCATAAATAAATAAATTTTTTTTAACAAAAAAGGAAAGTAACATTTCTCAGTTATAATTTTATAACTTGCCTGTTGGGATTGATATTAATTTGGTATGTTCAGTTGAATGAAAAATATTTTAAAATTAATTTTATTTTTAAAAAATGGCTTCAAGAAAATTTTAAATTGCATTTCTTGCATTGATAACTTATATTATGTTAATGGACAGTACAGGCTTAAATGATCAATAAAACACCAGCTCCTCCCAATTTCCAACCCACAATGGCTTCTTTGCCATTCCTTAATATACCATGTACATACCTCTAGTTGTTTCCTCATTTCCTGCTGTTTGCTGCTCAAATGATCAGAAAGAGATTCTCTGACAAATTCATTTAAAACGGCCTTACCCAGTACATGTACACACCTGGTATCTAGTGGGTGAGTGTGTGTGTGTGTGTGTAGAAGAACTGGGGTGTAGGCCAGAGATGTGGGTGGTGAGAGTATAACAGGGTGATCCCTAGGAAAAGGGTAAGTTCCAGGTTTCCTGGCCCATGCAAAGGACAGTCGAGCTGAGCAGGGAGAAGAAGAAGCTGGAAAAGAGACTGGAGGAAGGAAGGACGCAGGATGGAGAGGCAGAAGGAGACCTGGGAGAGGCACATGGAGCAGAGAGACACATAAACTACGCTTGCCTTTTGGTTGTGGACTGGTTGAAACAGATGTGGGTGAGAGACCTGTGGGGAGAGACAAGTCCTTCCAGACTTGTCTGTTTGTTTCTGATCCTTTTCTGTGGGTCCCAATAAAAGGTGCTTTGCTTTTGGGCATTGCTCTAGGCCAATCCTGCTTGGGTGGATTTTTACCTACTAGGGGATGGGTAATTTTGGGTGCCTGATTTAGAAACTATATTCTTTGCCTTTCCTGTAGTGTTTACTAAATCTGTTAAAGTTCCTTTTCATTAAAGTCTAATATGTTGTTGCGGACAGGATGACAGAACCTATTAGGAGCAGGCAGGTCTGCGGGATCTGGGGTGCCCCTCTCCCTGCCCTGTAACAAGAGGATTTTACTGAAATATACTTCTAAAGGGAGCAGTAGGCAGAATGGAGAGGTCTGCTGCTAATCCACATATGGGTTAGCTCCCTGGTGGGGGTAGGGGGAGGATGGAAGGAACTCCAGCTGTAGAGGTGATAGTGCTGAGACTTAACCCCTAGGCCACCCTGATATCTCTTTTTTCAAAGCACTTATCATCTAGCATAGTACATGAATTTACATGAGTAGAAGAAGAAGAAGAAGAAGAGAGAGATTGCTCTATCCTTGTGTAGACTATAAGCTGCATGAAGTAGGGCTTTGTCTGTTTTGCTTAGTTATTTCTCTAGAATAGTGCCTCTCTGATGGTACATAATAAATACTTGTTAAACAAAGACTGAAATCATAAAAATAAAGAAGGTGTTAAGAGATTTTATCAAGAAGAAAGGAGTTGGAAAATGAGAACTAACATTTCCTGAGTCCCTACAATTAGAGACTGTTACATGCTTATATGTACTATCTCGATATTCTATGTCAGAAATGTACTTACAAATGATAAACCTAAAGCTCAGATAATATACATAATTTTTCATGGGTCACTTAGCTAGTATGGAACATTATTTCAATGTTTTCAAATACCTTCCCTGACTAACATACTAAATTAGAGGCTTTTATAAATATTGTCTCAGAAAGTACTCTACTTTTTCTCTTTATGTCACTTGTCATCACTGTAATTCACTGTATAATATCATTCTTAAACGCTGCCTTTCCACTGTTCTATAAACGTCATGATAGGTGGAAGTGAATACCTTGTTGACATTTTCATACCCAGAGTCTTCCACCTTGTCTACTATTTAATCTTTAATACATATTTGCTGAATAAGTGAATGCAACTTTCTCCCAAAATATTAAAACAGTGAATGGGTGAGTTATTTGTGCCCAATGAGAATTATAGATCAATTACATGAATGACACCAACTGGAAATAGCCATTCTGTGTATTGTAGGGGAGACCATGCTGGTTGCAGGTGGGAATTAGTTCTTTGCAATTACCCATATATAACGGGACCACAGATTATGAATTTCCTCTGAAAATGTGCTGTCCAACATGGCAGTCCCTAGCCACAAGGTACTTTTTAAATAAAAATCAAATAAAATTGAAAGTTCATTTCCTCAATCACACTTGTCTCATTTCAAATGCCTGGTCATCACATGTGGCTAGTGGCTACCTTACATAAAGCAGAGCATAGATAAAGAAAATTTCATTATTGGGAAAGTTCTGTTGAACAGCATATTTTAGAATAATCTTGGGAAATATATTTTTAAACCAGAAGGGTCCTGTTTGTTTAGTTTTGTATTTTAACTGAAATTAAACTCTGAGAAAGAGCCAATAATCTGTATCCCCATGTCTTTCTGGGCAAGACCTCCGCATGGAAAAGAAGCTTCATTGTCCAGCAGATGAAAGATTTAGTCAGACATGCTCATGCATAGCCAGTGACTGGTGTGGAAAGAACCACTCCTCCAAGGGTTCCAAGCAGTCCTACTGTTCCAGGGACACTGCCAGCACCTTGCTGGATCAGCCCTATGTCTAATGCCATTCAATACCATCACTTTGCATTTGATGTACAAAACAGAACACTGAAATTTGAAGAGGAGGAAAGGTTTTAGGATGCCAGTTGCACCTCAGAGTATAGTTAAATTCACAACTTCTAAGAGAGAAAGTTTTAAAATGTCCCCTTCTTAAAAATGTCACAGATCTTCAGACAATTTCTTCATAATGCAACTGTAATGATTTTGGCCAATACGATTTAACTTTTTTTTTTTTTTTTTTGAGATTCTGTCACTGAGGATTTTTCTTCCCTAATTGGAGAGGTAAAATATTCCTGACATTGGCTTATAGACATTGGCTTATAGACAAGAAAAATCTATTTTCCATTTTATTTTCTGATTGATCTTATTCTGAAGGGTAAGAATTTTCTTACTGTGTATATTTCAGGCACTGATGATAAAATGTGTTCACATTTCTCCATCATTAACCAGTCCTACTGAGCCAACTAAGACAGAAAATATAATAGTTCCTAGTTGTTCTTGACAAGTGACCAGTAGTAGAGGCAAGGAAGGGACCCACATTTTCAAACTCAACAGGTGGGGTACATGGAATTTTTATGTTCTTTGGGGATTGAGCGCATACTCCCCATATCTCCCCCAGTCTTTCATGGTAGGTACTGTATGTCCTACCTCTGAGATTTTTTTAGGAAAGACGCCGCCAGGTGACAACGGTGTTTCTGTGGTGTTTCTGAGGTGGGGGTGGGGGTGGGGGTGGGGGTGGGGGTGGGGGTGGGGGTGGGAAGGGGTTAGAGGCGAGGGGAGGGGAGGAAGCAGGTAGCAACAGGAGAGTAAGGTTGGGAGGAGAGATGCTAGGATGGGACACATGACTTCCCGAGCAGCGAGCGGGACGAGTTGTGGAGAGTGAAGACAGGGAGTAGGCAGCAAAGGCGAGAGACAAAGCAGAAAGGACGAAAGACCCCGAGAGTGGACCTGGGGCGTGGCAGAATGGGGAGGGCCACGCCGGGACGTAAAGGACTGTGGGGTCCAGGCCGGCGAGCCCCGCCGCAGACGCCGCAGCTGGCCGGGGACTCAGGGGCCCGAGCTCCGCCGATGAGGTCAGCGGAGCCGGGCGCGCGGGAGGAGGGCGCGCGGGAGGAGGGCGCGCGGGAGGAGGGCGCGCGGGAGGAGGGCGCGCGGGAGGAGGGCGCGCGGGAGGAGGGCGCGCGGGAGGAGGGCGCGCGGGAGGAGGGCGCGCGGGAGGAGGGCGCGCGGGAGGAGGGCGCGCGGGAGGAGGGCGCGCGGGAGGAGGGCGCGCGGAGCCCCCGGACGCCGGAGTTGCGAGGCCGGCGGAGGGGCGGGGCGGGACGGGAAATGGGACGGAGAGCGCGGGCTGGGGGAGGAGGCACGAGGGGCGTCAGCGCTGGAAGCTGGAGGCGGCCCGACCGGGATCGTTTCCTTCCGGAGAGGAGGCGGCTCTGGACCCGGCGCAGACGGGGGCGTCCGAGGGCGGGTGCCCGGGAAATACCGCGACCCGCGCTTCCCCTCCGCCGGCCGCCGCGGAGCGCGTGGCTCCTCCTCCGGGCAAGTCCGGTGCCCGGCAGCTGGGGGAGCGGGAGGCGGGGAGAGAGGGCGGGGGCTCAGGAAGGAGGGAGGAGGAGGGACCAGCCGCGCCAGTGACAGGGTGGCAGCCCAGGAGCGGACGCGTTGCCGCCGCCGCTGCTCCACCTCCTCCTCCACCTCCTGCAGCTCCTCTTGCTGCCGCCGCCGCCTCCGGGAGAAGTTTCACTCCCGATCCTGCTCGGAGCCCCGACCCAGAGCGCAGTGGGGAGCGCGGCCGGCAGCTGCAACCCGCAGCGGGCGAGGCGCCCGGAGCGCTCGGAACCCCAGCCGGCGTCGGCGCCTCCGCGGCGGGCAGCGGCCGGGGCTGGGGGCGCGGAGGCGGAGGAGGGGCGGGTGCAAGGCGGAGAACCCGAGCGCAGCGCCGCAGCCGCTCAGCTAGCGTCCGCGCGGGGGCCGGCAGCGATGGCCGTGCGCTCCCGCCGCCCGTGGATGAGCGTGGCATTGGGGTTGGTTCTGGGCTTCACGGCCGCGTCCTGGCTCATCGCCCCCAGGGTGGCGGAGCTGAGCGAGAGGAAGAGACGCGGCTCCAGCCTCTGCTCCTACTACGGGCGCTCGGCTGCTGGCCCCGGCGCCGGGGCGCAGCAGCCGCTCCCCCAGCCTCAGCACCGGCCACGGCTGGAGCAGTCGCCGCCCCCCGCACGCCCGGAGCTCCAGGGACCCCAGCTGCCTGGGGCTGCACTTGGGGCAACCAGTTTTCGGAGCAGCCCCTGGCAGCAGCCACCTCCGCTGCAGCAGCGGCGGCGAGGACGCGAACCCGAAGGCGCGACGGGGCTCCCCGGGGCCCCAATGGCCGAAGGGGAACCAGAGGAAGAGGACGGGGGCGCGGCCCGGCAGCGGACAAACGGCCGGCCGGGGAGTAGCCACAACGGCAGCGGGGACGGGGGCGCCACCACCCCGAGCTCCAGACCCCGGGATTTCCTGTACGTGGGGGTCATGACCGCACAGAAGTACCTGGGCAGCCGCGCACTAGCGGCGCAACGGACCTGGGCACGCTTCATCCCCGGCCGCGTGGAGTTCTTTTCTAGCCAGCAGCCCCCCAACGCCGGGCCCGGCCAGCCCCCGCCACCCCTGCCTGTCATCGCGCTGCCAGGGGTGGACGACTCCTATCCACCCCAGAAAAAGTCCTTCATGATGATCAAGTACATGCACGACCACTACCTGGACAAGTATGAGTGGTTCATGCGCGCCGACGACGATGTCTACATCAAAGGTGACCTCCCAGCGCTGGCTGTCCTGCCAGACCGATTCCTTTCTCTGCAACTAGCCCCAATCCCTGCCCAGCCCCTCTGTGCTTTTCTGCCAGCACGTGCTCGCAGCTCCTGCAGCCCCCAGCCCGTGGTCCCCACCCCTCGCATCCGCCCACCATTCCTACTCCGCTCCTCCTCTCCTGCAGTCTGGACGCTCCTCACACCTGCCTGGCTTTATTTGCCTTCCTCACCCTGTTTCCGTTTTCGCCCAGCGTTTGCCTCTACTCTAAACCGCGTAGGATAGGTGAGGAAAGGAACCGTAGGGTTTAAGCAAAGGCTGTTCCCACCCTGCCCTGCTCTGAAAGCCCCGGGTTGTGGTAGCTGACCAGTTGGTCCAGAGGGGCGTGTCCTCGGTGCAGCAAGGGAGAACCGGCGAGAGACACTCTGGAGATCTTGGCTCTCGCTCTAGTTCCATTGCCCTTTTGTTTCAACTGCATCTAGCGCAGTTTCGGAACTGGTGAAATTGAGGAATGCTCTCCGCTGTCCCAGACCCTTTCGTGTGCGTTTCCTCCCGCTTAGCTTCACGCGCCAAGCGCTGGAGTCCTTGAGCACCCTACCACTCCCGCGTGAGACTCCTTCCAGCCTCCATAGTGCCACACCAAGCCTATCCTCACCTTAACAAAACCCGGAGGGGGTGGGCGTACTGTTAAGAATTGGTGTTGGGGGAGACGGGGCAGCTCCTGCTTGTGATTCAGAACCCGGGAGCTTCATGCTGTACCCAACGCACAAGTGTGTTTCCTTTCCAGTCCATCTCTGTGGCTAGGGCGATAAGAGGCTGGAAGTCATTCCCAAAACCACACACAGTCAAAGCACGAGAAAACTTTCATGGCAGTTTCTAAAGAGGCGCGGTCCGCACCCTAACCAGAGGTTTCTGAACTCAGGGGAGAGAAATTCCGTAGAAAAGGAGTAAATCTTTCCAGCCCGCTGAGAAGCTGGAGAGGGAAATGCAGGGTTGAATTGAATGAGATCTCCCAAGCTTTCCACATTTCTAGTCTCTTGGTCAAATGGGGGCAGCCCTTCCTTAGTTTATGCTTCTATACTTCTAGCCTCATTGCTTTCTCCAGAGCCAGGTCGAATCTTTCACATGACTTAAGAAAAAACAAAGAACAAACTAAAAACAAAAATCTGCCCCTTTTGGTTAATAAGTAGACATCTGAGTTGGGTGGAGAAAAATCACATCAGGGCTGGTTTGCATGGGAAATATTGATAATTAGACACAAAAATAAATATTTAGAGAAGTCAATACAAAAAAAATAATTTCTGATGAGTACACTATCTTCTATATGTAGGTTATAGATCTACTATCTTATAGTCCCCTTGTCTTCTGGGTTTCATTAGAGTCACAAAAGTGTACTGGCAAGAGTTTTGCCACACTTTGCAGACAATTTCTAAAATGCATTAACTTCTATTTCTGTCATTTCTTTTAATGCCTTGAGACACTGACTTGCAGAACACTGAAATGCCACATTCTTTGCATTTCCATTGAAACTGAGATCCGAGGGGTGTGGCATAGAATCAAGGTATTTATGCTTATTCCAATGTATAGCTTTGTGGATACAACAGGCCTTTGAACCATTTTAGCTACTGAATTTTATTTTAAAATAAAGTTGCAAACTAAGTAAACTATAATATTTTATTTCTAACAAATGGTTATTTTCTCCCAAACATAGCCTACAGAGATAAGATAGTACGCTCATCAGAAGTGCAATTATTTATTTTTGTATTGACTTACCTAAATCTTCATTTTTGTGTCTAATTATTATTTCCCATGCAAACCAACCCTAAAGTGATTTCTCTCCACCCAGTACAAGCCCAAGAAATCTCTACTTATTTCCAAGTTACATTTCAAGACAAGTTTGATTATAGATATTAATCTATAATAATATGTAACTATATAAAATTAGTATTTTTAAATAACAGACTGTCTTTAAAATTTTTCAGTTGCATAAGACTTATGGGTAGTTTGCACACAATACTGGAAATATCGTTCCTTACTAGTATATTATAAATGATTTTGAAGTTAGGAAAAGGAGTGACTGTTACCTTTCTCTTTGTAGGTGATAAGTTGGAAGAGTTTCTTAGGTCACTGAATAGCAGCAAGCCCCTCTATCTGGGCCAGACTGGCCTGGGCAATATTGAAGAACTTGGAAAGCTGGGGCTGGAGCCAGGTGAGAACTTCTGTATGGGAGGACCTGGCATGATCTTCAGTCGAGAAGTTCTCAGGAGGATGGTGCCCCATATTGGTGAATGCCTCCGAGAAATGTACACGACTCACGAGGATGTGGAAGTAGGAAGATGTGTTCGACGTTTTGGTGGGACTCAGTGTGTCTGGTCTTATGAGGTAAGACAAGCTGTAATGAAAATGTTCATATATTACAGGTGCATGTCATTTTATAGTCATTTTACAGGTGCAGTGATTCTATTTATTCTCTCCGTGTCTTTGAATTTGCTAGAAAATGATAGCAGCAACCAATATCCACACAAGGGAGACTGTGACACTTTTCTTATTAAAACTGAGGCCTGTTTGAGGCATTCTTATTATCTTGATCCTTAACTTTAAGTAGCTGCCTATATATTTGATCACATGTGTCTGGAAGATGATATTTTACCCTTTCTTTGCTTTATTGGTGTTTATATACACGTGTGTCTACATTTTGTCTAACAAGAGGACTAACTTCATTCTCTTGGGTTGCAGCTTTTGGTGCTTTGTTGTTTGTTGTGGTTTTGCTTAGGTATGTAATAGATTTTAACATAGTTAAAGCTGAATTTTCTAGTGAGATTTTCATGTGAAAATTTTTAACATGTATTTTTTAAAGAAAGGAAAAGTTAACTCATAATGTATCACTTGTCATATTGTTATTTACAAAATTTTAAAAGGAATGAATTAACTTGAAAAACAGAAGTTCTCAAGATGTTAAGTAACTGCTTCACATTTTGGTGGCCTGAAGTAGCTTGTCTGATTTTACTCTAGTTTCTGAACATTACACTTTCGGAACCACCATTATTTAAATAATATGAGATATGAACTATTGTTTTATTGCAATAATTAGTTGTATAAAATATTCTGGAATTTTTTCCCTTCAGAAAATGGCTTTGAAATTAAATACATTTTTATTTAAATAATTTTTCCTGAAAAATAAACTTAGTTAAAAAAAACTGACTTAACAAAAGGTTAGTGTATTACAGTTTTCATTTTAGTATGTTTTCCATTGACTGGGGTTTAATATATTTTAATATTCTTTGTCAATTATAACAACTAATCTACTAATATTTTCAACTTTTTCATCTTCTTTAGTATAGAAGAAACATTTTACATAAATATGTCCCCTATGCAATCATTATAGCTCAAGAGTACATAGTCCTACTCATTTCTCTGTAATCCCACTTTAATTTTTCTTTCTTTTTTATATTTTGTGGTATTTACACCTTGGGTAAATATATCTTTTTTCAGGAGTTAAAAATTGATAACTAGTCACTTGCAAATTAAAAATTATTAGATATCTCATTGCTTTTGAGGCTAAAAATGTAATTTTTCTTTTTATAAAACTATCTCATGACTACCCTTTTGAATAATAATTTATGTAAAAACATTTTAGCTTAAAAAATAGGAAATTTAGAATAACCTCAAAGAAAAAAGAATAGCCTTTCCCCATTTAATTTAAAATTAACTGGAAGGTAAAATAAACTTGTAAGATAGAAAACATATTCAGTTGGTTTCATTTACATAAAGATATTACTTTGTAGATATTTATTCTATAGGGATGAGTTTTAAAAAAATAAAGATGGAAAAGTATTATGTTTTATTTGGTACTTTATTGCATTGACATCACACACAGAATTAAAATGTTCCTCCCTTCAAGTTTTTTGTCGAGTCTGCTATGAAGGTACCATCTTCTCATAGCAGCCTATTCATTCATGTTCCAAGAGAGCAAAATATGCACAGGTGACTTACATGCTCAAGATTTGATTTAATATTTTATTCATAGTATAGGTATTTGTTCTGGTTAAAATGAAAGGGAGTTATCATAGATGTGTAACCTATCTGTTAGAGTAAATAGAATCTTAGATTTTTTTCATTAACTGGCTTAAAAGACTGCACAAAGGGACTCCAAGTTTTATAGGATATAACTTTACATCACAATATATTCATTAATGTTTTCATAGTACATTTAAATTTAGATTGATTCTTTTCCAGAATCTATGTGAAAAAAAAAATTCTGTATTTTTCCCAGCAACAGCAAATATTCTTTTTGAAAGTGTTTTTGTTTTAGAATACTGACTTTATGTTCTGCTAAATAATTATGTATTTAAATAAAATTTACTTTGTTTTAAAATTCAGTCTTTGAAGGAGCTATTTACACAATATTTATTTTAGAGGAGGCATTCATATCATCTTAATACAAAGTCTCAAAGACTTTTTAAAGAAATGATGAAAAATTTCATTACCAAGTGATATATTAAATAGTATCTGTTAATAAATCCAATAAAGACAAATATACAGTTAAATGATACCTAAGCACTTTAATATTATGATGTATCCTGTGTTTTACAAGACACCTGAGTAGGTCATTTGGGGCTCAGCCAAACAAGGACTTTTTGGTTTGGATTTTAGGTTGTTTGAAATGATAATCATCTGTGTTACTATTCACATCATATGGAAAAGTTAATTTATTCCATGCTGGGTTGGTGTCCTCAATAAAGATGAGATTTCACATCTGGTTCTAGAATAAGCCATGAAATTGATCATTAATTTTGTTTCCATATTTCTTTTAAAAGAACCATCTGTCACAGAATTGTCTTAAAATTCTGAATTTCCTTTATCTATACCTTTCATAAATTTCAGGATTTTGTTTGACTTTTCCTCATAATAAAAGGTCTTGCAGAGTTAAGATCACTGTTACAAAAATCATGTTTTCGATCTTTGAGTTGAATGGGTGAAACATTCATAATGGAATGCTTTTTTTGTAAAATAATGAATAGGCCTGTAGGAAGAGAATTAGACCAAAATATTTTAATATATCCATTGTGTAAATTTTCTTGAATCTAAATAATATTTTTTATAAAACTTGGTATTATTCTTTACTGCTAACTTGAAGTCTACTTTCTTTGTGGTATTTATACAATTAAGCATAACACTGAGGGAAAAAGACAGAGGGAATACGAGTATAAATTTAAGCTTGGTTTTGAGTCACCATGCTATCACTTACTAGTTTCATTGTCTTTTGTAATTTCTCTGTGCCTTGTTTCATTCATCTGAAAGGGGAGAGTATAACAATGTCTACATCAAATTTTTTTTAAAGATTTATTTTTTATTTATAGAATAGCTGGGGTACAGGCCAGAGACACGGGAGGATGAGAGGATTCACCAGAGACAGAGTGGGGAGCGGAACAGGCAGATTGACCGAGATACACTGCTGAGGGGAGCAGCAGGCGAGACAGGAGAGGTCTGCTTCGCCATGTGGGTTGCTCCCTGGCGGGCTGGGAATCAAACCCGTGCTGCAGAGGCTGCGGACAGCTTCACAGAGCTGTGCTCAACCTTCTGCACCACCGGGGAGACCCTTACATCAAATATTTTGGAGGAAATTTATTTCAAATAAATATCTAATACTTAATATAGTGTCTACACATAGAAATTTGCCAATAGATGTTACCTGTTGTTATATATAACAAGTTCATTGATTTTATTAATTTAATCATTATTAGTAATGAATGATTAATGTAAGAAATTGTAACTAAAAGTAAACCAAATTATTTTCATTAAAAAATCCAAATTTAAGGGAATTTATTTTTTTGTCAAAGAGTGAGAAACCAATATGTTTCAGTATTTTAGAAATATGAGGAATCCAGTACCAGTGAAACTTATTATAAAACAGAGGTCTGGTAAAAAATGCACTACAGGGCCTCCCCTTGTGCAGGTGGTTGAGCGCAGTGCTGTGAGGCTGTCCGCAGCCTCTGAAGCATAGGATCCATCCCAGCGGTCAGGCAGGTGAGATACCGACATGGTGCAGCAGACCTCTCCTGTCTCATCTGCTGCTTCCCTAAGCAGTATATTTCAGTCAATCCACCTGTTCTGCTCCCCACTCTGAGTCTGGTTAATCCTCTCACCCTCCTGTGCCTCTAACCTGTACTCTGGTTCTTGTATGTATGAATAAATAAATCTTTAAAAAAAAAAAAACTCACTACAAATACTTGCTCTTTGACCATCACATTAAATAATTAATCTTAAGGAGATAGTGTGGAAAATATTGATATTTAACAAGTGATTATTAAATACACACATTTAAGGAATCCCAAACAGATCAGACTATCTACATAAAAAAAATTACTATAAAGATTTCTAAATTTATTACCAGAATAATAACTCCTTTTCCCCAAGTTTCTCTGGAATTTTCAGTAGGAAAGGGAGTCAGTAGCCTCCTTTCTGCAATAACCTTATGAGAATACCCCTCTAAAGGCATCTGGAAACTTGGTAATGTTCCCAAAGTTTTTCAGACTTTTTCTCACCATAATGTCCTGGTGGTCTGGAGAAAAATGTCAAGCCTATTGACCTCTTCTCTGTCATCTCCACTACTAGCAACAGACTCCTTCTGGATTTAACGATAATTTATAAGTGCATTTTGATATATACCACTTTTCATTAGGTTCTCAGTAAATTAACATGCTCATGAGAGGCCAACCCTGAAAGCTGAGATCACAGGATGCTGCACCCACATCACACTTAGTGCTCAGGAGTGACTTGCCCTCTTCTGAATGAAGAGAACCTGGGTTACTAGTTAGCCTCAGACATACTGTTTTTTCCGACACACAGATTCAGAATTTTTACAGATTCAGAACTGAGATTTTCCCTTCCTTACCTGAACCTAGAAACATCTAGTTTTCAAAGATATATGGCAGATGTTAATAATCAAGAGATTTCATTACTGTTGTATTCTTATATACCTCAAATTGTATATGCAAGGATTACTAACTAAAGCATGTTCATGAAAAATTATTCCATTCTGTTCATCCTGTGAGAGTTAGAATTTCCTGGCATCTACTGTTGGCTAAGTTCACATTTTTGGTTGATCTCTATTTTGGCTACTGTTTTTCTAGTTATCTGAGCTGCAATCTGGCAGCTTGGGAGGCTGCATATGGCTCTTAAATTGTTTGGCACATGGAGTGTTTTAAGGTTTCTGTTTTTCGATGCCTTGAGCAGAGGCAGGCATTCTTCAGTTCCCTTCATGTCCTACTGTTGTACACCAGGCTCTCATTGTCTGCTTATTTTTTTTTTAAGATTTATTTATTTATGCATATAAGAACTGGGGTATAGGCCAGAGATGCGGTGGGTGAGAGGATTCACCAGGGACAGAGCGGGGAACAGAACAGGCAGACTGGCTGAAATACATTGCTGAGGGGAGCAGTGGGCGAGACAGGAGAGGTCTGCTGCACCATGTGGGTTGCTCCCGGGCCGGCCAGGGATCGAACTTGTGCTGCAGAGGCTGCGGATTGCTTCATAGTGCGATGCTCAACCCCTTGTGCCACCAGGGAGGCCCCTTGACTGCTTATTTTAACTGCCTGGTCCAGGTAGGCTTGTGTTTGATGTTTTCAACTAAAAATTCATATATTAAAAATTTCATTAGACTAGTCCCTAAAAAAAAATGAACCAATTTTCCAGTGAGGATGAGATGTATATTATAGATACTATACAGAATAATTGTTTTTTTTTAAAAGTTTGGCTATTAGAATTGTATATCATATAATTAGATTTTCTTTGTTATATGTATATTCTTAGCAAATACCTAGAAAGTTCTTACTGTTAAAAAATTTGTTTATACAATTCATTTGCAGCCTGTTTCTTAGAATTGGAAGGTCTCTCCTTTTATTTTAGTAAGTTCACTTATATTCAAGCATTGAATAATTTTAATTCCAATGATTCTTCTGCTCTCCTTGAGGGAGTTTTATATTTCATCAGAATCATTTTCAGAACAGTTTATATTTATCTGTTTAATATCTGCAGTTAAATGGATCCAAAGACTATCCTTTTCATTTAATTGCTGTTGTTTCAAAGAAAACATAACCCTATGATGGTAAAAACATGTCTCTGTGGGCTTAAAAGCCATTCCTTAGAACTAAAAAGATTTTTATTTATTAGACTCTTTAAAGAGTCTTCAACATAGAATGTCTTATATCCAATCTTGGTTCCCAAAAGGCTATAACACCTAAGAAATTTCATTGGGAAAGTATATGTTTGGGTAATATTTCGCTGTGTTTACAATACCAGGGAGCTACACCATTAGAAATTAAATTACATGTAAATTCTACATACCATCATCATTAGGTTAAGTTAAGTTAATCTTACAGGATTGTTGTACATCTTTCTCTGCCTCTTCTTATGAGTCACCCTCTATTGTAATGGTAATTTTACTGTGTCATGAACATGGCTTATGCCCCTAAAATATGTTAATATCTATGGAAAAGTGTAAGTCTGGAATTTCAATCCAACATGTAGTCTTTCAAAAATCTTTTTTTGGTTCTGATTCTGTCACAATTTAGTTTTTAACTTAACTAAAAGCAGTAAGCTCCTCACACCTACACTTCCCACCCCCATTCCACTTGTCAGATGAAATCATCTTGCATTGATTTTTATGAAATTTTTTTCTGCTTTCTGTTTTCTTCATTCTAAAAAATAAAATTGTATTCAAATTGAAGGGGAAAGAAGGCATCCCCTCCACCCCATTTTGTAGCCATAGCTAATTCGTTTTCATTGTTACCTAGTGCCTTATCACCTGAATTGTGATAATGGGTGCTTTTTAGTAAAGTGATTATCAAGATTTGTAAGAATGGTAAGTTTGGAAGATGCCTCCATACAATTTGAAATAAAAGCCATAATAACTAAATTTGCACATCAGTTTAAAAGCTTTGGAATCTTTTTCTCTTTAATTAATCAAAAGCGTTCTAATTTGCTGAGAAAATTCCAAGTGGTCAATTTTCTACTTCTAATTTCTTTGTCTTGTCTTTTATACCTAGTGAATTAGTGCTCAAAATAGAGTGAAATGTATTCTGTCATTTAACTAGTGCATCTTACTGTCATTATTTCTTTGGCACAAAGATGTAACTTTAACAGTGCATGTGAGTTAAACATAAACTTCACTAAATTAAAAAAGTGAAGTGTAGAATCGTGCCATTATTTGATATTACTAAACCAGAGAAAAACCTATGTAATCTTAGAAGTGAGGGTTGTAGTCCCTCAGAATTCTACATTATCTTCATTTACTCTCCTAACCATTAAACAACTCTTTATTTAAAGTTCAACCACATAGAAATCAGTTTGAGTCATGACATACATTTAATGTCACCCTGTCTTGCAAAGCTGTTGGATATTTAATTATAATAACTATGGTACAAATTTCTAAAATAACTGAATCAAAATAATATTTTTAGAAGTTCAGCAGTCTCTGTTTTCAAACTAATGACTGAATGTAATAGGTTCCTTAATTTTTTTAGATTTTAAAATCTGTATTGAGCATTTGTAATTTTGAAACTTGTGTCCCTCATTCTTCATAGTCAGTAGTATCTGATTTTCTTTGACTATCTCAGTTTCATTCACTTTTATTGTAGAACTGTGTTTATTCACAGACTGCCAGTACCTCAGAAAGGGATGATTTAAAGAAATATACATATTAATAAAAGTAAGTAAATTGCATTGAAATGTGAGTAAATGTAAAAAAGGAAAATGTGTAGAGAAATAAAAATGAAATTGTGATAATACATGTTGGGCTCCTGTTTCCTGTTACAAAAGAGAACCCTACTTAGAGTGATCACTGAGACCCAAGAGATATTTCCCTCATAGACAGAGGTTCTGAGAACCCACATCCTCAGCACCATTTCTATAAGTAGAATATTGTGGTTCACTTGGATGTTTCTTGTAATTCTCTTCAATATAAACCAGACTGCAACACATAAGAGCAATCCTATCGGAGGACTTCTACTAGGGGACCATGCATTATGATCAAGTGAACCACTATTTTGATTCTTGCTTCATTTTGTTCTGAAATTTAGCACACTCTTCAGAGAGCCCTCCATGGATGTTACTGCTCACTGAGATGTTTCACATCAGGTTGACCAACAGGAAATTTGAGTTTTGCATATTATCTGGTAAAAAAAAACAACAGCAGTGCAGCTATTGTGTGATTGGTTAAGTGTAGATTGGTGGCTATGTTTTGCTAATTAATAGGAGGGTAAAGACACCAGCTGCAATTGGAGGAATCACACCATATTAAGAACAGAATGAGTACCCCACTCAGAACCAAAAGAACTACTAATAACCTGCCCTAGAGATAGCAATATTGTTTTCTAGCTCTTGAACTGATTATTAGAAATGTCCATTTTTATATTTTTACTAATTATAGTTATCATATAATTGTCATATATTAAAATTATAATTATATATTTATCATCTAAATGATTCATTTAAGGTAAAATTTATATGCATAAATTAAAATACTGAAGAGCTGACATTCTAATTAAAAACACTATATTTTCATAATCTAATGCTCTATAATATATTAATAAATTACATATGAAATAAAGATATTTAATGGACATGATGAAAATCCCTCCTAAAATATGGAAAAAATATGGTATTAAAATAAATTGAAACTATTCTGTCCTTTGAATTCAGTCCTCTCACAAATTATTTTGCTGATTTCATTTGTTCAGATGCTCCCTGGTGGTCTAGTGGTCTTGTTCAAATATATTTACTGAGCACTTTACATCAACAGTGAATGTACAAGGACCTTCCTTCTCCTTATGGAGCTCACTGGTGGGAGGAGTCAGGGAGTCAGACTTCTAACCAATCTCCTGCTTTCACGTTTAATACAGAATTGGGTTTCCAAACTCTGACTTACTTCTCAGTATTTTTCTTTCTAAGTTGTGAAAGCTCTAGGTGATTCCAAACAGTATTACCTTTCTAAGGCCTAGGAGCTGATGATTTTTATTTTAGCTTCTTAAGTGAACATTTTCCTGTCTTGCTTGTAGTATTGTCTTCTGAAGAGGATAATAAAGACATGTTTAGTAATATTGCATATAAATTTTATTCTATTCCTGTTACATAGTACACATCACCCATATTTTGTATTTTTAAATTAAATCTGGAGCTAGACTATGCAATTTCAAATCCCAGCCTGACATTCACTATCTATATGACCTTAGACAAATTACTTAAGTTCTCTGTGCCTTAGTTTCTACATTTGTCGAATGGATATGTAAATTTTGATTACATGAGTGAGTCTATGCTTAGAAATACAATGGCATAAATGTGACAACTTTACAGAGCCATTGTGAGGAATAAAAAGGTCACTGTATTACTTAGAATAGTGCTTAATATATAGTAATTCTTTTTTTTATTTTTATTTTTTAAAACTTTTTTTTTAAGATTTATTTATCTATCTATCTATCTATCTATCTATCTATCTATCTATCTATCTATTTATTTATACAAGCACTGGGTACAGTCAGAAGTGCGTGCGGGAGGGTGAGAGAATTCACCGAGGCAGAGCGGGGAGCAGAGCAGGCAGAAGGACCGAAGTACACTGCTGAGGGGAGTAGTGGACGGCAGGAGAGGTCTGTGTGCCATGTGGGACCCTCGCCTGGTGGCCGGGGAGCAGCCGGGGATCAAACCGGTGCTGCAGAGGCTGTAGGCAGCTTTGCAACCCAGTGCTCAATTGCTGCGCCACCGGGGAGGCCCAATATAAGTAATTCTTGAGCAACAACTATTAACTATATTTTCCAGTTTGCTATGCTCATATTTTTTTCTCTTATTGGAAAGAAATAATGTTGATTAGAAAGGGTAGATTGTGGGCCTCCCGGGTGGCGCAGGGGTGAAAGACACAGCACTATCAAGCTATCGCCAGCCACCACAACATGCGTCCCATCCCCAGCCAGGGAGCTAACCAACATGGTACAGCAGACCTGTCCTGTCTAGCCCACTGCTCCCCTCAACAGTGTATTTTAGTACATCTGCCTGTTCTGCACTCCATTCTGTCTCTGGTGAATCCAATTACCCCCCCCACACCTCTGGCCTACATACCGGTTCTTGTATGCACAAATTAAATAAGAGAGAGAGAGAGAAGATTGCAATTGCTTTTTAAAAGACAAATTTTATTTTAGTAGGAAAGGTACTGATTCATTGTCTCTTTACCAGACTACACAATGGAATACCCTCAGGGACGATGAAAAAAGTTCTGATGTTGGAACCCATCCCTGACCCATTATAGCAGACGCTCTTACAGGAGAAGCCTGTAGTAAGGACAATGTTTAAAACAATCCAGTAATTTTTATGTGGCAACAGGATTTAGATCACTGTTTAAATTCTTCCATTACTATTCTGTTTTCAAACATCCAGCCAATTCTTTAGTTATTCCTTAAAATATGACTTTACATTTTGTCTTCCTTTGTGGAAATCAAAGGACAATAATCAGCATTTTTGAATTTCTGCCTTTTTCATCTGTTTTAAAGAGCTAGTCACTGGATTCAAAGACAACATAAAGCCATCACTTACAACCATTAATTTTCTCGTGATTTTCATATTCATATATTACTCTTATTTTTTTGAAAATTTCAAGATAAATTTTACAGTGTTCTTAGAAAAATGTATTTTTCTTACCCGTAAAGCTTTAGGTTTTATTGCCATTTTTATTTATTACATTTTAATAGTATGCAGTAATAGAATTCCTAAAATATAGGTAGAGTATTTTTTTTTTTAAGATTTATTTATTTATTTTACACAAGAACCGGGGTACAGACCAGATGCCCGGGAGGGTGAGAGGATTCACCAGAGACAGAGAGGGGAACAGAACAGGCAGACTGATGAAATACACTGCTGAGGGGAGCAGCGGGCAAGACAGGAGAGGTCTGCCCCGCCATGTGGGACCCTCGCTGGCAGGCCGGGAAGGAACCAGCACTGCAGAGACTGTGCGCAGCCTCACAACGCTGCGCTCAACCGCCTCCGCCACCAGGGGAGGCCCTAGGTAGAATATTTTTATTGACCTGATCACTTTAACATTGACTTGTTGAATTGGAATTCAAAAGGAAGGGTTATTGGAGTGATCCGTTACATTACAGAAAAATGACTTAAAATTTAAATGGGCAAATTTGATTTCAACTGGTCATTTTCAATATTTCCATGTTTGCCACTATAATAGTAGGGAGTGTAGTATGCAAAGCAGAGGTAGAGAAGTATCCAAAGAGAAAAGGATAATGCATGGCTTTCTGAATGATACATAGGGCCATTGCCAGGTGAGTAGGGGAGGTGAAGGCAAAGGTGTTCAAAGATATCTGGAGGCAAGAGAAATGAAGTACAAAAGCTGTGTAGTTTTCCTATCTTGGCTATTGTAACTAGCGCGACAATAAACATAAGAGTGAAGGTTTCCTTTAATGTTAGTGTTTTTGTGTCCTAGATTCCTAGGAGTGGAATCACTAGGTTGTATCATAGGTCCATTTTTAGTGTTCTGAGGAACCTCCACAGGGCTCTCCATAGAGCCTGGATCAATTTACATTCCCACCAGCAGTGTAAGAGGGTTCCTTTATCCCAACATTCTCTACAGCATTTGTTGAATGGATCAGAAAGATGTGGTATATTTACACCATGGAATGTTACTCAGCAATCAAAAAAAAAAAAAAAGACAAACTCATGCCTTTTGCTGCAACATGGATGGAGCTGGAAGGGTTGTTCTAGCTGAAATAAGCCAGAAGGATGAAGATATCGGATGATCTCACTTATATGTGTAATATAGAGAAAACAATGAAAAGGTCAAGAAAAAGTTAAAACTAGTAAGCTGACCATAGATCTGAGGCAAACAGCAAGGGAAGGGGGGAAGGTAGAAGAGTCAAAACGGGAGGGAAGAACACAAGAGAATATGGTGATGATTCACAGGTGATATGGTGGCAGTAGACTGTGGGAACTAAAACAATGTAAGAAAAAATAATTAATAAAAAGAAAAAACAAACAAAACCTCCAAATGCTGTGGGTAGAGCTCAATTATGAAAAATCTTGTATGTCAATGCTTAAAGGTTTTCTAGATCAATGATTCTTAAGTGTCATCTAGGGTGATGTTAGTGGTTCAGATACGATTATTAAAGACCCCACACATTGTTAAAAATCTGTCTGGGTGATTTTAATGAGCTGTAAGAGTAGACAATTAGTTACACAGATAATTTAAGACTTCTTCATAGATGAGCATTGTAAGATTACCACTTAGCAGTGGTTGATGGAAGGATAGATTAAAGGTTCATATAATTCTGAATAGTGGCACAAGATAGGAGGCTCTTGCCCAAATGAGAGGTGGGTTTTGATGAAAGAGTTCAAGTGGAAATATTCCACTGAGGAGATGGAATTGAGAGCTAATGAGAAAGAACAGACAGAAGTAGATGATTGAACATAGATAGGAGTGGAATAGGAAAAAGTTTAAGGCAGCTCCTAGATTTTGGATTGGGAAGATAGTAATATTCCTAGAGAGATGGAATTTAGGTAGAAGACTAGGTTTTTAGATGGGTATAGTGTTGATCTGAAATATATATTTATGCATACTATAATATTAAAAACAGATTTTATATTGAATATTATTTATACTAGTTACATATTTATCATGTATATTTTACATATTTAATAATATTTCCATATTTACTATCTATATATTTTATTATGTTGCAGATTAAATATGATTATTGTATCTAATATAAATACATATGTATATAAGTAAAAACATTAATGTCTGAGCTTGTGAAGACAGATTTAATAGGCGGTTACAGATGTGCTTTACTACAAACTAACCAGTAAGAGAATAAAGGCAATAAAACATAATAAATGTTAAGTGACAAACCTGGGCTCCATTTATTATATGTGATTTACTATATTTTATATGCATTATATAAAATATTTTATATGCATTTGATTACATAACAAATTTTGGATCATTACTGCAAATAGCATGAGACTTTATCACACAATATTATTTGACAACTAACCAAAATTTAATTGATAATTTCAGATAGGTAAATTTATTGCATATTTATATCACATTATTTGTTACACTTGGATATTCTTCTTTTAGAATCAATTTATAAAATTTTCATCTTAAATGGCTTTAGTTTAGTGTTCCAGATCTCTTAAGATACGTGTCTTTCTTTGTGAAACTGGAGTTTTGAATTTATGGTCATGTAGTTCTGTTTTGTGTCTTAATTGAATGGTAGGTGCTTCTGCCACAAATACATTTAGAGCAGGATAACCTTAGATTAATTACATAGCATATAAATTCATCATCATTGATCTCCTAGCCATACAAATGCTTATTGTTAAGCTTTATGTGTTTCCCCTATGTTTAAAATTCTGCATTTCTCATGTTTAACCTGTGTCTTCCCTTTTTTATTAAATAACCTTAAATATTTATGAAGCTGTGGTCAAATTACAGCAAGAATGTCTTCTGACTTTGGAAAGTCTAGTGAAAGACCCACTATAATAAAATAACCTTTGTTAATCATTATGTGTTCTTCTAACAATGTATTTTATACTAGTGTTTGTGAATGTTTAATTTTATTCATTATATGCCTATAAGTGATGAATAATCACTATTTTACACATTCATTACCAAAATATTTATATATTGAATCCAATTATTCCTGTACAGGTATTATCTAACAACCAATTATAAAAATAATTGTAAAGCCATTAAAATTGATTTTTTTATTTGAAGAGCATTTTTTTTTTTTTTTTAGTTTTAGAAATGTACTTTATTTTTTTTTTTTTTATAAATTTTATTGTTATATTCCCCATACAATTGCAGCCCCCCATTCTGACCCCAATCCCTCCCCTCCCGCCCCCGCCCCCCTAAAAGTGTCTCTGGTTCATAGTTTTTTGTTGATTTTGATTTTCACTTTCTTATAGTTATTCATTTTCCTGGTCCCTTATTTAAGTTTTCTAGATTCCTGCTATGAGTGAGACCATCCGGTATTTTTCTTTTTCTTTTTGGCTTATTTCGCTGAGCATGATCCCTTCCAGCGCCATCCATGTTGCAGCAAATTGCATGTGTTTATCTTTTTTGAATGCTGAGTAATATTCCATGGTATATATGTACCACATCTTCTTGATCCAGTCATCTATTTTTGGGCATTTGGGTTGTTTCCAAAGCTTAGCTATTGTAAACAGTGCTGCTATAAACATAGGGGTGCAGGTGTTCTTTGGAATTGATGTTTCTGTGTCCTTTGGGTAAATACCTAGGAGTGGAATTGCTGGGTCATATGGAAGCTCTATGTTTAGTAGGTCCAGAAATCTCCACACAGCTTTCCACAGTGGTTGGACCAGTTTGCACTCCCACCAACAGTGCAGAAGAGTTCCTTTTTCTCCACACCCTCGCCAACATTTGTTGTTGCTAGTTTTTTTAATATGTGCCATTCTCACTGGTGTAAGATGGTATCTCATGGTAGTTTTGATTTGCATTTCCCTGATGACAAGTGATGTTGAACATTTTTTCATATGCCTGTTGGCCATTTGCATTTCCTCTTCAGAGAAGTTTCTTTTAAGCTCTTCTGCCCATTTTTTGACTGGATTATTTTCTTTGTTGTTGCTGAGTCTCATCAGCTCTTTGCAGATTTTTGTGATCAGTCCTTTATCATTAGTGTTGGGTGCAAAAATGTTCTCCCAGTCGGTGGGGTTTCTCTTTGTTTTTGTTATTGTCTCTTTTGCTGTGCAAAAGCTCTTTAATTTGATATAGTCCCAGCTGTTTATCTTTGCCTTCACTATCACTGCTTTAGGTGATGTGTCTGTAAAGATGTCTTTGATGTGCAAATCACGTAGTGTTTCGCCTATATTTCCTTCTATATATTTTATGGTTTCAGGTCTTATGTCTAGTTCTTTAATCCATTTTGAGTTGATTTTTGTGTATGGTGTGAGGTGGTGGTCAAGCTTCATTCTTTTGCATGTAGCGACCCAGTTTTCCCAGCACCATTTATTGAACAAACTTTCTTTGCTCCAATGCATAGTCTTTGCTCCTTTGTCAAAGATTAGTTGACCATAAATCTGTGGGTTTATTTCTGGATTTTCTATTCGATTCCATTGGTCTGTATGTCTGTTCTTGTTCCAATACCATGCAGTTTTGATGATTATGGCTTTGTAGTATAGTTTGAAGTCTGGGAGTCTGATGCCTCCATTCCCTTCTTTTTTTTTCAGGAGAGCTTTGGCTATTCGGGGTTTTTTGTGATTCCATATGAATTTCATCAATAATTGTTCTATTTCTTTGAAGAATGACATTGAAATTTTGATTGGAATAGCATTGAATCTGTATATTGCTTTTGGAAGGATGGCCATTTTTTATTTGAAGAGCATTTAACAGTATCATAATTTAGTTTGTTGAGATATAAGCAAACTAATGATATGGTATATTAAAACATATAGTTACGAATATAAAAGTTTCCATCTATAATAAAATTATAGGCAGTAAATCATAAGTGTAGATATTTTCATGAGGTCCTATAAGGTCCTAACTTTAATACATTTAATTTTCTGTCCTTTTCAATTTTTTTTTTTAAAGATTTATTTATTTATTTATTTATACAAGCACTGGGTACAGTCAGAAGCACGGGAGGGTGAGAGAATTCACCAGAGCCAGAGTGGGGAGCAGAGCAGGCAGAAGGACCGAAGTACACTGCTGAGGGGAGCAGCGGGCGGCAGGAGAGGTCTGCGCGCCATGTGGGACCCTCCTCTGGTGGCCGGGGAGCAGCTGGGGATCAGCCGCGGATCGAACCGGCGCTGCAGAGGCTGCGGGCAGCTTCGCAACCCAGCGCTCAACCGCTGTGCCACGGGGAGGCCCTGTCCTTTTTAAATTTTAACTAAGTTCTAATTTTCTCAATCTTAATGAAATTTTAAATATTGTGCTTTTTCTTCTAATATTTCCTAGTGATCACAGATTTAATTAAAAAAAAAAGCTGCTGGTAGATCTCGATTGTTTTCTAGTGATCATAGATTTATATTAACTTTTTTTCTTATATTATTAATATTTTGACAGTATTTGATATGTTCATAGTTTTTTTAATGCAATAATTAGGTTTTATTCTGCCTCAATTCATTTTTAAAAGGATTCATTAGCTGAAAAAATATAGCCATTTTGGCCTAATATTCTTAATACATTTGGAATGTTAATAATGCTTTTCTTGCAATATTAAATTTCCAAGTTAAGAGAGAAAATAAAAACATCTGATTTCGGGCCTTCCCGGTGGCGCAGCGGTTAAGCGCTGGGTTGCGAAGCTGCCCGCGGCCTCTGCAGCGCCGGTTCGATCCCCGGCTGCTCCCCGGCCACCGGAGGAGGGTCCCACATGGCGCGCAGACCTCTCCTGCCGCCCGCTGCTCCCCTCAGCAGTGTACTTCGGTCCTTCTGCCTGCTCTGCTTCCTGCTCTGGCTCTGGTGAATTCTCTCACCCTCCCGCGCTTCTGACTGTACCCAGTGCATGGTATAAACAAACCATCAAACAAACAAACAAACAAATAAATAAATAAAACATGTCTCTATAAAAAAAATAAAATTAAAAAATTAAAAAAAAAACCATCTGATTTCAATTTTGACACTTTTAACAAAGGGTTACATGTTCAAATGCACAGACCAGCTTAGCAAACACCTTCAACTATCCAAGGCTTATAAAACTTAAATTTCATCTGAATTAGACTGAAGTTCCATTTCATTAAGTACATTATTTGAAGTATTGCTTTAAACAGCTAATAATGAGAGGAATTGATTTTTATCGAATTTTAAGAAGTGTCTGGAAATAATGGGAGAAAGATCTGTTTCCTTGCTTTTGTATAGCTATAATCACTTTTGTGTATAAATAATGATGGGATATTTTCTGACTATGTAAAACATTTGTGCTTTCATGTTTTTTAAAGAACCCTTGCTTTCATTTGAGTTTTCTCCAAAGAAAGATTTGTTACTAAAAACACAATGTAAAAAAATATTTTTGGATTTGAGTGGTGAATCCTTTCTTTGGTTTTCCATTTCTCCATACTAGCATTAAATGCATGAGTTTATGGACATCTAGTTTTTTTAGCCAACCTCCACAAATCCTATTAAGTTGAATCAAAAACAGTGGTATATGATCCTTGTGGTCGATTTATATACATTTATTAGTTTCAAATTTCAGAATATCAGAAAATTGTGCAAGTACTTTTTTGTTAGCATATTTGCCATAATTTTTTTTTTTCTGTAGAATAGAATTAATATGGTTTATCCAAATTAATCTAGATCTGGATCAAAGAGATTTTCCTTTATTTTACAAACTGATGAGTAATGCTGGCATCATTCTGTTAGATCTTTTTGGGTCAGATTTCTTTTTTTTTTAATGCTGTACCTCTGATTGAAGCAAATTTAGAAGTCTGTGGATCACTTTGATAGTTAAGGTATATAACCCATGAACAAAATGGAAGCGATTTATCGTAATTGTAAAAAAGCAGTGGAGACAAACTGATCATATCTGTAGCTTGCTGTAGTTCTATTAATTCCTACTCTACCTCAATATTTAATTGTTTTTATGTTGAACAATATAAGCTGTTTAACTGATTATATCAAATAATAAAAAATCAAATTGATCTGTATTGTTACATAGCTATAAAAGTAGAAAATCGATTATTAGTTTTATACCAACCACTAACTGAATGCTTTAACAGATTTTTCTGGGCTGTAAGGGGTTTAAGTGAAATGGAGTTCCTCTGCCTTATGCTACAAGTGGGCAACTGATTCAGAGAAATGTAGTAATTCGCCCAAGGTCTACACCACTAGAGCAGTTATAATCTTGCTTTGAATTGTGGTTAATTTGATTCCAAAGACTATGTTCTTGAAATGTTATACTGACATTCTGCCTAAGGATTTAAAAAAATGACATTTCATTTTTATTTAAAATTACAATGTTAGATTGAAATAGACAAGTTCAAGTACATTCAGTATGAGGAAATTGGAAAGAAAAGAGGGAGACTACCGTAACTGACAGTAAATACCTAGAATAGGGAACTGCTGCCTTCAATTTTAGTATTCAGTCCAACAGATGGTTACCTGCTGGAAATAGTCTCTTCATCATCCTCTGAAGAGTGAATGAATGGGACCAAAATTGCTACAATCCTTCCAGTCCTTAGCGTATAAGTTTACAGGAAAAACATATAAGAATAAAGTTTTCATTTTCAATAGAAACAGAAAATTGTATATTTTATTTTACCTCAGGGCAAGAATAAAATGTAGGCTGTCAGTTTTATCGAAATTGTTTTTCCTTCAGCTGTACTATTTAGGAACAAAGTGCTCATGGGCATATGTATCACTAGAATTTCACTTATTGGGATGTGTTCTGAAAACTCATCATATTATCTGGAAAATAGTTCTTGTAATTAGTTTATGTTAGAAGAAAGATTTCTCACTGCTCAGAAATACATAAACATAAAGAAAAATTTCTCAGGAATAGTTATTATTTTTTAAGTGACAAAGCTTTGAAGAAATCCTTGTCTCAGAGTTTCATATATTTCACATTTATTAGTTTCTAGGATTGCTTTTTACATCAACTTATATTATTAATAAATTCCTGTGAAGAGCTCTATGGGTTGATGAGCTTATTATCATCTTTATTAGAATTATGATAGTAAGCAGACTCGTATTGAGAGCTAGCCCTATACTTAGCTGTACACAGAATATGCAATAAATATGTTTCAGGTAACAGCTTTAGAAAGGTACAGCTATCTCTGGAGTTTAAGCAAAATGTAGTAGAAATATCAAGACATAAGACCATAGCTGAATGAGTATATCTGAAGTACTTACCAGGATTTCATACATTGTTCTAAACACATGATCTCTTTGTTTGCAGAGTTTAGGAAAAAGGATACCTAAGTAAAAATATTAATAACAGAAAAGAGTGTAGAATTGATGAGACATACATAGACATGCAGTATAGATGTGTAAAAGGAGGCATCACTGGGATCTATGAAGCGGAGAAGTTGACCTTAACATTGAAGAGTAGGTAGGTGAATTTCCCAACCAGAGAGAAAGGCTGAGCGTGATACCCTGAGGACACCACGGTCAGGTAGGCCTTTCTTAGCTCAAACCTGTGGAGGGGTTTGGGGTGGGGGGGTCACAGCATCAAAAGAAGAAACCAGATATTCAACCAGCATAGGGCTGATAGTGTCAATGAGTATCTAAGAGTTGAATTGGTGGCAAGAAACAAGGCAAAATTTAAGGGCAAGAAATGACAGCTTTAGAAGAACCCTGAAAAAATGAATGAGCCTCCTCGCTTACCACTGGGGATAGTGGGTCTCTTTTAGCCTCCCAGTACAAGTAAGTTCTTGGAATTCTTAGGCCCCTCAGGCTACTTGATTAATTTAATCTCCTCTTTGAAAACAGCTTTATTCAAATTCTTGTTCAGTGTGCCTCATTCTTTCCAATCTAGTTAATTTTAAATTGCTTCAATCTCAGCCTTCTTGATCTTATTACAACCCACCTGTAGCACTATTTGTAGTTTCATATATCAGGCTCAGTTTCGTGTAACTGATTTTTTTTTTTCCATTTTCAATAATGCACTGAAAACGGCTTCTTTTTTTGCGCAGCTTTGTAAAAAAAATTTATGATGTGTATTTGTGAAGATGATTTCTAACCTAAAAAATGTGATTATTCTTATTGGCCTGTTCTACAACCACTTACACAAAAACTGACTTCCTCATCTTGCTTTGTGGGTCTCAACTGACTCACAAGTGTGGGTCTTATTCCCTACAGCATAGCATTAAATGTAGACCTTTTAAAAGAAGATACTCATTAATTGCTATTCCACATTTCAATTCAGAAAATTATTAATAGCTAATACATTATACCTGGACTTTTAATACTTGTATTTTATTTATTTTTATTTATTTATCTATTTGTTTATTTATTTATTTATTTATTTGTACAAGCACTGGGTACAGTCAGAAGTGCGGGAGGGTGAGAGAATTCACCAGAGCCAGAGCGGGGAGCAGAGCAGGCAGAAGGACCGAAGCACACTGCTGAGGGGAGCAGCGGGCGGCAGGAGAGGTCTGCGCGCCATGTGGGACCCTCACCCGGTGACCGGAGGGCAGCCGGGGATCGAACCGGTGCTGCAGAGGCTGCGGGCAGCCTCGCAACCCAGCGCTCAACCGCTGCACCACAGGGGAGGCCCTAATACTTGTACTTTAAAAAAACAATTCTTACTAAACTTTCTATAAGGAAATAAATATTTAAGAATCTAATCCTATAGATGTTTGAGTAAATGTAAATAAAACCATTATTTGGTTTTATTTGGTAATTGTGTCAGGTAAGAATGTATTTGACTAAAGAAAACAAAGTTTGCCTACAGTGGCTTTTATTTGTCAGTTTTGCAGATAGGTAGGTTAGTAAGCCTTGAAGAGATGTTAAAAGATACCATAGCTCCATGCTTTTACTGTCTTTTTGCTCTGCCTTTGCTTATGGTTGCCTTCTGTCCTCATGCTTATAGATTTCAGGTACTTTCATTGAGCTTGTATCCACATAGGAAGGGAAAAGACTTCCTATTAGCCTGAGTTTAGTCTTTTTTTCCCAGAGATGGAAATCCTCCCCATGAACTTCTGCCAACAGATCTGTGGTAAGAATTATCTCATGTAGCAGCCACCTGTAGCTATAAGAGAGGTAGGCAAATTGAATACATCTACTGAGCTTCTCTAGCAGAAGAAAGCAAAGGAGAAAGAACTTTAGGAATAGATATTAGTAAATCAAACTGAGTGTTAGGGCAATAGGATGTCTGTCTGTCGGGGTATCTACTTAATATATAAAGAGAGATACTTAAGGAATTGGTTCAACTGATTTGGGGGCTGGCATATTGAAAATTCTGGAGGGATTTAACATTTCAATGCAAGTCTGAAGGCAAATTTGGAGGCAGAATTCCTTTTTCTCTTCAGCATTTTGGAAGACTTCAGTCTTTTCTCTTAAGGTTTTCAACTGCTTAGATGAGGCCCATTCACACTTTCGAGGGAAATCTGCTTCACTTAAATGTTCACTGATTTAAAAGTTAATCACATCTAAAAATACCTTCACAGAAACATCTAGACTATCCTTTGACCAAACGAGTGCATAGCCTTTCCAAGTCCACACATAAAATTAAGCATCACACTCACATTGTTTTTACTAATATTCAGTAATGAGCAGTGACTTAGAGAACTTTCAGATTCTAGTCAACCATTAGCTTCATTGGGCTGACATCCTTCTGATTCAAATTATAGTTTGTATATATTAAATGCAATACTTTTTCTATGTATCCCAGAAAATTCTCGTATTGATTCTGAATTAAAGTTAAAATACTAATATCCACTTAAGCAGGGGAAAAGCTTTAAAAATATATATAAATATTGAGATTTATTAGACTTACTTTGCATCTAAGGTGGCAAATAGTGATAACATTTTAACCAGTAAGATGCCTTCTACCTAAATGAACCAGTGAATGTTAGGAGGGACAATGGAATGTTGATTGGCTTAGAAATGAGGACACCTAGGCTTTTATATATCTCTAAATTAGTTAATTTGCCACCTTTGAATCGCCTGTAAAAGAGGACTAAAATAGACCCCTTTCCTTTCTTACTAATTGTGAGTTATATGGGATAATGGATATTAAAAAAATGACTTATGAACCATAGAGTGATTTAAAAAAATATACAGAGATACTAAATATAAGAACAAATGTCTCATAATAACCTCTGTGATTAGAGGACGGCATGATAGACAAGCTGTCAAGTGAAGGTTAGCAGCTAAGCTTTGGAAACAGCCCAAATGCCCAAAAATAGATGACTGGATCAAGAAGATGTGGTACATATACACCATGGAATATTACTCAGCATTCAAAAAAGATAAACACATGCAATTTGCAGCAACATGGATGGCGCTGGAAGGGATCATGCTCAGCGAAATAAGCCAGAAAGAAAAAGAAAAATACCGGATGGTCTCACTCATAGCAGGAATCTAGAAAACTTAAATAAGGGACCAGGAAAATGAATAACTATAAGAAAGTGAAAATCAAAATCGCAAATAACTATGAGCCAGAGACACTTTTTGGGGGGCGGGGGGCGGGAGGGGAGGGATTGGGGTCAGAATGGGGGGGTTGCAATTGTATGGGGAATATAAAAATAAAATTTATTATTTAAAAAAAAGTTAATAAAAAATTAAAAAAAAAATGATTTGACCCAAACTCTGATAGGGTACGTTTTAGTCTGGAAGGCCTAAAGAAACATCCATCTCATGAGAGTGTTATCTGTGGAAAGCAATAGGAGATCCATTTCCTGGTAGAATGTTTGGAAATTAATATCATCAAGCTGTTAGGTTTAGTCAGCATAATAGCTGTTTTAATTCAGGCCTGTTTGACCTGCTACTTGGAGATGCGCAATTATTCAACTAGTATTAGGGGAAATCTAATTTAATAAATATTTTGCCTTAAGAATAAACTTCTAGAACTGAATATTAGTTTTTGTAAAACTAAATAAAGGAGGGTATAACAGAAGAGCATACCTAATATTATAGTTATTATTAAGATCATCCTTTAAGTTGTCTCAAGTGCTGTGTTGCTTAAGTTAATTTCACTTTTATGAAAAATAATTAGATACTACTAGAAGTCATTAATGGTTTTTGAATTCATTGAATTATCATTTAAGCATATTATAATCAGCTAACTTTCAAAAAATAGTTGATAATAAATATACCTGTGAAGTGGGACGGGATTTTATAACACTAACTACAATTAATATTAATCTTTGACTTCTTCATATAATCCTGAATGTCTTTGGGAGGATAATTTTGAATGTGTTTATTTATGATATCAACTTCTTATGGACAAAATTCAGGTAACCTAGCAATTTAATTCCTTTTTAAAAAATATTGATTTTAAAACACTTAAACACCAGGGGCCTCCTGGTGGCTCAAGGGGTTAAGATGCAACCTATGAAGCTCACTGCAGCCACTACAGCACAAGTTCGATCCCCAGCCAGGGAGGTGACCCACATGGTGCAGCAGACCTCTCCTGACTTGCCCGCTGCTCCCTTCAGCAGTATATTTCAGTTGATCGGCCTATTCTGTTCCCCACTCTGTCTCTGGTGAATCCTCTTACTCCACAAAACTCTGGCCTGTACCCCTGTTCTTGTATGTATAAATAAATAAATCTTAAAAAACAAAACACTTAAACACCAGCTGTTAACACTTTTTCTTGATGTTCATGTGACATGGACACTTAAAACTTTAGTGTTGCTTTCAAGTTTTCAGTGTTGGTTATTTGTGATCATTCCTTTGCCCTAGCAATTTCACTTTTAATCATTTATCTTAAAATAAGATGATTTTGGATGTGTGTGTAGTATTCAAAATGTGGACAGTCTAAACAACAGATTTTTTAATGGTTACAATGCTATTCTTCATATGCCAGAATTATAGACATCCACGAAATATGATTTTCTACATTTATTACATGAAATGGAAAAATGTTCATGACAAAATGCTAAATGAAGAAAATGCTAAAAATGGAGTATAACTCATTAATTCACTTAATGCATAAATTACAAATTGTGTATAATTAGGACTTTGGGGGCAGTACAATGCATTCTGTAATCCTTAACATGAATATGCTAATATGTAAAATACTGTAGGCGTTTTGTTTGATGAAATTTAGAGTACTTTTATTAATGTGGGGAATTAAAAAAAACATGTTAGATTTATTGCAAATGATGGACTTACAGTCAATAAAGAAAAATTTATTTAAATTTGATGCAACAGGCACTGTGGTATGTTCTTTACTAGTGTACCTCCATGATTTTGATAGCCCTTTAGGAAAATAACTGAAGTAGCAGAAAGTAGAAAATTCTAGAGTAATTCTGGATTTGAAAATGTAGGTAGGAAGCTTTTGTCATCTAGAATAAGTTGTTCATTGGTACTCCAGTGTGGGAAAGACTCGACCTTGGTTCTTGGAGACCATAAAATTAAAACTTAGGTGGCTCATTTTATTTAAAAAAAATACTGACATCTTTTAATTTCCAACAAATATTTGATATGAACAAGACATGAGAAAAGAGAAGAATAGCAATGAGAAAACAAGTTGCTCTAAGGAGGGTTAGCTTTGAAAATGACTTCACTGTTAATGGTTAGCCTACTCGGGAACATAATTGCACTAACTTAGGAGCACTTACTTTAAATGTAGCACTTCAAAAATGCAGAAAGAAATTCTTATTTATAATAAGAATAGACCCTCACATTAAATGAATCATATTAAGAGCTGGACTGTGAAAGGAACACAACTATTAAAAAGAACTATTTTAATTACTATGCTAAGAAATACATTTCTAATAAAGATAAACAATTCTTTTTCACTGCAATACATTTTCTCTTGTGCAGTTCTCTTTGTATTGAAGAATATTAATTTACGTATATAAGTACACATTTCTGAGGTACAACTTCTGATGTGCTTTCTTTTGAGCAGTTCCTTAAATGTCTAAATAATCAAATCTCTTTGATCACAGTCATGGAAGATGTTCCCTTATTGTATATCATTTCCCCCCTGTAGTCACATATTGCTATAAATGAAATATGAAGTAAGAAAATGAAAGAAAAATTTTGTTTGTTTTTGGCAGTCTTTATCTTTATTCTAGGTCCCTAAATTAGATGCACTGCGTAGCCCTACCTCAGAATACTGATTTTCTTCTGCCAAATAAAGAAGGACATACATTATTCTTGTGGCTGCTCTGTCATTCATCCAATTAAAAGATTGGTTCTTGACAATCTATCATTTGGACAAAATATTCATTGGCACAGTTTGCATTTTCAGAGTTCATTCATCCACAACAAGGATAACAAAGGGGAAGTTTCCATGAACAGGATTGCTTGAATACAAGGGAAGAATGGATGAAAAACAAAAATCTAAAATTGTACTTAGATGTGAGATGGGGATTTTTTTTATCGTTTACTAAATTTTTTGTCAATCACATGGAAATACTACATTTTAAAATGCGTTAGAACACATTTATAGCTCTCAAACTTGAAACTGAAATTGCCACATTTAGGTGTTGACTTATATAGCTCATAAATCACGAACCACTGTTTGGACAGTATTCATCTGCAGAGCTGGTATAGGAAAGTGGCCTGTTCGATGCTTTTCTAAACCTGACTGCTGCAGACTGAACAACTTCTGACCAGATAGATCCAGAAACGGGGCTGGAGGCAACATTTTAGTTGTTGATTCAGAAAACAATTTTTGGCAAAAAATAGTAGAAAGTTTAAAAAATTAAACCAGGAGTTCAAACCTTCAGCAAAGTACGAATTAAACAATAACTTATATTCATATTGTCTGAAACCATTAATTAAATAATACATGTCTATGCAATGTGTTGAAATCTATAAAATGTGCTCAATGCTATAAAATTAATTAGAGGATATAAAAAATAACACTTCTAAATTAAGTCCTCATTTGGAGAAAATTAATTTGCCTCTACTTGATTTGTGGCTCTACATATCCTACAAAATGAAGGTCAAGCACTTTTGCATAGCTTATCAGTCAGGATTCTTGGTTGAAAGCAAAAGTACCACTTTGGCTTAAGGAAGTACCCCTTCATACAGAAGGTGATTTATTAAAGGATCTTGGGTAATTTATGGAATTCTGGCAAGTCATGAGAACCAGATTGGGGCCAGGTTGTCAAGAACAGGGCCCAGAATTATGCCATGGTTGCTACCTGGTGTAATGTCAGGTACCACCATTGCTAAGCATACACAAGACTGCAGTCATCATGCACTGACCCTGAAATACTGCCCCTGCTGCCACAAGAAAGCAGATGGTGGTGCAGAGGGTTAAGTGCAGTGCTGTGAAGCTGTTCACAGCCTCTGCTCTGTGGCCAGCCAGGGAGCAAGCCACATGGCGCAGAAAACCTCTCCTGGCTCGCCCGCTGCTCCCTTCAGCAGTGTACTTCAGTCAGTCTGCCTGTTCTGTTCCCCACTCTGTCTCTGGTGAGTCCTCTCACCTCCCGCACCTCTGGCCTGTACCATAATTCTTGTATGAATAAATAAATCTTAAAAAAAAAAAAGAGAGAGTAGATGTAGCTGCCTTAGCAGTCACCACGCTTGCAGGAAAAGCCACGGACTGTTTATGCTTCTTTATTGTCACTAGCTTCCTGAATCAGGTGGGGCTGATAGGGAGGTTCCAGCTCAGAAATCTTCACCTTAGCTATAGGGAAGATTGTAAACATTACTATGTTTTATTTATTTTTGTTTCTTTGACTGACATAAGGTGGGAGATTCCTCAAACATAAGAATAAAATATAGATGATAAGAATCCAGAAAACAGTTAATGTGTATATGGTATTCAGGGCCTTCAACTGCAAGCTTCATAGCGTCCTTTGTTGCCCCTATATACCCTGCATTCTGATCATAGACTCTCCCTCACCTTCTAGCACCCCAGAAAAGTTAGAAACTTTTCTAACATCAAAGTATTTCTCATATTGCTCCCCAAGAAGGGAACTCCCTGGGGAGTCACATTGTTCCCTGGATCTGAAATTTTTTCCTCTTCCCTTAATGTGGACTGACCTCAATAGCTACATTTTCTACAAAGTCTTCTTCTTCTTTTTTTTTTTTTTTTTAAAGATTTATTTATTTATTCATACACGCACTGGGTACAGTCAGAAGTGCGGGAGGGTGAGAGAATTCACCAGAGCCAGAGCGGAGAGCAGAACAGGCAGACTGATGAAGTACACTGCTGAGGGGAGCAGCGGGCAGCAGGAGAGGTCTGCGCGCCATGTGGGACCCTCGCCAGCAGCCAGGGATCGAACCAGTGCTGCAGAGGCTGCCGGCAGCTTTGCAACCCAGCACTCAACCACTGCGCCACTGGGGAGGCCCAGTCTTCTTTTTTTTTAAACCCTAGGAAGAAATATGATTTTCATTTGGAGTTCTCTTATTCTGATTTTTATTCTTTTTTTTTTTATTTCTCTCTTCCCCCTTAAACGTAAGCTCTTTAAGATGAGATACCATGCTTTAGTAATTTTGTGGAGCTTCAAGTCACAGTGATCACTAGACTGTACTCATTGGTCCAATCTCTTGTAAAAAGAATTTTTAATAGGACTTTTTAAGACTCCAATTTTATAATACTTGAATGGGAATTTATATTTTTTAATTATTTCCTCTAAGCACTGTTTTGCACATAGCTTCAGATATTATCTCCACTCATAATTTGAAAAAGAAAAGTCAAACCCATGTTACATACCTTGAATTTTTCTCTCCAAACAGTAATGTACAATGTTAAGTCACATTTCATTGGATTAAAAACCAAGCCTCCTTACTGCTAGTTGAAATGTGGCAGGTTATCATATAGAAAAATTTTCAAATAAAAAATAAAGACAGGGCCTTCCGTGGTGGCACAGTGGTTGAGCACTGGGCTGTGAAGCTGCCCGCAGCCTCTGCAGCACCGGTTCGATCCCTGGCCGCCAGCGAGGGTCTCACATGGCACTCAGACCTCTCCTGCTGCCCGCTGCTCCCCTCTGCAGTGTATTTCGTCAGTCTGCCTGTTCTGTTCCCCGCTCTGGCTCTGGTGAATTCTCTCACCTCTCTCACCCTCCCGTGGTTCTGACTGCTAAATGGAGACTTGAAATACATTCTTATCTATATGTATGGTACTTTACAGCCTGTAGATATTAAGACCAAGCATATCTTAAATTCTGACTTTTATTTCATATGAGTGTGGCAGATATTATTCCCATTTCACAAGGCGTCATTTTCTGTTATCTGAGTTATAGAACTATTAAAGAAACTATGATCATGATATCTTAGATTCTAAGTAGTTACATTAATCAAATTATAAATTCAACAAAATACTTCTTTAAAGATCACACTAAATAGAAATGCTTTATCTTCTTTTTTTTTAGGTTTCCTTAGACCTTGAGGACATGGGGGAATATATTCTCATGGTCTTACATGCATTAGGTCCAAATCTATTTTCTAGGTCTAAAGGAATGTGGGGGTGGTATCTTGCTAGGCTTTTTTTTTTTTTTTAAAGCAAACTGAATCTTTTATTTACTATAAATGTGAGATGAATTTCTGATCACTGAATTACTTAAGATGTATTGAGTCTTTGACTCTTTATAACTGAACTCATTCCTAGCACTTGTAATGATAACTTTTATATAGATCAGAAATGACCCCATTTTTTGGATAATGTTAAGCAAGTTGTGCCTTGTTGCACAGAGCTGGGGAATGCACATGCATGAAAGTAAAAGTAAAGTTGTTTTCTATAAATATATTTCCACTATTCAGTGTTACCTCTCTTTTCTAGTGATAACTCTTCAGGGATTCTTATCAAACTTAGAGATTCCACTTGGAAAGTCACAGACATAGCGTGATCATTTCCCCTGCACTTCAGCTCTAAGTCTACAACATCTCTTCCTGTATGCTTCGAAAGAAGCCAGCTTAATTAATCTGAGGGGGGAGACTAAAGTTCTAACCCAGAAGTCTCCTTTCTTGGGCTAAGATAAGTGAATCTGAATACCCATGCATGGCAGTTTGCTGGAAGGTGGAGGAAGGAGACTAGTCATTCTAGATTGGTAATGTAATATAGCAAGAAACAGCTCCATTTTAATTGGCTTAAACAACATTACAAGCTATATGTGAAGATGATGTTATACATTGTATATGGTAAAGAACCTCAGTGAATTGGATTTAGTATTTTGAACTGCTGGCTAGAGCATATACTATATATGTTTGATCTATTTTTTTAGATCAATATACTTTTAAATGTTACATGAAAAAAAATATTGTACTTAGGGATGAAAATTCTAAGTTATATAGCTCTTATCCTGTATTTTAAATTACAAAAGTAATGCATGTTTCTTCTAAAGAACATAATGTTCCTTCTAAAGAAATATGCAAGCTGATAAGGGTAACAAAGTAAAATAAAAGTCTTCTTTTTCTGTACCCTTCAGAAGTACAATAGCTTTTTGGTTAAAAACCAAATGATACAGCAAGGTTTATTTTGTCATTTTCTTAGCAAATGCTGATGTTAAATGATAATTTTAGTACACTAATATTCCAAGGTGGGAGATCTGTTATTTTCTTTTTACTTCTTTGAATTTGATTACTGTAATTAACTGAATTGGAAATTAAAATAAAATGAGCCCACAGGTTGGACCAGTTGCGCTTCAGTAAAAACAGATGTCTATTTAAATACCTGATTACTCCAATATCCACAGTCCATGAAGCCTTCTGTGAGCCACTGCCTTGGGTTTTGTCGGCGAAGATGGGCACTGGGAGACTCTGGGGAACAGGCAGAATGTGAAACATGGCACATGTGACTGCTGGGAGAAAACAAAAAACAAAAATCGCTTGTCTGTTCTTTTCAAATTGGTCTGGGCAATGCAAGAAAAACCACAAGATAAATATGGCACAGCTTCCTGAAGTATCAGTTTTGCTTCAAGTTTTCAGGGCAAAATGTTATATAATGAAATAAATAAGACCATGTTACGGAATAAATTTAAATGCCCGATTGATGGGAATTGCCATGTTTCAACACAAAACACAAAGGAAATTATTTTTAAGGATTAAGTTTATATCATTAATCTGTGAGGCTATGTATTTCATCTCTTTTGCCATTAAAAAGTACTTCTGCTTGGGAAAATTTGAGAAACTCTGCTATTTGTTAAGGATATAAGAAAGAAGTGAGGTAAGAGATTCAGATTTTTCATTTTGGATAGTGGGAGAGACAAGATGGTTATATATATATTTTTTAATCTTCCTTGGTATTTAATGTAATACCTTGCAGATGGCAGGGCATATAAAAATGCTTGTGGGCTTTTTGATTTAGTTTCTTTTCTTTTTAAGGAAAATTACGCTGGTATTAAACACCAGCTCCCAAGCTTTGCCAATAAGTTTTCTTTAAAATTCTTTCAATTGGCTAGTACTGTGTGTATGTGTGTGTGTGTGTGTGTGTGTGTATCTGTGTAGATGTGAGAGGGCCTGACTCTCTCAGAGAAAAAAAGATGACTTTGAGAGAAGTGAAACTATAAAAATATTATTCTAGCCACAAAAGTTATTTTTAACAGTCTTCCCACACTTAGCAGTAACTGGAATAGCATCAGAGAAGGACAGCCTGACTCAGTGAAATACAATGGGTATACTGGGCTGAGTGTTTCACCTTTATGAATATCCCTTTTTTGTTCACCAGGTATTTCTTTTGTCTTTAAGTGTGTGGGATGATATTAAATAGCATGGTTGAAGTGATTTTTTGTTTTATTTCAGAAAATATAGACAGTTCTAGAAATTTTCATTACTTAAATTAAAGCTGCTTCTAAAGGATAATTTTGAGGATAGGGCATTTCTGAAAGTAAGCATATTTCCAGAAAGGATTTCTCCAGATACATTAGAGTACCATGGAAAATCTTGAGAATAATTTTTAAAAAATATCTCCATTCAAAAATTGTTAAACTGGGCCTCCCCTAGTGGTGCAGGCAGTTGAGCACAGTGCTGTGAAGCTGTCTGCAGCCTCTGCAGTGCCGGTTCAATCCCGGCCGGCCAGCGAGGGTCCCACATGGCGTGGCAGACCCTCCTGGCTCACCCGCTGCTCCCCTCACCAGTGTATTTCAGTCAGTCTGCCTGTTCTGTTCCCTGCTCTGTCTCTGGTGAATCCTCTCACCCTCCTGCGAATCTGGCCTGTACCCTGGTTCTTGTGTAAATAAATAAATAAAAATCTTTAAAAAAAAATGTTAAACTAGTGCACACACAGACACAGCATTCTAAGAATATTCTTAAAATCTCATCATGGGCCTCCCTGGTGGCACAAGGGGTTAAGCACCGCACTATGAAGCAATCTGCAGCCTCTGCAACACAAGTTTGATCTCTGGCCCACCAGTGAGCAACCCACATAGCATGGCAGACCTCTCCTTTCTCACCTGCTGCTCCCCTCAGCAGTGTATTTCAGTAGATCTGCCTGTTCTCTTCCCCACTCTGTCTCTGGTGAATCCTCTCACCCCTCGTATCTCTGGCCTGTACCCCAGCTCTTGTATGCATAAATAAATAAATCTTTAAAAAAAATAAATAAAATCTCATCAATTTTATCAAATTTATTAATTTTGTATAATTTTGTTATCATCAGCAGATGATAACAGCTAAACCATCACCCTTCTTTCTGGTGATTTGTCTGTAAAACATACAGCTCTGGTAGGGCTAGGAGGAGACCCAGCCCTACCAGATGAGCACTCACCCAATGTCTTTTCATGTAAACCCTAAAGAAATTCTGGGGAGCCATATACTTAGAACACCATCAGTCTAAACCACTAGCCATCTATACAAAACTTGAGTTTGTAATTTGCATTTTCTTAAATATGTGCTATCCAAAGATAAATTAAAAGGCAGCTGTTGGCAGGCATATAAAGTTTTTGATTATCTGTTTTGATTAACAAAGTGATTATTGTCTATAAATTACCATTTGTTCTTAAATGTTTTTAATCTTTACATTACTAAGAGACATTTGTAATGACTGGGGACTCTCCAAAAGAAATTATATACTCTGCCTAAGATGAGGGACATCATCTATGAAGACAAACAATAGCATAATAAACTTCAAGGTAAATTTCACAATTGGTCTAGGCTATAGAACCTATAAACATTCAGGGAGGACACAAAAGACAAAGAAATAAAGCAGCAGAGAAGGATTTAAGGAAGAGTTTTTTCTTGACTGATGTTGGATGAAGGGTGGAGTCTAAAATACCTGTATTGAGTGAAAGTGGAAAGAATGTATGCAGCTCTTGGAGCAATCAACAAGCTCCTATCCTGCTGACCTGTAGTTTGCTGATAGGAGAGGTGAGCAGTAGCTAGTAGAAAAAGCAATTGTAAACAGATAAAACAAAACATGATCATTGTACCATGAATACTTCTGGAAGATGTTTAAGATCTCTTAAAATCTTCTAAGACTAGTGTGGTTTTTTTTTTTTAAAGATTTATTTATTCAAATCAACAAGCAACTATAAACCAGAGACACACTACTGTTGGGGGGATAGGGAGTAGGATCAAAACAAGGAGGGTGGAAATTGTATGGGGGTTATAACCAAGATGAAAATGCATACATTGTGCAAAAATGAAAAATGATGTAAAAATATATAAAATAAAATAAGAATGCTCAAAAAATAAAAATAAAAAATTTATTTATTAATGCATACAAGAACTGGGGTAAAAGCCAGATGCGTGGGAGGGTGAGAGGATTCACCAGAGACAGGTGGGGAACAGAACAGGCAGATTGACTGAAATACACTGCTGAGAGGAGTAGGGGGCAAGACAGGAGAGGTCTGCCTCACCATGAGGGTATCTCGGAGGTGGGCTGGGATCAAACCAGCACTACAGAGGCTGCGGACAGCTCCACAGCACTGCACTCAACCACCTGCGCCACAAGGGAGGCCCCTAGTGTGTTTTTATTGATATATAATTGAAGTACATATTCAAATATCTATATGAGTAGTACTATTTTTAAAAAGAATTGTATCAATTTTGCTTTACAATACTTGAAAAAAGCTTGGAACTTAAACTGCTACTTATGTCATAGTCTACTAATAGCTACTTTTCTGTTTTGTAAGTTCCAGTCCTTCTATCATTTATATATTTTTGATTGTTTTTCCCTTTCCTAAAATCTATTCTAATTGCCCTCCTTTTGTAATTTGCCTCTCTGATATTCCACATGTCCCCCCTTATATTTAAAAAAATCTCTCTTCAAATATATTTGATGAGACATATTCTCTAACAAATGCCTGTAATGAAAATGCTCTTTGTTCTTTAAATTCTGCAATTTCTTCTTTATGGGATTTACATAGTTTGTTTCTTACAAGAGTGTTTTATTTCTGCATTAGTTCTGATTGTGAGATATCATTTGCATTCTTTGGGAAAGCACTTGGCATGCTGAGTAGTTGCCTTGGAAACACCAATACAGGTAGGATAAGCACTGAGAAAGAAAGGGAGGAAAAGTAACTTGTAATGTTGACAAAATGCCAGGCACTGGACTGGGTTTTGAAATATATGATTTCATTTAACCATCAAGCCCTGCAAGGTGAATATTACTATCACTGCCAAGCTTTTTTGCTTTAAATAACTTCAACATAGAAAAGCAGAATTGAACCTGATTCCTCAAACATCCAATTCTCTGTGATTTTCAGTTAAAAGGAAATGATAGCACAGTTGTGTATTTTGGAGAACTGTACTGAGAAGCATTTTTGTACAGGTTATATTGATGCCAAGTACTTCTTTATGACACTATCTTGATATTTTTGGCCAAATACACTCAGATATACCAACCATTACATTACTGTTACTATGTATATCATATTAAAATTATGATGTCTATTATATAACTAGTTCCTAGGAAAAACTGTATTACAGAACACTGGATACTAAAGTGATTTTCATAAGTATTATAAAAGTTATACTTTAGAAAATTTGGACTTTTTGGATATTTAAAATGTCTATAAGGGTTTCATTTTCCAATAAATATCCTTTTATAATTTTTATAACTGAAAATTAATTATCATTGTCACCTTAAATGTCAGCCAGTTAACTCCTAATCAATATGTTCTAGATTTTGTTGAACTTTCCATCTTTTAAAAGTATTTTTTCTTATATTCTGACAGTTTTCTGATTTAGATTTTTAAAATGCCTCAAAGTATTCCTTTGCGTTTTTAATAAATGAACAAATAAGAGTGACTAAAAATTGTATACTGTCCTTATTTATTTGAATAAATTTTATTTATTTCATTTATTTTTTCATGACGATATTTAGGTTTTATTAGGCAATAACTTTATCATTTTCCCAACGTATAGGAAAGTTTTCTTCAGGGTATAATAGTAGTAATACTATTATAATACCTTATACCACTATATAATAGTGCTAATACTTATAAAATGATAGAAAACATACACTGATAAATAATAATAACAAAATAATAAGAAACAACATTCTGTACAAACATTCTGCATGTTTTTCAATTTGAGCTAACATAGGTTTACAACATTGTGATTTAGAGGTATTGGACTTCTCCCTTCAGGAATTGTAACTATACCGTATCCACCACCAAAACACCCATACTCCTCCACCATAATCCCCACTCCCCTTCAGTTTACATTCTGGGGTTTGTTCCTGCTTTGGCATTACTGCCTCTTGGTTTTGTTTCTCTACATCACACATATCTGTGAAACCATCTAGTATTTGTGTTTCTCCTTCTGACTAGTTTTGCTTGGCCTAATTCCTTCCAGCTCCATCCATGTTGTCACAAATGCAAATAATTGATCTTTTTAAAATTATTTTATTTTACATATTTTTGCATCATTTTTCATGTTTGTACAATGTATGCATTTTCATCTCAGTTATACTCCCTGTGAAATTCTCACCACCCATTTGCCCGTGAATCATCACCCTTGTGCTCTTCCCACCTCTGTTTTGATCCTACTTCCTTCTCCACTCCTGCAGAATGTCTCCGGTTTATAGTTGCCCATTGAAATTATAATAAAGTAATTTATCACTTTTTTATAGCTGAGTATTATACAATTGTGTATACACACCACATCTTCTTAATCTGCTCATTTGTTTTTGGACACCTAGGTTGTATCCAAAGCTTAGATATTGTAAATAGTGCTGCAATCACAACAGAAATGCATATATTCTGGGCCTCCCTGGTGGCGCAGGCAGTTGAGCCCACACTGTGAAGCTGTTCGCAGCCTCTGCAGCGTGGGTTCGATCACGGCTGGCTAGGGAGAAACCCACATGGTGCGGCAGACCTCTCCTGTCTTGCCCGCTGCTCCCCTCAGCAGTGTATTTCAGTCAGTCTGCCTATTCTGTTCCCTGCCTGTCTCTGGTGAATCCTCTCACCCTCCCACACATCTGACCTGTACCCCGGTTCTTGTATAAAAAAAATTAAAAAAAGTGCGGATTAATGTTTTTAAATGATGATGTTTTGGAATCATAATTTTCAAATATTGCTTTTTACTTACATGGATTTTAATCAGATTATATCAAAACTAAGAATCCCCTTATCTCTGGAGACCTCTTCTAGAACACTCCATCCTCTTGCTCAAATCTGGATCTGTTTTTCTCCAAACTGGCTGCACAGCTCTTACCATGAAACCTCCTTTCATCCTTCCCTGGATATCATCTCCTTTTACTTGCTTAAAAAGTTTTTTTCCTCCCTCTCTCCTTACTCCTTTCCTTTGTTCACTAAAAAACATTTTGAAATGTTTGACAGATAAAAGTATGAGGCAGATGAAGTGAATTAATTATTGGAAGTCTGAAAAAAATCTTTATTCTTCTTTCACAATTAATATTTTGATTTGGTAGAGAATATTAGATTAAAAATTTTCCTTCAGAATTTGAAGGTAATTGCAATTTGCTCAACTGTAGTCTGACATCATGGCTGCCTGATGATTTGAATAGCATTAGTTCCTTACACCCCATGTCCAAAGGAGGTAGAAAGGGTTCTCTTCCCAATGTTTAAAATTTCATGATTTGTGTCCAGGTGTTATAGATTCATATTCATTTCATTATAAATGCTTGAACCCTTTATATTTGGGATCTCCCCCCCCTTATTTTTTCAATACATTTTTTTTCTCTCCATTTTGATTTTCCTTATTTCTATGCCTGTTCTGAAATTCATGCTTATTAGTCATCTATTTTTGGGCATTGGGTTGTTTCCATAGCTTATCTATTGTAAATAGTGCTACTATAAATGTAGGGGTGCAGGTGCCCTTTGGAATTAATGTTTCTGTGTCCTTTGAGTAAATATCTAGGAATGGAATTGCTGGATCATATGGAAGTTCTATCTTTAGTAGGTTGAGGAATCTCCACACAGCTTTCCATAGTGGTTGGACCTGTTTGCACTCCCACTAGAAATGTAGGAGAGTTCCTTTTTCTCCACATCCTCACCAACATATGTTGTTGCTAGTTTTTTTTTTTTTAATATGTGCCATTCTCACTAGTGTAAGATGGTATCTAATTGTTGTTTTGATCTGCATTTCCCTGATTACAGTAATGTTGAACATTTTTTCATATGCCTGTTGGCCATTTGCATTTCCTCTTTGGAGAAGTTTCTTTTTAGCTCTTCTGCCCATTTTTTGACTGGATTATTTTATTTGTTTTTGTTGAATTTGATCAGCTCTTTGTAGATTTTTGTGATCAGTCCTTTATCATTAGTGTTGTGTGCAAAAATTTTTTCCCAGTCATTGGAGTTTCTTTTTGCTTTGGTTATTGTCTCTTTTGCTGTGCAGCTCTTTAATTTGATGTAGTCCCAGCTGATTGTCTTTGCTTTCACTATCACTGCTTTGGGTGATGAGTCTATAAAGATGTTTTTGAGATGCATGTCATGTAGTGTTTCACCTATATTTCCTTCTATATATTTTATGGTTTCAGGTCTTATACCTAGTTCTTTAATCCATTCTGAGTTAGTTTTTGTGCATGCTATGAGGTAGTAGTCAAGCTTCATTCTTTTTTTTTAATATTTTATTTTATATAATTCTTACATCATTTTTCATTTTTGCACAATGTATGCATTTTCATTTTGGTTATATTCCCCATACAATTGCCCCTCCCCTTATTTTGACCCTAATTCTTCCTCTCCCTGCCCCGCCCCCCTGCAGTGTCTCTGGTTTATAGTTGCTTGTTGATTTTGATTTTTACTTTGTATTAATTAGTCTTTTCCTGGTCCCTTATTTAGGTTTTCTAAATTCCTGTCAAGTTTCATTCTTTTGCATGTAGCGACCCAGTTTTTGAACAAACTTTCTTTGCTCCATCGCATATTCTTTGTTCCTTTGTCAAAGACTAGTTGACTGTAAATCTGTGGGTTTATTTCTGGATTTTCTACTAGGTTCCATTGGTCCGTGTGTCTGTTCTTGTTCCAATACCATTCAGTTTTGATTATTATGGTTATATAGTATAGTTTCAAATCTGGGAGTATGATGCATCTGTTCCCTTCTATTTTTTTCAGGAGAGCTTTGGCTATTCGGGGTTTTTGGTGGCTCCATATGAATTTCATCAATATTTGTTCTATTTCTTTGAAGAATGTCATTGAAAATTTTACTGGAATAGCATTGAATCTGTAAATTGATTTTGGTAGGATGGCCATTTTGATAATGTTAATTCTTCCAATCCATGAACAGGGGATATCTTTCCATTTCTTTTTTTTTTTTTAATATTTATTTATTTATACAAGCACTAGGTACTGTCAGAAGCGCGGGAGGGTGAGAGAATTCACCAGAGCCAGAGCGGGGAGCAGAACAGACAGACTGATAAAGTACACTGCTGAGGGGAGCAGCAGGCACGGCAGGAGGGGTCAGCGTGCCATGTAGGACACTTGCTGGCAGCCAGGGATCAAACCGGCACTGCAGAGGCTGCGGGCAGCTTTGCAGCCCAGTGCTCAACCACTGCGCCACCAGGGAGGCCCTTTTTGTGTCTTCTATTTCTTTTAACAGTGTTTTATAGTTTTCTTTGTATAGGTCCTTTACCTCTTTTGTTAGGTTTATTCCCAAGAATTTGATTTTTTTTTTGCTACTGATGTTTAAATTGATTATCTTTTAACTTTCTAAATGTTTTTAATTGCTTTTAATTGCTTTTTTTATTTCTTAGAGCATGTAGTTACTTTTATGGGTATGATAGCCTTCTTGCATACTTTATTGTTCTAAGTTTGTGTGTTTTCCTTCCACAGTTTTAATTAATGCTTTTTTTCTGGCTTTTTTTTTCTTGCTCATGTTGTTGATTTTCCTTGGAAATCTGGTGATTCTTGGTTGTATGCCCACATTTGAATGAAAGCTTTGGTTGATTATTCTAATTAGGCAATGTGGATTTCTTCTAATGTTGTATAACTAGGCCGGTTTCCTGCTGGGCTTTTCTCTGTAGTGGTGTATCTGATTGGGAATTATATGTATGAGGGAGATGATGTGACAGAAAAGTATTGCTTAGACTGAGTGGGTAGGCAAGCTGCAGTCAAGTGGATGACCCCCAAGCCTGCACTAGAAAACTGTCCTAGGTTACCTTAAAATTTTTGGAACATATACTTCTGGTGAATATTATTATTATCCATTAAATTCCATTTTATTGCTGGTTATAAATTCAGGGAAATCCTATTTATTAACAAGTTAAGAGTCAGTTATCTTGGACCCACAAAGCAGGATTGAAAGTAAGCAAAAGGAGATATTTTGTGATTCCAAAGTACCTTAGAGAAAAATCATGAACTTCTTTCTTATCGTTTATATAGGACTTCATTCATTTCTGTTTTTGCCCATTTTTCTAACAGAGTTCTTTTTTGTTTCTATACCCACAGAATGGTATAGAAAGGAAAAAGGTAAAACTTTTAGGCAAACTATAGATCTGAGGCATTCAGCAGGGGAGCGGGTCAAAATAGGGGAGGGAAGAGCACAAGGGACTATGGTGATATGGTGATGGGATAATTATAGGGATTACACCTGAGCAGAGAAATCAAATGTTGTACAAAAATGAACAACAATATAAGAAAATTAAAAAAAAAGAAAAAAGAAAAGCAATATAGATGGAAGTATATGGTCTGCTGAAGATCAATAATAAAAAGAAAATGGTGCCATACATGACTATTAGGTCATACAATCTCCAAGTTCAACTGTGCTCATTACCTTCCTTTTAAGTAACTACAGAAGTAATTTCTTTTAGATTATTATTGAAATAGGCAAAATTTATAAAGATTAATTCCTGGAGGAATAAAATACCAGACAATATTTGCCCACTAACCTAAATAAATGAGTTATTACTCTAGTTTGTTAGCCAAACATAGCAAAGCCCTATTCGATGTCCAGTGTTCAGCTTGCAAATTGTGCTCTCTGAATGAAGTCTTGGATAAACCCCAACTGAATGTGTTCTCTCTAGTCCATTTGCATACCCACATCTTTATTCTCTTTCTCATGATATTTACCATATTTTGCTTCCTATGCTAATTTGGGAGCTAATACTAATGGAGATTTTAATCTTGTGAACATGATTTTAATTTTTAATTAACTTCTTGTATTTCTTCGATAGTATTGCGTTTAGGCACGTAAATGATATGGTCAAATGACTGGAACAATGCTGATCTCATCACATTTTCCAATAATAACGTGTTACTTGCTTCCAAAGGAAAAAAAAATTACATTTATATATTCAGTATATTGCTATCTTTTCATGCTTTTCTTTCATATTTTCCAGATTTGTCCCTGGGATTATAGTTTGTATTTTGGCTGATAGTTTGCATCTTAAACTTTGGATGTTATGAGGGGCCTCCTGGTGGCGCAAAGGGGTAAGCACCGCACTATGAGGCAATCCAAAGCCTCTGCAGCGCGAGTTCAATCCCCCGCCCGAGGGAGCAACCCCCATGGCGAAGCAGATCTCTCCTGTCTTGCCTGCTGCTCCCCTCAGCAGTGTGTTTCAGTTAGTCTGCCTGTTCTGCTCCCCACTCTGTCTCTGGTGAATCCTCTCACCCCTGCATCTCTGGCCTGTGCCCCAGCTCTTGTATGCATAAATAAATAAATCTTTAAAAAAAAAAAACTTTGGCTGTTATGAATAATAACTTTGAACTGGAATTCTCTCTTCTCTACTTTTTCCACATTCATACTTATTATAACTTAGTAGAGCAAAGAAACTCCTAATTTGCATGTAAAATAATGTGAGATGTGTCAGTTTCAATGTTGTTAAATAGGGGAAAATAACAATAAACATATTTATGAGCTGGAATAGTTGTGAACATTGTTCTTCAGTTGAATATGCAGCTAAAGAAGCAAGATTATACATATAGTTCCCACAAATAATAATTTTAGACTTATATGCCTTAATAAATTTAAAAATTTCCTGTAATCAATTTTCTTTTGTGGGCATATTTTGTTGTACTTTAAGGTACAATTCTTTCTGTTATTGTTTTTCTATATATCTCTTTTTTTTAAAAAATATTTATTTATATATGCATCCAAGAACTGGGGTACAGGCCAAAGGAGCAGAAGGTGAGAGGATCCACCACAGACAGAGTGGGGAGCAGAACAGGCAGACTGAAATACACTGCTGAGGGGAGTAGCGGGTGAGACAGGAGAGGTCTGCTGCACCATGTGGGTTGTTCCCTGGCTGGCCAGGGATTGAACTCGTGCTGCAGAGGCTGTGGACAGCTTCACAGCACTGTGCCTTAACCCCTTGTGCCACCAGCGAGGCCCTTTTATCTTCTTAACAACACTTTCAAACTTCTCTGACATCTTATTAATTCATTGCCACAGAGTTGAGTTATGGTAAGAATTTCTGATGCTGATTATATTGTTCAAACAGAAAATCCACAATCCTGAGAATTCTGAACAGGCTAAATTGATTTTAAGACTGAAGACGACCATTTGATTAAGTTAAAATGGCTTTTCTGGAAACACAGATTTCATATGCTCTGTTTTCCTCCATTCCTAAATTGCCCAGTACATCTTTCGAGCACAGCCCTTATACTGTCTTTGCTGGCTTTACAGGTCTGTTTCTCCACTGGACTTAGTCCATAGAAGGACCAGTAGTTTGGTGTACAGCACACATTCACTACATATAGTTGAATACATGAGTGAATATGGTTTCATTTCCTGAACTTGCTGAATCGTTGAAGATTTTTTAACCAAAATAACACGGTAGAAAATAGTATTCAAAAGTTTTATTTTCCGATCATCTAAAATGATCATTAATGTTGGGATTTTACTTTATATATTTTTAAATAAAAAATCAAGGACTGGTATGATTTTTTTTTATGGAATGGTTTTTTTTTTTTTTTTATAGAGGCATGCTTTATTTATTTGTTTGCTGGTTTGTTTGTTTGTTTTTGTTTATACATGCACTGGGTACAGTCAGAAGCACGGGAGGGTGAGAGAATTCACCAGAGCCAGAGCGGGGAGCAGAGCAGGCAGAAGGACCGAAGTACACTGCTGAGGGGAGCAGCGGGCGGCAGGAGAGGTCTGCACGCCATGTGGGACCCTCCTCTGGTGGCCGGGGAGCAGCCGGGTATCGAACCGGCGCCGCAGAGGCCGCGCGCAGTTTCGCAACCCAGCGCTCAACCGCTGCGCCACTGGGGAGGCCCTATGGAATGGTTTTGAGAAAGGATTTGGACATTTTACCTGAGTATATATTACAAATGGAAATTATAAACAAAGGAATTTAGCTCCAACTATGGTTTTAGTTAGGTTTCCTTGTTATAATATTTAAAACTCTCAATATAATAATCTCTGATAATTTGGTAAAATTTAATAAATCAGTTGTACCAAACATTTATCTTTTAATAACAAATAATAAATGTACAGTCTTTCACTGTTTAAGAAATAAATTAGTTTTTACTTTTCATGAAATTTAATAGATTTTTATGTTGTTTTTTTAACTGATGATGTACCTTTATTTTACATCCTTGTTTGTTTTTTCACAATATAGGATTTGTCCCCCAGGTGTGGTCACCATAGATTTCCTACCACCAAAGCACCCATAGTCCTCTACCATATTCCATTGTGCTCTTCCCCATCCTGTTTTCTTTCTTCCTCTTCCCTCCCCCGCTTGGATTCCTTATATCTATGGTCAGCATTCAGGGTTAAGTTTTAAAGTTTGTTTTTTGTCTGATCCTTTGTTTGACTTCTCTATATTCCACATATAAGTGAAGCCATACAGTATTTATCTTTCTCCTTCTGGTAGACTTCCCTTAGGGTAATCCCTTCCAGTTCCATCCATGTTGCTACAAATGGCATAATTTTGTCTTTGTTGATTGCTGAGTACTATTTTTTATGGGATATTTTATATTTACCCTACTCCCAACATTAGCATCCAAATAGAGAAGAGTTTTATAAACCACCCATGCAATAATCTTACTTTTTGTATAGCATTCTGAGTTATTGAATTATAATTTTTTTACCTTAAAACTTTTTTATTTTCATTATTTTGTCAGTAGTTTACATATTTATAACTCTGGAGGTACATTTTCATACCACATATGTGCACATGCTTCACTCATCAAATTATGACTTATTTTCTAAGCTACTCTGACTACTGTATCTACCAGTGGAAATGCTCAAACCAGTAGAAAATTTCCACAGCATGTTCTGAGTTGAAATTGTTCCCAACTAGACTAGAATTGGAATGTTTGGTTGATTGCGGCAAGTCTGACTTGCTTTTCACCATAAATGGTGCAGACATGAGTTTCAGAAAATGGGCAATGGAAATTACAGCTAATGCATGGAATACACCAAAAGGGGTAATTGCTTCCTTCCTTCCCACTTTAAATTTAGGTCTTCTGACATTGCCAAAGTTGCTCAAAATGCTTTCTTCCCTAATCGTAATACATAAAGTCAGTGAAAGGAGAGGAGGTGTATAATAGTGATAAAAAGGTTTGAATTGAGAAAGAATAACAAATGTGTACACACCAGCCTTTTATCTCTTTCAGTTCTTTCACTTGAAAGCAAAGCAATACAGAGGAAATTATCCCTTAGAATTGTCTGAACTTTCCAAGTTGTACTCTTTCATTTGAGAATAAATTTTAAATCATTTACTTACTCTTTTTAAGGAACAATGGCCGGTTATGATCACCTTTTCATCTAATATCTGAACATACTGTACACAATATACACTTAGCACTAGAAATTTTTCTTGGAGGCACAAAGATTTAACTCATTCCCTGTGTCCCTAATTTTAAACACTATCTCCAAAAGCCTCTTCTCTGATCACAGTTTTGATTCTTTCTTCATAATTATTGAACTAATCCCTACTTTCCCCTCCATTATCTCTTTTTGCATTCCTTCCTTTCTTATCATATATACTTGACATATATCACATGTATAAGGTAAGATACAGATATATAGCTATCTGTATCTTCAGCTATATAGCTATAGCTTCACATCAATGGTTTATAGGTTAGTAACACTTTCCTCTATACCATAACTTCCCTTAAGCTTAAACTTTTTTTTATAAAAGCACAACCTAACATCAACTTGTATAACCGTACATTATTTCTCTGGTCAATATACTTAGCTTTTTAAATTTTTCAAGACTTGTTTAAAATTTATTTTAATTAATTGTTATTGAAGTAGCATTATTTTATGGCACTGCTAGTGTTTTGACAGTGTAGAATTTCCTCCTTCAGGTGTAGTCACAGTAGCACTCCCACCACTGAAGCACCCCAGTCCTCCACCATAGTCCACTGTGCTTCCCCCACCACCTGTTTCTCAACTCTTCTCCTCTGAAAGCTGCAGATCTATGACAAGCTTTCAAGGGTTGATTCTAAAGTTTATCTTCTTATTTCCCTTGTCCCTCTCTACAGATGATCCTGTTTCTTCCATCTGAAAGAAAGTAAAATCACTGTGCAGAAATTAATTTTCTCTCAGCCAAAACCAGGAAGCTATCTTTATTTGCAACCAGCCTTTCAACTTCTTGCTCAGTTATTTAAGAGGGGGGCCTATTCATCTCATACCCATCCCTACATTGCATCTGATCTTATTGCTACTATCCCCGAATCTCTCAGAAAATTCCCATTATCAACTACTCTCTTCTTTCTCCCATAACAGCTGTTCCAACTCAAAGGAATCATTCCAATCAAGATTCAGATTCAACACCTCCATGACTGAATCCATGACATTTACTACCATCGCCTGCTTTGGTCCCCTGAGCTCAAAATATGACACTACTCCCAGCCAATTACACTTCAGAAACATGAGTCATTCATGAAGTCTCTTTTCTCACTCCCTAAATTCAAAATGCCCCCAAGTTTTAGTGGTATTGCTTGCTAAAGGTCTCTAGTATAGCTACTTCTTTCCATATCCATCTAGGCTAGTATTATCTGTTACCAAAGAGATTACATGAGCTTCCAAATTCTGTTCTCCAATTTGAAACTGTTCTCCAATTTGAAACTGCATTTATCTTCTCTGAATATAAATATGACCTGTCATTCTGTGTAAACCTCTGTAGTCACTTCCCATAACAAAGACCAAACCTCTTTCTGTAGCCTGTGAGATCATGCTTGGACTGACCTTGCCTGCATTTGCAGATTGTCCTTACTCTCCCTGCTTTCTTTCTCCAACCATGCCTGCTTCTCTGGTCAAGCAAAGGAATCCTGACTTCTCCTCTTTGATGATGATGTTAAGTATCCAAACTCTAGCTCTTTTTTGCCTATATTAACACAAAGACAGAATTCTGTCTTCAAGGGTTGTACTCAAAAAATAACTCGAGCAGTAAAAGAGGACTTACCTGGGAGGGTTGATTGAATCAATGAGAGATTACAACACGCGGATTGTGACTTAAGTTTTGGCTAGTTTCAGGTGGGCATCTGTTGCATGTTCTGCTTCTGGAGTTCTGCTAACCTCAAGGTGGTTTCTAGGAAACTCAAGGTGGCTGCCAGGGCTCCAGCTTCAATGATGAAGTCAGGATGACCAGAATTTACTGTTACTTATAATCAGTCTGGCAAAACTATGGTGAAATGGAGAAAGATGACTTCTGTGCTGAGCCAAGCACTAGAATTCTTTTATTAGAGAAAAATATGATCTTATTTTATTTTTCAGGCTAGGAAGGTGGATTATAGTTTTTACAAAAAACTTGCATCTCTATAGCACTTTAATGTTTATGAATCTATTTTCACCTACTGTCTGGGTTGGTAGCTCACTTAGTTCTTAAGGTAGGCACAACACTGGTTTTCGATTTTGTATATACCAGGAAGCTAAAAGAAAAGTTATAACTTCCCGGTGATACTGGTGGAGCAGCCAGCCACATCTAACTCTTGTGCTGCCCCTCCTGGGGTTAGCATAAAATTCAACACTATTCTGATCACAGTGTGTACTATTAACATATTAGTGAAGTGTGATGTAGTGGGAAAATAACTAGCAGATGACATTGAGGAGTCAATTTTCAGCTGGTTTTCACAATGCGGCCCTCTATTTAGCAGTTAAATTGGCCTATTTTTAGTTGTGTTTGGGATGAAGCCCAGAGCAGCACTGAACAGTGTCTGCAACCTTCTGCTGGGTGTTACTTGCCCTTAGTCATCATCTGAATGTTTCTGATGCTATCTGACTCAGAAAATATGCATTTTTCATTCCAGTTTTTTCCTACAGTATTGGTTCTGTTGATCCTGGGTTCTATATAACCTGAGGTCATTTTTGAAAAGTCTTCATGTGCACGTATATATTCCATAATTCACTTATGATGAAAAAGTTTTGATTTGTGATGCTCACTTTTCCACCCTTACTTCTAAGGAGGTTTGTGCCAATCAGGAATAGGTGGGTGGATGGGGGGTGACCTCCCATTTAAGCCCACTTTTGGGGCAAAAGGGAACTCTGCTGTATGGGAATGAGTTAATGGTCCTACTGCATCCTCAGGAGCTAGGCTTTTTATGTGGACTGAAAGTTGCTCACAGAAAAGAGACTCTGATATATCGCTGGCCATGAGGTCCCAGAGAGATTGACTGCAAGTGCATTTAGTTGACTGAAAAAGTGCATTTATGTAGGAGAGCGGGTGTGCCCTTGAACAAGGTGGAATTCTTACTACTTCTGATCTAGACTCTCCTGTCCCCCCCATCATGCTCTTGCCTAACTTGATAATAGGTAACAATGTGTTGGTGGGCTACCAAAGAGAAACAGATAGTTATAACTTTCCCTGAATCTGGGGCTAGTATAATCCAACCAGGCATCCTTATGTAGCTTGGAGGACTGTGATAGCTCTTTGCCCCTCTCTGCCAATATCTTGTGCCTTTTTCTGTTTGGCATTCCCACCTGGAAATAGTCTTCAACATCCTTTATTTTAACAGCCACTATTTAACAGTGTAGGATTGAATTATTCAGGATGATTTCCCCCGCTGTGTATAGCAAATAATATGTATAGAATTTTAATTATTTTAGAAATAATCTTAATTGCTGACATAAGACAGGCTGTTAGTAACTCTGGTGTGTTTAAAATTCAAATTAATGCGGAGTCTTTAGTCCTCCCTGTACAAACTCTTGAGCTATGAAGCTTCTCACAGTGTAAACATTTCTTTTTCCCCCCTTTTTTCACTTTTGGAGCTGTGACTGGAAACATAAAAGAGTCTTGATCTTTCTTTTCTCTCCCCATGTGTTTTCTATCATTCAAACATGGATATCTTATTGAAATATGTTTAGTCTACATCCATGAATATAGGTTGCAACATTGATAGCCTTTCATTTCTACCAATTTAGACTTTCATTTTTTTTTAAATGAAAAACATATTTAAGAGTCCATGAGAAGGTTATGTTAGTGTCTATTACCAGTTTAAAACAATGAACTGTGATAATCCCTGTCAACAGCATCAGGAACTAAAAGATAAACCTTTTACTTTGCCATCAGGGCGCTAGCCTTTGAGGATTTTCTTGGCCGCAGGTTAAAACATAAGACACCGGGACTCCCCTGGTGGTGCAGTGGTTGCCTGCTGGGCTGCGAGGCTGCCCACAGTCTCTGCAGCGCCGGTTCTTTCCCTGGCCACCGGCGAGGGTCCCCCCCCCCCCCCACACAAAACATAGACACCAATGCTGGAGGCAGCAAAGTGGCAAGAGGTGTGTGTGTGGGATGGACTGTAGGAGATAGAAACTGTCAGGGTGCCAGGTCCCAAACCTGTGAGGACCTATTTATAAAAGATCTATTTCTACTGCAACAGTATCTTTTTAGTTAAAAGTAATAGTTCTCATCTCATCAAAGATTTAAGTGACTGAGATTGTGACTATTCTTTTAGCAAATTTATAGACAGGAGAATTTTTTTTAGAAATCTGCTTGTTCAGTGCTGTATCTCTAGTACTTGTATCCACATCTATCTGGGGCCTCACAGGTATATATTAACTTTTGTATACATGAATGTATGAGTTAATGAAGTGGTCTTGGAGGAGCAGTCAAATGCTAATACTTTGGAACCAATCCCTTTGCAGCCAGAACATAAGATAGGCTATTGTCATTGTCTTCTAAAATTTAAGTTTAATGTGACATTTTCATAAATCTATTAAGAACATTGTATATAAAGTGATTTGTTCAAAACTGAGTGCCCATTATATGACTTTTAGGCGCTAGGGATTTCAAGTTGAAAAATAACAAATCCTAGCCCTCTTGGAATTTACCTTTTAGTTTAGGAAGATAGGCAACAAACCAACAAATTAATTGTTCTATAACAAATTCTATAAAGAAAAATCAAGAGAGGGCCTCCCCGGTGGCGCAGCGGTTGAGTGCTGGGTTGCGAAGCTGCCCGCAGCCTCTGCAGTGCCGGTTCGATCCCCGGCTGCTCCCCGGCCACCAGAGGAGGGTCCCACATGGCGCGCAGACCTCTCCTGCCGCCCGCTGCTCCCCTCAGCAGTGTACTTCAGTCCTTCTGCCTGCTCTGCTCCCCACTCTGGCTCTGGTGAGTTCTCTCGCCCTCCCGCGCTTCTTACTGTACCCAGTGCTTGTATAAACAAAACAAACAAACAAGTAAATAAAAATAAAATACATGCCTCTTAAAAAAATAAAAAAAAAATTAAAAAAATGTTTAAAAAAAAAAAAAAGAAAAATCAAGAGAGCACTCTCTCAGGTAACATGTAAGAAGGGACTTGGAGGATGTGCCTATCAAAAGAAAGAATGTTCTAGGAAGAAAGTATAAAAAGGCTCTGAAGTGACAACATCCTCTGTGTTTTCAAATACCTAGCAATTCCACTGAGGTAAAAGAGGCATGAGAATAGATTAAGAATACTGGTGTAAAGTCAATGAAATACTGGAGTAGGAGCTGATCATTGTAGGCTTGGAATCCATTGTAAGGATCTTGTTTTTCCTTTGAGTAGACTAGGAAGCTAGTGCAAGCTTTCTGAACGACTTGGTTATAGAATGATCAAGAAGAGTGAATAGAACCTTCTGTGTCACCTCTGTAGGTGATTGGCTAATGCAGTCCACCATTCCTGTGTCCATGGTGTTTGTAGTATTGTTATCATTAGCTCAAGACTATATACTAAAAAAAAAAAAAAAAAAAAAAAGACTATATACTTACAGAGGTTGTACAAAAGAAATGTATAGCTGGGGCCTCCCCAGTGGCACAGAGGTTGAATGCTGGGTTGCGAGGCTGCCCACGGCCTCTGCAGCACCAGTTCGATCCCCGGCCATCGGGTGAGGGTCCCACATGGTGCGCAAACCTCTCCTGTAGCCCGCTGCTCCCCTCAGCAGTGTATTTCGTCAGTCTGTCTGTTCTGCTCCCTACTCTGGCTCTGGTGAATTCTCTCACCCTCCTGCACTTATGACTGTACATAGTGCTTCTATAAATAAAAACATAAATCTTAAAAAAAAATGTATAGCTAAGACAGATGACACTGCTTCATGCCTCCAACCCCCCCATATACTTTATTTATTTTCCTTTTAATTTTTTGATATTACAAATTCCAACATTGGTTTGAATTTCCTTGATATGAGTATTAGCAGAGATTTGGATCTCAGAGAAGTTTGCATTTCAGGAGTAAGAGGCAAGAGAATAGGCAATGGTGTTGTGTTGGGTTAATGTTATTTCATAGAAAAAGCTCTGAAATAGGTGCCAGAAATATGGTTTTCAGATCAACTTCTGATAAATAGTGCATTTGACCTTGGGCAAATTATATTACCACTTAATGCTTAGATTCATCATCTGTAAAATAAGCCGCATTTGGTTAGATATTTTGCAAGGATTTTGACAATTATTTTCTTAGTCAGCTTGGGCTTCCAAAACAAAATACTTCAGATTGAGGACTTTAAAAAGAGAAATTTATTTCTCACAGTTCTGGAGGCTAGAAGTCCCAAGATAAAGGGGCAGTTTTTCACCTTGGTTTCTGGTGAGAACCATTCCTGGCTTGCAGATGATCTCCTATAGCAAATCTTACAAGGGCACTAATTTCATCTCAAGAGCTATTCCCGTGTGACCTCATTACCTCCCAAAGGCCCTGCCTTCAAATACCTTTGTATTGGCTTCAACATATAGGTTTGAGGGGACTCTAACATTTAGTACGTTAACAGCCAGCTTTTAAATCTATGACACCATTATGTGTTCTTTCATCTTATTGAAGATTTTCTAAGTTACACTGATCTACAGTATAATTTGTTTGAGATGCAGCTCATCATAAATCTACTAAGTTTGTCAGTTAAGGCAAACAAACAAATATTATAAGTATTTTTCATTGTGAAGCCCTCTAGTTCAGTTATTATGTGCTATTTTGGTCCTGCAGTATGCCTTGAGGTTGTTCCACTTAAACACCGTTTGCATTCATACAATACTTCTGAGAATAGCTGAAAAAATTTTTCATGTACCTTGTTTCATTGAAACAAGACAATTGATAGGTTTCAAAAACAGAAAACTGACATAATGGGAGGTTATTAATTTCTTACATATGATTGATAAATGGTAGTTGTCTTTCCACATTTCCCAAATGTTTTCTTCTTCAGTAATTATTCTTTGCAGATATAAGAAGGAAATGTAGAGATATTATCTCATATTAATACTAATCAATTTTATACTAGTTCATCAACTGTCTCTTATGAAATATACAGGCAAAAAAACATTTAAGCTAGTGAGGTCAGGGTCTTAAATTCTTATTTGATGAGGAATAGTTGACCAGTTCTTCTCATGTTCCATGAATTCTGGATTCTATCCATCAGAAGCATATTTTGTTGAGTGGGGTGAGGGGGTAGGGGAAGATATCTATATACTTGCAAAGATGTAAAGGGTCATCCCAACCTTTTTGACAACATGCCTTATTCTGGATGTTATTCTGAATTTGTATTATAGGCTGTGAAAGAAAAAAATGTTCTTTAAAGTATTAGAAATACCAAATGGTTGGAAAATAACAGCTGTTGTTCAAGGAGTGTTTATGTGCTTAAAGCTAAAGTTTGGACTATTTTTCTTATATTTAATCTGTTCATACAAATAAGTTTATGTTTGGGAATTATCCAGTCAGTGCCTTGGGCATAACAGGATGTTATATTTGGTGAATGGCAACAATCAATGTGTCATTTCTTAGTGCTTAGTGTGATTCACAGGTAGACTGGTTTTTTTATAAAACTGCTGAACAAGTTGAAATCCTGACATTTTAACCTACTTGGCCAATAGCTCTTATCTCTCTTGAACCTCTGTGTGCTCATCTGAAAATGGGGCAACCGTAATATGGGTAATGTCATATGCTGTCAGGAGCATTAAATTGGATAATCAAATGTTAATAAAATAATGTTTCTGATATACAAAAAATACCTATTGAAGTAAAATTGATTTATTACACTATAGGTTTTAGGTGTACAGCATTATAAGTCAACATCTGTGTACACTATATTATGTTCACCACCAGAAGTCTAATTTCCATCGATCACGATAACACTGACTCCTTTTATTCAACTTACCTGATTCCCTTCCCCCTTCTCATCTGGGAACCACTATTTTGTTCTTATAGTCTGTTTTCTGTTTTGTTCATATTTATGTTTATCTTCCACATATAAATGAACTCATACTGTGTAGGTCTTTCACCATCTGACTTATTTCACTTAGCTTAATACCCTCTTGGACTACTCATCTGTTTAATAAAGAGGAACTGTTGTTTGGATCTAGAAAAATAATACAAATTTAATAATAAATAAATTTTATTTTTAGCTTAGTATATTTCACAGAAACCAAAACTGAAAGATACCAAGCTGTACTCATCAAATGTTTGGGACTCATGGAGCCTGCAAATTCAGCAGAGATTCTTTACTAAATGGGAACTTTTTCAGTGCTATAAAAAATTCTGATTTATCCAGTGGCTACTTGAGATAAAGACTCTAATCTGGCGCTGAGGAAGAGTTTTCTTGAAATGTGTTTAGTCCTGGCATTGAAAAGGGAAAGAAAAAAAAAAGCAATAAGAAGTAATAATAAGAATAGAGCCAATGCCTGGCTTCATTTTTTCTCTCTTGGTGACAAGTTGCCTGTCTTACACTGGGCATACTCTCAGTAATTTTTATACTTAAAGTCAAAGGACTCCTTGTGTAGGGTCTCAACATGTCTAGTGTTACTTGTGTCTAAAGCAATTTAAGAAGGTAGTAAATGAATGATTCTGACCATCTTCTATTTATATGACCAATTTAGAGTGACAGGGTTGTAATGGAAAAAACACTCATCTCATAATCAAAGGACCTTATGTTTAAAATCAACCTTTCTCCTTTACTGCTTTCAGTGTCCTCACCTATAAAATAAAAATAATAACTTCTCTCACAGATGCTCTGGTTTAATGCACTTCATATATAAGAAGTACCCTTACATGTTAATTAAATATGAAAATCCAATTATTAGTGGCTGACATGCTTTAAACATTGGATTGGAGAAACATCAAATCTAACTTATTTGAAGGTGGTCTGAAGGTAGTCCCTTGGGTTTTAGTCTGATCCATGGTTTATCTCCACATGTAAAACAAAATCATTTTTCTGTATATATGGGACTAAGAGGGAGCTTACTTTAGCTTCTAGATTCACTTATTAAATTTTCTTTATTTCTCAAAATTGAAAATCAATTATTCTTTGTTAATTTTTTTAAGATTTATTTATTTATGCATATAAGAACTGGGGTTACAGGCCAGAGGTGTGGAGGGTGAGAGGATTCACCAGAGACAGAGAGGGGAACAGAACAGGCAGACTGAGTGAAATACACTTCTGAGGGGAGCAGCAGGCACAGGAGAGGTCTGCCGCGCCATGTGGGTAGCTCCCTGGCTGGGGCTCTAACTCATGCTCAGTGGCTGTGGATAGCTTCATACTGCTGTGTCTTAATCCCTTGCACCACTAGGGAGACGCTTTGTTAAAATTTTTCAAAATTTGGGCCTCCCCTGGTAGTGCAGCAGTTGAGCAGGGGCTGCGAAGCTGCCCGCAGCCTCTGCAGCACTGGTTCGATCCCTGGCTGCTGGCAAGGGTCCCACATGGTGCACAGATCTCTCCTGCAGCCCGCTGCTCCCCTCAGCAGTGTATTTTGTTGGTCTGCCTGTTCTGTTCCCCGCTCTGGCTCTGGTGAATTCTCTCACCCTCCCGTGCTTCTGACTGTACCCAGTGCTTGTATAAATAAATAAATAAAATAAATCTTAATTTTTTTTTTCAAAATTTAAATATTTAACAGCATAGAGTCAAATCTGTCCACACAATAATTTTTTAAAATCTAATGACTAATTCTTAAAATTGTGAATTGGATTTAGGTATTGAAAAGTTAAGTTAGTAAATGATAAATAAGTAATATATAAAATCAGGGCTTTATTTTAGATAGATGTTTTAATCTGAATTCCACCCCACCCTTTAACCTCTCCTCATTTTTCTTTCTCCATTGGAGTCATGATAGTCTTATTAAAAAAGAGAGGGGGAAATGGAAATACTATTGATCTCTTCAGATAAATGTATTTGCTATATGCGATTAACTTAATAAAATGAAAGTTACCACAAAAATTACATGACTCAGGTGCCAGGGAAGGACAAAATAGCAGCTCTAACTTCTGAAGGTCTTTTACTGTAATCAGTGGGATAATGTTTGGATATAGGGAAGAACAAGAAAATGGTTCCTGGGCAACACTGTAATCAGGTGGCCAGACATCTGGCTCAGGCAGGATTAATGAGCACAGAACAAAATCCAGTTAGAATTCTAAGCAAAAAATTATCTTTTAATGCATATTGATGGGAAGGAAGAAAAGAACATTATAGCGCATGAGGTACAGTTTAAGAAGGATGAGTTTAAGAAAGCTGAGAATGAGGCCGATTATAGAGGATAACATGTTAACCTTCCCAGGTCACATTTCAATAGGGTGAGTAAAAGAGTTTAAAGGAAGATGTAATCAGTTAATAGAGGGCCTCTTAAACCAGGCAAAGAGCTAATATTTGATCAAAGAAGAACTGAATAATGTGAATAAATAGTATTTTCAAATAATCATGCTTCATAAAATATATTTATATGATATACAAGTTATAGATGTGAGTATATATATATCTTGTTTACCTTTAAATACTTTTGGAGAGAATAAAACAAATACTTTCATTTGTTTAGAAATTGGAACAGAACTTCTAATTGTTCCCTTTCTGCCTCAATATGGCATTTATTTAAAAGGTCTAATATTTACTAGTCACATCTACCATTTGGTTCCATAAAATGTTCTTAATTATCTGAGAAAGCCAAATGTGATCTGGATTTTCTTGGCAAGAGGATATTGACTTTCATTAAGACTGAATTGCAGTTACAGACCTTTAAGCCTTTATCTGCATCTCATTAACTGGCATGTGATTTGGGAGAGTGGCTATTAATTATGCAGAAGATGGTGAGTGAATAGAAAGGATCATTCAAAGGAAAGCCATGCTTAAACCTGACTGTGTCCTGAAGCATTGTACACTTCATCTGACAGGCATTAATTTGCCTAAGTGTTTGGAATCAGCCATAGTAAGGATTTTTAAAGGACGTATCTAGAAGCAATGTTAATGACTAGGATTTATTTTTTGTTCATTTAGTTTAATTTACAGCTAAGCCATTTTTCTTACATGGCTGCTTGGTTGAAGTGACATGAAAGGTATATATGATGTAATAGGAATAAATCCTGAGTCTCTGCAGATAAGTTTTTATGAAGTAAATTCCCTGTCCTCTCATCATAAACTATGATGGTATACTCTTCTAAAAATCCACTACAAGTCAAAATATCTCCTTAGTATAAAGATATAAATAGAGGAAGTCCTCACACATAATGTTAAGATGTAAGCAAGTGGATTGTGTTTAGTTAAGTAAAGACTCTACTGGAAATCTACATTATGCTTTCATTTTTATTAGAGTAACATCTTATAATTTTATAAATCCACACTTAAATATAGATTAAAATGCATTTGCAATAAACTTTGTGCACTCTATTTTCCATTTTATCTGTATAGCTAATGCAATTTGAAATTTGCTCATGCATTTTCAAGATAGACCTCTTTAAATCAAACATCTAATTTTTATATGCAAAATTTTATCATTTCCAGTATTAAAATCGTCTTCCTTGTTATAATTCAGCAAACTGACTGTGACTATGGAGTGAAAAATGTATTGTGCTGCATTAAATCATTTAAATGGGTGGTTGAAACTTGGAACTTGTCACTTTTACCACGGTCATGGACAGTGTTTAGTCATCTGATCTGACCAGTTGGTTCCTAACTAGTGTATGAGTTGAGGAGTCACTGAGTCTGTAAATGACAGATATTTCTCACCCTTTGATGAAATAAAAACAAATGAGAAACAATTTTGATTTTTGTTAATGTTAAATAGTCTGTGGCAATAAAATCTAGAAGCAAATAGGCAAATATGTATTTAAAAACTTTTCTTCAGATTTGCCAGACCATAGAAGGCAGTGTTTCCCAAAGTTCAGGCTGCTGATAGTCCACCTGCATCTGAAATAAATGGGGTATTTGATAATGTTGATCTCCTGGTCCCATTCTTGACTTAACTGAATGAAGAACTCTAGAAGTGGAGACTGGGAATTCACTTTTATCTCACTTCTTGGGTAATTCTTAACCACTCATTTAAGTTATATTTCTAGAATGGTGAGTGATTTATTTCTATGAAATGTGTTTATACTAAATAGGTTCATGTTGTAGTTAAATCAGTATTACATATTGGTATATATTTTACAGCACCAGTATCTTTTTTTTTTTTTTTAAGATTTATTTATTTATTTATACAAGCACTGAGTATAGTCAGAAGCACAGGAAGGGGAGAGAATTCACCAGAGCCAGAGCAGGGAGCAGAGCAGGCAGAAGGACCGAAGTACACTGCTGAGGGGAGCAGTGGGCGGCAGGAGAGGTCTGCGCGCCATGTGGGACCCTCCTCCGGTGGCCGGGATGCAGCCAGGGATCGAACCGGCTCTGCAGAGACTGTGGAGAGCTTCACAACCCAGCGCTCAACCACTGCGCCACCGGGGAGGCCCAGCACCAGTATCTTTTAAGAGAAGTATTTGTGGATCAGTGGAAGTATACTGATGCCATTGTGATAGGTCATTTTATAAGAAATAATACTTCAAAAAACTTATACTATGTGTGAATATACATATATACACAAGTAAACACATGAAATTAAGAGGTTGCATAGCTAGGGTTACATAAGTTGGTATAAATTTGGGAGCAGATTTCTAGAGTCAGTATGAATACCAGCATATTTAAAATATTTGATACTACTTCCATTATCAAGGTAATGATTTACTTTTACTCATTAATGTTTAATGCTTAAATGTTACTTAATATAATTAAATGGATCATGTTGTATGATGCATGGTTTCTTCAACTAAGCATAAGATAATTCTATTCAATAGTTGCCATTAAGTGTATACTGATTGATTACATGCTAAACACATTTTCTTGCTTTTTCTATAAAGAGCATTTAATTTGAAATGCTGTGTTGAACAACTATCATTATTTTCCTTTGCCTCGCACTGAACTCAGACCTGAATAGAAACTTTTTCATAAAGTATTTAATTCATTTATTTTTACACAAAGGACATGCACTTTCAAAGGATGATGTAAATGGATTTGCAAGATTATTTGGAGAAATGAACAGAATATTTATTCTCCTCTTCAACCTCAAATTCTTTGATCTTTTATTCAGTGGTGGAATAATTTTGGTAAGGTATTTTTAAATGCTAGTTCTACAACAGTTGAAGGTCAGCCAGAAATATAAGCTTGAGCAAATGTTCTTTTGCAATTAATTCATTAAGGTAGTTTCTTTTTGTTGAATAAAGTTGGGGGAAAACTTACAATCAAAGACTAATGAAGCATTATACATACATCTATTCGCTGAATAAGTAAAATGAATGCTGTACTTCTTTTAGTTTTTCCAACATACTCATCTCTTTCTGGGCCCAGGATTCTTGCTGCATGTTGTGCCTCTGCCTGTAAAGAGGTACCCTAAGTTTGCAAAGCTTCCTGCTTATCACCCTTTAGATTCCTATGGGAAGGGACGACAGTATTGTCAGATAGGCACTGTTTGCCTACTCAATTTGATATAGATCTCCACTTAAGCGTTTTTTTTTTTTCTTAACACTGATTACAATTTGTAATTGTTTTTGTCTGTTGACTCATTTCTTTCTGTCTTTCCCACTGGGCTGTAAGCAACTTGAGATTTGATGAAATATTTGTTTTGTAAATATTTGAATCATCTGGCCTAGCAGAATAACTGTGTGTCTTTAATATATTTTGACTTAGGGAGGGAGGAAGGGTGGGATGAATGAATGGATGGATGGATGGATGGATGGATGGATGGATGGATGGATGCATGAGTGGGTGGGTGGGTGAGTGGATGGGTATAGATACATGTTCTTGCTTGAAAATATTTACAGAGAATGTGATTTTAAATGGCATGCTAACATGAAATAATGCTTACATTTGATCAGTGGTGAGGAATGAATAACCCCTCAGAGTAAGTCTATATTTATTTAAACCATTTGAGTGAAATTGGACTAATTGAGTTGGAGTATTTTGTGGCTATGTCATTTTGCTGAGATGCTATACCTTAGTTACACTGTTCACTGCTAATTGGTTGATTCTATAGATGTAATTTTCTTTATATAAACTCTGGACATACTTTTTCTTTTTTATATAAAAAAGATATGATTTGTGGGTGTAATTTGATTAATAGTACCACCAGTTCTCTAGGCTATAAAGCTGTGTTGCTAGAAGTCATGCTGTGATTTGAATTTGGTAAATGTCTAAACCTAATGATATGTGTGACAGCACTGGGGCAGAAAGTGAGTTGCTGTATGCAACTCTAATTATTATTGTTAAATATCAATGTAAATGCCTCTATTATGCCAGATAAATATAAGGTCATGACAGCTGTTTTCAATGATACTAGAAAATTAGGGTTTACTGCAGTATGTACCTATAAAATGTATGCTTAGCATATTACTTAGTGTTCTGTTTAAAATACTTGAAAACATTTAAAAGAAAATGCAATGTACTGAACAGGTCCAAGAGATTGAAAGTGAGTTTCAGGATTGTTCTGTTCTCTATATAAGATAGAAATAACTCTGCATATATTTTAAATTTAATGAGTTATAAGTATGTGCATTTTAGATTTATAATGTTATAGAGATAATAAGTATTATTAACTAATTATAGTAAGGTGTTTTAAGACAGGTGCTTTTAAAGGTATACAAAAATGATAATAAAAATATGGAGTTGGGGCCTCCCCGGTGGCGCAGCGGTTGAGCGCTGGGTTGCGAAGCTGCCCGCAGCCTCTGCAGCGCCGGTTCGATCCCCGGCTGCTCCCCGGCCACCGGAGGAGGGTCCCTCATGGCGCGCAGACCTCTCCTGCCGCCCGCTGCTCCCCTCAGCAGTGTATTTCGGTCCTTCTGCCTGTTCTGCTCCCCGCTCTGGCTCTGGTGAATTCTCTCACCCTCCCGCGCTTCTGACTGTACCCAGTGCTTGTATAAATAAATAAATAAAAAATAAATCTTTAAAAAAAAATATGGAGTTGGTTTCTAATTTTATTTTCACATGATATGCATTTAGCTTATCTTATATCATTGATTAATAAAAGACTAGCATTAGAATACTATGTACTATAAGTTCTGTTATTATGTTACCAGACACTAACATAGCAAAGTTGTTAACATATGTATCTTCACAGCAACTCTGCAAGTTACTATTATTAATTATAAGAAATGAGAAAATTGTGGTTTTTACAAGTTATTGGTATAAAGTCATATTGCTAAAATATTGTTGAGTCTAGTTTATCTTCTTTCAAACCCCAACCTGCGTCATACTGAATCTAGAAAATAGCTTCAACAACTTAAAATAACATTCAGAGACACTATTAATGTTCCACTTAGTCAATCAACAAACATTTAAAAGAAGCGACCAAGCCCTGAATTAAGAATTGGGGATACACTAAAATTATGCATTGTCTCCAAGGACCTTGTTTTTATAGAGTGAGATTGTTGCTGGTGGCTGTAAATTTCTACACTACTTGGGTCCTACTGGGAGTTCAGCTACACTATTTTCACATCTCTTCATCTCTAGCTAATTCAAAAACATGAAAAGTCTCCTTCCCCTAGAGCAACTCTCAATGTGCCTTGTTTAACCAACAATGACTAAATCATTCCAGCAAGAGACAGATTTTCCCTTATGAATCAGTTTGGAATTCTGACTGAAATAAAGTAGGTAATTTGAACAAAAAGAACTTCAATATTGCCTGCTACCTATGGAGTAAATTATTTCGAGTGAATTAAAAAATACATCATGAGTGTTTATGTTAAAAATCACTCCAGATTATCTCTAGATAGCCACTCTGAGAACTCAAATACAAAAAGCCACTTATCTACCTCCTTATTCTTTAAATTTACCCTGATGGTTATTGACACTATTCTGCTGCTATAGGGTTCTCTGTGCTTGGAGTGTTTTAGCAGCTTTGACAAATCTTACTTGTATTTCATGTCTGGCTCAGGTGAACTTCCCTGGCAAAGGCATTCTCAACTATCCCTATCCCTATTAATCATCCCTCCCCAGAACCCTTTTAGTCTGTATTGCTGCACAGTCTTTGTTTTCTAACCTTTTGTATGCTCATTCATTTCTATTCTCTGTCTGACAATATTTTCAAACAGATTGTAAACATCTGATGATCAGGAATCATATAGTCATTTTATTTGTTTTTTTTTGTAAGACCTCACCAGGAATAAAGGCACAACAGGCATTTAATATATAGAGGTTCACTTAGTAAGTGCAGTTACTAGGTGAGGGCCTGTAATTTCTAGCGACCATCAACTATAGTTATTTTATGTTTTTCAAGTTGAAACCTCATCAGCACTGAGTATTTCAGAAGGGAAAGATTTTCATTTTGAGACTAAGGGAGAATTTCTAAACAGAAGAACCTACTTGCTACCAGTGGCAATCACCTATGAGACAGAGGGCCAATGAGACATCATTTTTAGCCACAAGGAATCTGCACTGACAGAATTTGCACTTAAATGTAATTGATTCTACTTAAAAATGAGAAATCTCATGCTGAAATCCATTAAGAGAATAATTGACACAGGCGCGACAGACTTCTGTCTTGCCTGCTGCTCCTCTCAGCAGTGTATTTCAGTGAGTCTGCCTGTTCTGTTCCCCACTCTGTCTCTGGTGAATCCTCTCACCCTCTCGCACATCTGGCCTGTACCCCAGTTCTTGTATAAATAAATAAATCTTTTTTAAAAAAAGATTAATTGGCATAAAGTGTGCATATGACATCATTACTGCAAACATGTGGGCTTTCATATTATGCAGTTCAGCCTGATTGCCTTTATGATGGTATCTTCATGGGCGGTGTGCTTGTTTTTGCTTTTAAGTAGAAAATAAAGTTTAAATATGCCCAATTCCCATAATAACCCATTCTCAGGTTCCATCTGTTAACTTGTGTATTTTCATCTTTCTCCAGGCTTTAACATTCTAAGTAACAACATCCACATAATATAATATTTATATCATAGAGTACTCGTTCTTTTTATTTAACTTGCTAATAAGCTTTAGGAATTATCACTAAAGTTGTAAGTGATTACACAGTTAGTGGGAAGAAGAGTTCCTCAGAGTCTGAAGAAGTGTTCTATTCATATGTGCCTATGATCTCTCTTTTCATTTGCAGTGGCCTTTAACCTCAATTACTCAATAGAGTGGTTTGGGCTGAAATTCCTTTACTAGACCTTTTCCTAAAAGGAGGGATGGTCCTATGCTTATGTTTATTTGCATTCAGTATTTGAGTGTGTGTTTACTTTGAAAAAACAGTAAAAAATGTATTTTTGCATTTAAATTAAGAAAGTGCTAATAGTTCTAGCCATACCAATACTTAAACATCTTAGGAAAATCACTCTACACAGACTTCAGGATTCCAGAAATATAAAAGGATGTAAAATCATATAAAAGAGAGGGGATGATGAGGACACTTAACTTCTGTCACTGGAATGTTTCCCTTCCTGCTTCTATTTCTAATTTTCCAGGATGTGGTGAAATAAGTTCAGCTAGGCCCTCTCAGTCTCTGTGTGTATATATACTGTATATGTGTATATGTGTATATTTTCAAATATACATATAAATATTTTCTATATATATATATATATATATATAGAGAGAGAGAGAGAGAGAGAAAGAGGCATCCTGATACTTTTTCATAACCTAAAATTCTTGATGTTAGTAGACCTTCTTAGCTAAATAAATTCTTTTGTGGGTGTTCTAGGAGCTCTCATCTGTGAAATGTGCACCGTGAAAACAATGTGCACGTGTATAGGGGTGTGTGTTTGTGTGTGTGTGTGCGCGTGTGCACTCATATCTCAATGAATATGGGAAATACCCTACCATTTAACCCTTAAGGATACTTTCCCACATGTATTGTGCACTAGAAACCAGACATGTAAAAGGCAAGAAATAATTAAGGAAACTGTCCTCTTTGTTCCTCTCCCGATGTGCAGTTCTTAGATATTTATATCTTGCATGTTTTGTTGCCTTTGTCTCATTGCCAGTGTCTTGGTTTTGTACCATGTCATGGCCGTCAACTCTGTTTCATAGACCAGCCTTACTTCCTCTGCCCTTTTTTCCCAGGCACTGAACTGTCCTTTCTTACATGACCTTTAGCCCACTGACTTGATCTTGTCATTGGTCACTCATACTTTCTCATCCCATGATGAGTCTCATGCCTTCTGTTGCTCTTGCTCTGTAATGCTTTCATGATACTCTTTGCTCTTCTGTTCCCTCTGATTACTTTGTCATTAAATGCCTCTTGCATGAGTTATCTTTTAGCTATGGGGTTTATGAAACCTTTGTACCATAGATCCTGCCTACACTGCCTACACTGCCTACACTATCTTTATCAGGAACTTGGCTCCATTCACCATGATTTTTGATTTACCTTATATTATTTGGTGCAAGAGACTATGCTTTCCAAAAAAAAAAAAAAAAAAAAAGCTCATTTCTGTTATATTTTGTTTGATTTAATTATAATTTCTACAGAGAATTTCTTTTTTTTTAATTTAATTTCTTTTTTTATTTATTTATACAAGAACCGGGGTACAGGCCAGATGCGTGGGAGGGTGAGAGGATTCACCAGAGACAGAGTGGGGAACAGAACAGGCAGATTGACTGAGGGGAGCAGCGGGCGAGACAGGAGAGGTCTGCCGGGCCATATGGGACCCTCACCAGCCAGCTGGGATCGAACCGGTGCTGCAGAGGCTGCGGACAGCTCCACAGAGCTATGCTCAACCACCTGCGCCACCAGAAGAGGCCCTCTACAGAGAATTTCTAAGAGAATCTACAGACTCCTAAATATACTTCTAACTTAGCTAACTCTAACTGCATATTCAAATGAACTGAGGAAATTTTGCCTGTTTTTATCTATCCCTGAATTATATTCCTATATGACTAGCTTTTTTTCTGCATATAAAATTCTTGTTCCTGTTCTAATGAGTATAAAAATGTTCCATTTTTGAATATGAAATTTTAAGGCAATTTAGTTCTTCAGGATACAACTTAGACCTTTAAAACTTCAAAATGGTTGTTCTCTCTCTCTCTTTCTCTCTCCCTCCTACCCCCCTCTCTCCCCACCCCATTGTTGTTTGGTATGATTTCCTTTAGAGTTTCAGAAGTCTGTATTGCCATTTTATAAAATCTGCTTCCCTCAGTTTTTACAGGCAGTGCTTTGATGAAAGGACTTGTTACCTCGCTGAAGAATGATGGCTGCATCCTTATAGTCAGTCCATCCCCTGTCCAAGTGATTGCTTCTACAGTCACCTTTCTATAGCACGTTATTCTGGATAAAGCATATTTATCCATAATGTTCTTCAATGTCTCCCTATTGACAAAAACCAGACTCTACAGCAATATCTGTCCCTGCTTACATTCTCAATAAAAATTACTCTACCCCCTATAAAATCCAAGCTACTTTTATTTTCCCTTAGAATGGTTTGCTATTTCACAACACCAGGACTTTTTATATACTACAATAGATTCTCAATCTGGAATGCTTTTATTTTCTCTCTTTGGAAAATTCCTATCTGCCCTTCATTCTTAATAGCTTGGCCACCTCGAGCTCTTATAGTTTTAAAAATAAACTTTCAGCCCCAAATAAATGAATATGAAAAGTTAAGGTTTCCTCAAATGTATTTTGGGGCAAATGTGATTTCCTGGCACATAAATCCTTAATCAGAAGGAATGCCTTTGTGCTGTGCTGGCCATTTACACTGATCTGGTGAAACTCCTGCCTGGTCCTCCTTGTGAATCACGTAAAAGAGATGGACTGTGCCATCAGGTGTACAGATGATCACAGTAGGAAAGAGACATAATTGGCCCTTAAGTGGACTGACTTTGGCTCAGTGATGCTGTTACCTTTAATAAGAATTGGACTGTCCGAGGAACAATAATTCCAATTGAAGTGTTTAAAATCTTTTTTATGTTCTACCTCACCTTCACTGATTGTAATAGAGTTCTTGTTGCTTGTTGTTGAACTGGGATTGTAAAAATACCAGAATCCTTTAAATTATCTCTTGGGAGATAAAAGTGCTATGGTTGAGAATAAAAAGCAAAGACCCTGGGCACTTGTGATTCTTTAGGACTGGCAAGTATGGTAGGTAGTTGGTGTCTTTCACAGTTCTGGAGGAAGTTCATGGCACAGCTGTGAAGGGTGGTGATGAGCACAGGTTTGCTTCACTGGGCATCATGGTGGCAGTACAGCAAACAGTGAAAGAATACAGCTGTTCTTAGAGATTACAGCCCACCATCGAGCATCCTTTCTTTCTGTAGAAAGGATCTAAAATTATCATTATACAGGAAAATATATTATTGTATAAATGTAGAGGAAAAAGTAATTTTAGGTATGCTGATATTTAAAATCAAGTAAGACTACTACTTTCCAAAAATAAGCAGTGGGGCTACATAAAAACAAAAAGCTTCTGCAGAGTAAAAGAAACTATTATTAAAACAAAAAGGCATCCTACTGACAGAATGGGGATATTTACTCATCATATATTCAGCAAGCAATTAATATCCAAGATAATAACAAAAAATATCAAAACAAACAAATAAATAAGCCCATCAAAAAATGAGAAGATCTAAATAGATACTTCTCCAAGAAGACTTATAGATGGCCAACAGGTACATGAAAAAAATGCTCATCATTATTCATTATGAGGAAAATGCAAATCAAAACCACAATGAACTACTACCTTAAACCTGTGAAAATAGCTATTGTCCAAAAGGTAAGAAACAAGTGTTTAGAAGAGCATGGGGAAAAAGAAATATTCGTGTATGTTGGTGTGAAAGTCAATTGGGGCAGCTTCTATGTAAAACAGTATGACCGGTTCTCAAAAAATTTTTAAAAATATGGGACTCCCTGGTGGCGCAAGGGGTTAGTACACAACTTATGAGGCTGGCCACAGCCACTGCAGCACGAGTTCAATCCCCAGCCAGGGAGCTACCCACATGGTGCAGCTGACCTCTCCTGACTCACCTGCTGCTCCCCTCAGCAGTGTGTTTCAGTCAATCTGCCTGTTCTGCTCCCCACTCTGTCTCTGGTGAATCCGCTTACTGCCCGCACCTCTGGCCTGTACCCCCTTTCTTGTGTGCATAAATAATCTTTAAAGAAAATAGATCTAGCATATGATCCACAGCAATTATTTTCTAGATATCTAGCTGAATAATATAAAAACACTAGTTTAAAAAAAGATAAGCACCCCTGTGTTCATAGCAGCTTTATTTACAAGTCAAAATATTTAAACAACCTAGATGCCCATCAATGTATAATTGGATGAAGAAGATGTGATGTATCTGTGTGTGTGTGTGCGTGTGTGTGTATATATGTATGTTTGTGTGTGATCTATCAATCTATCTATATAAATACCCACACAATATAATACTTCTCATATAAAAATGATGAAATCTTTCTATTTGAAACATGGAAAGAAGAAAAATACTGGATGATTTCACTCATATATGGGCCACAAGGAGGCAGAGCAAATGGAAAGACAAAACCAAAACAAACTTGTATTCTGATACCATAAATGAGGTTACCAGAGAGGGAAAGAATTAGAAGCAAAGGGCAGAGGAAGTCCAGTGAATTGTGGTGGAGGATTATTTGGTGATGGATTTTGTGTAGCAACATACATTTGAAGAAGCAGTGTGATCTATCCTCCTAAAACATACACTATATTACAAACCAATAATAACCAAAAATTAAAAAAGCATTTACAGGTATAAAAAAAGACTATTGCTTTCATTGTTTCCAATAAAATTACAGTAGCCTCTGTTCAAATATTTGTTTTTAACATATATATACTACTTAAAATTAGTTACTTCATAATTTATGATATAATAAAATGACTTCTCCTTGGTCCTTAATTTCTAAAGGAAATAGCACATATAAGAATTTAAAGAAAACATTGATTATAAGTTGTCATTATCTTTACTGTTAAGACTATATTTTAATACAATAATGAGTTAATAATTACAAAATTATTTCTTTGCTCAAGTATAAATCTTAAGTAGAAAGTGATTTCTCTAATCTGATTATTTGATATTTTCTTTTTATCAATTTTATAAAAAATTTTTGGCATACATTACAGTATGTCATTATGAAGATACTTGAATATTCCTTTGACGCTTTCCATGTGTTTAACATAATATTGTGGTCTCAATCTATGAAGAAGTTACTTTTTAACCTTGTCTACTATGGAATTTCTGTTTGGTGATGATGATAACAGCATGATGTACGAAATCTGAGCTCATATTATATGTAAGTCAGTATTTCAAGTAGTTTATATAGAGTTGTTATATGGATTAAATAAGATAGCTTATGAGGTAAGCATCATAATCTTCCTTTCTATACAGGCAAGGGCACTGAAGCTTGATGATCTGAAGTAACTTGCCCAGGTTAATAAGTGACTGCAATCAGAGTTGCATTCTGACTGGTCTGACCAATTCTATATTCTTCTGTGGGGAAAAAAAAGATAAAATGAGAGCATCTCTGATTGAAATTAGATATGTTAGTGTGGTATCCCTCAAACCTTTGGAACATCAGTTCAATAATCTGAACTAAGATATCTGTTCAGGCCTTTCATTCTGTAAATAAAGGTAATGCTGAATAGACCAAGTGACTGCCAAGTGCGTTTCTCAAATATCAGTAAACAGTTAAGACCAGAATCTCATTAGTGCAGATCAAGTGTTATTTCTGCTATATAATTCTCCCTAAGATGTAATCTCACCCTAATGCAACTTGCATGTGTTAGGTACAACACATTTATAAATTCAAATTCTATCAAATGTTTGTCCACTTAAACTAATAAACACCAAGATCATTACTTTCTATACCTTGAGGTAACTTGGACACTTATTAAAGCCAGAAATGAACAACTGGCTGGGACGTCATCTAGCTCCAGAATATCGACTCTTTTACTTGTTCTTTTTAGCTCAGTAGTTGGTTTGAAGAAGTCCTTGTCTTAGACCCTCAGAGCTCTGGGAGAGGAAGAGTGGAGAGCATATAAAGAAGCAAGATGTGACCAGTTAGTTTGGGGTCTAGAATCAGTTGTTTATGAACTGTAAATTGGACTGACAGGCAGAAATTTCCTGAGGAATAAGCCTGGAACTTGACAACACAGAGAACCTTCAGTACTTGAAGAGCTGAATGAATCCTTTTCTTTCAACATCAAAATGATGTGATGTCTACTTACCTCTCCATTTTGGATTCAGATTGTGTTCTCAGAGTCAACTTCACTTAGTAACCATATCTTATTCAATAAACATTTCAGATTCTTAAACAACACACTGGGTGATCAGATATGTGTTGCTACTAGTTCAGGAATTTCTGCTGTTAAAGTCATTCTCCATACCTGGCAGAATGGGGCCGACTCACGAACCCATTGCTTTTACACATTTTAAGAATATGGTCATCACTTAACTTGCTCTCAGAACTTTCTGTAAATGATTATGCATACATTGATATGTATGTATATATTTATGTGATATGTATTATATCAAGGTTTGGTTAACAGTTTGGTTGGGATATTGGCTAATGATGTTTGAGTGTATTTAAGGAGGTTTGGTTAACAGTTTGGTGGGGATATTGGTTAATGATGCCTGAGTGTATTTAAAAATATTTATGATAGATTGTTGTACTCATTTCTGAAACAAATCTTTTTCTGTAAGTAGGAGTATAATGCGAAAGTAAACACATTCTATTTAGGGTGACTGTTTTTGTTATGTGGGGCTTGGTGTTCCCTCTTAACTATTTGAGGAATACTGAGGATATAAAAGATTAAAGGTTATAAATCAGCTGTTGTAAAGGGGGAATGATTGAATGAAGGGTAATTGGTGACCTGATTTTTTAAAATTTGTATTTAATATTGACCTTTCTGATTAGAAGACACATACATACAAACCTTTACACACAGACTTTTTAATGGTGGGATTTCAAACTACAGTGAAGATAGTAGCAGGTTTTTAGGAACTGGCTACTCTGGCATTTTTACTACATGATGAAGAAAACTCTATAGTAACCTAAAAAAGGTCTATTTAAAAGAAGAGATAATTAAATCACCTTGGTTTTCTTATGACAGTGACTAGGAGTAGTCCACTTTAGTGGTTCATTTTTAAAAAAGCGTGAAAATTTGTTCTTTACTAAGAGAGAACATATTAGATATAGAAAAGAGAGACACAAGATATTACTGTATGTATTAGTAAGATTTTCATGTTGAATCATTTGTTTTGTTTTTTGCTTCAAAAGATAAAATATTTTCATTTACTTGATGTTATTTGAGTACCTAGTATGCAAAACATTGCTTATGGCTGCATTATATATAACACTTCAAATCTACAAAATAACTACTTAAGGTAGAAATTATTGGCACTTCTTACCAGAAAGCTGAAATTCAGATAATTCTACATAAAGTGATGTTCCAAAGGTCATCTTAGAAATGGCATGGTGGCGATCCAAACCCCAGTGCCTTTGCCTCAAAGGTCACACACATTTCACTGTACCACAATGGCCTCTAAGGACAAAAGGAATCTAAAGAATACAATTTCAAGAATAGGTTATATTTCTAACTACTGATTAGCAGCAAAATGATAAAGTATAAGAAAGCTTTAAAGGACCATTCTTTATTTTGACACACATTGCTTGGAACCTATTGTGTCCTTGTGAATCTTTGCAACTTACCATGTGGCAGCTTAAAACAAAGAAGTCCTTTGTGCACATAATATATCATTATTAAATAAGTTAAAAGTAAATTTTTATAATGTCACCCAAAGCAGGCTCAATTTGTCTGCATGAAAGTTTTAACAATACAATAAGTAAAATATGCTGAGGATCCATCAAAATATTAAAAAAATGTATTGGACATAGAGTTTAACTAGGTGTCTTATATTTCTTTTGTTTAATTTTTTATTTATGTATTGCACAGAAGATCTGGGGTATAGGCCAGAGGTATGGGGGTGATGAGAGGAGTGTAAGAGGATTCACCAGAGAAAGACTGGCGAGCAGAACAGGCAGATCCACTGAAATAAACTGCTAAGGGGAGCAGCAGGTGAGGCAGGAAAGTTCTGCTGCACCATATGCATTAGCTCCCTGGCCAGGGATGGAACACAGTGATAGTGCTGAGACTTAACCTGTATGCCACCAGGGAGGTCCCTAGGTGTCTTATATTTCAATGGTAAGTTTTTCCCCTTATGTAAATTAAATTTTCTTTAACTTTGGAAGAAAATAAAAGTTTGAAAAACATATTTATCATTATAAATAACTGTCAAAAGATCAATGATGTTCTATAATTTAAAAGGAATATTTTTAACAGATATAAATGGAAATATCAAGTCATTTCCTTGACTTTGGCTTGCTCATTGTTACCACTAGATGTATAAAGTTCCTCAAAATATTAAAAATACATCTCCATGTGACTGAGCAATTCCATTCCTAGGTGACTACCAAAAAAATGTAAAAACACTAATTCACAGGGATACATGCATTCCTACGTTCATTGAAGCGCTATTTAAAATAGCCAAGTTATGGAAACAACCAAAGTGCCCAATGACAGAAGAGTAGATTAAGAACATGTATGAAAAAAAAAAAGAACATGTGTTATACATACACACTGGAATACTACTCACCTATATTAAAAAAAATGAAGTCTTGCCATTTGTGACAACATAGAATTAGTGGGGATTATGCTAAATGAAATAAGTGAGGAGAAAGATAAATACCATATGGTTTCACTAATATGTGGAACATATTGCAATAAAACAAAGGAACTGACAAAACTAAACCAAAAACAAACAACCCACCCTAGAAATCTGACTACAGAATTGAGGCTACGAGGGTAGAAACAAAAACCTTTACCAATGGTCTGTGGTAAAGGACTTTGAGTGTTTTGGTGATAGGTGTGATATGGTAAAATACATATGAGGAGGTGTGAACCTATTCTAAATTGCATACAGTGTTGTAAACCAATGTTAGCTCATTAAAAATAAAATATCCTACAAAAATATTTTGATGACCTTCTCATATATTATTACCCTACAGAGCAAGCTTTTTACAAATAAATCCAACTTTAGATATAATTCTCACAGAAAATAAGCATAGTAAGTTTAAAAATAAGGATAAATTACTTCAGGAGGAAAGAATAAAGTATAAGTAAATTTCTAACTGGGGATTATAGAAAGGCAGTACAGAAAGGAATCATCCAAACTTTCTTCCATCAGATTTTTTTCACTCTTTTTTATCAGCTTCTGTTGGGCTTGTTTTCCCATTAAACACAAGTTTCTGTTTTTCTAGAAAGTAAATGTGTTAATTAGTTATACAGAAGTTTACGGTGTTGTGAATTGAACATTAAATGTCATTTATTTTTAGATATCTCTTCAGTTTCAAACCTAGAGTTCTAATTATTTCGTTAGTTTTCATTATTGTTTTTAACAAGCTTTTCAAAACGCTTGTTAAAGTTCTGCTTCCAATAAAATATTTTAAGTAATATTTACAGTATATCTTTGATTCTAATGTTTAGAATAATATCTAATATAAAGATTTATTTTCATCCTATCTAGGCCATTTAATATGCAGTATTTTGCCAGTGGAAATTGTCCTAATAGGAGTTTTTTAGTAGTTTTATTCATATTTTTCTCTTAAGTTAAATATATTGGAAACTGTGAGCTCAAGAACCATAAATAATTCATCTTTCTGTCCCCTCTTAAATTAGGATAGTTTCTAAAATGCAGCAATCTCAAATGTTTGTTGAACTGAATACTAATTGAAAGAGTATTCAAAAAAGCTCTATATTTGTATCTTTTAAAGTGTGTATATGATAAGGGCCTCCTTGGTGGCGGAGCCGGTTAAGCGCAGGGGTGTAAGGCTGTCCGCAGCCTCTGCAGCATGGGTTTGATTCCCGGCCAGCCAGGGAGATTCCCACATGGTGTGGCAGACCTCTCCTGCCGCTCCCACTGCTACCCTCAGCAGTGCTTTCGGTCTGTCTGCCTGTCTTCTTCCTATTCTGTCTCTGGTGAATCCTTTCATCCTCCTGCACCTCTGGCCTGTACCCCAGCTATTGCATAAATAAAAAATAATAATACAGTGTGCATATGATAGAAGACAAAAATAAATAGAAATACATTCCTTGATCATGGATTGGAAAAATTAACACTGTTAAAATGGTCATTTTCCCCCAAGAAATACACAGATCCAATAAAGTTCCTATCAAAGTTTCAATGATATTCTTCATATAAATTAAACAAACATTACTGATATTTGTATAGAATGACAAAAAGACCAAACACACACAAATAGCCAAAGTAATCCTGACAAAAAGGAGGAATAACAGAAGTGTCATACTCTGACTTACCACAAAAGTGTGTATGTGTGTATTTGCAAATATATATGACAGTAATTCTCTGTGTGAATTCAATTTGAGATTTGGTATCACCTTTTAATATATTATCATATATCTACATTTAGTATTTAGCCCCTCTTTTTCATAACTTTAAAAACGTGGAGAATTAAGCTTCTTATATACCACATTTGAGGGCATTCTCCATTGAGGCCAAATTAGGGGAAAAATGGCAATAGTTTTGAGGATGTCACATGGTTGGTTTAAAATTTTGTAGGTTTTTTTTTCCTTCAGTTTTAGTGTGGCTTATCTGAATATAATATGGAATATTTGAATGAAGAAAATCCATACATGGAAAAATCATCTAGAATTGATGATTTTTAATGGGTTAATGAAACCCTTCCTTCTGTTTATGTTTAATTATATTGAGGGGGAAAAGAATGTTCATTAACAGAGGAAATGAAATATGAAAAGATTCCGGGGATGGGTTTTTTTTTTTTATTACAAATTATAATAGACATTCTCTGAGTGTTAGAAAATAGTTAAAAGTCATAACAATTTCTTGAGTGAAATGACAGCTTATTTAAAAAAATACTTTGTATGTATACACTGTTTAGCCTAGTCATCCTATTCCTTGACATTTTCAGGAGAAAACTAAATACATTTTGGGAGAAATGCAAATGAAGATGTTCCTTGAAGATATTATTTATGATAGTGGAAAAACTGGAAGCAATCAAAATAACTATTACTGTGGTATAACTAAATAAATCATAGTATATCAGTAAAAGAAAACATGGTACATGCACTAAAAAGTATAATGTCTATCTTCTATATTCATTATCTTAGAAAGATTTTCCTGATGTTGTTAATTTTAAAAAAGCTTATGTGATAGCATGTTTAGAATTATTTAATTTTAAAGAAATATGTATTTGTATGTACAATCATGAAGATAAACCCATTATATTGATGGGGTTTGCCTTTGAGTATTACATATTTTATCTTTTTTTAGAATTTTTTTGAATTTTCTTCAGTTATTATATATTATCTTAGTTTATTTAACTTGATAAAAATAGTTTTAATCAAGCTGGGAAGAGAATAAAACCACTGAATTTGTCTTATTAATTTACTTTTGAAACTTAAGATAATGGTTAATTTCCCAACTACAATAGTAAGAGAGCAAAGAAATGTGTATTAGTAGTATTTTTTCATTAGAAAAATCGCTACTAATTTAGTAGTAAGCAATGTAAACCAAACATTAATTAGGAAAATATACTAAAAAGTCAAAATCTTAAGTGAGCTTGAAAAATTTGACTTACAATTCAGTACTGTGTTTCTATATATTGTGTACTCATTCTGTGTAAGACACCATGTGATATTTTAACTTCTCAATTCATAACAAATGTTTCAATTAGAGTGAGATTCTGGCTTACTTTTTAATAGGATTTGAGTGCCTGATATAGTTTAACTTCACCTCTGTAAATATTGTCTTTCAATAATCCAGTCCTACAAATTTATTTCTTTTATTAAACCTCTTTCAAGTTCTTTTTTTTTTTTTTAAGATTTATTTACTTATTTATACAAGCACTGGTAGAGTCAGAAGTGCAGGAGGGTGACAGAATTCACCAGAGCGGGGAACAGAACAGGCAGACTGATGAAATACACTGCTGAGGGGAGCAGTGGGCATAGCAGGAGAGGTCTGTGTGCCACGTGGGACCCTCTCCAGCGGCCGGGGATTGAACCGGCGCTGCAGAGGCTGCAGGCAGCTTTGCAACCCAGAGCTCAACTGCTGCGCCACCGGGGAGGCCCCTTTCTAGTTCTTTATAATGCACTATTCATTTTGTGACAGGAGTTCAGTATTCAAGGATTGTTCTCTCATATATTTCTGTATTTAACCATATTCTTCTGATATGAAAACAATCCTGAATGAAATTCTGCTCTGAAACAGTTCACTTGGTTTTCTTTATGATCACAACTATTTTAAACATGGGACAAGTAAATAATCCCTTTCTGTCATCCATCTATTACATGTAAAGGTGAAACATTCCTTTAATCACTTTACCTGTTGGTGAGAGTAGAATGCTGTCTTAAGGGTACTTAAATAATTTCATCGGAATTTGTCTCTTGGATTAATTAACTCAAAGTTTTCTTTTGGACAATTCAGAACTATATTGAATAAAAAGGGAAAGAACAGGATCTATGTTTAATACAGTACCTTTCGCTCATCCTACCCAGTATATTTTAGTAGTCTCATCAAATTCAAATAAAATTAAACATTCCATTACTAGTTTTTAGACAATTTATATTAATTTAATTAAAGCAAAGTGTCAAAAGCAGCAATCAGCAAGTTTTATAAACACTAATAAAGTTCAACTTGATTAGAAGTATGTGTACTTATAGCTTTTGATTTAAACATGGAGTTTATTTCACTTCTTAACAGTGTTTACTTATCTGGTGCAAGGGAAAATGATACCTACTTCACAAAACAAATTTAAGGATTAAATGGGCGAATAGAGATAAGTGGCTTAATCCAGTTCCTGGCATATACTGAATGCTCAATATATAGCAGCATTTATCAGTGTTTTTTTTAGGTTTCTTCAGAGATGTGGTAAATTTTAATTTTTCAAAATTTAGACTCAAAGACAGAGTGATTAAATCTACTTAATTTTTTCTTAGTATGTTTTCTCCTAGACCCATATTTGTCAATATTATAAATTTAAGCATTGTTGTACATTACTTGTGAAATACACAAAGTTTATAATTTGCTCCATTTTTAGAACCTAATCAACATTTCTCTGCTGTGTGCACTTAGATTAAGCTTATATATTCTGTGACCACCAAGGAAGGTAATCTCTTTTCATTTTTCTATGATCTGGGCCTAGAATGATTTAGTTCAACACATTTGAGTATCAACCGTATATGAAGTGGTAACATGGATATTACTAGTAAAACCATGGGAATTGCCTTTTGGATGTTCAGGTTATACAAACTCATTTCAGTAATTTATTAAGAGTTAAGACTATCTGATATTGTACACACACACACAGTGGGAAATGGAATATTACTCAGCAATAGAAAAGATAAACTCATGTCATTTGCAGCAACATAGGTGGAGTTGTAAGAGACATGCTACATGAAATAACTCAGAAGGAGAAAGATAAATACTAGATGGTGTCACTAGTAAGTGGAAAATAGAGGAAACAAACTAAGAAACAGAGAAAGACAACCTTAAAAGTCAGTCCATGAAAACTGACTAAAGAACTGAAGCACTGAAAGTGGTGTGAGGGGAAGAGCAGGAGCTAAGAGGGAAGCAAACACAATGGACTAAGATTGTGACTATGGACAATTTGGTGGTGGGTACCCAACAGTGGTGATACCTGGTGGTGAGAATTCTAATGTTACCACAATTAAAAAATAAACTAATTAATAAAACAACAAAATTTTGCAACATGAAAAAAAAAAAGACTACCTGAATTATTTCACTAAGCATAATACCTTTTAGATAAGTGAGAGAAAACCAAACTCTACATGACTTCACTCATATGTGGTGTATGAACTAAATGATGAACTAAGTAAAACTCAAAATTTTAGACTATAAAACTGATCAGTGGTCAACGAGAAGGGTTTACCCAGGTAAATCAGGGTAGAACTGGACTTTTATTGGTAAATTTAATAATTATATACACATGTTGATTTTTAATGTTGCACATCTGAAACTTCCATATTGTTACTTCAATTAAAAAACAAGTATTAAGACCAACGCATACATAAAATACTAGGGAGGTAGTATGCCAGAGAAGTACCTAATCCAGGAAATGAATTCAGTCCTAATAGCTCCTCAGAAGGAAGAATAATTGGGCCTCCTTGGTGGCGCAACGGGTTAAGACGCAACCTATGAAGCTAACAGCAGCCACCGCAGCGGGAGTTCGATCCCAGGCCAGGGAGCAACCCACATGGAGCAGCAGACCTCTCCTGACTTGCCCGCTGCTCCCCTCAGCAGTGTATTTCAGTCAATCTGCCTGCTCTGTTCCCTACTCTGTCTCTGGTGTATCCTCTCACCGCCCGCACCTCTGACCTGTACCCCCGTTCTTGTATGCATAAATAAATAAATATTTTTAAAAAGAAGGTGGAATAATTATATTCAGAATTATCCCTTTGACTTATCACCAAATCCTCAGTCATCAGTAAAGATTCGCTTATGATCATAATTTCCTGAAGGTTATGCAAACAGCCTAATGTATTTTTAGCTTCTTTCAGTTGCTAACTCATATAGATACATTGTGACTCGCAAGTCATTTCTTTTGATAATATCAACTGAAGATGTCATGCCTACCAATTGCAGATCAGTCACAGAATTTTTCTTTTGTACATACATTGTGCCATGAAATTTATAATTAATAGTAGTAAATTTTTTTAGGTAGCTGAAATAATCTATGCTAATCTTTCTCTTTTTTTCTTTTTTTCTCACTCCTTTTTTTATATTTTTATATTCCCCATACAATTGCAACTCCGATTTTGACCCCAATCCCTCTAATCTTTCTTTATTTTTAAGTGAATATACGAACTAAAAACAACAATAAAGGGTTTTGTATAGCATTTTTGCTTAATACCTTTCTATTAAATTAACATGATAGGTAGAGTTTAAGAACAAAGGCTTGTGCAAGAGTGAGAAACAACCTAACAACCAATATGTACCATGATCAAATGGGATTAATTCCAGGGATGCCAAGATGGTTTTATGTATGTAAATTAATGAATATAACATACCATATCAACAAAAGTAAAGATAAAAATCATATGATAATATCAATAGCCACAGAGAAAGCATTTGATAAGAGTTAGTACCCACTAATGATGAAAACTCTAGCTAAGATGGGCATAGAAGGAACCTACCTCAATGTAATAAAGACCATATATCACAAACCAACAGACAATGTAATACTCAATGGTGAAAAATTGGAAGCTTTGTCCATTAAGTTCTGGCACAAGGGCCTCCCTGGTGGTGCAAGGGGTTAAGCATCACACTATGAAGCAATCCGCAGCCTCTGCAGCACTAGTTCGATCCCAGGCCAGCCAGGGAGATACCCACATGCCAAGGCAGTCCTCTCCTGTCTTGCCCACTGCTCCCCTCAGTAGTGTATTTCAGTCAGTCTGCCTTTTCTGTTCCCCACTCTGTCTCTGGTGGATCCTCTCACCCCCACATCTCTGGAGTGTACCCCAGCTCTTGTATGCATAAATAAATAAATCTTTAAAAAAAAAGATCTGGCACAAGACAAGGATGCCCATTATCACCATTTCTGTTTAATTTAGTACTAGAAGTTTTGGTTAGAGATATTAAACAGGAAATAAAAGGAATCAAAATGGAACTGAATCAAAAGTCCAAAAATAAATCCATGCATAAACCAATTACTAATTTATGATAAAACATTCATGACCATAAAAAGGGGAAAAGCCAGTCTCTTTAATAAGTGGTGCTGAGGAAACTGGAAAGCCACACACAGAAAAGAATGTTAGATTATTTGCTAACACCATTCGTAAAAAATAAATTACAAATGAATTAAAGATTTAGATATAAGACCTGCAATGATGAACCACATAGAAGGAAACATTAATGATACTTTCCATGATGTAAACAATAAAGATATTTTTGAAGACTCAACTCCTATGACAAGGGAATTAAAAGCAAAAGTAAACAATTAGAATTATCACAAGTTATAAAACTTTTATATAGAGAAATAAAATGAGATGATTAAATAAACACCCTATTGAATCAAGAAAATATTTACACAATATAACTGATAAGGGATTTGTATCTAAGATATATAAAATGCTCATAAATTCAATAAGAAAAAAACCAACTAACAAATGAATAGCAGATATGAACAGACTATTCATTATAGAAGATATCCAGAAAGACCGAAAAGACATATGTGAAAATGTTCATTGTTACTTCTAATAAAAAAGATACAGTTTAAAACTACAATGAGATACCACTTCACCCCTGTAAAAATGGCACATATTAAAAATACTCCCAACAAGTGCTAGAGACTTTGTGGAGAAAAAGGAACCCTGTTCCTTTTTACACTGTTTAGTGGGGATGTGATATGACAAGACACTGTTGTGGAAAGCAACCTGGATTTATCTTTAAAAATTAAAAATGGAAATGCTGTATGACCCAGCAATCATACTTTTGGGCATATAGCCACAGAATATGAAACTATCAACAAAACCCCCATATTTTCCACAGTATTCACAACAGCATTATTTATAATAGCTAAGACATGAAAGCAGACTAAAATCTTCTTCATTAAACAAATGGATCAAGAAGCTGTGGTACATACAAAACATGGAATATTATTCTGCCATCAGAAAGGATGAAATATAGCTATTTTCAACAAAAATTGAGGGAATTTGAGAGAATTATGTGCAGCAAAATAAGTCAGAACAATAAAAACAAATAATGGACATTCACATACCACAACAGAAAACACTTTTAAAAACTAGTATACTTCACTGAATGTCCTAAGTGCTCTGAAGTTAAGAGGGAGGGAAAGCGAAAGGAGAATAACACAAGTGATGGGGGTAGGGAGGAAATTTTACAGAATAGGGACAATAGAAGATCAGTAAGGTGATTGCATCATAGTTGACAAAGGTACCACAAGGAAGAGACCCCAGGGGTTGCGTATGAATAGAGGAATATAATCTCTTATGACACCTAAGCTAAGACCTAGTGAAGAGGTGATTGTTAGTAGGTTTAAAGATTCAAAGGACATTCAAGATATAGAGCAGCAAGGCCAGAGATCACAGAGGGACAAGTAAATCACTAGGACTAAGTAAAAGAGAAAGGACTGGTGCGGTTAATGTCTTTGTATAATTACAAGGATTGTGGCTAAAGTATTTAAGTTGAGGATCAGCATGACTATAATTGTCCTTCAGAAAGAACATCTATCTAGTGGCAGTTGGGAAGTTAATTGGAGGAAAATGAGACTAGAGGATGAAATAAATTAAGAGTTTTGTAGCAACAATCCTGGCTGTAGCTTGGACTTCTGGAGGAAAATTTAAGGGGCAGAATTAGAATATTTCAAGATAGATTCAATCTGATGTAGAGGATCCTAATATTACCTCAATTAAAAGAATAACTAATTAAAAAAAGATTCAAAGTGGGAAGTGAGCATGTAGAGAGAATCAGGATGACTTTTAGATTTCTCATTCCCTTTTATACTAAATTATATTTGGCATCTCAATTGTGAAATTTAATTAATACATTAATTACCCTTTTTGTTCTTTTTACAAAGTAATGATAATGCTGATATGTTTAAGATATTGTTCCTTGGATAGTGTAACAGTCATAAAAGTAAACAATAGGTAGGGCATTGCGATCTGGTCAATAAATTTCTGTTTTCAAAACGTCATTTTATCCAGTTTGTGTCATAAACAAACTATTCTATTGTCATTGTTACAATTTTGATTCTGTTCTATAAATAATGTAACTGAGGAAACAGCCATAGGTAATATATTAGAAATAGCATGATGAGTTTATCACAGAATAAAGAAGGAAGAGGAAGGGGAAGAAGAAAAAGAACATTCTTATTCTGGATTGGGAATCAGGAAAGCAGATACTGTTGGCTCTTAGATTTTTAAAAAATGCAAGGAATAAATGTTGTTCCAGGAGTTTTAGGGAAAATGAAGTTGATTCTTGCTGCTTCTAGGTAGTTGTATTGTGATGAGTGCCTTCTCTCTGTTTAGTGTTTTGATAGATTCATCATAGAGTATAAATTATTTTTTGTTCCTACATTTAATTCTGCCCAAGAAGCACTAGAAATAGATAATCAAGGATGAAGAAAGGACCTTTTAACTAATTTAAGTTTTTTTTTTAAAAGATATATTTATTTATACAAGCACTGGCTACAGTCAGAAGCACGGGAAGGGTGAGAGAATTCACCAGAGCCAGAGCGGGGAACAGAACAGGCAGACCGATGAAATACACTGCTGAGGAGAGCAGTGGGCGCAGCAGGAGAGGTCTGTCGCACCATGTGGGACCCTCGCAGGTGGCTGGGGATCGAACCAGCGCTGTAGAGGCTGCGGGCAGCTTCACAGCCCAGCACTCAACCACTGCACCACCAAGGGAGGCCCAGAACCAAGTCATTTTTAATCGCAACATGCAAATCTATTTGAGGCAACTTCCTAGTAATCCCCAGCCATGCTATATTATAATAAATTGCACTATAAAATAGTTGGTTGAAGTTTAAGCTCTCACACATATTAATTCTAATAATCATTATTGTAAAAGATAAAATATTAAAGTTTTGCTGAGTTTTCTGAATGCAGTGCTTTCAAGGTTGCAAATAAACTTGTTTTGTGTTTTGGCACTCAAAATACTGTTCTAGATGCTTCATGAATATTGTCACCTAATTTTCATCCCAACTCATAAGGAGCACTGTTATATGCTGTTTCAGATAAGAAAATTAAATTCAGAAAATTTAAGTAACTGGCTCAAGTTTATATGGCAAATGGGTACATGTGAGAGCCAAGTTTCTAAATCTAATCACTCATACTGACTGCAGGAATTATATGCACTATACTCCACCTTTTAATAATGAGCTGGGGGGCCTCTCTGGTGGCGCAAGGGGTTAAGCACAGCACTGCAAAGCTATCCACAGCCCCCGCAGCAGGAGTTAGATCCCTGGCAAGCCAGGGAGCTACGCACATGGCAGCAACCTCTACTATCTTGCCCACTGCTCCCCTCAGTAGTGTATTTCAGTCAGTCTGCCTGTTCTGTTCCCCACTCTGTCTCTGGTGAATCCTCTCAGTCCCTGCACCTCTGGCCTATACCCCAGTTCTTGTATGCATAAATAAATCTTTAAAAATAAAAGAATGAGCTGGTTTGAAAGCATCTGTGTACAATAAAGAAAAGGGAATGTATGGTTATAGAGATTGTCTTTATTCCTTTTAGACGACTGTGCACTCAAACATTTTTCCAACTGCATTCCATAATACTTTTTTCACAGGTTGGAAAATCCTGGATTTTTGTGTTTGGACTTTTTTTTTTTTCTGATTTGCTCTTCCATCCTCCATCTTTTCCTTCCTTCCTTCGCCTTTATTTTCTCCTCCTCCGCTCCTCTTTTCCTGAGCCCCTCCTCTCCCTCCTCTTCTCCACTAGTTGTCTTTTTCCTCCTCGTACTCTCCTCCCTGCTCAACTTCTAGATTTAAGAACCAAATAGACTTCATTTCAAATCCTAGTGCTGTCATTTGCTAACTACATTATTTTGAGAAAACTACTCAACTTTCCTGAGACTGTTTTCCTCCTTTAACAAAGGAATAATAATATCATTGTCAGAATAGTTTCCACTGAAATGATTTTATGTCTTTGAAGTACCTAACCACAGTGGTTTTGTTATTATGATTAAATTTGTTTTCATTGTTCATATTGATACTTTAGGTCATGCTGGAGACTCACTTTCTTTCAATGCTGCTGTCATTGATACATTCACAGTGTATCCTATTGCTTTGTCATCTGTTAGACCTGGTGGAATAATTTGCTTATAAAACCTTTTGAGAAACTGTTATTTTATGCACCATCTGTGAATGTCCAAACTGCACAAGAATCCACTGGGACATGGTGACATTTTGCCCCTTGGAACCCTGGAGTTATTTGTATGGCTATTGTTTGGTGTTTATTTTTACATCTTTCTATAACATTTTCAAATATTGTGGAATTGAATGTCAACAATAGTTTCTGTCTTTCAGTCAGTATTCCAGATGTCTTGATTTGTTTTCTTAGTTTATTGTTAGAAAGAACTTGTTTTTAAAATGCACAAGTTCTGTCTTGAGGAATATCATAGTTATTTTTCACGTGGTCAAGTTTATCAGGAGAGGACTTCTAAGCCAGACTTATGTTTCAAAGAATTTATTATCTTTATGACAAACATAATAATTCTAAAATCTGTCAATACACACACATATTCTCTCTTTCTCTGTCACATCACTGATTTGTTACATGTCAATTATCATATTTGTAATAATCTTATTAAATTGTGTTTATTATGTCTTTTCCACCATACTCAAAACCCAGTAAATTGATCTTTTTTCAGTATCCTTAGGCACAATTCCTTGATTTACGAAAAATTTTGAACTAATGAATGAAACCATCAAAAATGCCAATGTCAATGTTTCATTCTTGAGGATGACATTTTTTAACAAGGTAAAAAAAGCTAGCCCAGATTATTGACTTACTTTATGAAAAGCAATGTATGACAATGTGTGCCATATGTGTGATGAGTATATGCACCCACCTCATTTCTCAAACAGAGTTCCAGCAGCAGTTACCAACTGTTTAATCTGAATTTTTAAAAACTAGGTTTATTTTTTAATTAAAAAACTATTTAGGGGCCTCCCTGGTGGTGCAGGCAGTTGAGCGTGGTGCTGTGAAGCTGTCTGCATCCTCTTCAGTGCTGGTTCTATCCCCACCAGCCTTGGAGCAACCCACATGGCGAGTAGATCTCTTCTGTCTCGCCCGCTGCTCCCCTCAGCAGTGTATTTCGTCAGTCTGCCTGTTCTGTTCCCTACTCTGTCTCTGGTGAATCCTTTCACCCTCCTGTGCATCTGGCCTGTACCCTGGTTCTTGTATAAATAAAAATAAATCCTTAAAAAAAAACTATTCATTCATGGCTTTTCTTAAAAAAAATCAAAGGGGACTGAGGTGATGGTGCACGGTTGCATTGGTGAAGGAAACTCTATGGGGATTACACCTGAGATTGGTGGAAGCAAATATTGCTTAAAAATGAACAATGATTTAAAAAAAAACTAATAAAAAAATCAAACAAAAGTAGTTGCATGAGGACATGAACGTCTCACTGCCCCCATAGATCCTTTGGCTTTATGCCCAGAAGTAATCAATTATTTAATTTGCAGTGACTTACTGGTAAAATTTTCAGACAGTTCACACTTACATTAGCATCTATACATATATAAATAGATTTATGCTTAAATAAATACCACCATTATATTGTATATAAATACATATAATATATATACACATGTGTGCATTTATATTTGTCATTTTTCCCCACTTAAAAATATATATTTTTATGGAACAGCACATGAGGATCTGATTGTTTTAAAACAAGTACACAGTATTCCATTGTGTAAGTATAAAACATGTACTTAATCATTATCCTGTTATTGGGCATTATGATTGCTTTCTACCTTTTGATATTTAAAAACAATGCTATAGTAAGTACACATTTAAATATATTGATTGAATGAATTCTTGAAGTAAAACACTGGACCAAAGGGTTTGTGCTTCCTAATAGATAGATCTTATCAAATTTTCTCTAATTCGCTTGCCACAGTTTTTACTCCTAACAGTAGGTGAAAATGCTTTTCCTGTTACTCACCAGTATTGTTTATGATTAATATTTTCAAAGTATTGTTAATCTGATTAATGAAAAAAGACAGATCATTTTTAACCAGTTTTAACTTGCTTTATAAATTATATAAAAAGGCTCAAGATCTTTTCATGTATTTTAAGTTCCTCTTTGTAGCCCATTTTTCTTTTATCTTTTTGGCTTTTCTTATTGATTTGTAAGAATACTTCATTCTGTACAGAAATTGGCTCTTTGTCTGACATATGTTGCAACAATTTTACTTCAATGCTGTTTTGACCTTTAAAAAAAGTTACCATACTTCTTTTCATGCAGAATTTTAAAAAATGCATAGCTATTAATCTTTTCCAATGCTTTAGCCCAGATACCCCACTCTAAATGGTGGTTCTGACCTATTTTTACACTTAGCACAATATAATACTGTCTTTATGTGCAATTATTCACCTAATTTCTGTCTTACTCTCTAGATTGTAAACACCTGAAGACCAGTTCTGTAACTGCCCATGAAATGCCCAACACATGACATGGCACCTTCCTGGTACAAAAAACCTTCTAATAAATGTTCATTGAGTGAAGAAAGGAGGGAATAATAAGTGACAGGATGTAATTCATTCACCTTAGTTAAATATGTGTATGTACTTTTTTCAGAGTATGTATTTTGGCCCTTGTGGTATATAAATTCATTTTCAAAAAGGAATAAAAGATCCTCAATCCAGCTGATGTCGTACAAATCACTGAAGACTGTATTTGAAATCATTTCAAATTTTCTCTAAGAACTACTGATATTTGTAAGGTTGTCATTTATTTGGTTGTCATTTCTGTTTTACACAGCATCATTTTGTTCATTCAGAAAGCTAAATGCTTACTTGTCAAAAACTTGTGATGAATTTCAGCATTATGTCCTGAAACACTTAACTTAGAACAATGGTGAAAAAAATATTTTTCATAAAGATAATCATTATATAATTTTTTATAAAGAATAGAGTTTTCAAAGCTAAGGACCATGAATAATGTTTACCCTTCTGTTGCTTTTTACAAGATATAAGGACACCACTAAATTCTTTCTTTCATCTCTTAGTTAAGAGGTATCAGAATTTTGGTGCAAAATTTGAAAGGATGCACTATAGGAATAACAGTTTTGGTTACAGGTACATATAACAAGGTAGATAGAATGAAGGTGCGTAATTTTTATTTGACTGTCAGTAATGGAAGAGTTAATGACTAGAATTAGCTATGATTTTAAATTTCAAGTCAACCCAAATTTGTACTTTATTAAAAAAAAAAAAAACTTCCAGCCTTTCTCTAAACTTGAAAGTTCTTTTTAGTGTGGATTTATATTCAGATGTATGGTGTCTACTACCTTCTAATTATATATTCATTCTCTATCTCTCTCCATCTAGGTTACTAAAAGTTACCATTTATTTTTAGTTTATAGTAAAAGCCTGATATACTTCCAGGTTTGTTTTTGATGTGTGTGCTCAGGTAATTAGGCAAAAGTCTCCTCCTCTCAATCCTGAGGTTCTTTGGAAGTTGAATTCATTCCCATAGAAAAGATTATCTGAGAAATAGTCATAATTCAAAAAGTTTTAAGATTAGTCTCTGTGCCTCCCTGGTGGCGCAGGCTGTTGAGTGCAGTGCTGTGAAGCTGTTCGCAGCCTCTGCAGCACGTGTTCGATCCCGGCCGGCTAGGGAGATACCCACATGGTGCAGCAGACCTCTCCTGATTCACCCGCTGCTCCCCTCAGCAGTGTATTTCTGTCAGTCTGCCTGTTCTGTTCTCTGCTGGCAACTATCAAAATTATTTAGTCCTAAAATTTGAGATTTATGAAAATTGTTTCCATAAATGAGCTTGATGTTTGGAAAATTCTGTAAGTCTTTAAAGTAACTGGAAAACTTTATAAATATGTGGTCCACATTGCATGGAGAATTCCCCCCCCCATTTTTATTGATGTATAATTGACAAATAAAATTGTAAGATATTTCAAGTATACATTCTGATGACTTGATGTACTTACACATTGTGAAAAGATTAACCTCATCTAGTTAATTAGCACATTTATCACCTCACATAATTACATTTTGTGTGAGAACATTTAAGTTCTGTGCTCTTAACAAATTTCAACTATTTTAATACAGTGTTAGCAACTGTAATTACCACATTATACATTAGCTCCTCAGTCCTTATTTACCTTGCAATTGAAAGTTTGTACCCTTTTACCAATCTTTCTGTATTTTCCCCAAGCCTGGCACCTACTTTTCCACTTTGTTTCTTTCTTGGAATTTAAATTTGTGTGTGAATGTGTAGATGTGTGCATGTTTCTACATGTAAGTAATACCATTCATTATTTGTCTCTGACATATCACTTAGCATAATAATGTCCTCAAGATTTATTCATGGGCCTCCCTGGTGGTGGTGGTGGAGCGGTTGAGCACTGGATTGTGAAGCTGCCCGCAGCCTCTGCAGCGCCGGTTCGATCCCCGGCTGCTCCCCTGCCACCAGAGGAGGGTCCCTCATGGCGCGCAGACCTCTCCTGCTGCCCGCTGCTCCCCTCAGCAGTGTACTTCGGTCCTTCTGCCTGCTCTGCTCCCCGCTCTGGCTCTGGTGAATTCTCTCACCCTCCCGCGCTTCTGACTGTACCCAGTGCTTGTATAAATAAATAAATAAATCTTAAAAAAAATGTTAAAATGTCATTCTAATTATTGTGAGTCCTGTCAAAAATGCAGATTCTGACTCAGTGGGTCAGGAGTGGAGCCAGAGAGTCTGCATTTCAGTAAGTTCCCAGGTGATACCCAGGATGTATGTCCTTGGGCCACACTGTGAGTAATACAATGAAATTTTCAATAACTTGATGTCTTAATAGATAATACATGGACAACATTTTATACTATATGTTGGTTTGCATTTAAGATACTGTGCTAAGATTCTATGCAACAGTCTAAATACTATGAAAAAGTCAATATTCTTTTTTTTTCATGTTCTTTTTATTGTGTTTTAGCTACTAATCTGCTGTGAAGGATAAAAACTAGTAAAAAATGTTATCATCGCTTTCAAGAAATTTCCAATAGGATATAAAGCCACTGTGCATAGATAGTATGATAGATCATGGCTGTGGTGACCCAGTAATGCAGTGTTGCACAGCTGATGTTTTTGTTAGTACAGCATTTTGAACAATAATAATAATAATAATAATGTTAAGGAAAGGAAGAGTCTAAGAATGCCTGAAATATAAAGATCATATGGAGGTTTAATTAGATGTCAAGATAAAATGGCATATTAGACCTAGAATTTCTGCTTGGATTTTATTTAGTAGTTAATGAATACCACCGATTTAAGGTTTTCAAGATAGTAGAGACTGGAAAGAAGGTGCTGGTCGAGGAGGATGATTAAGAGGTATCTCAGAATCTCAGTACAGGGCATAATTTGAGGTGATGTTGATGTTTGTGAAGATAGTTAGGTCTTCTAAGAGGCTACTGTAATGATCCAATCATGAAATGCATCAGAATAAAGACAACACCTATGGAAATAGAAAGATGTTATGAAAGCCAGACTTACATAGGTTTTCTTGCTGGTTTCTTTATGATGCTTAAAGTCCTCTGAAGAAAAGGATGGTGTTGCCAGTTTCTCACCTGTGTGTTTTCTATTCGTTTCTTGCAGTGTGGAGGTTTGAGTGCGTGAGCTGTGTATGCAACATGCAGAAGCTTCTGAAGCTTAGTAATTGCCCTAAGTTTAGAATTCTGCTGCTTTTCCCCCTACTCTGAATTTGAGATCCCTCAACAGGCTAGATTCTCCATTGCCCCAGGCTTTCTTGAGTTTTAAACAGCCCTATTGCCTCTCTAGTAGGACTTTGTCTGCAGGCATTTTGGAGAAAACTTTCTAAACCTCCTGGCCATGGAAAGCGATGAAAGAAAAAAATTACCAGGGGCCTCCCTGATGGCGCAGGAGGTTGAGCACAGCGCTGTGAAGCTGTCCGCAGCCTCTGCCGTGCCGGTTCAATCCTGGCCAGCCAGGGAGATACCCTCATGGCACGGCAGATCTCTCCTGGCTCGCCCACTGCTCCCCTCAGCATTGTAATTCAATCAGTCTGCCTGTTCTGTTCCCCACTTTGTCTCTGGTGAGACCTTTCACCCTCCCACAAATCTGGCATGTACCCTGGTTCTTGTATAAATAAATAAATCTTTAAAAAAAAAAAAAGAAAAAAATTACCTGGTTGCACTGATGTCCTGAAAAGTTCTTGGGAAGACTGACAGACTCTTAAAAGGCCTTTTTTTTTTTTTTTTGATAGTGAACTATGGGTGAATGGTGGTGGGTACACTATGGTGGTAATAGTGAGGGGTAACTGAATACTACCTCAATTAAAAATAAATCAAAAACTTTTAAGAGCCTCTTTTCAAGGAAATCTCACTCCATATTCCATTCTTTTGAACAATGTTTACATTTACTTATTTACTAATTCCTTCAGACAGGTTGACACTACCAAGGAAATTTTTAAAAAACGTTCTATAAACAATCTTTTGTTGTAGAATATAAAGCTAACTAAAACATTGCTTTTGAATACACTGAAATAAAAGCATGATGAATTATTAAGCAGTGACATTACATCAATTTAACATAGGAACTCTAGAAAGTAACAAAAATAGCTTTGTTTCCTCTTGCCTTTATGATATTGCAAACTGATGCGATAATCCAAGAGGCCCTCCTCAGACCTCTAGTTTTGGCAGAATGGGGTCAAAGCCACAAGGTTCCTTTGTAATAACTGCTTTGTTTCTTGTTTAGCAGCCTTGGGGGGTTCACAGCTGTGTACCTACTGCCTGGTAATCTTAGGTGGGAATTGCCACTAAAGAAAATCAAAGTACCTAGGTTCTTCTATTTTTTAACAGATAAACTTCCCTTAACTGCTTTATTTTTTTCTTTAGAATATGATTTTATATTTGTTTAAAAAGTCATATCATAAAAAATTAAAAAATTAATAAAAAAGAAAAAAATCATATCAGCAGCAAAAATATAGTAAATCCTTATAAATTGCTATGCCTCTTGCCATAGACATTTGGTATCCAGAAATGTTATTGTTTGCATAAAAATACCTGTACATCTCCAGCTACCTAGACTACTGCAATTTACACTTATTTACTCTCTGTCCATACTAACTGGCTCTTATACTGTCTTACCCCATGTTTCCCTGGTAGAATTCCTTTTGGTTCTTATAATTAAAGCTTCATAAATTATTTTTCATTTGATATTTCTGTTGGAAACATTTTAAAAAATTTTTAAATTAGAAAAGATGCTTCATTTTGAGTGCCAACTAAAGATACGTGCTTCTCTGATATCAATGATCGTTACTGCAAGAATTCTGTGGTTTAGCAATCATAATACTAGGTCCAAAAATGCTAGTTTGTAGATATTTTAGATATACTTTAGAAAAACTTCAGAAAACATTAGGAATTTGGGTTGATTTATTATGTATAATAATTATTTCCACTTAAAATAATGGGAAAAAAATTCCAATTAGCATCCAATACTCCACAGTGTTAATTGTAAGCTTTTTCTTCTCAACTCATTGTAGACTCTCAAGAGAAGGAGCCAGGTTTCATTCAGTGTTGTGTCCCAGAATTTTGTATGCAGCAAATGTCCATGTATATACGTGACTGACAAATAGATAAATGAAAGGTTTTATTTATATGCCAAGGTGATAAGATGTGGAGGCAGGACCTGTTTATTTTTTGTTATATCACCGACCTTCATGTTACATTTACTCTCATGTTTTCTTTATTACTTGTGTAAAGTAATGGGTTTAGACACAAGAATCTGATTCACAACTTCAATAAGCACATATTACCATTATCTGTATGACCTTATCTAAGGGGTCATGGTTAAGTGTTATGCTAAGAAAGTGTTCATTTCTATCACTACCCCTGTGGTTATAATGCTGCCCTTACTACCACGACCAATAATGTTCCCCAAATAGCAAAAATTCTTAACTAGCAATACTGGAGATTTTCTGTTACTATTATTGTTACTCATAATTGAATTCTTATTCTAACTACATCAATGCAAACTGATTTTTTTTCATATCTTGCTAAATTTGGAAAGAGGATAAATGAAAAAAATTGCTTTTCTTCTCAGTTTCCATGGTAATGGAGCCCTCTATCTGTTTCAAAAGGAAAGAATGCTAGCATAACCTCTTTCTCTCCACCCCCCTCCTGCTTCTCTCCCTACTCTCTCTCCTGCACTCTTATGCACACACACACATAAGAATACACACACACTCACATTATAACAAACAGAAACCAAAAAGATTTATTCTGTCAAATCTTGCGAAAACTAGAACAAATCTCAATATTTCACTCTGCTGCTGCAATTAATCTGTATTATCAGTACACTTACCCTTACCAGAAAAAAGGTAAACACTATCTAAATTCATGTGTATGATATTTAGAAAATAAGGAAGGTGCAAATGTATCAGTTTATTAAATACACTATAACTCTCAGGATTATAAGGGCTTTTACTTTTCTAATTACTGGAAGTTTCCATAAAATCAGCAAGTAGATAAGTTAATATATTATATTAATGTAGAAATAATTTAATTCTATACCTGTATGATTAATTAATATCATTTCCACCTATACCATTTTATCACTGTCAGTAATCCGGATTTGCCATGGCCTTTATTCACTGATTTTCATGTGTTTGTGAGTCATACCACTCTACAGTATATTCACATTCTTGGTAAATATTTGCATTATCTGCATAATCTTAATCAGTGGTCAGTACTATGAATGGTGCTAAAAAACTTTCGGTTTCTATGTGTACACTTGTTTTTGAAGTGCTGCTATTAATTCCACCACTAATTGTAATATGTTAAATTATATATGTGTATATATATATATATATATATACACACACACACACACATATGCTTACATTTAGTCCTAGAAGAAATAAAAATACAGGAAATTCTTTGAAATTAGTCCCAATTCTACTATTTTTCTGTCACATATGTCACCCTGTACATTCAACTTTAACTTATTTTTAAAATACATTTTGAATAAGGAGTGAGGCGATAAATTGTATTCACTAATCAACTTACATAGAACATAGACCTGTGTTCAAATGTGCTTTCCATAAAATCACATTATTTGAATGTTACCTCCTTAACTTGTATATTACTTTAGAATATATAACAAGGCAAAAGATAAATATATAAAATGTAAGGACAACATGATGATTTCTTACCTCAGTTTTGCATATCAATTAGGTAAAATTCACAATTGTAAGACTGAATTCACTTGAAGTTTAAAGTTTAATATTTTTTGTATTTGCAGAAAGGATAGTTTGCAAGTCAAATAATGATAGACTCATAAACTTGAGATATGGGGAACCATAAACACTGACTAATGTCCATGGCTATTCCTAGAGAAGACTTCTCAAAGTTCTTGAAAGACTTCAAAATACCTTGTAGAAGGTTTCAGGTGTGACTGACTTACATGGTACATTCTTAGATAATGATACACTCAACTCCCCCTTTACAAATGTGAAAATCTCTACATTTGAGTTATACTGTCTTTGAGTTTTTGTTTTAAAAATTTTGTTTCCCCACCCTTTACCCAAAAAAAGAGGTTATAGGTAATACTGATACAACTGGAGGGACACCAACTGGAGGGAATTTAGTAAATATTGAGGTTTTTTCACATACATTTTTTTTACAGAAAATTATACAGGATAGAAGGGACCATAACCTGGCTTTTTTTTTTTTTCTGATTTTCCTGCAATTTAACTTCTCCAGAGAATTGTTTCCTAATTTGTTCCACAATAACTGCTGCGAAGCTAAATACAATGCAAAAACAATGATAATATATAGAAACCAAAATTTAAATATGAAAAAAGAGAAGTTAGGAGAATTTCTTGAACTATTTAAAACCATTGTGTCCAAACTATGAAGAGGAGCCCTACCCAGGTCAGTGAGAGCTAATATTGTGTCATATGCCTTCAAATTTACACTTTTTTCAGTGAAATGTGGGTAAGCAGTGAATCAAAAACACTGAAGTCTAAAACCATTGTCATAAGGCATTAAAGACAATCCTGAGAACAGTATCCCTGAAATTAACACATAGGTCAACCTATGTAACAATGTCTACATTTTTCTGATCTTGGACAGTTTGTTCCACGTGAAATATATAACCAATATAGATGCTTATTTTGGACACTCCTTGTGCCTCCTGTATACTATTCCACCACTGACCTTATCTTTCCCTATAATCAGTAGCCAAAAGACACTGTAATTACTCGCTCCATGTGGGACTCTCTGCAGTCTTATAATTATGTAATTGCATAACCTCCTACCCTGGGGAATTTAAATTTTTTCCACATTAGGAATAAATGTCTTCAAGTTTTTTTTCCTGCAGTTTTCCAGTAGAGATAAAATTCAGTTTAAGTGAATTTGATAAGATTTCCAAATGGCAATAGTTCATCTAAATCATTTAAATATAAAAGCCCATTGTCATGTTATCTATTTTATTCAGCCTTTACTTGGCTAATACAAGGGAAATATTTTGAGTACTTTGAATCTTCAAACAATAGATCAGAGAGGATTTATTTGCAGAGTCTGAAGCAGGCTTCTTGAACTGTGATGTGGTCTCACAGGAACAACTAGTTTCTATTTTAATCTCAATTAAGGTCACATAAGATAGTCTTACTCTATGTTTTACAAAATGTACTTTTGCTGCTTTATTATTGACAATATGGAGATAATTTTCTTCTGCATGCACAGAGGAGTGGTGAGCTATTACAAATTCTTTGCAACCATGAATAGCATAAAAAAACTGGACAAAACATGGAGGAAATGTCTATATAAAATCTGCAGTCTAAAATAGGAAAATAGGCAAATTCTGATGGTGGTAACTGCTTTGCAAATTACTCTGTATTAAGTGAGTAAAACAAAACGTAGTTTATTATTAATCACAGAAGTAAACCTCCTAACCTATCTCTGTCTCTACAAAGGAAAATGTATAAGATCTTTGTAGGAATTAACTTGATAGGCTTATGATGCTGACACATATTAAAAGGTGTTTTAGAGAGTTAAGACATCTTTTCACATTTAGCACCTCATTTAACCCTTTAAAGAATACTATAAAATAGACTGGAAAGCTGTTGTTTTAATTCTGATTTAACTCATGTTATCTAAGTATAAGTTGGACAAGATAAAACTGAGAGTGACAGAGTTGGAACTAAATTTAGTTTCTCACTCTATAGTCATTGATTCAGCAAATGTTTGATGAATGCTTAGTTTATGGACTGGAGCAGGTTATGCAGTGGGGAATAAAGTAGAGAGTTCTTCCCTTGAGAAGCATTTTGATAAATACACATTTTCTCCACTATGTAATGCACAGTTCCAATATCACAATAGAGACCTTCCTTATGGATTGGTGCTCTGAGCTTCTCCCTGGTTGGTTGGCCTCTTGATTTAACTTTGCCTGAGAGAAAACAATAACAGAAGGGTTCTTAATACAGATTTGGTAGAGTGATCAGTGAAATCCTCTCTAAAGAAATAACCTAGGTTGAGACTAGGTGAAGTTAGCCATCTGACAACTCCAGCAAAGAGTGTTCTAGGCAAAAAAAAAAAAAAAAAAAGAACACACAAGAGCCCAGTACTGAGAACCCAAACTAAAGGATGGTGACCAGTATTGGCTGGAGAGAAGGAAGCAAGGAGGAAGGGACTCATGCAAGCTAGAAAGAAGAAGCCAGGTCATGCAGGGCATTGTTGGGTCATGAGAAAGATTTGTCACTTAACAACTACTACTGAGGAAATATTAAAAGGAAAACAGTGATATGATATGATTTATGCTTGAAGTAGATCATTTTAGCTTCCATGTGGAACTAAGGGAATAAGAAGGACAGCAGAAAGACATCAGTTTAACCAACCTGACAGCACCTTGGAGCGTCAAGGTGAAAGATGATAGAGGCTCCCTGGATCAAGATAGTGAAGAGAAGGGTTTGGTAAGAAATCTCCTGGGGCCATGTTGCCTCAAACCAAGGAGGGCTATTGTTCATCTTTCTTTGCTGACATCTCTGATCTCTTAGTCCAGCCTTTCTTTCCTTGAATTTCTGCTTTACCATAGATTCCTTAGCAGCTTCCTACAGTATCCACAGATAGAAGTACTGCTATCTGTTCATAGTATCTCCTCTTAATTACCAACCCAACATCTGAAAACATCACATTTTATTTGGAAATGTATTAAAATGTAGATAATGAAGTGATTAAAATATCAACTGCTTTCAACATAATTAAATACTGTAGTAAAGGAAGATAATCATTTTTTAATAAAAATTTACTGCCTGCTGAGAACACTGGTAAACAGAATTTCCTTCAATAGATTTCATTGCTTCAAACAGCAAAAAATGTTATTATGGTCTGTTCAGGTGGGATCTATAAATAGTACTGATGTCTTTTAGTGGTATTGATGTAAGTGGATCTATGCCTTGTAATTTCTGAGGTGAATTTACCAATTTGCAATCTTACAGGGAAATCATGCTTAATAACTAGAGACCTGAACCAATTCTCTGAAAATGGAATTTTGCTGCCCTTAAAATGATGCATAACCTTTTTTGCATTTTATATTAGATTGTATTTTAAATTTTTATTATAGACAAATTCTAATAAAAATTTGCCTTTCTGCTGAAAGTCTGGCAGATTGGTCTATTTAAATTTGAATTAAATAAATAACACATAATGAACATTTTATTTTTTATCACATTTTAGTAAAATACTGAATAGATTACTTTTTTTGTAATATATGAGAGGAAAATATTTTCCCCAAAGACTATGTATATGTGTGCAATTCAAAATAAAATAAATTTAATCCAGTTTAAAATAAGGGACAGCATATCGGATACTTGTGCTCGCCTTTTCTGTGTTTGTGACTCTCATCACTTAAGGATCACTAGCATGTGATTTACCTTTGCAGCCCCTTTTAGAATGCTGACTGAAACATGTGCCCCAAGACACCATGGTAACACCATCTGTGTTTTTCTGTCTTTTGTCCCTATCTATCACTGTCTCCCTTTGTCTTTCCTTGCTTCTTTCTTGCTGCCTCTTTCTCTCTCTCTGCTTCTCTTCTCTTTACCTCTTTGCATCTCTTTCTTTTCTCTGTCTCTCTCCTTGTCCTCCTTCTCCAGCCCCACACTGCCAGGTGTCACATTTTACCCTCTTCTCTCAGTCTTTGTGGGTCTGTACCTTTGTGTTTGTCATTTCATCTGTCTTGTCTCCCTCTCTTCTACTTTGCTTTGGTTATAATTCCTGGTAGACTCTAATTTCAGGAAGGTCCCTGACAATTTATATGATAATCCTTGCCTATTTTCCCACAGAAAAGAGAATACAACTTCATCCACACCTCCAGCAAAAACCCAATTACCCTGCTCCCCAGGACAGAGTGAAGTACTGTGTGTTTGCCCAGATCTGGAGCCAGGAGCTTTGTTCTTCTCTTCTTGGAGCCCAAGTGGTTTGTGTGTGGCAATACTACTATATTTATTAGGTATTTACCCTGTGGTAGGCACTGTGTTCTCATTTTTATAATCTCATTATATCATTACATCTGTGAGCATTAAAAACTATACTGACCCCTTTCAACAAATAAGGAAATTAAGGCTTAGAAAAAGAAGTATCCTGTCAGGATATATCAAATAAACTGAGCTGGTGTTAACAAATAGACTGTCTGACCTAGGCCATGTCCTTTTAATTTCATACACACCACTAACTGGCTCACAAGGAATTAAATTTCTAGATCTCCTTTGTTTGGTTTAAGTATATTGTCCTTGTACTACTACTTTTGCAATTAATTTGCTGTATATTACAAACATAATTTAGAGTCCTTTATTTCTCCCCGATTGCTCTGGGTTCTCTTTTTATGTTGCATCACAACGTAAGGGATTTTATTTAAGTCACTGTTTTAGGTCTACCAGAGCTCCCAGGATCAATCCTCTTCTTTGCCACCAGAGAGAAAATCACTGGTTTCCACAGAGCACACAAAGAAAGTGCTGGCTCCACTAAGCCAGCGTCCAGCCCCACCCTCATCTTTTCCTTCAGAAATAGGGCATTAAAGTTTTAAGACTTCTTCTCCACCACATGTCAAATTATATCTTTGTTGTACAAATATAATGAAAAACATGAGTAGTAGATTAGCTTTTTTTCATTTGGATATTAAAATGAAAGTTACTACAGGCAAAAATAATTATATCTGTCCTGTAATTTTTCTCCTTAATTTTTTTCTTATTTTCTCCTCCCTTTTGGGAGATGCTATAATTTATTGTGTAGGCATATATATAATATACTATTATTTTATATGTCTTAACCATAATTTGAATTCCCCTCCCCAAATATCTTTATCATTGCTATTTTATTCTAATGAATTGAAAAGGAAACTTTAAATGCCAGCTTTCCAGTTATGTTATATTTAGCCAATGTTGTGCAGTGCAGGTTTAGAAGGTACAGACACTTTCCATGTACCCCTGTCCCCACATGTGCATATCCTCCTCATTATCAACATTCTCCACCAAGTTGTACATTTATTATAATTGATACATACATTGGCACATCATAATCACTCAAGCCCATAGTTTACATAGGAGTTTTTTGTGATGTTTTACATTATATGGATTTGGACAAATGCATAACATGCATCCACTGTTATAGTATTAAGAAGAGTAGATTCGCTGTCCTAAAAATCCTCTGTGTTCTACATATTAATCCCTCCCCACATTCCCTGATTCCTGGCAACTACTGTTCTGTTTACTGTCTTCATGGTTTTGGAAGTTTTTTACTGAATTGACATACACACTCACACACATACACACACACACACACACACACACACACACTTCTTCTGGTATGGATTAAATTTCCTTTATCAGTTGTTTAAAGTTAGTTTTTTTGATAAAATTCCATTTCAGAATTAATTCTTCTCAAAATGTATGTGTCACAACTCTGATATAATGCTTAGGTCATTGTTAAAAAAATAGAAAAATCTTAATATTCTTTAGTTATTATTTTTATATTATATTTTTAAAGATTTATTTATTTGTTAAAGATTTATTTATTCATACAAGAACTGGGGTATAGGCCAGAGGTTCGGGAGGTGAGAGGATTCACCAGAGACAGAGTGGGGAACAGAACAGGCATATAGACTGAAGTGCACTGCTGAGGGGTGCAGCAGACAAGCCAGGAGAGGTCTGCTCTGCCATGTGGGTTGCTCTCTGGCTGACCAGGGATCAAACTCCCAATGCAGAGGCTGTGGTCAGCTTAATAGCGCTGCTCTCAACCGCCTGCGCCTCCAGGGAGGCCCTTCTTTAATTATTATTATTTTGTTTTCTGAAAATATTCTTTAATTCAATAGTGTTGTATAAATACTATTTTTGGATCGTACTATCCAGCGATAGCAACTAGACATTTTTAATTTTCAAAATCTACTTTTGAAATACTTTGAAGCTCTTTCTGAGACATGATCTCACATGGGCCCACATGATGTTCTGGGTGGGGCTCTTTTCTGGACAGCCTTGCATAGCTACTGGACTCAGTATTACCCAACCAGCTTCTTTTCTCAGAGTGCTGAAGAAACCAATCTCTTTGACTTTTTAACTTTCATTTTAAGGTTGAAGAGGGTCTGAAGAATGGTAGTTCAGACTTGTTTCCATATTAGTTTCTTATAAAACATTTTGCTACTAGAAAAATTAAGATCGATTTTTGTGTGTGCTAGTTACACAACACAGAGAAGAAAAATAGGAAGTAGTTTTTACTTTCTTCATTTTAATTGTTAGAGTACAGCAAAAGTAAAGGCATGTTCTGGAAGAGTGAAATCCACCACACTTATTTTACTTTGGAAAAATGAATATTACTTATCAAAGATAAAAGGCAGATGGTATAATATAAAGAAATTCTGCTGCTACTTCTGACTATCCCAATGGACCCAAAACTTCTGTGTACCTTTACCAACACATAAGAGGGCTGAAGGTCTGGTCATAGTCATATTAGAATCTAAATTTTTTTAATGTTTTTTTAATATTTATTTATTATTAACTGAGGTAATATTGGGGTACCCTTATCAGGTATCACCACCATACTGTACCCACCACCAACTTACCCATATTCTACCACCACAGAAGACTTTAAATGTTTTTTTTTTATTTATCCAAGATATACTTATTTGTTTGCTGCTATCTCATCCTTTAATGAATTTATGAATTTATGTATATTTGAAATATAGTATTGTCTCACTGTGTATACAATATTTTTCATAGAGTGACACCCTAAATTAATTCTTTGATTTTAAGAATTTAATTATTTGCAAAACTTCAAAGTTGAACAGTTAAGCTACTCATTACTTTATGATATTCCATGTGGCAACATTGTTCTGGCTAATAAAACAATAAACTTATCATTGGTCATTACACAAGTTTTCATTTGATTGGCTCTACAGGAGTAATAATTTTTCATAAAACATGAAGATCCTCTACACTATTTTATAAAATATTTTCAATATATGCATGATTTGAAAAAAGATGGCTTAATCACTTAACACTGTATCTTAATTGCATAAGATGCTGGATATATCTGTCTATCTATCTATCTATCTATCTATCTATCTATCTATCTATCTATATCTACTCTTTTCAATTTTAAAAATAAAGAATATCTGTTGAAATAAGCTTGTTTTAACAGATAAATATTCATGCCACACTTTCTGATATTTCATAGAAGCAAGGTAGAAACTCTTAGAAGGAAGAAATGATCTTCAACTCTGATGCAACTTGATAAATTTGCAACTTGAAAAATCAGAGAGTATAGCATTCAATGAAACATTAATTTGAAGTAAAAACAAACTTGTATTTCACATATGGTTGATTCCTGTTTCTCTCTTATTGTCAGTAAATCCAACTACATAATTACACATTTATGGACTTAGGATATTTGCATCTCTCAACAATATTTTCTATTACCTTATTTATCACCTCTGATGAGAGCCATCTGTAAATCATTTTTCCCCACATATGAGAAATGTAAGCTAAGAAAGTTTAAACAGTAAGAAAGTAATTTCCCTCCTAAAATAGTTATTGTTTGGAGGCCCCTAGATTGAATGTGTTACTATTTCTATTAGTCTGTGCTTATCTGCACAATAAATTATTAAAATAAAAGTATCTGCTGAGAAAATTATCAAGGCAGATTTTGCCTAGGCTTCTCTCAGAGAGACACCTGCTGTGACTCAACACCCCTTGCTTCCAAAATGAGAAGAGTGAGGATTGCCATCTCCTAATCCAAGCCTCCTGAGTCTTGAAAGGGAGTTACTGCTCTGCATTCTGATCCCTTTCACCATAGGTTAAGAGGTAATGAATTTAAGGAGACTACTATGTGGTCATAAAAATGAGCCCTCTTAAGTTTAGCAGTACAGCAGACTACTGTCTAAAACATGGTGGGAAACAAAAATTGAAGGCAGATGAGGGAGAAGTGGATGCTTTGAGATTAATCTTCACTCCCCAAGTTTATTGGCACATCCCAAGATGACTGACAAAGAAGTCTTACTGCAAATTGGATTCTCCAGGAAGCAGACACTTGATGGAACTAGTGAAAAAGATTTACTGCACAGTTAACACCTGTGAAAGGAAAGGGGAGAGGCAGTATTGATTGGACTGGGGAAGCCTGTCAGACTACCATGCAGACCTCCCAAAGTCTTCTAGCCCAACAGGGAGTTGTGGGTAGAGTACACTGGAGGAGAGTCTCATGAAGGGTGGAAATGGGTAGGTTAGGCATTTGTGCATATACTCATAAAATAAAAGTCCTATCTATACTTTTAGATTTGAATCAGTCTTATAGTGTATAGTCAAAATTCTGAATGTTCTTCAAAGTTTTTCTCCTCCCTCCAAACCCAGCATATATTCAACTACTCTCTTTCCTCCCTTCACTCTTTAACTTTTATTTGTCCCTCTTGTCACAGGTAGTTTCTAATATTTCCAGTCTAGACACAGAGAAGAAGAACATTAGTGGAAAGAGAAAATATTGTAGGATCCCCCTGTCCTCATAGATGTTCAATTACTGATTCTCTTTCATGAAACTACTAAATCTTGAGGCTAGTGGGACTTTAATGAACAATGAAAATATCACATGCTTTTGATATGTGTTCAGTAATCATAATAACTATCACTAATTTGACACATTATCAAGCATTTTATTTATAAACTATCAAATTTTGATTCTTAAACTAATGCTTTGTTTTTTTTTTCCTTTGTGAAAATTCTTTCTTTATTTTTTTTTATTTTTATAAATTTTATTGTTATATTCCCCATACAATTGCAGCCCCCCCATTCTGACCCCAATCCCTCCCCTCCCGCCCCCGCCCCCCTAAAAGTGTCTCTGGTTCATATTTTTTATGTTCATTTTGATTTTCACTTTCTTATATTCATTTTCCTGGTCCCTTATTTAAGTTTTCTAGATTCCTGCTATGAGTGAGACCATCCGGTATTCTTCTTTTTCTTTTTGGCTTATTTCGCTGAGCATGATCCCTTCCAGCGCCATCCATGTTGCTGCAAATTGCATGTGTTTATCTTTTTTGAATGCTGAGTAATATTCCATGGTATATATGTACCACATCTTCTTGATCCAGTCATCTATTTTTGGGCATTTGGGTTGTTTCCAAAGCTTAGCTATTGTAAACAGTGCTGCTATAAACATAGGGGTGCAGGTGTTCTTTGGAATTGATGTTTCTGTGTCCTTTGGGTAAATACCTAGGAGTGGAATTGCTGGATCCTATGGAAGCTCTATGTTTAGTAGGTCAAGAAATCTCCACACAGCTTTCCACAGTGGTTGGACCAGTTTGCACTCCCACCAACAGTGCAGAAGAGTTCCTTTTTCTCCACACCCTCGCCAACATTTGTTGTTGCTAGTTTTTTTAATATGTGCCATTCTCACTGGTGTAAGATGGTATCTCATGGTAGTTTTGATTTGCATTTCCCTGATGACAAGTGATGTTGAACATTTTTTCATATGCCTGTTGGCCATTTGCATTTCCTCCTCAGAGAAGTTTCTTTTTAGCTCTTCTGCCCATTTTTTGACTGGATTATTTTCTTTGTTGTTGTTGAGTCTCATCAGCTCTTTGCAGATTTTTGTGATCAGTCCTTTATCATTAGTGTTGGGTGCAAAAATGTTCTCCCAGTTGGTGGGGTTTCTCTTTGTTTTTGTTATTGTCTCTTTTGCTGTGCAAAAGCTCTTTAATTTGATGTAGTCCCAGCTGTTTATCTTTGCCTTCACTATCACTGCTTTGGGTGATGTGTCTATAAAGATGTCTTTGATGTGCAAATCACGTAGTGTTTTGCCTATATTTCCTTCTATATATTTTATGGTTTCAGGTCTTATGTCTAGTTCTTTAATCCATTTTGAGTTGATTTTTGTGTATGGTGTGAGGTAGTGGTCAAGCTTCATTCTTTTGCATGTAGCGACCCAGTTTTCCCAGCACCATTTATTGAACAAACTTTCTTTGCTCCAATGCATATTCTTTGCTCCTTTGTCAAAGATTAGTTGACCATAAATCTGTGGGTTTATTTCTGGATTTTCTATTCGATTCCATTGGTCTGTATGTCTGTTCTTGTTCCAATACCATGCAGTTTTGATGATTATGGCTTTGTAGTAGAGTTTGAAGTCTGGAAGTGTGATGCCTCCATTCCCTTCTTTTTTTTTCAGGTGAGCTTTGGCTATTCGGGGTTTTTTGTGATTCCATATGAATTTCATCAATAATTGTTCTATTTCTTTGAAGAATGACATTGAAATTTTGATTGGAATAGCATTGAATCTGTATATTGCTTTTGGAAGGATGGCCATTTTAATAATGTTTATTTTTCCAATCCATGAGCAGGGGATGTCTCTCCATTTCTTTGTGTCTTCTTCTATTTCTTTTAACAGTGTTTTATAGTTTTCTTTGTATAGGTCCTTTACCTCTTTTGTTAGATTTATTCCCAAATATTTGATTTTTTTTGTTTCAATAACAAAAGGGATGGTTTTTTTGATTTCTTCTTCTTCAGATTTATTGTTTGTGTATAGGAAGGCTACTGACTTTTGCGTGTTGATTTTGTATCCTGCTACTTTACTGAACTGATTGATGAGTTGAATTAGCTTTTCTGTGGAGTTTTTGGGGTTCTCTATGTATAATATCATATCGTCTGCAAATAGTGATAGTTTGACTTCTTCTTTTCCTGTTTGGATTCCTTGGATGTCTTTCTCTTGTCTTATTGCCCTGGCTAGGACTTCCAGTATTATATTGAAAAGCAGTGGTGAGAGTGGACATCCTTGTCTTGTTCCAGATCTTAATGGAATTGCTTTCAGCTTTTCACCATTGAGAATGATACTGGCTGTTGGCTTGTCATAGATGGCCTTTATGATGTTGAGGTATGTTCCTTGTATCCCAAGAATTTCAAGGGCTTTTATCATGAATGGGTGTTGCACTTTGTCGAAAGCTTTCTCAGCATCTATTGATATTATCATATGGTTTTTATATTTCTTTTTGTTGATGTGTTGGATAACGTTGATTGATTTTCGGATGTTAAACCATCCTTGTGTCCCTGGAATGAATCCTACTTGGTCGTGGTGAATTATCTTATGGATACATTGTTGGATTCTGATAGCTAAAATTTTATTGAGGATTTTTGCATCAGTGTTCATTAAGGAGATTGGCCTGTAGTTTTCCTTTTTTGTGTTGTCCTTGTTCGGTTTTGGTATTAATGTAATATTGGCTTCATAAAACGTGTTTGGTATTGTCCCTTCCTTCTCAATTTTTTGGAAGAGTTTGTGAAGGATAGGCACTAATTCATCTCTGAATGTTTGGTAGAATTCATTTGTAAATCCATCAGGTCCTGGGCTTTTGTTTTTGGGGAGGTTTTTGATTACCATTTCAATTTCGCTAATTGTAATTGGTCTGTTTAGGTGTTCTATTTCTTCTTTATCTAGCTTTGGGTGATTGTAGAGTTGTAGGAATTTGTCCATCTCCTCTAGATTGTTAAACTTGTTTCCATATAACTGTTCATAGTAGTTACTGATTATTCTTTTGATTTCTGCTGTGTCCGTTGTGATTTCTCCTCTTTCATTGATGATCCTGTTTATTTGTGCTTTCTCCCTTTTTTCCTTTGTGAGCCTGGCTAGGGGTTTGTCAATTTTATTGATTTTTTCAAAGAACCAGCTCTTGGTTTCATTGATCTTTTGGATTGTTTTTTTAGTTTCAATTTCATTTATTTCTGCTTTGGTTTTTATTATTTCTTTTCTTCTACTGGTTTTGGGGTTTTTTTGTTGTTCTTTTTCTAGATCTTTGAGCTTCGAGATTAGGTTGTTTCTTTGCGTTCTTTCTTGTTTCTTGATGTGAGCTTCTATTGCTATATATTTTCCTCTTATTACTGCTTTTGCTGCATCCCATATATTTAGGATATTGGTGTCCTCCTTGTTGTTCAATTCAAAGAATTTTTTAATTTCTTCTTTGATCTCATTAGTCCAGTGGTCTTCCAGTAGTGTGGTTTTTAATCTCCATGAGGTAGGAAAGTTCCTTGCCTTCTTTTTATGGTTTATTTCTAGTTTGATGCCTTCATGGTCAGAAAAGATGCTTGATATGATTTCAATCTTGGTGTATCTGTTGATGTTTGTCTTGTGCCCCAGTATGTGATCGATCCTGGAGAATGATCCGTGTGCGCTTGAGAAAAATGTGTACTCCGTTTTTTTGGGGTTTAGTGTTCTATAGATGTCTGTTAAGCCCAATTGCTCTAGGTCCTTATTTAGAGCTTTGGTTTCTTTACTTATTTTTTGTCTTGTTGATCTATCCATTGTTGATAGTGGTGTGTTGAAGTCTCCCACTACGTATGTGTTTTCTCTGATGTCTGTTTTCAGAGAGGACAACAGTTGTCTGATATATTTTGGTGCTCCTTCGTTTGGTGAGTATATGTTAATGAGTGTTATTTCTTCTTGAAGTATTGTCCCCTTGATCATAATGTAGTGACCATTGGGGTCTCTTTTTATCTTTTTGAGTTTGAAATCTGTTTTATCTGATATAAGTATAGCTGTTCCTGCTTTCTTTTTTGGTCCATTTGCTTGTAGGATTGTTTTCCATCCTTTAACTTTGAGCCTATTTTTATCTTTTGTAGCTAAATGTGTTTCCTGGAGACAGCAAAAGGTTGGGTTTTGTTTCTTAATCCAGGCTGCAACTCTGTGTCTTTTTATTGAAGAGTTTAGTCCATTTACATTTAGAGTTAATATTGATATGTTAACATCTGTATTTGCCATTGTGTTTGTGTTTGTCTTTCCTTTGATTTTATTTATTTATTCTTTTAATAACTTTTTTTTTTTTTTGGCCTTCTTTCATTGTTATTCGTCGCTCTGAGGTTCTGGCTTTAGGACTCCTTGTAGTATTTTTTGGAGTGGGGGTTTAGTTGCAATGAAATTCCGGAGTTTCTGTTTGTCTGGGAAGGTCCATATTCTTTCTTCAAAGAGGAAGGAGAGCTTTGCGGGATAGAGTATTCTTGGTTGGCATCTGTTTTCTTGGAGTCTGTTGACTATGTCCCTCCACTCTCTCCTTGCCCGTAGTGTTTCTTCGGAGAAGTCTGATGTCAGCCTGATTGGTTTTCCTTTGAATGTTATCTGTTTCTTCCCTCTTGCCAGCTTCATTATTTTTTCCTTGTCCTGGATTCTTGGGAGCTTTACTATTATGTGTCTTGCTGTATTTTTCCTTTCGTCGTGGAAGTTTGGTGTTCTTCTTGCTTCTTGTATATCAATTTTCAGCTCCTTCTTCATATTTGGGAAGTTCTCTTCAATTATCTCTTTGAATATTTTCTCTGTTCCTACATCTCTCTCCTCTCCTTCTGGTATTCCTATAACTCTTATATTTCCTTTCCTCATGGAGTCAGATAGTTCCCGAAGTCTTTCTTCGTTCTTTTTCCTTCGTACTTCTCTTTCCTTTTCTGTTTTGGTTCTTTTTATTTCTGTGTCTTCAAGATTACTTATTCGTTCTTCCATTTCATCTATTCTGCTTTCATTGCTTTTCCCAGAATTCTTTAGTTCTTCCATTAATTCTTTGATCTCCTGCATTTCTTTTACTTCCCTCTTTAGGGACTCAATTTCTTTCTTCTGACCATTGTTTTCCCTCTCTAGGGACTCAATTGCATTCTTCTGATCGTTGATTATTTTTCCCTTATCATTGTTTTCCTTTATGACTTCTGTCAGTTTTTTAATCACGGCAATTTTAAATTCTCTTTCTGGAAGGCTCAGAAATTCTTCCAAGTTATTGTCGTTGCAATCTGGGGGCTGGTTTTCTTTTTGTGGTGTGCTTTTTCTCTGGAGAGTTGCTAGGTTGCGTGTGGTTCTTCTCCTCCCTACTGTCTGTTTTCTAATTTGCCGTATGCGTTGGGACACTGTGTTGATGGGACTGGCCGGCATCTTGGGTGGGCTTCTCTGTACCCCTCTGGTTCCTCCAGGAGTCATCTGTCAGTTTCAAGCAGTCTTTACTGGAGAAAGGTCCCTGTTCTAAAATGCCGATGTGGGGACACACTCCCCTGTGCGCCTGGTCTGCCCCGGCGGTGGGTTCCTGCTCCCCTCTGGGCTTGGACTGCAGGCCAGAGGGGGTCTGGCGTGGGCGAACTTCCCCCGCTCACCTCTGGCTCCTGAGGAAGCCTTCTGCAGGTAGTCTTTACTGAAGAAGTGTCCCTGTTCTAAAATGGTGATGTAGGACACACTCCCTGCGCGTCTGGTCTCAGGCACACTCTTCTGTGCGCCTGGTCTGCCCCGGCTGTGGGTGCTCGCTCTCCCTGTGGGCTCAGACTACTTGTTCGGAAGGGGCCCAGTGTGGGCTAACTCCCAGCTGGCCACTAGCTCCTTCAGGAGCCTCTTCTGGCTTCAAGTCGCTAGGTGGCGCCAGAGATCTCTCCTAGAGCCCTTGGGGAGCTGATTTTCCACCCTGTGGGACAGGGAGCAGAGCGGGGATGGTAGGGTACACCTCAACGGCTTTGGGGTGCTGTGTCTGCCTTGTGCCCCACCGTCGTGGGGAACCCACGCCCCTAATTTCGTGCCCCGGGTCTCAGTTCCAAAGCCCTCAGTTCCAGGACACGGGCTGTAGCCCAGATCAGTGGCGCAGGAATGGCGCCTTTTGAATCCCGCTTCCCTGCCTGGGCGCCTTGTCCCTGCTCACTCAGGGAGGGCCTCCAAGGTCTCCCCGCAAGCCTAGGTCGCAGGTGCGGGGACCTGGGCAGCTGCGATCCGATCCGATCTGGATCAGCGCGCCGCTTTCTGCGCAAGCTTACCGGGCGGCCGGGGCTGTGTGCTGGTGCTGGTCTCCTCCTGGGGGGCGGGGCTCTCTTTAATGGCGCCTGGAGCTCACCTCCGCGGCGGATCCTGCAGGGTTCTCCACAGCTCTCGTTCACGGGGTGTGGTGGCTGAAATAGTTCCTTTCCACTCACAGTCCCACTTGCTGCGTCCGTTTTTCTTGTTGGCCATTTTGGTTTGTTGTTTCCCTCCTCTCTGCTGGTCGGAGAGTGCCGACTTTGTGGGCGGGGGAGGGGAGCAGGGTTCTGCGCTTCCCTCCCTTCTGGTCCTCTTTTATGGCAACTTTCTTCTTCGGGCAGTTTGCTGGAGTCGTCCGTTTATCTTCCGTGTCCCAGTTCTCACTGGGACCTGCCACTTTTCCTCCCTATTAACTTTTTTTAATGGGAGATCTTACTCGCAGCGTCTCCTCGCCGCCATGTTGCTCCGCCCCCCTCTCTAAATCTTAAACTAATCCTTTGATAGGAGAAATAAACTGGCAAATAAAGGAGCTAGGACTGGGTGTCCAAGTGTAGGGTGGATGTTCTTCATGTTTTCTGCACTCTATATTTTGTTTTTTTCTTTTTATCCTTTAATAAACTCTTGAATATTTATCATTATTGGCCTTACTATAGTATAAATCAAGGAGTAATGCAATTAACTATCTCAGAACAAAGTCAAGAAGTTGAACTTGCTATTGATTCTATGCACATTTAAAGGTGGTTTTAAGGATGAAAATGTATTTTATGGCTAGGAAAATATATTTTAGCAACTTGTAAAACAGAGTGAATGTGTTGGGGAAGAAAAGGGGAAGAAGGAAGAGTCCAAAGAGAATAAAAGATCTAATTCAAGTAAATCTTGCTTTTGCTAAAGTGCATATATCTAATAAGATTTCCTTTATGTTTGTTTGCAAATTCCTTTGGTGTTTGTTATTTGAGATAGAGCCAGTTACAATGGTACTGAAGCAAAGATTTGTTTTTTCTTCCATTATTGTTTACAAAGTACAAAAATGAAATAGAAGCAAATTTTACTTCCTTTTACAATAAATATTCTGATAGCTTTTAACCTTGGCTGATTCTCCTATGTGAGGCTCTATCATTAACTTTCTAAGTTATTCAAAATTCATCTCTTCCATATTTATAAGAGGTGCAACTTTACAGTTTTTAGAAGAATGGTTCATTTCCCCAAATAGAAATCTAAGCACTGACAATTTTAGCAACATTTATTATGAACATTTGTCACCATTCTCATCATTGACATTTAATTGGTTTCCTTTCAAAACCAGGAAAGGATCCATTCAACAGATATTTATGGCATAGGCACAGTTCTAAAGGGTGTGGATAAACTCTGAACAAAACAAAGCCTTTCACTGCACATAGTTCATATCTTAGTAGTGAGACAAACAATTAAAAATAAACAGGAAAGAAAAATATTTAGCATATTTGATGGTCTGAAGTTTCATAGTGAAAAAAAATGAAGTGAGATATCAGGACAAACAGAGCTGATGGGGTGTGAGTTCACAGTATATTGAGGTTTTAATTAGGAAGTTGTCACTGAGAAAACTGTTGAGTAAAGACTTGATGGAAGAAAACAAATCAAATATTTAGAGGGTGAACATCCCAGATAGGGAGAACATCAAGTGGCAAAGGTCGTTGAACGAGGAACTTGGTTAGTGTATTAAAGAAGGGACAGGGAAGTAAAGAAAAACCAAACTCGTATGGAGTAAACAGAGCACTGAGCAGAGAAGATGAAAATAGAGACATGATAGGAACATAATGCATAAGGTCATGTAAGTAATTTTAGGAAATGTGACTTATTTTGAGTGAGGTGGAAATGCATAGACATATTTTGATCATAGGAATGACAATGGTCTTCTATTTCAGCATACATTGAAAATATACTATATCAAAGCAAAGAAACAGATTAGATTAAAGGTTGTGGTAATAATCTAAGCAAGAGATGAAGAAGACCTGGACCAACCATCATAGTAGTTGTAGAGGGGAAGAACAGATATCTTTCTGAATGTGTTTTGAACATAGAGCCAATGGGATTTCCTGATGGACTGGCAGGAAAAATAAACAGAAAAAGGAATCCAGCCTCCCTTCAAGATTTTGGAATGAATAACCAAAGAGATGGCGTTAGCACAATATATGAACATTCACAATCCGATCACAATCATGTATGCATTGGGTGTTTACTAGTGCATAGTTCAAGGCATTGCTAGATAAGAGAGAGCAAAACAAACTAAATTGGCCATAAAGTAAAGCAACATGAGATCTATAAGTGACCTAAGGCGGTAAATAACACTGAGAAAATGAGTAGAAATGAGAGAAATACTTCACATATGTCTCAAGATTCAGAGAGCAGAAAATGAGGCAAGGTCAGCAGCAATGGATAAAAATTACTGTGTGAAGGGAGTAATCAGTTCTGTTCATGAGAATTCTGATAGTTATATCAGATCATCAGTCACTTTGAAAACAACTGCTTCTAGCTAAATTCCTTTCTTTTCAAATTCAAATTGACATCTTAAAATATGTGTAGTTAATTGCAATGACATTGAAATTAAGAACAAGGTATGTGGCTCAGAACACTGGTCCTCCCAGCACCTTCCCATGTCAGATCATTCATTTTAGCTGTTCATTTAGTTTGATCTGAAAATAGTTCACAAAAATCACTGAAACACATGTGATCATTCTGCATTAAAACGCTGTTCACACTAGAAGGATTACAAGTCATTTTGCTAGATCCTGGTCAGTGAAGAAAGCAGTTTTGGTTCCAGATTTACTCCTTCTAAACAAAATGGAGAAAGATGGGTCTAGTATCTCAGTGTTGTTCCACACTCTAATATGACATGACACTTTTTTACCCTGTACCTTGAGGGTATTATATAGAATTAATTAAATAATGCCCATGAAACATATAATCTTCATGGAATAATCTGAGCAAAAGCAGTGGCAATAGCCTTCTATAACTTCACCTGTATCTTATCACCTGTATCTTCTCAAATTTTTTTTAGTTGAGATTCCCAAATTTAAAATTTATGTGCATTTTAAAGTTATCTACATGTTATTTTGCTAAATATATCTCCTCCACCTCTCTGCTTATATACCACGACTTATGCAGAGCAGTACATTTAAAAAGTATCTAAAATGCACACAAATTGTGTTTGAAATGGTACTATTTTCAGGTTTTTTGGGCTGGTATACTGTAGCTTCTTTCCTTTTTTCTTTTTGCAAGTTAGCTGTTTCAGTATATCCCCCCCCCCCAGTTTTATTAAAATATATTTGACACAACAATGTGTAAGTTCAAGGTGTAAAACACAATTATTTGATAAATTGTGTATATATATTGTGAAAATGTTATAGGACAGGGAGAGGGGCAGCCCAAACCCCGCAAACCTGCCTATTCTAAATGGGTTCTGCCATCCGCCGCATCAACACAAAACACATGAGACTTTAATGGGAAGGAACTTTAATAAAACTAGGAAACAATACAGGTAAGGCAAAGAGTCTAGTTTCTAAATGAAGCACCCAAAGTTACCCGTCCCCTCGTGGGTAAAACTCCATCCATATGGGATCGTCCCAGAACAAGGCCCCAAAGCCTGCTACAAGTCTAAAGCATCTTCCAGTGGGGACCCACAGAAAAGGGTCACAAACAACCGGACAAGCCCGGAAGGAAAAGAGCAAAATCAACATCAAGATAAAAGCTGTCACTGTCACCTCCCCACGGGTCTCACCCACATCTGTGTCACCCAGTCCACGACCAAAAGACAAGCACAGTTTCTTTACGTGTCTCTAGGCTCCATGCACCTCCTCCAGGTCTCCTTCTGGCTCCATCCTGCTCCTTCCTTCCTCAGTCTCTTCTTCAGCTTCTCCTCTTCCTGCTCAGCTCCACCCTCCCTTGGGTGGGGCAGGGAACCTCCCCCTTTCCTGGGGACCACCCTGTTACAATAAGATTACCACATTTATCACCTCACAGCAATACATTTTTTTTTTCCTATGATGGGCACTCTTAAGATTCATGTTCTTAGCATTGTGTGCAATATAATACAGTTAACTGTGGTCACCATGCTATATATTACATACCCATTACTTATGTGTGCTTTTGACCATCTTCACTGAATCTCCTGAACTCATACACACATCTGGCAACCACCAATTTACTGTTTCTAGTTCAATAAACATGCAGAAGGTTCAGATCGCTAGTGGCCCCCTGACTCCATTTTGAATGCCCCCTTCATCAACTTAGATTCCATGATTTCTTAGTCATGTTTACATTATTTGGGAATATATCTAACCATGGAGGTGAACAATCTTCACACTGAAAACCATATGACATTGATGAAAGAAGTTGAAAAATAATAAATTGATATCCATCAATTAGAAGAATTAACATTATTAAAATGTCCACACTACCCAATGCCATCTATAAATTCACTGAAATTTCTGTCAAAATCCAATGGCATTTTTTACAGAAATAGAAAACATATATCCTAAAAGTTTTATGTAACCACAAAGGACCCAAATAGCCAAAACTGTCCTAAAAAAGAATAAAGCTGTAGACATTAGACTTTCTGATTTCAAACTATATATTACAATGCTATAGTGTCTACTGGAATAAAAATATACACAAAGACAATGAAAAAGAATGGAGAACTAAGAAGTAAGCCCAGGGCTTTATAGTCAAATAATATGGACAAAAGGTGCTAAGAATACTTAATTGAGAAAAGAATGGTGCTGGGAAAATTGGATATCCACATGCAAAAGAATGACACTAGATCTGTCTTATACTACTCACAAATTAACTTGAAATGAACTACAGACTTAAGTGTAGACTTGAAACCATGAAACTCCTAAAAGAAAACATCTTAAGCACATAAAAGCCAAAATAAATAGATGCTCCCCCCCCCTTTTTTTTTAAGATTTATTTATTTATACAAGCACTAGGTTACAGTCAGAAGCGGGGAGGGTGAGAGAATTCACCAGAGCCAGAAACAGAACAGGCAGAGTGACGAAATACACTGCTGAAGGGAGCAGCGGGCAGCAGGAGAGGTCTGCACGCCATGCGGAACCCTCGCTGGGGCCTCGCTGGGGCCGGGGATCGAACCAGCACTGCAGAGGCTGCAGGCAGCTTCGCAGCCCAGCGTTCAACCGCTGTGCCACCGGGGGAGGCCCAATGCTTTCCTTTTTAAACATTTGTTCATTGCATAGAGATCAAGTTCCTTGCTAAAGTGCCCAAAATTGCTGAAAAATTTGAAAACAGTGCTAATGGGTTGTGAGAACTCAGACTTAGAACTCAGTCCTACATACCTCCTACCTCATCCCCTCATGGAAAAGGAAAGTACTAAATGAATTGTGCTGTGCCCATCAGGCAGAGGCTGCTAGATTTGGTGAAATCAAAAGAAAAGCAAAGGTTAGAAACATTATTTATAAATCATAAGATAGAAAAAGACTTAACTTCTTAAAAATAAAAAGTTGTTAAATTAGAAAGAATGAGCTGATGGTGAGAAGTAGATAGGGTAGACAAAGGCAGTTTGCAAATTCTTTGGCCTAGCAGTTCCATTCTGTGATATTACACATAGTAAACCCTAATAATGGCTACCTTTCAAGAATGAGATGGAGATGGGAATTTTCCCTTTTCATATTATAATCTCCTATTTTATTTGAATTTTGTATTCAGTCCCTCTTATAATAAAAGTTTGGTTCATAGTAGGCAGCAGACCCCTAAGAGAGATAATCTAGATGTTACTAGTTAAGTTGTTCAAATTCCACTTTCACTTAACAGCAGTCATTCAATCACATACAGAAAAGATTTTTTTTTTAAATCCGAGAGTCATTAGCATTAGTACTAAGATATTTATTTTTAGAATCACTTATCCTCTTGACTGTTAATTTGTGGTGCTGTTTGACTGCTAGAAAAATGACTATGAAAGAATGGTGAGTTAAATATTATTAACCTGAACTTGATCTTTCATTAGCCCCTGTAATATGCAATGGTACTGAACTCAAAAGATACCTGTTTTAGTAGGTTAATTTCTGCCACAGAGGGAGCTGCTGAAATTTACATTTGCTTTGTATATAACTATCTGTAGGAAGTGAATTTAGATACTCCTGTTAAGGAAAAGGGCAGAGTATTAATATTGTGTAATTATCCTTTCCTTTATGTCCCTAGAACATGCATCTCTGAAATGGATTCAGTGGTAGTGAAAAAGGCAGATTTTTCTGTTTAATCTCCTTGGAAATTTATAAGGCAATAATGCTCTATTACCTTCTAGTAACACTACAGCTGACTGTTATTAAACTTGAAAGTATACTTCTTAATTTACAGATGACTACGCTATTCTGGATCATAATTATGATTTTTTTTAAACATTTATTTTATTTATACAAGAACTGGGGTACAGGCCAGATGCGCGGGAAGGTGAGAGGATTCACCAGAGACAGAAAGGGGAACAGAACAGGAAAACTGACCAAATACACTGCTGAGGGGAGCAGTGGGCAAGACATGAGAGGTCTGCTCACCATGTGGGTTACTCCGAGGCCCGTGGATATCGAACCAACACTGCAGAGGCTGTGGACAGCCTCACAGCGGGGTGCTCAACTGCCTGCACCACTAGGGAGGCCCCATAATTATGATTTTAAGAAAAGATTCAATCAACTTTCTCATTAATTTGTATTTAACGAAACAAGTAATGTCGAGATTTTGTCTGTACAGAATCATACCCCACATGCAGAGACTAGAAAAGACTGAAGTACAACAAAGTCTAGTGATGTTGTGAAGCTGCTCATTGTTTTATATGGATTCTCCACCTTCCTCTCCACAGTGCATTATTGGAACCATTGTAGCCTTTGATTGATTACTTTGCCAGGTTGATTGGTTCCCTCTCTATCTGCAGACATAAGAGAGAGAAGGTGCTCAGGCTGGATAGGAAATGCTTATGTGCACTGCACTGTATACTGTGTGCACCATTATTGTGGTTAAAAGTGAATACATGATTTTTACTAGTATTACAGCAGAAGTCATTAGGACAGAATATCCAAGCATAGTCACTAGGTTACCTTTACTTAGAGTTATCAGGAAAAAAAAGAAACATAAATGTAACTGAATGTAAAGTCAAAATTCAGAGTTTCGACAACTTAATTGTTGCCAAAAATTTTTTAGAGATTGAAGAAAATCTTTGAAAATTTAAGCTACTAGACTTACAGAATTTTCAAAACACTTCTCTGATTTGGATTTACCTCTAATTAAAGATTCACCAAGCAGAAGAGGGCAATTAGGAGGCAGACTGTCTTTCTTGGACATTAGAGTTGTTTAGAGTGTCCACCATGGTAGAATTCCAACAACAGGACAATGTATAGAATAAAAATCTATGCTAGATTAATGTGCATGGGGAGGGGAGGGTGGAGGGTGAGAAGCAGAGACAGTTTTAAAATTGTTTCATAATATTCCTGAAATAATTTTCAAGATTGCTTCATACACTGGAATTTTGTACCAGTCATTGTCTGAAATTTGGAATCCTTCCCCCTGATATAAACATCCCCCACTTCCCCACCAAATAACACTTAATGGCAAAGGGACTTTGTCCTGTAAGAACTTCTCTGGTACTTCAATCTCTTTATGACATTTGATTTCTTTTAGGCTCCCTTTTGAAAGATTCTGGATATTAGTATAATTTATTCAAGACACTGATGCTATAGTTTTAAAAGTTTGTCTCAAGTGAAATTAATCCACTAATTCCATATAAAAAGTGAAGAAATACAACTGTAAACATTTTGAACTTTAGAGTTTTTTTTTTCCCTCTGTTGACCACACTGCTGATTTTTTGTTAAGCCTCTAGATATTTAGAATCCCTGGCACGTGAGCTCTAATGGAAGCCTTTGGGTGTCTTTCCATTAAATCTGAAATAAACCTGCTTTCTAAAGAAATTGAATTTTAAGTACTAGTCAGTGACTGTTAACGTGGAAGCACTGAGTAATTGTCTTGCATTTAGAGTGTACCCTGTGAAATCAAGTCCCAGGGAAATCTCTCTGTGCAATTGTTGGCATTATAAGGTCATCAGATTTCCAGAGTACCAATTTCTGTATCAGGTAACTACATATTCATTCTGAAATTTGCTCCCTCAAATTGTACAGACGTAATAAGAGGTATTCAAGACTGTGAAAAGGTTTGAACTGTCAACATTGCCTTTCTTAGCCTACATTTAATTTTGAAGAGGTGCAGATTCCTCAGGCCATCAGGGAATTTACTCAGTGGTGTATGATAAATCCTCTGTGACTCTGAAACTTTCAATATTCTATCACAGAAAACTGTAAATCATAACATGCATCTATGATGATGGAAATTAGAAAAGCAAGCAATTTGAAACTTCCTGGGCATTCAAAATGAGCAAATGGTTAGGTTTCAGAGAAACTGATATTTATGTCAAACATCTAAATGAACAGTTTTCAACCTGTCTATGTTGACATTATTTCTTGAGGAAAGAGGAAAAGGGATCTGCTGGGGCTCTTCATAAACTCCTTCAGAGACTATTCCATACAGACTGCTTTGAGAGGTTACCTTTGGGATTAAATACAAAAGCTGTCTATTTTCAGAAGAGAAATTATTGTATGTAGTAAGCCAAAGCAGCAAAGTTGTCTATTTCCTTAACAGAAGCAAATTGGTATTGAACAGATATGATCACTGAGAAAGATCTTAACTGCCTCAGCTGCTGCGATGTGGCTTAGAACCCCATCTACCGGGCCTCTCCTGGTGGTGCACGTGGTTGAGTGCAGCGCTGTGAAGCTGTCCGCAGCCTCTGCAGCGCTGGTTTGATCCCGGCCAGCTGGCAAGGGTGCGGCAGACCTCTCCTGTCTTGCCCCTGTTCCCCTCAGCAGTGTATTTGGTCAGTCTGCCTGTTCTGTTCCCCGCTCTGTCTCTGGTGAATCCTCTCACTCTCCTGCGAATCTGGCCTGTACCCTGGTTCTTGTATAGATAAATAAATCTTAAAAAAAAAGAACCCCACCTACAGCATCAGTGTGCCCACTGGCAAGCTCTTCTAAGGGTTGACTACTGACAGCTCAAGCTGTCTCCTTATCTAGAGAAAGGCCCATGGTACAACAGTAGTTATTTTACCCTGAAGGTGGTTACGCTTACCTTCCCCACCCAATAACTACTAATACCAGGATAGAGAAAGCGTCCCCTTTGCTTCGAGATGGAATACACTCCAATGTGCAGATGACCCCACTGATCCCCAAACAATCAGGCTGAAGCTAGATTTCAGCTGAGACAGCATTGTGATTAGCGCCATCTGTTCTAACTGCTTCCCTGACCCCTTTTCCGCCAAGAGTGATCCTTCAATAAGACATATACACCTGGGGCCTCCCCGGTGGCGCAGCGGTTGAGCGCTGGGTTGCGAAACTGCGCACGGCCTCTGCGGCGCCGGTTCGATCCCCGGCTGCTCCCCGGCCACCGGAGGAGGGTCCCACATGGCGCGCAGACCTCTCCTGCCGCCCGCTGCTCCCCTCAGCAGTGTACTTCAGTCCTTCTGCCTGCTCTGCTCCCCGCTCTGGCTCTGGTGAATTCTCTCACCCTCCCGCGCTTCTGACTGTACCCAGTGCATGTATAAACAAAACAAAACAAACCAGCAAACAAATAAATAAAGCATGCCTCTATTAAGAAAAAAAAAAAAAAAAAAAAAAGACATATACACCTGAACCTCCCTCTCTAGGCAACCCAACCTAAGGCCAAACTGAATGCTGCATTTTTAAAAATTACACTATTACATTGCTGGTATCAAATGACACTGGAAGTGACCCAAAAACCACCCATTAGTTCTAGTCATCATACTAAACTGACAATGATAATGATGAGGGTTTTCTCAAAAATTATATCCTACTTCTACAAAGATGAGACTCAATGAAAGAGAAAGGCACAGCCAGGGACTTTAAATTACTATATATGGGTCATTAAATTTTCCTTTTTGATGGTTTTTTAATTTTGCTTATTTTGAAAGTCACACTGATGCTGTATTTTGATATTGGCATAAACAATGTGATGAAGATTAAATGCATTATTATTGCATTCTAAATTTTAAGAAATGTGAAAGTATTTCTTGACACAGCTTGTAGGGATGCCTATGTCTTTGTAAATTATAAATTGGGATGATTGCAGAAAGGGTAGAAATGGTAGAAATAATAAAACCTTTCTAAGAAATTTTAAGGGAGCTTGAAATTAAGATTCTAGGATCTCCTTTGTTACCAGATATCATTACTACCTTCTAAATTTCAATTTGCATATAAATTTATTGTAGCATAACATCTAACTAATATGCATTTCCCCCCAAACAATAATTATTCATGCAAATCTTTAATTAGATCAAGGCTAAATAAATATTCATACACTCTAATTTTGTATTATTTGCACCTCCTATTACAATTTTTAAAAGATAAATTCTCATAATAATGTTAATTCTTTTTGTCTACTCTTTTTTTTCCCCTACATATTTTTTTTTTATTTGTTTATACAAGCACTGGGTACAGTCAGAAGCGCGGGAGGGTGAGAGAATTCACCAGAGCCAGAGTGGGGAGCAGAACAGGCAGACTGACTAAGTACACTGCTGAGGGGAGCAGTGGGCGGCAGGAGAGGTCTGCGTACCATGTGGGACCCTCGCCCGGTGGGTGTATATATATATATACACACACACACACACACACACACACACAATAACTAAAAACTGTGCAGTGCTGTCTTTAACTTTCCTCACTCTCCATATAGCAAGTGAACGTTAATTCATTATTTGTTTCTAATGGGGAAGCCCCTAGAAGCATTTTTGCTTATTGAAATGGCACCTGTAATCTAATCCTCATTCAGTAAAACACAAAAATGTGTTCAGGAAAGGAGTTTGGTTTTCTGGTTCCTTGACAGGCTTGTGATAATAACTTCGAGAATTCTACCTCAAGAACTGACATAGCCAAATTTGATTAAAGGGAGGTAAGTAACTGACCTTAGTTGGTTATCCCCAACCCTGAAACTTTCATGGGGTTAATGCTGAGCAAGTTGAGAAGTTTTCCCTAACCTGGATATAAATTTTTTGTTAACAAGCAATCCTCTTACTTTCAAGACTGCTTCCATTAAAACCCCTCACATTTGAAATTTATTAAATTAGCTTTTCAAAATTTTTATTGTTTTAAAAAATGTTTAGTTTCTGTTGGGTTTTTTCTTGTTTTTGTTTTGTTTTGTTTTGTTTTGTTTTGTTTTGTTTTTAGGTTTCATTCTGTGCTAAATTAGAACTTTACTGTTGAATTGAACGTTCAGGTTTTTAGAGGTCATCTGTTTGGCTCTCCTATAATTTATAATACTGGATGAATGATTCATTAGATGTTTTAATAAAGGCATAAATGGTTAAAAGGAGGGATTTGCATCCTCCTGGGATGTCTGAAGGCAGGAGAATCTAAAAATTGGAATCAGGAAACATTTTATTTGAGATATTTCTCTTATTTCACAATCTTTCCTATATAGGTCTCTTTACAGTATCTATTCTGTCAGAAAGAAATAATGCATATACTACCTCTAAATCAAGTGTTAGCCTTTTAGCCATCGTAATCCTAAATGAAGGGCACCACTACACAGTGTTTTGTCTTCTAATTCTAATCTGAAAGGAAGTCACATATAATACTGGTTATTCAATTATTGTATCTGATTTCACAAAGCAGAATTGGTTTAAGAAATCACTGGAAAACACTTGAAGTATGCACACATTTTATGAGGTTTATGGTTGTGTTAAAGTTGCAAAAGGAACAGCCTTTAAAACTACTTTGGAGTGGGCCTCCCCGGTGGCGCAGCGGTTAAGCGCTGGGTTGCAAAGCTGCCCGCAGCCTCTGCGGCGCCAGTTCGATCCCCGGCTGCTCCCCGGCCACGGAGGAGGGTCCCACATGGCGCGCAGACCTCTCCTGTTGCCCGCTGCTCCCCTCAGCAGTGTACCTCGGTCCTTCTGCCTGCTCTGCTCCCCGCTCTGGCTCTGGTGAATTCTCTCACCCTCCCACGCTTCTGACTGTACCCAGTGCTTGTATAAATAATAAATAAATCTTAAAAAAAAAAAAAAAACTACTTTGGAGAAAAAAAAATATGACTGCTAGACTTAATTACAGTGTAGTTCTAAATTCAGGATAAGATCATTTTTATGCTGAAAAACACCATTTCACCATGCAAGGTTTCCATTGTCAGCTCTGTGGTTTTATAACAAATGAGTACACTATAAAAGAGAACTCTGAAAAGGAGCAGGGTGATTGCCTGCATTTTTTCATTCATTTTGTTTATAAAGCAAATATTTATTGAGTGCCTGCTCTTTTCAATACTGTGCTAGGTGCTGGGGCTGTAGAGGTGAACAGGAGAGCAAATCCCAGCCCTTATGAAATGTAAGGCAAATTAGAGAAGTCAAGCACACATGAAAATAAAGAACATAATTATAAATCTTGAAGTGATTTATAATGCAGTGAAGGAAGTTAAGTAAATGTGGAAGAAAGTAATGGGAAAAGGCTACTTTAAGTAAATTAGTAAGGACCTGCCATGGCCAGTGGTGATGGCCAGTATATTTGTGGAAAATCAAGAATGCCAGGGTTACCAGCTAACACTAAGCAACATGGAGCACAAGGCTAAAAAAGGTAGGCAGGGTTTGCATGTAGAAAGGCTTTGTAGAGAAATGTGAGGATTTTATTGTAAGAGTAGTGGAAATTCATTCATAGTTTTCTAAGCAGGAAAGCAATATGATCTAATTACTGTTTTTAAGACATCTTTCTGGCTTACTCAGAGGATGAATTATAGGGGGCAACAGGTTAGAAGCTGGGACATTAGACAACCAAGATGCTTGCAAATAAGGATGAGAACAATGGAAATAAATAAAAATCAATGGATTATTGAAAAATTTGGAGATAGAATCAGTAAGATTTGCTGATTTAGAAAGAGAGATGAAAAGGGATGATAAAGAATGTCTTCATTTTTTGAGTAAATGTGAATGGTGGTGTCATTAATTGAGGCAGTGGACACTATTAATGAGAAAGAAGAGATTACATATGGAGGCAGTATCACCAAAGGAATTAGGTTTGGTTATGCTGAGGTCAAAGTTCATGTTAGTCATCAATATGAACATGTCAGGTAAACTGGGCTGAATCAACAGCTGAATTGATCCTACAGCTTAGAAAAAATTGGAATTGGAAATATATATGCTAAAATATACAAATCTTAGCACATATAGATGGTATATAGAGGCATTTACCAAGAAGACATTGCAGATTGAAAATATCTGAAAGTTCCAGGACAGATAATCAAGGAACATCATCATCATCTGGAGGTCAAACTGAGAAGAAAAAATGAAGAAATAAGAGCAGGGCATCACTAAGCAAGCAGGGTCAAAACTGGCAGTGTCTAGTGTCATGGATACTGATATAGAATATTTCAAGAAGGGGAAGGGAAGTAAAATGTGGATAAAAAATGAAGCTAGAGATGTTGCTATTGAATTTAGCAATATGAGGATTTGTAGGTGACCTTTAGGAGAACTTCAGAAGCATGGCGGTCGGACATCCGAGTAGAGTGTACTGAAGCATGATTGGTAGGAGAAAAAGAGGACAGAAAGAAAGTTCAGTGAAACCTTTTGATGGCTTTTGCTCTGAAGCAAGAAGAAAATGGTCACTGGAGAGCATATGAGGTCAAAGGAGAGATCTATTTTTTAAAGGCATAAAACTATTAACCATGTTTTTGCATACTAATTAGACTGACCCAATAGCAAGGAGAAATTCATGATATAAAACAAAGATAATATCCTGCAAGAATAAAATACCAGAGGAGACACAGAAGGTATAATTCAGATCTTAAGTGGAAAAACTGACTTTTAATAAAAAAAAAAAATGAGCTCCTCCTTCATTGTGATAAAGGAAGACAGAGAGGCTTGATGCAGGTGCAGGCACATTTATAGATTCAATGAGAGGGCATGGAGGAATCCACACTGATAACTTGATTTTTTTCAGTAAAGTGAAAGTATAACCATTACCTAATGAAGAGTAGTGATGGAGTTGGACAGTTTACAGGAAAGAAAAGGTATTAAATAATCATTTTGGACCATAGGAAATTGAGTTCTGGGAAACATAGAAGATATTCCTGGCAAATTTGAGTGCCATGTGATACTTGCTGTTGAGACTCTAGTGTAGAACCACAAGGGATTATGGTGATAGTGCATGGGTCAACTGGTGATGGAAATATATGGGGACTACACCTGAGAAAAGAAAGCAAACACTGCAAGGAAAAAATAAATAAATAAACAAATAAATAAATAAGCAAATAAATAAGCAAACAAATAAACAAATAAATAAAAATGTAAAAATAAGTAAAAACAGGATTCAGAAAATAAAAGAAATAAGAAGTCTGATTATTGGATGAGTCATTTGCAGGATGTTGAGACCCCCGAATTACAGACAAGGTACCATGTTGCCAATGAATGACCCCAGTTTGATAAATAACACTAGTGAGAAAGTCTGGTGGATGACATATTTGGGTGGCATAAGAAATTGGGCATTAAGGAATTACAAATGGGAAAATGGGTCAAGAACACTCATCCCCACCTCTTGGCCCAAAGGTGCAAAGAGTATTAAAAGAAAATTAAAAAGCATTCACTAGGAAGACTAGTAACAACAAGTTGCTCAAGGTACATTCAAATTTGGATATGGTAAGGTGAAGGAAATTTTTATGTTTAATTTATTTTTTAAAGTTTTTAAAAATTGTAACATTGGTTACAACACTATACAAAATTTAGAGGGGTACGGTTACACCATTTTTGTGTGAAGGAAATACTGAAAGAAGAGATTGAGGATAGAAAGAAAGTTTAATGATCTTAGCAAGACATGGTACCTCAGAGGACCCATTAAACAGAGTAGAGAAGTAGAGGAGTAGAAAATGTACAGAGAACAAACTGTGAATGAAAGTAATAGTAAGTAATAAGAGTTGAGAGATTGGTTTCTGCTGGTGACCAGAGACACTGGCAAGATGAAATTAGAACTCACAGCAATAAAGAAGACTGTCATTTCTGTCTGTGTGCTTGAAAATTAATCTTGTATAGAACATTTGGTACTCTGCATGGGAGTATATGGTGATGATACCATGGCTTTGGAACTATTATTACTGGCAAGGCACAATAGTTGTGCATTTTTCCTTTAATTTGCCTCAGTCTGGGTCCTATTAAATCTGGTGAGTGTTCTGAGATAGAAAATGTCTCACTGTTGTGTTAGCAAATAGGAGCACTCTGTGTCTGCTCACACTGGTGCACTTCCCCCCACACCAAGGTATGCTTCAAATCTGCTGGCTGTGGGAAATCTCCTATGTTTGTTGAGTGTTAGGGTAAGGAGTGAGGGGAATGAATTGTACTGAGTGATCTAGCTATGTTAGGCACTTGACAACCTTGTCTCATTTACTGTGACTTCAGTCCACTTCTCTGCCTATTATGAAAGCAACAGTCTCAGCTGAACTAAGGCTAATACTTACTAGAGAGCAGGAAACAACAGGGCAAAAAGTGCTGGCCCAGAGAGGCCACTTTATTATTACCACATTACATTTTAGTAGAAATGATACTGCATTTGGAATTTAGATTTCTAATCTTTTTGAAGGTTAGGAAACAACATAGCATACAAATCCAGTTGAATCACATTATCCATAACAAAGATTAGAATGGTTAATAATTAAATGTCATGTATGCTATGCTATTCATTTAGTATGTGCTAAAATAAATGGCTGAAGTATGAGGAGACGTTGATAGGATGTTAGCATGAAAAAAAAAACTGGCTAGTTAGTAAAATGCTTCAAAACATGACATTTACACCATGAACTTAAACTTATATGCTAATATGCTAAAATAATATATCTGCTCTCAAATATCTGTTGAACAATTAATTTGAGGGTTGTTGTATCTGCAGATACAATTTTAAATATGGCATATTTTCTGACTTGAATCAGCTTTACCATCTAACAGAAGATTTGATCAATTATATGTCTACACTGAGAAAACAAGGAACCTAACCTGGGGGCGGGGGAGGGGCAGGGAAGACTTTTCAAATGAATGGATATCTAAGCACCAATAAATAACTTTCACAAAGCCCTCTGCATGGAACTGGAATTTCATTTTTATTTATTTATTTTTTATTTTATACATTTTTTACAACATTTTTCATTTTTGCAAATTGTATGTATTGTTATCTTGGTTATAGTCCCCATACAATTCCCATGACCCTTGTTTTGATCCCACTATCTCCTCCCTACCCTGTAGTGTGTCTCTAGTTTATAGTTGCTTGTTGATTTTGATTTTTACTTTATTATAATTAGGTTTTTTCCTGATCCCTTATTTAGGTTTTCTAAATTCCTGCTATGAGTGAGACCATCCAGCATTTTTCTTTTTCTTTCTGGCTTATTTTGCTGAGCATGATCCCTTCCAGCGCCATCCATGTTGCTGCAAATTGCATGTGTTTATCTTTTTTGAATGCTGAATAATATTCCATGGTATATATGTACCACATCTTCTTGATCCAGTCATCTATTTTTGGGCATTTGGGTTGTTTCCATAGCTTAGCTATTGTAAATAGTGCTGCTATAAACATAGGGGTGCAAGTGCCCTTTTGAATTAATGTTTCTGTGTTCTTTAGGTAAATACCTAGGAGTGGAATCACTGGATCATATGGAAGCTCCATATTTAGCAGGTTTTGAGGAATATCCACACAGCTTTCCATAGTGGTTGGACCTGTTTGCACTCCCACCAGAAGTGCAGGAGAGTTCCTTTTTCTCCACATTTGTTGTTATTTTTTTTAATATGTGCCATTCTCATTGGTGTGAGATGGTATCTCATTGTAGTTTTGATTTGCATTTCCCTGATTACAAGTGATGTTGAACATTTTTTCATATGCCTGTTGGCCATTTGCATTTCCTCTTTGGAGAAGTTTCTTTATCTCTTCTGCCCATTTTTTAACTGAATTATTCTCTTTGGATTTTTTTTTTTATTTTTTGTTGAATCTGATCAGCTCTTTGTAGATTTTTGTGATCAGTCCTTCATCATTAGTGTTGTGTGCAAAAATTTTCTCCCAGTTGGTGGGGTTTCTCTTTGTTTTGGTTACTGTCTCTTTTGCTGTACAGAATCTCTTTAATTTCATGTAGTCCCAGCTGTTTATCTTTGCCTTCACTATCACTGCTTTGGGTGATGTGTCCTTAAAGATGTTACTGAGGTGTACGTCATGTAGTGTTTCACCTATATTTCCCTCTATATATTTTATGGTTTCAGGTCTTATGCCTAGTTCTTTAATCCATTTTAAGTTGGTTTTTGTGCATGGTGTGAGGTAGTAGTCAAGCTTCACACTTTTGCATGTAGTGACCCAGTTTTCCCAGCACCATTTTTGAACAAACTTTCTTTGCTCCATTGTATGTTCTTTGCTCCTTTGTCAAAGATTCGTTGACTGTAAATCTGTGGGTTTATTTCTGGATGTTCTATTTGGTTCCATTGGTCCGTGTGTTTGTTCTTGTTCCAATACCATGCAATTTTGATTATTATGGCTTTGTAGTATAGCTTAAAGTCTAGGATTATGATACCTCCATTCCCTTCTTTTTTTTTTTTTTTTTTTTTAGGAGAGGTTTGAAATTTTTATTGGAATAGCACTGAATCTGTAAATTGCTTTTGGTAGGATGGCCATTTTGATAATGTTAATTCTTCTAATCCAAGAGCAGCAGATGTCTTTCCATTTCTTTGTATCTTCTTCTATTTCTTTTAGCAGTGTTTTATAGTTTTCTTTGTATAGGTCCTTTACCTCTTTTGTTAGGTTTATTCCCAAGTATTTGATTTTTTTTTGTTTCAGTAATAAAGGGGATGGTTTTCTTGATTTCTTCTTCAGATTTATTGTTTGTGTATAGGAAGGCTACTGATTTTAGTGTGTTGATTTTGTATCCTGCTACTTTACTAAATTTATTGATTGGTTTGATTAGTATTTCTGTGGAGTTATGTATATTATCATATCATTTTATATTTATCATATCATGTATATTATCATATACATTTATCATATCATGTATATTATCATATTTATCATATCATGTATATTATCATATACATTTCTCTATGTATATTATCATATCATCTGCAAATAGTGATAGTTTGACTTCTTCCTTCCCTATTTGGATTTCTTGTATGTCTTTCTCTTGTCTTACTGCTCTGGCTAGGACGTCCGGTATTATGTTGAAAAGCAGTGGTGAGAGTGGACACCCTTGTCTTGTTCCAGATCTTAATGGAAATACTTTTATCTTTTCAACATTGAGAATGATATCAGCTATAGACTTGTCATATATGGCCTTCATGATGTTGAGGTATGTTCCTTATATCCTGAGAATTTCAAGAGCCTTTATCATAAATGGGTGGTGTACTTCGTTGAAAGTTTTCTCAGCATCTATTGATATTATCACATGGTTTTTATGTTTCTTTTTGTTGATGTGTTGGATTACATTGATTGATTTACGGATGCTGAACCTTCCTTGTGTCCCTGAAATAAATCTTACTTGGTCTTGGTGAATTATCTTATGGATACATTGTTGGATTCTGTTATTAAAAATACAGACCTCTCCAGCCACACCTGCTGCTCCACTGCTCCCCTCAGCGGTGTACTTCATCAGTCTGCCTGTTCTGTTCCATGCGCTGGCTCTGGTGAATTCTTTTCAGCTGCTTCTTCATGTTTGGGAAGTTCTCTTCAATTATTTCCTTGCATATTTTCTCTGCTCCTATGTCTCTCTCCTCTCCTTCTGGGATTCCTGTAACTCTTATATTTCCTTTCCTCATGGAGTCAGATAGTTCCCAAAGTCTTTCTTCATTTTTTTTTTCCCTTTGTACTTCTCTTTCCTTTTCTGGTTTGGTTCTTTTTATTTTTGTGTCTTCAAGAGTACTTAATCATTCTTCAAGTTCATCTATTCTGCTTTCATTGCTTTTCCCAGAGTTCGTTAGCTCCTCCATTATTCCTTTGATCTCCTGCATTTCTTTCACTTCCCTCTTTAGGGACTCAATTTCATTCTTCTGATCGTTGATTATTTTTCCCATATCATTTTCAACTTCTTTCAGTTTTTTAATCATGGTCATTTTAAATTCTCTATCGGGAAGACTCATAAGTTCCTCTAAGTCACTGGTGTTGCAGTCTGGCGTTTGATTGTCTTTTTGTGGTATGTCTTTTCCCTGGGGATGTGCTTGGTTGCTTACAATTTTTCCTTTCCCTGCTGCTTGTTTTCTAATTTGTCCTATGCATTGGGACACTGTGTTGCTGGTATGGCTGGCATCTCTTTGGTGTGCTCTTTCTGGGATGTCAGGAACTGGTGGTCCAATCGAGTCCAATACTGTTTTCCCAGAAGTCCAATAGGGCAGTGGTATTATGGATATGTTAATGGTTGCTATCCCTGAAAATCTACTCCTCCTGTATTTGTTTAATTGCAAAGGTGGGTCTTGAGGTCCCACAGACTGTCCTGCCAGTGGCTGGATCGCCCACTGGGTTCCAAATCACTGGATCACACTCTGGGCTCTGACTCGTTGCCAGATGGGGCCTGGCTTGTGGGGGCCTTCAGCTCACCTCTGACTGTGGGGACAGCCCTTTCTCAGTTCCACACAACAGCTTTGGTGAGATCAGGATGCACGCAGAATTCCCCGTCTAAATATCAAATTTCAATTTTTTAACTTACTATTAATATGTCTGTCTAGAAAATCAGACTTTTTTGTGACCTCTTAATTGGCAGCAAGCTAATTACAAGTTCAATGCATTCAGTTATCTGTTTGGCAGAGGTTATATCTTTAATTAATCATTAATGACTAAATTATTTATAAAGTTTACCAAAAGAAATTAATTACAAACTTTAAACATGATATAGTTTCTCCTATTCTATTTTAGTGGGTGCATGTATATTCACATCTTTGTAAATCAAGAAAAATAATTAAGTCAAAATAAAAAACATATCTGTATAGGTGCATGACCCAGTTTTGCAAAAGTCTTGGGACAATAAATATGAAAAAGAACATATTTTTAGCTTTGTCTTTAATCATTGTTCATAATTAAGAATGCCTTGAAATGACTTTAGCTCACCTCGCCTTTTAGCTGCTATTTCTTCCTTAAGATTTAAATGCTTGGGCCTCCCCTGCTGGTGCAGGCATTTGAGAGCCTTGCTGTGAGGCTGTCGGAGACCTCTGCAGTACAGGTTTGATCCAGCCAGCGAGATGCCCACATGGTGTGCAGACCTCTCCTGTCTGCCCGCTGCTTCCCTCAGCAGTGTATTTCAATCATTCTGACTGTTCTGTTCCCTGCTTTGTCTCTGGTGAATCCACTCACCCTCCCACACATCTGGCCTGTACCCCAGTTCTTGTATAAATAAATAAAAATCTTAAAAAATTTTTGAGTTATTAAAAAAAAGATTTAACAGCTTTTAAGAATATTAATAACTTTCATCCAACAAAAATTTATTTTTCACCTACTCTATAAAAAATATCATCTGCAAGCGCTGAGTTTGCCATTAAGATAAGCCAGACAGGAGTCTTCAACCACAAGGATACACCATAACAAGTTAGTTGTATGGAAGAAGTGTTTTTTAAAATATTTGAGGTAAGTAATTCACTAGCCATCCATGGACCATCTTGATCCCTTGTTCATCGTCCAGGATTTTTCTGAACCAGATCCCACCTCTGTTTACAAGAAAATTTCCATTGGGTGAAATTCACTAGTTGAATGAATAAAATTCAAAGAAAACATACTTTGTACTCTAAAAAGCCTCAATAGCAACATACTGAACACCAATGCCACAGTAATGATAATATCTAATTCAATTTGAAGGACAGAAGCCAGAAAATGAAGAACTTACTTTTTCACCACTTTTCCATTTTGCTTTTATCTAACCAATTCAAATGAAATTCTATCATTTCATTACATATATAAACTATTTTTATAAGATAAAATTTTAAGATAACATCTCACTTTTTATAATTACTGAACAGAGTATATTGTCAGGTTTTTGTTTGCTTTAACTTTCTTATTTTTTGATTAATTTATTACTTTAATTAGAGTAAGATTAGTATTCTCCCTATCAAGTATCACCACCATAGGGTACCCACTACCAAATCCCTATAGCCCATGATAGTTTTTCCTTTTCTTCATTATTTCAAATCTTAGGAGTATCTAGTCTCTCTCTCTCTTTTTTTTTCAGTAAAAACAAAACATAACTATCTCCATCACAAATGTATGGATTTTAAAAAAGGACAAAAAATAGTATTTAAAAACATACAAGAAAAAAATAAGAATGGAGGAAAAGGAGGGGAAAGTAGGGTTTTTTAAGATAGTGAAATATGTAGCTACTCCCAGAAATATATTCCTATTGCTTGATGAATATTTCTATCTACCTTGTAATTTCTTGTCCTAACTTTATCTTACAGTTTGTGATTTTCAATGAGTGACTTGAAAAATAATCACTTTGTGTATAATTGTTTCAATAGACGTAACACTTTTTTCTGTGCCCACTCAAAAGTTTGGAAGACACAGCTTTTCACATCTCTGGGTATTTTCTGTCCTCTTAAGGGAAACCACCACATCCAGAACTAGGCAAATTACCCAGTCTGGGTACACTTCTTTTGCTTATTTTCTTTTTCCCCCCTATTTTTTTATTGAACTTCTTTTTTACTTTTTCTCTAAGTTCTCTAACCCTGATCCTCTTTCAATGTGTGAGTGATGCAGTGAAGATAAATAGAGATATCTGGACTGTAAGTGAAAACTGTTTTTCAGCCTACATCTTTCCCCTTCATCAAGTTGCAGGAAAAGCAATGGCATCACGGTTACATAATTGATAACATTTAAAATTTGACCCTAAATTATGAGAGATGTTACTACATCTCTAAACTCTCACTTTAGAACTTGATGTAGAGTTTCTAAATAAAAAATAAAGTATGACATTTATTTAGCCAGAGTTGAGAATTTTGGTTTCATGGTTGGGTAGAAATTTTCACTCTGTGAAGACCTTTATAAAAATTATTTTGACAGAGACTGGAGCTTCTCTTTATGTCTGCTGGGAACATGCTTACGTAGTACAAGGCTTCTCTTATGAAAGAGAATAATTTGTTAAAGCTGTGTCCCCTAATATTTTTCCTACAGATAGCTGGCACATGCCCTGAAAAAGAACAAGAAATCATTCTCAGATGTTCCCTTACATGTTGTACAAAGCCAAAAGCCACCATGCAGCAGCTCCTCAAAATTGGAAAGTCTAACCAGACTTCTGGGAAAAACCTTTCAGAATGTTTTATGGGACACTGCATATATATATATACACACATGTATTGAACACATATAGTTGACAATTAATATATATATATATATTAATTGAAAGGACTGTCAAAGTACTCTAGTAACAAAAGCTTGCTTAACTGTTAATATATGGGGATTAAAAACTTCCCTAAAAATGCACATTCTAAGATGTACTTTGTAAATATCTGATAAAATGTTGTTTGATGCACCATTAATAAATGCATAACTCTGTGGTTCCCTTCTATGGCCAACAATCAATCAATGATACAACATTTTCTATGTATCTTTTCATGTCCTTAATTGAGACTGTCAATAACCATGCCTTTTCCTTAGCAATTTATATATGGGAAGAAATATAGTTCTTCTGTTCCACAAAGTTAGCAAAATGGAGGGAATAAGGTAGTTATCATTTTGCTCTCTCACTTGGATAGCAAAATTTCTCCATAATTTGTATTTATTTGAATGCACACCCCAAGGGAGTTTAGTGCCTTGTACGTTAAGATGTTTCTTCAACTCTTTAAAGGCACCTAGGAGAACCTTTTGTGTGTATGATATGTAAGCTGTCCCCCTAATATTTGAATACCAGGAACCAAAATATTACTACTTTACCAACTCCCTGTTGTTGTAGACTCTAGCTTCTCCACAGAGATGGGTACACATGCAACTATATCTGGATTGTATTTAAATGCTCTCTTTCATCTAGTGATTCCCATTCTAGTCTTATACAAGTACTTCCAGGTCTATGTCAGTCATCTCTTATGATCTCTCATCAAAGATTTTGTGAGAACATTAACTGCCATTTGTTATGTTCTTCTGTTTAAAAATAATTAAAATTTCATTTGTGGTATTTTTAAATACTACATTATAGTTAAAAGGGGGCATTTAGGGCCTCCCCAGTGGCACAGTGGGTTGCGCACAGTGCGATGAAGCTACCGCAGCCTCTGCAGCATGGGTTCCATCCCTGGCCATGGAGAAACTCACAGGGCGCGGCAAACCTCTCCTGCCTCGCCTGCTGCTCCCCTCAGCAGTGTCTTTGGTCCTTTTGCCTGTTCTGCTCCCCGCTATCTCTGGTGAATTCTCTCACCCTCCTGCACCTCTGACCTGTACCTCAGTTCTTGTATAAATAAATAAATCTTAAAAAAAAAACACTTTTTAAAAAAAAAAGGGGTGGGGCATTTATAAATACCATCAGCCTACTAGTGCTGCGTCCACACATAGAACAGAGATGTGTAGTTATGCTATGAAATCTTGATTTAACCAACCGCTATTTTAAAATGCCAACTATTTATAAAGAAATCACCATATTAATGAGTACTGTATAAAATTATACACATAAATTTACTCTTTACAGATAATAAACACTAAAATATAGGAGCAAAAAAAAGTGTTTTTAAGTGGTAAACACTATAGAATGAAGGGAACTTGGACACTGAAATCACACATTTTGGGGTTCAAATTCCAGATAAGAACCTATCTGTCTTCCTTCTCAGGGGAATGATAATTTGGATCTGTTTTATGTAAATGCACCCATTTATATGGACACTCATCTATAGAAACAGATTGTTTCTATCTCAGACTTAATCAAGGATTGAGATAGAAAAACTAAGCTGATAAATTAAACCACAATTTATTCACCTTTTAGCACTTTAACATTGTTGCAATAAGAACATGTATGTACATCAGTAAGTTAATGATTACATTAGCTGGCACACATCTTTCAACTATTAATGCAACTACTACAAGTAATGTGGCATATTTAAAGGTATGATCATAAAAAGATAAAATATATTAAACAGGAAAACATTTTACTATAAGTGTGATCTCTTGTTAACAATTTTGTTCACAAAATTAAAAAGTTCATATTTACAAATAAATCCTCACCATCTGCCAACTAGTGCTATGCTAGTTGTAAATCAGACTCTTAACAGTGATCACCTCTGTGGTGAGGAGTAGATGGGGGTGGGTGGGGCTGGAGTCCTACATGAATTATTATATTATATTCTGCAGTTCCATATTATTTGGATTTGCTTATAAGGCAAAGATATATTTATGTTTTTTTTTTAAGATTCACCCATTTATGCATACAAGAACTGGGGTATAGGTCAGAGGTATGGGGGTGAGAGGATTCACCAGAGACAGAGTGGGGAGCAGAACAGGCAGATGTACTGAAATTCATTGCTGAGGGGAGCAGCAGGAGAGACAGGAGAGGTCTGCAGAGCCATGTGGGTAGCTCCCTGGCCTGGGATCAAACTTGTGCTGCAATGGCTGTGGAGTGCTTCATATGCTGATGTTTAACCCCTTGCACTACCAGGGAGGCCCCATATATTGCTTCTTCAAGTAAAATATAAAGCATATAACTGAATATCACCAAAAATAGTATGTTTAATTATTAAATCATTATAGAACTTTTTTTTTTTAAAAAAAGGAAACTAAAGTTTTTTAGAGACTACATCAACCTACAAGTTTCTACTACATTTTGGCTCTTTCTGATCTCCTCTACTCTCCTAAACACAGTGATTTTTGAGAAAAGGGAACATCTTACTGAATTTACTGATTGGGAGCCCAAGTGAGCTCTCAGTGCTCAAAATGCAATCAAGTTATTATATAAGGACATTCAGAATACTGATGTCACAGAGAATGACCCAAAAGTATGATCTACAAAGCTATTATCTGGAGGATGGGAACAGGGACATGTTCTGGGAGAAGTTTGATTACCAGGAGTGGTAAGTTAGAATTAGATATTTAAGAGTGGGACAAACTTAGGAGCAAAAGATAGAGATAACATTTAAGGCATGTTCAGCATACAGAGACAACACAGATGAAACGCCAAACTGTTGACGCATTTTGAAAAGGCAAAGGGGAGAAAAGCAAGTTGTGGTAAGTTGTGAGCAGACTTGTAAACCAGATGTAGAATTCAATTGCCAGAGAAGGTGACAAGCGAGATAAAAATAGATACAATTCACTGAAGTCACAGAGAAGGTTTGGAGGTAAAATCGAGAATGACAATTGAAAGCATTAAGATTCCTTAAAAAACAATACCCCTTTTAAAACAAAGTGGAATGTGCTAAAAGGATTCAAATAGAATAGAAACCAAGACATATACTTTGCCCCCTCTGCTTTTCTGTGTAGAGGCATCATTCTTTTCTTTCTCTAACAGATACTTTCTGGGCCTCTCACTCAGTCCACACTCACACAACTCCTACTCTGCATGGTATTTATTGTCGCACAGATGGAGGCACTAGACTACCAACCACCCACATCTGATTACAAGGAGAGATATAACTGATTAGCTACACTTGGTTGAAGAACCTATGCCATAATGTACAAGTGAGGAATAGTGAGCGGCTGCATTGTGTAGTCATGCCTCCTGAGGGCTCACAATGTGGAGGATACAGTTAGTTCCCAGAGAAAGGCGGAGATGGACGGGGGGTATTGTAAAGCAGGTACATTCTCCATTTATTAATGTCCATTAGACTATATGCAGGTTATTGTGCAGATTTTCCTTTTGGAACTATTATCAGTGAAAGTATTACTAGGAAACATTTTGTGATAAGCGTTGATCCCGAGGTACTGGTCACACCAGTTCATCATGAGTAACAAAATTTTTATTTTATGGACTCCTTAGTTTATGGACTCCTTTGAGAGTAAAATAAGCAGGGATTTAGTCTAAGGAAAATTTTTCACTAGTCTTCTAATGGAATCACGGCTGCATTTTTAACTACTTAAATGTTTTAAACAGCTAACATTTACAAGATTTAATTGCTTCTTTCTCCCCTTATTTTACAAATGGAAAAGCTAAAGCACTTGAATTTTCTCAAATTGGTATAAGGCTGAGAAAAATGAATTTGAATCAATAAACATGTAACTTTAAGTACTAAAAAGCTCTGCTACTATACAGAATACCTAGAAAAGACAAGAAGCTGTAAATAATGATAAGTAAATAATATAAAATTTAATATATTGAAGACAAGGGATATATTGGACAACAAACCCACAATTATATGTCAAGTCAATTGTATGATGATAAATAGCATACATTCAGAGGAAGACAATATTCTAAAGATGGGACATGCTCAACAATTTATTAGGGACATTCTCATTAAATTAAGCAATTAAGAGTTTGTTGTAAAAAGAAAAGCAGCCACTACTTATAGATTCAATGTCGTAAAGGAGAATAGAGTCACTTAAAGACAAAGTAAATAAAACCAAAACTAGAATGCAATTGATTTTAAGTAACAAATGGATATTAGCGATAGTTAGGGCAAAGACAAAGTCAAGACCGAAATGGGTTATAGCAACTCAAAGTTATAAGGAAGCAAGATCTATAGCAAGCAGAAGCTATATAGAATGAAAAGTATTAATTAGTGAACAGGAAGTTGGAAGCCCCAGCAGGCAGATCTATAGAAGGAATCTAATAGAACAGAACTCAATCTGTTAACAATGACAATCATTCCTCATGTTCATGATTTCATGATTCTCAGATCCATAGATACTGCCTTGGGTACAAATCTGTCAACTAGTTCCTAATTTGGAGACCAGGCTTAGACTTTTCGATTGTGAATTTCCATATGATTCCATTGCCTTTATCACATCACATGTGCCTTTACTCTGATTCCTGTCCTAGCCTGAGTGAGTTTCTGTCCTTTCTAACTGGAAGAGCCAAGGAAGAATAATGACTAAGAATAGTCAGTATCACAATCTATTTTCTCACATTCTAGATGCGGGAAGTCTGAGATCAGGGTACCAACATGGTCGGATTTTTGGGAACTCTCTTCCTAGCTTAGAGTGACTGCTTTCTGACTGTGCCCTCACACAGAGAAAGAAAGAGCAAGATATCTCTAGTGTCTCTTCTTATAAGGACACTAATCTCGCTTTCTAAAACTGGAAAGCTGAAGAGACCCTGACCAATCCTAGGACATCAGGTCTGTCCCTCCAGCCCTTTGATCCTCCCCCAAACCTCAGAATAAAATGGTTTGATTCCTCTCTCCCCCATTGAAAAGCAGTAATCCCATCACAAGGGATTACTTGTCATTTTGTGTAACCCCAATTACTTCCCAGATTTTCCATCTCCAAATGTTACACTGGATGGGGGATAGGGCTTCAACAAATAAATTTGTTGGGGACATAATTCAGTCTATAACAGTCAAAAAAGAGAAAAGTTAAAGAAGGCATTGAATTTAGAGCCTGGGTGGTTGAAAGAGTATTAATACTGATGATCAGCATAGGGAAATTTAAATGAGTCTAGAGCAGGTGAGCTCAGTTTTAGATACGAGTTTTAGCCATGTTAACTTTCAGATGATTAAAAGTGAAATATCAATGTTTAGTGAAGTCTGTAAGATTTATTATGATGTGTCAAGATGTGTCTATTTTACTCAGAATTCATTGGGATGTCTAAATGTGAAAATCTAAAACTTCCCTTAGTTTGGGACAGTTTGTTCTGTTATTGCTTTGCATATTCTGTTGCCTTATTCTTATTCTCTCTTTCTGGAAAGCCTATTGTCAAATATTGGAATCTGTCCTCCACATCCTTTGGCTTCCCTTTCATTCTGTGTCTTTGTTTTTTAACTGCTACTCTGAAAATCCCTTGGCTCATTCTTCTAGTTCATTCTTCAGCTGTGCCAGTTCTGTTATTCAGTTCATCTACTGAGATTTTAGCATCAGTGATCATTTTTGTCATTTCTCTGAAACTGATTTGATTTTTTTGTTATTAATAGTAGAGTCACTTATTTCCTTGATGATATTAATTATGCTTTCCAATGTTTGAGCAGTTTTTTTCTGTTAAATTTGTTTCTATATTATAAATATATAATGTGTTGTGTGTAGATATATAGATATAAACCTTGTTTTGAAGGGTTATTTTTGTCATTGACTTTCCTCAAATGTTTGTGTGCTCACCATTGTACTGGAGTTTCGTTGTTAGCTCAAGAAAAGGTCTAGTGAATTCATTAAGAGTATGAGGTCCTGAGTATCCCAAACTGGGGTATAATTAATGACCCACATTTCTAAGTCTCAGTCTCCTTGCCTATGAAATTAAGACACTTGTAGCCCCTGACTCACATAGTCTTGGTGAAATAAATTATTACTATGTGCAAAACCTTTAAAGCAATCTACCACGTATTGCATCCATACTATTCAGTAAACTGTAGCTTTTAATGTAAATAACAATAGTATTACTAAATACTAGCTTATTAATACTTTGTGACAACTGAAGCACTTCATTGAAGCCAAACTCCAGTGGTTATGTTAAAGGTTAGGGTGTGCTGCTGGGGGTGAATACTAGTAGGTTTTTCTTCTGTGTATGGGGGCTTTCTGATTGCACTGAATGTAGTCTGCTATTTGGGGCATTTACTACAGGGGGTAGGTAGGTTTCTGGAGATGAAGAGGAAAGAACTTTAAATTTCTTTCTCATTCCAATTGGGTAGGTGGAGTTAGAGAACTACCCAGCTACACTAACTTGGTATCACTGCTCATCACCCTATTGGAAGTGTGTCTGCCTGGGCGGTGTCTTTGTATTCAGTTATTTGTAGGGATTTCTTACAAGAAAGTGAAATGCAAACTACTTAATAGTATCTTGAGTGGACCTCAGTGATTGTTCAGAATGTGAGTTGCATAATACCATTCAACAATTTTTTATTTTGATATGCTCTCTTATCTCTCAATAGGTCTAAATTTAAATGGTCTTTTTTTTCCTATGAATATGGCAGTCTCCAAAAGGATTATAAAGATAAGATCATTGTTTCCATTTTATAGTTTATGATATGTGGCTTTAATGTCTAAATATATCTTTTACTACCACAGAGTATAGATTTTTCTTTGTGAGTGGAGATTTCCACTAATAAATTTAGAAAGAAAAGTCAGGAACAACTGGAACACATCTTAAACCCATGTCTTTTTTTTTTTTTTTTGGACTGGTGAAACTTTGGAATAATCATGAGAGTTTCTTCAGCTATTACTAAGATGACCTATCTTATTATTTATATGGAATCAAGTAATGTCTTCAAGGGCAGGAAAAAAAGATTGAGTAAATAAGAGTGGTATCCCAAATGCTTACTTCCATATCTTATGCAAAGGATATTCTGAATAGCAGATTGGTAGGCTGGCAAACAGCGGCTAAAGCACTGTGGTGGAAGGGGACTAAAATTTGCAAGCTGGGTGCCACTGAAAGTTGGGTATTTTGAAGAGATGGTGCAGTCAGTGTCTGAGATCATGCAGGGTGATGGCAGTGGCCCTTTAGTCCCTCCCCTGCAGAGCCGTCATTGTGGCAACCAGTCACCCACACCAAGAAATGACAAGATAATAATGATGTAGACAGAAACATCTAAAAGACTGATAAGAATTGATGTTGATTCTCTGTCTCTTTGGAGCACACAAGTATTAACGGTGCCTAGAATTTGGTGCTTATTAAGATTCTCATTGGTAGAAGAGGGAAAAGTCTATAATGCTCTATGTAGGGACTGAGGTTTGTGTGACATGCCTTGAAAACCTCATACTGTAATTTCTTTCCCCTGCACATTCTTTTTTTTTTTTTTAAGATTTATTTTTATTTATTTATACAAGCACTGGGTATAGTCAGAAGCGCGGGAGGGCGAGAGAATTCACCAGAGCCAGAGCGGGGAGCAGAACAGGCAGAAGGACGAAGTACACTGCTGAGGGGAACAGCGGGCAGCAGGAGAGGTCTGTGCGCCATGTGGGACCCTCCTCTGGTGGCCGGGGAGAGTCGGGGATCAAACTGGCGCCGCAGAGGCTGCGGGGGCAGCTTCACAACCCAGCGCTCAACCGCTGCGCCACCGGGGAGGCCCTCCTCTGCACATTCTAACTTCTCTGGGTTGGATGTAATTCATTGACCCAGAAAGTATCTGATGCCATTGATTTGGCATTTAAACAAACTCTGACTCAGCAAGTTAAAGAAACTTCTGTTCATGGGAAATTAAAGTTAAAACGATAAAACCTAAAAGCCTGAGCAACTCACTTGACATCTCAGTTTTTGATTTGATTTAAAATGGCTGTCCTGGGCCTCCCTGGGGGTGCAGGGGTTAAAGTCTCAATGCTATCAAGCTATCACCAGCCACTGCAGCATGAGTTCCATCTTAGACCAAGTTGCTAACCCACATGGTGCAGCAGACCTCTCCTGTCTTGCCCACTGCTCCCCTAAGCAGGGTATTTCAGCAGATCCTCCTGTTCTGCTCCCCACTCGTCTCTGGTGAATCCTCGTGCTCCCATGCACCTCTGGCCTACATCCCAGTTCTTGTATGCATAAATAAATGAAAATAAATCTTTTAAAAAATGGGTTTTCCTTTTGTTAAAATATTGTTTCATTAATTATGGTTTCCTTCTTTAGACTTTTTCTCTTTATTCTGCTTAAATAACTTTGATAGAGTTGGTATATAGTACTATTTAAGAAAAAAAAAGGAAATTTCAAAATTTCCTTTGAAAGAAAGGAATTTCAAAAGCAGTCAAAGCTGAAATTTCACTGATCTGAGTAGAAGAGCAAAAGCTAAATGGAAGCCTGACTTTCATAATTGGTCTTTTTTTTTTTTTTACAGCTTAATTCTACTTCAATAAAAAAGAAAAAAAGATGACTCACACCTATCACATCCTCCCAATCACAGTCACCCAAGTGAATACCACCCTTTATAGCAGGTGATGCAGAGTAGCACAGCTTAGTGATTTGGATCATGGGGAAAATCCTTGCTCAGCCCCTTACTGGTTGTGTGGCCTTGAACAACATTCTTAACCACTCTGTGATGCAGTGATCTCATATATAAACTAGGAATAATGGTTGTATCTGATTGCTAGGAGGACCATGAGTCAGTACACTGAAAGCATGCCGAATAATCCTATCACATGGAAACACTACATATTTGCTATTAATATTTCCTTTAAAGGAAACCACCTGAAATTATGGGAAACCTAGGTTCTTAGGTTATATGAAGAAAATAATTTGTGATGCTGCTTATAAAAATATTTTACAGTTATGATATCATGTGTAGTAAATTACTACTAAATAACTTTCCCAGTTACTACTAGGAAGCACAGTAATTAAGCAATAATTGTTTTTACTGCTGTAATTGTTCTCAGAAATTAAAACATTTTTCTTTCAGTATAAAAGGTCTAGAAACCACGATGTACAGCTTTTGGAAGGAAAATATTATCAGTAATCACATCATACTGATAGATGTTACTGATACCATAGATCAATAATATGATTACTATTTGTAGTAATTTTTATTCATTTGCAGAGCTGATAGAAAAAAATCACAATAAACTTTCACATTGTTGAATGACAATCCTTTCAACATAAAAAGGCAAATGATGAGATCATCTATAATTCTTTTATCTAAATCATTTTCTCCTTGTTTTCATCTAAATTGTCTTCTCTTTGTATATTCTTCAGCATTAACTCTATGTTCATGAACATATTCACAACACAATGTTTATCCTAATCACCCACTCTCAAACATTTAGTTATATTTGATTTATAATTTCTCTTCATTCCACTCAATGTGTGCATGGGCAAAAAATCTTAGTGATTCTTCCTTTAAATCTGACCTCTTCTTTATATTTCCTATATTCTACCATCATGAGATGACTCTTGCTTATATCCCTTCTTTTCCATAACCGATGACTTGAGATAAAATTCTCAATTTCTCATTTTCTTATGTCCATATAATCATATATTTAACAATGTATTTGTCGATCAAATTACATTTCATTATCAAATCTAGATTCATCATGCTCATTACCTTGAAAATGTTACATTAGTTAGTTATCCTCTGGTGTGTGTTGATGAAAAATGGACATGGAATGATAAAAATCACATTATATTATAAAATAATGAGAAGTTTAGGTTAATTGGCTGGAAGTAATTGTCTGACATGAGGTAGATATTAATTTTCTATTTATATCTACTGAATTGGTTTTTTTGGAAGCTGTCACATAAAAAATTACCAAACACTGTGTACCTTAAAGCAACAGAAATGACTTTCACACTTCTGGAAGTCAGACATCCAAAAACCAAGTGCAGGTAGACTATGCTCCCACTGGGACTCTTGAGTGGGCCTCTTCTCAGTTTGTTTTTTTTAAAGATTTATTTATTTATGCATACAAGAGCTGGGGTACAGTTCAGAGATTGGAGGGGGGGTTGAAAGGATTCACCAGAGACAAAGTGGGAAACAGAATGGGCAGACTGACTGAAATACACTGCTGAGGGCAGCAGCAGACCAGACAGGAGAGGTCTGCCTCGCCATGTGGGTTGCTCCCTCACTGGCCGGGGATCTAACTCGTGCTACAGAGGCTGTGGATTGCTTCAAAGTGCAGTGCTTAACCCCTTGCGCCACAAGGGAGGCCCCTCTTCTCAGTTATATATTTTTTTAAGGAAAAGGAATAATTTTATTTTTCTTAAGAAGTTCACAAATAATTTTTTTCTTTTATATCAAGGAAATCATTTCTATGGACCATTTTATATATATATATATATATATATATATATATATATCTCCAAATGTATTTTCTAATGCTCCAAGCATAGTCATTTTTTAATATTTTATTTTATATATATTTTACATCATTTTCCATTTTTGCACCTCTTCTAACTTCTGGTGGTTACTGCCTTCCTTGCCTTGTGACGTATCTTTTTGCTTTACCTTCATATGACCTTATCTGTTCATTTCTATGTGTCTCTTATAAGAACACTTGTCCTTGAATTTAGGACCCCCCGTGGGGGTTAATTTTATGTGTCAACCTGACTAGACTATGATCCATAGTTGTTTAGTCTCACACTGGTCTAGATGTTTCTGTGCAGATAGTTTGTAGATATGATTCACATTTACAATCAGTGATAAGAAGATTATCCTGGATAATGTGGGTGGGTCTGGGGAAATTTATTGAAAGCTTCAAGAGCGAATGTTGAGATTTCCTGAAGAAAGAATTTTGCTTCAAGACTATATGTAAATAATCTGCCTAGGTGTCTATTCTTGTTGGTCTGTCCACAAATTTAAGTATAGTGTTATAACTTTAAAATTCATGCATAACTTTAGTTGTTACTAAAATCTCAAGTGTCTTCTCTCTCACACATTCACAAAATGAAAATAATTTACAAGGAAATCCATCTTTCACAAATCACAAACCCAATTTCTAAATAAGAGGCCCAGGAGTTAGCACATATTAAATTTTTATTAATTTGCATATTTGCCGGAGTTAATGAAGAGTTTTTCTACTGAATAAGTTGTTCAAGTTCTTTTTATGTAAGACTGAAATAAATAATGATTATAATTTTATGGTATATTTTAACTTGCCTCTGCCTGTCCAATTTTTTAAAGCATATTTAGAAATGTGTTTTTTCCCCCCAGATAGGAGTCAATTCCCAAATAAAAAATAGATTGCCATTTAAAAATAATTTTGCATTCAGTGGATAATAAATAGCTCCTGGATTTTATTGAGTATGGTTACTTTTAGCATTCTCTCTTGCATTTAAAGTCTCTTAAGATTCAACAATAGAACTTGATCTTCTATATTAAATGGCCACTTTTTAAAATTTTTAATTTCCTTTCTCACCTTTTTTGGAACAGAATGAATTTTAAAGATTTTCTTATTATAACAATAATTTTGTGATTATGTGTCTATTGGTCTGAAATTTGTTAGTTATTTGATTTGGATTAGGGAGGGAAATGGGGAAAATAGCTGAAAATCAAGGAAAAAAGAAAGGAATTTGGGCAAAAATGAATGAGCTGTATGACTTTTAAAATAGGCTTTGGAGCTTAATTTTCATCCACACACTTGGACAATGTTCAGTAGTACAATTTCACTGTACTAAAATATTCTTCATCTGATTTATTATTGTTGGGACTGAACCACTCCGACATGCATATATATAGGAGTTTTGAATCTATTGTCTCTTTTTCTCCTAAATGCCCATCTTTGTTCCTCTGGAGAACAAGTCCTTTTTTAATGGAAATTAAATTTCTGAAGAGGGTTCCAATTTTTTTAAAATTAGTATTTTCATTTCATGGATAATTAGGGGAGTAAGTACACACTGGGAAAGTTTCTAACTGCAAAATTCTTAAAGATGACTGTAGGAGAAAGTTCTTCCACTAGTTTGCTTCTCTAGACTCCAAGGAAAGGGAGTTGCAGGAGGCTTAGCAAATTAGCACACAGATGTGCTAATGAAGACTGAGAAAACAACTAACTTGGCATTTGGACTGGAGACAATTTTACATTTAAACACATTTTCCATCATTACCCTATAAACTGATAACTATTCACATTGTTTAGCATTATTTCCAGTCATTTTAGGGTTACATACTCTGTGAGAAAACTGCCACGTATTTACACATAGTCTTTCCTCTCCCCACAGCTGAGCTGTCATGTAGGTATAAGGTCCATTTTACATGTAGAAATTGAGACTGACAGAAGTTTCAGAATTGGCACACAATTACACAGTGGCTGAGCCAGAACTGAAGGTGAGGTCTATTTATTGCTCCAATTCTTCAATGACCATCCGTTTTGTGTTTGGAATAAAGGAGGTGGTTTTGAAATGGTCTTTTCTTGCTGTAGGCATGTTTCAGAAGCAAACCTACTTCTGTGACACATGTTCAGAATTTAGAAAACAGTTAAAATAATTTTACTTTATTTGGGAAACAGATGAAAGACTTGTCTGCTATTCATTGACTTCACATTTTACAAAACGAATGTATGATGTTTTAATCAGCATAAGCCTGACACTACATCTAGAATCAAATCTGAGAACATTCCCAAGGGCAAAGGGTTCTCCCAGAATTCTTCCATATGATTTTCAGGGTCTAGAAAATTAAGTCCAACAAAGTCTTTGCTATGAAAAAAAGCTGGATAAGTTACCAAGTAATTCTGCTACATACAAAAATCTTTCCATTCTGATGTTACTTATTTATAAAATTTAAGGAAGTACCTTTCTGCATTGCTGCCTGGGGGGAATATTTTTATTTTGAATAGTCAGGAATCCATGTATAGTTTTTGCTTTGCATACATCAATTTGCAAGAGCAGTTTTTCTTCTTTTTTCTTTACTTTGTGTGAAATGATTTCCTGCATATGCTGTGAAAAGAACTTGCTTTCTATAATTCATTCATCTGGAAAAAGTCCATCATTTTGCTACTACTGAGTCAACAGATGCAAATGCCTCAGAACAATTGAATTTATTTAAAAATCTGTTGTCTTTTTTGTGGCATTTGTTTGGGTTTGTCTTTAAAATATGAACTTACTGTTCGTTATTTTGAAAGAATACATTCACTTTCAAGGAAGAACACTGATCTGACTAATAACAACTCTGACATTTAGAACTGGCTTGTAAAATCCTCTCAACTATGCTCGTCTATTCATTGAAGAATTAGTAGTAGTTCTCCTGCATTCATTCTATGCAAATAAAAATAAACAAGGCCTGGAAGTCAGTGGCCCTTCTGTGTTCCTCTCTGTAAAAACTTCTGATTACAGGACTTTCCAGCACTTCTTATAATGAGGTTACTTGATGGTGGTTGTGTGGCTTTCATTAAGGTCCAGCCTTTTTGTGACTCAGGCCTCTTCCCTAGGGCAGCTTCTAGATCTTGGTTGTGTATGAAAAACTGATGCAGATCACAGACTACCAAGGCTATACCTAAGAGCCTCACTGATAAATTTCATAAATCAAGAAAAGATGGTTAAGTGTAATATGTCCAAGCTACCACCACTATTTCACCGAGGTAAAAGCAGCAGAGAGAGATGTACTCCAAGTGTGACATTTGATACAATTTGTTACTATAGTCTTAAACTTATTGTCTAACATTATTGTTTAATTACAGCTATTCCTAGACTTCTCCAGCTTACCAAACTGAAATATCTGGTTCACACAAAGTGCCCTCCCTGGTCACATTTATATTATATTAAGCTCTCCCCAGTGTGCTTTTCAGTTGTGTTGCATTAACTTATTGCTCCCAATTACATATGGGCTCCTATCATGGAAAATAACACAAACATTAGACACACTATGTCCCAACACTGCACCAACACAAAAAGTCATTAGTCTTTGCTGTCATTATCCATATTTCATCAAACTAGCCTTTTCTACTGCTTCTGTCAGAGGATTCTACTAGTCATTACTTCCTATTAATATCTCCACTCATATTTCTTTTTTCTTTATCATATTCTAGAGGATACATAGGTAATAACTAAGTTTTTAACCTAAGTCTTCTATTCCTATTGATTTTAGACATACTTCTGTTGGGTGTTATCTCAGAACACTCCAGGTATAATCTATTGTTACCCCCAAAATAATGGAAACATACAAGTCTCTTGGTCACACACACTACTTTTAAATAATCAGAGAATCAAGGAGCATAAAAGTAAAGTGACTTGTCCAACTAATTAGTAATAGAGTTGAAATGTCAACTTAGGATTCCTTACTTTAAGTTCAGTATTATTTCCATGTGCTCCACTCCCAAAACAAATTGGATCCTGGGGTTTGGGGTACAGCAGGGCTTGACTACTCAAAAGGAATGTGAGGAAAAACCGAAGTATAGCTTTCTTTACAACTCCAAGAATTTCACCTAGTCCTCAGTTAAGGAAAGACAATAGTGTACTTCCTTGTTTTTATAGCTTACATATTATTTGCATAAGCACTTTGACATTTTTTAGGTGATTTTCATAATGTAATCTAACTTCTCCATGAAGAAAGTGTGGAGACATTCACTGGACATTCAGACTTATCATCGGGCCAGGAAAAGTTCTTAAGAGCAGATTAGAACATGAGGACAGGAGTCCCCTTGTAGTTTTGACACTTCTCAACACCATTCAGGATCCAGAGTCTGCCATAGACTTATGGTGGCTACTTCAGTGAGGGTGTTCTTTTATCTGATGCCTAGACTATAGCAAGACAGGCCTGAAGGAGGTCAGTGACCTTCTAATACTTTAGAGTTTTGTAAGCTAACACTTCAGTTTCTCTTCTGACTATACCTTATTTTCATTGTTTTAAAATTTATTCTGTACAACACAAGTAGTAGTGACTATGTGTGGGAAGATGGTTCTTTACTAAAGATGTCATATTATATTTGGTAAAACTCACAAGTATGATTTTGTACAATAATAGCAACATATCCCCCTATACTAAAGGTTTCTCTAAGGCCACTGGCCAAATATAGTGCTCTTCTTCTTACACATTATAATCATTCTATATCCTGTAGGTTTCTCTATGAATTTGCTACTTCTGTATTTTATTAGATTTAAGTCTTTGTAGTTATGTTTTTTACAGTAGTTTGAGTGCACAGACCATTTTAAAAACAGGCATATCCTTTACAAATTTAGAATGGTTTACACACATTGGGCACTTAAATTTCAAGATAATGAGATTTTATCTCTCTCCCAGCTTCTCTAATAGCTGTGTAATGAAAGCATGAATCTAGCATATTTATATAAAACAGACTTGAACTTAATGTAATATATGTCAATTCTCCACAATGAATATGTTACAATGCAATTTTACTTCAATAAAATAACTTTATTTTTTTATTTTAACTATTTTATTTATTTATTTATTTTTTTATAATAAATTTTATTTTTATATTCCCCATACAATTGCAACCCCCCCATTCTGACCCCAATCCCTCCCCTCCCGCCCCCCACCCCCCACCCCCCAAAAAGTGTCTCTGGTTCATAGTTTTTTGTTGATTTTGATTTTCACTTTCTTATAGTTATTCATTTTCCTGGTCCCTTATTTAAGTTTTCTAGATTCCTGCTATGAGTGAGACCATCCGGTATTTTTCTTTTTCTTTTTGGCTTATTTCACTGAGCATGATCCCTTCCAGTGCCATCCATGTTGCTACAAATTGCATGTGTTTATCTTTTTTGAATGCTGAGTAATATTCCATGGTGTATATGTACCACATCTTCTTGATCCAGTCATCTATTTTTGGGCATTTGGGCTGTTTCCAAAGCTTAGCTATTGTAAACAGTGCTGCTATAAACATAGGTGTGCAGGTGCTCTTTGGAATTGATGTTTCTGTGTCCTTTGGGTAAATATCTAGGAGTGGAATTGCTGGATCCTATGGAAGCTCTATGTTTAGTAGGTCAAGAAATCTCCACAAAGCTCTCCATAGTGGTTGGACCAGTTTGCACTCCCACCAACAGTGCAGGTGAGTTCGTTTTCTCCACATCCTTGCCAACATTTGTTGTTGCTAGTTTTTTTAATATGTGCCATTCTCACTGGTGTAAGATGGTATCTCATGGTAGTTTTGATTTGCATTTCCCTGATTACAAGTGATGTTGAACATTTTTTCATATGCCTGTTGGCCATTTGCATTTCCTCTTCAGAGAAGTTTCTTTTTAGCTCTTCTGCCCATTTTTTGACTGGATTATTTTCTTTGTTGTTGTTGAGTCTCATCAGCTCTTTGCAGATTTTTGTGATCAGTCCTTTATCATTAGTGTTGGGTGCAAAAATGTTCTCCCAGTCAGTGGGGTTTCTCTTTGTTTTTGCTATTGTCTCTTTTGCTGTGCAGAAGCTCTTTAATTAGATGTAGTCCCAGCTGTTTATCTTTGCCTTCACTATCACTGCTTTGGGTGATGTATCTGTAAAGATGTCTTTGATGTGCAAATCACGTAGTGTTTCGCCTATATTTCCTTCTATATATTTTATGGTTTCAGGTCTTATGTCTAGTTCTTTAATCCATTTTGAGTTGATTTTTGTGTATGGTGTGAGGTAGTGGTCAAGCTTCATTCTTTTGCATGTAGCAACCCAGTTTTCCCAGCACCATTTATTGAACAAACTTTCTTTGCTCCAATGCATAGTCTTTGCTCCTTTGTCAAAGATTAGTTGACCATAAATCTGTGGGTTTATTTCTGGATTTTCTATTCGATTCCATTGGTCTGTATGTCTGTTCTTGTTCCAATACCATGCAGTTTTGATGATTATGGCTTTGTAGTATAGTTTGAAGTCTGGGAGCGTGATGCCTCCATTCCCTTCTTTCTTTTTCAGGAGAGCTTTGGCAATTTGGGGTTTTTTGTGATTCCATATGAATTTCATCAATAATTGTTCTATTTCTTTGAAGAATGACATTGAAATTTTGATTGGAATAGCATTGAATCTGTATATTGCTTTTGGAAGGATGGCCATTTTAATAATGTTTATTCTTCCAATCCATGAGCAGGGGATGTCTTTCCATTTCTTTGTGTCTTCTTCTATTTCTTTTAACAGTGTTTTATAGTTTTCTTTGTATAGGTCCTTTACCTCTTTTGTTAGATTTATTCCCAAATATTTGATTTTTTTTGTTTCAATAATAAAAGGGATGATTTTTTTGATTTCTTCTTCTTCAGATTTATTGTTTGTGTATAGGAAGGCTACTGACTTTTGTGTGTTGATTTTGTATCCTGCCACTTTACTGAACTGATTGATGAGTTGAATTAGTTTTTCTGTGGAGTTTTTGGGGTTCTCTATGTATATTATCATATCATCTGCAAATAGTGATAGTTTGACTTCTTCTTTTCCTATTTGGATTCCTTGGATGTGTTTCTCTTGTCTTCAATAAAATAACTTTAATTAAGAATGGACCAGACTGTTTTTAGTGGTGAAATTGTTCATTTATAATAAAAGTTGTTCATAGTATATAACTAGGAGGGAAGTGAGAAGGATACCCAGGCCTTTGAATAATTACATGGAATAACTGTTATCTTCAGGTATAACTTTAAAATTACTTGTGTTCTTTAGATTTGACCTTCACCTCAGTCTTGTTATCTACCATGCAAAAATGAATGGACCTTTAAGTAAGACCAAATATATTATTTCAAGGTGTCACTTTGCTATGTGATTATTTCCTATTAGAATAAATCATAAATTCAATAAAGTATGTGCCAGCGTGGCATCCCATGATGAATGTAGAAACTCCCTCTTGAGATTTTCCTCACATTCATTGTCATTTTGCAATGGAAACATTATGGTGGTGAGGCAGAGGACACTGATGAGTACCTGTAGACAAAAGAACCTAAAAGGGAATTTTAGTTTGGAACTTTACATGGATGGTCATATTAAGCCAGTTAACATCAATGTTAGGTCAATACACTGATGAGGAATCCTCTTGGTCTAAAACTTTCCTAAGGTTATGGCATAAAAGCACTTTACTAATTAAAAATAATACATAAAATATCAAGTCCAATATATATGTACATTATATATCAATAAGCAAATACATGGGATACTAAATCATAACAACAAGAGCTACTGATTGGACAATGAGTAAAAAGAGCACTTGGTAGAGGGGTACTGACATTAAGTGACTAGTCTATTCTATATGCCAGTGAAAATCCAAACTATTACATATTTTTATGGAGGGCATGAAATAGGAAGGTTATAAGTACTGTATTCAAATATTTAATACATTATGATCAGACAGTCAAAATACCCCCCTTCAATCTATATTTTTAAGGATATATCCGACAGAGAAATCCTCACCAAGAGTATGACACGACATTCTTATCTCTGAATTTTTTTCCCCATAGCTTCTTAGCTCATGTTTGCTTCTTTGGCTTTATTTTTTATTCCACTACCTAAATTGACCATCCTGTGTGCTGGCCACCTTTTCTCTAAACAGTTTATGAATTCTACTTTCTATATGTGATAGTATAAATGCCAGCTAGCTTGTGGAAGTGAGCCATGTGGCTATCTGAGGAAAGGTATTCAGACAGAGAAAAAAAGCCTGGACAAAACCCCTGATGCCTAGGTTATTCTGAGAATAACAACAACAACAACAACAACAACAAAAGTTAATATGGTTAGTAGACAGTAAGCAAGAGGGAGAGTAGTAGGAGGTAAGTATAAAATACCATAGTAGGGCAATCCTGGATGCAGGGAATCCCTTAATTCATGAGAGAGACTATGATGGCTTGGACTAAGGTGGCAGAAGTACAAAAAGTGAGAAGTTGTTACGTTTTGGATATATTTTTACAGAGCATCAACAAGATTTGCTGACGAATTAGATATGGGGTGTAAGAGGAAAATAGGAATCAAGTTGTTGAATTAACCATTGGAAAGACAGGGTTGCCACTGAGATGAGAACAATGGTGTGGGAAATAGTTTTTCTTCCTATCTTGTTCAGCTGGGCAAGCAAAACCAAGTGCCAAGTTGGTTTTATTCACAGAGATGTTTTCAAATGAGTAAGCAAGTCAAAAGGGTTCAATAGCTGAGGGTGTGTATTCAAGGAAAAGTTTAAAATAATCGACCATGGACTTCAAGCTAAGTAAGGAGGGGAGTGGGGGCATAAGTCAGATAATAAAGGGATCAATTGTTAGTCTTAGAAGGGCAGAATAATTGTGGTGATACTAAAACTAAGTTGGAATGATAGCAGGTGATGGACATAGAATGGGGCATGGAAATTGAGGTAATAAATGAGTTGCATTTATTGGTAATAAGAGAATATTGCTTGTGAGTGCTGAAAAAATGTGGTGATTATATTTATTAGAGGTAAAGAAAATAAGGATTTGAGAGACCAGAGTATTGGGAGGTTGAATTTTGTGAATATTGACATTATGAAAAATTCTTACAGCACTGAACATGTTTACAGAAACCAAAGAGCTAAAATTTTCAAGGATTGAAGGACAGTGGTCCATAGCTGACTGTGACAAGGAGAGATAGCAGATATAAGTTAATGACAGAAAATTCAAAACTGGGTTTTCATGAAGAGAGGGGAAATATGAGCTGTAGAAATAAGGTTACCTACCAAACTTTTGTACTTGATGGTACTGAGCTTTTAGGAAAGAAAACAGCTAATCTTAGAGAAGATTTCAGAGGAAACAGTGCCCTCAGGGGAGCGAGGTTAGAATAAGAAGGTGAAGGCATGATCAGAATAGAGTTGGAGAATATTGTGGCATATCTGCTTTTTTAAATCAATTGTGATATCAGAGATGTAGACTGTATTTCATCTTTGAGTGCCAAAAATCTACCACAATAAAGTATTATTGAATGACTTAATGTATAGGTTCCCCAAAATAATCTAGAACTTTTTAGAAAATAAATCTCAGCTGTAGTTTAGATCTGTGAAAGTTTAATGTTTGTCTGTCTGTAAGTAACTGTGCAATGAATAATTGAGTAGTTGACTCATAATGTCCAGGCAACTATAAACACACATTGTGTGTCATATTAAGTTGCCATTACTGCTTCTCACCCCTCTTCAGTGTGGCCTATTTCCATACTGAATTTAATTTCATTTGTAATTCTTTACTGGTTTTGCAGCCAACAACTAAGAGTCATTATAATACACAGAGCACCACCAATTCCTGTTAATTAGCCCTATAATTGCAAGTGAAAGAATTGAATACACTTGAGTTTCCCATGAAAATTAAAAAATAAGATGGAAATCCACTAATTGCCTATTTCACTTTCAGAAGATTTCATAATTACTGAAGCATCTCTCCACTGCTTTGAATTGATGCCTCTGACTGTAAATTATGTCCAGGTGCTCACAGGATGGGCTGTCTTCAGTTGTGCCAATTTCTTATTTGTTAGTAGTCACCAGCAAAACGCTGAAAGAAAAATAACTACTCTAGAGCATGAAAGGCTATGTAACAAAATTTTTTACTTCATTTCCTATCATAAAAATCTTCATGAGGAATTCATTTACCAATCCTGGGTATGCATTAGGAGGGACATAGGGAATGACAAGCACAAAAGTCTGGGTAGAAAATATGAAGTAAGAGTATACTATACTGTATTTCCTTATGAAGAACACAGTGTTGACTAGAATAAGGGTAATTTTGGATGACTACATCAGAAGAAGTTACTGGCCGGGGCCTCCCCGGTGGTGCAGCGGGTTGAGCGCCGCGCTGTGAAGCTATCCGCAGCCTCTGCAGCTCAAGTTCGATTCCCAGCAGGCCAGGGAGAAACCCACATGGCGCAGCAGACCTCTCCTGCCTCACCCTCTGCTCCTCTCAGCAGTGTCTTCGGTCGGTCCATCTGCTTGTTCTGCTCCCTGCTCTGTCTCTGGTGAATTCTCTCACTCTCCCGCACCTCTGACTGTACCCCAGTTCTTGTATAAATAAATCAATCTTTCAAAAAAGGGGGGGCCTCCCCTGGTGGCGCAGGCGCTTGAACGCTGCACTGTGAAGCTGTCCACGGCCTCTGCAGTGCCAGTTTGATCCCGGCCGGCTGGCAAGGGTCCCACATGGCGTGGCAGACCTCTCCTGTAGCTCCCACTGCTCCCCTCAGCAGTGTATTTGGTCAGTCTGCCTGTTCTGTTCCCCGCTCTGTCTCTGGTGAATCCTCTCACCCTCCATGAATCTAGCCTCTTCCGGTTCTTGTATAAATAAATAAATAAATCTTTGGGGGGGGGAAGAAGTTATTGGCCATTTATAGCAGTCTACTCCCAGTGACTTCCTATTACTGGATTTCTAAATTTCATATTTCTGAGAAAGAGAATCTGAATGCTCCAGTTTGAATCAGGGTCTCACCATGGGATGGGAAGCTCTGGAGAAAAAGCAGAGTGCTGGAGTATATACACTACTAGGAATCAAGGGCCATTTCAGTACAAAGGCGAGTGACTCTGAGTGGCAGTCATCTCTAGAGGTATGTGCAATAGCAGCACTATTTGGAAACAGCCCAAATGCCCAAAAATAGATGACTGGATCAAGAAGATGTGGTACATATATACCATGGAATATTACTCAGCATTCAAAAAAGATAAACACATGCAATTTGAAGCAACATGGATGGTGCTGGAAGGGACCATGCTCAGCGAAATAAGCCAGAAAGAAAAAGAAAAATACCGGATGGTCTCACTCATAGCAGGAATCTAGAAAACTTAAATAAGGGACCAGGAAAATGAATAACTATAAGAAAGTGAAAATCAAAATCAATCAACAAAAAACTATGAACCAGAGACACTTTTTGGGGGGTGGGGGGTGGGGGGCGGGAGGGGAGGGATTGGGGTCAGAATGGGGGGGTTGCAATTGTATGGGGAATATAAAAATAAAATTTATTATTTAAAAATAAAAAAACACCTTTATATATATATAGTATATTTTCTGTATACATATATATAATTGTGTATATTTTATGGTTATAGAATCAGAAACAGATGATTGCATGTCTAAGAAAAATGTGCTAATAGTATACATAATAGAAAACTGGATTTCATGGTTTAAGGACTATCTTATAAGCACATTACATTCTTTAGAAATTCGGAAACATCTTTGCATTCAACCTTAACCTATGGGAGTACTATGTACACAAATATTTTTCTTTGTGAAAATCATATATGTGTATGATTTCATATATCTACATACATGTGTTTTTAGTGTATATATGTAAATACACACTTTTATTATTTAATTTGGATTAGTTATGCACTTCATGTTATACAATGCTAAAAAAATCATAGTTATTAAACTAATAAAGCAGTTTGAGTTGCTCCTGGAATTGATTTCATTGGATTGCCATTGGATTATCAAGCTGCTTTGCTAGTGAAGGCTGGGATATCTGGTTTTCAGTCAAAACTTAACTAAGATTCGGGTATAGTGGTTGAAAGGCAAAGACTTAGATGAATGAATCCTTTCAATCTAGATTTCCTGGGTTGATTACAGTTAAGTTTTCCATTTATTTTGCTGTCTTAAAATCAAGTAAAAAAAAAAAAGTCTTCTAACTGCAAACATGCAATTCATTATAGAAGTCATATTGCAGTTTTGAAATGATTAAATGCAATTGATTTTATTGAAAATCCAAACTGAAAAATAATTTTAAGGTCAGTACTCAATTTTTTTTTAAAGATTTATTTATTTATACAAGAACTGGAGTACAGGCCAGATGCACAGGAGGGTGAGAGGATTCACCAGAGACAGAGCAGGGAACAGAACAGGCAGACTGGTGAAATACACTGTTGAAGGGAGCAGTGGGAGACACAGGGGATGTCTGCTCACCATGTGGGTTTTGCTCCGAGGCCGGCAGGGATCGAACCGGCACTGCAGAGGCTAGGCACAGCTTCACAGTGCTGACCTCAACCGCCTGCGCCACCAGGGAGGCCCTACTTGTGATAATTTCTATTGTTAATACACAACTTCAAATTCAAAGATATACAATCCGAATTTATCATGGTTTGCAGAAATACTAATTTTGTTTAATCTGATTTTCTTATTTCTTTTAAGGACATCACTCCCATCTCAGCTCTTAAAGTCTTCAAAATCTTTAATCTTTCCTTGTTCTCCATGCCCAAACTCATTTAGTACAGCACCCATGTCTTGTTTGAACCATTGCTTTCCTGGTTCCAGTCTTGCTTTGAACTAAAGACTTTACTCTATGCTGTTTGTGTTCTTCTTTGCCCTTGCATGTCTGTTTTCCTTTCCCTGGAATGTCCTCACTCTACTTTATTGACTGAAGTCTAAACAGCTGACTCAGATGCAACCTTGCTGGTAAACCTGGACTGTCCTATTTCTTACTAGGTACCTTTGCCTCTGGCATCAGGACATCCTACCTTCTCAGCTAAAATGGAATCTCTCTTTTCCAAACTCCATGGTCCTCAGTTTCTACCCTTTGGTAAACAATCCTATGCTATGCATATTGTAATATTTGAGAACATTTATTCCTTAACCAGTTTATAAGAGCCTAAGGTAAAATAACTATTTCATTTCACTATGGTATCCTGAGTCTTGTGAAATAAGAAAATAGTATATCTCTGTGTATGAGTGAATGAACATTTGAATATATAACCACAGACAATTTCAGATAAATGATTTAACATTTCCTTGGAATTAATATTTTTGAAAATATTCCTACATACACACCTCACAAGTTCTCTTTAATAGGTATGCATACATATAATTTGCTTTTCTTGAAATTTACTCTCAGTATAAAAATAAATCAGTCTTTTCCTAAGGAATTTATATTATACCTACTAAGATTTAAATTTAATAATTGGAGGGGAGGTCAATGGTCTTTCCTTGGAGTTAAAGATTTTAGACTAGAAAAACCATGACAAACACAGTCGGAAGAGACGCATACATAGTGCCCACATGTGGCTGGATGAGACTGACTGCTTCACAAAATTTTCTAAGTTCCAGCTTTACATCCTCAGTGATTCTAGAATTTGTTTTAATTTCAATTAAATATACAGTGGAAAAGTGTACTGGCAGTCCCCTCTCCTAATTTAAAACAGCTAGATACCATAGCATGACAAGAGTGTGGCAGAAGCCAAGATAGGAATTTTGAAGACTTGTAGAATAAACATTAGACATTCTCATTGTGCAGACGTTGGTCAGGCAACATCTGTATATTCTGTTTGCAAAGAATATAAGAAACAGAATTAATATTCTCCTCTCTTCAGAACAGTGAGATAGGCAGGAGGAAGAGTTAGGAAGATTCCTAATGATATTATTTTTTGTAGGCATTGATACTGGTAAATGAAAATTAGAGAGATTATTGAAAAAATCTAAAGATCAACAGGGATAATTCAGAAGTATGCATATTATCCACTAACCCTTAAACATATATAACCCTTAAGTACACAATATCTAATTTATTGTGCCTAATTTATTGTGCCTAGCAGGTTGGATGGATGGATATGGATATATGGAATTTATAATGAAGAAAATTTTTGTTTTATTGTAGATACCATATAGACACTTCCCAGTAAGAATATGTCTAAGGAATGTTAAAAATTAATATGTAGTCATAACTTACAACTATCAAATACTGCTTATTTACCTGTCAACTTGCTAAGTAGTTTATGTGTATTTTCTCTGTTTAACGGCTCTACAACAATTTGAAGTACTATTTCCATTTTATTGATGAGGAAACAGATTTAAAGGGCTTGGTTGTAATGGGATTTTAAATCAGTCTGTCTGACTCCAGATCTCAAATACACCATACAACTTCACTTGGTATATCCATGTTGTCTATATCATAAATGTCTCCTTGCCAACCTACGAACTCAGGCTTCAGAAACACCAGATATTCTTTTCATAAATTTTGCCTGTTCATTATGCTGTGACGCTCTTACTCTATGGACCTACACTTTGTCTCAGGAAGATAACTGTGAACACTTGTCTATTGAACTGCCGTATTTAAAGAAGCACATGTTGTGCTCCAGGCAAAGCTGCCCCATCTCAATGATATAATCACTATAGGATTAAAAATAGGTTAATTCAGGGCCTCCCCGGTGGTGCAGCAGTTGAGCGCTGGGTTGCAAAGCTGCCCGCAGCCTCTGCAGTGCCGGTTCGATCCCGGCTGCTCCCGGCCACCAGAGGAGGGTCCCACATTGCGTGCAGACCTCTCCTGATGCCTGCTGCTCCCCTCAGCAGTGTACCTCAGTCCTTCTGCCTGTTCTGCTCCCCGCTCTGGCTCTGGTGAATTCTCTCACTCTCCCCGCGCTTCTGGCTGTACCCAGTGCTTGTATAAATAAATAAATAAATCTTTAAAAAAAAATTAGGTTAATTATGAGATCATTTGTAAAGGTTTTTATTCCTATAACAATTTTGTTAACAATGGGAGTTGATACTTCTATTTTTTAAGCAGATGTTCAAAACCATAAATATTACTTGCACTTACTGCTCTAGCTAGTCATTGCTAAGCTAGATTGCTCCTAGTCACTATGATAGAAATGATATCTTAAAAGACCTTTCAGATACAGGATACATAGCTAGTCCTTAAAAACACAAAAGAAAATCCCCCAATTAAATTCATGTTAACCTCATCAAAGCAGGCCCGATTATTTTTCTCAGTGCTGATGCCCAGCTGGGATCCAGTGGAGAAGGAGGAAGAGAGGCAGCAGTCCAGAAAGCAGGCACCAGAGATAAGTGGAGAGAAGACATATCTGCTGGTAGCTGACCCCAGCCCTATCTCTGGTGCTCAGCCTCTCTCTAATCACCCACCCTGCTAGGCTCACTTGTCTAATATGCTACAGTCATCAAAGCAGGACATTAAGTACTTAGATTCTTTTTTCCTTCTAAGGTTATTCTGAGGATTGATGAGATTACATTTGTGAAAGGTCCTAGCAAACATCAAATGAAAAGCACTGCCTGCATATCAAGAGCTGCTGTATTTGAAGCAAAACACCAGTCTTCTCTGTTTTTTCTCTTGTCTGCCACTGAGACCTATGACAACATTCATTCTTCCATTTCCCCCGCCTGGATATAGATTACAAAGAGAACAAAGCTCAAAGCTGAGGCCAGAGCTGCTTTCCTTAAACATTTAGGTCCGACTTGTATTGCTATCATCTCTTCTAAGAAGAGAATTTCCTTTCAAGTATATTTTATGTGGGGCCTTCCTGGTGGTACAAGGGGTTGAGTGTCAGCACTATGAAGCTGTCCACAGCTACTGCAGCACGAGTTCAATCCCTGGCCAGGGAAGTGACCCACATGGCACAGCAGACCTCTCCTGTCTTGTCTGCTGCTCCCCTCAGCAATGTGTTTCGGTCAATCTGCCTGCTCTTCTCCCCACTCTGTCTCTGTTGAGTCCTCTCACCCTGCCCCCGCACCTCTGGCCTGTACCCCAGTTCTTGTATGCATGAATAAATAAATCTTTTAAAAAAAGTTTCTATTTTAAAAGAATCTCACAATGAAAACTCTGACTATGGTATTTTTAATTTTTGACATTGGAATAAATTTCAGGCTGTCACAGACAGTTGTCCTGTCAGGTTTAAAAGCAATATTTTTGCTACTTGCATTTATCATTTCAATGATTGTTCCCATAAGGAGAATAAAATCCTTCTCCAGGTTCTATAGAAAATTGTTATAGAGACAGAAGAGGATCAAAAATTTTCCAGATTTCCAGATTTAGATTAGAATAGTGAATCTGACACTTAATAGAGACATGACTTTAGGCAAATTGGCTGAACCACTGTATATCTTTATTAAAGTAGAATAATAATTGCACATGTTATATATAGATGTTATGGAGAGACCAGATATTCAAATGAAGTATGTGGCACAAGTTTTAAGTTAAAAATGGTCATTACTGGTTATGCTTATGTGTTTTTAAAATACATGTCAGAAACAAAGATAATTGTGGGAATACAGTATCAGTATGAGAATTAGAAGACTACCATTTTTTTCTAATTTCCATCTAATGATCCAAGAGGCCTTATGAAGCCACTAAATTTTTCTGTTTATTTTTCTTTTTCTTTTTTTTTTAAGATTTATTTATTTATTTATACAAGAACCGGGGTACAGGCCAGATGTGCAGGAGGGTGAGAGGATTCACCAGAGACAGAGCAAGGAACAGAACAGGCAGACTGATGAAATACACTGCTGAGGGGAGCAGCAGGTGAGACAGGAGAGGTCTGCTATGCCATGTGGGACCCTCGCCGGCGGACGGCATCGAACCCGTGCTGCAGAGGCTGCGGACAGCTTCACAGCACTGCGCTCAACCGCCCATGCCACCGGGGGAGTCCTCTGTTGTTTGTTTTCTGACAAACTCATAGTTGGCCATATTCAGGGAAATATTAGCGGTCCTTAAGAAATACATCTAAACATTTATATACATATATTCACATGCACATGCACATATACATAATAGTTATATTGCATAAAATTTATTCTGTTTAATAGTTGTATGACCAAAAATTGACTGCCCCTCCGTTTATTCATTTATAAAATGGAGAGTTTGAAGTACATGAACTCCCAATTTTAAGTCTTTAAGATTTTTAAACTTGTCTGTTCTTTTTATCTCCAAATACATATAGCTACACACACATAGAGCTACATATGGTTTAATACAAATCACTTCACCAAGGACTCCTTTCCTTACCTCTAACAAGGTCACACCTCCATTACATACTTTCATTGCACCTTGTACCCATTGCTCTGTGAGACCAGGGTTACTCCACTGGTCTATAATTTTTATACTATCTGTTCTGTCCATCATCAGCACAGTGTCCATATAGACTAGGCACTCTGTCCATACTGATTTTAGGACTATTTTAAATCTCAGCTGGTTAGTGAGTTGTGAAATGAAGTCCACTAGAATCTGTTTCTTCTCATGGTTTACTTATGCAAGAAGGATACTTTGTAATGAGCTTGTTATTTTGTTTATAATGTGTTGGCCATAGTCTTAGGATATTAGGTAAAATCTGGGAATGTTAGCAAATTTGGCAATTACTTAATGTAACCCTTGGAAGATAATCAAGACCAGAAGTCAGTGTGTGCTAAGTTGAACAGATTGGCTTCTCTTTAAAAAAAGACCATCTGCACTGTTTCATTCCTTTAATATCTCAAAGTTATGGACAACACACAAGCAGAAAAGAGTGTAATGGTTTGAGATGCTTCACTTACTGTACAATCTTGGTCAGTCTTTTAGACTTCAAAACAGGACCTTCCCTCCAACTTACTTTCTTTTCCTTCCCCATAAAATATTTGCACAAAGATTTAATAGAGGAATTAAGGAAAGCAATCCCATGTTATTGTGAAAAGTTTAGAAATTTTCTCTACTTGTAAGTCTTTAATCAAAAGTAAATACTAAAAACATTCTGCACAAAACATAATATTTCTTCTGGGAATAACCTCAGACTGGTGTGCATATTATAGTGCTACAACAGAAAATTGTATTTCTCACCTGAGTCCCAGCTAATGCAAACCCAAGTGTTCCATTAGTCATCTCCAATGGAGGTTCATGGGAATGTGATGATGATGGTCACTATTTCAAAAACCCAGCAGAAATGACATTTAGGATAGATTGCTGAATTTTTCTTATACATTGTATGGAAAAGAGCTCCAATTTTAAAAAGTATCATTACTATTAGTTACATTTTCAAAACATGATTTCTTTGTAGGAAAGTTAACATACAAGATACTGGATATGACATATTTGAAAAACAGTTCCTAATATATTTTATTCAGAGATAAGAAATCCAAATTGTAGTTTAGTTTATTGCAAATTGTGTGTTTGATCTGATAAAACATATTCTCATAATGTTTTTATCACTGGTATTGAATACTATGAAAGGAATCGCTCCTTTTCATCTAAATCAATTTCATCAGTGCTAATGCCTAAATTAAATAATCTGACCAATTCTTTCTGTACTGATTTTTAAAATATAACTATTCCCCTGTTGAGCATACTGCATTTTATTCCCAAACATCATGAATGGTTGACTAGGGAGGAACAGAAGTGAGAAGGCATGTTTGCATATTTTTGGCTGTGTTTATAAAAAGTCTTCAAGAAACATGTAATAAACACTAGTTTTCCAATTACAGAAATGGGGTGTACTTAAATTACTCACACATGCTTGGTGACAGTTGTTTTCCTGAGATACTAGATTACTAGATGCTTTCTTAAAAGACTATTTTTTTCAGAGCAGCTTCAGGTTCCCAGAAAAACTGAGGGGTTAGGTACAAGATTTCCCATATACCTCCTACTCCCATAAATGCATAGCTTTTCCCATTATCAACATCTTCCATCAGATGGTACATTTGTTAAAATTGATGATGAATCTTCCTTGACATAGCTTAACCACCAAAAGCCAATATTTTGCATTACAATTCACTTTGGCTTTACATAACATTGATGTGTATGCTGTGGTTTTTCAATTAATGTATAGACATGTATCCATCAAAATAGTCATACAGAGTAATTTTGCTACCCTACAAATCTTCTGTGCAGCACCTATTCATAATTCCTGTTAATCTCTAGCTACCACTAATCTCAGAACTTTTTTAAAGGAAGGAACTGTGTTAATCATAGAAACAGAGGTGACAGAAATAGGAGATTAAGTTATTTTCATTGATTCAGGTTCCTACTGAATACAGTGTGAAAATATAACCTATTAAAGACCAGAATATTTTTATCTCTCTTTCCTAATATAACAATTGATTACTTCATTCAACAGCATTATTTGGTCTCCTTTCAATTATTTTATTTATGGATTATACATTTGAACATCAATAAAACTAATTTATTTCTCAATTCCTCCTCTTCCTACATAGGTATTTATGTGAGGCCAGAGCAAGTACTCATCCCATCCCGTAGTGCAAGGCATTTGTTTTTTCCTACTGAATCCTGTTCTATTATTTTAAAAACATGTTTCTGTTACATTAGCCATTAGCATTTTATGGAAATGTATGCATAGAAGAATACATCCTTTCTCTTTCTCAAAACTCATTTCCACGGCCCTAAGGCTAACAATTCCACATATAAGCAGGTTTTATTACTTAGCTATAAATATGACAAGAAAAGTATTAAAACCAATTTGAGTCATCATATATGGTAACATCTAATTTATCTCACCTTATTAAGAAATTAGATGATAGATATAAATGAATTCTTTAAAGGGTTTTCTTATACGCTTTTTTATTTTAGCAAGTTTTCTCTAAATCATCTTTCTAAAATACAAAATGCATTTGAATTTCTATGAATTTTGGAAATATATTATTCTGAATACCAGCAAACATTTTTATGATGATTCAAGATCATTATCACAAAAATATTTTTGTTGTCATTTTTTTTCTGTACCTCAGCAGCTTTTAAAACCTGAACATTTTTGGTATTTTTATAAATAGATTGGTGCTGGTCTTTTTGTTTTTACTTTTTCTGAATTATATTGGACACTGTATTCCAGTGATTCCCTCCCTCTAAATATGAAACATGTAGTCTCATCAATCAAGTAGCCCTACTGCTCACCGCTCATATTTACCTCTCACCTCTTAATATTAACAAATAACTAAGGATGTTAAATCAATAATGTAATTTAGTCAAAACTGAAGTTTCCTATGGTCTAAGGCTATTTTTATAATCTTCTTAATGTAGTATGTTAGCTCTGTATGACACCCTTTCTCCGCTTACTTCTGGGTTTATGTTTATGTTATAGATAACTGAATCTTCCAAAAACTTACTCTCTTCAACAAGTGGGAGATTTTCATGTCAGACTTAAATAGGAAAATGTGACACATATTATTGATCAAATAGTGATATGGATACATTATATATAAATCAGCCTTAAAAATACCACATCTATGCAAAAAAATGAATAAGCTTAGTGTCACAAACATTTTTCTATAATAATTAGGATTATTTTTAAATCAGATTTTTTTTATCTTGGCAGTTAAAGAATTACTTTATTCAAAAACAAAAAGACAAAATTGACCAAAAGACAAAATTGTGCCTTCAGGTAGGTACTAAAAATTTGTTTGTCAGTACTTTTAATTTGCCAATGGCACCAAATGTGTTCAATTTTATAACCTTGGCTTCAACTTCTAGTAGCTGACTTATTTGTAAAAAGGAGAAAAAAGTATTGTTTAAACAATATTTGTTGAGTTAGAGGAAGAGGTGTTGCCTGACTTGACTATGCCTATTTGATTTCTTCTCATCTATTTAGGAAGCCAGATTCCTGTCATTTATTTGTGTGGATATAATTATTTGCAATTCTCTCCATGTGGATATGTGTGGGTAGATCAGTAAAGGAAATGTAGAACTCTGTAAATTGGTGTCTATGTAGTCCTGGTATCAAGGGAAATGGAAGCTTATAGTGCCAGCATGTGTCCAGATAACAACTGTGAACTAACTAGGTTGTTCATCCAATATTTACACTTCAGTGTGAAAATGTAGTTGTAACTGATTTCTTGAACTAGCTGAACACAGTAGGGGGCACATGTCCTTATTCTTTTATACCACTGTCTTTCACTCATCCCCTGGCTAAAACCCCCTACAGTTCCATAGCTTTTGCATTCACTCCAGGTACTAAGAAGTGGTTTTGTTTTTCAGGCAATAAAAAGTCTATCCCAGTCTAATATCAAAGCTTCAATCTCTTACTAAATTACTAAGGTCCCATCTTCCCTGTTCAGGTCTGTCTTGTTTCTTCACTGTTTGCTCTCCTCATCCACTCAACAGATTGACTCTGATTGTACAAATAGGAGGTGGGAGGAAAAGGAAAGTAGCAGAAAAGGCTGGTATGGTGTTGGTGCCTTCTGATAGAGGAGGATGTCTCAATGCAGATTCTTTGTCTTAAAAAGTGCTTTTGTGGGTGACTCTGAAAGCTCTTCTCTGGGGACTTCCAATTCTGGGCACAGTCCTCTCCAAAATTTAGCTACCTATAACTAAATCCCCCACAAAGCCTGGCTACCAGTGTCTCCCTGCAGGTCACTTCTGCTATCCAGATGTTCACTTGTTCACTTGGGTGAAGTCATTTTCAGGACAATGCAAGGTTGGCTCCCTAACTCCAGGCTGTAGGATCCACTTCGGTCTCTCTTTCTGTTGTCTGCACCACCCATGCTCTCCTCACTTTTTAGGCTCTCAGTGTCTACTTAGCATTTCAACATTTTCAACTGTGAGCTTTCACGAATCCTTGTATCCTCCAAACTCTGAAGAACAGGTACCTCATTGCAATGCTTACATTTTTCTCTCCCTAATGCTTACACTTAATGCTCATGGATTTAATGCCCCTATTTTTTTTTTTACTCTGGATACACACAGATAGCATGGAGTGTTTCCATTTAAGAATGTCATGCTCATTCAGTGTAGGTATGACTGGCAGGGGAGAAGGAAGCATTTACTTAATGATAAGTGCCTCCTCTCGATTTATACTTTCCAACATGGGAACTTTATAAAACTTTGATTTATTTTGCTTTGCCTATGAAATAAATGAATGAAAATACTGTCTGACATGAAACAGCTTTCTTTCCTGTGAGATCTGTTTTTTTTTTCCATTTGGAATGTTGCTTATGAAGTATTTATAATTTCTGTTTACCAGAAATGAATTTGGATCAATGCCAAAAGCACCGGGTCTGCTGTTTCTGAACTTTAAAAAAAAAAAATTCTTTGCCTTTGTTCTATTTAATTATGTGGGCTTTTGCTTTCTTCTTATCAGGACCATGATTCAGTCCTTTTAGTGTGTAATTATCCCAAGTGTCCTCGATTTGCTAAAGTGAGAATCTCTGTGTTTTTGTCAGGAAGCAGTGTTGTTCTACTTTGGAAATCCTCTGCAGCATTTTGTTTTCAATTATGCTTTTGTGATCCTGAATTAAACACATTAATTTGAATTCCTAATTGATAAAGAGAATTATCTTGAAATAAACTATCAAAAAAAGGAGGAAGAAGAAATTTTTTATCTACAGAATAACGGTGAATGTCTTAAAGATTATAGAGCAAGACTAGGTTAAATGACTTTCTGAAGATCTTTCTAGGTCTAAGTGCTCTAATGTAGGACATAAACTTCTGGGAAAAGAAGGTCTCTTCTTTAATTTCCAGTTTATTTATCTGTAAGATTACAGTAATTATAGTTCATAAAGTTCATAGTAATATTATATGATACGGCAGTGCCTGAAACAGAAGACACAAAATGAATGCTTGTTTTCTCTAATAATGCATTATATATTTTGATAAAGAAAAATGGTACTTTCAAAACTGCACTTGATGAAAGGGTACCTCAGGAAATTTTCTTAAAACCTTAATTTATTGTGTTCTTTGCGAAGTTTACTGATAGTTCTAGGTACTTCATACTTCATATGGCTTGCTAGCCTGGTTTTTTTTAAAATGGGAGCCCGTTCATGGTGAAGAGCCCTATTTTGCAAAACTCCTGCCCAATGCACAACTGTCAGCTCACTAGCAGATGTCTGAGGGAATACTGGAGAGGGAACAAGTTTTCATGGACAAATCCAGTCTTACTGCTTAGAGACTATCATCTTCTCCCTGTGGTTCTTACCACTTTTGAGTGAAGTCTGTTGCTGAGTACTGCAAAAGCCTCAGTCTTTCTGATGCGCCTTTGGCCTCTCCACTGCCTCAGAAGCCACAAGGAGGCAGAGGAGTCAAATCTTTGATGAGCTCAAAACACTGACTCACCCTCAGTTCCTTGTGTATGATAATGGGTAAATGCTTTTCTTCCCATTCTACTAGATTTTATCACGATGGATAAGAAGTTAGTTGGAGGACAAATCCTGAATTACCATGCCATAATATATAAAATACTGGCAGGCCCACACTGAGTGGTAATCAAAACTGGCATAAATTGGCCAAAATCAACTGTGATTTTTACATGATCTTAAGCTTGGGACTTCCACTATAACAATGTTGATGTCTGCCCCTCTATATAAAATATTTAGCTTTGTTTTCTGTATAGACCCAAAGGAACGACATAATTACTGTTCCTCACTGTTCTTTTGATTTCCCCAAGTGCTAAAATGTGGACATCTTTACTATAACAGGACATTTCCTGACCATCTTTCACATGTATTGCTGTGATCTGAACATATATAATTCTTTTGAATTTAGAGTGTTTTCTTGTCCCTAATACTGGAAAACCATAAGGATACAAATATGAGAAATTTTGGGTCAGTCACCCAGGAACTTCCACAGCCTATTAGAGAATCGGCCACAGAGAAAATTTTATTTATTTGTTTATTTTTAAAGATTTATTTATTCATGCATACAAGAACCAGGGTACAGGCCAGATGCGTGGGAGGGTGAGAGGATTCACCAGAGACAGAGCAGGGAGCAGAACAGGCAGACTGACTGAAAAACACTGCTGAGGGGAGCAGCAGGCGAGACAGGAGAGGTCTGCTGTGCATTGTGGGATTCTTGCCAGCCGGCTGGGATTGAACCAGCGCTGCAGAGGCTGTGCACAGCTTCACAGCGCTGTGCTCAACCACCTGCGCCACCAGGGGAGGCCCACAGAGAAAAATTTAGAGATAACATTGCATGTTATTTCATCGTTTTTGAAACACAAGCACTGTTTTTTTAAATTATCTAATCACACTAAAGTTCTCTGTAATCATAATTAAAAAAACATATATATATATATATATGTTTGGTTATAAATACTAATCACTACTATTCTTCTAATGAGGTTTCCTTATCACCTAAGAAAAAACTGTGCAAATACTGCTAATTATTATTATTAATGCAATTATTATTACTATAATTAATAATTATTGTTACAATTATTATAGTATCCTTGTTTGCACTAGGTGCTACATATGCTTGAACTTGCATAATTATCTAACAACCTTGATAGTTATGTATGACATGGCTTAATTTACACAAAGGAAACTCATGAGAGATGTAGAGATGTAGTAGGTTGTAGAGAATCACAGAGCAGCTGGTTCTGGGCAACAAAAATTCTGTGTTTTGGGTATTACCTCCTCTGCTTGATTACAGCTCAAAAAGACATCATCTTCTCAAAGAATGGGTTTATTTTCATCCCTGTATATTTTATAACCACAAGGAAGCATACTTTGTGAAACTGCTATGAGACATAAGATAATTTGCATAATAATCAGAAGTGACTGCAACTTTTTTTCTGCTGTCTAAAAAATACTATTTCTACCAATCACTTGTCTTCCATCCCATTTGACCATTATCTGTTATTACCCACAATAAAAACAAATGGATTTAATACATAACAAATGCTTTAGAACTCTCTGCATGAGCCATTTGGTGTTCTGCAAACTCTCTGAAGGTGCTCAGTGGGGAGAGCAATGGCAAAACTTTGACAAGATCTGACTGCTTTCTGGAAGCTAACGCTTCTACCATGTAGAGGAATAAGATACAGCAGGTAGGGCCTCCACAGTGGTGCAGCGGATGAGCGCTGGGCTGCGAAGCTGCCTGCAGCCTCTGCAGCACCGGTTCGATCCCCGGCCGCCAGCGAGGGTCCCGCATGGCGCACAGACCTCTCCTTCCACGGCCACTGCTCCCCTCAGCAGTGTACTTTGGTCCTTCTGCCTGTTCTGGTCCCTGCTCTGGCTCTGGTGAATTCTCTCACCCTCCCACACTTCTGACTGTACCCAGTGTTTGTATAAATAATTTTTTTTAAAAAAAAAGAATAAAAAAAAAGATACAGCAGGTATTTCCACACTTTTCTGTAAATAGTGATGCTGAACTATGGACTACATAGAAGATTCCAAATGTAAGCATTCAAAGAAGAAAAAATTGAAAATAACAACTAACACATAGTGTAATTTTTGAGCTATTTAAATCCAATTAAAGGCTAAATCTAAACACTCACATAGTTTAGGACAACAGCAGCTTGTACCTTTATAGATTAGCTTTTTCATTACTGATTTCCAGATGCATTATTATTTTAACATGGTTAAAATGCTTTAATTTTATTCATTTCCAAACTATATACCAGGATAATTGAAGCAATAGCTTTTATTGGTCAGGACTTGAGGGAAAGAGCTGTCTACAAATATAAATAAGTAATTGAATAAACAAGTCTTCCTTGCAGAAGAATTGTGATTATAAATGTAGAAGGATAGACTACACTAGAAATACTTACTTCGAGGTAATTATAAATTCACATGCAGTTGTAAGAAATAATACAGGAAGCTCCTGTGTACCCGTTACTTGGGTTTACCCCATTGGAAATAGTTTATAAAACTGTAGTGTAATATCATAGACAGGATATCTTAGTACATTCAGGCTGCTGTAATGAAAATAGTGCAGCCTGAGGCTTGAACAACAGGCATTTATTTCTCACAGTTTTAGAGGCTAGCAAACCAAGATCAAAGCACTTACAGATTCGGTGTCTGGTGAGGAATGGCTTCCTGGTTCATGAAGACCATGTTCCTCTCACATTGTGTAAAGACAAGTGAACTCTCTGGGGACTCTTTAATAAGAACACTGATGCCATTCATGAGTACTCTACTCCCTCTCATCACCTTTCAAAGATCCCCACCTCCAGGTACCATCTCATTGGGGATTAGATTTCAGCATATGAATTTTTGGGAGGCAGAGCAGATAGATTCACTCTAAAGCACAGGAAACTGCTACATCAAGATACTAAGTATGTCCAACCATGGAAAGATCTGTCGTATTTTCTCTTTATTGCCACACCTACTTCACTCCTGCTCCACTACTCCAATAATCCTTGTCAACCATTAAGCAATTTTCTATTGCTATATACCCTTAAAATATCATAAGGACAGAATTATTTGCCTCTTTCTCCTACAACTTGGAGGATAAATACTGCCACGTTTCTAGACTATCTATAGATCCTTCATCAGTGGAGTTGGGTGTTTGTGAGACTTGGTATACTTACCATTTGGTGGTAAATTTATAGGCATCAACATCATGTACCTTTTACTGGCTACATAACCTTGGATAAATTGGGACACTTCCCTAAAACAAAGTTTTCCCTTCAACAAAAGAAAAAGGACTGTAATGATATTTACAAAGTTTTTGGGAAAAACCAAGATAATTTCAGTAAATTAGTCAGCATACCAACTGGTACATACAATCCTTTAACTATTACCTGATGGAGGTGGTTCTGGCAGAGTTCAGAAAGTAAGGAAAAAGCCAGTGAAATCTGAAAACCCAAATTTATAACTACTTCTTCAAGCCCAAGAGAAAAAAATAACAGATTTTTCCGAGGTTGTTAACCAAAAGGAATCACCAAGATATTCAGCAATTATGAAATTATTGGAACGTATCCTTATTATTGGAACGTATCCTTAGTCAGCATTTTAAGTGCGTAACAGTAAGAAGGGACATTTTCCTTTAGGACCTATCCAGGAGTAACCTTGAAATTTTTTTTAATTTTACTGGAATTTCCCTTTAAAAAAGGCCTCTATTTTACTGTGTGAGCTTGACTTTATTCTGCAGCACAACCCTAAATGTGCACCTGGACCAATTTAAATTCATTTTCTACTAAGCATGCAGATCTCAAGAGCAGTTGGGCAGAGCAGTGTCTGTAATTGATATAACATATTGGTAAATCAACACATTTATTTCCTCATCCCCAGTGAGTCATGCAGCTGTATACATCTAAAATAAACCTTAATTCTACCTCCCACAAACCAGTTTGAAGACTGTCTGCTAATGTTTGTTTGGCAGTTGATAAAAATGGAATAATTATATTGAATTTGTTTTTCTTCCTGGCATTTCCAAAGCTCCTTTCCAAACAGGTCTCTCTGAGAAAATATTTGAAAGGCAGTGTACTTTCCATTTCTCCACACCTTCTTTGGCAAGTAGGTGCTAGTAGCAATATAGAGGCAAGTAGATCTGTTCATAGTTAGTAATATTTTCTTTAACTAAAACTGGACCACATTTTAGCACAGATGCCAGAAATGTAGTGGTCACTTGAAGACTTAAATAATTCTCAAAAATTAGATGGCTTCACAATGATAATGAAATAGGAATTCTCCCTGCCTTTGTAAGTGAATTAACACATTTGTTCAAACATGAATGTGTCCAAATGACTCTATTTTAAATATAATTTATTCTTTTTATATGCAAGTCATTACCTATAAAATGATATGGTGCATTCCATCTTTTCATTCCTTTTATACCTCCATAAGGAGATGTCTGTTATCAATTGCATTTGTGAGTCTAGAATTGGGTCAGAGGTATATGATTTAACATTTCCAAGGGTTCTCCCTTGCATTCATTCTCAGACTAAAATCATTAGGGAAGCTAAGGCATATAAGAACCACATCCATCTTTTGAAGTTCAACTTGCCAAAAGTTCAGAGCTCACTAGTGAATGTATAGAAGTTCTGCTGCAGCTTAAACCTGACTGTCACTGACAGTTAGGCAGCATATGGGGTGATGGGTATGTCTCACCTCTAATTAGTCTCCAGTCATCTGCCATTTAGTCTTCACTTTAGTTGAAATGTGCTGATTACAGGAAATAGAGAAAGTTTTATAAAGAGAAACTTAGCAAATACATAATGTTTTGTTAAAATATCCGAAATAAGTGGGAATTTTTTTTTAACCTAAGGGATGTTTTGCCTATTTCTTTTTTTAATTTGTTATTTATATATATTTTACATCAATCTTTATTTGTGTACAATGTATGCTTTCTCCTCTCAGGTGTAGTCCCTTTAAAATTTCCACCACCAGTTCACCTGTGCACCATCACCATAGTCCCTTGACTCTTACCTCCTGTTTAGATCTCTCTTCCTTCTCCTCCCCTGCAGAATGTCTCTGATTTATAGTTGCCTGTTAAATTCGTGTTTTTAAATTTATTATAATTATTTTTTCAAATTTTTATGGGCACAGAGAAAAGGGAAGGGAATATTCACAGGACAGAGATAATAAGGAGACTGTCAATATACTCTATTTGAATGTTAGACTTCTCAATTATTATGTTTTATGCTTATATTTGCCTATTTATCAAAATGTTTATTCTCAATTGATTAATAACTTTTTCCTATGTTTCATCTAATAGTTAAATAGAAGAGTCAAATTTAAGTCCCTTAGTGATAATAGTTCAGTAAAGTAGCTGCCATTAATTAAGTGCTTATTATGCTCAAAGCAGTTAAGTGCTTTGTATGAATTGTATCATTTAATCCTCAAAGCAAATTTATGTTAATATTTTAGTATAAATAGTACAGTAAACTGAGGCTTAAGGATGAGTAATTTATTCAAGTTGTATTTAGGAAATGTATACCCCGTACATTTGTAATTGCTAAGTCAACTCTCTTAAATAAGTTTTATGAAAGGTAAAATTGGTTGACATTAATTTAATCAAATATCAACTGTGCCAGTAGTGAAAAAGCTCATTTCAACTTTGCCTTGAAATGTCAATGTTTCACTTATGTTTTCTCATCTAACTTTCTTCAGCTCAGTTGTTCCAGAGACATAAACTCTTTCTTTGAATCTAAATCTGTTAAAGTACCTTAAGTGCTCTTTAACTGAAAACAAAGACTAGCGAATGTCTGACATCTGAAAAGAGCTGGCTGGCATTCAGTAGACTATTTCTCCATATTCCCATTTTCTCACTAGTGATCAGATTGCCGCAAAATTTTGAACAACTCACCCATGGTTTTATTTTGTTTGTCAATTTAACATTGTTAAGGAGTAATTCCAGTCAGATTAATAACCAAGTAAATGCCATCCTTTACCTTGTCACTTCCCTCAGAGATTAATATAGGATATATTACTCATAATTATTATTGATTTAGCAATTATTATAAGCTTCTGAGAAACCCACTATAGCAAAAGACAGGGGAAAAATCAGCAAAAGACAGGGCCATGCCATTTAAGTCCACAAGGTAGTTTTCAATTTATATAATTTTTAAAGGAGATAATGGGTATTTCAAGACAGCCAAATAAGTCATCATATTTAGAAATTCACATTTAATTAGTTTGTCTTTTATAATAAAAGTGACATTGGCAAATAAGGTAACTGCATTAGCTTTCATAATTTTGATTTGGGAAGTATTTGATATCTACTATTGGCTGAAAATTAAGCCATATTAATTTTATATCATTCTTCAATTTTTAATGAGCCTTCTGAAGTTTCAGTTAGTCCCTCTGGATTGGTTTTAAAGGAGCAGAATATTTCCAAGCATTGCTTTATATTTGCACTTCCATTTTGGAAAGGATGTTAAAATTAAGATTATACTATGAAAACTGCACTGTTTGTTGTGTTATAAAACTGAAATGTACCTTTTCCACTAAGAAGTTGGTCAGTGGATGCAAACTTCCAGTTTTAACATGAATAGATTTGGGGGATCTACTGTATAGCATGGTGATTATAGTTAATGATATCATGTTATATACTTGAAATTTGCTAAGGGAATAGGTCTTAAAATGATTTTACCATAAATAAAAAGGTAATTATGTGAGGAGATGAGGTTTTAACTAATCTTACTGTAACCATTTCCCAACATACAGGTTTGACAAATCATCATGTTGTATACCTCCATTTTACATAATGTTATATTTCAATTATATCTCAATAAAGCTATAAAACTTGTTCACAAAGAATTGAGCTTATTATCTATCACAAGCTTATTCCAGTATATTTTCCTTGTATCTAAATTTATCATAACAACAGCTTTCAGCAAGTATTTTTTATCATCGATCTTGAGTCCTTTATTACACAGTATAAAGTGTTTATTATTTAATAAGTCAATGTACTTAAAATCATTTCATAAATAAATATAATTTTAAAATGTTACTGGTAGTTAACTATTGAGAAAGATACTGTTTTATTTCTTCACCACTCTCCCCCTACCAAGAAGAAAAATCCAAACTAATGAGCACCAGAATTTTCAGTCATTTTAACTGTAACCATTTACTTTATGGTCCAGAGCAAGACTTGCAAGACAATGGATTCACTTTCAAGTGGTGCTAGTGACCTTGCTGGTATTTTAAGCACATGTCTGTTATTTTACCTCCTGGATATAAGAGTACATTTAAAAGGCTAAGATCATGTTAGTAGCCATGAATAATCCTTGAATCTAAACCTGAATTGCAAGCTATGAATATGGCTTAATTGATATTTAAGCTCCTATATTTTGGCCTGAATATGGAGAAGGAATATGGGGACTGGGTGCCATTAATCCTGTGGCCCAAATTATTTCAGAACTTTATTCTGCTCTCTTTGGCATGAACCTTCTTACCTATGTATTGTCCTAGCAGCTTATTCCCTGAGAAAAGACTATTTGAATCTGTCAGAATGTTCCAGTAAAGGATGAAAGTGTTTACCAAGTAATTCAAAGGACAATAGGGTTATATATTTGGCTAGCATCAAAAACAAAAAAAGAATCACATACTCTTTAGAAAAATAGGACTATTGGGTGGGAAAAAAAAAGAAAAAACAGAAAAATAGGACTCCTTAGCTTCCTTGTGCCTGGATACAACTATTAATTCAGCCAGATGAACATATGGCAAAGACTAATTAAGAGACTCCTATTGGGAACAAGCCACACACTTTCAGAACCATATCTAGAACACTGAAAATTTCTAGCAATAGCATACTTTGTAGTCTTGTTTAGCCTTCTGACCACATTCACAAGTTGTGTGACAAACCTAACCTACTTACACAGGAAATGCACTGTACACTGGAATTGAAGGGAGCTGTGGAATTCTGAAATAATGTATGTTATGATATGTAGTAATATGTTATTATATGTAGTGATTAATGTATTATAATATCAAAATTCTGTTAGGGGCCTCCCCGGTGGTGCAGTGGGTTGAGTGCAGCCTTGTGAAGCTGTCCACAGACTCTGCAGCGCCAGTTCAATTCCTGGCCCGCCAGGGAGATTCCCACATGGCGCAGCAGACCTCTCCTGTCTTGACCGCTGCTCCCCTCAGCAGTGTATTTCCGTCTGCCTATTCTGTTCCCTGTTCTGTCTCTGGTGAATCCTCTCACCTCCCCCACCCCCCGCATCTCTGGCCTGTACCCCAGCTCTTGTATGCATAAATAAATAAATCTTTTTAAAAAATCTGTTAGAATTACTCCAATGGGTTTTTTGCTTTTATGGTAGGAATTGTGTTACATTGGGAGCAGAAAGTAAGATAAATGTGAGAAGACTGAGTATGTCTTACAAGGTTTTCATACATGTCCCCGTTATGAGCTACAATGTCATTATTGTTATAATTATTCTTTTTTAATATTTTGGTTCATTCAGATTCCACCTTTTTCCTGAGAATACATTGAACTTAGAAATTAGGTAGCAATTAAAAATGAAATCCTTTTTATGTGAACAAGTCTGACAATAAGGAAGCATTTACCAATACAAATAGGAAGCTCTTAGTGTTTTGCATAAGGTTACCTGAGGGCATTGGCTTCTTACATATAGATAAGCACTGCTTTTTGTATCTACATTTCACTCTGTTTTAAAAATAGCATCCTTTGATTTCACTCATAAGTGGAATAGAGAGAAGTGTAACAAAAGAGCTGACAAAACTAAATCAAAGCAAACCCTAGAAATATGACTGCAGAATTGATGGTACTAGAAAATGAGGGAGTTGGGAATGGGAACAAAGACATGAGGGACCCCAATAGTTTATATAAGAATATGGGTGCTTTGGCAGTGGGTGTAGTGTGATGATGACACATATCTGATGAGGTGTGTGAACCTATTTCCCTAAATCATTTGCAGTGCTGTAAACCAATGTTACCTCAATAAAATAAATAATTAACCATCCTTACCACAGCTATCTGTTGCTTTGTACATGCCATGATGCACCTTTCTTGAGCTATGAAGATACATAACTTGGTCTGTGATAATTCATTAATAACAGGGTTGCTGGGCCTCCCAGGCGCAGGGGGTTGAGCGCAGCCTGTGAGGCTGTCCGCAGCCTCTGCAGCGCGGGATTGATTCCCGGCCAGCCGAGGGGATGCCTACATAGCGGGGCAGACCTCTCCTGTCTCGCACACTGCTCCCCTCAGTAGTACATTTCTGTCGTCTGCCTGTTCAGCTCCCCACTCTGTCTCTGGTGAATTCTCTCACCCTCCCGCGCCTCTGGCCTGTACCCCAGTTCTTGTGTAAATGAATAAATCTTTAAAAAAATAAAAATAAAATAATGGGGTTGCTAAAAGTCTCTCAGATCTCAAAAGCGACATATTTTAAAAGCAATAGCTTGGTCTAAGCAAGGAGTAAAGATGTGTTGATGGACTTTAAATTGAAGCACACCTTATTTGTAAATGGTCAAGTGCGTGTGCAATTTTGGTAGTTAAACTTGAAAGCACATTTTTATTATAACTGAAGTGTTTTGTTATTTTTAAAACTGATTTTTACTTTGGGAGACTTATTCTTATATTTCTATGACAAGGTTATAAAACTCAGCATAGATAGCTTGATTATTGACTTTACTTTTTTAAAAATGATGCTTCTATTACTTTTGCAGGCAGATTAAAATCTAAGCTGTTGATTAAACACATATTTCTACACATCTCAGCTGTGTTATTTACTTATGGGAATCCTCTCTCACCAAATTGCTCTCTCACACATACATATATGGCTTCAGGAATGAATTAACACTCTTGATCCAATTAACTAAACGAGTTTTCAGATACCTCCTTCCATCATGGCAGTGTGCTTTGTTGCTTTGTTGATGAAACATAATAAGACTCAAAGGGAAAAACTGGGGGTTGAGGACTGTGCGAAGTTTTCAGGAGAGACTTCAAACCAAAGGTCCAGAACTCCTAATTTGATGGCATCATGTAGCCAAAGCAAAAGAAGAACAGTGGAAGAAAATACTAATAAGCAAAACATAGGGTGGGGTGACTAGAGAAATGTATTTTCCAGGATAAAATTTAAAGGTACTATGATAGGTGTTAATATGAGACAAATAGAATAAGGCTGAAATATCCAATTCATAAACAGGGGTGACTGGATCAGATTCATCAGTTCAAAGAAACCATTCTTGGTATTTGGATGAATTGCATGAGTAGTGTTTAGGAATGATTAACATGATTAATGTGGTGATCACAGAAAGTATGAATATGAAGCTAAGGAAGACAATTTGTGAACTCAGCAATAGGTCCTGTGCGTATCATTTCCCCAATTATTTTCTTCCCTTTCTCTCTTCTCTTGAAAATAATTCAAACATAAGAATTTCAGAATTGCAAGACACTGTTTTATTTCAAATATCTAATGTTCAGACAAAATGATGCAGTCTTACTACCAGAGTGGTTCACTAAAATACAAATGGTCCCTAAGGAAATAGAGTTTGCCATTCTCTTAATGCTTGCCACATTTGCACTGTGGCATACTTTATAATTAACTGAGCCACTCCAGATCTGACTATATACAAAGATGAGGGACAGAATGATTTATTATTAACCTCAGGAAAGGCCTATGAGTAATACATTCTCAGAATGAAGCGCATGGAATTAAGCATAACTTTTAATCATATACACTGTTTCATTCTGAAAATAGTTTGTGGTTATGTTGTCAAATTATGCACATTCTTATATATTAGCTACTAATTAGATATTTTAAAACCATATTTGCATGTTATATTTACTTCCTGACTCTGGTTGAGATTTTGGCAAAGTTCACTAACATATTCCATTCTCATTACTTTTCATTTGCATTGATGTCATTATGATGAACATTTAATCATCACCAGATTAACATATGGAAACATAAAAAATAAAACAAAATTATTAAAACAAATATGATAAATCAGATTATTGTTGAAAAGGTGGTAGATAGCAATTTAAGTATTCTTTCCTTCAAAGTTCCAACAACTGGCCTACTTATAAGCAGTCACAATTGTGTCAAAATGTTTTTCTGTATAGTTTTCCCCACAGAACTAAGATTTTTTTTTTCTTTTAATAAATTTTTTTTGATTTTAGATATTTTCACTGTGAATATGTGAAAATTATTTCATTCTGATTAAAGATTTTTAGTAATCTCAAATCAAACAGCCCATGTAGATTTCAAAATGACAATAACAGTGTCAAGCTCCTTTCAGAGAAATATTTGTCAATTAAATATAATATATTATTTGCAATTAAATAATACTTTATGTACTGCATGATGCATTTAATATAAATTGCAAAATGCATTTTTTCATTAGTAGTATAAAGAGATAATATTTAGTTTTGCAATGATTTAAGTGGGTACAATGTCAAGCATTTATGCTTTTTGTTACTTCACATAGCTTTAGTGATTTGGACAGTTGTAAATGATCAGCTTCATCACTGGATTCTTTATTTTGTGCTTTGGGAATATCACTCATAGCAGTGCAAGGTGAGAATCCACACCACACTAATAAACAAGTTATTTAGAATACTGGCTTGTATGTGCAGATGAAATGTGTTTGAGGCACTGGAGATACAGAAGGGACTAAAATAGATCAAATTTCCACCTTCAAGTGGCTTTTATTCTACTGAAGGAATACAGACACAAGCCATAAAGAAACAAATATACTTCAGTGGTGATAAAGTTTTATGAAGGAAAATGAAGTAGGGAGAGGAGTGAGAAGAGATTGTTGGCAGGAAAGCATTGAACACATTTAATCTGCTCTTGATATGACTAAGCCTCATCTATTAAAAATATTCTTCATTGTCTGATGCACTGATATATCAATAGTTATATTTGTCTATCCCTAAATAAGATTTATAATCTCAGCTGCCACTGTTGTGGGGAATGATGATAGCTACCTCAAACTATACTGCTTGCTATACCTACTAAAAGAAAACCTGGAAAAGAAATATTACAATAGGTAAGAAACATCCAATTTGCATAAATGCTCAGAAAGTTGATCATTTAAGCCTAAGCATTTTTTTAATGTGACATATGCTCTAGAATCTAGTGATCTTTCTTGTTTGTTTTGACAAGTTGAAACTAAATGACATTTAATTAATAATTGCCATTTTGTCTCCATAAAGATTCACTTCTGACTTTACTCCTTTTTATCTAAATGATCTTAGGTCATTTATTAAAATGAGTAAGTAAGGTGTTAATATACTGAATATCTACCATAACATTCATAAGGATTGCTTCAATTTTCTTTTCTTTTTTTTTTTTTTTTAAGATTTATTTATTTATTTATACAAGCACTGGGTACAGTCAGAAGTGCAGAAGGGTGAGAGAATTCACCAGAGTCAGAGCAGGGAGCAGAGCAGGCATAAGGACCTAAGTACACTGCTGAGGGGAGCAGCGGGCGGCAGGAGAGGTCTGCGCGCCATATGAGACCCTCCTCCTGTGGCCGGGGAGCAGCTGGGGATCGAACTGGCACTGCAGAGGCTGTGGGCAGCTTCGCAACCCAGCACTCAACCGCTGCGTCACCGGGGAGGCCCTCAATTTGCTTTTCAAAGAAAAATGATTTTTAACTTGTATTTTATATAGCTTGTATTATTTGTATCAGAGTTTTAATACTTTACTCTTCATCAGTAAAAACAGAGATAAAATTGGTCTGAATGCAGCTTTGCTATCCAAGCATTATATAATGGGTAAGTTTCCCTGACCTTCTTTTTTTTTTTTTTTTTTTTTTTTTTAACTTTTTTTTTTTTTTATAGAGGCATGTTTATTTATTTATGTATTTGTTTGTTTGTTTGTTTGTTTTGTTTATACATGCCCTGGGTACAGTCAGAAGCGCAGGAGGGTGAGAGAATTCACCAGAGCCAGAGCAGGGAGCAGAGCAGGCAGAAGGACGGAAGTGCACTGCTGAGGGGAGCAGCGGGCGGCAGGAGAGGTCTGCGCGCCATGTGGGACCCTCCTCCGGTGGCCGGGGAGCAGCCGGGGATCGAACCGGCGCCGCAGCGGTCGCCGGCAGCCTTGCAACCCAGCGCTCAACCGCTGCGCCACCGGGGAGGCCCTCCCTGACCTTCTTCACAATATCAGTGGCTAATGTTAATAATAGTAATGTAGAGTTCCTACTAACTCAGCAAAATGAGTACTATATATTTAAAAATGAAGGTGACTTGCTCTGACTCCCCTTTTAATGAATAATTAAGCATTCCTTAGAGGACTATTCTATATTTATATAAAATAAATTAAAATAAATTTGAAAATAAGTTGGTTTCCTTCTGCTTTATATATACACATACAGTTTTGCAAATATGTTGTCAGCTTAGGTAGCCCTAATTTCACTTTTACTATTTTACATAAGTATTGTCAAAATACATTTTGCCAACATATCCAACAGACCCTGGTAGGATTCTGAAATCAAAGACCAAAGTGGAACAGATAAAATGTAAAACCTAGTAATATCAGAACAAACAAGTTAATTTGATTTAATAAAGAGGTCTAATTATTCATATCTTGCTTACAAAGCAGCCTTTAGCCTCTCCACATCTCCCTACCACAACTACTTAACTATTTGTACTGATAATTTAACTCTTGACTACTTAACTACTTGTCTGCTTAACTCTTCTCTTTTCTCCCTGATTTCTTTTGTTAGAAGCAATATAGTCAAAGAGTTGTTTTTCTTTGTTTAATATACTCTTGCATAGATTTGATTTTTTCAATATTTACAATGGAAAAAAACACAATTCATCTGACTACAAACATAACAATACCTAACAGAATTTAGAATTAATTAAATTAATTAATTTAATTAATTAATTTAAAATTAATTAAAATTCTTTATAATCTGTAAAAGACTTATAAAAAATTGGTATTCCCAACACTCTGTAAGTTAGGTGGGGCAACAAATAATATTCCTGATAATTTATGTGCTCCAGTAGTTGGTTAAACTGAAAGTTGCATATTTAACTTTAAAATGCTTCCAAAAACTTTTTACATTATGAAAATATATACAGACAGAATATGTGTAGGTGTGGGTGAGCCAATGATATGTTTGAAACTGCCTGTAAACATCACGCTTATATTCAAATTTCTATGCATCACTTCAAAGGATTTTTTTAAAAAAAAATCTATAGTAATTAGTAATTATCTATAGTAATTATAGGAATTATAGTATTCCTATACTAATATTTTATATTTACATACATTAGTGTATGTATTATATGTACTATACATTTTATAGGACAATACAGTCCATTTAAAGTATCTTAATGCAAATAAATAACTTTTCCTTTGGCTAATATATTTTAACTTGTAATTTCCTATTTACCTAGGATAGAAGATTCAGTCTTTTGGGAATAATACTTAATAATCAACATTCCATAGAATGATAGAATAATGTGAAACTAACAATCTAGGTTGTAATGCACTGTCAAAGTTATTTTATCATAAAAATATAATCATATGTATATGAGGCTATGATGTGTTAGTGGGAGGTTTGATCAAATGTGAGAATGAATTTATTAGTTTTGCATTGTATATATAAGGTTACACATTTAAAAGAATAACTAAACTGATACTTACGCTTTTCATTAAAACATTCACATGCTAAATTATCAAATCTGAGAATTCGCAGTGACAATAATTAAGCATTTTAATTCAAAAGTATTTTTGAAAGTGTGTTAATTGAATAACACATCAAAAACACAAAACAGACCTGATATATAGTGTCTATTTCAATATAAGGTAAATAATAATAATTATTCATATTTTATAGATAACGTCCTTGCAATAATTTAAAGCACAGGTATTAACTGCCTAGCTCTCAAATTTTCTTGGCAGAAAGAAGATTGCAATCTACTATGGTTATATTCTGTAATTTACCTTTTTCTGTAATTCATACCATTCTCTGAAAGTAAAGTAAGAAAATAAAAGTGCTAATGAAAAGAGGCATTAACTTGTGAATGGGGTACAAGTAAAGAAAACTTAAAACTATTGCTCTATTATTAGGCAAATTGGGACTCAGTACTGCACTGCACAAAAAAGGTCCAATTATTTATTTCAGTTAAGAGTTTAAACATTTTTTTAAGTTTTATTGAAGCTAACATTGATTTATAATCTTATATAGGTTTCAAGTGTACAGCATTGTAATTCAATAGCTATATCTACAGATATAGATATATAAATAGTACATTATGATTGCCACCAAAAGTCTAGTTTCCACCCACTACCACACAATTGACTCCCCCTATTCAATTAACACCACCCCATTCCCCCTGTCCCTCTGACTATCACTATTTTCTTCTTATAAGAGTTTTGTTTTGTTTGTTCATTTTCTTTGTTTCTTTATCTTCCATATACCTGAAATAATACAGTTTTTGTCTTTCTCTGTCTGACTTACTTAGTATAACATCCTTATGCATGTTGTCACAAATGGTAAGATTTCATCTTTTTAAAAAATATTTTAACTATCATTAATTTACTTTAAATTGTCTCCAGTGGAGCACAAAAATATTGTATTCTCCATTGCATTTCCACTAGGGGGTGATCTCCCATTGAAAATAGAGGAAAAGCTTTGAAAACACTGGGGCCCTACCAATGCAAAATGGAAATTATTGATAGGAAGCTGTCAAGTAAAATGATTTAAGTAAAAGAAGATAATACTTTTAAAGTTGGCTTCAGCAAAGAGAATTAAAATGTTTGTTACACATCTATAAAAGACAAATTTTGAAACTTAAAGGTAAATATATTAGGTATTGTATCTCCATTTTCAAATTTCAGGAGTATAGTATTTTTTTCTCACTAATGTAGAATAGAAAAAGCACTTCCACCAGAGAGCTTAAACTTTGCTTCTTCTTTAAAGAACAAATTTTCCTATTCTGGAGAGATTTTTCAAAAAATTTGCATATATCATACTTGTAAAACATTATGCAGATGAATATTGGAAAATACGGAGTGGACACTTGAGTTTGGAATCTGATTATTATCGAGAACCTTCTGAGCTAGAATCTACTATAGGCATGTTTCTTACATCAACTCATTTTATCTTCACAATCTTCTTGTTTGACCCATTAATGACCTGAAAACTATAAAACTCCAAATGAGACATAGGTTAGAGATTGGGTATTAGGCAGTAGAAGAAGTTGGAATAGAGAATGGGTTCAAAATTGCTTGGAAAACCATCACATAATTTACTAAAGAAAACACTGTGAGTACTGGAATTGGACACACCAAATAACCTGTGGCTGCTTTGATACAGTGAAACACTGAAAGATTTTTGGTATCAATAGCAAATCTGATTGCCTCTAAGTTTTTCCCCTGGGATTTGTCCAAAATATATACTTTAGAACTTTTTTTTTTGTAGTGACTTAGGAAATTAACGTTGACTTATAGTGAACATGGGTCTGATATAGTCACCACTATATTTCATTTAATTTCCCGATAAAAATTTGATTAAAGTTTTGCTTTTAGACAAAATTTATGTCATAGAGAGTTGTGCTTTCAATGCAATGAATAACTAAATTTAGGATTAAGGAAAAATATAATCTCCATCTGATTATCTTCATCTTGAGACCATGTATATAGTAACACAGAGAGAAACAACTATTTAGAGTTGTTGCTTCTTTAATTTTTTTATTTCGTGAGAAATATGTTCTAACATTTCTCAAGAGAGAGCCAAGTATACTGCAATCTAATTTTTGGCCTTCATTCTGCCCAGAGGGTTTTAAATTACCAGTATGTGAACTTAGATCTCATAAAATCTGGTTTGAAGCTTAGAAAAATAATCGTTATGGTGGATGGACATTTACATGCAGTTTTTTTCCCTAACTTAAAAAAATGCATCCAGGGCCTCCCTGGTGGCACAAGTGGTTAAGCACAGACTATGAAGCAATCCACAGCCTCTGCAGCACGAGTTAGATCCCCGGCTGGCCAGAGAGCAACCCACATGGCGCAGCATACCTCTCCTGACTTGCCCACTGCTCCCCTCAGCAGTATACTTTGGTCAATCTGCCTGTTCTGTTCCCCACTGTCTCTGGTGAATCCTCTCACCCCCTGCATCTCTGGCCTGTACCCCAGCTCTTGTATGCATAAATAAATATATAAATCTTTAAAACAAAATGCATCCACCTTCTTTTCTATTGTATGTAGGAAACACTGTTTCTTTATGTTTCATTAACTTGGGTATATAAAACCTAAATAAAATGTGTAGCATTATATAGGACATGATAGACTCTATTTTACATGTGCTTGTTATCTTTAAGAGGAAGATTTATAAGATTTCCAGGTCTGGGAACATGGAAATGTTTAGACAGTTTTCTGCTTCTGTATTTGAAAGGTTTCTCTGAATGGCTTTGTCCTACTATATTTTCAACTTTCACTGATATTTTATTTCTTTTTTTTTAAGATTTATTTTTTATTTATACAATAGCTGGGGTTCAGGCTAGAGGCGCCGGAGGGTGAGAGGATTCTCCCTGGATGGCCGGGAATCGAACTGGCACTGCAGAGGCTGCGGACAGCTTCACAGTGCTGTGCTCAACCCGCTGTGCCACAGGGAGGCCCGACATTTTATTTCTTAAACATTCAATGTTGCTCATACATAAACTTCCATGAGTTTAACCACTGAAAAGTGACTGACAACATGAAAGTGTGCTGCCAGGTGAGCAATGCTTGCTTACTAGTGCAGCAGCTTCAGTCCAGTTCACTAGCCCTTCAACATGAATCCTTTAAGATGTTGCTTTAGTAAATTACAAACCCCCAAAGCTGTGGATCTTCAGGATAAGAAACATTAAACCCTCAAAAGCCAAGAATATGTTATACTGTGTTTTCCCTAGTACTGCCAGAATTCAGATATCACCTCCTCATTTAGTTTAAAATTCTGTATAAAATGCAAGTGAATTATCTGAAAGTATACATTTTATAACCTGACTATATACAGCCTATTTTAACATAAGGCCTTAGTAACATAAAAAATTTAGATGCTACTAAGTTTGCAAGCATACTATACAGTCAGTCCAGGTTTTTTATATATAACATAGAGCTTTGCAATATTCAGTATAATGTTCTTTATGCTGATTAACAGAAAACACCTAATGTGACCACTGTATTTTAGAAACACTGTTTTTAAGTTAAGGCAACAGTTTTCAATCAGGGATGAACACTGCAATTATCTAGGGAGCATCTAAACTATTCTAATATTGGTGCTTTAGTCTATATCAAATAAAAAGAAAGAAAAGGGAGAAAATTTTTCTGAAGAAAGCAATGGAAGTAGTCTAGATAAAGGGAAGACTGAATCAGTCACCTGTCACTGGAAGATAATAATGCACAAAGAATTCAGTGGAAGATGAAAGAGATGGAAAAAATAAAGAAAAAGTAGAGAAACATTTGAGAATTATCCAACTCCATGAGAAGAGGCAACATTAAAATCACGGGTATCCCAAAAGGGAAAGAAAAAGAGAAGGGGCCACAGGACTAACTTAAAGAAATAATAGAGGAAAACATCCCATCTCTGAAGAAGGAACCAAACATACAAGTCCATGAAGCTGAAGGAATACATCTCAGAAATTCTAAGAATCATTAGATGAATTTGAACCTCTGTATTGAATTTGAACCTCAGCAAGTTGAATACCTAGAAGAGATGGACAAATTCTTAGAAATATATAAGCATGTGAGGCTGAATCAGAAGAAACAGAAAGCCTGAACAGTCCAATCACAAGCAAGGAAATTAAAACAGTAATCAAAAGTCTCCCACAGAACAAAAACCCAGAATTAGATGGCTTCATTATTAACCCTAACAAATTTTCAAAGATGAGCTCATGCTTATCCTTCTCAAACTCTTCAAAAAAGTTGAGAAAGGGCCACCCCAGTGGCGCAGTGGTTGAGCGCTGGGCTGTGAAGCTGCCCACAGCCTCTGCAGTGCCGGTGCGATCCCCGGCAGCCGGGTGAGGGTCCCACATGGCGCGAAGACCACTCCTGCTGCCCACTGCTCCCCTCAGCAGTGTACTTCATCAGTCTGCCTGCTCTGTTCCCCACTCTGACTCTAGTGAATTCTCTCACCCTCCCGCGCTTCTGACTTTACCCAGGGCTTAGATAGATAGATAGATAGATAGATAGATAGATAGATAGATAGATAGATAGATAGATAGATCTTAAAAAAAAAAAAAAACTGAGAAAGAGGGAACACTTCCAAACACATTTTATGAGGCCAGCATTACCCTTTTACCAAAAACCTGACAAAGACAACACATACATAAACATGAACACACAAAGGAAAACTACACACCAGTGTTCTCTAATGAACATAGATGTAAAAATCCTTAGCAAAGCTGAGCAAACAGGGCCTCCCTGGTGGCACAAGGCATTAAGCCTCAGCACTATCAAGCTATTGGCAGTCACTTTGGCAGGAGTTCAATTTCCACCACTGTGGAAGGAGTTCAATCCCTGGACAGGGAGCTAACCAACATGGCATAGCAGATCTCTCCTATCTCACCTGCTGCTCCTCTCTGCAGTGTATTTCAGTAGATACACTTGTTCTGCTCCCCACTCTGTCTCTGATGAATCCTCTCACCCCCATACCTCTGGCCTACACCCCAGCTCTTCTATGCATAAACAAATAAAATAAATGTTTAAAAAAAACAAATAACTGAGCAAACCAAATTAACAATGCATTTAAATGACATTAGAACAAACAAATATATAAACAATGATCACAGATCAAGACCAAGTGACATTTATTCCAAAGACACAAGAATGGTTAAACAACCAAAAGTCAATCAATATAATTCACCACATCAATAAGAGGAAAGTTAAAAACCACATGATCATATTAATAAATGCTGAGAAAGCATTTCATAAGATTCAGCATCTACTTATGATGAGAGCCCTCAAAGAATGGAGATAGATGGAACATACCTCAACATAGTAAGGCCATATATGACAAACTCATAGCTAACATCATTCTCAATTGTGAAAAACTGAAAGCTTTTCCACTAAGATCTGGTACCATGCAAGAAGGTCAACTTTCATCACTACTATTGAACATAGTATTGGAAGACTTAGTTAGGGTAAATAGGGAAAACAGGGCTCTAAAAATAATCTAATTGGAAAAGAAGTGAAACTGTCATAAACCACTATTATTTGAGGATGACATGATAATATAAATAGAAACCCTAAAGACTCAACTACAAAACTCATTGAAACAATAAATCAATTCAGCAAAATGGCTGATTACAATATCAATGTACAAAAATGGAAGAGTGGCGGCATCATATTCCCAGACTTCAAATATACTACAAAACTATAAAAATCAAACAGTATGGTACTGGAACAAAAAACAGACACAGTGCAACAGAATTGCCATGGAATGGAATAGAATTGAGAGCCCAGAAATATGGACAGTTAATCTACCACAAAGGAGCCAAGAGTATACACTGAAGATATATACCATGTACATATACATGATAGGGAATTTTCTGTTGAAAATATGAAACAGACTAAATGTTCATAGCAAGAAAGATAAATGATGAATTCATGAATTATCTTTCTCATAATATTTTCAACTCCAAAACATTAGTGTTTATGAAAATCATGTATACTGTCCAAATATATTTTTTGTCAGAGCTTAAATCTGCAGTATCCCCTTGTCAAATACAAATGTATGTTTCAAATTCTGTAGCAAATATATATTTTTTTTAGATAATAAATTTTATTGTTATATTCCCCATACAATTGCAGCCCCCCCATTCTGACCCAATCCCTCCCCTCCCGCCCCCGCCCCCCTAAAAGTGTCTCTGGTTCATAGTTTTTTGTTGATTTTGATTTTCACTTTCTTATAGTTATTCATTTCCCTGGTCCCTTATTTAAGTTTTCTAGATTCCTGCTATGAGTGAGACCATCTGGTATTTTTCTTTTTCTTTTTGGCTTATTTCGCTGAGCATGATCCCTTCCAGAGCCATCCATGTTGCTGCAAATTGCATGTGTTTATCTTTTTTGAATGCTGAGTAATATTCCATGGTATATATGTACCACATCTTCTATATCCAGTCATCTATTTTTGGGCATTTGGGTTGTTTCCAAAGCTTAGCTATTGTAAACAGTGCTGCTATAAACATAGGGGTGCAGGTGTTCTTTGGAATTGATGTTTCTGTGTCCTTTGGGTAAATACCTAGAGTGGAATTGCTGGATCATATGGAAGCTCTATGTTTAGTAGGTCCAGAAATCTCCACACAACTTTCCACAGTGGTTGGACAAGTTTGCACTCCCACCAACAGTGCAGAAGAGTTCCTTTTTCTCCACACCCTCGCCAACATTTGTTGTTGCTAGTTTTTTTAATATGTGCCATTCTCACTGGTGTAAGATGGTATCTCATGGTAGTTTTGATTTGCATTTCCCTGATGACAAGTGATGTTGAACATTTTTTCATATGCCTGTTGGCCATTTGCATTTCCTCTTCACAGAAGTTTCTTTTTAGCTCTTCTGCCCATTTTTTGATGGGATTCTTTTCTTTGTTGTTGTTGAGTCTCATCAGCTCTTTGCAGATTTTTGTGATCAGTCCTTTATCATTAGTGTTGGGTGCAAAAATGTTCTCCCAGTTGGTGGGGTTTCTCTTTGTTTTTGTTATTGTCTCTTTTGCTGTGCAGAAGCTCTTTAATTTGATGTAGTCCCAGCTGTTTATCTTTGCCTTCACTATCACTGCTTTGGGTGATGTATCTGTAAAGATGTCTTTGATGTGCAAATCACGTAGTGTTTCGCCTATATTTCCTTCTATATATTTTATGGTTTCAGGTCTTATGTCTAGTTCTTTAATCCATTTTGAGTTGATTTTTGTGTATGGTGTGAGGTAGTGGTCAAGCTTCATTCTTTTGCATGTAGCGACCCAGTTTTCCCAGCACCATTTATTGAACAAACTTTCTTTGCTCCAATGCATAGTCTTTGCTCCTTTGTCAAAGATTAGTTGACCATAAATCTGTGGGTTTATTTCTGGATTTTCTATTCGATTCCATTGGTCTGTATGTCTGTTCTTGTTCCAATACCATGCAGTTTTGATGATTATGGCTTTGTAGTATAGTTTGAAGTCTGGGAGTGTGATGCCTCCATTCCCTTCTTTTTTTTTCAGGAGAGCTTTGGCTATTCGGGATTTTTTGTGATTCCATATGAATTTCATCAATAATTGTTCTATTTCTTTGAAGAATGACATTGAAATTTTGATTGGAATAGCATTGAATCTGTATATTGCTTTTGGAAGGATGGCCATTTTAATAATGTTTATTCTTCCAATCCATGAGCAGGGGATGTCTCTCCATTTCTTTGTGTCTTCTTCTATTTCTTTTAAAGATGATTTTTTTTTTTATAGAGGCATTTTTTTTTTTTTATTTATTTATTTGTTTGTTTTGTTTATACATGCACTGGGTACAGTCAGAAGCGCGGGAGGGTGAGAGAATTCACCAGAGCCAGAGCGGGGAGCAGAGCAGGCAGAAGGACCGAAGTACACTGCTGAGGGAAGCAGCGGGCGGCAGGAGAGGTCTGCGTGCCATGTGGGACCCTCCTCCAGTGGCCGGGGAGCAACCGGGGATCGAACCCGCGCCGCAGAGGCCGCGGGCAGCTTCGCAACCCAGCGCTCAACCGCTGCGCCACCGGGGAGGCCCTTCTTCTATTTCTTTTAACAGTGTTTTATAGTTTTCTTTGTATAGGTCCTTTACCTCTTTTGTTAGATTTATTCCCAAACATTTGATTTTTTTTGTTTCAATAATAAAAGGGATGGTTTTTTTGATTTCTTCTTCTTCAGATTTATTGTTTGTGTATAGGAAGGCTACTGACTTTTGCGTGTTGATTTTGTATCCTGCCACTTTACTGAACTGATTGATGAGTTGAATTAGCTTTTCTGTGGAGTTTTTGGGGTTCTCTATGTATAATATCATATCGTCTGCAAATAGTGATAGTTTGACTTCTTCTTTTCCTATTTGGATTCCTTGGATGTCTTTCTCTTGTCTTATTGCCCTGGCTAGGACTTCCAGTATTATATTGAAAAGCAGTGGTGAGAGTGGACATCCTTGTCTTGTTCCAGATCTTAATGGAATTGCTTTCAGCTTTTCACCATTGAGAATGATACTGGCTGTTGGCTTCTCATAGATGGCCTTTATGATGTTGAGGTATGTTCCTTGTATCCCAAGAATTTCAAGGGCTTTTATCATGAATGGGTGTTGCACTTTGTCGAAAGCTTTCTCAGCATCTATTGATATTATCATATGGTTTTTATATTTCTTTTTGTTGATGTGTTGGATAACGTTGATTGATTTTCAGATGTTAAACCATCCTTGTGTCCCTGGAATGAATCCTACTTGGTCGTGGTGAATTATCTTATGGATACATTGTTGGATTCTGATAGCTAAAATTTTATTGAGGATTTTTGCATCAGTGTTCATTAGGGAGATTGGCCTGTAGTTTTCCTTTTTGGTGTTGTCCTTGTTCGGTTTTGGTATTAGTGTAATGTTGGCTTCATAAAACGTGTTTGGTATTGTCCCTTCCTTCTCAATTTTTTGGAAGAGTTTGTGAAGGATAGGCACTAATTCGTCTCTGAATGTTTGATAGAATTCATTTGTAAATCCATCAGGTCCTGGGCTTTTGTTTTTGGGGAGGTTTTTGATTACCATTTCAATTTCGCTAATTGTAATTGGTCTGTTTAGGTGTTCTATTTCTTCTTTATCTAGCTTTGGGTGATTGTAGAGTTGTAGGAATTTGTCCATCTCCTCTAGATTGTTAAACTTGTTTCCATATAACTGTTCATAGTAGTTACTGATTATTCTTTTGATTTCTGCTGTGTCCGTTGTGATTTCTCCTCTTTCATTGATGATCCTGTTTATTTGTGCTTTCTCCCTTTTTTCCTTTGTGAGCCTGGCTAGGGGTTTGTCTATTTTATTGATTTTTTCAAAGAACCAGCTCTTGGTTTCATTGATCTTTTGGATTGTTTTTTTAGTTTCAATTTCATTTATTTCTGCTTTGGTTTTTATTATTTCTTTTCTTCTACTGGTTTTGGGGTTTTTTTGTTGTTCTTTTCTAGATCTTTGAGCTTCGAGATTAGGTTGTTTCTTTGCGTTCTTTCTTGTTTCTTGATGTGAGCTTCTATTGCTATATATTTTCCTCTTATTACTGCTTTTGCTGCATCCCATACATTTAGGATATTGGAGTCCTCTTTGTCGTTCAATTCAAAAAATTTTTTAATTTCTTCTTTGATCTCCTCATTAGTCCAATGGTCTTCCAGTAGTGTGGTTTTTAGTCTCCATGAGGTAGGAAAGTTCCTTGCCTTCTTTTTATGGTTTATTTCTAGTTTGATGCCTTCATGGTCAGAAAAGATGGTTGATATGATTTCAGTCTTGGTGTATCTGTTGATGTTTGTCTTGTGCCCCAGTATGTGATCAATCCTGGAGAATGATCCGTGTGTGCTTGAGAAAAATGTGTACTCCGTTTTTTCGGGGTTTAGTGTTCTATAGATGTCTGTTAAGCCCAATTGCTCTAGGTCCTTATTTAGAGCTTTGGTTTCTTTACTTATTTTTTGTCTTGTTGATCTATCCATTGTTGATAGTGGTGTGTTGAAGTCTCCCACTACGTATGTGTTTTCTCTGATGTCTGTTTTCAGAGAGGACAACAGTTTTCTGATATATTTTGGTACTCCTTCATTTGGTGAGTATATGTTAATGAGTGTTATTTCTTCTTGAAGTATTGTCCCCTTGATCATAATGTAGTGACCATTGGGGTCTCTTTTTATCTTTTTGAGTTTGAAATCTGTTTTATCTGATATAAGTATAGCTGTTCCTGCTTTCTTTTTTGGTCCATTTGCTTGTAGGATTGTTTTCCATCCTTTAACTTTGAGCCTATTTTTATCTTTTGTAGCTAAATGTGTTTCCTGGAGACAGCAAAAGGTTGGGTTTTGTTTCTTAATCCAGGCTGCAACTCTGTGTCTTTTTATTGAAGAGTTTGGTCCATTTACATTTAGAGTTAATATTGATATGTTAACATCTGTATTTGCCATTGTGTTTGTCTTTCCTTTGATTTTATTTATTTATTCTTTTAATAACTTTTTTTTTTTGGCCTTCTTTCATTGTTATTCGTCCCTCTGAGGTTCTGGCTTTAGGACTCCTTGTAGTATTTTTTGGAGTGGGGGTTTAGTTGCAATGAAATTCCGGAGTTTCTGTTTGTCTGGGAAGGTCCATATTCTTTCTTCAAAGAGGAAGGAGAGCTTTGCGGGATAGAGTATTCTTGGTTGGCATCTGTTTTCTTGGAGTCTGTTGACTATGTCCCTCCACTCTCTCCTTGCCCGTAGTGTTTCTTCGGAGAAGTCTGATGTCAGCCTGATTGGCTTTCCTTTGAATGTTATCTGTTTCTTCCCTCTTGCCAGCTTCATTATTTTTTCCTTGTCCTGGATTCTTGGGAGCTTTACTATTATGTGTCTTGCTGTATTTTTCCTTTCGTCGTGGAAGTTTGGTGTTCTTCTTGCTTCTTGTATATCAATTTTCAGCTCCTTCTTCACATTTGGGAAGTTCTCTTCAATTATCTCTTTGAATATTTTCTCTGTTCCTACATTGCTCTCCTCTCCTTCTGGGATTCCTATAACTCTTATATTTCCTTTCCTCAGGGAGTCAGATAGTTCCTGAAGGCTTTCTTTGTTCTTTTTCCTTCGTACTTCTCTTTCCTTTTCTGTTTTGGTTCTTTTTATTTCTGTGTCTTCAAGATTACTTATTCATTCTTCCATTTCATCTATTCTGCTTTCATTGCTTTTCCCAGAATTCTTTAGTTCTTCCATTAATTCTTTGATCTCCTGCATTTCTTTTACTTCCCTCTTTAGGGACTCAATTTCTTTCTTCTGACCATTGCTTTCCTTCTCTAGGGACTCAATTGCATTCTTCTGATCGTTGATTATTTTTCCCTTATCATTGTTTTCCTTTATGACTTCTGTCAGTTTTTTAATCACGGCAATTTTAAATTCTCTTTCTGGAAGGCTCAGAAATTCTTCCAAGTTATTGTCGTTGCAATCTGGGGGCTGGTTTTCTTTTTGTGGTGTGCTTTTTCTCTGGAGAATTGCTAGGTTGCGTGTGGTTCTTCTCCTCCCTACTGTCTGTTTTCTAATTTGCCGTATGCGTTGGGACACTGTGTTGTTGGGACTGGCCGGCATCTTGTGTGGGCTTCTCTGCTCCCCTCTGGTTCCTCCAGGAGTCATCTGTCAGTTTCAAGCAGTCTTTACTGGAGAAAGGTCCCTTTTCTAAAATGCTGATGTGGGGACACACTCCCCTGTGCGCCTGGTCTGCCCCGGCGGTGGGTTCCTGCTCCCCCTCTGGGCTTGGACTGCAGGCCAGAGGGGGTCTGGCGTGGGCGAACTTCCCCCGCTCACCTCTGGCTCCTAAGGAAGCCTTCTGCAGGTAGTCTTTACTGAAGAAATGTCCCTGTTCTAAAATGGTGATGTGGGACACACTCCCTGCGCGTCTGGTCTCAGGCACACTCTTCTGCGCGCCTGGTCTGCCCCGGCTGTGGGTGCTCGCTCTCCCTGTGGGCTCAGACTACTTGTTCGGAAGGGGCCCGGTGTGGGCTAACTCCCCAGCTGGCCACTAGCTCCTTCAGGAGCCTCTGCTGGCTTCAAGTCGCTAGGTGGCGCCAGAGATCTCTCCTAGAGCCCTTGGGGAGCTGATTTTCCACCCGTGGGACAGGGAGCAGAGCGGGGATGGTAGGGTACACCTCAATGGCTTTGGGGTGCTGTGTCTGCCTTGTGCCCCACCATCGTGGGGAACCCACGCCCCTAATTTTGTGCCCCGGGTCTCAGTTCCAAAGCCCTCAGTTCCAGGACGCGGGCTGTAGCCCAGATCAGTGGCGCGGGAATGGCGCCTTTTGAATCCCGCTCCCCTGCCTGGGCGCCTTGTTCCTGCTCACTCAGGGAGGGCCTCCGCGCGTCTCCCAGCAAGCCTAGGTTGCAGGCGCGGGGACCTGGGCAGCTGCGATCCGATCCGGATCCGTGTCTGCTTTTTCAGCGCGGCGCTTTCCGGGCAAGCTTACCGGGCGGCCGGGGCTGTGTGCTGGTGCTGGTCTCCTCCTGGGGGCCGGGGCTCTCTTTAATGGCTCCTGGAGCTCATCCTGCAGGGTTCTCCACAGCTCCCGTTCACGGGGTGTGGTGGCTGAAATAGTTCCTTTCCACTCGCAGTCCCACTTGCTGCGTCCTTTGTTCTTGTTGGCCGTTTTGGTTTGTTGTTTCCCTCCTCTCTGCTGGTCGGAGAGTGCCGACTTTGTGGGCGGGGGAGGGGAGCAGGGTTCTGCGCTTCCCTCCCTTCTGGTCCTCTTTTATGGCAACTTTTTTCTTTGGGCAGTTTGCTGGAGTCGTCCGTTTATCTTCCGTGTCCCAGTTCTCACTGGGACCTGCCGCTTTTCCTCCCTATTAACTTTTTTTAATGGGAGATCTTACTCGCAGCGTCTCCTCGCCGCCATGTTTCCACTGTGGTATAGCAAATATATTTTCAGTACAATCCTGTGTATTTCATTATCTCAGTTGATAAATGTCACAGTGTGTATTTAAAATAGAACTATTAAAATAACATTTTTCATTCAAAGAAATTGTGTTTTCTATTTTAAGTAGAAAATCCTGAATTCTAGGGAAAAAATTATGGACCTAGCAGGAAATGTGGATGTACTTTTATTCCACTTATTAGGCACACAGTAGGCATGTGATGTCTTAGGAGTTCTGATGCTATTGCATGATACCTTTGTCTGGCATATGGCTCAGTTCATCCTTTTGCAATATTCTTAGGAATCCTTCAAATTGTCCTTGCCATTGTCAGAATATATACAATCTTAAGATTGTGTCCCTATCTGGCTGTCCTTTTAGGATATCATCTAGCAGTCCCAGGCTGAAGAACATGATGCTTCTGCTCCCTTTCCTGTACCTGTTTCTCTTCCTGTCTGTTGCCTGAAGGAACATCTGTCCTTAGCTGACTCCTGAAGATGCCAGGCTAGTATGGAGCAGTTCTCCCTAAAGTAGTCCTAGATCTGTCTCTTAACGATAAATGTGGTATATACATATCACATTAGAATGTGCAATTGACATATGTTAAAACTTGAATAAAGACAGCAGTGGGTGCAGAGTACAGCCACAACTTTAGAAAAAAAATGTCTATAGGAAAAAATAATCAAAGATTAAAAACTTTTAGTAATTTTTAGTAATTTTATCTTTCTCAACTTTTTACAAACTTTTTATCTCTTTCTCAACTTTTTACAAATCTTCCATAATAATGCTGAAAGGTTATATTATGAATGATTACAGAGAGTATGTTTTATTTTCAAATCTTATTTGCCCTGCTTCAAAAGAAATGCTTTAGGTTTTCCCTTTTTCTTCCATATCTTTAATTCCATATATACAAAGAAAATAGCCATTTTGTGAGAAGATAACTGTTTTATATTTTGATGATAGTTTATATTCGTAATGTAATATTAGACTTTAAAAATCACAAAACGAAGTACATCAATTTGATTTTTTCCCAGATTCTATAAAGTATTTCCCCATGTTAACATTTTTTAAACATTTTTGCTCATGTTTTATAGCTCCAGTTTACCACAGCTTGGCACATCCAATTCTTTCTATTTAAGATACTCCTTGAAAATGAAAGCTCTGACTATTCTACATGAGGCAGAATTTGGCACTGAACTGCCCTTACTTCTCCTATTTTTAAAGTCAACAATTCAGCCATTCTTTTTTCCTTCAGCATCTTTTACTTCAACAAGATTTCTGTGATGATCTTTCAACACAATTAATTTAGATTCAAATTATCCATTTCTCACCTGATTATAGTGCTACCTCTGTAGTCATACTGTACATGCCTGGCTATATCTGTGAATTTTGGACAATGACAAACAAGGTGCAAGTAGTGGTCAATGGTAAATAGTATTTGGTCAGAACTCAATCAGGTTAAATACTGACACTCAAGGCATAGCTAGCTTCTCTTTGGAATAACAATCTCCTGGATTCTTCTTAGCAGCCTAGGGAGGTTAAATGGATACCATCTGTGGGATATATCCAAATCTCATGTCACCTTCCCTTATAGCTGCTCAAAGACTCTTTTCCTCCTCTCCCAAGTTATCTCTACTCACTGATCAGACCAGAGGTTTTCATTTCCTCTCTAAGGGAGGCTTGAAATCCTCAGTTCATTAGCTGTCTCAAAGAACCTAGCTTAAGTACACCAGTGCCCCTTTCTTCTTCAGAATCTCCCTGATGATTCCCTCATTTGCCTTCCAGAATTATTTCTGAAAATCCTTTCTGGGAAGTTTTAAAGATACTTGACCCAAATAGCAACAACCACAGTTCCAACAGTAAAAAGAGGAGGGTTATACTCCCACAGCCTTAAGCAATCATACTAATTATCTTAGAGGAGATCACAAAAATGTGACAAGGACAGAGTGCTAATTGTAATGTTCACTCTGATACGATCAGGCTATAAATACTATCTTCTAGATCAGAGTAAGCACCACACTTTTAAATAGGTTCTTGAAATAAGTTTGTCACTTTTTATATCCAGTATTTAATTCTTCTGATATGTTTGTTCCCATATGGACTAAACAAGAGTTCCTATGAATCAGACTGTAGGCAAGTTTATGGGCAATATTAATCCTGTAACTTTAACAGTCAATTTGCACATGCTTTTCTTTCTTCTTCGTGTGATGATGTAGTTGGCTGTGATGAATTCTTCCTCCTCTGAGCAGGTGGCTATTGCTTAGTGAGTGATTTTTCCTGATTTCATTAGTCCATTGTTCCTCTTGAAATGGAGTGTTTCCTACCTATATGAATGCCTGAAATCACACAGAGCCCATCTGTGTGCTGCTCAAAAGAATGCCAGCCTGAAGTCAGTGCCAGCAAGTGAAGATCAGATGATCCTCTGTGGCTCATTCTGAACTGGTCTACTGAAAGCTCAGTCAGCAGTATACTCAGACCTACTTCAGTTGTCCCCAAGTAGAAATCACCTTTCTACTTAAGCTTCAGCTTAAATCGTATGAATTTTAAAGAAACTACTGCAGTAAAAACAAATTGTTGATTATTGTTAAGTATTACATTAATACAGTTTAAAGAAGACAATGTGGCATCATTTCAGGGAGAGACAGGCTATGTTTTGGAGGATGGAGTTCAGAAAGCGTTGAGACGGAAATGAAAAGCATCCTAATTCTTGAAGTGTGTCCCTAATTCTTGTAATATCTTGCCACTCAAGTGGACTTGGATAGGAGCATGTCAAGGAGAATTTAGAAACCCACCACCATGGTATGATGAGGAAGCAATTAGATGCCTATAAGGGCACTAGGAGAGTCGGAAGCCCTCCTGGAGGTGCACAAGGAATTGGTAGGAGTAGAAAGTTGATGGCGCTGATGGCACTTAGGATGCAGAGAAGCCTGGAGCTTGTATCATATTATTTACACTCAGGACCATGAATTCATGGAAATTTGGGAATGGAAGGAATGTTGAAAATAGGTTTCCAAGACATCTCAGTGAAACTGAAACCCCAAAATATCCCCTTGAGATCTCATGGCTAGATAGTGGCAGAGCTAGGGATAACTAACTCATCTAGTTTCAAAGATATCATACATCTGCTGAATGCTAATGTTTCCAGATCATTTTCCTTTGTGCACCATGGAACAGTGTTGCGTTGCCACAAAACTCTTGGCATTAATGTTTGAGCTTGGCATTAATGTTTGAGCTATATATATATATATATATATAGTATATATACTATATATATAGTAGGGCATATATATACACACACACACATATACATATACATATATATAGTAGGGCATTCATAGTGTTTTAAGTACAGATAGATTTATCAAAACAATCAGAATTGGCCAGGTTCAATAAATCAGGTTATTCTAAATAGATAATTGATAGCACATTTATATTTACTACATTTACCAGTAATAGTGATTACATTGACTTTAGGCTATTTCTTTGTATCTGGAGAGGATAAAGTGGAGTATGTGCTGCAGAATATGATACTTTTCAGCAGTATTTTTGCAAATTACCATCAATTTCCTTTCTCCACATATAACTTAAAGTGAAAAACTGTGCCTTTTCTTTTAATGGAGAAATTTTTCCCCCTAAATTAACCTGGGTTCAGTACTTTGGTAAAGTGATTTTTTAGCTAAGTATCCATGAAATAGGAGTGTCTGTTGCTTTTTATTCCAGATATGTCATTAGGGAGGCTATAGTAATGACCACCCTGCCAAACTTCCCTTCTGTCACATACAGATGGGAGGAAGGAGAAAGATGGTGCTGGCTTTACACACATCATATCCCTTAATGTCCCTCTGACTAGAAGGAAACACACAGTTTTCCTTTAAATGAGACACATCTTAGACTGAAAGATAATATTATTAACTACTACTCAGGGCAACAAGTATAAACCAAGACAGTCCCAGGAACACCAGGAGATGTAGTCAGCTTATTGTTGACACCTAGACAAGCATCAGAACCTCCCTTTGTACTGTCAGGAAACTGCGGCTTAAAAGAAGTAAGTTTCTTGTTCAAAGTCATATTTAGAAAGTGGAACATGCAGGAGTCTGAGTATGGACTGTGTGACTCCAAAGCAGATGCTCTTCCCCCAATACTTTCTTTCTATGTGGGTTAGCAGTGCCCAGACTATATACACAAACATGCCATTTTGTGTCTGTGATCACAGGCTTACAACTTCAAATGCTTGATGAAAATGGAACTGTGCTAAACACACCAGTTATTTCTTGGTGCAGCTGATTCATTAATCACATGTTTAGTGTGTGAAATGCCTTTGAAGTGCCTCAGACCTCTGGGAGGAGCCCCCTCATAGTCACACAAGTGCCCTCTCCTGCCTGGAGCAGCACTGCCCAGCACCTGAATTTCTGCCATCATTCCAAGCTTCTGTATGACATATTCAACCTGATATTCTCGATGGGAGACATTACCTTTCTCTACTAGAGGCTCATTGGTTGTATTCTCCTGTCACTATCCATGTTATTTTCTAAAATAGAATCTTGTACTCTGTCCCTTCCTACCCCACCAGCTCATTTATATGGAGTCTTCCAGTCTTGCTCTTGGATGCCTTCACCCCCTCCAGGGCCTCATTGCTACTCACCTAGATAACTCTAGGAACTTCCCTCAAATAACACTTCTATGTTTGTTTCTTAAATTTTTACAAGGGTCATCTCCCTGAAAAGAAACCAGATTATGGCACCACTTAGAGTGTTCCTAAAGTGTTCTTTCTATTCCAGAGAAGAGGGCAGGGAGGAGGGACTCACAGCATCAGCCATCTTGGGAAGAGTACTTTTTGGAAATGTGCCTTAAATGTGTTGTTGTCCTATGGTAGACTTTGTAGATGTCAAGGGGGGGCCTTCCCCAATTTTAATGTAAACATGAATTGCTTGAGAGTCTTGTTAAACTGCAGGTTCTGATTCATTAGTTCTGAGTGCTGATGCTGCTGATTCACACTTTGAAAAACAGAGCTCTTAGCATATAGTAGGGGCACCATAAATAACTGTTGACTGGATGGGTACATGGAAGGAAGATGGGGAGAGTGTGACAGAGTGATGAAACATATTTCATATATACCAGAGACCTAAAGATCTATTTTTCTAATGTATTTAGATAGAAGATGCCAAGTAAAGGTAAAATGATGGGGGAGAACTGTAAATTATTTCCCCTTAGATAAAAATTTTTGAAAACTTAAGACAAGACTATAAATCCATTAAAGATATTCTCTGTATTCTCTCCCAGCATTTCCCAGTAGTCCTGATAATAGAGCTTGGCCTTCACAATAATGTAGACACTCAGACATTGGGATGCATTTCATGTTAAATAACTACTCTGAAATATTTCTGTTGTGACATTTATGTATTTTTTTAGGTCATGCCAAAATAGGTAAACTTGTCAAATTTTTGAAAACATTCATTTCAATGTTTACTTGTTTTCCCCTAGAAAGTAGGGGAAAACATCACCCTTTTGGTGATGGGCAAACAATAATGGCAATCATATGTTGTTTTTGTTGGGCCACATGTCTCCAAATTATTCATCTCATTTTAGAAATGGAAAAATGAGGCTCTTGAAAGGGATGATGCTAGATTTTCAGTAGTGACCCTAGATAAGTCTCTGTGAATCTTGGTGGTGTCCTCATTTGCACAGTTTATCAAGCTAACATGTACATTATTGAATACCTACTGGATTTAAAGTCCCTACAGCTAAGGCTAGATCATTGAAGTAGGTGATCCAATGTCTTTTTTGAATCTTAAAAGTCAGTAATATCTGTGACTTGCCAAATTATACAAGAAGACATGAATAAACAGGTAAATACATATAAACATAGAGTATATAAAATAAACCTATGATAAGAGCAGATTTAGGCACTCCTTAATTTGTTGCTATTTTTGTTGTTTCCCTCTACATATATTTATTAGACCACATTTCCTCTTGGAGTTGCATTAGATATTTTTTCATATTTTAAGATAAGAGTTAGGCAAAGCAAAAGATTAGTCTAATATAAGTAATTGCTTTGTGTGGCTCTCTACTTCTTAGTGATGAATATTATTACAAACTTATGCTGTTTCTTGAAGCCTTTCAGGAAAGACAAAGTACACATTTTTGTTCTCTAACAGACTTTGGCAAGTAGCACAAAAGCAGCACTCAGCTTTCTAACAACATGGTCTTGAAGAAAGTATTTGTGTCAACTTTCAAAAAGAGTCGTTCAGACAGTTCCTCTGCTGTGGATACGCAAGAACCAACATTCGCTATTAGGTTGAGTTTGACACTGCTTATGTCACTTCCAAAACTGAAAAGTGTTTTCCAGAGAAACGGATAAATATTTTGGCCTACATAAATATTTAATAATCAAAGAAAGAAAAGATTTCTGCCAGCCAGGAATAAGTTTATTAAAATATAGTGCACTTTGTCTCATGTCATTTATAAATGTTATTTCATACCAACACATCTTGGAAGCAGTGTATAGTGTGAGAAAATTGCCCACATAGGGAGTACATTTCTGGTGTGTATTTGCTCTCCTCTCAGGGGTCAAGAGAGGTGATGTTGACTGACCACATGGCAATATTTCTGTGGTATTAGTGCAAAAAAAAAAAAGGTTAAAGACTTAACAAAGGAAGTATTAACTAAAAACACTTTCATTATTTATAAAATAGAAGACTGATGTTATAGAGTACCTACTATGCTAAAAATATAGTAATTTGAAAACATTTCTGTTAAGTCCCAAATAGGGGGATGGTTTAAAAAAAAGAGGTTTTAAATTTTCTGTTTTCAATCTAATGAATGTGCTGATTTTTCAAATAAGTCTATTATTGCACATCAGCTACTATTCTTTATTTTCTCCCAAATTCGAAGTGCCAGTATACACACATTCATACACACAAGCTCTCAGCAACACAATTAGTGCCCTCAAATAGTTTGTAACACAGTAATGATAAAATTACTCTAAAGAAATAAAAGATAAAAAATTCTAAAAGCAATGAAGAAAAGCATAGAATGGATTAAAAATATATATAAGATTCAGGAAAGTCCCATGATAAAATAGAAGACAGCATTTGCTGGTCTTTTTTTCATGTCATTGTAGCAAGGCAATGTTGCCCCAGAGGGCTGAAATAGCCTCTAAACTAATCTCAGCCTGTTTCCTATCTTTCTATCATACACTCTGTCCCTAAATCCTCTGGGAACGCCCTACCTGAGAATGAACCAACAGTGGTAATCCTCATAAGCATATCTATAAAATAGGGGAAATGATGTTTGTATCTTGCAACCATATTAATGCTTCCACTTGCCAGAAAGCCACTGCAGTTAAGAAGATAAAAAACATGCAGGCTGAACTTTTAGTCTTCAAAAATACAGTTCTTTAAATTTGACTCTAAGTATGATTTCTTTCTTCTTATTCCTAAGGCAACTCTCACACTTTGCTCTCAATGTCAGTAAAAATTCTAGCAGAGAAACTGCTGTTAAAAAATAAATGGACTGTGTATCAGTCATGCTGCATTTTTCTTCTTTTTCACTCCTGCTAGAGAACAAAGAGACTGAGGGTTGGAAATGAGATGCTGAACTAAAAATAATAAAATTTCAGTACAGAGACAGTGATGAACTCCAAGGTAGTATCTAATTTAAGATAAAAATAAAAGGGTGAAAATCTAGCCTTTTGATCCCCATTCTGATCCCAAACTGTATGCAACCATGATGGTCACTTGGGGACATGTTTATTTGCCTTTGAATCTGTTGAAGTGATGGTAGTAAAAGCAAAAGCAAAAGAGATAAGTGATCCCAGAGAGCTGTGCTTTCGGTCTAAGGTTTTCTTGGATAGCGAGACTGAATTTATATTTTATGAATCTGTCTCTTATGTGACTGTACATGCTGGGCCCAGAAATGTCATCCCTCCACTCTCTCTTTTTTTTTTTTAAAGATTTATTTATACAAGCACTGGGTACAGTCAGAAGCGCGGGAGGGTGAGAGAATTCACCAGAGCCAGAGCGGGGAGCAGAACAGGCAGAAGGACGAAGTACACTGCTGAGGGGAGTAGCGGGCACAGCAGGAGAGGTCTGTTGCACCATGTGAGACCCTCGCCGGAGGCCAGGGATCGAACCAGTACTGCAGAGGCTGCAGGCAGCTTTGCAGCCCAGCGCTCAACCGCTGCACCACCAGGGGAGGCCCCATCCCTCCACTCTTACCTAATAAAATGGACACAGATAATTAGAGCTTTTAAAGTGACTGCAGCCTCCCAGTTTTCAAGGTGCCCTCTTCATACTCTTTTTGAAATATCTAATATTGATCATTGCAATAGGACTTTGCATTTAGCTTTTGCAATACCGTTTTATCTATTTGTTTTCCTACCTTCTTTGAAGGATGCTTTTCTAATTAGTAATCACATTTTGAGAATGCATGATACCTGTTTGCATGCCTGCCCGTATAGTCTTATCAATACAGAGTCCCTAACACATGGTGGGGACTTGATAAATATGTGTGTATTGATTTCCCGCTCATTAACCTTACTTGAGAAAGACGATGTTGAGTAAAAAGCACTGGGTTTGGGGCTGTAACATTAGATAATTTTGGTGCTCTGTTTCCATGTTTCTTTAGGTAACATGTTAGGCTTGTGTTTATGGTCACTGAGATACCAGATCTAAATCAATGAAGACAGACATAGTTATGCTGGTGGTATTAAGCAGAACTTCCTAGTAAGGATGGTGTCCATCTGGTGTTCTCTTTTTCCCTACAGTGATAAGATTGGCTTGAAATAGGGAGAGACAGCAAGTAAATGAGTGAGAAAGACCCTGCTAGGTCTATAAACTGAAAAGTGTATAATGATTTTATAAATTTATTTTTTGCTCTGGCAGGCTAGAAAATGACAAGATCAGATCATTCACATTTCATTTCTTGGCATTTTTTGTATTATAATTTAATCATAGCATGATCACATAATAGATCATACAAACCAGGACATGAAAATAAAAGGAAACTTATAATTAATTATTTGGTTTTTATAATCAGTTAATTATAATTATCTAGGAATGAAAAGTACAATTGAGGACTACAGAGTCACCTTTTCATTAATGTTATTTTTAACTAGGGTAACCGTTCACAATACTGCATAGTTTTTGGTGTACACCTCAACAACTGTGTATCTCACACCACACCCACCACCAAGCATCCGGTCTCCATCCACTACAGCTCAACCTGTCCACTCGACCTTTACTCCCTCCTTTACCTCTGGTCACTACCTTTCTGTTGTCAGAGTCTAAGGATTCATTTTTGCTTTTTGTTTTGTTTGTTTGATTTTATTTTTTCCTTTATATTCCACAAACGAGTGAAATCATACAGTGTTTGTCTTTTTCTTTCTTATTTCACCTTGTCATTATAGTGTTTTTTTTTTTTTTTTTTTAGTTCATACCCCACTTGTGAGGCACCCCTGAATGCAATAAATGTTAAAAAAAAAAAAAAAAAAAAAGGGCCTTGCTGTAGCTGTGTTGCTCCTGGCCTATGGAACTGTACAAATGCTTTCTGGCTTTGCACCAACTGAAACATCTTTCAAAAAGACATGAAAGATGTTGGCATCTTACAGCAAAGCTGTAACTATTTTCCTCTGATATATATGCAGATACTATCAGGGAATCTAATCTTAATCCAGTGACAGCTTTGTTTCCTAAGTATAAATTATCAACATACTGAGATAGACAAACATGCTGTAGCCTGAAGTCAGTGTAGCTCATGCTGCATTTTTCTTCTGAGCCAGTCATCACAGACTTAACCTTTTGCCAAATCTCAACCTGTGGATAATTAAACTGAATAATAGTAATATTTCTAAATTAAACCTCTATTCATGTCATACACTCTGCCAAACTCATTCCTGAATTATCTCTAATCATTAAAACAACCTTGCAAGCTGGGTCATGTACTCATGCAAAGTGTAAAGAAAAAGAAGAACAGAGAGATTGAAAACTTTACCTAGTCAATATGCTATAGATTCTGGATTGCATCCTAGATCTGCCTGACTTTTAACCCATATTCTTTCTAACTGATGTATTTTTAATAATTACCATCAACTCTCTAGAACATAATTATGCCTTACAGTCATTTTCTGTTAATCTATGAAGAACAGAATTTCACTTCTTCATTGTATTTTCATGTTGCTTATGACCATTGTTAAGTCATAAATTAGGACAACTGGACAGTCACGAAACTAACAAGCACTCAAATTTAGGTAAGTAATTGAGAATTTGCTGGTGCCTAAAGCATCAGCTGCCTAAGGGTTAACCTGCTTCATGTGATTTTTTTCTTCATGAAGATGAACTAACGAGGTTTTGTTCTATTCTAAAGAAGATTATTTCAGAGCGTAGGATGCTTTATTATGATTATACACTATTAGTGTTCTCAATTCTATAAATATATGCTTTGAAATATAGCAGTGAGGTACAATTTCAGCACCTTATCAACCAAAAAGGAAGTAAGTACCTAAATTATTAGCACCACAATGACAATTTGCAACTTTAAATTATTCACAAAGTTAGAAAGAAGTATATCCCAACTTTATCTTTATGAAGAATTTAATATAAAAAGTAATGTTTTTAGCTTGTGTCAGGAAAATGTTTCCACTTCTAGCTATGAACCCATAACAAGGAATGAAAATAGCAGAATCCCACAAAGCAAAAAAAAAAAAAAAAAAAAAAAGGCAAAACACACAAACCTCTTTCAAAAATTTCAGTCTCAGAGGTGAGCAAGATTAACATATATTTCATATGGGGGGAGGAGAAGGGTGAGAACAGGAGGATGATGGAGAACATGATGGTCTAGGTGGCAGACTATGAATGCTACCATGAGTACACCTGAATGGGGAAATCCTACACTGGCAGAAAACTAGCAAGGATGTAAAACAAAGGTACTTCAACAACAACAGAATTTCCCTACTGACCTCTCTTTCTTGTTAAAGAAAAGGCATAGGTGGGCAATAGTTACTGCATCAACTCATCTCATAGTGACCATGAGAACCCAGTAAAAGAAAGCACAAGAAAGCCTTCAGAAGCTGTATACATATAAACTGGTACGTTTAACAATTCTACATTTACCAGTTTTCCTCTGAATCTTACTTAAAACAAAATTGGCTTTTGATAGGAAAAATATTGTCACAAAAAATACTAAGTTTCACAAATTTCTACAAGAAATTTATGAGACTAGAAATAACTTTTTAAACTATAAGCTTTTTAAACTTCCATAAACTGTTTTTCCTATTAGGATATATTTATACACAAATGGCAAAAACATATTTTTTACCTTGAGCAATTTGTTTTAATTTTCTACTATCAGTATATAATCCTTCTTAATTTTACTTGCTGCCTCTTTTTTTTTCTTTCATTGTTTTCTTTCCTTCCTCCCTTCCCCCAACCCCCTTCTCTTCCTCTTCCCTCTCTTTCTCCATCTTTCTCTTTTTCCATCTCTCTTTGCTTTCCTGACATTAGGCACAAATCATTTAAGTCACTATGACAATATGACTTACTCTACTTGCCAAGACTAGGAGGTTAAATACCTGGCCAAGGTCCACCTAGTAACCCTGCCTTTATGCCCTTGGCAAGGCTGCCATGTTTATGCATATCTCCTTCCTAATTCTTTTCAACTCCCCTCTCCAGAATTGCAAGCCTTATGACTATTTACAAATTTATATTCTTAAACTAATGGCATGAGTCTGAAAGTCTATCCTAATGTTGCTCCCTAACTTTAACAACTTTAATTGAACAGAAAAGGGATCTGAGGCAAAGAGAAGATAGGAAACCCATCGAAGATCAGATAGGTTATAACTGGTAAATCTAAGATTAAAATCCATACCAGGAAAACCATCTCCTTGTCTTTAAGGTCATACCTAAAATGTGATCCCTATTCCCAATCCCTTCAAATGGCCTCCCTGGTCACCTTTATAAAGCAAGTTCTATCTGACTATTCTTTTTTTTTATTATTATTTATTTAAAGAACAGGTTTATTAGGGAAAGGGACAAAAGAGTAAAGGATACTTGCATAGACACAAGCAGGCAGGAAGAGCTGCCCCAGAAGGGACAGGTTTGCAGAGAGATGCCTGCAAGCGGGTGGCCTTGACAGGTCTTGGGCAGGCAGGAAGGCTGCTGCCCTGCAGAGGGAGAGTGTTGGTGAAAAGAGGCACCTGCATAGTCACACGTGGGTAGTGGGATTGCTGCCTCTATCTGACTATTCTTATCATTCAGCTAACTTCCTTCATACCACTTACCCCAACCTGAATTTATCAATTTATTCTTTTCCTTTTAACTTACCTGCCAGAATGCCAACTGTACAAAGGCATAGACGTTTTCGCTATAAACTCAGTGTTCACCATAACAGACATTCAGGAAATACTTGTTGAATGAGTCAATGTTCCATTTTCTACTTTAAGCTCAGGACAAACCTAGAGCAAGCATAGTTATTCCTGGCACATTCATAAATTCAATAGATATTAAGTCATTTATCATGAAATTAATTCTATGCTAGAAGCTGGAGATGCCACAGTGAGCAAATGAAACATGGTCCTGAGCCTGAGAGAGTTCACAACTAGAAAAAGGAGCTACAGTTAAAAATAATAACAGGTAATGATGATAACTTACGTATTGTGGTCACTTACTACAGAATAACTCAATATTCTTAATATCTTAAGCCACAGTGCAAAATTCAAGTTGCTATATATAGACTTTTTATTTTCCAACAGGCCAGACCATTTGTTTCCAAATATAAATATATACTTATATTTATTTATTTACATATGTCTTTTAGATGTATACTTCAAAAAAGCAATAGTCCTTTGAGTTGATTGACTGACTTTTGGGGGGCTACACTATAGTTTCTATTAAATCATTCAATAGGAAGATGTCCTTTGCTTTGATTTGACCTTTCTCACAAGACAATTAGCAATTTACTTTGCACACAGTATTGCTTAGTGATTCCTGCTGCTGAGAATCTTTCTTTAGCTGACTTCTGTTTAATAAGAAATGACCCAACACATGACTTTACTTTTCAGGAAAGCATACTTTCTCCCCTTTCTCTACTTTCCTGCCTTGTTATTTTTCTCCATACATTTTTACAACTCTGTATATAGTTCTGTTTTGTTCATACAGCATTGTTTCCTAATTCTCCAAAGGTTCATCATCCTCTGCTTGTAGGATTTCATACTCCCCCGTAATAACTTTTCTTATCTACTTTTTTTTATATATTCTATAATAATCTATCTTAAAAATTGACTGGCAAATCTGTAATGAGGAATGGCTATCGATATCACCCATGTAAAGTCCTTCACAGGAACTAATACCACAGTCAGTCTCCCTCCACTCTGAATTACATATTTCCCCCTAGGTATACTCATGGGTATATGCATGTGTGTGCAGGGGTGCATGTAAACCACATGTATGTCTCCCTATGAAAATATCAGACTTAGAGTAGACTTACATCTACATGAAAAATCAAACATGAAGGGGAATGATTATTTTTGCAGTGATTAATACATTGTCCTAGTTATTTATATGATGAAAGTCAGTATGAAATTAAAGCAAAACAAAACAAAATTTTGTTAGTTAACTTTTGATCTTTCTAGGGGTAGAATAGTTTCAAAAATACCATTAAGTGCTTCTCAAATGATATTTATAGGCAAAACATTCCCCAACATTGACTTTAGAGATGTCTTTAGGGACTCATCTCTAATGGCATGGAAAACAAAAGTAAAAATAAGCAATGGGATCACATAAAACTAAAAATTTTCGGCACAGTGAAAGAAACTACCATTAAAATGAAAAGATATCCAACCACATGGAGAAAATATTTTCACATCAAACATCAGATAAAAGGCTAATACCTTAGAGCTACAAAAAAAACTCCTGGAACTAAACAAAAAGAAAACAAAAGAACCCAATTAATAAATGGGCAGAAGAGCTAAATAGAAACTTCTCAAAGGAAGACATACAGATGGCCAAAAGGCACATGAAAAAGTGCTCAATGTTATTTATCATGAGGGAAATGTAAATCAAACTACAATGAGATACCACCTCACTCCTCTGAGAATGAAGCATATCAAAATAAACACCTAAACAAACAAACCAGAAATAACAAATGTTGGCGAGGGTGTAGGAAAAAAGAACCCTAGTGCACTGTTGTTGGGACTGTGGACTGATCCAGCCCCTATGGAAAATAATGTGAAGTTTCCTCAAAATATTAGAAATAGATATACCATATGATCCAGCAATTCAACTTCTTGGTTTTTATCCAAGGAATGCAAAAATTCTAATTTGAAGGTATATATACACTCATTATGTTCACTGAAGCACTATTTGCAATAGCCATGTTTATGGAAACAACCTAAGTGCCTAAAAGCAGATGAGTCCATAAAAAGATGTGGTATATAGATATACCATGGAATACTATTCAGCTTTAAAAAAGAGGTGAAATCTTGCTATTTGCAACAATATAGATAGAACTAGAGGTATGCTAAGTAAAGGAAATGAGAAGGAGAAAGGCAAATACAAGATGATTTCACTCCTGTGGAATATAGTTAAACAAAACTAAACCACAACACATCTTTTTGCAAATATGACTGCAAAATTGAGGCTACTAGAGGGTGAAGGTGGGAGAGGGCCCAGTGCTCTATGGTGAGGACTATGAGTACTTTGATGGTCTATATGGTGTGGTAACATTCATCTAAAAAGATGTGAACCTATTCTCCCAGATCATATACGGTATTGTAAACCAACACTACCTCAATTAAAAAAAAAAAGTAATGGGTAGTAACTGCTTCTTTCTTTAGAAATAGAATAAATAAATGAAGGCGTAATGATATTGCTTATCAATTTTAAAAGCTTGGATGTCCCCACTCCTGGTCTTGAGGTAAAGTAAATATACACATTCTCTTAGAAAGTGAATATAGTTAGGTTAGCAAGGATTAACTTGATTTATACAAAGATTCTAGTGTTTTTTCTACTGAGGATAACTTTACCTCCACCCCCAGGGGACATTTGGCATTGTCTGAAGATATTTGTGATTACCACCACTGAAGCAGGGTATCTAGTCCTCAGAAGAAAGGAAGCTGCCAAATATCCTACAGTGTGAAGCACACACCCCTTTGCACAGACTCGCAACCAATAATTTTCTAGCCCCAAATGGCAACAGTATTAAGACTGAGAAATCCTGAGAAAGCCTAATTCTAGATTGAGAATTAGATTTCTGTAATCTTTCCCCAAAGATATCATGAAAGTTTCAGTTAATGATTCTACCTTCCTGTACTAGGTATAATTGACTTGAAAAATCTTTATTAGGTATTACTATGGAAGTATTAAGTAAAGATATTCTCCTGCTTGACTCCTTCAGTAACTCAACCCAACATGTTGGAACATGTATTAGCACTAAGTCCTGGGATCTTTATGTCAAAGATTATGTAGTCATTTGCCAATTCACAAAAAATTCCTCATTGTATACATAAGAATGACACAGTCTTAGCACCATGACAAGGGCAAGAGTTAGAAAGTTTTAATAATTTTGCTTTCATTAAACTCTCAACCGTCTGGGACATAATTGTACAGATTACTTGTAATATATTTTTTTCTCTTCCCAGTCAGACTTGGAACTGAATTATTATGCAGAGATATATCATAGCTATTGGCCTTGGGTGCCACCTGTGACAAATAGTTTATAGTTTTAAGTGTCAGGAACATGGAATTAATGGAATATTATGATTTTTTTATATAATCCCAAAAATAGGCTTTGAGAAGAAGCTCAACAGAGAGATAAGTTTAAAAGGTGAGAAAAAAAGTGAAAGGGTTTCTCCTAATGAACTGCCATCCAAGAGAGATGTGGCAGTAGAAATTTGTGGTTTAGATGTTTCCAAATATATACTCCCTTTACTTTCCTTCTGATGATTAATTCTAACTCTTGATTTCCATCTGTTTCATAAAATCAATGTCAGATTATTATGAGTAAAACTATCATCAAATATCAGCATTACTATATAAGTAACATTTAAGCATCTACTAAGCACCATTTACTTTATTTACTGTTTTCTTTATGTTTCCCAATAATTAAACAATCCTGCAAGATATGTTACCTTTGTTACTTAAGGAGACAATGAACCTTAAAGAAGCTATATTGCTTTCCTGGGTTCAAAGAGCTTGTAAGTGGCAGAACTGAACTGAAACCCAAATATGTGTGATTCCATACACAAGCTATGGTTTTAATCGCCAAAGTATTATTATACTAGCATACATGATGGTTAATGTTAATGTTTAAGCAATTTGGGGCTTTGCATTATGGAAGTCATAAGTATTATAATTTTAGAAGGGATGCCTTAGATATAAAAATATAATATACAAGTTATATATTTTGTTTAGGCACAAAAATGGTTTAGGATTATTACTTTGACATTGGTAGTTAAGACATGTAGCATTGTTGTAAATCCTATTCACATTTACCAACTGTAATCTATATTTATGAGCTTATGTGACCACTCATTTATAAATGTTGAAGACATTTACTTTCTTAGGAAGGCCTTTACCTACTAGGAGGAAAAATCTAGCTAGGTTTAAAAATGCTTTTTCTAAAACTTATTGAGTCATCTTGAAATCAATAATTAATACTACTACACTAATTAAGATCTTGTGACTGAAGGTTTTAATTAAAAAATATGTAATTCCATTTTTTCTACTTATAACATTTGTCTATACACAGAGGGTCAGTTTCTAATGTTTTAATGGTAACAATATCTAGCATAGAATCGCCTTTAAAAACTGAATAAATAGCACGATCATCTCTGATTTTATTTATTTAATGTGCTCTTTCACATTTTGTATTCCCACTGATGAATATGTGACATATGGCTAAAATTCACCAGGTACAAAAGGGTAAATAATAAAAAGTGTGTTTTTCTCCAACATCTGACCCTAAAGCCCATGCTTCAAAACCACCTATTTGTGATTCTTGTCTATCTGTGCATATATATATATATATATATACACACAAATATAGATAAAACGATATATGCATTCATATTTATATACATAATATGCATACAATTATATATATGGGGTGTCTTCTTTTGGGCTGTAAGTATGCATCTATTATATAAAAGCCCTTTTGTACTTTAGCTTTCTTTCACTGAATATTATCTCTTAAAGTTTACTATACACTAACAAATACAGATTTACTTCATTCCATTTATGGACCGCAAAAGTGAATTGTTGCATAGAGGTTCATGTTTGTCTTTGGAAAATCAGACTAAGATACATTTTAATTGTCTGAAACAAACTTTTTTTTAAAAAAGATTTATTTATTTATGTATACAAGCACTGGGTACAGTCAGAAGCACGGAAGGGTGAGAGAATTCACCAGAGCCAGAGTGGGGAACAGAACAGGCAGACTGACGAAGAACACTACTGAGGGGAGCAGTGGGCGGCAGGAGAGGTCTGTGCGCCATGTGGGACGCTCCCCTTGAGGCCGAGGATCGAACCAGCGCTGCAGAGGCTGTGGGAAGCTTCGCAACCCAGCGCTCAACCGCTGCGCCACCAGGGAGGCCCAAACTTTTTTTTTTAAGATTTATTTATTTATACAAGAACCAGGGGACAAGCCAGATGCACGGGAGGGTGCGAGAAATCACCAGAGACAGAACATGCAGACTGATGAAATACACTGCTGAGGGGAGCAACAGGTGAGACAGGAGGGATCTGCTGCACCATGTGGGATTCTTGCCAGCCGGGATTGAACCCGTGCTGCACAGGCTGCGGACAACTTCACAGTGCAGCACTCAACCGCCTGCGCCACCAGGGAGGCCCTGAAACAAACTTTTAATTCAATTTTCACATAGTTTCATTTGTTTAATTAAATCTGGAACTCATGCCAGTCATGTTCTTCCATGACTTTTCACACTTTCAGATTCAATTTCATTAGTTGCTTGTTACTATCATTTTTCTCCACCTCCTCATATCACAATGAATTGGTTTCCCTGCATGTCAAAACTGTCACTGAAATACTGTTTCTTGCTTTGCAAGAAGTGTTGAACTCATTACTCATTTCTCTGGAAATAAGCTAGTGTTTCTTGAGAAGAACCATGTCCTGATTATGTATTTCCTAATAAATTTAAAAGAGACAAAAGATTATTTTGCTATTCCCATTAATCTTCAGACACAGATGATATCAGAAAACTTCAATGTCATCTTACTTACGGAATTGTTAAGAGACTGTGTATGTCTAGTGGACCAAAATTAAGAGTGTTAATTTTTCATTTGTTCTTCCAAACATTTATTGAAGTCCCTCCATTTCCTGGGCATTACATCATACATTCAGTATACACCAAAAAAAGTTCCAGACCCTTGTTTTCAATAAAGTGAATAAATAAGACAAGTAAGCTGGGTGAATAATAACAAAATAGAGAGTTGTATAATCAAGTGTGCACTGGATACTGTGGAAATCAGAAGAGGTATCTACTGTAGTCAGGCAGAGGCAGAGGAAGGCTTCACTAAGAATGAAATGCTTAATTTGAATCTTTATTTTTAGACAACTAATACTATGCTTATATTCGATTTTTTAAAACACATGTTTGTTGGCATGTCGTAAACATTACAATCTTAGTGACTGTAGAGAAAGAGAAGAAACTGGTGAGGAGTCTTGCAAGAGGTAGAAGAGTAGAGAAAGGTTCAAGGAGAAACAGTTAATTCAATACAAGGCAAAAAAGCAGCATAGTGCACTGGGAAACTGTAAGAAGTGTGGTATAACTAAAGTGTACTGCACATGTGATGGCTGTACAGAAATCCTGCATGCAGCTTCATTCCAAGAAGCTCTGAGTAGCTGAAGTTTCATGGAAGGGAGTAATATGAATGGATTTTAATTCTGACAAATGTACAGCAGATGGAATTGAGAAAGATGAGAGTGGGCCATTTCAGAGGCTACTGAAATAGTCCAGGCAAGAGCTGATGAGACACAGACTTAAGCACTGGCAGAGAGGCTGGCAAAAAATAATAGTTTGAGATTTATCTAGAAATTAAACTGACATGACTTAATTCACTCCTGAGTCATTAAATAAGGAGGTACTTATGTACTAAATACTAAGAAAACATAGAAAATTTGAAGGAAAGAGGCAAATAATCAAATAGTAGCAATGTTATTTGCCATACTATAATGAAAGTTTTTACTCCAGTTTAATCAAACCCAAGGATATAATCATTTCAATCTGGGGGTTGGGGGGACTCCCCATCTCAATCTTGCTGGAGACTTTTATGTGAATGGAATAGAAAGAATCCAGGGAACAGATCCCAGAACCCTCACATGACTCATTAAAAGTTTGGATTTTGCCCACTAAGCAAGGAAAGCAATCGACAGGTTTTAAGCCAGATATGCCTTGTAAAAACTTTACTGTGAAAATTGTGTGAAAGATAGATTGGAAGTGGAGCAAGACTTGAGCAGAAAGAACAGTAAAATGGCCTGTTGATAATATAGGTGGGATGAGAATTACTAAAGTGATGGTAAGAATGAGGGGAAGACACAAATGAGCAGATTTTGAGTTAGAATCCAGGTTCAGTCTTAGGGATCCAACATTGTTCCCACATAGGGTACTAAATTAAGTTTTTTTCTGCAGAAATTTTTTGTTTGAAGGTCACTTCCTTATAGAAGATATCTCTGACCACTAGCTACTAGACCTCTCCCCATTCACATCTTTGTCAAGTAAAATATATCCTATTTTATTATCTTCATCACACATTAGCACTATGATTCCATTTGATGGATCACTTAATTTATTAGCCCATTGCCTCTCCTAATCCCCACCTTATTCAAGCTTTATGAAATAGGATACTGTCTATCATTTTTTAAAATATGAAAATGCTTGGATTGTTTTGAAACTAGGTCTTCACTTCTTTTATCTTTTTTGATTGCTGAGTAATATTCCATTGTGTATATGTACCACATCTTCTTGATCCAGTCATCTATTTTGGGGCATTTGGGTTGTTTCCATAGCTTAGCTATTATAAATAGTGCTGCTATAAACATAGGGGTGCAGGTGCCGTTTTGAATTAATGTTTCTGTGTCCTTTGGGTAAATACCTAGTAGTGGAATTGCTGGAAGGGATCATGCTCAGTGAAATAAGCCAGAAAGAAAAAGAAAAATACCATCTGGTCTCACTTATAGCAGGGATTTAGAAAACCTAAATAAGGGACCAGGAAAAAACCTAATTATAATAAGGTAAACATCAAAATCAACAAGCAACTATAAACCAGAGATACACTATGGGGGGGGGGAGGAGGGAGTAGGATCAAAACAAGGGGTGGGGGTGGGAATTGTATGGGGACTATAACCAAGATGAAAATGCATACATTGTGCAAAAACAGAAAATGATGTAAAAAATGTATTAAAAAAAAGGCGACTTTTAAGTTCATAGCAATCTTGAAAGTACCAAGATTTCTGATGTCATTCCTGCCCCCAAACATGCATAGCTCCCCTATTATAAACATCCCCTTGGAGAGTGCTACATTTGTTACAATTGATGAACCTACTATTGTATATACTCAAAGTCCATAGTTTGCCTTAAGGTTCACTCTGATACTGTATATTATATGGTATAATTTTGGCATATCTAGAGGAGCCAAGGGCAGCATCTCCACAGGAGATGCTCATGCTGTGGCCAGAAGTAGACATTAGTTACAGTGAGGAAGTCTAATAACCTACCTAAAGGTAGGCAGATTTTGCCTAAAATCTGGTAGAGTCTGCAGGGGCATTAACAGTTGGCATGGCTTAGAGCAGGAAAGTCAGAAACAGCCAGCTAGACAGAGATTCTGAACTGGAACCAGTTCACATGGAGAAGACAAGACAGAGAACAGATACTAAGAATAAGAGCAGGTACTGAGACTAACCTTATGCTCAATTATTAGATTAGAATTTCTTACGTCCTTTATAACCAGAAATAGGACTGGTTCCAGAGCTAAGATTGAGGCTGAACCTGTGGTAGGCAGGCGGCAGAGATGGAATAGAGTAATGAAGTAGGTGGTGCAGGGGGGAGGGGAGCAGGAGTGTGGTGAAAAGCAAGTACATTTATATATGTAAATACGTACATTTATATATACATTTATATAAATATTCCCTTTTGTTCCACAATGATGAAACTAGCAAAGAAACCATTCAAAAATTTGATTGAGCCAAGGTTAGAAATTATTTGTTTTATATGTGTGTGCATGTAAAATGAAATACATAATATGTAATATTATATCATTTTCTTAGCCTATACAGTATATATTAAATATCCTATAAAATATTCCTAAATCAGAATTTTTAAGAGAAATCTTCGCATGCCAAATTTCCAGAATACTTTCTTGACTAATATCTTAAAAAAATTAAAACAAGGATATCTTAAGTAAATCAGATCCTACAGAGAGATAGGAATTAAGGGGAAGGAATCCTAGGTTAAAAACCTCTACTGCAGCTAGAATTTCATTTTTTTCCCTCATACAACTATTAATCTTTTCCTTAAGAAGTCAAATTAGGGCCTCCCCTGGTGGCGCTGCAGTTAAGCGCTGGGCTGCAAAGATGCCCACAGCCTCTGCAATGCCAGTTCGATCCCCGGCCCGCGAGGGTCCCACATGGCGCCACAGACCTCTCCTGCCATGCCTGCTGCTCCCCTCAGCAGTGTATTTCGTCAGTCTGCCTGTTCTGTTCCCCCTCTGGCTCTCGTGAATTCTCTCACCCTCCTCCACTTCTGACTGTACCCCGTGCTTGTATAAATAAATAAATCTTTTTTAAAAAAAAGTCAAATTAACAAGACTGTATTACTGTAGCTATTTTTGAAAGGAATGTACTTCAAAAACTCTATAGGGTTAATTATGTGCAATTATCTGTTTTCCAGAGATAGACAGGAAAGGAATCCTGGGAACTTTAATACCATTTAATCATGATTTCGTCCCCATGTGTATGAGAATCAAAATGTGATAACCAAAAGAGTTAGTTGATTTCATAATTACAATAGATAAACCTGATAAGATTATCTGAAATAAACTGTATGGATAGAAAAATAACCTAAAGGAAAGTCTGGAAGGCAGGTACCACATCATTGAGTTTTTTGTATATACCCAGGCTGGTATGGTACATGGTGTATATTGGTGCTTAAATTAATATTTGTTGAATGAATGAATGTTCCACAGTATGCAAAGTAGTGTGAGGTCTTCTAAGAGAGGGATAAATGAAAGTTCCTACTTAATTTGTGCCTATGGAAGATGCATTTTTCATAAGAATTGTGATAAATAACACTTCAAAAGATTTTGTTTAAAGGTGAAAAACTTCCCAAGGTGAACATTTTTGTTTTCACTTGCAGGTCCAAAAAGACTAGGCTAGACCATGTTAAAATAAAAGCTAGCAGAGCCTCCTATGTGAAGCTGTCTGCAGCCTCTGCAGCGCCAGTTTGATCTCGGCCGGCCGGCAAGATACCCATATGGTGCTGCAGACCTCTCCTGTCTCGCCTGCTGCTCCCCTCAGCAGTGTATTTCAGTCAGTCTGCCTGTTCTGTTCCCCTCTCTGTCTCTAGTGGATCCTCTCACCCTCCCGTGCCTCTGGCCTGTACTCTACCTCTTTTATAAATAAATAAATCTGAAAATAAATAAATAAATAAAATAGAAACTAATAAATCAGCATATTTTTAAAAATACTATTTTGGGGGCCTCCCCGGTGATGCAGCAGTTGAGTGCTGGACTGTGAAGCTGCCCGCAGCCTCTGCAGTGCTGGTTCGATCCCCGGCCGCCAGCTGGCAAGGGTCCCACGTGGCATGCAGACCTCTCCTGCCGTGCCCACTGCTCCCCTCAGCAGTGTATTTCGTCAGTCTGCCTGTTCTGCTCCCCTCTCTGGCTCTGGTGAATTCTCTCACTCTCCCACGCTTCTGACTGTACCCAGTGCTTGTATAAATAAATAAATCTTTAAAAAAATACTATTTTAGGGGGAGTAATCAGTGTAATATATCTAAAAGGTATCATTGTGATCAAACTGACTCCATTTCATAATCATTGGCAAGATAATATGGAGAGATAAAGGTCACAAGGAGAATGAACACTTAATCTGATTTAACGATCAGAAAGATTGATAGTGGTGAATTATGAGATTAGGATATTTAACTCAAGAGGTCATACAGTTTCTGCAGGTTGGAACTGAATTCCTTTTGTTCAAATATGAAAAGAATTCTATCCAAACCAGCAATTTTGCCAATGCTAGTAATCTGTGCGCTCGAGAAGTTCCCTTGGGCAGGACAAATGGGAAACAACCTTGAACAGAGAAGCAGAGATAACAGCAGATGATGATTTTTCCCCATTTTATAAAATTCAGAAGCATAAGGGCAAGTTTTTTGGTCTCTGTCACACTTAGCAGGGCACTGAAGTTTCAGTGTGAGCTTCAGGTTAGTATAATGTGCTAACCTTACATCTTTAAAAGTCAGCATTTTCTATCAATCAAAGCACATTAGGGGACAGAAAGAAAGAGAAAAAAAAGGCACTCTTAAAGAGACAGCGCTAGTATATCTGGCACTGGCCCTACAGCCTGGCTTCAAAGTAAATGCAGAAATCTGTTAAGGCCTTAACACGCAACTTACCACTTTTGAGTATTGCTTTCTCACTAACTTGAATTACTATGGTTTCTATATGTCTACTTAAAAGACAAAACCATTAATCACAATGGAGTGAAAATTTTTGGAGATAAAAGCACAGTGATTGCTTAACATAAAAAGTTAACTGGACATTCCCTCAGACAATTTCTTTCCTTTGGTCACTATTACAACTGGTCTGATGACACTAATTTGAGTTCATAAGTTGAAACAAAAAGAGAACACTCCTCCAGAGTGTAAGGGATGATAGGTATGAGAATAATATAATATTGAATTTACTAATACAAATAAGCTGGACTGAAATGAAGAAATCTTTAGCAAATTTCTTAGATCAAATTAATCTGTGTTGTTTGAACTTTAAATGTATTCAACTGCATATGTAATTTCATCTCCTTATGATAGATTGTTATGTCAAAGAGGACTGGATTGGACATGTAATGAACAAGAATTGCATTATGATAAGACTCAAATCCACTTCCCAGAATTGCACACAATTGCTGCTGTGCATCCACTGGTAAAAATATTGGTATATGTGGGAAACTTTCTTTAATGAAATATGATGCTACAATAAATTTTAAAATGTAAAAATTGGGATTTTTATATAACCATTAAAATGTTATGAGCTGTTTGAAATATCTAGTTTTCAAAGAAAATTGTGAAAGTGTATATTACTTATGATTACAAATGTATAGATACATAAATGGATTAAAATCAGTATATAAAATATTAATGAGGGCTCTCCTATGATTTTGGAAACATGGGTATTTTTTGACAACTTTCTTATATTTTCAAAATTTTGTAAAATAACTATTTATTACTTAAAATGAGAAACTTTGTGCTAAAAAAATTTAAAGGTCTGTGGAGCAGTAGAGAAGGGTTTAAATTAACCAATATTGATTAATAACAAACAGTAATTGAATATATGTTATCAACAGAAATGTAATGATTACATGACATTTAGGACTAAAGCAGTCTCAGAAGTATTATTTGTAGCCATGGTGTTAAGAGCACCATGAACTTTCATGTTAAATGTCCTAACTTAAAGGATAAATTTGGACCTCAATAAGAATTAAAAGCTGCATTAATACTTGTGTTCTTACAAATGAAAAGCACATTTGAAGTAGCACTGAATCTACTCCAGTGGTTAATACCAGAGGGTTTCCATCTTTTGTGAATAAAACTTGCAGCCATATTGGTTTCTTCCTCTGTGCTTTATGTAACTTTAAAGTGTCATAAAAAAATATTCCCATGCTCTTTAGAGAAATAATAAAAGATTTCTTAAAAGAAATAGTATGTTTATGTGGGTCCTCCCCCTCAACTCCTACCCCCAGGACCTGCCTCACCCTCTAGATCCAGTGGCAACACACCAAATTGGTTTTAGAGCATGGCAACTAATTCAGAAATAGTTCACAAGCTCACAAGGTATGAAAAAAAAGGGAATTCTGTAGTGTAGTATCATTTGAACAGGCAGGACATTTTCCTGTGCCTTTGGCTCTCATACGCTGTGTAATATGTTAGAAAATGTATCTGGAATGTGGATGCTGATTTGTTATGATCTACTGGTGTTGCATTTTTGTCAGGTAGATTCTCAGTTTTGCAGGTGGTCAGAGGAAAAAAAAATTCTTATCAACATTACATTTCAAGACTGATGATGACTTTGCAAAACATCATCATTCTGAGCCTGAAAATGCCATTTTGATGAGCAGGTTGCAAAATGAGTTCTATAGATGAATAATTGTTAGTACAAGACAGATGACCAAGTGCATGAAGGGCATGAAGTTCAGAAAGCAAGGACTAACATGCTTAATGCATTCCTTCATGTAGCCACTCAAAAAACAATTATGGGGTGTCTCCTCTATGCTAGATACTGATCTCAGCACTGGCGGAATGGGTGTGAACATTCACTGGTATTATCACTGTGGATACATCCCAGGAGTTTTTAATTTTATCAAAGACTCAGGTGGGCCAAACATTCTACATCTTTTAAAATACAATTCTGAGAAAATCATGACATGATTTCCATGACGGTCACTTAGGATGTCTTTAAAAAGGCAAAATCAAACTTTCATAAGAAAAGGTTTAGAAGTCTGCTTTTTAACAAGCATCCCCAGCTGCCTCTTCAGATTCAAGTTTAATAACCACTCTCCCAAGAGGGTAGAAGTTAGGTTAAGTGTTTTTATCACACATAATAATGATGATAAGGATGGGAGGAAACTTTGGGAGATGTTGCTATATCTATAGCCAAGTGGTTTTGACAGTTTCACAAGTGTATTCTTAACCCAAACCCATCCAGAGATATATGTACAGATTTTTACATGTCAGTCAGACCTCAATAAAGTGATTCAAACATATAAAACTTAAAATTAATAAAATTAAAACCACTTGTGCATGCACTTATTTCTATTACTCATTATGAGGAAATGATAGAAAGCAAAATATCTGAGGACAGAGTAATTTACAAACCTTGGGATCATAACCAATATGACTCGCCATGAAAGCTGTGGTCTTCCCTTTCTAACACTGTATTCTAACACTCTGGAAAAAAACAGCTGCAGATGACTACATGAATAATTCCCAGAACACATGTTGAAAATTAAATAAAACATGGCTAACAGCAACATGTTTTAATACTCTTTAATACTCTGATAAATTTCATCATCTCTACTCTTTCTGTAGTTTTTTTAGAGATTCCTGTGTTGATTTTTTTCTCTACTAAAGAACATTTAAAAATCTTCCTGATTTCTATGAGGGGGGAAGTTATTTAAGTGCCTAGTCAATGCTTTTTTGCTAAAACTGGAAGTAAATAAATAATTAAAAATAACAGATGGAATACCTACAATTAAAACTACAGATATAGCAATAGAAATGTTTCCTTTAAAAGCAGCAAATGAAAGAATCACAGCTGTTGTTAAAAACTATTTTGCAAAGAAATATGAAGTTAGCTTGATTGATAATATTTAATGCCCTTTGAACATCTGTTAAAAAGGACTTTCATTTTTCAGTAGTTTCTAAAAACTGAAGGAATGATTACAAACTACTTGCTAGCCTAAGCAATATGCATTTATATCCAGGGAAATATAAGATTCTTACTTCTATGTGCATTGTCTCTATAGCCTCAGTTAATTCAGACACATCACATAAAAGCCATTACTGATAAAAGTTGACCCCTATTTGTCTTGCTTCAGTCTGGAAAATGGTCATTCTTAAAAGCAAATCATATGATATTTTTCACCGGCTATTTAAAATTAAGCAAATTTGTTGCCTTTGTATACTCTCCTCCCTACCATTCTGAATTTTGAAGTTTCATCAAAACATTAATGTCTCTCAAGTATAAGATTTTTTTTTCCTTTTTTAAAAAAAATTATTTATGCATTCAAGAGTGGGGTGCAGGCCAGAGATGCAGGGAGTGAGAGGATTCACCAGAGACAGAGTGGGAGCAGAACAGGCAGATTGACTGAAATACAGTGCTCAGGGGAACAGCAGGTAAGTCAGCAGAGGTCTGCTGCGCCATGTGGGTCAGTTCCCTGACCGGGGATAGAACTTGTGCTGCAGTGGCTGTGGATTGCTTTGTAGTGCTGTGTCTTAACCCCTCACACCACCAGCGAGGCCCCCTCAAGTATAAGTTTTATAAGTTTGGTTTCCCCATATGGAAAGCTTGCTTTCTCCCACTATCTTTATGTCTTGATATCTTTAAATCTGCAAAACTTCAGTGCATATTCCCCAATCTGGGAAGCCCTCACTCATACCCCGGGGTAGTTAATTCTTATCACCCTTGCTTCCTGTACATACCTGCTTCAGCATACATCACACTGTGTTTCCTCACAAGGATGCCTCTGGAACTGTCAGTCTTACTCATCATGCAGTCCCACAGCAAGGCTAATGCCATGAATCTGGTGGGTCAAAATGCCCTCAAGTTTCGCCTACAGAGGTGTTTTCTTTCTTCTTTTTGTTGTTGTTTTGTATTCACCCATTCAGAATGCCTCAGAGTGGGGCCTCCCTGGGAGCACCGGGGTTAAAGACAGCAATATCAAGCTATTGCCAGCCACAGCAGCATGAGTTCCATCCCCAGCAGGCCAGGCAGCAACGCACATGGCATAGTAGACCTCTTCTGCCTGGCCCACTGCTCCCCTCAGCAGTGTATTTCAGTAGATCTGTCTGTTCTGCTCCCCAATCTCTGGTGAATGCTCTCACCTCTGGCACCTCTGGCTTACACCGCAGTTCTTGCATGCAAAAATAAATAAATCTTAAAAAAAAAAAAAGTGAGAGAATGCCTCAGCTTTCTTGAATGCCATTATCTCTGTGTCTATCCAGCCAGCATTGTGATTACTTCTAAGTGTCTAGATATCATGAGCTCTTAGGATTAAGAGTTTGTCTTTCATTTCTGAATATTCTGTAGCCCATAGTAGATATTGACTACATAATACCATGTTAACTAGTTAACTTTAGCATTAGCTGTCTATGTGATTTTACTGTGTAACTCTCAAGAGGGGATCATGTTAAACTGTAGGTCACTCTATGCTGACACCTTGAATAGCACGTCGAACATATTTGATTCTTCAATAGAAAATTTGATAAGTGTGAAAGGCCTCTCTGGCAAACACCATCATCCTAACACAAGAGCTAAATGAAGCTCTTCCATGAGTTTATTTGAACTTTGGTTGTAATTATTCAGTGTACCAGGAAAAGTGAGTATTGGACTCTAGATAGGAAGTTTGTCATGGGCCAGCTGATTCCCTTTGCCTAATAAACACTGGACCTTTACATATTTAGGAAGCACTTACTTTGAAAAAAATGTTCACATAGAAAAAGGGTGTTGATTTCAGTTCAAGGGCAAGCCATCTGCCTTCTCCTTGTGTATTAGTAATCAGACTAATAGTGCCAGTGGCTTCATTGGTGAAAGCAGAGAATGGCACTTTAAAATCTATTCAAGGGTCTATTTTTAGTCTCTGGCAGCACAGGAAGGAGTGTTTATTTCACGTTTAATGCAACCTTCACTTCAAACTATAAACGTCTTTTCCTATATTGAGTTTCTACCAAGTCTCCCAAGAAACACAGCCAGCTTTACATATCCCTATCCTCTAAGATGATTAACTGTTTAAAATTGAAAAGCCTTGAAAATGCAAATCCTACCACAGGCCCTGGTGGGGTAAAAAGACAACTTGAATAAAATGTTTCCAGATGGTTTATGCATTATGTTCTTTATGTCCTCAAAGCAAGGGAGGGATCCTAAGCTGGACCAGTTAGTAAAAAGTCATTTTGAGGGATATTTAGCAGCTTTTTCAGAAACCTGCGAAGGCCCTGCACAGTTCCTGGGGTGGCATATATTTGTGAGATTCTATGAAACAGCTGTTCAGCTCCAATAAGAGATGCCTTAGCAGAAGGGTGGGGTGGCTTGTGTAGTCCTGTTTTGTTTTTTTTTAATTTTACACTTTCAATCTATTTCACAATCTCAAAATGTTTTTCTAACCTGAGAGTTTAGAATTTGACGGCAAGCCGTATGTTAATCCACAATCAATGGATCTTATTGCTTGAGAATAGCACAGATATACCTTTATTAGTAATATTGAGATTTTATAGAAAGTCTTGAATTGTCAGTTTTCTTAACATATAGTACCTGAAGTCATTTTTCCCCCTGAGCAATTTAGTCACTTCTCTTTTTGACAATCCCTTAAAGTATATACTCCACCTTTTAAAAATAAGAGAAGTTCAAGTTACTTCATGTTTCTAGCTTTCAGCTACAAAATCCATAAAAATTGTTTTGCTTCAAAATAAGAGTGAGAGAAAGAGTATGGATTTTGAGCAGGTGTCAGGTTGTTTATTTGGTTTCCCACTTTGAGCAAGGCAACACCATTTCAGCATCTAGGACATGTTAATCTGTTGAATACACATATTTAGCATCTAAATAGCAATTTTCATTTTCAAAGTGTTTTGTGAACATTAATTAGCATTTCTTCACAGCATGCTTGTGAGATGGGTCAATATCATTATCACCATTTTACAGATCAGAAAAGTGGGATGGTAGAAGCGGAGTCATTTGAATAAGGAAATACAAGTCAAAAGCAGCCAAAAATGGATTCATAGCACCAGCCGAGGAGATCAAATATATCACATTCTCTCAGCATCAGTAACCCTCCATCCAGTATTCAGAAAGAGCTTAGTATTAGTGAATGGAAACACAGTTTTGTTTAAGCAGCAAATGAATAGATGAGAATGTTAAGTGAGTCTGGAGAGAGAGATCATTATTGCTATGCTACCCAGTTTTGACTTCTCTATCTCTTGTTCTTATCAGTCACTCAGGCTGAACTTGAAGACAAGCTTATCATGTTTAAGGAATATCGAGAACATAAATGTTAAAAGAATATGGATGTAATACATCCATAAAATGTAGACTAAAATCAAGTGAAAACATATCTAGACATGAATGACTAAGATTAATAGGTACTAATTAGGCTGTATAACCATGAACCTAATAAATCATACCCATATTCCATCACATAGAAAAGAAAGACTAGACTCTGGGTTTGGAACTAAAGACTAGATGTTAGCATTAAAATTAGTGGTAGAGTTAAACATGTAAATACTTTAGTAGAGGGATTTTTCCAAGAGTTATATCTGTCCAAAAATAAACTAGTTAACCAGAAGGTACTGAATCTCAATCATTAAAGTCATTTCACAGGTCTAGTGAGTGGCACGGGCATGCCTTTGGAGCCTGACATGCCAGGGTTTGAATCTCAACTCTACCACTTGCTCTGATTTCTTGCCTTTTTAAAGAACCAAATAACAAGTAAGTGCCAAGTAAATATTTGGTGCCAGTGTCATAGATTAGAGGGATCTAATATACTGCATTTAACAACAGATTTGACATCAAATTCAACATCTTGGACAAGACGTGCTTTAAAGAGCTCATATATTCTTGGATGGCCTTTGGAAATGAATTTTGTAAATGGTAATATTTCATGAAGGAAAGTATCTCTCAATCAATGACTTGACATGTTGTTCTAAGGGTTTGCAGTGTCTCTGAAAAAAATTACTTACATGTAAAGAGAGAAGAAGGAGAAAGCTGTGGTCGGGGTGATCTTCAGTGTATTTTTTAAAAGGCTCATAAACTATACTTAAAATGACTTTAAATTTTGTCATACACAGTTTTCTTTTACATATTGTATCTTCTCTATCCTTTTCAAATAAATGAAACAAGCTTAAATGCAGTCTTAATGATATAATATGTTCTCTGTAAGAATGTAAATTAAAACTAGTAACTTTAAACAACTGAATTAGCATATGTCAATTAATACTTAGCAATTCTGTATACATGACTAGAGGTGTGTGAGTGTTAAGACTTAGCATATTGGTAACAATGGAAAGAAAAGTAAGCACAGTGATTGCTGTGAATTAGCCAAGAAAGGCATCCCAGATAATTGGTTACTGGCAGTACTTACCATGAAATAGTGTCTTGTTGAAAGTGCCTAGCTAATGTGGCATGGGACATTTCCAAGTGAAAATCTCAACAGTAGTGCTTTTTTTTTCCACCAAAGAAGATTAAAGACAGTGCAGTGGTTTGAAAATGTCACTCTGGTGCCAGAAGAATTAGGCATATGTTTTTGGCGATACTCTATTTTAAGATTCGTTAGGACCATTTAAAAACAATTCCATCTTAGAAGATAATTTCTGTCAAACCTTGCATTCCAGTTTGGAGCTAAATCTGGAACAGATTGAGTTTTTGCATCCTATTTCTATTCATGGAAAGATTATGTAAATTAGCACTGCAGATTTACTCATTTCAACCAAGCAGAGTTAAATGGGGAATAAACAAGTTCCCTGATAGACTTACTCTCAATAATTGCCTTACTGAGAGGTAGTTACTTAGAAGTCATATTCTAGGAAGCCCCTCATATCTTTTAACCACCAGATCCTCAGTCCTGCCTGCATCTGTACCCCCTTTTTCTTCATTTCCATGGATTATAACATGAGAATTGTATTTTCTGCTTTTAAAACTATCTATCTCTGGTGTTTTGGGCCTCTTTCTTTCTTAGAAGTTATCTCCTTCCTGTAAGACCCCCCATCCCAACACACGCCCACTTCTTGCTTTCTTCTTTTCTTTCAGAATCCATTGACCAGTTGTTTTACATCTACGCTGTGCTTTCCTGCTATTTTCTGCGTTTGGAGTTGCTTCCTTATCTCTGAGCTAAAGAAAGCTTTGATTATTTTATCCTCACAGCAATAAAGATTCATGGAAACCCCCTCTCTCTCATTAAATGTAATATTAAAACAGTATCCAGATATATACTGGCTTCAACCCTATGACTGTAGAAAGAAACCTTCAGTTGTTAGAAAGGTTCTAATCTAGATATTGTTACTCATTAAACAAACTTGAGTAAGAGTAAAGAGTAAAGGGGTGGCCAACAGAGGGGTTTCACCACAGCTACAGCCAAACCTTCAGAGTGAATACCAAGGACAGCTCCAGAAAGTGGAGTAAAAATCTGGTCCTTTTTTATTACTTTGCAGGGAGTATAGGATAGGGCTCTCAGTGACATGCATTGCTACTTCCACTCACGGTGAAATACTTATGTTTATTGAGTAGTTACTATATATGCCAAACATTCTGACTTGTATAAACATGGTATTTATACTAGTTAATTTAATATTCATCGTGAGCACATTTCACATTTTCCTAGAAAGAAAACAAGAATATAGAAATATTAAATGATTTGTACCAGCTCACATTAAGTAGAGTGGGATTCAAACCCAGAGCAGGGCCAGTATTCTCATCTCTGTTGCAAGAGTCTCTGTAACCTAATTAGGAAAAAGTACAAAAATTTATAAAGTTTCCTACATTCTCTCAGGCAAATATACTCAGTGATTTTGGTACACTTCATATAGAAGAAAAAATATTAATATCTATTAATCTGTGTCTTCTTATGAAAAGAAAGTTCCTAAGTGGCAGATACAGATAATTATTGGGGTCGACTTGCAGATTGTTTTCCTGCATATACCACTAACGTTATGCATGACAATATGCACTCTTTTCCTGAATGAAAATCTTTTCATTCATTATTCAAAGTAAGCTCTAAAACATCCCACCTGGGTGCTGGGGGGAGGAGTGGTAGGGGTGGGGGGAGAGCTGGGGAGAGAGAGAGAGAGGGAGAGAGAAAGAGAGAAGTAATTTCCTCCTCTAATATTTTTATACTTTTGTGCTTTTAATATATACTTACAGTGGTGTTCTAAATTAGGATCCAAATTTATTTTTCTTAAATTATAGATAATTGTGCTAATGGCATTTGTTGAATAATTTATCCTTAAATCCCTATTAGAAATACTACTTTTTCATTTATTAAATATCTAATTTAGATTGCGGACTCTTTCTGAATAGTTCGTTCTATTGCTCTACTGTCTATTCCTATATAACTACCATACTACTTGGTCAAAGAAATTTGATGTCCTTCTTTACTGGTGTTTTTGACTACTTTTATTCAACCACAAAGATATTTTAGAATAAACCTATCAAGGGCCTCCCCTGGTGGCACAGGCAGTTGAGCGCAGCGCTGTGAAGCTGTCTGTAGCTTCTGCAGCGCTGGTTCCATCCCACCTGACCAGCGAGAATCCCACATGGCATGGCAGGCCTCTCCTGTCTCGCCTGCTGCTCCCCTCAGCAGTGTATTTCATCAGTCTGCCTGTTCTGTTCCCCGCTCTGTCTCTGGTGAATCCTCTCACCCTCCTGTGCATCTGGCCTGTGCCCCGGTTCTTGTATAAATAAATTTTTCAAAAAATAAAAAAAAACCTATCAAATTCCATTTTTTAAAAGTTGATATATCTTCTGGATTTGCACTAGACTATCATGGAGTACTGTGGGTGTTTTGGTGGAAGATGCACTGTGATAACATACATCTAAGGGGTTATGAACTTATTCCTCTGAATCACTATGGTATTTATAACAATGGTATTTCAATAAAAATTAATGCAGTTTAAAAAAGATGGTTGAAAAAATTGATTAGTATTTAACCAATATAAAAATAACTTTTTTTTAAAGATTTATTTATTTATTTATTTATTTATTTATACAAGCACTAGGTACAGTCAGAAGTGCAGGAGGGTAAGAGAATTCACCAGAGTCAGAGCGAGAGCAGAGCAGGCAAACTGACGAAACACGCTGCTGAGGGGAGCAGAGGGCGGCAGGAGAGGTCTGAGGGCCATGTGGGACCTTCACCCTGCCGCCAGGAATCAAAGCAGCGCTGCAGAGGCTGTAGGCAGCTTTGCAACCCAGCTCTCAACCAATGCGCCACCGGGGAGGCCCTAAAAATAACTTTTTTAAAGAATGCTTTCTCACTCAGAATAATGGTAAAAATTGTAATTTAGTCATTTTGCATTTCTGTTCTTAAATTCTCCTTAGTAGTTTTTAAATTTTTTATTAGGATTTTTAGAGGTACATTATAATGTACATTGTACAATGTGTATTATAAAGTTGGTATGGTTACTTTTAAAGTGAATCAGCCAATTATACAACACACAATTATGTAACAATAATTGTTACAGCAAAACAATGCTTTCATATCCACTTTGAACTTAACATGTTTCTGATTTAGAATTGAATGATTTAAATTATTTAAAATGAAGTTTGACATTTGTCTTACAGAAAGACCAAAAAAAAAATCATTTTAAGAAATCAGAAATAAGATAACATTTAAACCATCCTTAATTTTCCTGATAAAAGAGAGTTGTAAAAATACTACTTTCTATAGTAAATCATAAAAACCTGAGTTTCCTGATCTCTTTCAAGTTACTAATCGGATGTCCTTTTTGGCGACTTAAAACTTTAATTAGATCAAGAAAACATAATAAAAATACACATAAGCAATGATACTTTTCAAATGTCTTATTCAAACTCCAGTATCTCTATATCCCACACAAGATTCTGCTATACCATTACTCTATTGAGGATCATTTATCTCAACTGAAGATTTTATTTTTTATTTGAAAATATTTAAAATTTAAAATTATTCTTGGATGATGTTGTAAATTTATACCAGAAAGGACTTTTTATTTTAATTATTATTTTATCAATTGATTTTACTTCTCACATCTTTTATCTATAGTTATTTTATGTGTAATAAATGTCATCCCCTGGCTTGTTGGAACATTTATTAAAAGAAAAACATTTAATCAGAAATGCATTTTTCTATATCTCTTAAATTGCTCATTTAAGCAGTATATCATATATTACTATATTTTAGTGCTTTCATATAAACTGTTCTACTTTGGCCATCACATCAATATTACACATTTGAAAGCAATGATTTATTTTTTTCTATGCTACATATTTGCCATAGTTGGATAGTAAATGACCTTTTATTGCTATATCATAAAGGCAATTGTATTAGCAAGAACTTTATAAGTATGTGTAAAAAATCCTCCAAAGCAAAAAATAAAAATATAATTAAATATGAAGCAACTCTCATGATTCTTATCATTTTTCTTTTTAATTTTTATGTTATTTCTCCTAACACTTTTGATAAATGGCAATTTTGGATCAGAGCTATGAGGACACCCTAAAAAGAGAATCTTTAGAGGTCACAGAAAAGCCACCTACCACTTGTAGGGTAGATCACAATGATACAGAGGGAATAAATTAAACAGCTGCAATCAACTTACATCTACACTCAGGTGATATAAATGTAGCAATATTATGCCTTCCCTATGTAATTGCAATTACTTTCAAGTTTATTTTGTCATCAAACAAGCAATTTTTCAATCAGTGCTGCTTGTGTAAATCAGCACTCTGGTGTATGAATTTTTTTTAAGATTTATAGATTTATGCAGACAAGAACTGGGGTGTAAGCCAGAGGTGTAGGGGGTGAGAGAATTCACCAGAGACAGAGTGGGGAACAGAACAGGCAGATCTACTGAAATACACTGCTGAGGGAAGCAGCGAGCAAGGCAGGAGAGGTCTGCTGTGTCATGTGAGTTGCTCCCTGGCCTGCTGAGGATCCAACTCATGCTGCAGTGGCTGGGGTTAGTTTGAAAGTGCTGATTTTAACCCCTGTGCCACAAGGGAGGCCCTGGAGTATGAACTATTTCATTCATTTATCATGCACTTTTTAATGCCCAACCACACCCTCTGGAAAAAAAAAAAAGAGCAAGAAGTTTAAAGAAAGTGTACATGGAAAGCAAACATGAAGAGGAAAAGGTAATAACTGAGCTGATTTTCATCTTAAAAAATAAATCATAAATGAGAAGAGTAGCATAAAGCTATTAGTAATATACATGATTTTATTTAATACAGAAACAAAATATTTGACAAAATGAACATAAACTATATTTTACACTTGGTTAATTCTTCCTTCTTTATTGGACAACTTACATAAAAGTATATAGGAACTATTTTGACAAAGAAGACACTGAAACAGAAAGGGTGCCCTCACATTTCATTCCCTACACAAATGAGAAAAGCAAGGCCCATGGGATTTACTTCCAATTCATCATGGCACATTTTTCCTTCAACTTCTGAATCTTTCCCAACTTGGTGTCCCAGACACTATTCCTATTTGTTCCAATTTCTGTTTTTTAAGAAATCTACTTGTTATTTGATTTTTAAGACAACATATTTCTTTTACTTCCCTTAATTAAAATCATGATCATCATTTAATCAGATTTAATCAGACAATTTAATCAAGTTTTGTCTTCCTTTATAATTAGCTCAACTCTAGTCATAGTGAGCTAAGGGAAAAATCTGTTAAGTAGTATGTTTTCCAAAATAAACTTACAATCCAAGTGTGGATAGGGGAGCAGTGAAAATAACTAATTAGTTAAATAAATACCTGATTGATAAATAATAAATTTAAAAGCTAAGCATATTAGAAAACATCAAACTACAGGATACAATGATCTGTTTAATACCTTGCAAAGGAGGTATTATGCTATCCTGGTATTGACAGATGATGCATCATCTGTATGGTAAGAATTTAGCTGGATTTAAAAGGATGAGTAGCACTTGAATTGGCAGCAATGGGCAGAAAGGGCACCTTCAGGTGATCTAAGAAGAGTTATTGTCACCCTTTTTTCCCTTCTGCAGAACTTTTTCTTCAAGTAAACTGTTACTTAGTTAACGTAATGCATTACAGTTAAAGGAAAGCTGCTCTGATTACAGGGAGTGGGGCACGGGACTCCAGAGGACGTTATCAGACCTGGTTTCTCTGGGATTCTGATTTAGCATGTTCAAAATCACCACTGATACTTCATTGGTATTTATATGTTCTGTGGCTTCTTTGGACACTGAAATCTAAGTTCCATAATGGAAACATCTGCAATAATTCAGACTTGAACTAGAGTCCAAGGAGTAAAAGGGGGAGAGAGGAAAATAATTAGAAAGTACTCTTAAAAAAGAAGTAAAACTTGTTGAAAGAAATGCTGGGAAGAAGGAAGGACTCTGGGATGTTGCAGAGTAAAACTTTACATATCAAAGAAAAGCAATTGCACTAGATAGAGAACTGGAAGGTCCTGAGAATTGTATTTGTTTCTTTGTTTTCATATGCATATATTTTACTTGATCCCCTAATCACTGGGCTTTAAAACAGGCACTTAATGACCAGATTTATTCTAGTTGGATTTAAAATTCTCTATCTTTTCTAAAATCTAGTATCTACTCACAGGCACTTGATGTGCATCAAGGCTTTCCTCCCAACAGCCCTGGTTCTGCATCATTTACATCATAGGCACTGGAGATGGAGTAAAAAGAAGACACACTCCTAGCCCTTAGAAAAATCCCAAATTGCTCAAATACACAAATGAATTTAGATGAATAAACAAAAGTCAAATTTAAACTGAGTTATATAGTGGGGAAGAATGGTGTTCAGTGGCAGGAAAACATACCAGTCCTGATAGAGTTTTAAAAGTATCATAGGGGTCTCCCCAGTGGCGCAGCGGGTTGAGCGCAGCACTGTGAAGCTGTCCACAGCCTCTGTAGTGCGGGCTGGATTCCAGGTTGGCCAGGGAGATACCCACCTGGCGCAGTGACCTCTCCTGTTTCCCCTACTGCTCCCCCCAGCAGTACTTTCGGACCGTCTGCCTGTTCTGCTCCCCTCTCTATCTCTGGTAAATCCTCTCACACTCCTGCACCTCTGACTTGTACCCCAGCTCTTGTAAAATCTTAAAATTAAAAAAAAAAAGTATCATAGACAGTAACATTTAAACTAATAGTTAAACAGGAGAAGTGGGTTTGAGAGATGGGAGAACATTCCTAGTAGAGGTAAAGACATGCACAAAGCCACCAATGATAGAGGAAGCCTCTATGCCAGAATATAGATGGTAAGTGGTTAAAAAAGAAAGTTGAAGAGTAATGCATTATTCCTAGAAGTATTACTATTCTAGAAGTACTGGATGTGACTGATGAGGAAAAGGATAGCCCCTTGATCTTATTTGGTCTTGGAAGCTGACTTAAGGAGAACTTTTGGACAATAACCAGGTGAGCTGTAGGCAGACCAGTGGCTATTGCAAACACACAGAGTAAATTCTTGGTATTTTGGACCAAAATCACTGGCCTTAAGATAAAAGAAGAGCAACAAGATTTAAGAGATATTTCCAAGGTAAAATAGATTGAATTAGTGATGAGGCTTAAAGGAGGGTAGTGATAAATTAAAAATACTAATGACAATATTTCTCAACAAGCTATCATTATTGCAAAAATCACTTTCCCAATTTGATGTTTCCAAATTTTATTTATGGTGCTTTTGATACGAGAATTTTAAAATGTTATGTACCTTTAAATCTACTATCTTATCATTTTTGTTTTTTGTTTAAACTTTTTGCTTAAAAAGGACTTCTCCATATAATTAGAAAATGTGATTATCTACATTTTCTTCCTATTTTTTTTTTTTTTGTAGGAGGTGGTGCTAGTAGGATTTAGGTCTTAAATATATCTGACATAGGGGCCTTCCTGGTGGTGCAAGGGGTTAAGTCTCAGCACTACGAAGCTATTAGCAGCCACTGCAGCACGAGTTCAATCCCCAGCCAGAAATCTGACCCACATGGCACAGCAGACCTCACCGATCTCGCCTGCTCTCCCCTTAGTAGTGTATTTGAGTAGATCCTCCTGTTCTGCTCCCTGCTCTGTCTCTGGTGAATCCTCTCACTTACCCCCTGCACCTCTGGCTTATACCCCAGCTCCTGTATGCATATAAGTAAACAAACAAATAAATAAATAATATCTGAAATACATAACACATATATATACACACATTCATATTCACATATATATACACACATTCATATTCATTTCCCTTTTGTGAATTATTTTCACAAAGAATATACCACCTAAATTAACCCTACAAAATACAGAAAATTTGCCATGATGTTTATGTGAAAGTTTTAAGTGATCTGCCTAAAAAAATAACCCTGTACACATTGTATAAAATAACCTTTAAATGCCCTCCACAATTGGGGGTGATAGTGCTGAAAATAGAACCATAAAAAACAAGTCTAAAAGCTAGTAGGATTTGGAATGTACAGTTTTGTTTGTAAAATAGGATTTTTTTAACTCATGGATAGTTGTATTTTTCACATCCATTTTCTCCTTGCAGTTCTACCTTTGCTTTTTAAGACTTAAGCAAGTCACTTATTTTATCTTAGAAATTTTTTCTAAAAATCTCATTTAAACCAATTTTGAAAGGTAAATGTGTAGACTCAAAATCCAAGTAATTTTTTTCCCCTTACTAAAACTAGTATAGTGACTGCGAGTGAACTGTGAAACTTACTGGGTCTCAGAAAATTGTTTTATTAGTCTTTCATATAAATTATTGTTGGCTGTTGTGACATTTTTATATGTGAGAAAAAAAGATGAGCTATACCTAGTATCCAGTAAGCATTGATAAAAAAAAGGTCAGTGTGATTCAAGTCTGTATTTTCATATCTAAAACACTTTTAAAAGATTAGGCTTCATTTGTTAGCTAGCCCCATGTTGGAAATACCTACCTGTTACTTAGAGCTATGATTCCCAGCCATCACCACAGCAGTGCTGTTCCCATGCAGAAGTCTACAGCACAATAATTAGAATTTTTTTTTTAAGAAAAACATCATAAAAGATATCCTGCCATGCTTATGTTATTTTAATTGGGTGCTTAGCTCTAGGGATCTTCATAATTTATCATAAAACTTTAATGTTAATAAAATCAGCTGGAGGGAAGCACTACTTATCTCCTTGATTATACCATAAGGAATAAGATCTTAATTTGAGCTTTCCTTTTCTTCTTTTTTTTTCCTTCAAGCTAATGAGAGCAAAGAGTTTTAAGTGGATCAAGGGATCTAATACCTGAAATATAATGCTTCGCCAAGGTGTACCTTTAACACAAGTAAAAGAAAAATTACACAGAACAGCCTAGGAAGATTTCATATAAAACTGTTGCACTAGGTTATACTATAATCAAGATGAAAATGCATACATTGTGCAAAAATGAAAAATGATATAAAAATATATGTAAAATAAAAAAAATAAAAACTATTGCACTAGGGGAGAGAGAGTAAACTAAACTAATATGGAAATAAAAGGTAGGAGAGTTTTAAAGTGTTGAGGTAAGCTAGAGAAAAAGTACAGGAGGACTTTTCCAGGGATATTGGTCAGTGTTATTAGACCATCTATGTTTGCTAACTGGTACTTATGTAAGTTAGGTTCTTAACTCCTCACCTTCACATCCAGGGGCCAGGAGATAAGAGTTGATTACATTTCAAAGGAAGGGCTTCCAAATCCTTGAGAAAGATATTCTTGGGTTGTAACACTGGCCAGAGGTTTGAAGAAGGCTATAAAACTAGGCAAAGGTTTGAAGAACATCTCAAAGGGGCAGAGGAAGAATTTACAGGATTACAATTTTTTAAAAAGTAAATGCTCTCAGAAATAGGAAATCAGGGAACTGGAGTCAGGAAGAAAACCATCCAAAGTTTAATCAAGCTGAAGGGCATTAAGGTCATCTTGCTCACCTATAGGTAGGCATTTTACGTGCTAATGAGCTGGGAACTGGTCCAAAATCACAAGTCCTTTCTTACAGGTAAATGATACAAAATCTTACACAATCTTAAACTCTTTAAACTTAATGTGTAACCAAAATTACTCATTAGTAACCTACAAAATATGATTATTACCATATAGCAGAGATGTCTTTGCAACCTGTTTTAGGGTACAAGAAATTTCACTATCTTAAGTTAACTAAATAATAAGACAATTATTATTAATTGTTAATTATCAATTAATTTTTATTTATTAATTTATTAATTATTATTAATTAATAAATAATGAGACAATTGTTAAGTACTTAATCTATACCAGACACTGCTTTAAGTATATTTTATTTAACATATAGAGAACAGTCCAGGTGCTCCTTTCCTAACAATTGGAACTTATCCCAGGTCAGACTGGGAATGAAAGAGCAGATCTCAGAACCAGATTCTTGACTCCAGAGCCAGGATCTTAGTCCAAAACAGACATGGATGAGAGATAGAAGAGGAATCTGCAGAAGAGTTTCATTTTCCCTTTTTCTTTCCTTTGAGTATTTGAAATGTCCTCCAAAGTAGACCTAATTCCATACCACTTCTAACAATGAGTCTATAAAGCTTAATTTTGTCTTGTTTTTTAATGAAAGACTGTCTTGTCTCCATGCAAGTGGGAAAAGGCTTCTTCAAGCTGTGCTTTTATTTTCATTTACTGTGGTCTCTCAACAGCACTTCATTTATTTGTTCAGAAATTATTCATGTGTCAGAGCCGAGACTGATTTGAAGCAGTTTAGACTCCTACAATCATTTCACATTCCAGTGGCACAAAGCAGGAATGATGATGGGTGTTCTCGACCTTTCTCCCTGCTTGGATGACTATATCAATTACAAAAATAGTAAAGAGAGGTATGACCACTATCAGTCATGGTCCAACAGTACTGGACTTTGAGTCACTACTTAAGTAAGACATAAAGCTTCAAGATATGTGCCAGGTCTTGCATATCACAGATATGTAAAGTCTTCAGTTATACTTTACTTTTTAACTGACTGGAACATGTAGAAGCCTAGGAAATAACACAGAATGCTGAGAATTTGCTCCCTGAGAATGAAAGTTTTTAAAATAAATATTTTGATCTCAAATGTCTTGGTTATCAACTAGTTTGTGGGATCATATGTTAACTTGTCAAAAAATTAACTATATATAATGTATTGAGCATTAGGCTCAGGCTGCCCTCTGGGAGCTGGCTTTCTAGAGAAAAAGTCAAGCAAAGCAGCAAGTACAATAGGTATAATTAGTGCAGTGAGCACTTGTCAAAATGATAAAGCTGTCTATGAATGTATATATTTAGTGATTGCCTCTGCTACTAATCAGTTGACTCCATGAAGGCAGGAACCATGTTTCTTCTGTTGCTCTATTCATTGCAACTGACACATTTTAGAAATTCAGTGAATATTTTAAATGAATGAGTCATTCATTCTACAAGTAAGAGGGGCAGCCAAAATGTTGGGAAGGATGGGATCAAGAAAACTTTAGTCAAAGAAAGTTACTGAAAGAAATTGTCACACTATCACAGAATCTGTTATATTTCTCATGTTTTTTTTTTATGAGTCCATTAATTAGATCCTAGTAGCTTTCTTGAGGATCTACTATGTACATGGATGTACAACCCACTCAGTAAGACCATACAGTTGTCAGACTGTGATTTTATGTTAATTTTCTACAATTCTCTGAATATTAAACATTCACTCTAAAAATTTTGAGATATGTCTTATTCCATTACAGAGTATATTTGAACATAGATCTTCTATTGATATAAGAAACTGCATATGAACTAATTAACACTCTATGCTTCATCACGGCCCTTCTATTTGTTGGAAGGACATCAAATTTTTAGCTTCTTACAAATAGCACTCTAAATTGCTCTGAAGTTTACTGTAGAAACATTAATGATGATCACTAAAAATTGTCATGTAGCCAAAGTCCATATCCACAGAAGTACACCTCATGTTTTAAACAAAACATCATGTTTGCCATGGTCTTTATCTGCCCCATTCCTATCCTTTCCAGATTATGAATGACATAGTGTTCATATAAAATCTGATAAGCTTATTTTAAGAATGACTGGTTAGGCTCTCTCTGGTGCTGCAGGCGGTTAAGCACAGCGCTGTGAGGCTGTCTGCAGCCTCTGCAGTGCAAGTTCGATCCCTGCCAGCCATGGAGCAACCCATATGGTGCAGCAGACCTCTCCTATCTCGCCCACTGCTCCCCTCAGCAGTGTATTTCAGTAAATCTGTCTGCTCTGCTCCCTACTCTGTCTCTCACCCTCCTGCACATCTGGCCTATACCCCGGTTCTTATATAAATAAATCTTTAAAATAAATTAAAAATAAAAAAAAAGAATGGTTATTTGAATGACTGGTTATTTGAATTTGAGGGGCATGAAAATTAAAAATGAGAAGCACAGCAACTAAGAAAATCTTAGGCTTTAGCTGTAGTGAGCACTGTTAGTCAAAAAAGAAGTTACTTGGGGGCCTCCCCGGTGGCGCAGCGGTTGAGCGCTGGGTTGTGAAGCTGCCCGCGGCCTCTGAGGCGCCGGTTCGATCCCCGGCTGCTCCCCGGCCACCAGAGGAGGGTCCCACATGGCGCGCAGACCTCTCCTGCCGCCCGTTGCTCCCCTCAGCAGTGTACTTCGGTCCTTCTGCCTGCTCTGCTCCCCGCTCTGGCTCTGGTGAACTCTCTCACCCTCCCGCGCTTCTGACTGTACCCAGTGCATGTATAAACAAAACAAAACAAAAACCAACCAGCAAACAAATAAATAAAGCATGCCTCTATTAAAAAAAAAAAACATTTAAAAAAAAAAAGAAGTTACTTGGGACTTGAAAGCTGGAAGAAAACTCATTAAATAGAAAGCAGATCATTTTCTCTCTCTCTTTTTTTTTTTTAATTTGGAAAGTAAGGCATTATTCTATGCATGATCAGTGCCTTCATATGATTGACACAATTTCTCAGTAGATACAATACATTCATTAATTGTGTTCATGTCTTCCAAAATTGGATGGCAACCACTATTCCTACATTTTGTTTTTCAAAAGTTTTATAAGTATGGTTTGAAGTGATAACCTCCTTCCCCCCCCCACTGTTTATTAATAGTTATGGTGTAATAAAGTAAATCACTGGTGAAGGGGGTAGTTAAGTTATATTAGTATTATACAAATAAGAGTATGTGCATGTTTGAAAGTGACAATTCAAAAACATTTTGAAAAATTTCTTTGACTTTCTCTGCAATAAATTGTGAGTAGGAAAAAAAGGTTTAAGGAAATAGTGAATGCAAAAAAATTTACCAAAAATTTTAAATACTTATAGGGAAAGTTGTATAGGTTTTGATAGTTATCCACTACTATCTTTTTAAAAAAATATATTTATTTATATGTAGAACTGGGATATAGGCCAGAGGTACAGGGGGTGAAAGGGTTCACCAGAGACAGAGTGGGGAGCAGAACAGGTAGATTTACTGAGATACACTGCTAAGGGGAGCAGCAGGGGAGAGAGGAGAGGTCCACTGTGCCATGTGGGTTAGCTCCCTGGCCAGGGGTTGAAGTCAGGCTGGAGAGGTGATAAGGCTGACACTTAACCGCTAGGCCACTGGGGAGGCCTTCCACTATTATCTTAACTATGTATCAGGAAGCATCTTTGTGGTACTGCGTGAAAGTACATGTCAGGTTAAATCAGAAGAATTGATTTAACATTAGGTGATTTGAGTATTATTTCATTTCTAACAGTGCTTTTTTTTTATTAAGGTATATGGTTTTACTTAAATTAACAAATGAACAGGTGCTGTGAAACCATTAGAAACTAAAACCTGATGAACTTAGTTATTTCTTTCTGATTTTAAAGCTCTTTGCTGTTTGCTTGAGACAGCATGTGTCCAGAATATACCCTGGTAGGGAATCTATCACATGATGAAGAGTTATTATCTGTTGGCTATTTTCTATGTTTCCTGAAAGTATTTTTAAACTGTACAGAATATATACTGCTGAGAAAACTTCATCACATATAACAGTATCTGAAAGCTATTTTCTGTGTTGTCTGACAGGTTTAAAAAAAAAATAACCTAAAATAGCTACCAAAATAAAATGTAACAGGAAGACATGGTACAGATTGCCCATATGAGAGTGTTGTTTGGATTTCAACCAAGATTGAACTGGCTAATTAAGCAGACATCATACAGAGCATTAGTAAAGAACTGAAATTAAAATTTATCCATTTATCAGATTTGGGGGGGGAATAAGACTCCTTTGATTTCAAAGGACAGGATCATAACTATCCTAATTGAAACAAAATGAAATTATAGTCCTAGGAAACTAGAAAGTCTGAGGGTGATTTGGTAATAGGCAATTCAATGCTGTGTTCAGTGCTCTTAGAAGCATTTGGTTTCCTGTGTCATTTCTCTGCCTTTGTCTGGGTGTCCAGGGATGCTTTTCTTCCTATGGGATCAAAATATATAAAATGTGAACCTATTGCAAAATGGAGCCATTTTTTGCTACCATATTCTTACCAATATCCAGCCAATCCTCAGGAGTTTCAGTCATTTCTTCTTTTCAGTATTTGTTTTCCTAAATCTAAGTATCATGTTTACACAATCATTTCTTTATTTTGCCATTTTAGATACTGTTTATTAAACTGTTGAAATGAAAATTTAGCTCTCTAATATTTTCTAACAACTTTACATAAATTATTATGTAGGATATATATAATTATATCTGTAAAAATATTTTTCTTAATTGAGTTATCTAGATAAAACAAAATAATTTTCAAATACATCCCTTTATATTTCTATTAATTCCCTTATGTTTTTATTTGCTTTTCTGGGTCTCTATCACATTCTTATCCAAATTCTCCAAGAGTCTTAAAACTCTCAAGAGTCAATGGGCCTCCCTGGTGGCACAGCAGTTAAGTGCTGAGTTGCAAAGCTGCCCGCAGCTTCTGCAGTGCTGGTTTGATCCCTGGCCGCCAGGCAAGCGTCCCACATGGCATGCAGACCTCTCCTGCTGCCCACTGCTACCCTCAGCAGTGTACTTCGTCAGTCTGCCTGTTCTGCTCCCTGCTCTGGCTCCTGTGAATTCTCTTACCCTCCCGTGCTTCTGACTGTACCCAGTGCTTGTATATATAAATAAATATTAAAAAAAAAAAACCTCAAGAGTCAAACATATCAAAGGACTTAACTATGTTGTATTTTTTTTCATGGATCTATCGTATTTCAGTTTAAAACAGCTGATCATAATCAGCTAAACTAAACTAGTCTCAAGACTTCCCTTTACCACCATTCCAGGAATTTTTTATGACTCTGCTATATTGAATCACTAATGTTCTACATTATTTGATTTTCTTTTTAAAAACGTTATAAGAATGGTAAACTTATTTTTGAGACTAACAGCTATGAAATGAACTGATTTCAACCTTAAATTTGATTCCTAGTTTCAGCTAGACATAGCGTTCTGTAACAGCACTCACTCTGAAATTTGCTGATATTTCATTTACTTCAGGTTTCTTTCATTGCATCTAAGAAGTCTGATACTACTCTGGTTTCTACTCAATCCTTTGTATTTGATTTGTTTTTAAATTATTTCTTATTTTTTCCTCTGATAAAGTTAAAGATCTTTTCTTTATCCAAGATGTTCTAAAATTTGTATATATTGAAGCTTATTTAATGATTATAATGCAGTGTTACTTCATCTAAAATCAAGTAACCAAAAAGGTCAGTTGCCAAGATTCCTACAGTTACAAGGAACTAATGTTACCAAGATCACATTAGTGCGAGTCAGATCTCCTTCCATTTGAATACTCTGGGTGAGTGTCAAGCCCTAGCTGAAACTTTAACTAAAGCTTGTGAAAGTCGAAACAGAGGGTCAAGGAAAAAGGTACATACTCCTGACCCATAGCAACTGTGAAATAATAAATATGTGCAGTTTTAAGATGCTAACAAATAAAATCTGTGTAAAATTGGTATAAATACATGTAAAAAATATACTTTAGAACTTGTTTCCAGTTGACCCTGCTCAACCTTATAGCCTTTGAAATCCAACACATATATCAGTTCACATATATCAAAGGTTATATATTCATTCTCTTCATTTTTCAAACTGAATTTTGCTGTGTTTTATTTTAAATATTCTATAATTTTTTTAAATATAATCTTATTGAGGTATAATTTACCTTCCTCCAAAGTCTCCTTTTCTAAATGTACTTTAACAATAGAGTTTACAGTTAAACAATAGATTATATTAGCATTGTTCCAAAAGTTATCTTGTGCCTCTTAGTAGTCAACTCCTGTTTTTTGTTTTTGAAGATTTTTGCTGATAGAAATGGAAATCCTTTATTTTCATTGTTATAATCATTTCAGAAATTACCTATGCTAACCTCTAATTAATAAATTTAAGGAGAAAATAGAAGTTTAATATGGTAGAAGATTAATAATAACATATAACTGTATCTTGGCATTTATTCTTCCTCTCTGATTTTTATAATAGATTTTCTGTTGAAACTTTGGGTGATATATTTAGAGCACTGGGGTCAGTCAGAACATATGGATGTTAATTGCTGCTATGATTTTACTATTGTGAAATGATAGTCCCTTTCAGTATAAGGCTCTGATGGTATCATGAAATCAATTGTAATTTTTAAAAGGGAGGTCCTGAATTGCTTCAAATAAGCTAATATGATTTTTAAGTAAATTTTATTACATTTAACAAAATTATTTAAAACAATTTTGCTACATTCAAAATTGTGTGTGTAGTAGCAAGTTGGCTGCTTATTCTAGTTTTAGACATTTAGTTAAATGACTTTATTCTTTTGAACTTTGGTTTCCAGAAAAATTCACAATTTCTTTCTTGTAGTAAAATGTTGAGGACCTTTGTTAGAAGGTCCCTCAATATCACATTAGATACATTTAAGCACTAAGTATGTGTCATTGAATTATAACCTGAGAAAGCAATCATTCCCTATCTGAATAAAGATGAAGCAAACTAACTAAGGAGGACTATTCTTATTCTCTAAAAACTCCTAGTTAAAAAGAATATTTTCAGGGCCCTCCTGGTGGTACAAGGGGTTAAGACGCAACCTATGAAGCTACCCACAGCTGCTGCAGCATGAATTCGATCCCTGGCCAGGGAGATACCCATATGGGGAAGCAGACCTCTCCTGACTCACCTGCTTCTCCCCTCAGCAGTGTATTTCAGTCAATCTGCTTGTTCTGTTCCCCACTCTGTCTCTGGTGAATCCTCTCACCCGCCCCCCCACCTCTGGTCCAGTTCTTGTATGCATAAATAAATAAATCTTTTAAAAAAAAAACAATATTTTCAGGAGAAGCTTGGCAAATCTGAACTTTGATTTATACATAGATTTCATCTACTTACTGGTTTCTAAGTAGCTAGACACAATGCTATGCATCTTATATAATTTCTTATTTAGCAATACTGTAAGTGTTGGAATTTTCCACTTTTATATGTAAGGAGAATGAGATTTAGACACATAGGCATAGATAGGATGGCTCCCTTACTCAAATCCAGATCTGACTGGCTTCATGAATATTTAAATGTTTTCCTGTTTATTATATATAACTCAGACCTCTCTACATATACAAGCAGAACATTTGGGTATATCCTATGCTTCTTAATGAAAAATACGACAAATTCAAGATGTCCTTATAACTGTTCTACCTGGAGTATATATCAGTGTGCCATTTTGAATAACACATTGTCTTTGTGGCATATAAAACTTCTGCAAAGGAAAACATCAGAAAGATCAGTGCTGAATAGACTGTTTAGGTTGTAATTATATGAGTAATGTGAGTTAAACATTTCAATACGAAGATATCATTCATTCTCTACCAGAATGTCACCTTCATCAAATTGTGCACTGTTAATCACCTCAATATTATGAAAGTCTACAGTTTAACAGTATGCCTCTGAGCAATGTGTCCTATTTAATTTAGCATGTTTCCTCTTTTTAATAATGTAAGACATGCTTCAGGAAAAAATATTTTCAGAGAGCCAGTATATTTTAGAGGTGGTATAATTAGTAGTCTTTACACAATCAAATATTTTTAGCTTCTTGCATACAAAGAAAAAATGTATGGAAAATTACATAAAGTAAAATTTTGAAGCAATTTCAGGCAAAAAAAATACTACTACAAAATAGAGCTGTAAGAGCTGAATGAAATTATGGATTTAATTTAACATCAATCAAAGTTTCAAGTAAAAGTTAACATGTGTTATCAGAAAACAATATTGGATGCAGCCAAACTAATGCATCTTGAAACAAGTCCAAAATGCATCTCAAAATATCTACTGTTATATTTTTCAAAGTCAAATGAAGTTAATTTGAAAATCCAAGCAGAAAAGGAACCAGGTAAAATTAAAAAGTTAAAGACTTTGCCCTGTTATTGGCTTTACTCCTTTTAGAACACCTCCCTAGGAAAGCTTTTCAATATCTTCTCTCTGGTTTCACCTGCATATCCACATTCATGTGTATATAAATCAGAAATCCCTACCTAATTCTACATACATGTATATGCATACTTTTAAAATATCTCTTATTAGTTGGAATATAACAAACATGTCTTCAGTAAAAATCCAGTGAATGTTCACAAGTTGAATGCATATGCATAAGCATAGCCGAGATCATCAAATAGAAAATTACCAGACTTCTAAAGCTCCCTACACCTTTCTTGATTTTTGAGCACTATTTTAAAAGCTGACAACATAAATACCTTTACCTGTTCATGAATTCCAAAAAAATAGAATCATACAAAACATATTATTTTGTATTGGTTTCCTTCACTTGTTTGTGGGATTCATTTGTGTTATAAATATCAGTATTTCATTTATTTTAATTGATACATTGCTTTTATTTTTTTATGCAAAATATCTTTTACAATTAATTTTTGTTCTCAAAAGCATGTAAGTCACTTTACTAACCCTTTTAATGTAAATGTTTTAGTTTATTGCTTGTTTTCTTTTTAAGTTTATTCTAATATACTGATTTCGTCTTTTCAGATGCAGCAACTATTTCACGAAAATTATGAACACAATCGAAAGGGCTACATCCAAGACCTTCATAATAGCAAAATTCATGCAGCTATAACGCTTCATCCCAACAAAAGGCCGGCCTACCAATACAGGCTTCATAATTACATGCTCAGCCGCAAAATTTCTGAACTTCGCTACCGCACAATCCAGCTCCACCGAGAGAGTGCGCTGATGAGCAAGCTCAGTAACAGTGAGGTAAGCAAAGAGGACCAGCAGCTGGGAGTAATGCCATCTTTCAATCACTTCCAGCCTCGAGAGAGAGATGAAGTGATAGAATGGGAGTTCCTGACAGGGAAGCTCCTTTACTCAGCATCTGAAAATCATCCTCCTCGGCAGAGCATCAACAGCATCCTAAAAACAGCGCTGGATGACACTGTCCTACAGGTGATGGAAATGATCAATGAGAATGCCAAAAGTAGAGGACGGCTCATAGACTTCAAGGAAATTCAGTACGGCTACCGCAGAGTTGATCCCATGCATGGGGTGGAGTACATTTTGGATTTACTCCTTTTATACAAAAGACATAAAGGGAGAAAACTGACTGTACCAGTGAGACGTCATGCATATCTTCAGCAGTTATTCAGCAAGCCTTTCTTCAAAGAAACTGAAGAGCTAGATGTCAACAGTCTGGTGGAGAGTATTAACAGTGACACTCAGTCATTCTCCTTTATATCTAATTCCTTAAAGATACTAACTTCTTTTCAAGGTGCCAAAGAAATGGGAGGGCACAGTGAAAAGAAAATACACATTCTTGTTCCTCTCATTGGAAGGTATGACATTTTCTTGAGATTCATGGAGAACTTTGAAAATACTTGTCTTATCCCAAAGCAGAATGTAAAGTTGGTCATTATTCTTTTCAGTGGAGATTCTGGTCAAGATTCCAACAGACATATTGAGCTGATACAAGAATATCAGAACAAGTACCCTAAAGCAGAAATGACCCTGATCCCTATGAAGGGAGAGTTTTCCAGAGGTCTTGGTCTTGAAATGGCTTCTTCCCAGTTTGACAATGATACTTTGCTGCTATTCTGTGATGTTGACTTGATCTTCCGAGGAGACTTTCTCCAGCGATGTAGAGATAATACAATTCAGGGACAACAGGTGTACTACCCCATCATCTTTAGCCAGTATGACCCAAAGGTAACTAATGGGGGAAATCCTCCCACTGATGATGACTTTGTCTTTTCAAAGAAGACTGGATTCTGGAGAGACTATGGATATGGAATTACCTGTATTTATAAAAGTGATCTTCTTGGTGCAGGTGGATTTGATACCTCAATACAAGGCTGGGGACTAGAAGATGTAGATCTCTATAATAAAGTTATTCTATCTGGCTTACGGCCCTTCCGAAGTCAAGAAATAGGAGTGGTGCATATTTTCCACCCAGTTCATTGTGACCCTAACTTGGACCCTAAGCAGTATAAAATGTGCTTAGGATCCAAGGCAAGTACTTTTGCTTCAACGATGCAACTGGCTGAACTCTGGTTGGAAAAACATTTGGGTGTCAGATACAATCGAACTCTCTCCTGACAATCCAGGCAACACATATTGCCTTTTTTAAGGGGAGTTTACCTCATTGTTGGTTGTTGTTATTTTTATTTTATTATTGTTATTTTATTGTTATTATTATTGTTATAATTTTATTTTGTTGTCCTGGTCTTAAACTACTCTTGGTTGTCTTCCAAAGGGTGTTTGTTGACCTCAAACAAGAAGAGTCTGCAGTTCACTGATATTTCAGATTTCTACTGAAGTATATATGTATTACTTTTATATAACTTTATTTGATACTGAGTTAAATCATGGCAATCAAATGACTTTTGAAGCTCATTCACCATGAGAGACAGCTTAGAAGAATGTTCTCTTGGGGCTTAAAGATGCAATATCAACTTTTATTTTATTTGTCAAATTCAATGTGATTCAAATATTTACTGGTGAAAGGTACCACAAAAGTGCTTTATGCTTCCTATGGGGAAGGGACTCTGTAACATAAACTTGAGTTTTGTAATTTATACAAGGACTTAAATATATAGACAATAATTTTCTTCATCTTTAGAATTTTTAAAGTAAATGAACACTTATGATTGTATGTTATTTTTTAAAAAAAAAGTTTTAAAAATTGAGGAGTTTTGTTCCACAAGCAATCGGTACTGGCTACCCTGGTCTTCTGACAATTATGTACTCCTCACAATGGTCTGCTATAAATGCGAATGAACTTTATTTTCTCAAGGAGATATGATTTAATTAAATATTCATGTACATTTTAGAAGCTTTATGAAACAATGTCCTTCATTTGCTGGCAAGAAGATAAAATATGACAGAACCTGGTTATTTATAATAAAACACAGGTATAACAGTATTCTTTTTCAAAAACACTGAAAAGGTTGTGTCATTTCTTTTAGTCATATTTGATATGTTTCTTAATTTCTTTCTTATATCTCAAAATGTGCTTGCTACACAGACTGGAAACATTAATAAGGGATTATGGGCATACTAGTTGTATTATTATCCTTTAAATCTTGGACTCCATAGGTGATTAAAATTAGCAGTTTCTTTATTCAATAATTTACAATTCAGGAAAAACAATCCTCCTCAATCTCTTCAGCTTTGTGACCAAACTGAACCATAAGCATGTCAGTAATGGCCTTTAATATAAGTGTGTAGGTGGTTCAAAGATAAAAAACTTAATGGGGAAATTATGACTATAAAATCAATTTTCAATTACATATAAGTCAAAGAAAATATCTCATTTACTATCACATATCATTCTTTCTTAAAATTAAATTAATGGTGTCTAGTTTGTAGAAGAATAATCTTATTCAAGATATGTAAGAACTATGAAAGTCCATGCAAGCTCTCATGAATGCATATTTTTAAACATTCATTTGTAAATAGGTAACACACATGCATTATTCCAAAATCAAACAAAATTTTAAAAGTATACAGCTATCAATTACACCTTCCTATCTAATCAGGTCTTTCCCAGACCACATAAAACCACTCTTTTGTGCATATGTATGTTGATGTGCACGTTTCCTTCATCCTTTATACACAAAACATAGTATACTGTACATATGTTCTGCCCTGATTTTCTTTTTTCACACAGTAAGTCTAAAATGTGCATGAAAATTGACATGAAAGTGTGATTTTTGTAAATTAGTTACCAATATCTTGAACTGATTGCTAAAATGTCACATAGCATTTGCCTTAGCAAAGGCTTCCTTACACAGTAACAATCTTTTCATGAGAATATTTGGGGACTCAATAACATTACTTAATATTGTTACAAATTTAATGGCACTCCCCTTGACTATAACATATAATCTTAATATTGTCAGATTCATTAAAAAGGAATTAATACTTTCAGATGTTAAAATCTTGAGAGGATAAACAATTCAGAATTGATCTCTGCTTTAACATTGTCTCTGGTCTTCATAAACTGTTTAGCCTGTTTTCATATATTATAGGACTTAATTCTTTTGTAGGTTTTATTTTCCAGAACAGTAAACATATCAACATGCAGTAAAGGTGGCCATTTGGGAAGATCTATTACGAAATAATAATTATTAGTGATGCTAATGAAAAAAGGAAATTATGGTCTACACTCATCTTTTCTTTACACTAGACAGCTGGAATAAGAAATACTACTGAGGGGGCCTCCCCGGTGGCGCAGTGGTTGAGCGCTGGGTTGCGAAGCTGCCGGCGACCTCTGCGGCGCCGGTTCGATCCCCGGCTGCTCCCCGGCCACCTGAGGAGGGTCCCACATGGCGCGCAGACCTCTCCTGCTGCCCGCTGCTCCCCTCAGCAGTGTGCTTTGGTCTTTCTGCCTGCTCTGCTCCCCGCTCTGGCTCTGGTGAATTCTCTCGCCCTCCCGCGCTTCTGACTGTACCCAGTGCATGTATAAACAAAACAAACAAACAAACAAATAAATAAAAAAAAATGCCTCTATTAAAAAAAAAAAAAAGAAAGAAATACTACTGAGGAACAAACAGAAAAATCTTGTTTAAAATACCGCAAATCTTAGAGTCGTGAGGCAGCTCTTCAGGGATGAAGCAGCATTCTCCACTACACAGATGAAACTGTACTGATTGAACAAGGGAATCGGAGATCTCATTTTAACTTGTTTACACACATGCACGCCATACTGAAACTGATATAACTGCATTTAAATTCTATTTTATAATTTTGCATTTAACTTTTCTATGATTTTTTTTTTCAGACACTGCGGTGCTTCCTGACTGAAGTTTTATTAGAATGATTCTTGTAAAATTAAAGTGTTTTTCCATCTGGTTAGTATCTTTTACTTAAAATCGCTTTAAGGTTGAAGGATGACACAATGTAAATGCAACCTAAAACACAATACATGTACATCATTGGCATTATGTTATTTGGAAGGCTATGGATGTTCTGTTTAAATGTCACTCCCAAAACAATTCCATGAACTTTCAACATCATCTTATTGATCAGCTACTATCCACTCAGCACCATGCTATTCATTTTACTTGCCTCATTTCTTAAAATATAATCCTCACAATTCTCAGAATATCAATATTTTTCTCTTAATATAACAGACATGGAAACTGAGGCCATGAGTGATTAAGTAACCTGTCTGAAGTTCACACAGCAGGAATGCTGTACAGTTAAGATTTAATTGCAATCCGAATCTGAAACATCTGTCCTACTCTACCCCATGACTTCTCAGTAGCTGGGATGTTTGTTGTAGAAGACAGTGGGGTAGCAGAATTCTAACTGACACTGTGGGTTTGTCTGATCCACTATTCAGCTTGCTTCTGCTGAATATTCATTCTGGACAGAGCTAAGTTGCACATATTTTGCTCGATTAGAGCCTCCTCAAACTTTTAAATCTCAGTCCTCCACCACTTCGTTCCTCCCTCTGAGTAGCACTATGTTGGAGAAGGATTGTTTCTGTCTACTTGTTCACATTCACTGAACTTTAGCCAGCAAAAAAAGGACAGCTACTCAGAATTCTTGATACCAGTAGCAGCCCTTTTATATGATCTCAACTATCTGAGTGCAGAAGCTGTCCACATAGAACACCATCACATCACTGCTTGATTGTATGTGTCACTTTACCTATACAGACTTGGCATAAAGCAACTTTGTTAAGTTTTTAGGTATTTCTGAAACTAGTCTGGGAACTCTAGAATATATACCAAGCGTGTGGACTGATAGTTCAACCAAGAGAATAAGTGTTTACCAGAAAGGTAAATTATAAAATCATTCTGTCTCTAGTATAAGAAAACTGGAGCCCATTCTAGTCGGCATCCCTGTGGATGGGATACACTCTGGTTTCACATGGTTGTGTTTTCAGATAAGCCCTAGGCAATTTTTTCCAGGAGGCCCTGATGAGAGGCTATAATGCTGCCAGGCCAACCTTGTCCTAGAAGGAATAGGTAAAAGTAGATTTTGACCTATAAACAGACTTGGTGACTTCCCTGTTTTCCTTTCCTCAACCAACAAAATACATTTCACTAGGTAAAACACCTCAAGATGAGTTTCAAATACTAAAATACTTTGCAGCTCCATCTTGGTCACAGTGATAAGATTTATACAAAAGGATGAAGAATAGCCAAGCTACCTTTCCTTCCCTACTACCCACAGCTTTCTGAGTAACTGTACCTGTAACCCTGGAGGTCACAGGTACATAATGTGCCTTACCCTAGAGATATCTCTAAGAGTAGACTGCAAGTGACTTGTCTGCTCAAATTCTCACTTGCGCTTGATTATTGAAGCCTATCTTTTCAGCGAGTAGCAGGCTACTTGCAAAATAATGGACTAAGGGTCAATAAAGGAGTGTTATCAGTTCTTAGTGCTACTGACTTGATTACCTTCACATCATCACTTTTACCTATATCCTAATCATTGTCAAACATGCATTAAAGATTGTGCTGAAACCAGAAGCTCCTAAATTCTCAGTTTTTCAGCAGTAGCAACAGTAGCAAGAAGCAGAATGGAGTCCCAGAAAATGCCAAGAAGATTCTGCCTCTGTGTGCCCACAGACTCCCCTAGACACCAGCTACTCTGCCAAGGATTACTCGACAGATGGTGAGGAGGATGAGATGTCAGCAGTGATTCATGTCCCCAGGTGGCAACATAGCCACATCTGCAGCAAGCAGCAAACCACCTGGAACCAGTACAAAGATGTTGGGACATTCTTGTGTTGCCTTCAATTGACATCTTATTGTACATGATGCCCTCTTTGTTTCCAATCTTAAGCTATGATGGTTTGCATCATATCTAAGATTCCGTCCATGAAAATTTTATTTTAATCAAACTCCATCAATATGTATTAGTCCAGAGGTTGGTATAAAAGCTGAGATTGAATTTTGATTACCCCTTATGCCCAGGTACACATTTTTGCTATTCCATTGCCACACAACCTCAATCTTTATTGATAGGACAAATTCTGAAGGAAATGGTGAGCATAAAATTAGAAAGATAAAAATTTATTTTACTTTAAATGGATCTATTAAAAAGACTTGTAACAGAAAAACAAAATAAAGAAGCTATAAAACCTGCTTTCATCTTTAATGTTAACTGATTCACAAATATTTAATGACAATTTGCTTAGAAATAATACTCATAAGTAGAAACTCTAAGCCTCCGAAAACACACATCAGCTAAGAGTACTAATAATAAGAACATGGAGGGGCAGTGCATTGTGTATCCTTGTATTATTTTGTTTTTTGCTTTCTTCCTAGCTTTCCTCTATTCTAACATGTGGATGAACTACATTTCCTTTTAATATTGACCTTCCTTTTCTTTGCTAGTGTCTCCTGCACTTAGGAACTACTTGGTATAAGTTACACAAGGTTTAGACTATAGGTTTCTAGTAATGGTTTTGAAAAACTATGATTGTATAAATCTCAAGTTTGAAAACTAGATAACTTTACAATGGCTCAGAGCTCACAAAAGACTCTGGAGGGAAAGGAACTTCTATTTCTCATAATTATGCATCTTTCCTTTCACATCTATCCCTTAGGCAACATGCAGTTAATTTAGGGAAGGGTCCCTTTGTCTACAATCTCCCACCTGTCAATTCATACAAGAAGTTGTTTTAATAAGAAAAGGGAAAAGGTGAAGTGATTTATTTATGTTATTTCCTAACAGCAAAACACCTATTGTTCATTAAGTACTTTAATTTACTCTGCTGTTACTTGGAAAACATCTCTTATGACTTAACAGTAGGTACCATTACTCCCATTTACAGATGAGCAAAATGGATTTCAGAGAGATTCGTTTTGTTCTCTGAAATGAAAATGTCTGGGTTTGAGCTGGAACTCAAAGTTAGGTTCACTGAGTTCAGAGATAGATAGATAGATAGATAGATAGATAGATAGATAGATAGATAGATAGATCACATCTTTGTCCATCCATCAAAGGAAACTTGGTTGTTACACACCTTGGTGACTGACTGTAAGTAATTACTGCAATAAGCATGGGGAGGGGGATGTACATATCTTTTTAAGTTAGTGTTTTGTTTACTTTGGATAGATAACCAAAAGTGGACTATGTCATATAGTACTGTTTTCCATAATAGCTGAAACAAATTTATAACCCCACCAATAGCACAAGGGTTCCCTTTTAGCCACATCCTCATTAACATTTCTTATTTTTTGTCTTTCTGATAATAGTCATCTAACAAGTGTGAGGTTTTGTGGTTTTGATTTGTATTTTCTGATGATTAGTGATGTTGAGCATCTTTTTATGTCCCTGATGGCCATCTGTACATCTTTGGAAAAATGGCTAATCATATCTTTGGAAAAATGACTGTCCATTTTCTAATTTGATTTTTTTTTTGAGTAAACTGTATGAGTTTCTCTTTCTTTCATAATTCACATTTTTCATGTATCTTAGCTTTGCAGAATTCTAACTTCACTGTGTTCAGTGCCATGCATCATTTTACCTGTCATTTCTCTACCCATTCGTCACATGTTTTCTATCATTTAGTATGGTGGATATTTGTTAGATACTAAGTAGTGCCACAGAAAATATTCCCTTCCTGATAATAATAACAAAACAGAAAAAAAAAACAAATTAAATGGTCTATCAGAATACTAGCAAGGACTACTGTTTATTTCTTTCTTCTCCCTATTCTGCACAATGAAATAAAGTTTTTTTTTAAGTTTTTTGTTCCTTCCAGAATGAAAACAAACCATGTCTCTGTGTGTCATTGTACTATCACTTAATCTGTGCCCTCAAAACTCTCCATGTATGAGTTTTCAGATCAAAGACTGACCTAAAAGGGTCTATCAGTAACAATACGGGCTCCACCTTCTCAGGGCTCCACCTTCTCAAGGTGTACAGAACATAGAGCAGATTTTCAGATTGATTGATCATTAGAAAGCAAACAATTCCAAATGACTCCTTATAACAAACATAACAACTGCTGATGAGCTCTGAATGGTATATAGGTTGGCCCCCTATTACTATCTTTCCAATAACCAAAGCAGTCTTAGAAGCAAAATTTAGGGGGGGGGCGGTTAGTAGGCACAGCTTTAGTTAATGAAAAGGGAAAATGAGCTTTTAGTGATATTGCCGTCAACTATGAGGGCTTGAGAGACTGAGGAGAGTCAGGAAAGTAGATGACTATTTCCCAGGAGGCATCATCCCTCCTGTAATGATGAGCCTTTTTCCTAGATGGGAATGTGCCCAGTGCCACAGAAAACTGCAGGCCATTCACACAATATATGCTACTCTATTTCTGTTTCACTTGTAAATCCTAAATGCTGTTTGAATAAACTGTATAGTGTTTGTCTGCATGTGTCTGCCATTTCTTAAGAGTGTGAAATATATTGGCTTATATCACCTTCAGTTTATTAAATAATATTTTCTAAAATATCAATGAAGGGAAATTAAAAACTCATTCTATGCAAGAGAATTCTTATTAAAGTGCATCAGTGACTAGTGGTCAGGTTATTCTTTTTTGAAAATAAAAATGATCAGAAGTCTGCAATGTCTTTATGACTCCACAAAAAGCCTTTTAATGCTAATTTATCTGCAATTATATTTGTACACTGAAACTAAACTGGAGAAGTAGTACATGAAATACATGAAGTAGTACACACACACACACACACACACGTAGTACACAGACACACATCAGTTGAAACAAACTACTCCTGATTCATATTCATAAAAATTTACTGAAAACTAGTTAACACAAAGCACTGCGCCAAAATTACAGATGTAAGTTGGTAAAATCTGCACTCCAATGAGCTCACCTATTTCTAAGTGAGAGAAATAATTTTCTATTTCATATGGCCATTTCTGCCTTTGTGTTCAAGTTCTGTTGATGATCAATTTGGGGACTAGCAAAAAATTTTATGTAATTCTATTTTAAAAAAAATTTAATTTTTATATTTAATATTATTTTCCAATAGATTTCATTGACTTTATTAAAATATTTTATTTTTCCTGGGATTATAGAAAAGGAATAAGAATAGAAATCTTCCTAAGAGACTCAGGTAGGCACAAGCCCCAAGCAGCACAGCTTTCACCATGAAAATGGAGGATTTTACCACGTATAGCACAGTCTTGTTAATTTTTTATCTCTGCATATTTGGTCTTGACAGAAAACTAGAGGTTCCTGGCTTAGATGATGATTATTTACTTACAGAACAAACATCTTGCTCTGGTTTCCCATATCCTGATACCCTACAGAGTGATTCAGTGAAAGTCAGAATTTTCTGTTGTATGCAGGAGGTGGGGTCTGTCTTATCAGGAGAAAAACTCTACAATTATGAATCTCAGAGCTTTCATAGAACACCTGGTATACCTGTTCATGCTTCCCTAGGAGAAGAAACCGCCTTCTCTTTCTTTTTTTTTTTATTTTTTATTTTTTTTTAATAGAGGCATGTTTTATTTATTTATTTGTTTGTTTGTTTGTTTGTTTTGTTTATACATGCACTGGGTACAGTCAGAAGCACGGGAGGGTGAGAGAATTCACCAGAGCCAGAGCGGGGAGCAGAGCAGGCAGAAGGACCGAAGTACACTGCTGAGGGGAGCAGCGGACGGCAGGAGAGGTCTGCACGCCATGTGGGACCCTCCTCTGGTGGCCGGGGAGCAGCTGGGGATCGAACCGGCGCCACAGAGGCCACGGGCAGATTCACACCCCAGCGCTCAAATGCTGCACCACCGGGGAGGCCCCTCTTTTTTTTTTTTTAAATAATAAATTTTATTTTTATATTCCCCATACAATTGCAACCCCCCCATTTTGACCCCAATCCCTCCTCTCCCATCCCTCACCCCCCAAAAAGTGTCTCTGGTTCATAGTTGTTTGTTGATTTTGATTTTCACTTTCCTATAGTTATTCATTTTCCTGGTACCTTATTTAAGTTTTCTAGATTCCTGCTATGAGTGAGACCATCCAGTATTTTTCTTTTTCTTTCTGGCTTATTTCGCTGAGCATGATCCCTTCCAGCGCCATCCATGTTGCTGCAAATTGCATGTGTTTATCTCTTTTGAATGCTGAGTAATATTCCATGGTGTATATGTACCACATCTTCTTGATCCAGTCATCTATTTTTGGGCATTTGGGCTGTTTCCAAAGCTTAGCTATTGTAAACAGTGATGCTATAAACATATGGGTGCAGGTGCTCTTTGGAATTGATGTTTCTGTGTCCTTTGGGTAAATACCTAGGAGTGGAATTGCTGGATCATATGGAAGCTCTATGTTTAGTAGGTCCAGAAATCTCCACACAGCTCTCCATAGTGGTTGGACCAGTTTGCACTCCCACAGCAGTGCAGGAGAGTTCCTTTTTCTCCACACCCTCGTCAACATTTGTTGTTGCTAGTTTTCTTAATATGTGCCATTCTCACTGGTGTAAGATGGTATCTCATGGTAGTTTTGATTTGCATTTCCCTGATTACAAGTGATGTTGAACAATTTTTCATATGCCTGTTGGCCATTTGCATTTCCTCTTCAGAGAAGTTTCTTTTTAGCTCTTCTGCCCATTTTTTGACTGTATTATTTTCTTTGTTGTTGTTGAGTCTCATCAGCTCTTTGCAGATATTTGTGATCAGTCCTTTATCATTAGTGTTGTGTGCTAACATGAACAAATTCACTGAGGCAAGAGAAGGGTAAAGTCAATAGAACCATTACTCTCTGTAACCTAAACAAATTGTTCCAAGGTAGATAAATTTGGAGCTCTTTCTGAGGTATCTGAATTTAATTTCAAAGGTGTGTGTGTCATCCATTCATCTTTTAACCCAGGTTGCTGACACTCTACTCAGAAAGCTCTGACCAGAAAGAAACATGACAATAGGAACGTTGTCTCCTGACACACCAGTGTATGCCCTCTTAAGTTCACCTTTTAGCGATTTGCAGTATGTGACATATAATAACAGTGTCTGGAGCATGAGACTGGTTTCCTATCCAGGCTGGGAATTAACCATACTTCCTCTTAGTTCCTATTTCAAAATGTTAATTGTCAGGTGGAATGTGCTGCTTCTTTCTGCCAATTCTCTTACCTGTCAATACTTCATGAAAATAATAATTTGATAATAATTATTAGTTTAATAATTATTTAATATTTAACAATATTCAATATTTAATAATAATAATTTTGTTTTGGAAATGCAAGCATCTTTTATGTTGAATGTCCATACTAATAAGTTAAAAATACACTATTTTATCCCAAATGAAAATTTACTAATGGCTTATTTTTATTTGGAACAGAATTTCAGCTTTCAAATTTTACTTAACTTATCCTTCAAATGAAAGTTTTTCTCCTGGCAGAGATTAATGCATCTCCTAATGAGAGAAACTGTCATTTCTGTGAACTTGACATCCTCTTGTCTCATCAATTCTCAATCAGGTCGAAAAGGCACAGACTGTTCTGCAGAAGTTTTTAGTTGTTAGAAAAGCTAACACTTTATCATTGCTAGGGGAAAATTAAGAATCTGGAAAATTGAATTTTTTATGACTATTATTTCTTAATCAAAAGTTCTATATAAGCTGAACATACATTCAGTGACGTTATATAGGGTAACAGGATAATATTTCTTACCTCTATAACTTAATAATTGTAAATTATAATAATTTTTACAAAATGTTTTATGGAATCATCTCCTTGATAAAAATGCTAAAGTAGAAAGAAAAAGCAATTTTACAATTATATCACAAATTTTCAGGAGACTTCCATTTGCTATGATTAAACTGATGGCATAACCAATTACCTCCAAAATTTAATGGTGTGCAATAAACATTTTTTTTGTTGTTCATGATTTTGTGGGTCAAGAATATAAGAAGGGCTCAGCTGATTCACATGACATCTACTTGAAGGCTGCAATACATCTGGAGATTGGTTGTCACTCTCCCCCCACTACTCTACCTTCCCCCACCCATGGCATTTCATTCTGCAAGGCCTCTTCATGTGAGCATGGTTTCTCCAGGTGATAGTTTCTTTTTTTTTTCTTTTTAAAGATTTATTTATTTATTTGTTTGTTTGTTTGTTTATTTATTTATTTATTTATGCAAGCACTGGGTACAGTCAGAAGCGCGGGAGGGTGAGAGAATTCACCAGAGCCAGAGCGGGGAGCAGAGCAGGCAGAAGGACTGAAGTACACTGCTGAGGGGAGCAGCGGGCGGCAGGAGAGGTCTGCGCACCATGTGGGACCCTCTTCTGGTGGCCGGGGAGCAGCCGGGGATTGAACCGGCGCCTCAGAGGCCGCGGGCAGCTTCGCAACCCAGCGCTCAACTGCTGCGCCACTGGGGAGGCCCTCCAGGTGATAGTTTCTTATATGTCAGCTTAGGGTTCCAAGAACAAGTTTTTTTTTGTTTGTTTGTTTGTTTTTTTAAAGATTTTTTTTTTTTAATAGAGGCACGTTTTATTTATTTATTTATTTGTTTGTTTGTTTTTTTGTTTATACATGCACTGGGTACAGTCAGAAGCGCGGGAGGGTGAGAGAATTCACCAGAGCCAGAGCGGGGAGCAGAGCAGGCAGAAGGACCGAAGTACACTGCTGAGGGGAGCAGCGGGTGGCAGGAGAGGTCTGCGCGCCATGTGGGACCCTCCTCCGGTGGCCGGGGAGCAGCCGGGGATTGAACCGGCCCCGCAGAGGCCGCGGGCAGCTTCGCAACCCAGCGCTCAACCGCTGCGCCACCAGGGAGGCCCCCAAGAACAAGTTTTAAGAGACCAAATCAGAGTCAACAAAGCATCTTGTAAGCCAGTTTTAGAAGTCTGCAACACTCTATTCATCAAGTAAATCACTAAGGAGGGAGGGATTTCACTCTACCTTTCAATGGGATTAATTACAAAGAATCTGTGTTCTTTTCAATCTATCATACATTCAATATGCTTAGAAAATTGCTTCATCTCTTTTCCTGAAAACTGGGAATTAAAAGCTAGGGAAAGAAACACCGACACATTTCAAAGTCTGAAGCTTTCAATGCCAATATAAAACCAAATTGAAACAAACCAACAAAATGATGCACTTAACCATAAAGAAAAGAACCAAGACTCAAAATGGATTAAAGAACTAGACATAAGACCTGAAACCATAAAATATATAGAAGGAAATATAGGCGAAACACTACGTGATTTGCACATCAAAGACATCTTTACAGACACATCACCCAAAGCAGTGATAGTGAAGGCAAAGATAAACAGCTGGGACTATATCAAATTAAAGAGCTTTTGCACAGCAAAAGAGACAATAACAAAAACAAAGAGAAACCCCACCAACTGGGAGAACATTTTTGCACCCAACACTAATGATAAAGGACTGATCACAAAAATCTGCAAAGAGCTGATGAGACTCAACAACAACAAAGAAAATAATCCAGTCAAAAAATGGGCAGAAGAGCTTAAAAGAAACTTCTCTGAAGAGGAAATGCAAATGGCCAACAGGCATATGAAAAAATGTTCAACATCACTTGTCATCAGGGAAATGCAAATCAAAACTACCATGAGATACCATCTTACACCAGTGAGAATGGCACATATTAAAAAAACTAGCAACAACAAATGTTGGCGAGGGTGTGGAGAAAAAGGAACTCTTCTGCACTGTTGGTGGGAGTGCAAACTGGTCCAACCACTGTGGAAAGCTGTGTGGAGATTTCTGGACCTACTAAACATAGAGCTTCCATATGACCCAGCAATTCCACTCCTAGGTATTTACCCAAAGGACACAGAAACATCAATTCCAAAGAACACCTGCACCCCTATGTTTATAGCAGCACTGTTTACAATAGCTAAGCTTTGGAAACAACCCAAATGCCCAAAAATAGATGACTGGATCAAGAAGATGTGGTACATATATACCATGGAATATTACTCAGCATTCAAAAAAGATAAACACATGCAATTTGCTGCAACATGGATGGCGCTGGAAGGGATCATGCTCAGCGAAATAAGCCAAAAAGAAAAAGAAAAATACCGGATGGTCTCACTCATAGCAGGAATCTAGAAAACTTAAATAAGGGACCAGGAAAATGAATAACTATAAGAAAGTGAAAATCAAAATCAACAAAAAACTATGAACCAGAGACACTTTTACGGGAGCGGGGGCGGGAGGGGAGGTATTGAGGTCAGAATGGGGGGCTGCAATTGTATGGGGAATATAACAATAAAATTTATAAAAAAAAAAAAAAAAAAAAAAAACAAATACTAGCACTGCATACCCAGAAAGTAAAGCTCTGCTCTGGTTATACCTGCTCTTTTGAGTAGTAGTTATGGGTCAAGGAAGTGATACCCATTTTTTGGACTTTATTATTTTCACTCTCTCTGTTTCACTAGAAATAAATCCCATTTCTCCAAAAGTCGAGCTGGACTTTTTAAAATTATTGGTATTCTGTTTCTATAATGTTCTAAGACTTTTAATAATAAAATAGATAAAGCTGATTATGAAAAAAAAAAAAAATAAATGTGAAGTTGTTGAATCAAAAAAAAAAAAAAAAAAAAAAAAAAAAAGAAAAGAACCAAGAATTGAATTATTGTTTCTTTTCCTCATTAAGAAGGAAGGTGTACTCATGGAAAGTAGGTTGAAAAGGCACTTCACAATGCACTTTTATAAAGTTGTCTGTCAATCTTTCACAGAGACAGGGATTTCTGGCAGGTTGAAATGTCATAATTAAGAGAACATGTCAACAGTTTTGATTAGACAAACATGTTTAATTGACACAAAAAACTTAAATCTCAGAATGTTTAATTGGTCGCTTTATCTCATCAATTTTCCAGCGCTCTAAAGAATAAGTACTTTCACACAGATTAATCCAACATTTTTGTTTCCTACTAGTCCATAAAATTACCTAAAAAAATTGAAAGAAAAATTTTATATAAAAAATTTACATATTAACAAAAATAATTTCCCTAACAACCAAACAAGATCCTTGATAATCAATAAACTGTATCTGTATCTATATCATCTATATCTATATATTAAATCTAGCAGTTTGTGACCTTGCCATAGTTTCCTTGTTATCTGTGTTACCCTTTTCAATTCCCTGTTTTTTGTTTTTGTTAGATTTTTTAAATTTGGAAGACTTCTGATTTATATTCATTTCATTATTCCTATGGTTCAACTATTTAAGTCTTGTTATGAAATGGCATGCTAGAAATATTTTCCTTTCTAGTGGAAAATTTTTTCCTTTCCTTTCAACCATCATCATCCTCATAGTAATTACCTTTTTCAACCTAAAGTTCACCAAACTTCATCATCATTAAGTAATGTTTTAGGAATATGAATTTTATGAATATGAAATATTAAGTAATATTTTATGAATGGCTCTAAATATTCACTGACCTAAAAATAATAAATGAAAAGTTATTGCTATGTCTTTATTTTTCAGCATTCTTTCCTTAGGCAGATGCTGACCCTCTAGCTTTTCATATGATTGATTTAAAGAATGAATATTTTTGATAATTTTAGACAACTGTTTGTGTTCTCTGATATGTCCCCCATTTTCCCCTACCAATTCTAAACTTTTAAATAATTATTCATTCAGTAATGGTTTTCGTGTGCCTACTGTGTTTCCCCCTTCCAGACACTAGTCAATGGCCACACAAACTTGATTAAAGTAGAGCTATTATCCTAAAGAAACTCATAGTCTAGTAAAAGAAATGGAACAAAGAACCACTGCAAAACTCATGAAATGCTATAGTAGAGGAATGCTTTGGCATTTCAGAGGAGTCAGTGAAATTTTTTCCTTTGTACAATGAGAGCAGGCAGGAATCATCTACCCAAAAGGCCAAATAAAGACCTTCTCTTTCATACTAAGGACTTTGGAATTTATTCTGTAAACATGGGCTAGATGGAAAATGAAGGGCAAACATGCATTTAGAAATTTTTTTTCAAAATCAAATGTATCTTCAATTTTGTGAAATTTTTCAACATTTGTAAAATTGTCTATCTGCATAGACATTTAGACCCTATGGACTATTTAGAGCCATTTATAAAATATTACTTAATTAAAAATTGTTGATGATGTTTATGAGCTTTAGGTTAAAATAAGATAATTACTATGAGGATGATTGTTACTATTTACTACAATACTACAGTATTTGGTATACTAATCATTTACTGAGAAGGTCAAATAAAGAATGCTGTCCTTTGAGCTTTATTATTCAAACAATCTAATGTTACCTAAAATGCCCGTGTCAGTTAAGGTTGATGCATGGACATGCAATGCAGTCCTTAAAGAATATACATCATTAACCCCTAAAGTTTTGGACTGAATTCAAGCCCTCCTTTAAGGTATATTACTATTATATCTTTGAGAAATAGCTACCATAGTGCAAGTAGGTACTAGTAATGTCAGATTATCCAGACCACAAGACAAAAATTCAACAAATTACTTAACTATGACACCAAGGTGGGTAACAGTTGCAAATTTAAGGTGCAGGATAGAATAAGATACTCTATATAATCTGAGCCAACAACCAATATCTGATTTCCCCCCCCCCCCCTTGGTCATTACACAACTGAGGGATGTTAGTTTTCCTTATTTTTCTTTTTTTTTTTTTCATTTTTCTTTTTTTTTTAATTATTTTTTTTCATACCATCTTTCTTTTTTTTTTTAATGACCTTTTCGTAAAATTTTTGCTGTCATTCTTTCTAGCTATACTTTCATCAATAGAGAATTCTTGGTTCCCAAAAGGAATGCTTCTACTAAGGAAAGATTCTACTAAGGAATGCTTCTACTAAGTAAAAAAATAATCAACTGGTATTGATGCTGAGACTGTCAGCTGGCTATTAGGGTGCCTCCAGTATGTGAAGTAATAAGGAAATAAGGAATTGGCAGGGTGTCTGTAGTAACTCATCTAAGAGTGAATATGATTAATATGATTATAGATCAGAGATGGGGAGAACTATTTCTGAAACCCATGAGTTTCTCTGGGCTGACCCCTAGCCCTTCCTCATCTAGTTAAAATGTTCACAGACCTTTCAAACCAATTAAAAAAAATTAAGCCTCAGTCCCCACAAGGAGAAAGTCTGTATCACTCAATACTATCAGATGAAGAATAGGAAAGTAATACAACTATGACCTCATGACCAGTTGAAGAAACAACTATAGCAAACACCCATGATCTTTTGGTTTGTTTTCTTGCTTAGTTTTATTATTAGTGTATCAATATTTATGTATTTAATTAATCTGCTTTCTTTCTTTCCCATTATTATTTCATTTGCAGTAGACTGGTAATGGTTAAATTAATAGTCATTAGTCTTCCATACATGAGAGTAACACAATGCCTAAATTTGGAAGAACAAAAAGTACTCATCTATGGAGTCAGTTACTAAAGCAAGGATATAATTGGATCTATAAACAAGTAATGGACTGGTGGATGAGATTTACTCAGTAAAAATACTAAGAAAAAGAAAATTCCACCCACAACATGGTAGTTTTGATAAATGTGTTCCCTAAATATAACTGGGAAAATCTAAATATATTACTCACAGGAAATTTTACCATTTCACTACTAGCAATGTGAGACTGACCCACAAATATTTTACCTGAGGTTGGTGGCTTGCTGTGGTAATGGAATGAGAGAGGGAGAGTTGTGGCCAGGGTGGCAACCATTCCAGTCATCCCAACAAATGGGGACTGGCCACAGACTGTGTTGTCCAAACACCAGGCACAGGGAATTTTTTTTAGAGAGGGAGGAGTGCAGACCTACATGCAAACCAGTGCTGGGAACACTAGTTCAGTCAGAACCTGACTACTGGCAGCTCAGCATCTTGGGTGGTAGAATCCTATTCCCTCTGCCTTCCTGCATATGTGAAATAGAGAGATTTGATACACACCTACAGAGAAGAGGGAAAAGGAGAGAGGGGCTTAGAATAAGGCCTATGTGAAGAATGCAAGTACTTGCTCTGCAGAGACCAGTCACAAGCACAGAAATTGAAAAGTAATCAAGTTTCCCTAAGAACAAAACCCCAGGACAAGATGGCTTCTCTAGTGAATGCTACCAAACCTCTAAAGAAGATCTAATACCTATTCTCAACTCTTTAAAATAAAAATTGAAGAGGAGAGAAAGCACCCAAATACATTTTATGAGACCAGCATTACATTTATCCCTAAACGAAGCAAGTACAAAAAAAAAGAGAAAACTACAGACATTTATCTTTGATGAACATAGATGCAAAAATCTTCAACAAGGGCCTCCCCCTGGTGGCGCAGGCAGTTGAGCGCAGTGCTGTGAAGCTGTCTGCAGCTTCTGCAATGCCAGTTCGATCCCAGCCAGTGAGGGTCCTACATGGCACAGCAGACCTCCCCTGCCGTGCCTACTGCTCCCTTCAGCAGTGTATTTCATCAGTCTGCCTGTTCTGATCCCTGCTCTGTCTCTGGTGAATGCTCTCACGCTCCCATGCATCTGGCCTGTACCCCAGTTCTTGTATAAATAAATAAATCTTAAAAAAAATCTCGGCATATCAAATCCAGCAATATATTAAGAGAACTACCCATCATTAACAAGTAGGATTCATTCCAGGGATGCAAGGTTGGTTCAATATATGCAAATCAATCAATCAAAAATCACATGACCATTTTAACAGATACTGAAAGAGCATTTCACAGGATTCACACCCATTTATGATAAAAACTCTCAATAAATTAGAAATAAAAGGAACATATCTCAATATAATAAAGGCCATCTATGACAAACCACTTTGAATGGTACAAAGCTGAAAGCATTTCTCCTAGGATCATGAACAACATAAGGATGCCCATTCTCATCATTCTCGCATAGCATTCAAAGTCCTAGCCATAGCAATTAATTAAGAAAAAGACATAAAAGGGATCCCAATTGGAAAAGGAGTGAAACTATCACTATTTTCAGATGACATGAAAATATTAAAAAAGAAAATCCAAAAGACTCTCAAACAATGACTAGAAATAATAAATGAATACAGTAAAGTGGCTTGATACAAAATCAATACATAAAAACCTATTGCATTTCTATATGCAAACAACAAATAAGAAAGATAAATTAAGAAAATAATCCCATGTACAATCACATCAAAAAGGATAAACTATCTGGGAACAAACATAGCAAAGGAGGGAAAGGACCTAAATATTGAAAATTATTAACCATTGTTCCAAAAAAATAAAAGATATACAAAGATATGGAGATATAGCATATATTTATGGATTTGAAGAAGAAACATAGTTAAATGTCTATATTACTCAAAGCAATTTAAAGATTCAACACAGTATCTGTCAAAATCCCAATGACATTTTTCAAGGGCCTAGAACAACTACAAAATGTGTATGGAACCACAAAAGGCCCTGAACAAGTCAAAATGATCCTAAGAGAAAGGAAGAAAAATGGAGGTATAACACTTCCTGCCTTCAAACTATAATACAGAGCAACCACAATCAAAATAGTATGGGATAAAACAAAAACAGACACACAAACCAATGGAACAGAACAGGGAGCCCAGAAACAAACTCCCATAAACCCACACAAATGTGAATAATCTTTGACAAAGGAGTCATGAAAATATAATAGAGAAAGGAAAGGCTCTTCAACAAATATTGCTGGGAAACTTGGGCAGTAACATGCAAAATAATAGTAATAAAAATATTGATTATATTACTCCATGCATAAAAATTAATTGAAAATGGATTAAAGTCTTGAATATTAATCTGGAAACATAAAATAAAAAAAGGAAAACATAGGTGATACATTCTTGGACATCAACCATAGAGATATATTGGGAACTCAGCTCTAACAAGGGAAACAACAGCAACAATAAACCTATGGGAACTACATCAAACCAAAAAAGGCTTTATATCATGAAATAAACCACCACCAAAACGAAAAGGCAACCTATGGACTGGAAGAAAATACTTGTGTATCACATATCTCACAAGGGGTTAATTTCCAAAATACATAAAGAATCCATACAATTCAACAATGAGAAAAAAAAAAACAAACCAATAAAAAAATGGGCAAAAGACCCAATGGGCCCTTCTATAAAGAAGACATACAGATATCCCACAGGTACATGAAAAAAAAAAAAAAGCGTTTAACATCACCTGTTAGAGGAGAAATGCAAAACAAAACCGTAATGAGATATAACATCATCCCTGTGAGAATGGTCTATAGCAAAAAAGACTGGAGACAACAAATGTTGGCGGGGACGTGGAGAAACAGGAACATTCACTCAGTGTTTGGAATGTAAACTGATGCAACATCTATGAAAAATGGTTAGACATTCTTCAAAAAACTAAAAATGGATATAACACATGGTTCATCAATACCATTTTTAGATATTTACCCCCCAAATATGAAAATATTTATATACTCCTGTGTTCATAGCAGCATTATTCAAAATGGTCAAGGTGACTGGCAAGTAAAGCATGACCCTTATGGAGGTATGAAGTTGCACTCTCAAATTACATTAATTATGTATTGAAATAATTGGCAAATCAACAACATTCAAAAAATAAAATCTAAAAGAAAAAAATACACCTTTAAATGATGTAGTATACGACCCAAAATAAAGATAAAACTTTCAAACATCTTTGTTTACCAACTATCACTACACAAAAAAAAATACCTAAAGCAAAAACATTAAATTCAAGATATTTGTAGACTAATTTAAATAAACTGTCAGTTTATGAATGATGAGGTAGGCCAAAATAGGTAAGAGAGCATGTAATATATCATATGGTTGACCTAATCAATATTTCTCAAATGTAATACCCTGACAAGAGAATACTTTTTCTTTGTGTATTCCCCTGAAACTCTTAGAACTGATCATTTATTAGGCTACCGAGAAACCTCAATAAATTTTTAAAAAGTTGAAATCATGTAGATCATATTGATTGGCTTTTTAACTCAAACAACCAAAATACTGTCTTTTGTTTTATATTCATGTAACTCCCTTTTTTCTTTTAGTGAACACTTTGCTGTTAAAATACTTAATTGAAGACTTGGAGAAAAAGAATGGAAATGCTTAGGAGGAAATTGCATCTGGTTTCTGCAGTGGAAAGAGAAGAACCATTTTCTCTTAATAAGCCTTAAGATTAACTAAAGCTAGTATCAACAAGCAGAACTTTTCCTGGGGAAATATTTGAAAAGTTATCACTTCATCCTATCTTGCTTCTAAATTATTATTTTATTCATCATAAAGCTGGTCTCAAAGCATCTTAGACTAAATTAAATAGGCCTCACTTATAAAGATGGCACACCCTGGCTACTTAGTAAACCACATAAAACAGAAACTTTTACTCTAATACCAAAAAGGGCAATATATTTTAAAAGTTACTAATCGCTTTAAATATGTTGGATGACCTAAGTGGAAAAAGATGTTTCTGTGTATATCTGAGTTCACGAGTTTTCCATTATATCTATTTTATTTATATATACACACGCACACTCTCTCACACACATCCTTTATTCTTCTGAACACATTCTTTCTTATCTAGAGTTTATCTCCTTTCTGTACATCAATAGCATTAGTTTATCCATGCATTTCTTACAAGGTCATATTGGGGTTTTATATAACCTCATATTCACAGATCCAGGAATGCAATATACGAAACAGAGCAGGTATGAATACGCAAATCTGAGAATAATGAGCAGCACAGAAAGACTACCAAACATCCTAGGAATTCAGTCTGCTAGCAAATATTTAATGATGATCTACTAAGTGGTAGGTACCATTGTGGTTACTGGAGATAACATAGAAGACAAACACAAAGCACCACAATAAACAAATAAAATAGGCGAATATACAATATGGCAAAGTATATTATGTGCTATGGAGAAAAGTAAAGAATAATAAGAAAGATAGTACCAGAGTGAGCAGAGGTTGCTGTCTTAAACATGTTAGTACAGGAAGCACTCTTTAATAAGGTGACAATGGAGCAGAGACTTGAATTAAGACGGACCCATATCTGAGGTCAGAGTATCCTAATCAAAGGAAACAGTAAGAGCAATATCTTAAGGTTGGACTGTGCTTCAGATTGGAGAAACAGGGAAGAGTCACAAGTGGTTATAAAGCAGAAGGTAGTAAAAGTTGAGGTCTCAGAAGTAGTGAGAAACCAGCTAATACAGCGTCTTATAAGATGTAATAACTTTGGTGTTAACGCTTTTGTGAGAAGCCTTTGGAGGTCATTAACAGAGAAGTGATATAATCTTACATAGGTTATAAAAGATTCCAGGGCAGCTCAGATATTCAGATTGGATAGATATGCCAAACTTGCTTGAAAGTCTATTTATGTACAATAGATGGAGAAAGCAGTGACTTCAAGTGGAAATACTGTGTGATCAATAGCTAGCTATTGGATGAAACCAGTAAGAATGAATGAAAAACGGGGGCAGTCACCAAAGATCTGTTTCAAGGTCTGAAAATAAGAACTGCAGAAGTGGAGCTTCAGGTGATTGTTGTGTTATAGGTAGTTTTAGCATGAGATCCCAAAGGAATAACCACCAGAGTTCTTCCTAACTCTTCCAATAAAGATACACTAACTTACCAATACACACGAGCAGATTGTGAACTAATTCCACAAATAAAACTGGGTAGTACTTGGAACCAAGTACCATTGAGCTTATTACCTATGTCAAGTGTTTACTCAAGGACAAAACTGTTCTAAGTACTTTATATGCTCTGTATTATTTAAATCTGTTCATAATACTATTTCCAATTTTATTTTTCAATAAACCTGGAAATATAGAAGATCAATGTTAAATTATCTAGATTTTCTGGACTGATAAATATGAGAATTTGAATTGTTAAAGATCTATTTTCCAACTTTAGACTAGACCCTGGGGGTGAGTTTTATTTAATTCCTATCTATAAACAATTCCTAAACCACTGACAAATTAAAGATATCACACACACTGAAAACTGTCCTTTAATTTCAGGTATGAAAACAGTTGCAATATCTTAAATTCAAGCAAGTTAAATCTTTACATATTAGGAACAATGAGTTTTATTGTAGATTTACAAACATGATTCAATATTAGGAAATTTTGTTAATATAACTGACTATTTTCAATGTAAAAATTTATTATATGAAAAGATTAATAAGAACTGATGCAATGCAATAAGTCTTAGATTGATTAATGAATAAATAAAACACGCTAGCATGCAAAAAATAGAAGGAAAACACCTTTGTAAATAATGTACTATTAGAGATCTACTACAAAGATCAGTCAGTGGCAATTAGAAGTAAAACATTAGAAATATTTCCATCAACAGTAGGCAAAAGCAATGAGTACTACTATAAACATCATATTGCATTGTAGCCACTGCAGCAAAAGAATTGAGGTAAAATTTTGGTAGGTTAATATTTTACTCTTGAAACTTCTTATAGTATCTAATCCATATTTCCCTAAATGTAAAATATGAAAATATGGGTATTAATACCAAACATGTACTGTTTTTAAATTTATTTGAAGACATTTATCCCCTGTAAAACATTTAGCAGAGTATCTTACAGACTACGCAATTACCTCTCATCATCATCACCATGTACTCCCTGACACCAGAAGCTTAAAGAACCAACCAAAACACAGTAATTTCAAAATACTTAAGAAAGCTGATCTACAACTCATAGTTAAAGGTGGAGGTTAAACATGGCCATCTTTGTTGTAAACTCACAAGCACATGGATAATGGGAGAAAAGAAACATCAAAATTTTGGGAGCTGGAAATTACTTGAAAAAACCATAGGAAAGTAAGCAGAATAGAAATTTTCCCCAAGGTTTGAGAGTTGTTGGCCTTCATAACATGTAGAAGATGGTATGAGAAGTGTAGGACTAAGGTAAAGAGACTTGGTTAGCAGTCTTTAAAAGTAAGCTTTATAAATGCCCATGCCCCACTATACACAGACAAACATTTGCCCATATCTGCTCCACCCCTTCTCACTCCTTACCACTGGAGATTTCCACTTGTGAGATTTATTTACCTGGGAGATACTACTAGGCACAACTGAAATTAGGGATGCTGTACTAAGTACAGAATGTTAAGTCAATGCATACAAAGACAGTAAAACCTCATGTTTCCTTCACCTAAAATATAGGTCCTTACCTTGCAGACAGAGTTAAGAAGAATTTTCAGCAGAGGTCTTCCAAAGTTAACCAGTTTGGAGCAGATCACTTGATCACAGAAGACCAGTTTCATTCATATGCTCAGAACTTTCAATCAAATTTTAGTCCATTTTTCAAAAATACAAGTTAAACTTCGGAGGAAAGCTTCTAACCTGAACGAGAGGAGGGGGGAGAAAGGCAGAAGAAATAATCAGGAAAAGAAAAGTGGAGGAAATAGAAACTAGGGAGATGAGAGCTACATACAATAAAACCAAAATTAAAATCATGAAATAAGAGCAAATTACCATGAAAACACTCAAAAATTGAAACAAGATCGAAATTCAGAATTTGTTAGAGTTAAATAATTTAATAAATTTGAATAATTGGAATATCTTTAGTAAATATAAAGACATACTTAAGACATTTTCATTCTAACAAAAAGTTTCAGAAAGTATCTCCCATACTCCTATTCTTAGGAAGATGCTAGAAAATGTAGTCAACAAATGAGGATGTAATTAAAGAAAAAGAAAGATTTTGAACTCTGGAAGCAAGAACCTTCATTCTAGAAATAGACAAAGAGCATTCCAAGCATGATGATAAAGGGTTATTCCAGAATGACAGCCATAAAAATTCTAGAAACTAATTTAAGCTGAACAAGGTCAAAAACCTCTAGAAAAGTGCTTCCCAGAATGTGGAACTGATAGATGACTTAATATGTTTTGAGATATTGAGGAAACTGTGGGAGGATTTGAGAATGAATTGGTGCTAACTAAAAAATATGAAACAAAAATGAAAAAATAAAAACAAATTTAAAGGAAACCAATGTTATATAAGGAAAAGTAATTATAATGCATTAAATGGCTCAATTATTAATAGTGTTTATATATTAATATTCTAAATGTAATTCTCACATTCTGAATGTAATGGAATAATGGGAGGAAGAAAAGTGTGTGTACAAGTGTATCTTCGCAAGCATGTGATGGGTGTAGTGAATAATGACTTCCATAGGGGGATGTCAACAGTATGTCAGTAATACCTAAAACCAACAATTCAAGAAATGTCAACAAACACGTTATATAGTCATATACTTCAAAACACAAATATCAAAATGTGTGATTAAACTCATTTAAAGTAGTTTCCTGTAAGTAGCAAAAAAATGAGGATGGGGTAGGAGAGAGAACCACTGTGTTTCACATTTTGCCCTTAAAACTGTGTGCAAGAAAATCCTTTATAAAAGCCTCTCATCTAACAGTCTGCTGGGATTCCTAGTGACACCTCCCTGACAAATTTATATACTCACCTATTAATGTTAGACCAGTTATTTGACACTTATAGCTCAAAGATTACAACTGTTTTTCAGATAGGTTTTTTATGGTTTGTACAATATTGGTCCAAAGAGGGCTTTTAAAGCTTGAATTGGTTGCCATCATCTAAAATTGGAGGTTTCATATAAAAATGTGATTTCCAGTTTCAATTGAAAAATCTGAGACTGTGGCAGCACTTGGGTCACCTTCCAAAGTGGCACAAATTTTCCGGAGCTGAACAGCTATAGCCCATTTTACCTGGGTCAGCAGTTCTTTTTCTCTACCATTACTACTTTTTCTTTGACAATGAAATGAAGTGTCAATTGCCATTTATCACTGTATTTGTGCTCTTGCTCACTTTGTAGTGGAGTTAAGAGAAATATTTCTCTCTAGAAATTGGGAAGTAAAAGGGAATGCAAAGTGAGTTTTTAAAGAAAAATAGGAAAGCACGTATTTCTTACTAAGATTGAATATGATGCTACTTGTTCAGCATGCATACCAAATGCATCTGTCAGAAAAATATAGACAGACATTTTTGTCAGAATTCTGATAAGTGTTTGAAAATATTCATGATTTTAAAAATGCCAAAAATATAAGATTATTTTATAATTTTTCTATATATGAAAAAAATCAGTTTTGCAGTGGAATGCCTATCTAGGTATTTGACTTTTCTGAAAAATGAGTATATCTATAAATGCAACAAAAATGGTACATTTGAAACCACAATAATATTTTCTAAATTAATTTTCACCAGAAATACTACTCATAAGCATGGTCAAGATTTAGCTGACAGTTTTCAGAAAAACTGGATGAAAAGAATTTAATTTACAGTATTTATCTATGGTGGGTAGTGAAAATCCCTATATACATAATTCCACTGGGATATTATTCTGAAATAATCCTGGCATAATGGAAAAAAATAATTGGACATAAATGCTCATGACAAGCACATTAGAAGTGATTAAATATTTACTTTGGAGAATATCTTAAAAATTTAATATATATAGGTCAAAATTGGTGAGAGTGACAAATGATGGTACAGTAAAGGGATAATCCTAACACTGCATCTGTTACAGAAATTCAATGTGAGGAAACATCTTTCAATGCTGAATGAATGTAAGTTTATTTCATCATTCAATAGGATGGATTGTATCCAAAGTCCAAAGTGAAGGCCCTTATCTATTTTATAGGATTGTATCAGTTGTAAGGAACAGAAGTTCTACCTCACATAGGCTTCAAAGTAGGAAAATTAATATTTTCATGTACAGAAAGTCTAGAAAAAGTGATGGTTTGAGGGCTGGTAGATTCAAAATCTCAGGGTGTCATTAAGGACCATATGTATCTCAATGTCAATTTTATTTTTTTAAAGATTTATTTATTTTATACAAAAACTGGGGTACAGGTCAGAGGCACAGGAGGGTGAGAGGATTCACCAGAGACAGAATGGGGAGCAGAACAGGCAGACGGACCAAAATACACGACTGAGAGGAGCAGCAGCCGAGACAGGAGAGGTCTGCTGTGCCATGTGGGAATCTTCCTGGCAGGCCGCAAATCGAACCCGCGCTGCAGAGACTGTGGACAGCCTCACAGTGCTGTGCTCAACCTGCTGCACCACCAGGGAGGTCCTCAATGTCAATTTGATACACAAACTTTGGCAAATGCCTGATTGATGAGGGGCTGAACATATTTTATAATAACTGTAATATCCAGAGGAAGATGAGAGACCTTCCCTGAAACCAGTTGCTGGAAAGAAAAATTATATTTTAAACCCATGAATCTTGGCCTGGAAGCTGAAGTTGGGTTATTTTCCCTTGGATACATGGAGACTTAGAAAAGGATGTTTTACTAAAAAAAAAAAAAAAAGTTTTGTTTTCAGTATTGGTCCATTAACTGAAGAATTCTGGCTCGTCTTAGTGATATGAGTCAAACCTCAAAAATCTATTTCAATATTATACAATATTCAACTCAATAAAGGTCTCTCTTGGGTTCTCCCTGGTGGTGCAGGCAGTTGGGCGCAGTGCTGTGAAGCTGTCTGAACCTCTACAGTGCCGGTTCGATTCCCGCCAGTCTCAGAGCAACCCACATGGCGAGCAGACCTCCTGTCTCACCCACTGCTCCCCTCAGCAGTGTATTTCATCAGTCTGCTTGTTCTGTTCCTGGTAAATCCTCTGTCTCTGTCTCTGGTAAATCCTCTTACCCTCCCGTGCATCTGGTCTGTACCCTGGTTCTTGTATAAATAAAATAAATCTTAAAAAAAAAAAAGGTCTCTCTTGAAATTTAAGAATATAAGAAAGATTTTAATTTTGAAGTAAAAGAAATAAAGCAGGTGTATTTAAACAATGTATTTTCCCCTCTAACAACCAAATCACAATTACATATATAATTTTTCTTCATTTTGCTATATATATACATAGTCTTTGCTGTAAAGATAAACTATTGCCTTTGCCTGAGTTATAAAAAGTGGGGCTGGAGAAAAAAATTATGTTAGCAAAAAATGCAGAATAGGGTCTCCCTGGTGGCACAGCGGTTGAGCGCTGGGTTGCGAGGCTGCCCGCGGCCTCTGCAGTGCCAGTTTGATCCCTGGCCACTGGGCGAGGGTCCCACATGGCGAGCAGACCTCTCCTGCCACCTGCTGCTCCCCTCAGCAGTGTATTTCGTCACTCTGCCTGCTCTGCTCTCCCCTCTGGCTCTGGTGAATTCTCTCACCCTCCCGCGCTTCTGACTGTACCCAGTGCTTGTTATAAATAAATAAATATTTTTTTAAAAATGCAGAATAAAGTGCAATCCTAAGGTATTTAGAGTGAGGGTAAATGGAAATGAGGCAAGAAATATACTGTGATACATAGAGCAAGTCACTCCATACACTTGTTTACTTGTCAAATTACAGAACTTCTTAAGACATAAAAAGAATGGAAAATAAGGAATGGAATTTGAAAAAAAATTGGACATTTATCTGACTACCTTCTTCCTATTTCCCACTGATCGATATTTATCCTAAAACAGCATTCTGGATTGCATCTTGTGCCATTTCAGCAACTACTGAAATAAGAGATCCCACACCTTGCAATCCAGTGTTTAATCCGAGTCTGAAAATATAATTATCTGGTATAAGTGGGGCACTAAGAGAGGAAAAAATGAGGAATTGTGAAAAACCTATTAAAGCATCTTCATATTACAATATTCAGATATGATAGACTCTGGTACAGTGATGTGTACAGCAGCTTAGAATATTATCTAGAGTTTTATTTAAAACCATAAAATATGGTTCTGCAGAGAGATGTAGTTAGCACTGTATGGTAAATAAAAGTATCCTTTAAAAGTTTTTACATATGGGCCTCCCCTGTGGCACAGCAGGTTGAGCACAGCACTATGAGGCTGTCCACAGCCTCTGCAGCAGGGGGTCAATTCCTGGTTGGCAAGGGAGATACCCACATGGCGCAGCAGACCTTTCCTGTCTCGTCCCCTGCTCCCCTCTGCAGTGCTTTCAGTCGTCTGCCTGTTCTGCTCCCTGCTCTGTCTCTGGTGAATTCTCTCACCCTCCCATGCCTCTGACCTATACCCCAGTTCTTGTATAAATAAAAATAAATCTTTAAAAAAATAGTTTTTATATAAGAATGTGGAAAGTCCCTTTAGAAATGGAACTAATTATTTGCTGGGTAGTTACTTGTAGAAGTTTTGCACATCCATCTAGGTAGTATAGAATGTAGACCCTGACCTTAAAGGTTTCCTGATGAGTGAGTGACCACATTGAAAGGCAGAAAGAACCTCTCTAATAGTGCATTCAATCTAAGGCCTTTGTCATTTTAATAGCTATAAGACATCTAGTTGTGTATAATTTTTAATTTTTTATGGGTTCCTAATGAGGCAGCCTCATAATTTTACAGGAACAGGGTTTGCAATTTCAAAAGAAGTCAAGATTTCAGGGCAAGATCTTCATTGTGCTCCTGTAATATGTCAAACTATGATCACAAGACACAATGACACAAGATATCTGAAAAATTAAGTAAGTGATGCAATGCACTGAGAAGACATTTATCTATTACCTGATTACAGAATGAAGAACTATTTTCAAGAACAAATCAGAAATTTTTTGTTAAAAACTTATCAAATAGAGAAATGAACTCCTACAAAATATATGGAAGAAAAAGTGCTGATGGTACTGTCACATATACCAGCTGGGAGAATATTTCTGCCTACTTTAGAATTTGCTTAAAAAAACAGATAGTTCTAACTTTAGGGGAGAAGCTCAATCATCTGAATTTAGTGTTCATCCTGGGCAGATGAAATACATAATTTTATTTTATCAGGAAAGTTAAAAAGTTAATCACATGATCTTGGGCTTCTACCAGAATGACAGACTTGGTTATCTGAAGCACTTCTCACAATATACTTTCAAGAAAGAAGAAAATCAGAAATGTAAAGGAATGATGGAAAATACAAGTAAAACTAAATGAAGGTTATATACATATATTTATCTGATATATATTAAATTCTGATGTTTGTGAAAATAATATTCCATTTTATAATTGGGTAATAGGTATATATTATCTGTCTCAATGTATTATGTCATTTTTTGAATTTCTCAGATATCTTGGGACTAAAAATCCCTTCTACCTATGGTAATAATGAATGAGGGTTGGTCACAGGAAAAATTGTGATATTTAGAGGGCAAACGTGGATTAGGTGCCATTGCTCCTAAGGTCATTGCAGGAACCACCGAAGTTGTCATCGATCTGCTGGCTTATGTTGTTGGGATAAAACAGCAACCAGCTAAACTGATGTTCCTTTCCACCTAATTTTGCCAAACCTCTTTAGTCACTACACTTAGTAAATCCTTCTCTACCTGAGGAGTTTCAGATGATTGTTTTCTTAGAATAGAGTGGTGATATTCCTAAGGACTTAACTCCATCATCTCTCATTCCTCCTAGACCTACAACCAGGATCAGGTCCCAGAAGGCCAGAGATTAAGATAAAAAGTGTAATCTGTAAGTATAATCATATAAACCCAAAATATAAATTTAGGTAACATACATAGAAGTAGACTTCAAAGAATGTTGAGTAAGGGTGGAGGGAAAATAAACTTGGACTGGGTTGAATTTGTTAACATGGATGTACTAAGCACAGATTCTGGATTCAGTAGGTTAAGTTGGGCAGTTTGGAGTGGCTCTAACCATATCCTTGGCTGCTTGACTGAAACTGGAACCCAAAGTTGGCCCACAATAAAAAAGGTTGAACTGACAAAACATTCTTGGTAAATCATAGAGGAATATATCCATAGGTTTAAGGAAACAAAATTCTAAATAGGATTTATCATGTAAATCATGAACCTACCTCAAACCATGACTTCCAGAAGTGTTAAGAAAAGATTGTCTCTACTAAAATTATAAGAAATAAGCATTGGCACCCTTTAAGGGCTCTGCTGTAGTAAGATATGATTTGAGTGGAGAGTGCAGAGTTCTAGAAGCCAGATAGCAGCAGGAAATTGTCAGAGACAAGTTGAGCATCGTTACTGTAACAGGCAGCAGAGAAAGAACAAGTGATTTAACCCACTGATATTGCTGGTGAGGGCCAGTTGAGGGCTAGCTATGCCTAGAACTGAAATAACTGAGGGAACTTTAAAGCACTGTTTCATTTGAATAACTAGAACTTCTCTAGTTTAGTAAAGAAAAGTATGAACACAACCCCTTCAACAAATCCCCAAACTTAGGTTGTCTTGAAGAAAGAATTCTGTTATATCACCAACATATACACTGTTGACATGTATATAGTTAAAGTAAGACAGGATCTGACCCTATCCTTACATGACCCAACTTCACTAGGCTCACCCTAATCCCTGTTGGATACTAAATGTCTTTATTTAAAATGTTGATGTTTTGCTCATCACAGATTTTGTATTAATTTAGTCTTTTGAAGAAAAATATCAGATGGTTTCACTTATAATAGGAATATAGGGGAACCAAATAAGACATCAGTGTAAAAAAAAATAGTAACAGTACAAAACACAACAAAGCAAAAACAGACAATTATAAACCAGAGACATACTGCAGGGGAGGAGGAGGGAGAGGGGTGAAAAGGAGGGAGGGAGGAGCACAGGGGACTGTGGTGATGGTGCACGGGTGCCCTGGAGAAGAAGATTCTATGGGGAGTCAATCTGAGTGGGTGGGGGAAGCAAATATTGTCTTAAAAATGTAAAAAATGATAAATGTTAAAATAAAAAAGGTTAAATAAAATTGTTATTAAAAAAAATTCTGTGGGGACTATATCTGAGAGGAGAAAGCAAACATTTTACAAAAATGAACAATGATGTAAAATATACAGAAATAAATTACTAAAAAAATTTAGTCTTTTGAAATATTTCATTTAAATGTAATTTATCTTGATTATGAAGTTTTGGGTACCTCATGACACTTAGTCAGGGACATTTGACTATGACATTTGACAATGACACAGCTGTCATTTCCCACACCTGTATCCAGTTGTTAGATTTTATCCAGCCTCTCTAATTCTGGTAAGACATGTGCAGTTCTGTAATGAAGGGAACCAGTCTTTTCTTTTTTTTTTAATTTAAATTTTATTTTTATATTACCCATACAATTACAACCCCCTTATTTTGACCCCAATCTCTCCTTTCCCCGCCCCCCACCCCCCATAGAGTGTCTCTGGTTCATAGTTTAGTTGTTTGTTGATTTTGATATTTTCTTTTTTATAGTTATTCTTTTTCCTGGTCCCTTATTTAAGTTTTCTAGATTCCTGCTATGAGTGAGACCATCCAGTATTTTTCTTCTTCTTTCTGGCTTATTTCGCTGAGCATGATCCCTTCTAGCTCCATCCACGTTGCTGCAAATTGTATGTGTTTATCTTTTTTGAATGCTGAGTAATATTCCATGGTGTATATGTACCACATCTTCTTGATCCAGTCATCTATTTTTGGGCATTTGGGCTGTTTCCAAAGCTTAGCTATTGTAAACAGTGCTGCTATAAACATAGGGTGCAGGTGCTCTTTGGAATTGATGTTTCTGTGTCCTTTGGGTAAATACCTAGGAGTGGAATTGCTGGATCATATGGAAGCTCTATGTTTAGTAGGTCCAGAAATCTCCACACAGCTCTCCATAGTGGTTGGACCAGTTTGCACTCCCACCAACAGTGCAGAAGAGTTCCTTTTTCTTCACACCCTCGCCAACATTTGTTGTTGCTAGTTTTTTTAATATGTGCCATTCTCACTGGTGTAAGATGGTATCTCATGGTAGTTTTGATTTGTATTTCCCTGATTACAAGTGATGTTGAACATTTTTTCATATGCCTGTTGGCCATTTGCATTTCCTCTTCAGAGAAGTTTCTTTTTAGCTCTTCTGCCCTTTTTTGACTGGATTATTTTCTTTGTTTTTGTTGATTCTCATCAGCTCTTTGTAGATTTTTGTGATCAGTCCTTTATCATTAGTGTTGGGTGCAAAAATGTTCTCCCAGTCGGTGGGTTTCTCTTTGTTTTTGTTATTGTCTCTTTTGCTGTGCAGAAGCTCTTTAATTTGATGTAGTACCAGTCTTTTCTGATGATCTTCCCTAGGGTTGAAGTTAGAGGTTGTAAGAGAGAGACATGGGTTAAATATTGATCTTGTGATTCCGGTTTGTTACTATGGGTTCCAGTTTTGGTTTATCCTTGTTCTTCCCTATTTCATGCCATGCTTTTCATATCAACATATGGTCTTGCTGACTCCTGGACATAGGAACAACAGCTCTTTGTAGCTTTCTTCACCAGATCCCATGAGGTCTAACCCCCTATCTATATTGCTTATAGCTATTCTACCTCTCTGCTTGAACCCTAACTAAATGCTCTTAAGAGTGCCTGGCTGCTTTTTATTTTAAAATCCCCCCCCCCACTTGGAGGTTCTTCAGTACTTCCTGAACACAGAATTTGTTTGTTCCACCCTGATACATTGCCAGAAATGTGCAAAGTGTTTGAACTTCAGCAGCCTGTATCACTTGAGTTCTTTGCCAGCAAAATTCTCAGCTCCCATTTATATAAGCATCTGGTGGATTCTCACTGTTCACCAGATGTGATTAGACATATCTGGCTTTCTCTTTCTAAGTGATATACCCAGACTACTCAATATTTTACAATTCTTTAAAAATATAACTTCAATCTGAGATATGTCCTCCAAAATTATTCTCTTATATGTAGTGCCCCACCAAGAGTTAGATTTTGTTTTTCAATGTTTGCTTATCTCACATAAACATTCTTTTTTCTAGGTGAGAGGCCTAGTCCTTAAAAGTACATGGTTTTCAAGCTCTACCATTATATTTCTAGGGCTGCCATAACAAAGTGCTGCAAACTGGGTGAAAAAACAAGAGAAAGTTGTTGTCTCACAGTTCTACAAGTTAGAAGTCCAAGATTGAGGAGTCAGCAGAATCAAGCTCCCTTGGAAACTTGGGGAACATCCTTCCTTGCCTCTTCCTGGTTTCATGTGGCTATCTTTGTTGTTCCTTGCTCTTCAACTAACTCAAATAAATTTGTTACAAATAAATTTGTAACTCAAATAACTCCCTTCATCATCACATGACATTCTTCCTATGGTTGTGTGTCTTCACATCCATTCTCATATAAAGACATCAGTCATACTGGATTAGGGGCCCACCTTACTTCAGCAGGATCTCATGTTAGCTACTTTGAACTTAGTTGAAGGATTTTAAGTATCTGAGTCACTTTGTTCAACACATTTCAAATAAAAGTCTGGCTGCTGTATTGAGAATAGATTATTTTAAGCTATTTGATTATTTCCTTCTTCCTAAGGGTAGCAGAGGGGAAAAAAAAACAATAGGGAAACCTGACACACATATTTTGGAATTATTTGTTGTAATGCAGGTGAGAGATGATAGTGATATGGGCAGATATCATAGTAGGGAGACATGATCATCTTTGGGATATATTTTGATGATGGGCCTTTGGGATTTGTTGATGGACTGAAGAGTAAGTAAAGGCAAAAGATGATTATCAGATAAACCTCTAATACCTGGGTTTGGAAGAAAAAGAGGACATTATTCGAGGTTTCGAGATTTAAAAGAAGTGATCTGTGAAGTAGAAGAAAAACCAAGGAGGAAGTTCAGAAGCCAAATACAGTGCATTCAGAAGGAGGGTGTGAGCAGACAGTCAAATGTTACTGATTGGTCAAGTAGCATAATGAGAGAGAAGTGACCATTGGAGGTCACTGGTGTATATGGTATGAAAAGTACCAGTGAAATTTCAAGAGAAAATGTGAGGTAAGGTAAAATTGTGAATGAAGACAATCCTTATCACAACCACTATTGCAAACCAAATTATTACTGAAACACATAACCATCAGCTTCATTTCCAGAAGTTAACGCCTTTCAAATTGTCTCACCAGCTGTTTCTGAAGCTTTCCAGATGGCTAATGGGCATGTTCCCAGGAGCAATTTCCTAAATGGTTGTCCAGTCAGCCTCCTTATCAGTTCTCTGCTGACTACTTATAAATATTAGTTTTCATAAAAACCAGCTGAAATACAGTATTTTTCTAAACATTTTTACGAGTTTTTTTTTTTTTTTAAAAAAGCGCTAGATTCCATTCAGTTTTTGCTTTATTTTTTTCAGGATTACTTCAAAGGTGGTGTTGTGTACTACCCTTGGAAGGTATATGCTATTTGATTATTTCTTTATTCCTAAGGGTAGCAAAGAAAAAATGCTAATTTGAGTTGCCATTACAATGTATTTCCATGTCTTGGAAAGAATGGCAAACTTCATAGATGTCCTGCTTAGATTTTGTTTTGTTTTAGTTCTTTCTGGTTTGCCATTTTATTCTACTGAATTTTTTTCTACATGAAAAAATCACATTTTTTTTATTTTGTCCCAAAATCTCAGAAGAATTTTTAAATGCTTCAATAAATCAAGGTAAGTTACTTCAAAATTTTCCCTGATTCAAACATACTATTCCTAGTTAAGCTGTGGTGGTATTCAGTAAACAATGTCTCCTTTACAAAAATATTTAGAGTCAGTCTATTTAATACTAAGTTCAAAGTTTCTAATAGGGATCAATAGTTAAGATGGTGTAAAGTTCCATGAGACCATTTTTCTACCCTACTTAGAAAAGCTTTACCAGTTTTATGGAATTTTCTTTGCCTTTATAAAAATTCCAAAAGTAGCCAGGGTTAGTGATAACATCTGCAAATCTTTCCACTACTTTGAAATATGTTTTCGAGGAATTTCACATCTAATCATGTCTTTTAAGTTGAAGTTTGCTCTTTTTCATGTATTCTCTAGCACTTCTAGTTTGAATATGGTTTTCTTTAGAGGAAAATGCAAGAAGCAATAGTAATACTCTTCCTTGTCCATCTACACAAGTTCTAGTGTGAAGAATTGTCTTTAAACTAAGTACCTATCATTCACCTTGGTCTCCTCCACTCCTCCTTCCCCATCATCCTATATGTGTCAGGAGTACAGGAACTTGCTTCATCCCTTGCTAGAGTCTCAGAACCTGAATCAATCCAAATGCCAGCAGGACCTCAAAAAATATTTGTTGAAAAAGTAAATTGCTTTCTTTTTTTTAAAGATTTATTTATTTATACAGGGTACAGGCCAGATGTGCGGGAGAGTGAGAGAATTCACCAGAGACAGAGCAGGGAACAGAACAGGCAGACCGACCGAAATACACTGCTGAGGGGAGCAGTGGATGAGACAGGAGAGGTCTGCTTGCCATGTGGGTATCTCTGCGACCAGTGGGATCCAACCGGCACTGCAGAGGCTGCGGACAGTTTCACAGCACTGTGCTCAATGGCCTGCACCACCAGGAAGGCCCAAAAGTAAATTGCTTTTAGTAGTCTTTTTAAATGCTCTTTAAAACTTATTAAAATTTGTTTTTTCTATGTCTGTCTATCTATCTGTGAAAATCTATTTCTTGTTGAATAGAAATCTTGGAAAGTTGTACTGCCATTTCTAAGAGTTTCATACCATAATCTTTCCATGTGAGTCTTCTCTTAGTTAAGAATATATTTTTGCCTTAATATGCACACCTAATATTATGTATTCCTAATCCTAAAATGAAGTCACAAAATCAACTCCTTTCAGATTGTTAAGCAATTCATAGCTTATCCTCAGTTACTTTCAATTGTGCCTAATATGTGGAGAGTCTTTAGACAATGTTCTCCATGAGTTGTCACTTTGACACCTAACTCTAGGTTGCTAGTCTAGTTATATCTTCCCTGACAACATTTTTGAGCCAGTTCCTCATTCAGTTGTGCTAGAAATATTTTTAAAATTTATCTTTCCAAAGAAACTTCAATTTCATTCTACAAATCTAGTGGTAATTTTTTCTTTACATCCATTTCTTTGCACATAAAATGAGTTTCTTTACATAAATGCCATATTTCAGTTTTTTTATTTTCTTTACTGACACTCAAACAGTTGAAATGTGGTTTTGTGGTTGGTTTGTTTGTTTGTTTTTGGTAAATGCTTTTTCTTCATTTATTTTCTTTTAGAATTAATACATAATTACTGTTTTTAAAACACAAGACTTTGTAAGATGAATTAATAAGGAGGGGAAAATCCTGCAATAATACCTAAGATAGTTTGAAAGAAGTAAAAGATGAGAACTATCAAAGAACAGAGCTCAGACACTTGGCTGTATACCATTTTGTGCATTTTTAAGAACATGTGAAAGTACATGTTCAAAAGTTAAAAAGAAAAATAAACCAAGAAAAGTAATAGTTTTAAAATACTTTTGCCTAAGCTCTTGAAATGACACAATAATAAAAGAACTAGATGTGATATACCTAGGAAAATAAAAATCTCAAAAGTTGACACAGGATAACATTGAAGGCAAATCAAATATGGATGGACACAGATTTATTTAGGCCAGTATTTCCCAATGTTTGGCACACCTGACATTTTATAATTCTCTTTTCTGAGAGTTGTTCTATACACAATGTTTAGAACCTTGTCTGGCCTCCATGTACTAAATCCCTGCAGTACTATCCAGTTGCGAGAGCCAAAAATGCTTCTAAACATAGCTAAATGTCCCTTAGTCAGCAAAATCATCCCCCTTAAGGATCACTAATTTAACCCTATACTATTTATTAACTTTCTCACTGGTCAGCTGGAATGCTATACTCATTCCAACCTTGATTCAAATGATTCTTTTTTCAATCGTGCAAAGTTCTCTTTTCTTCCTTCCACATATGTGTAAATGCAACTCGGGTTTTGTTTTTTTTTTCCATTTATGATTATGTGGTCTCATAAAAATATCACAATATCTTATAATCCTTATTTACCAATCCAGTTCTTTCATCATTGCCAAGGAATTAATACATTTCAAAATAGTTCATTTTGCTTTACCAACTTCATTAAAACTATCCCTTTTGTCAGTAATTCAAACCAGGCATTTAATTTCTACCATTATACTTTTAAAAAAATACTCAATGACTTTTTTTGTTAGCGAATCTTGCATACAATAGTGACATTTCTACTGGTTACTTAATTTCTTCAGGGCAATCAGAATGATTATTCATCAGACTATCTGTTTGCTTTTATCAGTTATCCTACTTGCATTGGATTTTTTTTTGAAATTTGCCTTAAGAGCCAAACATAACTGTGTGACCTTTTATTTAAACTTATTTCATGTGGTTATAATAGGATTCTGTGCTGAAGATTAAATTTTGATAAATGGATTAAAAATTTTAAATCTAAAGATTCTTTTCAGGCAGTTGAGTGCCGCACTGTGAAGCTGTCCGCAGCCTCTGCAGTGTGGGTTTGACTCCTGGTCGGCTAGGGAGATACCCACATGGTGTAGCAGACCTCTCCTGTCTCACCCACTGCTTCCCTCAGCAGCGCTTTCGGTCCATCTTCCTGTTCTGCTCCCCACTCTGTCTCTGGTGAAACCTCTCACTCTTCCACACTTCTGGCTTGTACCCCAGCTATTGTATAAATAAAATATCTTTAAAGAAAAAAAATGCTATAGAACTTTCTAGCCCCATGATTAGTTTCTCAATTTATCTGTTAATAAGACTATTTCAAGTTTTCCTAATAGTATATTTGTACCTATTCTTTCTTAATTCTCTTCACACAATTATATTTAAATTTAAAAGTTTTAGTCTATCCATATCTCCCAAAATTGTATAACTAACAGTAAATTGGACTGCTCCTATAACATTTTCTCTATACTTCAGGCCCTCTTAGAACTTTTCTTTGATGTCATGTGTGCAAATGTGGTCAGAAATCTAGTGCACTTCAGTTCAAGGGCTGGAATGGCTAATCAAACACCTGCTCTTAGTTCTAGGTGCTCCAGGAGCCAAGAAAGGAGGTTGTTAAAGTCTCCAAGGAAGGGGTCTCTGTTGAATTTAATTTAGACAGACTCTTGAGGCTTTTCTTGGAGTGGTTCCCATTTGAAATGAGCATCAGTAAGATTACATAAGACTTGTAAATGAGGAATAAATTGTGTATAGAACCGTAAAAGGATTGAGAAATGTTGCACTTACATGTCCTAAACTTCTCAGATGAGGATGTCATCAATGTCATCAATATGCTCCTGGAGAAAGAAGGATGATACTAAGATCTTGTCTGTAAGATTATGTTTGATAGTAAAGGTGCTGAGATACTCCACGGTAGTCTAGCAAAGGTGCTAGCTGTGACTAAGGGGCTGTTGAAATAGGTAGATACTCATTGTTGATTCTGAGGCTTGTAAATTTTGATAATATTGGATATAGGATTTGGGGCCTTAGTAAATAGTAGCACAGCATTACAGTTGCAGAAATCAACCATGAGGAATCACTCATCTTTCCAGATTATAAACAAGTCATATTGTCAAATGCAGAAGGAGTTAATAACCCTTTATTAATTAGTTCCCATGAAAAGATCCAAGAAACTAATACCTTCTATTGCCCTAAGGCAGGCCCCACCTAGGCAATTCTCTAGCCCTAGGACTTTAGTGAATTAGCAGTTTGTTTTCAATATTCCTGTAAGGAGACTTGGTAGTCATGAGGTGAAGACAACAGTAAGCAACAAGACTAAAGTGAAACTAGAGTTCTGAGCCAAGCCATTTTCAGGGTACTTGGAACTAACCAGCATACCAGAGCAGAACTCCTATCACCCACAGCGGAACTCCTCCCCACAGCGCACAAGGAACTATTCAAGCACAATGGTCATGGGGTTGCCATTCTGCTTATCATGAAAATTATTTTTATAAGGTTTAAAAGATTTTTTTGATGGTAGGATGCAATGCCCTGACATTGAGATAGATGAGAGGCAGAACTCTCCTCATTTACAGCTCCAAAGTAGAGAAGGCTGCCAGGCAGCAACCATTTGCTATATCTGTAGAAGGAGGCTAATTTGATTTCCAGGGGCTTTGGGATTGTCTCTAGTTGTCTTCTACCTGGTCCTGGAGCAATTTAGGCAGATATATTGTGGCCCGGGTTTGAGTTCCAATAAGGAAAGGGAATGGGGGTTGAGTTAATAAGTGACTCTGGAAAAGGAACTCACCTATATCCAGTTAAAGCCCCAAAACTGGGTCAAGAAAGCAGTGGGGGAAAAAAAACACTGTATCACACCCATGAAAAAGAAAGGTTACTAGGTGCCTCCCCAGACATCCTCAGCTGACTTTCTCCAGCAGGAATTACGCAGTTTTAACATTTTCTTCTGGTGAAGCTAATTTATAAGGCTTCCAAAGACTCATATTAGGCAGGGGACTTAGCCTGCTGACTCCAGTCCCTGAACTCACTACTGCATCTGTTTAGGTCCCAACTCTCCCATTGTAAAATTGAATATAACAATAACACCTAGTTCCTGGGGGTGTATTAAGCATTAAATGGAATGATATATGTAACATACTTAGCAGTGTTTGCAACATTCATAAGGGTTCATGTCAACCTTATTGATCCATGAGTTTTAAAAATTCTTTGAGAAAAAGGGGAATAGAAATATTCAATACTTAAAACAATTCTTTTAGAAAGATAGTGATAGTTGCATTTGATTTAAATATTAACATAGCATCCAATCAAATAAATTTCTCAATAACTTCTTAATCTTAGGATCAGGGTAGCAATGAGAAAACCCTCTTCTTCCATTCTAGTTCATTTGGATTTGAAATTAACCAACTTTAATTTTTGAAGCACTTATATCTTCCTGAAGTTTCTAGTATATGCTACATACAGGGGAAAAAAAGTCTTCCTTAAAAGCCTTTGATCTTTGTTCCAGCTGCAGAAAATTGATTACTACCTGCTTGCAACTTGAGAAGCTGGAAAGACCTATGGGTTTTTCCAAGATCTATTTTCTCCTTTAACCTTTTAGCCACAGTAAAGCAAAGTGTTGAATTATATGAAGTTAGTGATTTCATAAAAACCTGAAGTGGCCTTTTTCCACTTATAAGAAAATTATATTCACTTCTCAGAAGACAAAACCTTTCTTGACCATTGAAGGGAATATATTTTTCAAATTTATTCTTAAAACATTGAGATGTACACTATTTTTTAAATTTAATTTAATTTTTAAAATTTAATTTATTTTTAATTTAATTTTTAATTTTTTTTGAAAGTTCTTACATTTATTTATACAAGCACTGGGTACAGAAGTGTGGGAGGGTGAGAGAATATACAGAAGTGTGGGAGGGTGAGAGAATCCAACAGAGCCAGAGAGGGGAACAGAACAGGAAGACTGACGAAATACACTGCTGAGGGGAGCAGTGGGTGGCAAGAGAGGTCTGTCATGCCATGTGGGACCCTCGCCGGAGGCCGGGGATCAAACCAGCACTGCCAAGGCCGTGGGCAGCCCCACAGCCCAGTGCTCAACCACTGTGCCACCAGGGGAGGCCCACACTATTTTTTTTTTTTTCTGTTAACAAAGGGCTTTTTTTTTTCTGGACCAAAAGGCTGAGGAAATTTCTTCCCTGTCTTATTAAATTGTAGTTATAATTTTAGGTTATTAGAATATAATCATTAATTTTAAATTTACATTAGGCATTCTTTTACAGCTCTCAGTGATTAAAAAAAATTCACATTTTCCAATGTAATTGGTTAAATTACAATGATTTTTTTGAAGAGAAGGGTCAATTTAGTTACTTTATTTATTGAAATAATAAAATAGGTAACGTTTAGTTTCTAACTTCAAATAGTTGAATAAAGTCAAAGGAAAGTCTTCCAACAACTTTTATTGAAACAATCTACTTTTTTATTGATAATAGTCTATGTAGTTTAAGTTTTTATAGACTACATACTTTTAAAGCAGATGAGTGCCCTTTTCATATCTAAATGAGTAAACATTCCCATACTTTATTCCATACCAAAGCTTTTATGCTTTATAAATTTGGGATTTAAGAAGAGAATATGAAAAGGAAAAAAATATGTACTTATGAAGATTATCTTTTACACTTTTGTGGCACTTACTCTCTGAACCTGGAATTTCTCAGCTTTTCCATATTTTGTCTGGCCTCATGCAATTATTTATGAAATGAAACAAAACAATGCGTATCAAGTGCTTGTTCATTTCTGATAATACAAATATATTTCAGACTGGTTTCCCTTCCTTCTCCTTCTCTTTCTTTACGCTCTTCGCAATCATCATCAAAATTACAATAAATCTGCCTACATGCTGAAGATCAAATTCAGTGGTATGGACACTTGACTGGCAAGAGTCAATTGTTAAATTTCCAGGAATTTTATAAGCCTGTTATTAAACACAGCAATTATTAAAAATTAAACTTTATGAACTTATAATTAATTAAATTATACACAAGGAAATGTAATATATATTAAAGATAATTTTCTTCCTAATTATTTCACTATATTTAGTATTATCTATGCTCTTGAGGTTAAGTCCATTGCAGCTGTCTAACTGATACAATAGTGTGCTACTGCACATCCTTTACCAACTCTGCATTTACTGACATCATGTTGGTAGACAGACACTGGCCACAGTGGAATACTTACAGCACAGAAATCAGTTAAAAGCCACAACTAGCACTTCTTCCCCTCTGTAAAGAGTCATTTGCTAAAAAATTTACCTGGGACAGGAAATATACAAGATATTCCTGAAGTATCTTGCAGTGCGAGAAAGGTAATGCTAAAATAAATTTTTTTTAAGGGAAAAGACATCCACAATAATGGAGGTATGCCAAAAGGACATAGGCACCAACAGAAAGAGCTCCCCACAACCCAAGCTGGAACCTGAGCAACAAAATAAAAGTAGTATTGTATTATATCACAAAGTATAAAATAAATACTCTTTAGTCCATGATGATACTAAACAAATGATTGAATAAATAAATCAGTGGGGAAGAATAGCCCAAATCTCACCTGTAGAAAATTCTAAGTAAGTTATACAGACATCCCACTTTCATAGAGATGAAGCAGAATTCCCCACTCCTTAAGTATGGGCAGCACACAGTGACTTCCTTCCAAAGGGTAACCTGACAAATATTACTTCAGTCAGGCGACCAAGGTCAGCATCAGGTGTGCAGGTCATGTTGACAGTGTGTGTCCCTGGCACTATGTTATGAAAATAGTACTTTACTCCTTTGGTCTTTCTCCCATATCCAATAATCCCAGTTTAATAATGAGAAACACATCAAAAAATCCGAACTGAAAGACATTTTGACTAACACTTCTCATAAGTGTCAAGTTCATCAAAAACAAAGTCGAGAAATTGTTACAACAAAGAGGAATCTAAGGAGACATGGTGACTACATGAAAAATTAGTATTTTACAGATGGGACCCTGGAGTGAGAAAAGATGTTAGGCAAAAATTAAGAAAATCCAGGGGAAGCATAAATCTTGTTTCATTAATTGCGACAAATGCACTATACTAACATGCTATTAATAAAAGAAACTTAGTCTGGTGTGTATAGGAACTCTGTTCTATCTTCAGAATCTGTAAATCTCAAATTACTCTAAAATAGAATGTTTATTTTAAAAATAATAACAATACAAAACACAACAAAACAAAAACAAACAGACAATTAGAAATCAGAGACATCCTTCAGGGGAGGGGGAGGAAGAGGGATGAGAGGGAGGGAGGGAGAGGCACAGGGGACTGAGGTGATGGTGCACGGGTGAACTGGTGAAGGAAATTCCATGGGGACTATACATGGGCGGTGGGGAGGCACAAAAAGCAAACATACATTGCTTAAAAATGAACATAAACATTTATTACACACAAGTGATGTATCTTGATTACTCATGTAGATGCTACCTAGGTAGCACCTAGTGAAGGCCTATCCAGTGCTGGCAGCTCAGTAATTCTGGGAAAATGGGAATTCATTTTTTGATATGTCCCTGACCACTGGCTGGCCTGTGCCTCAAGTATCTCATGCTGAGAGGACTAAAAAGTAACAATGAATTAGGCAGCCATGGTTCATAACTTCTGTCAAACAAATTATATATCCACAACACATAATCTGAATTCTTGTCAAATCATATTACTCTGGAATATGTAAATCACAAATGAGAAATCTCAATTTATTTAAGAAAATACATCTATTTGGATGCAGAATTCAATTCTCTGCCACTTTCCAATGTTTCAGTTAGTATCACTGGAGTTCTAAACCAGGGATGCACACAGACTCACTGAGTACAATGACCAGAGTGAAAGATAATAGGGCATGTTGGACCCTCTCATCGGACTAGAAAGCATGTGCCCAACACCACAGCATTCAAGTTAAATGTCTGTTAAAATGACTGCAGGCCCAGCAAAATTTCTCTGTTTTGGTAGGGACCTTTGCTCTGAATTGTCAATAAAATGCCAAAAAAACTCCTTTCACCCACTTGGGTGAAATTTCTATTTTATTTTGCTCATAGTCTATAAAGAAATGTAGATCATGAGAACTTTTAATACATACTAGTGAATTTCTCCAATTGAAAATTAAGGTTTGTTCAATGTGTTAATACCTACTGTACATATTTACACCAACTGCCAAAAAGGAAGTGAGCTCCTTTCTAGAAACATTGTCAAAGTTTATCACTAAAGTAGATAGATAGATATAGCTAGCTGGCTAGATAGATATTTTAAAATTCACTATTAAAATTTAGGATATTTTCAGGTTCATTTTATTGGAAAATCAATTTTCATTCTGCTTTTTGCTTTTCTTTATTTCAGAGCTCTTTTGAGACTTTATTATCAAACAATACATTGATAAATGTTTCTTTTACCAAAAAGTCTAAAAAATAATGAATTTTACTATTTCCTTAATGTTCAAGCATACATCTACTTTTTATCTGTTGTAGAAATTCTACTATTAAAATTAGTCAGCGACAATGATTGTGCTAAACAGAAACCATTATAAGGGAAGACTAGAATTAAGTCTTCCAACCATGGCTAAATAGAAAAATATTCACAAAATAAGAAAATTCCTTGGATAGATTCCTTTGGGCTAAAACAATATTTTCTGTTACAGGAGTTACAAATGATACACAGATATAATGATGTAAGTCTCACATAAAAATAAATTTCTATTAATGCTTATATTGGACAAGACCCTTTGTGTTTGGGGGCATGAATGCTAAAGGATCATTTTTTTCTTACCTCAAGATAAAAATCTTAAATTTCTGAGCAATTCAACATAGCCTCAAAATGTGTTTAAAAAAATGACAAATGAGGGCCTCCCGTGGTGGCGCAGTGGTTGATCGCCGGGCTGCGAAGCTGCCCACAGCCTCTGCAGCGCCGGTTCGATCCCCGGCCCAGGCAAGGGTCCCACGTGGCGCGCAGACCTCTCCAGCCGCCTGCTGCTCCCCTCAGCAGTGTACTTTGTCAGTCTGCCTGTTCTCTTCCCTGTTCTGGCTCTGGTGAATTCTCTTACCCTCCCATGCTTCTGACTGTACCCAGTGCTTGTATAAAAAAATAAATAAATCTTTAAAAAAAAATCACAAATTACCTCTTTGCTACTAAATTTGGATATGACTCAGTCCTTATCTTACTTTGCTCACAGCAGTAAATGGTAATAGTTTTTTAAAAATAAAAATACTAAAATTAAAATATATTTTATATATTTTCAGTCTAACAATTCATACATTTTTGGAAAATACCACTTAAATGGCATTTGCTTTTCTTTCTGAAGATGTACAAGTTGAGATGTTTCATTTTCATGGATAAGTAGATGGAATAGAAAAAAAATGTTATTTGTTCAAAGTCACTCAATTATTTGAACTCTTAAATTACATGACAACATAAAATATTATTTCAAGATTTATAGTTGCCAATTTGATTAGACTTCCATCAATTTTGTTGCATTCAAAGAACTGAAGTGACATAAGCCACAAAATACTTTGTTGTTAGAGGCATTTAATTTTTCAGTTTTCTGTAAGACATCAATATTTTTGCAAGACTTATTTATTATGTGTTCATTTGAAGGCACATTGGTTATGGAATGCTACTGGAAAAAATATTTGTACATTGTAGAATTTTGTTTTCCTTCATGAATAAAGGACAAATTTTAATACTCTAGGTTGTCTTAGAGGGTCTCAAGAAGACAGGACACATAAGTCAGTGATACAGACACAAGCATTATTACCTCCAACTAGATTTGTGAAACTATTTCATGGTTAAAACCATTAAGTTTATAAAGTTTATATATTTTTATTTATAGTATGAATTGTAATTATACATATCACAATATATAATTTATGTATTTTTAAAGAGAATTAAAACATATCAACCTAGAGCATACTGGTTACACAGTCTCTATAATTTCAATTTAGTAATTCTATTAGAGAGCTAAATGGCAAATATTGGACTTTTTCACTGCTTACAATGCTGTCATCTCTCAACTACTTATGCTTATTCCCTTTAAAATAGTGCCTTTTGAAGCCAAACCATCTCTGATCCATAAACCTGGCAAATGTGGATCAGTTTTCTCCTTCAATAGTTTTGTCTATTCAAGAAAGACATGTAATTGGAATTACAAAAAATTTAGCACTTTGAGTGTGGCTTCTTTCTTAACATACTGCACTTACATACTGAAATTCCTCCATCTTGCTTATATCGTCCCATTGTTGAGTGTGAATACACCATTTGGTTCATTAATTTACCAGCTAAAGAAAATTTATATTAGCTCCAATTTTTAGCAATTATGAATATAGCTTTTATAAATACGCATGCATAATTTTTCTATGACCATAACTTTCATTTCACTTAGCTAAATCCCTGGAGTGGGAATAATGGGTTATGTAGATTTATGTTTAATTTTACAAGAAATTGCCAAGTTGTTTATTACATTGCATTTCCATCAGCAAAGCTTGAGTATTCTATTTGTACAGTAGCCTCACCAGTACATTTTACTGGTTTTTACTTAACAAATTTTACTATAGTTATTCTAATACATGTACAGTGGTATCTCACTAATTTTAATTTACATTTTCTTAATGTTTAATATGGTTTAATATCATTTTGAGTACTTATTTGCCATATCATTTTGTCTGTTCACATCTCTTGTCTTTTTTCTTGAATTGGTTGTTTGCTTAAGAAATTTTGAGATTTCTTTACACATTTCGGCAATATATATATATATATATATCTTGAAAATATTTTCTGATTCTGTGACTTGCATATTCATTTCTCAGAAGTGTTATTGAAAGAAAATATTTTAAGTTTCCATGAACTACATTTTTAAAATGTGTCATTTTTTTTCTTTATTGTGTTGTGCTTTTGCGGTCTTATTTAAGAAACAGTCTTTTCCCTTTATTTTCTCTAGAGCTTATATAGCTTAGTTTTAAATTCAGGTCTAGAATCCATGAATAGAGGTTCATTATTTTCACATTTAAATGTCCAACACCCAGCTTTATCTGCTAAAATCTACTTTTAATCAACGAATTGCTTTTGTCAATATATACTATTTGTCAAAAATCAATGGATCACATACATACGAACTTTATTTTGAACTTCTCTATTCTGCTACATTTATCTGTGAATCCATCCCTTTGTCTATATTTCACTTGATTTATCAATATTTGATTACTGTCTTATTAATATCTGATTTACTGTATCTTCAGTGGAAGTACTGACTTTCGTTGGTGTCATTCCTCTGCCTTTGTTCTTTTTCAAAATTATTTTGGCTATTTTACATCATTAATTTTTGCATATTCGATTTGGTATCCAATGCCAATTTCTGAAATAATTGTGCTGGGATTGCCCTGCAGTTTTAGACCATTTTAGGGGGAAAATTACAATATTGGGTCTTCTACACATTAACACAGTGATCACATATTGAGGTCTTCTTTCCTATTTTCATCAGGGTTTTACAATAAATAGCATACACACTTCACATAGGATTTGTTTAGTTAATAACTATTTCATATTTTTCTGTGCTATTGTAAAAGTAATTTTAATTTCAATTTCCAGTTGTTCATTGCTAATACATAAAAATAAAATTGATTTTGTATATTGACTTTGAATTTTACTATCTTGCTAAAACCACTAATTAATTCTAATAGTTTTTCTGATAGGCTTATTGCAATTTTCTATATATACAAACTTACTTGATAACAGAAGCAGTTTTATTTCTCCTTTTTTCTTTTATCATGCCTCCTTGAATTGATGAAGCCTTCCAGGAAAATGAATTGAAGTAGAATATATAGCCAAGATATAAGATCAATATCCAAACATCAATATATGCCACAAACCAAAAACATTATCATAATCTAATTTACAATAATATTAACTTCCCAATCATGTTTTACCCCTTGATGAATTCTTCCCTTCTGTTTCTAGTTTTGTTTTCATAATGCCTATTACTTGAATATGAGTCTTCTTGGCATGATTCCAGTCTCTTTGCTTTTCAATTATATTCCATCGTCTATGGATTTCTTTTTGTTTCATTTCACTATATATTTTTCAGTATTATGTTTTAAACTTTCTAGGCACCTTTTTACTTTGACAATTTTATCTTTAATATTCATTTTTAAAAAATGACTTTGTGTTCTACTTACATTCTCTTCCTTCTATTATCTATGTTTTCTTTGGGAACTATTTTTTTCTGTTTGTCTTGTACATTTTCACTTATAGAACTTTCTTTTATATTTATTGTCCCTTCATACATAAAATGTGTCAAATAGAAATTCTGACAAGGAACTCGGTGCAGATAGCCAATTTTGGCCATTTTACTTGAAACCCTTCAACATCAGGAATGAAAGATTTTGTTTGTGAGCTTCAACACTCCAGCCACACTAGATTTTGCTCCTTAATCATATCTTTTTAAAGAAATAGGATTGATATCTTTTTCTTGCACTTAAATGAATGACTATTGCACATTTTACATGGCCCAGGGAAAGAATTTTGTATTGTACTGTTTTCACATATAGAATTTCAAACACTCATGTTATTTTCAGGCCATGATTCAGTGTGGGCCAACATAATACCTGCTGTCTCTGAAACCAGAGTATCTCCATTAAAATTTCTGGAGAAATTGACTGAATACTTTTCTTTGTTATGTAACAAATGAGTCACTTAGTCTTCATGAGAAATCTTGAGTGTACAATATGAAAATTAAAGCATAGGGATAAGAACACAAAAGAACATAGTTCCTCCTATCATTCTGCTTTAATTTTATTTCATTGTCAACTTTTGTCTGAACACTGAAGGATAGGTCTGCACTTTAATGTCTATTCAGAAGGTTTTTGTTTATTTTGCAATGAAAAATAAATGAATTGATAAAATTAGAGAAATTAACAACTATAATCACCATAAAATATTATAAGACTATAGTAGAAAAATTATCACTAGCTGGGAAGGAAATGAGGGCTAAAAAGGGCATAGAGCATCCAAAGTGAGTTTTATTCTGATTAAGAATATACACACACACATAAACTTGGTGCACTAAATTTTCTATTCAAATACAGGCTGTTTCAGATATACTTTGATGACAAGCTGTTTTTAGAGAAGTACCTAGTATATTACGTATGCCCATCAAACTTGTTTATTCCTTCCTGTCACATCCTATGATACTTGCTATTTACAAAGGCCTGACAGAGACCTTGGAAATGTAGAAAAAAGTTCTTTTTAAAAGAACATGAAGTTTACACCTTAAATTAATGAACAACAAAAGTATACCAACCTTGCTCATTCATTGCAGTTCAATTGAGGGGGATTTAAACATTCATCTCACCCTTTTATACAAAGAAGAAAAAACTGGAATATTACCCCAAAATATTTATATTTGAAAGAACACAGAAATGCATTCTGTGGGAAAAATAGTCTGTCAATGCATTGGCAAGGCCAAGCCCTCCATGAATAGGAAGTGTCAGTACCCTGCCTTCAGCAACATCACTGAGTGTGACATTTGAAATAAATTTAGTAAGAGAAAAATAATGACAGGGTGTTCAAAGAGGTTTTGCACTGTATGTCTAAAAGGCTTTCAAAATTGCTGAACAATTATAATATTTTTATGATGTATATTATCAAATACACTTAAAACTATCCTAAAATATAATTTGCATATTAGTTATTTCTTCAAGCTTGTAAAGGATTGCACAACAGATCTTTTAAATAGCTATTTATTCTTTTTCCTATTATCCACACAAAAATTGAGGGCCAAAAAGGTTTTAAGCATTATCAAGCATCCATGCATTTATTTCCCTCAAAAGTAAAATAAAATGGGAAATGTAAAAAAGTGTAAAATAATAAAATTGAAAAATGGAGACTTAAGTGTTCCTTAAAAACATATTTTAAAAGAAGCTCTTTGCCTTATTTTTTTTAGATTCATTTATTTATGCATACAAGAGCTGGGGTACAGGCCAGAGGTGTAGGGGATGAGAGGATTCACCAGAGACAGAGTGGGGAACAGAACAGGCAGACTGACCAAAGTACACTGCTGAGGGGAGCAGTGGGTGAGTCAGGAGAGGTCTGCTGGGCCATGTGGGTAGCTCCGTGGTGGGCCCTGGGATCGAACTCATGCTGCAGAGGCTGCAGATAGCTTCATAGGTTGCGCCTTAACCCCTTGTGCCACTAGAGAGGCCCCAGAAGCTCTTTGCTTTAGAATAAATCTTTGCTTTAGATTTACAGAAAAAGTGCATATATAGTACATAGAGATCCCTGCATATCTGTCAACTAGTTTCTCCTCATCTTACTTTCTTTTTTTTTTTTAAGATTTTTTTTTTTATTTATACAAGCACTGTGTACAGTCAGAAGCACGGGAGGGTGAGAGAATTCACCAGAGCCAGAGTAGGGAGCAGAACAGGCAGACTGATGAAATACACTGCTGAGGGGAGCAGCGAGTGCAGCAGGGGAGGTCTGCGTGCTATGTGGGACCCTCGCCAGCAGCCAGGGATTGAACCAATGCTTGCAGAGGCTGAGGGCAGCTTCACAGGCCAGCGCTCAATCGCTGCGCCATCGGGGAGGCTCTCATCTTACTTGCTTATATAATCATGATACACTTGTCCAAATCAAGAAATTATCAGTACATTAATATTAACTGAAGGTATTATTTGGATTTCAACAGTTTTTCCGCCAACATACTTGCTCCAGGATCTAATCCAGGCTACTATACTGCGCTTAATTTTTAGGTCGCCTTAGTCTCCTCTGATTAGTAACAGATTTTCAGACTATCTTTGCTTTTCATGACCTTAACAGTTTTTTTTTTTTTAAAGATTTATTTATTTATTTATTTATACAAGCACTGGGTACAGTCAGAAGCACGGGAGGGTGAGAGAATTCACCAGAGCCAGAGCGGGGAGCAGAGCAGGCAGAAGGACCGAAGTACACTGCTGAGGGGAGCAGCGGGCGGCAGGAAAGGTCTGCGCACCATGTGGGACCCTCGCCCAGTGGCCGGGGAGCAGCTGGGGATTGAACCGGCGCCGCGGAGGCTGTGGGCAGCTTCGCAACCCAGTGCTCAACCGCTGCGCCACTGGGGAGGCCCATGACCTTAACAGTTTTAAAGAGTGAAACAAGTCCTTGCTTTTATGAGCTTGACAGTATAAAGAGTCATGATTACAGAATATGCCTCAATTTGGAATCATCTGGTGCCTTTTTTTCTGATTTGACTGTGCTTGGGAGCTTGTGGAAAGAATTACAGAGAAGTCTCCTTCTTCTGTCATCATATTGTAGATATATGGTATCACTGAAGATGCGACACTTGGTCACTTGATCACAGGAACATATGCTTTTTTTCCACTGTATAGTTAATATTTTGTATAGGGATATCCAAATATTACCTCAATTAAAATAAATACATAAATATATTAAAATATTTCCCTTTTCACATTTTGCTTTTTGACTAGTCACTAACTCTAATTACAAAACATTCCGAATGTGAGCATCATGACTATTCAAAGAACTTCATAATATTGAACATAAAGTTCATATGTTCACTATCAGCTTCATATGAAAAAACAAAAAACACATCCAGGATTCTCTTGGTGGCACAAGAGGTTAAGCAACGCACTATGAAGCAATTTGCAACCACTGCAGCATGAGTTTGATCCCCAGCTGGCCAGAGACAAACCCACATGGCGAAGCAGACCTCTCCTGTCTCGCCTGTTGCTCCCCTCAGCAGTGTATTTCAGTCAGTCTGCCTGTTCTGCTCTCCACTCTGTCTCTGGTGAATCCTCTCACACCACCTCCCTCATCTCTGGCCTGTATCCCAGCTCTTGTATGCATAAATAAATAAATCTTAAAAAAAAAAAAAAGGTAACAAGACAAAAGCAAAAAATAACTAGAATTTCAATTGTATGGCTTTTCTTTGCCATTTTTAATTTCTTAGGCTGTTATCACACTTCTAATGTATTTACAGAACCAGGGAACTATAAGAGTTCTTTGATTTAACATTTGGCATCCCTATCTAACAGAATCTGTTACACAGTAAACCAAAAAAAAAAAAGACTAATTTTATTATTCATTCATTCATTAAAGATATTACTAAGCCAGGCCTCCCCTGGTGGCGCAGGCAGTTGAGCACAGCGCTGTGAAGCTGTCCACAGCCTCTGCAGCACTGGTTCAATCCTGGCCAGCTGGCGAGGGTCCCACATGGCACAGCAGACCTCTCCTGTCACGCCCGCTACTCCCCTCAGCATGTATTGTGTCAGTCTACCTGTTCTGTTCCCAGCTCTGTCTCTGGTGAATCCTCTCACCCTCCCACACATCTGGCCTATACCCTGGTTCTTGTATAAATTAAATTAAATTAAATAAAAAAGAAGATATCACTAAGCCTACATGCAAATGGTGCAGTAAAACTAGGTGGGGGAAAAAATTAAATAGAAGAGTATCCTGTGCTATAAATGAGTACATGTACTTTTATTACTTCAAATGTTTCAGGAATAAAAAGCAATATATTTATAAGTTTGAATTGTTTATGCAAGATCCTTTCATTGTTAAGTATACTTCCTCAATACACAGCAAATTTCTGAGATTATGTAATAAAAATTACTAAAACTTCATAGAAGTTATATGCATTTTTAATTATAAATCATGCAAAGGAGTATTTATTATAGAGGGTAGAATAATGATAATTCATTAATTTAGTTATTTGATATTATATGCCAGTATTATGCTCTTTAAATGAAAACTAAACTGTGATTAAAACGATTGGTAAACACAATTGGGTAAGATGTAATAATCTGTAAGATCCCTGAACTCAGGATTCTAGAAGCATTACAGAAGAAATACAATGATCTAAGTTGTCTCAAAAATAACATCTATGATGAATGATTTTGTTTTTTTCTGTTGTTTAACAGGAGACAGTGATTTCATGGCACTGAACAGTAACTGTTCAAATAGATCTCAACACCATTCCTGAATCAAGTAATATAACAAGTATCAATGAGAAGCCTTCCAGAAGCTTTGCAATATTGGTCTCTTTGATAATTAAGATGCTAGGATTTTAAAAATATTACTATAATGCATTCTAGCATTTCATTTAGTGAAATATAGTGTGCTGGAAAGTCAACACAATTGCTTTACTCAGATCACAAAATATCTAAAATATCAGGATTTGTCTTTAGGTTATTATGATAGGAAAAGATAGGTGAGATTTCTGTTCAGGCTATACACAACTTCTTCTGAAAACACTCACCCCACCTTCAAACTGTAAGTAAATTCTTGTTTTCAAGCTAATTGACTGAATCAGTAGACACCAATCCATAGCCTAAGATAATTAATTACACTCTCCCTCCTGGGAACTTTTTATTAGAACACACAGAGTAGTCCATTTGTTGGGTCAATTCAAAAAGAAAGTGATGTAAAGCCTGAGTCAAATATACTGGTCGTTAAGGCAGAGTACCAGAGAAATCAGCTCTTCAGAAAGAAAGGAGAAAGGAGATTGATTCCCAGCCAATGGGAAGCAAAGATGAAAAAAATCCTAGTAGTAAGAAAATAATGCACAGCAATCAGATGCTTCCACTGATGGGTTTTATTCCCTCACACATCTACTGAGAAACTTATCTGTTCTTCCCTTAGAGTCTTGTTATACATCTGGAATGTTCTAAAAAGTCACTCTTTTTTTTTTTTGTTTAAATTAATTAGGCTTTGATCTATTCAGTAAAAACTACTGCCTCAACAAAGAAAAATGGACCAATTCATTTATCCTAAAAACAAAGGAAGAGGGCAAACATTATGATAACTTTATTCCGCTGTCTAAAAATCTTTCACATGTTACTGTAGATCAGGGGGAAAAAGATGTTCTTAGGTTTAACCAAAGAGATGTTAGTCCCATGAGGGAAATAAAGAAATTCAGGCTTCATATAAGTAAAAATATGCAAAAATATTTTTTTAAAAACCCAGTAATTAAAAAATAATAAAGCCTAGCTTAGACTCTCCATATTTGTTACTAATTAGGAGTCTTCCAGAAGGGGTTACAGGCATTTATCCTGAAATGCTTTGTAAAACATGAGAAGTCTGCCTGAGTGCCCTCCAACTATGCTATTGTTGTAAATGATAATGAAATGATTAATCTGTTTCGCTTGTCCCTGCAGGATATTTAATGATGTTGCATATGAATTGCATGATACTATAAGAAATGAGGAATTGATTTTCAGTTGCGATGAGGGATAAAAAAAGATTCTTCCCTCCAAAAGCACACCTTCCATTGTAACTGTATAGAGAAAATATATTCTTTGTAAGAGATAAGTTCATAATAAAACAATGAGGTGAGATAAACAGATCTGAAACACCTTGTAGTCATTTCTAGAGTGAACAAGTAGAGCTTCACTTCCATATGCCTGTCCTTAATTCTAAGAATTATCTGACAAAGTTATAATGGCCATGAAGAATAAAGTATCTGTTTTAGTCAAATCTAGTCTTAATAGATCGAGGTCATACGGAAACACCTCCACCTCAGTTGTGAATCCAGAGCCTTTCACCTAGCCATCTTAATTAAAGATTGTCATGGGCATTTAATATGTAGAATGTCTGGAAGCAGAATACAAAGAATTGACTATTCTTTGTAACTCGAGTCCATTAGTTTTTATAACAGAAGGTAGTTGGTTCTTCTTATATAAGTGTATTTCATCCATTGGATTAAATCTTCAGAGTCCTAAATCAGTAAGTCATTGATTTGAATACTAAGGATTCTATAAATCAATTCTATTATGTGTGGGTGGGGTGGGAGAGGGGAATGAAAAAAGGGTTCCATACCACTAAGTAATTCTGAGTGCCCTAAAATTTAGCTTAATTCTGACACTATATACCTGGTGATAGCATCAAACCCCACAGGTTAAGGGATCAGTCCTACAAGTTTTCCCTCTTACTCATCCACTTCAGATGCCAATGTCAAGTCCATGTTACTTACTAAGCTATAAATCATAGGTTTTAAGGACCCCTCCTTGGGTTCCATTAATTGGCTATACAAAACAGAGAAAGATTTTACTTTCTAGACTTTATTTATAAGAGGCTATAACTCAGGAACAATCAGATGGAAAATACGCATAGGACAAAGGTATAAGAAAAAAGCAATGAGCTTCTAAGCCAATTCTGAGTATCCCACTCATTAAAATCTTCATATACTCACCAATCCAGAAGCTTCTGAACCCCTTTTGTGTGGTGAATTCATTAATAAAGGTATGAATGCTTAAATCATTGGCCACTGGCAACTAATTCTACCTCTAGCCCCTCACCATTTCTTGGACTTGGAAGGAGAAGCCTGGAGAGGCTGGAACTGAAAGCAACAATGCTCTCACAAAGTTTGGCCCATTAGCAACCACCCCAATCCTTAGATTACTTAAGTGCTTTTTAAAAGCCATTTCAGTACAACAAAAGACACCTATAAGGCTCTAGTCATTTAAGAAATTCCAATGGTTTTAGAAGATTTGAACCAGAAACTTGAACAAAAAACAAATACATATTTCTAATTATAAATCAAAATATTAAAAATACTATCTGTGTAGGCTGGATCTCATCTGACTTTTAGGTTCTCTATGTGGTTTCCAAGAGTAGGCCTAATCATGTAAGAGTGAGCCTTGTTTAGTTCTATTGTGAGAGTCTCAATGTCTAGTTTCTTTATAAATGATAAGTGAACTCTTCCAAGCAAAAGGTCACATTTTTTTCCTTTATCTCCTCAGAAATTGTGACTTCCTAGCATGTAGAAGGCTCTCACTAAGAGTCTGAAGAATGAATATGCAATTAGTCATTTCTAGTGTCATTCTCTTTTATAGGCACAATGATACACTAAAATTCTGCTTCAAATCTCAACTCTAACTCCTAGGGCCACAACTTAAAATTTGCTTGTTCTTGTACAGTAGTAGTGGAAGATGGAAGAGCATTAAGACCAGAATGGTTGACCTGTGCTTCATGACTATGTACTGTGTAGGAATGGGAATGTCATAGAAGTGTTTGTTGAGGAAAAGTTTACTTTATTGGTACTGGTCAGTAACACACATCAAAAAAAGAAGATGACTAAGAGATTAAGATGAAATAGAAAAGGATGAGGACCATTGTCATTGTGATGTAAAATAAACAGTATAATTTGGGTTCTAAGAGAGTTAGAAAGAATAATATATCAAAGTTTAACATTTCCTGATATGATATAAATAATTTATTCTCTTATTTAATAATTAAATACCTAACATATACCAGGTACTATGCTAATTGTTTATAAAAGTGTTCAACCAAGAGATACTGTCCCTGTACTCGAGGGGCTTATTCTGCAGGGTATTCTGGGTAAGAACTATGCTGAATATGAAAATGTATTTGACTAGTTACATCAGAGTCTAATTGAAGATTCCTGAAATTAAAGAAGTCAATATATTTGAGAATGGATGTTGCACAAGTTATCCCATGAGTAGAACATAATGGGAAATTAGAGGGCAATATTGTGCCAGCTGCCCAGATACAGGTTATGTGCAGGGCAGAAACATAGAAGGGTGTTATGCTGTGTGAACCAGTAACAGAATCTCACACATGCAAGAATTTTTGTATAAGGGATGGGCAGAAAGAGCAATGTTAAGCAAGAAGACTACCAATCTTGCCCCAACCTGGCCCTTGACGTAAGCAGAGTGTACAAGCCCCAGCAGCCACTTCAGAAATTGAAGAGTAACTAGAATTCAGTTAAGCCAGGGAAGGGCATAAAACATCCAGTGAAGTAAGTAAAGAACTCAGAAAAGGAAATCTTGAGAGAGTAGGAAGTAGCACTAAAAAGGGACAATGTCCTCTGTCTTTCATAAAGTGAGAGATGCTGAATTTTCTCACTATCATATAATTTCAGTATTGAAATTATATGATATATAATACATATCTAGTTAACTCAATTTTGCTAGTTAACATAGAATTAAATTCTTTGTAAGGTAGAATTTGCTTCTTTTAAAAAATGTACTATACATCTCTATCAAAAAACCTGTGGAGTATGTTCTTAGCATTTCACAAACGTGGAAAGAATTAAAATGGCTATACAATTTCAGACCCTAGGTGATAGCTGGAATTGTGTGATAAAACATGACTATTTTAAGTACAACAAAATTTGCCTTTGGCCTTTTGAATATTTTACCATGTTCTTATGCCTTTCAAAATCACTACCCATTTTTACTTCCAAAAATTTGCCGAGATTGAGGTATAGTCTTGTGATTCAACCTGTTCTTATTAGGGCAAACTTAGAACATTATGTGTTCTGAACTACAAGGCACCATAGTAACCAAGCAAAACTACAATACCATGAAATTTTTCATAAATTTAGGCCATTTTCAAAATTTTTTTAGGAAAACAAGCAGTTCAATGTTGATGGCATTTCTTTTTCTAGGTTTTTCTTCTATAACAAAGCTGTATTTGTTGGGGAGGGGGGATAACTGGAAACATTACCAGGTATATGGGCAGAAAATCTGCCAATTATTCTAATTCAAGCATAGTAACATTTCAGTTTACTGAATAAAATGGATTAATTTTAAAAAGTCATTTTATAAATACAGCTTCAGTGAATCTTTGTCATAGAGTGACAGCTTTAACACAGAGATTAGGGGGACATATCAGGAGACACACTGCTATGGTTAGAATTTCAGTTTTTTTCTCATCAGTTTTAAGAATCGTCTCTTTCTCCAGTTTTCTTCTCTCTTTTTTTTTTTTTTTTGGTAATATTACCTATATCATGGAAAGTTTCAAAGAATTATTTTTCTTTTTTTTTCTTTTTTTTTTTTATAGAGGCATGTTTATTTCTTTATTTATTTGTTTTGTTTGTTTGTTCTGTTTACACATGCACTGGGTACAGTCAGAAGCGCGGGAGGGTGAGAGAATTCACCAGAGCCAGAGCGGGGAGCAGAGCAGGCAGAAGGACTGAAGTACACTGCTGAGGGGAGCAGCGGGCGGCAGGAGAGGTCTGCACGCCATGTGGGACCCTCCTCAGGTGGCCGGGGAGCAGCCGGGGATCGAAACGGCGCCGCAGAGGCCGCGGGCAGCTTCTTAACCCAGCACTCAACCGCTGCGCCACCGGGGAGGCCCTCAAAGAATTATTTTTAATAGAACATTTATAACAGTGTTTGGCGCCTAATAAGAGCTACAGGAGTGTTACTTATTAGCAATGTGTGTTTGCTATTTATATAGAAAGCGTTTTATAACTTTAAAAATTAAAAACTCACTTCTTTCCAAAAAGTACATAATACTATATAAATCAAAGAAGTAAGCATAAATATAAGAAAGGAGGAATAGAAACCAACTTTCCAGTGCTTAACATGTGTGAAACATATGTGTTACATTGTTTAATCCTCAGAGTAGTCATGTAAAGTGTGATTTCATTGATTTCATTAAACAAAGGTTAACTGTTTAAATCCATTTCTCAAGATCCATGTCTCAAGTGGGACATTTAAAAATGGTATTTATAGAATATGCATTAGGTAAAATAATGTAAGCTGTATTGTTCAGCTTCTATTTAATTCTAGTATTTTAATAATATTTGAGATATACACAAGAAGAAAGTGTTTCATTCCTATTCTCCAGCTATAAGCAGAACCACATTCTTCATTGTTTTTCACTTTTACTTTCACCCAAACCTGTAGTTCCAACCAGATCTGGAATATAAATAATGGAAAAGTCTTTCTATTCCTGCTTCAAATTCACCTGAGGATCATGCAGAAATATGCATACAGAAATAATCAGTTGTTGTGTCTATGATGCAGAGTGAAAGAAATGCATCACATCAAGAAAGAGGTGGGCTTTCTCCATCTTGTGAATCTGGGTGTGCTCATGTAGCTGGTGGTGATCAAAATTAGAGAGCATAGGGCCTCCCCCGGTGGCGCAGCAGTTGAGCGCTGGGTTGTGAAGCTGCATGCAGCCTCTGCGGCACTGGTCCGGTTGCCGGGAGAGGGTCCCACGTGGCGCACAGACCTCTCCAGCCGCCCACTGCTCCCCTCAGCAGTGTACTTAGTCACTCTGCCTGTTCTACTCTCCGCTCTGGCTCTGGTAAATTCTCTCACCCTCCCGTGCCTCTGACTGTACCCAGTGCTTGTATAAATAAATAAATAAATCTTTTAAAAAAAAAAGAAAGAAAAGAAAGCAAAACAAAATAATTTTTAAAAAATTTAAAAAAATTAGTGAGCATAATATAGACAGAGGAGTGAAAAGTGTTCATAGATTGGAGTTTTCTACTATGAACCTTTCTTCTGACATATACATAAGCCTGGATTAGCCAACTAGAGGGTGGAAAAAAAACTACAAGGAGGGAGGGCATTCCAGCAGAAGTCTATAGACTAAGGACATACTAACCACCAACCACCAAACACTTGAGTGACATCATTCTAAACCAAGCCAGCACAGACTCAGGAAATGCCAAGTCAACCCAAATAATAGAGAAAAATAATAAATATTTCTTGTTTTTGCCACTAAGATTTGAAGTGGTTTTTGAGGCAGCAAAGGCTTTCTGATACAACAGGCACACACTGGGCCCTTTGCTTGGCATTTTGGGTGTTTCAGAGATAAGTCGTTGTCATTACTTTGTTACAACCCTAAAGGAGGTGGTAGTTGAATCAGAAAGTCAAGATATTGATATGTTATAAATATGTGTCTAAAAACAATGACTGAATAACATTGTTTGTGAGTACTAGAAGAGATACCACAGTAAATTAAACTTAAATTCACCTCGTAGTTAAGGAGCTATGGAAAACTTTTCTTCCCACCATCTCAAAGTCTATATAAGGACAGGAGAATATTTTCAAAGAATTTTGGAACTGAATTTTACAGGCATAAGTAATCTTAATGAACAACAACAAAAATTCTTTCCTGGAAAAACATTCCACCCACCCAAACTATGCCCCAGCCTGGCCCGCAGGCATTCACCTTAATATTCAAAAAGACTATTTTCCAAGGAAGGTTTTTGGGTGAAGGCGCCTGCTCCCCCAACACAGGATTAGTCAAGCTTCAACAGCCAACCTCTCAAGCGGCCCCAAGAGGCCCTGTTCATGGAAACGGCAGAAAAACTCCAGACCAAAATTTGGACACCTCACAGTTGACGGGAGGAATAAATGGCTTCGAGGATGTGCAATGGCACAAGCCCAGATAGCTGTGCCTTTGACCTTGGGAATATCGACCTGAGGGCCCCCCCAGAAGGCTGTGCCAGGTCTGTGCCAAAGAACACCTGGCCTCGGGGATGGCTTTGGGTGGTCTGTCAGGTGTCCAGCTGTAAGTCAGTCTCCTTACCTTGGGCAGGCTTCTCGAGAGAGGCATGGCAGCGCGGGGACTGACAGCGTGGCTAGAGGTGTTCACAAGCATGGCGGCAGGTGGCGTGAGGCAAACTTCTCAAGAACGAGCTAGAAGCAGCTGCCGCAGCACCACGTGACAACAAGGTGCTTCTCAGCCGCACCTGCGCCAGTTCTTGCGGAGCCCCTGAGATCTCGCGAGACAGGCATCCTGCGGGACTGCGGTTTAAGCCACGGGACTTCACACCAGATGCCGCCATTTTGTGAGGTATCCCGAGGGGCGGCACGTTCCCCACAAAAGAGAAATAAGGTTAGTTTTATTTTAATTTACTCCTTCAGTAATTCATGAACTTGTTCTAGGGCTGCTAAGGGTATACATTTTGACATATTCTGATTTCTGCTCCCCTCCATCCTCAGAGTCCAGCACCTGGACTACGTCCTCAGCCCTAACCTTGGCTCGTTCCCACACGCTCATTTACCATGAAGTTGATAATGTTCAAGGTTCAGGGCCTCCATATGCATTTTTCCTGGGATGAATTGCACATGGTTTTGGATTTATAGTTTTTTGTCGTTGTTTTCCTGAAGTCCCCCACAGTGGGGCAGCAGGTACGTTTGTTGCTGCTGTTGGCCTCCTGTGGACCCAGCCCATTAAAGTGATAAGCTGGGCCTCCCCGGTGGCGCAGCGGTTGAGCGCTGGGTTGCGAAGCTGCCCGCGGCCTCTGCGGCGCCGGTTCGATCCCCGGCTGCTTCCCGGCCACCAGAGGAGGGTGGGAGGGTGCCACATGGCGCGCAGACCTCTCCTGCCGCCCGCTGCTCCCCTCAGCAGTGTACTTCGGTCCTTCTGCCTGCTCTGCTCCCCGCTCTGGCTCTGGTGAATTCTGTCACCCTTCCGCGCTTCTGACTGTACCCAGTGCTTGTATAAATAAAAAAATAAATAAATCTTTAAAAAAAATAAAAGTGATAAGCTGCAGGGTCAGTCACACTCAGGGACAGGGGTAAAGGGAGGCATTAGAGGCAGGAGTATGTGGAATGGAAATTCAGCGGCCCTGCTGAATCTTCTTGCCACCGTGATTTGGCTGCTTATTCTGTGTTGTAAACCTGTAACTGTTTTGTTCTGTATTGTTTCCTTTTTCAAACGAAATTATTTTGATGGTAATAAGTTTAAGACACAAAAGTACCTGTTTAATGAGTCAGTGAAGACCCATTTTTGTTATTCAAGATTATTGATACGTGTTTAACTTAAAATGTTGGTCTGTGGTGACTCTGGGTGCTTTGGTGATGGGTATGATGTGCTGACTGACATCTGAGGTGATGAACCTATTCTAGGCATTGTCACTGTTAACCAGTGTTACCTCAAAAATACTAGGAAGGGCCTCCCTGGTGGCGCAGGAGGTTGAATACAGCTCTGTGAAGCTGTCCACAACCTCTGCGGTGCTGGTTCGATTCCCGCCGGCCTCGGAGCAACCCACATGGTGAGCAGACCTCTCTTGTCTCGCCTGCTGCTCCCCTCGGCAGTGTTTTTGGTCCATCTGCCTATTCTGCGCCCCACTCTGTCTCTGGTGAATCCTCTCACCCTCCCGCTTATCTGGCCTGTACCCCGGTTCTTATATAAATAAATCTTTATAAAAAAATACTAGGAAATAAAATTTTAAAATTTATATGGACATCTGCCATCCACCAAGGGCACAATCATATAACATTACTCTAAAAACCAGAGAACACAAATATTAAGAAGCTTGACTAATTTGAAATTTATTAATTCTTCTAGGACTGTGATCAAATGTGGTTAATATGTGAAGCTTCAAAGGTCAGCTTGCTCACTCCAAAAATACGACCCACTCGTATTTTTACAAATATACAGCTTTTTTTTTTTACAAATATACAGCTTATATTTTTTTTACAAAACTACAGCTCACTCCAAAAATACGACTTTTCCTTTAAATTATATAGTTGTTCTTCATCAGTGTTAATTTTATTCACTGTGACTTTAGATTTTCATATATATATAAGTAAAGTGATGACTGTTAATGTTATTAGTGATGGGAAATTATTCAATGACAGTTTTATGGTGGTATCAGTTGTTTGAAATAGAAATCAGTTAATTCTAATTATTATGCTTTGTTTCCTAATGAAGCCATATTGTAGAAAAACAAATGCTTTGCAAGGACTCTTTGTCCCTGCTTGCTCCCCATCATCAGACAAATTTTAGAAATGCTGAGCCTTTGGAGAATAAATTCAATCTAAATGTTCTACAACAGTATAGACTAGTATTGGAAAGTAAATTCTGGTTCCACATTTTTCGGCTAAAAATCTTCAATATAAGTATACATTCAACAAATAGCACTTCAACTGAAATATTATAAATTCAAATTATTATTTTAAAAAAAAGCTCACAAACAGGACATTGATATTTATCCCTGCAAAAGCAAGGGATAAATTTCAATTTCAATGCAAAAGTATTGATATCCTAAAGACACTAAATAAGAATTCAAATAACGTATAGGGTGAATTTTGAACATCTTTAACTGTGCTTAGGAATATCTCCTTTATAAGAATATTGGATTGAACTATTTATAACTATAATTTGATAGTCTGTCTGAAATGAATTGAAATTTAGAAGGCCTATGATTTTTTTAGCATCTAAATGTATGAGAATTTTTTGTACATAATAATCATGAAACAATCCGATAACAAAGATATTTCAAAAATATAAAATATTAAGGGCCTCCCTGGTGGCGCAGTGGTTGAGCGCTGGGTTGCAAAGCTGCCTGCAGCCTCTGCAGTGCCTGTTCCATCCCCGGCTGCTCCCCAGCCACTGGAGGAGGGTCCGCTCCCCTCATCAGTGTACTTCGGTCCTTCTGCCTGCTCTGCTCCCCGCTCTGGCTCTGGTGAATTCTTTCACCCTCCCGCACTTCTGACTGTACTGAGTGCTTGTATAAATAAATAAATTTTAAAATATATATATATAAAATATTAAATATAAATATAAAATATATACCCTTCACTTTCAGATGTCTCCTGATGTAGATGATAAATTGTGTGATCATCCCACTATATGATACTTGATGGTTGTTTGGATGCTTACCCTAGTGTGATATCAGGTATTATTCTTTCAGCCACTGGCATAGACACTAGGAATGGAAAAGTAACTAAAAAACCATCACTGACTTCCAGTAACTTTTCATGCTCAATAGAACTGCACATGCACATGCACATACACCCTAATAGAATTGGTTCTCTGTTGAAGATATAAGCAAAACTGGTAGGAGGAAATAGGGTTTAGTCACTGGAATAGGGATTGCATATATTTTGGCAGCTTACTTATAGAGCAGAATGTACAGTTTTTGCAAACTTGACCACCCAGCAATGTATTTCAAAACAAAATTGGTCTGTGGTGTCAAAGAAAAATTGTACCAGAGTTAAAAAGGCACTAGTGAGTCCCTCTAGTCCTGAAAAGAAATGTGGGTGACATTTTAAATGCTGAGGTGACTTAGTAGAAACTACTATAGAATATTAGGGTAGAGCTTGGTGAGTGTCTTTAGGCCATCTGTGTATGTTCATCGGTGCTTTTAGGAGTTAGGTTTCATCCCTCCCACAAAGACAGGGAGATAGGGACTGGGGCACCATATTTCTTGATTACATTTCAAAGTGATGATGGTTCCCAAGTCCTCTAGAAATGTATTGCTGGGTTGTGAGACTGGGAGAAGATTTACATCTCAGAAGAAAAAAAAATTATAATTGCAAATTTTCTTAAAATAAATGCTCTTGGAACAGGGAGGTCAGTGTCTCACAGTCAGGAAGCAACCTGTCAATTCTGATCAAACTGAGGGAATGTTAAGGCCATCTTACTCAATGGATCTGTGAGCAACACTGTATATCCATACCTCCAGCTTAAAGGAAGATAAAAAAAATTGACTTCTTTCCTGTTTTTCCAGTTTGGTGAGTTTATTCTTGTCTAACAGTATAGAATCCTGATGTGTGTGCTTTTGTCATTGAAATCCTAATCACATGGGACTTGAAGATTTAGTTTGAATAAATCAATACTCTTTGTGTTGTTACAGTCAGCTTGGGAGACACACTTCCTTTTGGACAGATGGCTGCCAGAGTTCCTTTATTAGGAAAGATCTCACTTTTTCGAGCATTAAAGCCAGTGAAAGTGTACTTTTCTGCAAATATGATGACAATGATAGGATGTAACATCTGTTTCACAAGAGACAACTGCATAACTGCATACAGTAACTCCATGTTGAATTTAGTTTAGCCACTAAATCCTAGCTATGTTCCTGAGGGGAAGCATGACTAAAACAAGGTAAAATATATATATATATATATATATATATATATATATATATATATATATAAAAGGCCTTAGCTTGTTCCCAAAGATGGAACATTCAATAAAGATACAATTTATATATAAATATATGTTTATATTTCACAAATATATTTATTTCACATTTTTGTCTTTGACATTTGAACATACACTACTTTTTAAAAAAATTATTTTTCTTTTTTCTTTTTTTTAACATCATTGTTCATTTTTAAACAATACTTGCTTTCCCCCCCCCCTTGAATATACACTACTTTGATATGTTGTTTAATAGCTTTATTGTTGTCTTCGGGTTGTTAAAAGGTAACCATCATTTTGCTAATTTAATTACTGAATGTGAAGTAAAATATACAAGAATAAAATGAGGCAACATGGTATTTAAATCCATGCCTTCCTTTTCTTAGTGAATTTACTCAAGTTCCTTAACTTCAATGACATTCTGGTTTTTCTCTTATAAAATTGAAAATAATGGCAGTTCCTTTGCAGAATTGATATGCTTATTGGAGATTATGTATGGTAACTTCTTAAAACAGTGCCCAATAATATGTTACTGTTGATATGAAAGCTTCATGAACAGTGCGATTATCAGAGGGAAAGCTGTTATTTCAAACCTATAAGGCAGTTTTGAACATGCCCACAAGCTGTTCTGACCCCCAGTGTACTCAATGAGTTTTGTTTTCTTTCACTTTCAAAAAAAATTTTGAGGCTGCTACTACCAAATTATTACACTAAGTTATTTGTTTATGAATAGTGGGATCATATCCCTGGCCAGTGGACTCTGAATTCCAAAAAGAAGAATTTTTTCAGAAGCAGTTGAAAAGATGATGTCTATTTCTTGATGCATAGGATTTGGTAGCACTGATTCTTGGCTAAAAAACGATGGGCATTAGCAAAGTCTGAATAGTTGAATATGATGAAACTAAAGATACTGGAGTAGTGCCTGAAGATTTATTTATTCATTCATTCATGCTTGCATGTATGCATGCATTTATTTAAAACATGCATTGAATGTCTGCTATCTAATCAGCATTATCACAGGTATTAGGAAAAGGCAAATATAATAACTGATATTTATTTATTCCTGCTGGTACCAGGAAATGGTTATATGTACTTTTTTCTTTTTTACTCCTTTATTCCTTGACATTTCTCATAAGGCAAATATTATTGCTATCCCTATTTTCTAGATAAGAAAATTGGGACAAAGAAAGGTGAGGTAACTCACCCATGATAATATAAAGTAGCAAAACCAGAACCCATGCAGCCTAGCTTCAAAGCCCATAGTTTTAAATACCACACCACATTCTTTCTTCTCAAATAAACAAAATAGACATGATACCCAGCCTTTACCAATGATGAAGACAAAAATGATCAACTAATTACAGTTAGTATATGATTTTAAAATATTAAAATAGAGCCTGTCTAGGTATAGGAAATGCTTTATAGAGAGATCCTGACCATGAAGGAACATGAAGAGTATCTGAATTGAATGTATTCCAGAGTGGCTGGGACTCATCTAGGGGAACAATGCTAAGTAGTATTGCCAGAGAGGTGAGGCTTCCAGATCTTTTAAGTCGTACCTTTGGTATCAGGCAGAGTTAGACTTGTGTTCCAATCCCAGCTCTGCCACTTTTTTTTTCTATGCATTTTTTTCAAGATTTTATTTTATTTATTTATGCATACAAGAACTGGGGTATAGGCCAGAGGTTTCAGGGGTCATAGCATTCACCAGAGACAGAGTAGGGAACAGAATAAGCAGATCTTCTGAAATACATTGCCGAGGGGAGCAGTGGGTGAGACAGGAGAGGTCTGCTGTGCCATGTGGGTTAGCTCCCTGGCTGCAGTCTGAACTCATGCCACAGTGACTGACGATAGCTTGTTAGCACTGAGACAACCCCTGCACCACCAGGGAAGCCCCTCTACCACTTTTTGCCTTTATACTGTAGGCAAGGGATTTTACCTCTCTTAACCTAGTTATTTTAGAAACCTCATGAAGTTGCTAAAAGGAACAAAGATTTATTTCATCTGTGTGACTTAGCATAGTGCCTAGCACATATAAAATTAAATAAACTTTACTTATTATCACAATTATCTTAAATACTAATTTTAATTCCAGATGCAGAATCTAATCTTTTTCCATACCCTAAAGTGATGATCTATATAATTTATACTCTTAATATCCATAGAGCAGACTGTAAGCTAAGCTATTCTGCTTTTTTCATCAGACTTTGGGCTAGGAAAAAAAAAAGAAAAAGAAAATTTAAAACCAAAAACAAACATGCTAGCTGTCATGAAATTCCATTGTAATCCAACTCCATTGCCTGCATGTGTACATGGGGGTGTGTGTGTGTGTACATGTGTATGTGTGTACACAGTAATTTGGACAACTTTTTGTATTCCAATTGCATAGTCCAGTCACCCAGGTTATTCCCATGGCACACTTATGTTGAAATCCTGTATCACTGGCTTTATTGCTCCAGAGTTGCAAAACAACCCAAGGAGAACTAGACAAATGAATGAATTTCCAAATTTAGCTTCAGTGATTATTCAGAACAGTGACTCTCATTCTAAGGAATGATGTGGATTACTGAAGTAGATTGCCAAAGTAGGTGTCAAATTTCCTCCTTACACAAAACTAAGGTAGTTCATGAGTTCATACAAATTCACTCACAAAAGAGTTCATTTATTTTTGTTTAGTGTGACTAAAGGGAAGGAGAATTTCTGATTTCTGTCAAGAGGGAGGTAGATTATTCAGAATCACCATTTAAAAAGCCAAATAGGCAGAGCTGACTCTGACTGAGGGAGCACAAGTCTATTTGACAACCCTGAGCAACTGGCTTTTTTTGGAGGATAGAAAATCAATAAGATTTTCTGTGTATATTATAGCCTTGTTTGCTCCTTAGCAAATGAACATCTTAGGAAGAATTTATTGATTGCTCAAAACAATAGGCAGAGGAAGTCAACTAAGTGGGTGAGGAGGTATTTGGAGGAAATAGAATATTTACAAGGAAGGGAAAGGTGCTAGCAAACACCTCAGAACAGCTAGGAAGATGCCATAACAAGATTTGGCCCAGTGCAGTGTCATTAAAATTTTCATGTGCCTCCCCTTCCACAAAAGTTCCTTTGTTTCCTAATACCTGTAGTAAGCCAGGTCGTGTCTCTCTCATGGAGCTGATGCCATTTGGATTATGATTTTATCTAAGGAATACCCAGGAGGACTATAAAAACAAATAAGTGAAACCATGTATTATCTCTAATTGAGAATATAATCTCAGACATAAGATATGTAAGAACATCAGAGTGTTTCCAGAAAGATTTGCACTTGGCCGATGCCTTGTTTCCCTTTCCACTCTCTATTTCTTGAGTTTAGTGTGCAGTTGTTCACATCTGCTGCTATCATGTTTTGTTTTTTTTATATATAAGGTTTATTTATTTTTATTTATACAATAGCTGGGGTACAGGCCAGAGGCGCAGGAGGGTGCGAGGATTCAGCAGAGACAGAGTGGGGAGCAGAACGGCAGACGGACAGAAAGCATTGCTGAGGAGAGCAGCGGGTGAGACAGGAGAGGTCTCCCACACCATGTGGGCATCTCCCTGGCTGGCCAGGGATCAAACCCACGCTGCAGAGTGGACAAGCTCCACGGTGCTGCGCTCAACCCGCTGCACCACCCAGGAGGCCCCTGCTGTTGTCTTTGTGCCCACAGTCAAGTCATGGAGGAGTCCCAGGGGCTCAGCCGAGTACATGACCCCAGGTTCTTTAGGTTCACAGTAATTGCTCCAATACAAACAAAATGAAATTTATGTATGGAACAGCCAACCAGAAGCTCAGTAGCATAATTTAACCTTAAACATTAAATTTTGTGCACAAGTTTGGCATAGTTCCAGGAAAGCATGCTGTCTCTTAAAGAAGTAAATTGTTTCTTTTTCATTGTGTTTGTCTAAAATTTCTGATCATTGTTGATCAAATTATCTTTAGTTATTTGCTATATTATTATCAATGGAGTATTAGAAGTAGACATGGGGATTTTTAATTAGTAATTGCTTGCCAGAAATGAATATAATCTTAACAGAAATATTTTTCTGTTACTGATAATTGATGTTCCATTAAATTGAAAATAATGGACATCCTTGTTTTTGAAAGAACCTGTAAATCTGTTGAATTTTGAACTTAATTCTTTCTGAAATGTGTACTTACTAATTCAATTTTGAATTGAAGTAGTTTGTCATTTTATAAATTAAGTGACTTTTCCTTTCCTCACACACAATGAAATTGTTAATCTAATGGTACTGCAATGTAATGATCTCTTTTGAAAGAACACTCTAGGCAGTTTTATTCTGATAAGCCACTGGAGCTTAGGAAATTTGATTAATTTATAGCATTCATATTAGTGACCTGTAAAATTATGAGGAAAAAACCTAATTTGGCAGTGTGATTGATTTTTCATTATTCTGTCCAAAAGATCATTTGAATATTCTCATAAATATTATAAAGTAGAAAAATCTTTATAGACTCTTATCCTGACTTAGTGTTCCTTATGATTTTATTCTGTGATTATAATAAATGTTAATAATGACAATGATAGTGACCATTTTTGAGCAATTGCTATATACAAGGTGCTATATTCAATAATTGATTTGGTATAGTTATATAAGTGCATTGACTTTATATTCACACAAACCCTGTTTTCATTGCAGCATTATAAACACATCTTTATCCCAGTACATAGAGCTTATTCATGACTGTTTCAGGGAAAGGCTGTGTAACCTCTTAGAACTCAGTCTATCTGAGAAATGGAGATTACACTAACTACATAGGATTGTCATAATGAAAGAGACTATATGCACAGCATTAAGCGTAATTTTTAAGAAATGAAATTAGTGAAAAATAGACCACTCTACATTTTAAAAAATAAGGTGAAATTATATTCAAAAGACATAATTTGTGGAGACAAACACAGTATTTTCTCTTGAGTTATTCAAATAATGACACTAGTCTTCCATTTCCGTTCTTTTACATATGTGAGACAGTTTAACAAGTTAAATTAGGGCCTCCCCGGTGGTGCAGCGGTTGAGCGCTTGGTTGCGAAGCTGCCCGCAGCCTCTGCAGCGCCAGTTCGATCCCCGGCTGCTCCCCGACCACTGGAGGAGGGTCCCACATGGCGCGCAGACCTCTCCTGCCGCCCGCTGCTCCCCTCAGCGGTGTACTCTGGTCCTTCTGCCTGCTCTGCTCCCCGCTCTGGCTCTGGTGAATTCTCTCACCCTCCCGCGCTTCTGACTGTACCCAGTGCTTGTATAAATAAATAAATAAATCTTTAAAAAAAAAAACAAGTTAAATTATTTGCTGGAGTTGATTTATGCTTAATGCTGTGCTGAAAACTTAAATTGACTTAAAAATTTGTTATTTACATGATGACTTTAGATTTTTATAAATTGAGTTACATTCTCTATATAAGAAAACTAGGATTGCCATTAAACTAATAGGTGCAATTGTACCAGTCAGTCACAATTTTTCCTATAGTCTCCTTTATATTTCATTGAAATATTTTGACTTTTGTCTTTCATCATGTGTAAATACAATTTATGTGAAAATTGTTCATATTTAAAAAACATTTCATTGAGCATAAAATTATTTCACCTGTCCTTGCAGACCAGTAAGAGGCAATAATTTTTTCCCTTCTATTTTTATTTGAAATAAGCACAGAAAGACCAAGAAAATTTTTGGCACCCATTTTAAATCATTAGGATGTAAGGATGTAATAGAACTTTGGCTTTTATGTATCTGTGACTGCCAAAATATAAAGAATCCAGTAGCCCTGTGTACTCAGCTGTGCTAATTGTGATTATATTCTGCTATTTATATGTATTAAAGTCAGTGGAATTAAGACTGTATTGTGGCATATCATGGTGGCATTTTTCCTTCAGGAAAGACTTAATTATGTAAAAACTGAGGAGAATTCAACAAATCTTTAAAATAAAATGAGAAATTAAGAAACAAGAAACAGGGCCTCCTCTGGTGGCGCAGCAGTTGAGTGCTGCCCGCAGCCTCTGTAGTGCCGGTTCGATTCCTGGCCGCTGGTGAGGGTCCCACATGGTGCGACAGACCTCTCCTGCGGTGCCCGCTGCTCCCCTCAGCAGTGTATTTCGCCAGTCTGCCTGTTCTGCTCCCCGCTATGGCTCTGGTGAATTCTCTCACCCTCCAGCGCTTCTGATTGTACCCAGTGCTTGTATAAATAAATAAATAAATCTATAAAAAAAGAAAAAGAAAGAAGAAGCAAACTAAATTCTAGGTTTAGTGGGATAGGTTTTTTGGGGATTGCTTTTGTTGTTGGTTCCCTAAAAATCTAACTGATGGTGTCCTGGAGTTTTCTACAAGACAAAACATTCATGACATTCTTTTGCTTTAACTATCTTATTTGGTGGTAGTTTGCACACTCGAATTGTATATTGGCTGAAGAATATATAAAAAATAATTTAAGAAAAAGATCTGATCTGTCTGACCAAAAATAGCAAAATGATTATTCTACATTGTTAATTATTAGTTGACTGTGTTTAATTCATTTAAATCCAGGCTAAAGAAGAAAATGAGATCAATACTGAGGGGCCTATAAAAGTTCTACTTCAAGGGAAGAGGTAAGTAAATGCTTTTGTGTAACCTGTTTCTAAATAAAACCACCTTACATTTTAGAAAAAGGAAGCATACTGTAAGATGTATAGTTTACAAAATATAGCAAAATAAAAAGAACAGAAATATATATAATTGATGGTATAAGATCCTGAAGAAAACTTTGGTAACATTTTGGTGTGTGTCTATGCATGAACTGTGGTTTATTTTACATAGTTTTGATCAGACTTTATGTGCAATATTTTGTGTTGCCTTTCCTTAGTTTGTTACTATGCCAGTTTAAAATTTTCACATTAGTATAAACTTAATTAACATCTTTAATTCCAGAAGAATATTTCTTTGAGGATATTGGTAGGTTGGTCATTCCCTTATTTATATTTTTTCTAATATTGCAAAAATAAATAATCTATAGATACGTAGGATTAAAATTTGTTGGGGTAGATGCTACAAAGTTTCTTGATATACTTGTTTTTTACATTATTAATAGTGTCTGCACTATAATCACTGGTGAATGAAGATAACTGCATTGATGTGCCATTTAATATTATGACTTTTTATTCTTGCTTGTACAAAAAAACTAAAACATTAATTTCATGATTAGATCACCTGATCACTTCTTTCCTTACATTTCTTGTTCTTACTTATTTTTATATATGATAATAGATTTCATTGTTCTTTTCTCCATCAGTCTGTAGAGGGCCACTTATTGCTTCAACATTTATGTTTCTCAATCACCTGTATTTTAAGACTTTTACCTGGAAAATCTGAGTTTATCTAATTTAACTAACCTTGACTTCCTATCTCTTTTCCAAATGCCAATAGATAATATTATTTGTTGAGCATCCAATTCTTCCTATAAAGTCCATCCAGATAAATTCTTAATCAACATGAACTAGGACTTGGACAAATTCTAATCTATGTTGTCAAATCTTCCTTTTTCTCTTTTACCAAGACAGGAAGAAATAATGGAAGCTATTTGTTTTGATCTTCATCTTACCTCGGCTTTGTGTTGTTTCATTTAGCTGTTGTTAGAAAATATTCACTTTCAACTTCTTTTTAAAATTTTGATTTCTCCAGAGCCATCTTTGGAAACTTTGGTTTGACCCCTCCATATGTATATATTCACTCATGTCATTGACAAACGGTGATGAGAGAAGGAACCCTATACTTATGAAGACTAAAAGTAATGAAATATAATGTATTATAAGAATAGTTTTTGTTGTACCTTTGAAATAAACATTCCGGGGAAGTAGAAGGGTCTTTAACAAATTGTAACAAACAGATTAAATTTTAGCAATAAAAAGTGGTAAAAGTCTATTTATATCTAAATTCAAATTGTACTAGAGCCACTGACATTTCTTTGGCCTGTTTTGAAAGGAAGTGAGTGTCTGTTGCATAGGTTGTTCATTTTAATTTGTTCAAATGTGTTTTCATTACCAATTGGTACAGAGGTGGCAAACGGAAACAGTTTTTGGAGGGAGACCAAATGAAGAAATGTGTTTTTTTTGAGTCCCTTCCAGTGGCAGCTAGTTTGATATCCCTAAGGAAATATTTCTTCACAATAATTACAAGAAAAATACCAACATTTGATTTCCAAATGTTTGACAAAATGGAAACTCTCCTGTTTGCTAAGAAAACAGGACCAATGGGTCCTTTAGATTCCGTACTTTAAAAAAATCTTTAAAAAAGGTTATGAAGGAGAGAATATTTGAAATGTGCCTCAAATAGACTATAAAATCAATCTAACTAAATTCATGTACTCTGAATTTACCAAGACCTACATTGTTTGTTTGTTTGTTTTTTAAGTTTGAGGATTTGGGGCCGCTTGTTTCATTTTTTAATCTTTCCTACTTTTCACTGACTCAGAGTTTCCTTTATTCTTTTCAGTTGTTTGGAAATTAGGCATTTATTTAAAACATCATCTTGTGGTTACTGTAGGCAAGTGAATTTTAATGTATTAATTTTGATACCAAAATAGCCTAAAATTTTGAAATTTCCAAACAGTTGGATAAAATAAATTTAACACATGGAACTGAAATTACTGTCAGCAATTTTTAAAATCTATTCTTTTGTCGAAGTAAATGCTAATGAGAAATAGTGGCAAGAGGAAAAGTGACCACAACAACTGGCAGATCTAGTTACTTTTTCAGCTTTTAAAATTCATTTTAAACATGAAAGGCAAATATATAGACCAAAAATAAATGCTACCCATTCTTTAAATAAAGCACATTAAAAGTCAGAAATGACATCATTCTGTAAAACTCCTTTATTTGTTCTATATAGTTAACATTTGAGAAGTTCCATTTTTACCTTATAAATCTGACAAATACTTGGGATCAATAAAAAGCTATTTAGTTTAAAATTTTATTACATAAAAATAATAAATAGGTATTAATTTGTCCAACTTATCCATATTTAATTAGTCCATTTCATGTTAGAAATATATTCTGAGTAAACATAAAACCAGGTTCTTCCATTTCAAATGTACTTGATAACCTCTAAGCTTTGAAAGTCAGTTAGTCAGAGTCTGCGTCATATCACACCACAGTTTTGTTTTTATTCCTGTCACTGTGACATAAGATCTAGCCATGGCTTTTTTTTTTTTAAGATTTATTTTATTTATTCATTCATTCATTCATTCATTCATTCATTCATTCATTCATACAAGCACTGGGTAGAGTCAGAAGCGTGGGAGGGTGAGAGAATTCACCAGAGCCAGAGCGGGGAGCAGAGCAGGCAGAAGGACCGAAGCACACTGCTGAGGGGAGCAGCGGGCGGCAGGAGAGGTCTGTGCGCCATGTGGGACCCTCCTCCGGTGGCCGGGGAGCAGCCGGGGATCGAACTGGCGCTGCAGAGGCTGCGGGCAGCTCCGCAACCCAGCGCTCAACCACTGTGCCACCAGGGAGGCCCAATGGCTTTTTCTTTTTTTTTTTTTAAATGCCATATTGGGTGATGATTATTTGTGGTAGAGAGAACCCGTTTAAAAAGAAAACTAGAACATTTCAAGATGTCATTAATAATTCCACATGATGAGTAATTGCTATTTAAATGTCTCAGAGGCCATTCATAGTCATTTTATATAACATGGGGGTGGGGGACTAGCAAACAACATCATTAGGTTTGGATAAATCACTGATTAAAATAACTAAAGCAAACCCAAGCCAAAAAAGGGACTAAAAGGGTAACATTTTCTCACAAACTTGTTTTAGGAATGTCTACAAAAACATTCTTTTAGGGAGCATAGCAATGTTTTTCATACTTTTTTGGACCCTTAGATATTCACCCAATAAAATTGTGCTGTTTTTGTTTTTTAAAAATTGGTACATGATGACAGGCTTGTGCTCCTTGTGGGAATAATATTTTCCTGGTGCCCATGTTCCTTCATCTCTTGTTCAGTTATTTGTAATAATCAGGAAAGAACAAGGTAAATGAATGTGACTTAAAAACTTACTTAAGTTGTGCAGAATCATACTTGGATGACTTGAAAATATGAATTAGTTGGTAAGTCTTCCAAACTGACAAAAATGTTGAATCATTGTCCAAAAGGTAGATAAAATTGTACCCCAGCTGCTCATTGCAGATTTTCGAAATGATCAGATTTATTTTCACTCACTCAACATTCCTTGAATATGTGGAAAGTATCTGGCACTTTGCATAAGCTAGGACAATGTAAATATGTCATAGTTTCCATTCTTGAAGAGTGAAATGTAAACGTAAAGAAATAATCTTAGTTTTATTCTAAAAAATTGGTACCACAGTCTTAGAGTCCCTTCTTTCATTTGTGTATTCAGTTTTACTTCCTATGGATCACTACATAATAAACTGATTTCACCAAATGTTCTTCAATGAAATAGGTGTTACGATGGTCTTCTCCTGAACCTGTCATCAATCACTAATTTTCTTTTAAATGTACACAATGGGAATTACCCAGAATTTTATATTGTCTGATCAATATAGCACACTGAAAATGTGGTATTATTGCTTTTTCCCTGCCTCCAAATTACTTTTGAAATAAAAAATATTACTTTAAAAAAAGCAGGTGGCTACTCAGGGGGAGGGAAGAGAAGACATTACCAAAAGAAAAAGAGGATAGTAGGAAGTTATCCTGTGAGGAAGTTTTGAAAAATAGTGAAAAAGATGATGTGGGATTGATAGATATTTAGAACAGTTACCAAAAAGCATATATAAAATGCACATACCTCTTGCAGAGGTGAAGATTGGTTTTCCGGTAAAACTCTAGGAAAATTCCCAATCTGGACTCAAAGGGAGGCATTCTGGATGTGGTTCCAGAAACTTCCTGTCAGATGCTAGGCAGGACATGTAAATCATATTCTGAAAATATAGAAATCCGCAGGATGGGGCACTTGAGTCAAGCATTATAATTTTCCTCATATTATATCACATTATCTGCAAATAGTGGAGTTTTACTTTTTCCTTTTTCAATATGGGTATGTTCTATTTTTTTTGCTTGCCCACTAAGCCAGGATTTTCAGTAATATGTTGAATAAGAATGTGAGAGTGACCACTCTTTGTCTTGTTTCTGATTTTAGAGGAAAACTTTAAATTTTCTACCATTGTTTATAATGTTAACTGTGGGGTTGTTGAAGATTACTTTTATTATGTTGGGGTTTATTTCTTCTACACCCAATTTGTTGAGAGTTTTTATCATGAAAAAATATTTTATTGTGTCAAATGCTTTCTTCTACATTTATTAAGATGGTAGGATTTTTTTGGGCCTACCCGGTGGTGCAGTGGTTGAGCGCTGAGTTGTGAAGCTGCCCACAGCCTCTGCAGCGCCGGTTCGATCCCCAGCTGCTGGGCAAGGGTCCCACATGGCGCTCAGACCTCTCCTGCCACCCACTGCTCCCCTCAGCAGTGTACTTTGTCACTCTGCTCTCCCCTCTGGCTCTGGTGAATTCTCTCACCCTCCCACGCTTCTAACTGTACCTAGTGCTTGTATAAATAAATAAATAAATCTTAAAAAAAAAAGGTAAGATTTTTATCCTTCATTCTCTTAATGTGATGTGTCACATTATTGATTTGCATATGTTGAACTATCCTCACATCTCAAAGATAAATCCTAGTTGATAAGGTATAAATTCCTTTTAATATGCTATTGAACTATGTATACTAATATTTTGTTGAGAATTTTTGCACTGATATTCATTAGGAATATTGGCTTGTGGTTTTCTTTTTTGTAATGTCCCTATATGACATAGGTAGGCTCAAGCTCAAGTCTTACTTGAGCAAGGTGAGTATCTTCATTGGACATTGAGATAGAAGAAAACAAATCAAGTGTAGGATATAATACAAAAATACCACTCTTACTCAACATAGTCACAACATAAATTATTACTTTAACAATCTTAAAGGCCTACTTATCTACTTCCCTAAAAGAAAGCCTAATTTCAGAGAGTCACAATTTACCCTTCTTATTAATAAAGATGTTAATGAAAACTAGATTTACAATTGCTTTAGCAATTCAGGCAAACTATACCTATATCAAATATTTTAGTTCTCTCTTTATAAATTAATTCATTCAGGCAATACATATGCTATTGAATCTATATGATATGACAAGCACTGATATAAGCATGGTATGTGCCGATGTGAACAAACCAAACAAGGTGCTTGGTATCAATTAGTTAAAATACCTATAGAGGGTACAAAAATTAAGCAAGCAAGCTAAAATACAGGTTATAGTAAGTGCTACAAAAGATTAAAATGCAAGTAAGAAGCTGGAAAATAATAAGGGAGTCGTTTTATTTAGGGTCATCAAAAAGGTCTCTGCTACAATGTGAGTTTTAAGTTGAAAACTGAAGGAGAATGAACCAGATGTATGAAAAATTATAAGGAAAGAGCATTCTGAGCTTAGGAATCATGAGAAAAGGGAACTGGTATATGGGCAGAGCTGGAGGGAGTGTCTTTGAGGAACACAAAGGAGCATAATAAGAAAGGGGAAGACCAATGTAGAATCTGGATTAAAGTTTTTGCCAAAAGTTGACATCATGTGATTTTTAACTTTTTACAAGAGCGCTATATAATCTCTTTGGAAAACAAGTTGAGAAAGGGCAAAGTGGAAGGAGGGAATCCAGTGGAGGATCTGTGACTGTAGTATAGGCAATAATGATGGTGTCTTGAACAAAGGTAGTATCTTTGGGGATGACTCCTAGATTTTTTGTTTGAACAAGGAGAATATTGGTAGCACATATTAATATGAAGACTATCATTAAAGAATAGGTTTAAGTGGGAGGTAACCCAGAGTTTCGTATTTAACATGTTGTGGTTGAGATATGTACCATGTTATATTTGAAGGTGTTAAAAATCATGTCTTTTTTAGTGGGAGGTCAGTGTTTGACTATAATGATAAAAAATATGTTTTTAAGTTTACTGAAAATTTAAGAGTAATTAATAAAACTTTAGAAATAGAATTTGTAATTTCTAGATAACCAGAAGAAAAAACTGAGCTCAGAAAATCCCATCAGTATAACAAACAGGGAAAGTAAAGACAACAAGGAAAATTAAAATCTTATTAAAAACCTGAAGTTAGGTATCTTCTGACAGTTATAGGGTAATTTCTAGCAGTGTGATTTTTTTTAGGTATGATAGCCATACCCATTTCACTGTATATTCTGACTTAATTTTTTTCCACTAGCATAACTTTGTCAAAAGTCACAGCTCAGTTCTAGCTTTTCAACCTCCTTTTGTCAATTCAGCATACACTTTTTGGAGAAATGCAGTTTCAGATGCTGGACTCACCTTACTGGGGTTTTTCCTTTTTTTTTGAATGTTGGCCTTCAAAATTTTTTACTGTCTTGATTTCTCTCCAACATTTGTGAGCATATATTTAAAGTATTTTGCCCAGCTACTTATATTGTTCTCACTGTGACTCAATTGCCACATTTGTGTTTATTGGAAAAGGAAGTTCCATTGTTACTCTCACCTTTTTGTATAAGTACATGTAACCCTTTGATAAAAATAAAATGAACTTAAAATGAAATATATTCTAAAATATGTAACTTTTATTTGACTGAAACTAATAAATCTATAAATTCTAATTAAGTCAGAGACATAAAGAAAATATTAATGGAGTAATAAACAAAATTAGAAATATTTAAAATGATAACTGGCCACAGATGCTCATAATTTCAGGTGGCAATAAACTTTTTATAATAATCATTATGTTAGTAAGCCTATTTTTGACCCTTCAGTAAAAAGTTAATGTCACCATTAATTTTCACAAATATGTTACTATGCTTTTATATGAGATTCTGGCTTGAATATGGGCTAATCCAATGCAGTGGAAAGTCAATTGTGTGTGTATATATTGTCAGTGTAAACTCTAATAAGATATAATTAAAGTTTGAGAGAATGTTCAAAATCAAGACATATGTAGAAAAATAAAATTTGATGTAAGAAAAACTAGTACTTTAGTAGTTAATAAGGTAATCTCTATGTGAACTCACTGTTTTAAATAGAAGTATATTTTCCAGCACAGTCAACAACAAGCCCAACAGAGAATATGGAGGAAAAAAATATATTCATACCTAGTACCCACATTTTAAACTCTCACTCTACATTAAAAATAGTTTGACGAGCACTTGATTTCATGTCTTTGGCCAGGCACACATTAAAAATAAATTTTATAAGTGTGAAGTATCTTATTGCCAGATAGGAAAGATGCTTTTAAAATGTCTTGGGTAGTGTTTCAAGAAGTCAGCTTTAAGGATTTCCATTAGCTTGTTACAAAGTGAGATTCAAAAACAGAATAGTCATTATTGCTAAATGGAAAATTGTGAAAATCTTTTTTTTAAAATTGAAGTAACTTTGCATTATAATATTACATAAGGTTTAGATGCTCACTGTTGAGAGTCAATATACATACACATACACACATTCTGCACATCAAGTGTACCACTAAAAGTACAGATCTTTTATTTACCATAGCATTGTCCCTTTTCCTAATTTACCTAAACACCTTTTCCTTTTCCCTTCTGGTAACCATTAGTCTTAGAATTCCAAATTTTTATTTTGTTTTACTTAAAATCATCTGTTTGTTTTCTGTATATGCCACATGTGAATGAAAGCATACAGTATTTATCTTTTTCTGCCTGACTTATTTCACTTAGCACAATCCCCTCTAGTTTCATTCAAATTGTTGCAAATGGGAAAATTTCATTTTTTAACATATCTGAATAGTATTTCATTTTATATACCACAACTTCTTTATCATTCATCAGTTGATGCACACTTAAATTATTTCTAGTTTTGGGCTATTGTAAATAATGTGCAGTAAACATAGGGATGCATATATCTCTTCAAATTAGTTTTTGTATTTTTTAAAATATTCATTTATGTAAGAACTGGGGTACAGGCCAGATTCACAGGAGGGTAAGAGGATTCACCAGAGACAGAGCGGGGAACAGAACAGGTAGACTGAAGACATACACTGCTGAGGGGAGCAGCGGTCTCGATGGGAGAGGTCTGCCACACCATGTGGGACCCTTGCTGACTGGTTCGGATTGAACCGGTGCTACAGAGGCTGCAGACAGCTTCACAGCGCTGCGCTCAACCACCTGCGCCATCAGGGGAGGCCCTAGTTTTTGTATTTTTAAGGTAAATACCCTAAAGTGGAATAACTAAATTGTATGGAATTTCCACTTTTAATTTTTTGAGACTCCTCACACTGCTTTCTATAATGACTGCACCAGTTTACACTCCCACCAATGGTGTATAAAGATTTCCTTCTCTCCACATTCTAACATTTGTTACTTCTCCTCTTTTGGATAATAGCCATTCTTACAGGTATAAGGAGATATCTCATTGTTGTTTTCATGTGCATTTCTCTAACAATAAGAAGTGATTATCGTATTTTTTTTAGGTATACAACCTTCTGTATTGGAGTATAAAATTTAAGGAAAATATATTACTAGAATTGTATGAAGTCTTTTCTTAAAGGAAATGTTACAAACACATTTAGATTGAGAATGTGTCTCTTGGTTATTACAGTCTGCATGAAGAGTAAAATTTCATAAAACTTGGACTATGAAAATTTTTCTCAATGTAGTCAGAAGTAACAGATCGATATAATGACTGAAAATTTAAATATGTGCATGGCTGATTTTTTAAAATAAGAAAATACAATGAGAGAAAATAGGTCTGTGGCAAAGTAACTGTACCTACATCTCTGTTTTTCGCACAAACTGAAAAAGAGAGTCACACCTGCCATTTATATAGAAGTGCAATTTTCACAGATTCCTAAGGGTGAATATCCAAGTTCTTCATGGAAAGTTAGGGAATGCAGTTTTGCAAACAAGATGAATATTTTAGAATATAAGTTATTGATTTTAAGGTGAATATTTACACAAGAATTTGAGCACATGTGTTAAGACACAGTTTTTTTAGGGCAGACAAAAGTCATACCCAAGACTGATTTCAGGTTCGCATGGTGTTTTAGACACCATTTAAACAAACCACAGCTTTGTTGGTTCCAAGGTAAGTGCAGTTTGTAGATTTTAAATTACTGAGTCACTATCTCAAGGGTATATACAAGAAACTGAAAGTGTTAGCATATTAGCATGTATTATTAGTCAATAATGAACACATTTGTGGACTTTTGACTGAAGTCTGTGAGGAGAATTGTGCATTCTACGCCTTTTTGACATACTCTGTAGGCTTCATAATAATGGCTTATTAGTAGCTTGAAGTAGTTTTTAATTAGTATTTAATATGTACTCAAGATGGCAAATGTTATTGTAGTATAATTCTAGATAAATACAACTCCTGTGGCATGATTAAGTGTTAGGGTCAAAGACTAACCTGTAGGTGGGTGAAACCTTTATTAACAGTCTGATTACTCTTTAAAAAAAGGTCATTTTAATGTCTGCTTCAGTCAGTGATACTTTCTAAAATACAAGTTTTCCCTTCCTATCTGAAAGTATTTAATTGAACAGATTCATATAATTATTCATGTGTAATTTTATCTTAACCTGTAATGTAGGTGCCTCTTTAAATTCTGTTGAGAAACTGGCTATTTCAAATACTTTAATTTGGAAGGTAATTTTGAAAAATAAACATCAAAATATGTATTTTTGATCTAAGTATATAAATGCCCTATGGTGGAATCTGGACTTTCTATTTGCAGAAACAGGCCTTTAGTATATACCCTTCAGAATACAAAAAGTTCATACATATCATTTAAGATAATCTTAAAGTAAGTTAATAAGAAGAAAATTAGAGTGATATTAAGTACCTTTTTTTAAATTCTTTCCCACATTAAATGTAGTTTCCTATAGTAATAAAAAAGGAAGAGTGATTTTCTAATAATCTTATTGTCTAACTGTACTGTTTATAAATTGTTATATTCTTTCTGATTTAGATAATCATTTGATGTAAATATTCCTACCCTAGATACACATAAAGGTATCACAAAAATTCATCCTTACAATTATTTTTCATTAATACTGTTTCAAAATTAATGCATAGACATTGAGGTAAAAACATAACTTCCCTGCATTGTTTAAAAATGCAAATCACATACAGCTTCTGTAAACTTTCAGTGCAACTACTTATATTGCACAGTAGAAAAGGGTCTTTCATAGATTTTGTATGTAATTTTAAGTAATAAGAAATCAGTTTTTTTTTCCTTACACATTAGGCAAAATATTTTAGTGGCTCTGGAAATTTCTCCCATTACTGTAGTAATTATAATGTGTGAAAATGTGTAGTATCTATATAATAATTTTATATTAACATTGAGGGCATTATTAAAGCACGTTTCAACTTTAAATGTCCATCTGAGCAGAGACCTTTGAAGTAAGTTGTTTACATTGATTTGCAATCACATAAGCCTTTATAAGTAAACTGCCCTCTTTGAGTTTACTACCTTGCTTAACGCAGCAGAAAATTGCTTTCTACCTGTTTCACATACCCAACACAGGACTTGAGCACAATTAAAAGAATTCAGCCTTTGATAATGATGAAAGGCCTGATAACTAGATCAGAATTGACTACGCAGAACAACCTTTACTTTTAGAGAACTGAGTCTCACACCTCCACATAAGAAGGAAAAAAGGAGATAATAGTAGTGATAAAGTATTTATCAAGGTATCTGTTATGAAATTGGCACCTAAATTGTCCCGTAAAACAGTGCCAAAGAGTTTTGAGCAACCCACTCCAAAACTCTCATTTTTAGTGAATGAATATAGGACTTAGATTCTCCCTATGCTAAAACAACACTTAAGTAGCACTTTATATCCTTTTAAAAGATCATTTACATCAAAGTAGCTATGACATGCAAAATTCAAAAGGGGAGGTGAGCAATATCTTAAGAACACCAGCAGATAAATAATGCAGCTCTAGTGGAACTAATTGTGCTAGTAGAGATTTTAAAAAGGAATTTAAAATCCTTTCTTCAAATTTACCCTCAAAAAGGATGTCAGCCCATTTAGGGGTCATGATAAAGAATATATACCAAGCTGGACTTAGCAAGAAAAAAGAGAAAACTCAAATACTTTTAGAAATGAAAAATGAAACCTTGTAACTGATATCTCACAAATACAAAGGATCGTAAGAAGCCACTGTGTAATTATACATCAACACATTTGACAGTCTAGATGAAATGAATACATTCTTAGAAACATACAACCTACCAAGACTGAATCATGAAGAAAGGTTGAACATCACAATTCCTAGTAAAGTTTGAATCAGTAACTGAAATCCTTCCAATAAAGAAAACTCTAGGATCAGATGGCAGCACCAATTCTGCCAGAAATTTCAAGAATTAGTATCTATCATTCTCAAAGTCTTTTAAACTCATTTTACAAGAACAGTATTTCCTTGATATCAAAACCAGATAAGAACACCACACACAAAGCAGAAAATTATAGGCTATTATCCCTAATGAACATAGATGCAAAAATCTGCAGCAAATATTAGCAAATCAAAATCACCAGCACATTAAAAGGATTGTACATTATGGTCAAATGGGTTTTATTCTAAGAATGTGAGCATGGTTCAACTATCACAAATCAATCAATATGGTACACCGCATTAACCAAGTGAAAGAAAAAATCATGTGATTACTCATATACCAAAAAGGCATTCGTGAAAATTCAACATCTGTTCATGATAAAACTCTCAATAAAATGGATATAGGAGGAACGTATCTCAACATAATAATGACCCAATATCAGAAGTCCACAGTTAACATACCCAGCAGTGAAAATCTGAAAGCTTTTCCTTTAAGATCAGGGATAAGACAGAGATGTCCACTCTTACCACTTTTATTCAACATAGTACTAGAAGTCCTAGCCAGAACAATTAGGCAAGAAAAAGAAATAAAATATTTCCAAATCAAAATGGAAAAAGTAAACCTGTCTTTATTTTTTTAAAAGATTTATTTATACAAGAAATGGGGTACAGGCCAGAGGCACAAGAGGGTGAGAGTATTCACCAGAGACAGAGCGGGACGCAGAACAGCAGACTGAATACACTGCTGAAGGGAACAGCGGGTGAGACAGGAGAGGTCTGCTGCACCATGTGGGTATCTCCCTGGCCAGCTGGGAATCGAACTGGCACTGCAGAGGCTGTGGACAGCTTCACAGCCTAGATGAAATGTACCACCAGGGAGGCCCATTAAGATAACAAGCTATATAGAAGACTCAAAGGTCTCACCAAAAACAGTACCAATACATGAATTCAGTAAAGTTGCAAGATATAAAACCAATATGCATAAATCAGTTTCATTGTGTTTCTGTACACTAACAATGACTTATTAGAGAAATTAAGAAATAATTCAGTTTGCAATGGCACCAGAAAGAATAGAATATCTGGGAATAAATTTAACCAAGGAGATAAAAGATCTGTGCACTGAAAACTTTATGACATTGATGACAATAATTGAAGAAGACGCAAATTATTGGAAAAGTATTCCATGCCCATGAATAGGAAAAACTAACATTGTTAAAATGTTCATAACACTTGAATTAACCTAGAAATTCAGAGTGATCCCTATCAAAACTCCAAATTCATTTTTCACAGAAATAGAATAAACCTATAATTTGTATGGAACTATAACAAACCCTAAATAAAAGCAGTCTTCAGAACAAAGCAAGAGGCGCACACTTCCTGATTTTAGACTATACTAAAAGTTATGAAAACAATATGTTACTGGCCTAAAAACAGACCTCATAGATAAGTGGAATGAATAGAGAGCCCAACAGTAAACCCATGTGTGTATGGTCAATTAATTTACAACAAAGGAGCCAAGAATATACAAAGGGAGAAATGATACTGTCTCTTCAGTCAGTGGTGCTGGAACAACTGGATAAGCACTTGTAAAAGAATAAAAGCGGTCCACTATCTTATGGCATACTCAAAAATATTTAAAATGGATTAATGACTTGAATGTAAAATCTGAAACTATTAAACTCCTAGGGAAAAAAAAAACGATAATTACCTAGACATTTATCTTGGTAGTGGTTATTTAGATTTGACACCAAAAGCAAAGGCAACCTCCCCCCTCTGGCTCCGCGGGGAGCCTTTTGCCAGTTTCAAGCAGTCTTTATTGAAGAAAGGTCCCTGTTCTAAGATGGCGATGTGGAGACGCACTCCCCTGTGACTCCATTTTTACTATTATTGCTATTACTGTTTCTTTAAGATTTTATTTATTTTTGCATAGAACTGTTTTAAAAGAAACTTTATGTAAATTAAAATATACCAGGTACTATAGCTAAATGTTTGTGTATTCCCAACATTTATATGTTGAAATGCTAATGCGCTGTTATATAGTACTAGGTGGGACCTTTGGGAGGTGATTAGATCATTTGGGCAGATCACTCATAAAAAAGATTCATGCTTTTATGAAAGAGGCTCAAGTGAAATTCCTTTCCTTGTCTACCATATCAGGTCAGAGGGAAAAGTCAGCAATCTGCAACCTCAAAGGGGATTTTCACCAGCCACATAACCTGCTGGCATCCTAAATCTTGGACTTTCCAGTTTCCAGAATTGTGAGAAATACTGTTCTTTATAAGCTACCCAGTGTGTGGTATTTTTCTTATAGCAGCAGAAACAGAGTAAGACACTGAATAGTCATCAAAAAAATTGGAAAAGTTACTAATATTGCCTACGTTTATTAAATGGTACAGATTGACACAGATTTTATTGTAATTAGGTGAATTTCTAACTGTGTGATAATATGGAAAGAATTTAAAATAAAGATATATGTTCAGTGGCATAATAAAGGTCTATGATCTATAGCCTTCTTGCTCAACATTTTCATTCTTGACTTCATAAAGTCACAGTTATTCCTTAATTAGTAGATGAGATGAAACACAAGCATAGCAAGCTGGGATCCCAAGGATTTTGTCAGTGTAGATCAGGAGGAATTGAATAAAATCAGATCTTATAGAATAAAGAACATTATACATAGGTAAAACAAACACACAAAAGAAAACTGTCCATGTGCATTATGGAGGGACACATTGCTGAGCATCAGTAGCAGTGAAGAGCAAAAGGTTAGATACTATATGGAAACAAAACTTATTATTGAGTCAAAAGTGTGAAATGAGGTTTCATTCCTGAGCTTCATTGAATTGTATTCTGAGGTTTCATTCCTGAGCAAATCATTCCTGAGCTTCATTAAATTGTATTCTGTTATTTGTGTCACAGATATAGAATGAGCTTAAATTGGAGGGAAGTAGGGGGAAAATGGAATACAATATTCAGCCTTGGGAAGCAGTTTATTCTCAATCCCTGTAGTATTTTAAACAGTAGTTGGATGTTTTTATAGAGTCACAGTTATATAAGTCTCATATCAGAAGCACAGAGGTTATTTAAAATTTTTTAAAGATTATTTATGCATACAAGAATGGGGTTATAGGCCAGAGGTGTCATGTGGTGAGAGGATTCACCAGAGACAGAGTGGGGAGCAGAAAAAGCAGATTGACTGAAATACACTGCTGTGGAGAACAGCGGGCGAGACAGGAAAGGTCTGCTGTGCCATGTGGGGCAGCTCCCTGGCTGGGGATTGAAATTGTGCTGCACTGGCTATGGAGACTTGACTTGCACCACCAGGAAGGTCCCAGAGAGTATTTAGAAAATATGAATGACTGAAGTCCATTCCTTCATATTGATCCAAAAAGCCTGGGATGGATATAGGAATCTCATCTGGTTTGCCTTTTCTTTACCGTTATTTTTCCTCAAGTGTTCCTACTAACACTGAGAATCTGATCTTGACTGTAAGTTAAAGAAAATGTTTCTAAAGTACTTTATACTTGATTGAGATCTGAAATATAAGTATGTAAACAGGAGTAAGAAGAGTGTGCCAGGCAGATGGACAAACATGGTCGGCAAAAAGCTAAATAGAATGAGTAATTAAATGTAAACCTGAGTGGCCAGAACTGGGAACATGTAGGAGAAATAGTGAGATGAGACTGGAGAATATATAGGAGTAAGACAACCCATGGTGTTATAGCTCATACTAACAATTTTTATCTTTATTTAAGAATAATAGAAAGCCATTGACCCAAACCATACTACCAGGTAGGAGGGCAACATAATCCTATTACTGTTTTTTTTTTTAGGTTTCTTTAAAGATTTACATTTTATTCCCCCCTACTTTTTTTTATAGTATTGCTGTCTCATTTTACAACTTTATCTTAAATATATTCTTTCACTAATTCTTTTTCTTATTTCAATTTTATTTTATATATTTTTACATCATTTTTCATTTTTGCAGAATGTATGCATTTTCATCTTGGTTATACTCCCCATATAGTTCCCACCTCCCTTGTTTTGATCTTACTCCCTTCTCCCCCACCTGTAGTGTGTCTCTGGTTTATAGTTGCTTGTTGATTTTGATTTTTGCTTTACTATAATTAGTCTTTTTCCTGGTCCCTTATTTAGGTTTTCAAATTCCTGCTATGAGTGGGACCATCCAATATGTTTTCTTTTTCTTTCTGGCTTATTTTGCTGAGCATGATCCCTTCCAGCTCCATCCATGTTGCTGCAAATTGCATGAGTTTCTTTTTTGAAGGCTGAGTAATATTCCGTTGTGTATGTGAGACACATCTTGATCCAGTCATCTATTTGGGGGCATTTGGGTTGTTTAAAGAGCTTACCTATTGTAAATAGTGCTGTAAACATAGGGTTGCAGGTGCCCTTTTGAATTAATGTTTCTGTGTCCTTTGGGTAAATGCCTAGGAGTGGAGTTCCTGGATCATATGGAAGCTCTATCTCTAGTAGGTCAAGAAATCTCCACACAGCTTTCCACAGTGGTTGGACCATTTTGCATTCCCACCAGCAGTGCAGGAGATTTCGTTTTTCTCCGCATCCCCACCAACATTTGTTGTTGCTGGTTTTTTTAATATGTGCCATTCTCACTGGTATCTCATTATATTTTTTAGTTGCATTTCCTTGATTACAAGTGATGTTGAACATTTTTTCGTATTCTGTTGACCATTTGCATTTCTTCTTTGGAGAAGTTTCTTTTCAGCTCTTCTGCCCATTTTTTGACTGGGTTATTTACTTTGTTTTTGTTGAGTCTCGTCAGCTCTTTGTAGATTTTTGTGATCAGTCCTTTATCACTAGTGTTGTGTGCAAAAATTTTCTCCCAATCGGTGGGGTGTCTCTTTGTTTTGGTTACTGTTTATTTTGCTGTACAGAAGCTTTTTAATTTGATGTAGTCCCGGCTCTTTATCTTTGCCTTCACTATCACTGCTTTGGGTGATGTGTATGAAAAGATGTAACTGAGGTGCTTGTCATGCGGTGTTTCGCCTGTATTCTATATATTTTATGGTTTCAGGTCTTATGTCTGGTTCTTTAATCCATTTCCATTATAGTTTTGAAAGGATTATCCTTTCTGAAGTTGGTTAATAAATTAGAGAGGAATAAAGATGATACTAGAAATGCAGGTAGAAATCTGTGTTTGACTCTAAATCCTTAGTTAAAAGGTTAATGGTTATTTAGTCCCACAAGGTGACACACGAGATGGAAATAAGTAATAAATTCAGAAGATATTTATAAATTAATATCAACATGACAGTGAAAGTTGTAATGTGGGGTTGGAGTAGAGGGAAATTTTAAGGACCTGTTCATTTGGTGAATATTCATGAGTTATTACCATATCCTGGGCACTGTTCTAGTAGATGAGGATAGTCTGTTGAACATAATGGACATGGGCTCTGCTCTTGTGAAGCTTATAGTCTAGTGGGAAAGACAAATGAATGAAGTGATACAAAGTGATGTGTACTTTGAGGAAAATAAAACGCCGTGATGTGATAGAGTGGCTAAAGAATATTTTTACTTAGAAATGACTAAGGAACATCTTGAAGAGTAAGAATTAAGTTGACATCTATAAAAAGGAGCTATCCACAAGAAAAACTAGAACTGGAATATTCCAGACCAAAGAAAAAATCCAGTGCAGATACTATAATAAAAAAATAAGCCTATTATCTTTTTTAAAAAAAATACTCTTTTCTGGGAAGTAGTGAGCAAGAAGGAAGGAGGAGGAATGATTTTGGAGAGGTAGACAGGATAGCTATGCCATATTAAACAGTGGCATGCATACGAAATGGCATAATACTATTTTAAGCAGCAAGGCGAAGAGAATCCTGTTGTAGCAATTCAGACAGTAAGAGATCATTTAGACAAGTGTGCTTCTAATGAATGAAGATCTAGGAAATATATTTAGGATTGTTTTTGAGATAAGCAAGGAAGAATTTGCTGTTGAATTAGATGTAGATATTCAAGAAAGAAATCCCTCCCTAATTTTTTAGCCCAGTAATTCAGTTGATAATAGTGCCCTTAGATGGGTAAAAAAAAGGGGGAAGGAAGGATAAATTATTTTTGATCACCCATGTTGTTCATATGCCTTTAAACATCCAAGTGTACATGTCGTTTTCTTCAGAAGTAGAGATACTATGTAGTTTGCGCATCTCTGTAAATGGTGGTGCCATGTATTCAGAAACAATATTCTGTCTAAAGAGGGATACTAACACTATAAATTTATAATTAAGTCTGTAACCCTGAGAAAGTTATGTAAATGTGTCTCTCTCAGGTTGCTCATTTTTTATATGAGAGTGTTAGAAGAGATGAACCTGTCCAGCTCCAATATGCTATGACTGCATGTGATGTCAGATGCTCAGGTGCAACGCAGGAAAATAGAATCAGTGGTCTGTAACCACAGATTATGAAAGCCATAATGTAATAATCAAAATACTTAACCATACAAGGTTAAGAATACTTAAACATATAAGGTTAACATAAATGTTATTTAAGCACTATAGAAAATAAATCCCTTGTGGTCAAATAATTATTCTTGGGTATCAATTACCTATAAAGTTTAGTTCTCTGTTTAGCTTTCATTACCCAAATAATACCTAAACTGTGGGAGAAAAAAAGTCACATCCCGAACTACAAAATGTGAAGACTTAAAGAAGTACCCAAAACGGGGACCAGATTGTTTCCAAACCCTAACATTTCAGAATATAGAAGCAAATTAAATATCTAATTGTATCAGCAAAATTTTGATTCAAAAATCTGCTAAGTGCAGTGAAAAATCAAGCTATAGTGTAATTTAATACTGGCTCTTTAGCCAGTAGGTGTTTAAAATGAAACAGCAGAAAAATTGATTTCTAGCTGCAACTACCATGAATTTCTGTTTCTAGTTTAATGAGGCAGGTACAACAGAATCAAACAAGTAATTGCTGGTGGCCTCTGTCAGCTCTTTCCTGTGCTTCCAAGTCATCAGAAGTGAGAAACAGCATATATGGCACTGTCTATTTTGAATCATTTTCATACGCGTTCCCTTGATAACTTTGTAATTCAGTTACAGCTCTTTTCTGCTGCTGCTTCTTAACTTCTACCTCTGCGCTCCATGGTTTTACTAATTTTGGTTACACCTAAGTGTGTCATTGAAGTCACTTTTTTCATAGTTACTAGGTTTACAGGTATAAGTTTTCTTTTAGTGGCTTTCCCTATAATTTATTATCCAAATAGTGGAAGAAAGACACTCAAATATGATAGAAAAATTTATACACTAGAACCCTATGTAGTTGATCATGCAATTAGAGTAATTATTTTGCACATATGATTTTCATAACAAAAATATTCTTGTTGAACTATTTCTATCATAGAATCCTATAGAGTTAAACATATGTAAACAAGGGATAAAAGAAAAAAAGCTAGAAATAATGAATAAAATATATCTCTTTAATAATAAAAACTTGCCAAACAACAATATTTTATAAATACTTGCCATACATTCTACAAGAAAAATACCCAACTCATTAGGAAATGGAAATTTCAGTCAAGTTAGTTTTTTCTATTCAGTAGATTTCTTTAAAATCAATAGGTTGAGGGCCTCCCCAGTGACGCAGTGGTTGAGTGCTAGACTGCGAAGCTGCCTGCATCCTCTGCAGCACCGGTTTGATCCCCGGCCACCGGTGAGGGTCCCACATGGCGTGCAGATCTCTCCTGCTGCGCCTGCTGCTCCTCTCAGCAGTGTATTTCTTCATCAGGCTGCCTGTTCTGTCCCCCGCTCTGGTGAATTCTCTCACCCTCCCGCGCTTCTGACTGTACCCAGTGCTTGTATAAATAAATAAATAAATCTTTAAAAAAAAAAAACCTACTGAGTGAAAATTTTTTTTTTTTTTTTTTTTTTAATAGAGGCATGTTTTTATTTATTTATTATATTTGTTTGTTTGTTTTTTGTTTATACATGCGCTGGGTACAGTCAGAAGCGTGGGAGGGTGAGAGAATTCACCAGAGCCAGAGTGGGGAGCAGAGCAGGCAGAGGGACTGAAGTACACTGCTGAGGGGAGCAGCGGGTGGCAGGAGAGGTCTGCGCACCATGTGGGATCCTCCTCCAGTGGCCGGGGAGCAGCCGGGGATCGAACCGGCGCCGCAGAGGCCGCAGGCAGCTTCGCAACCCAGCGCTCAACCGCTGCGCCACCGGGGAGGCCCTGAGTGAAAATTTTTTAAAAAATAAAAAATAAAATAAAATCAATCGGTTGAATTTAATTGTGTTCTGAATATACAGGTACAGATTTTGTGTCTTCAGAAATTCAGAGTACCTAAACTTAATGGAATTTTATGTATTTTATAACTAAACCTCAAGGCTACCTTGTATAGGCAACTCAATGTAAATGTTTTCAGAAACTGAGTTAAATCAAGTGAGTTATTTGACAAATTTAAATTATATTTTAAGGTTTATACTTCTTTTGTTAAATGCATTTCTATGTTTTTTATTTATTCCTATGCTATTATAAATGGAATTATCAATTACTTTATTATTCTGGGTGTCATTCTTGGAGGAATAGCTTAAAACCTCTTTCTTCAGTTGTTTGAATGATATTATAGTTTCATATATCAAACCCCTTTCCTGCTTAAATGCCTTGAGTGGTATTTATTCTCTATACTGAATACCAACTAATAGGAGATGGCACTGTTGGGTTATAATTTATAATCAACATTAGATTAACCTACAAAAGTAAAAAGATGTTGACTTTTAGGAATTTAGACTCTAAATTGTCATACATGACAATAGTAAAATAGTAAAACATTAATTTCATACATGTAGTATGCATATTGCGTGGGAAATGAGAAATTTATTTCAAGATGCAATAAATATTATACCTTATCAAACTGGTGGTAAAATCCATTAAATGTTCAAATATGGACCTAAATTGGGAGAGTTTAATCATGTTGCATCTGTTCTTGTAAGTCCTTCTTATACTCTTCATTGTTTAGGAAGAGACTGAATGCTGTAACTTGAAGATACTTTATCTTATAAATAAGATTAGGAAAGCAGACTTATTTGAAGTTGGAAGAACTATTTGACCATATAGAATGAATTGAAATTCTCTACACTGCCCTGAAAAAGAAAGAATATAGAATTAAAGGTTAGAAGTTCCGAGATAAATTTATTTAATTCAAAAAAGATTTTCAGACCCACAAATTTAGACTAATAACTTGGCACATACTCTTCCAAAGAGTCTTTATAAGAGATGTAATAGGTAGACTAACTTTTCATTAAATGGTATAATTACGGACATTATCTTTTATCCTGTCTTTTTTAGTCATTTAAACATTTATAATATTGGTTAGGTTATCATTTATTTTGCATACTAAAATTTTTATTAGAATATTTTCTCTAGCTTATGTAAATAAAGGGATACTCAGATATCAGTTTTAGAATTTCAGATGTTTCTCAAAGGAAAAAATAATTAAATCTCCTTACAGAAATTTAAAAAATACTACCTAAAGTGATGTGAATATTAGCTTGATTATTCTAACATCTACAACATGTCAAAAGTTTGATTGACCAGCCTATATTAACATGAATCAGGAAAGTAAAGAACATAGAATTCACTGTATTCATTAAGTGCAAGAGATACATTGTCTCTGGCCCCACCCACAACACAAGTAGAAATTTAAGCTGGAGTTCAGTTTTGTTTTAAGAACTGCTTTAATATAGATGATTGTATTTTACTAATTATTGTGTAGAATGTCTATATTCTATGTTCCTATTTTTCTGTTCTATTCATTTACATAACAAAACATTTCTTATTTGAAGAAAAACATACTGTTAGAGGAAGTCTCTGTACACGAATCAATTGGCCAGAAAACAGCAAAAGAATTTTAATGAATTCAAATTACTTATGTGGAAAGAACACAGATTTTCTTAAATCAAGCTGTAAAAATTCTCCTATAATTATATCTTTCACATGCTGCTTGGCTCCATATTCATTATGTGGATAAAAAAGCAGATTTATCCCAAGCCAGTTTTTTTAGATTTGCGTCTTTCCTCATTCACCAATAAAATAGATTTCCAAAATATCATTATGTCAAACTACTTTGCCTGTTCCTAACTTTACCTTATTTTTGTTGTTTTCATTGTTAGCTTCTGACATTCATTAAAAGTTTCCTCTTGAAATTTGTATTTTCCTCTTGTCTCCTTCTTTCTATTTACTGATTCCAAAACTTTTAATGTGTATTTGCTGTTAGTCATATGTTGTCCTGTGTGCAGGAATATATTAATGGAGAAAATGGTACAACAATTGAACATTGTTCCCAGAATTGAAAAAGAGAAAATACAATAATAGAATGGATGTAATATTATCATAAGATTTAGAATAAAAGAGCAGGGATTCTGTGTTGTCAATTTCTCTCCATTACCATCCCATGGACCTTCAACCACTTAATATCTGATAGAATTATTATGATTATATTTTTTGCTTTGCTTATTACTAATACCTTTTCCTTCTCTTTATCTTCAATTACTTTGACATAAATGGGCAGAACAGCTAAACAGGCACTTGTCCAAAGAAGACATACAGATGGTCTAAAGGATACAAGAAAAACATAATCATCATCACTTATAATCAGGGAAATGCAAATCAAAATCTCAATGAGATACTTTTGTCATACCTGTGAGAATGGCCCACATTAAAAAAAAACCAAAAAAACAGAAACAAGTGTTAGAGAACATGTGGAGAAAAAGAAACACTCACTTTTGGTCAAATGTAGACTTGTCTAACTCTTTTTCTTTTTTTTTTTTTTAAAGATTTATTCATTGATTGATTGATTGATACATACATACATACAAGCACTGGGTACAGTCAGAAGCGCGGGAGGGTGAGAGAATTCACCAGAGCCAGAGCGGGGAGCAGAGCAGGCAGAAGGACCGAAGTACACTGCTGAGGGGAGCAGCGGGCGGCAGGAGAGGTCTGCGCGCCATGTGGGACCCTCTTCCGGAGGCCGGGGAGCAGCTGGGGATCGAACCGGCGCTGCGGAGGCTGCCGGCAGCTTCGCAACCCAGCGCTCAACCGCTGCGCCACCAGGGAGGCCCATAGACTTGTCTAACTCTTACAGAGATTTCTCAAAATACTAAAAATAGATATACCCTATGAGCCATCAATTTGTCTCCAGGTATCCACCCAAAGAGTGTGAAAACATATATAAATGCATTTCTGTTTTCATTGCAGCATTATTTGCAATAGTCAAGTTATGGAGGTAACCTGAGAACTGGTGAGTGGATTAGAAAAATATGGTGTATATGAACAGTGGGATAGTACTCAGCTGTAAAGAAAGGTTAACTGCCATTTGTGATAACATGGATGGAACTGGAAAGATAATGCTAAGCAAAATCAGTTAGAAAGAGAAAAATAAATACCAGATGGTTTCACTCATATGTGGAAAATAGAGAAGCAAAACTATTAGACAAAACCATACTGATAACAAACCATAGAAATCTGAGTGTGGAAGTGAGATTATAGGGGTTGTGGGGAAGAACAGTGTGGAGTACTATGGATATCAGTGTTTTTTCAATAAAAAAAAATTGACCCATGGGCCTCCCCAGTGGCGCAGCGGTTGAGCACTGGGTTGCGAAGCTGCCCACAGCCTCTGCAGTGCTGGTTCAATCTCCAGCTGCTCCCAGGCCACAGGAGGATGGTCCCACATGGTGCGCAGACCTCTCCTGCCGCCCGCTGCTCCCCTCAGCAGTGTACTTTGGTCCTTCTGCCTGCTCTGCTCCCTCCTCTGGCTCTGGTGAATTCTCTCACCCTCCGGCGCTTCTGAGTGTACCCAGCGCATGTATAAATAAATAAATAAATAAATAGAATCTTAAAAAAAAAAAAAAATTGACCCATTAATGAAAGACATTAAGATTTGCCCAAAATGATTTTATAAATTGTTTTACTCTTAAATTTTATCTACCAGAGCTAGAAAAATATCTTCAGCACTGCCAGTGTATGATATTTCCAGATATCTAAAATCAGTAAGTTAGAAATGTACCTTAAAATAACAATAATGTGATTTTCATGTGGATTTATTTAATGCCGGTTTTTACTTTTTTTAATCAATAACTTTTTATTTTGACCATATGTTAAAATGATAATATTTAATATATTTTTATTAAGTAAGTTTTTTTTTAGTACTTTTATTGAGTTAATACTGGTTTGCATTATGAAAGTATAGGATACTCCCCTTCTGGAGCACCCACTACCAAGAACACATAATCCATCACCAGAGACCCTTGTGTTCCCTACTTTCTTTGTTCTCATCCTCCCCTTCTCCCTCTTCTCACTCTGGTTAACCCTATTCCACAGTCAGCTTTCAGTGATTAGTTTTTTTTAGTTTGACTTTATTTGATCTTTTGTTGTGTCTTTCTATATTTCATACGTAAGTGATACCATCCAGTATTTTTCTCCATCAGACTTAGCATAACCCTCTCCAACTCCATCCATGTTGCCAGGAATAACAACAGTTTGTTTTTGATAGCTATGCAATTTCCCATTATGTGTTTGTGTGTGTGTGTGTTTGTGTGTGAGTGTGTAGATAACTATATACTCACACACACTGTATCTCCTTTTTCTTTTTAAAGATTTATTTATTTATACAAGAGCTGGGGTACAGGCCAGAGGTGCAGGGAGTGAGAAGATTCACAAGAGACAGAGTGGGGAACAAAACAGGCAGATTGATTGAAATACACTGGAGCAGCAGGCAAGTCAGGAGAGTTCTGTTGCACCATGTGGGTAGCTCCCTGGCTGGGGGATTGAACTCATGCTATAGTAGCTGCAGATAGCTTTATAGGTTGCATCTTAACCCCTTGTGCCAACAGGGAGACCCACACTGTATCTTCTTGATCCACTCATCTGTTTTGGGGCATTTAGGCATTTCTATATCTTGGCCATTATAAACAATACTGCAATGGCTTTTTAAATGTTTGTCAGTGGGAATCCTTTTGTTTAATCCTAGCTTTATAAGAATAACTTTTGAGCATAGAGCTACCATTGGTTCATAAGCAAACCATGATATTTGCATATACAAATTTTTTCTACTTTTTATTTGCTGTGCCAGAAGGATCAACATTTGATCTAAAACTGGCATCACATTATTATCAGATAATTTCAAATCACTTTAAGTTATAATCTGTTTAGTTAATATACCATCCCTGATTTCTTCTGCTCTGATGGTGTCATAAACACCCAGACTTTATATAACATTAATACTCAAACTCACAGCTGGGTCTTGTCAACACAATCAAAGACTAATGAAAGTGAATTAAAACTGAAAGCAATGTTTGGAACCATTCTGGAATCATTCTGCCTCTGCCCATACAGCCAAGGCCATTACATGGTTCTCCAAATGCATAATACAAAATGGAAGAGAAATGAGATTCAGCTGGTTTCCAAGAGACACAGGGGACCTGATGAAAGCCATTTTTTATTAAAACAAAGAACCTGGCAGGAAAAAATGCCAAAATGTTATCCTTTAATAATGAGATGGAACAGTTAGTTTGTTCAATTTATACATCAATACATCCAGAAGCTTTTTCTGAAAGGCAAAAATGTTTGAGTGTTAATCACCTTATATTTGAAAGGTGACTACATTTTTAGCTTGAATGTATTGTAGGAATATTAAAATGTCCTTAATTTACTAAGGGCTGAATTTGTAGCAGTGGATTTGGAAAGCTAAAATATAATCTCCTATGTCTTTGAAATAGATATGTCCTGGGAATCAACATGATTGTTTTAAGGCCTTGACTTGTCACATCTTCCATGGTTTGATAACACAATGAAGTATATTTCCTTCTTTTTTTTTTTTTTTTCAATTTGGAAAGTTATTTCCAAAAAGGATTGGAGTGGGGACTTTTGAGAAATGCAGACATACCAAAAAAAAAAAAAAAACCTTGTATGCTTTTACCATAGTGATTTAAAAGCTCCATATCTCAAGAGATTTGATTAGTCTTTTAGTTTACATAGCTAGGTTTCTTTTAAACCTATTTGAATCTCCTAAAATAGTAACTAATACATTCATTTAGGGAAAAACATGAGATGAAACCAGTAATTAATCCTCATCTAAAATATCTAATTGAGGGTAGGGACTGTTATATTTACCCCCATTAAACTAATTAGAAATTATATGTATTCTATGTATTTCAATATTTTAATAAATAACTTTATTTTCGACTAATGGTTGAGAAGGGTGCTTGGTTTATAAAGCTTGTTTAGGATTTCACAAAATTTAATTCATATTTCACTAAGAACATTTATACTATTAAAATATAATTAAAAGCAATGTGTTAGGCAGAGTAGTTTAGCATATTAAAGATGATTAAGATGCTGATTTTATGTCAGAGTTCTTTATATTTATGCAGTTTCCAAGGATAAAAAAACTGAACAATTCAGTTTAACTGAGGAATATCCTAAGAGAAATAGATTAAAAATATTTACCATTACCACATACCTGTCCATGTAAGTGAAGTTTGGATGTACAATTTAATCATTACCTGTGACTCCAAATTTAAAATGTGCATGTTTGTGGGCCTCCCTGGTGGCGCAGGGGGTTAAGCGCCGCACTACAAAGCAATACACAGCCTCTGCAGCACGAGTTCGATCCCTGGCCTGCTAGGGAGCAACCCACATGGTAAGGCAGACCTCTCCTGTCTCGCCCACTGCTCCCCTCAGCAGTGTATTTCAGTCAGTTTGCCTATTCTGTACCCTACTCTCTCTCTCGTGAATCCTCTCAACCCCTGCATCTCTGGCCTGTTCCCAGCTCTTGTATGCATAAATAAATAAATTTTTAAAATGTGCATGTTTGCAAAAAACTAATTTGTCAGTTCATTTACTTTCTAGTAAGTAAATGTTATGCACGTCATCCTACAGTTTAATATTAATAAAAAACTACCATTGCCTCTTGATTTTGGGGATTCCACCTCACTTTTCTTATGAAAAGGGATTTATGATGCTGAAATTTTTGAAAATTCCTTTCTTGCAAAGACAAACCTTGAGAGCAGAGAAGGGGAACTCAGGGGGCAGAGGGAAAACAACCAGAGTGGGTGAAGAAGAGCACAACGGAATGTTATGATGGAGTATGGTGCTTTGGTGTTGGGAGAACTATGGTGACCACAGCTAGGGGGAGAAATCAGATAGTGCTCAATAATTAACAACAAAGTAAGAAAAAAGTACTGCATTTAAAAATTTTAAGTAAAATAAAATACATTAAAAAAGAAATTTCCTTATTCCTCTTTGAGTGCAAGAGCATGAGAAGGCCTCTCCTGATTCCCTATGCATTCTCTGATGTGTATCCTCTGTAGTACTGTAGGTTATACATGCTTTATAGCTTTGTAATGCAGTAGACCAACTAACAGGGATTAGCAGATCAATTCATATTAACTAAAAGCTACACTCAGAAAGGGAGCACATACTATTTTGAAAGTTCCATAGGCCTTCATTCAGTACCCACAAAATTACAGGAAGTTGAAAAGTGTTCTGTCTGCACTGCAGGGGTGCAAATGGTTAGCTGTCACTTGAGTGAGGAACAAAACACCAACTCCTCTTTTGAACTGTACTATAATATAAAATAAAAGAACAAGGGCCTTTGGAGAGTATCAAGCCCTTCCCACCCCAGAAACCAAATAAAGATCCACAGCTTGGAGAGAATGTTAGAAGTAATAACCTTTTGGGCCTCCTCTGGTGGCGCAGCGGTTGAGTGCTGGGCTGCAAAGCTGCCCTCAGCCTCTGCAGCACCAGTTCCATCCTTGGCCACCAGCGAGGGTCCCACATGGCACGACAGACCTCTCCTGCCGAGCCTGCTGCTCCCCTCAACAGTGTATTTCCTCAGTCTGCCTGTTCTCTTCCCCGCTCTGGCTCTGGTGAATTCTCTCACTCTCCCGCACTTCTGACTGTACCCACTGCTTGCATAAATAAATAAATAAATAAATATTTTTTTAAAAAAAAGTAATAACCTTTTATTGTGAGGGAGAATTAGGACAATCACTTGGTCCTAACCTCTGCCATAAACACAAAACAGGTCTGCTACAACTGGAGAAGACCCAACATAGATACAAATAGAATTTAGCTGCCAAATAAAGGAGAAACCGGGATGCTTAAAAGTCCCCATACCCAAGGCCCAACATACACCTGCGTAACATCGAAGCTGAACAAATAAAACTGAGAAAGTCCTTGCCATACAACCATATCCAGCAGTCTGTTAATAAGGAAAGAACTAGGAAAAAAAAAAAAACATTTTGAAAATTTGAAAATACTGGAAGTTGATGGTGGAGTAAAAGCCCTGAGGAAAATACTCTGGTACTTCAGGCCTTATACTAAGCACACATTAACACAAGTCTATGACAAGTCGAAGCTTATGAAGTGTAAATAACTATGGGGCAATATTGGAAAATGCTTACATACGTGTAATTAAAATCCAAAAAGGGCAAGAGAAAATAGGATAGAAGAAATACATGAAGAAAGTAATGTTTTTCAAAATCAGTGAAAGAAAATATTCAAGAAGCTTAGAAAACTCTAATAGAATAAACACATTTTTAAAGAAATAAAAAACCAGAACAGCACCACTAAACACATTACATGCAAACTTCTGAGCACCAAAAATAAATACCTTGAAGTAAAGGGGTGAGGGGTTAGGGGTGGTGGAGAAGGAGTTATTAGGTACAGAGAAACAAAAGTAAGTGTTATATCATATGCATACTATTCATCAGAAACTATGCAAGTCAGAAAAAATAGAGCAACATCTTTCTGTACTGAAATTAATTTTAAAAACTTCATTCAGATTTCCATACTTAGCAAAATAATAATAAACACAAAGTAAAGATTTTCTTAGGAAAAAACTGAACATGCCCATTGTAAGCACATCTTCAATCCAAGAAATCTTAAAGGAGATTTCTTCTTTAGGCATAAATAATTACATAATAATTGGAAATTTGCATCTAGATAAAGTATATAGAAGCATCAAAGTAAGATTAAGGGTAAATATAAATGGAATTTTTCCTTAACGACTCTAAGGATAATAGAGAATTTAAAGTTTGAAGAGAACAATGTTTTGTGGTTATATATAACATTAGTGTTTTTGTTTTTGGTTTAGTGGCAAGATTTAATAAGAGGTAAAGTGTATTTGCTGATTGCTCCATTCCTTCTACTTTTCCAAAATTTCAAATCCCGGGCTAGGTCTTGATTTTTAGGTGGGTTTAATAACCACTCTTTCATATGGATGATTATAGTCCTAAACTATTCTGTATTCTACTTCTTCCTCTAAAAATACAGTGACTACTATCTTTATCACACTATGTTTGTTTATTCTTGATAATAGTCAATTCCATGTTACTCCATACTTATGACAACATATTGATTAATTCAAATATTCCTATGGCAAAACATACTTGTATATTGAATCTCATTCCATCAAAATGCATATTGTATGTGATAGAATTCTAAGACAGAAATGGAAGGGAATGGCCATGTCTATCATAGTATATTAATCAAGTTGCCCCCATTGTACTTTTATTACTCTTTACCGTGTAAATACAGAAGAAGTAATGTCTTTGACCCCATGGTCTATTCTGTTTCCAGAAAATCTGCTTTGTGCTCTGGCTCGTTGAACATTTAGAAACCATTTCCCTAACTCAGGCAATATCTCTTGTTGCCCTCCTGGAAAGTCATATTGTTTACAAGAAAATTGAGATAAGGTTATTAGCATGATTCCAAGGAGATCTGTAGTCTTTTCTTCAATTGCCAGTGTAGAATAATGTTTAGATGTTTGCTTTATCCTTTCCTCTTTTCCCATCTTCCCCTACCTCTTTCCATTCCTCCAAACCCCTTTCTTTACCCCATCATGCTATTTCAGTGGGTAAAGTTTGAGTTGTCAGTCTGAGCCGTCCCAGACACAGGAAAACCTCACCGGTTTTCTGTATCCAAGTACTGTGTATCTTGAAGCTAAGGTTTGGGGTTTGTTTGTTTTTTTTTTCCATTCTTCTTTTCCTCTGTAGGTGGAAGGATTAAAACAAATGTATATTTTTCATGGAACAAGGTATGGATTTTTTTTTCTTTCTGCTAACCAAAATTACATCTTCCATAAATGCCAGTATAAAATTTAAGCAAAATATGCACTTAATCACGTATTTCAAGTGCATTTTTTTTTTGGCACACAAATGTGGTTTTGCTGTAGAAAGATCTTTAGTTCTAGTGATTAATGTCTGAGATCAGAATCCTCGTACGAAAAGACAGTAGGAACTCCTAGCTCTCTCTGGGAGCATTTCTCATCAGTTTTATTCCTCACATATTATTTGTTAAGCATTCCATCAAGAGCTTTCCAAACTTTCAAAAAATGTATTTAAACTTCAGGACAATTCAAAAAACAATCAACAGTGATCTCTGTTTTGCAGTTGAATTTGAGGCTTGGATCTGTTAAATAAGTCGCCTAAGATCACATCATTAATAATTTAGTTGGGAAAATGGCATTTTGTCACCAAGAATCAACTTATCTCACATCAGGTCATGGTTTTTAACTCTAACCTGTAAGCCAATAGTCTTCTTGGCTGAAATGCACCTGAGGGAATGTGGAGATGTAGCCATTTTCCCCTAAGTAAAAGTAGTCATATCATGGAAGAGAGAAAGTAGTACAAAGAGGTGGAGGAAAAGTTTAGTCTGATAACACTGTTTGATTCCTGACTTCATCTCTACTTGAATCCAGGATCTTCCAGAATTTTTCATTGCTTTTCCCCTAATTTTATTGAGGTATATGTGACAACGAAAAAAAATGTATGTGTGTATGTGTTGTTTTGACATGAGTATATATGTCAAATGATTTGCGAAATCAAACTAAGTTGTGCATTGGGCCAGGTGAGAACATTTAAGATATATGCTCTTAGCAAATTTCAGGTATACTATACAATATTATTAACTGTAGTCCCCATCCTATACAACAGACATCCTGAACATACTAATCTTGCATAACTGAAAATGTGAAGATATGTAGTATATATTACCAGCATAGTCAGCCTTAAAGAAGGATATCCTGCCATTGATTTGCAACATCAATGAACCTGGAGGATATTGTGCTAAATAAAATTTTGAGAAAAAGACAAATCCTGTATGATCTCAGTTTTAGTGAAATCTAAAAATGTTCAACTTGTAAAATGAGAAAGTAGAATGATGGTTGCTAGGGGGTGGGAGAGGAGGAAAAAAGGAAAATGTTAGTCACAGTGTAAAAAGTTTAAGTTATGCTAGAATTTTTCAGTTGTTTGAATAAATTCCCTTTCATTGCTTAAAATAGTTTAAATTAGGTTTTCTGTCACTTGTAATGATCTAGTAGGAGAGCTGAGACTTGCACCTAGTCGGCATGACTGAAGTTTATGCTATAATTCATATGCTATACTTCTAAATGTGTGTTTTACTGAGGACAGGAGAAAAGGGTCTCCTCACCAATATCTAGCAACTTACAAGTAAAAGATTTTCTGTAATTTCCTTCTCTATTAGTAATGAGAAGTTGTCTTGTACAAAATCAGATGCTCCCAATGTAATTATTGCAATATGTGAACATTAGGTATCATTTACATAATGATAAACTATATTATGAATCAAATTTTCATTACAAATGCCATTATAAATTTTCTTTTCACTAGAGGCATTATTTTACTTAAGGGTTTCCAGAAAAGTGATACTGTGATGTCATTTTCTTTTTTTTACAAAAAGAACCCTCTAATATGTGAGCATTTTCCCCCAAGTCAAATCTGTTTCATAAAGTCACACATATGTTCCACTGATTTTACTTCTCTTCTTTCTAGTGCCAAGCCAATATATTCTAGTGATGAGACAGATAGCTCTTTTCTCCTTCTATCCCAACTAAAAGGAAATCACTTCACATGATCCAGACTCTTTGGACCTGACTATACATTTAAGCCATCAGGATAAATTGATACCAAAGGAAAGAGGACTCTTCTCAAACACACAGCCTTTGCAGGGCTGATGAAAGTTTTCCTTTTTCACTTCACACTTGGGGAATTTGTTACTCCTTATGCTGCATGAATACATACATAGTATGTTTGTTGATTTGTGTGATATCCACATTCATGTCTCTAAATGAATAAAGTCCCTTTGATTGTCAAATATGCATTTAAAGATACCCATTCATCAGCACCCTTGGCACAGAAATACTCAATTGCAAACTTTATGTCTCATGCACTGTACCGACCTTAGCCACACTTGTCAGATATTTCCAGTATATAGTTTAAACTTCTTTTCTGAAGTTAGAGCCAGGCACTTAGTGAGCAATGAGTGAACATAGGAATAATTCTGACTAAAAACAAGGAGAGGACCTCCCCCGTGGCCCAGCAGTTGAGTGCTGGGTTGTGAAGCTGCCCACAGCCTCTGCAGCGCCAGTTCGATCCCCGGCCGCCGAGCGAGGGTCCCACATGGCGTGCAGACCTCTCCTGCAGCCTGCTGCTCCCCTCAGCAGTGTACTTCATCATTCTGTCTGTTCTGCTCCCTGCTCTGGTTAGGTGAATTCTCTCACCCTTCTGCACTTCTGACTGTACCCAATGCTCGTATAAATAAATAAATAAATCTTTAAAATAAATAAAAACAAGGAGAACAAAAAGCAGCTGTGGAGAGTTCTAGGAAAAAGCCCCAAGACACAAAACTGCCTGATAAAACAGAATTAGCATCTAGTTTAGATCTCATTTGTGTTCTTTGTTTTTCAGGCGCCAGATTTCTGCACCTTATTTCTGCTTTGAACACTACTAGTTCTACCTCCAGGAGGTTGAGGGGCTCTGAATAATATTTTTCATACTTTAAAATCTGAGTAGTGTTTTTCACACTCAAAAATTCCGAAGTGTATCTTTACATTTTGAATCTTTATTACCTAAAAAGTACTCAGTATTCAAGAAATGTTTGGTGAATAAATGATACTGTTTTTATAAATGGATAGATGGGGTGGTCAAGACTTTGGGAAAGAAATTTTGCCCATAGGGCCTCCCTGATGTCACAAGGGTTAAAGATGCAACCTGTGGAGCTGTCTGCAGCCACTGTGGCATGAGTTGGATCCCCAGCCAGGGAGATACCCACATGGGGCAGCAGACCTCTCCTGACTCGCCCGCTGCTCCCCTCAGCAGTGTATTTCAGTCAGTCTGCCTGTTCTGCTCCCCACTTTGTCTCTAGTCAATACTCTCACCCCATACCTCTGGCCTGTACCCCAGTTCTTGTATGCATAAATAAATAAATCTTTAAATACAAAATAAAAAAAAGAAATTTTGCCCACAGTTGAGCATTAGACATGCTAATTTTTCTTCATTTAGACCAGTTTGAGGAACAGAGTTGGGAGGTAGCAGAGGTAAGATACAGAAAATGCAGGTATGAAGTAAAAGCAAGAAATCCAGTTTTATTTATGCAAAAAGCAAGTGAGCATTTAATGCCTAAAGCCTTGTGGTTCAATTTTAACTTAATAGTTTTACATAGGGAAAAAGGAGAATAACATTCATTCATTGATCTATTTATTGAGCATCTTCTATGAGCAATCATTTAAAGTGGTGGTGGTAGGGTAAGATGTAGGCAATTGGTGTGGAAAAGAGGAAGAAAGACTAAACAATATAAAATTTCTTAAAAGAAATAGCAATAAAGTGGGAAAGGGAAGCATGAATAAACTTTTAAAAATAAGTAGGGCAACAAACATTCATAGAAGTTGAAATTTCAAAGGGACTCTTCTTTACCTCAACTCAATCACACACTTTCATCCACCAATATTTTCCATCCTTTCCAGGCCTTGGATTCATACCTGTTATTTTCTTAATAGGCTGCTTGACCCAGTCATTATCTTTCTCAGACTCTGAGTTCACCTCCTCCAGGAAGGTTTCCCTGAAATGCCATTCCCCCTCTGCTCTATCATAGCTCGTGTAATTGATTGTATGCATAAATAAATAAATCTTTAAAAACAAAATAAAAAAAAGAAATTTTGCCCACAGTTAAGCTAAGTTAAGTAATTTGAGGAATCTGTCTCCTTAGGAAAGAAATTTTTGCACACAATTAAGCAGCTGTAATGAAGGCTTAAGTGTTGATTTTTTATTCTTTATTCTTGAACTTTTCACTCTATCTACTCTGATTCCACATCATAGGATTTTGCCCACTGTGCACTTCATTCTGTACTCCATCCAGATATACATCCTAACTGACTAGCAGTCCATTTACCAGCTCATTTTTTCTGTGAAAACTGAGGGTAAGAATTTCTTTCTCCAGGAATAAGGACTAAATATTATGAAATACAATCTTAGAATTTAAGATACTGTGCAATTAACTTAAAATCATCTAATGGGTGATTAAAAATCTCTGACATTAACACAAAATGGTCACTTACTATCTGTTTGAAAACTCTAGTAAAAGGCAACCAGACTTTCTGAGAAATACTGAGTGACTGACAATTTTTTCTCACGATGTGCTGAAATATTCCTCAAGTAGTTCTTCCCCTTGGCAAATTATGTTTAAGTGGAGGGTTGACCAAGATTAGACATTCCATAGGATTACATATTCTCAAATCCCTCATAGTTATGCATCTCAGGAGGATGGATCTGAAAAATCAAACAGATCACTCAGTGTAACCTAAGTGCTTATGGCACTACTTAAATATATAAAAATGTGAGAAAATGAAGGAGGTAAAGTTAGCATCGCCATAGGAAGATTGAATTATCTAATGATCCCAAATTACATCTATCTATAATGTAATTCTGTCATTATAAACACCGCTTTGCTTAATAAGAATCCAGTTCTTCACTAGGATTCTACAAAAATGAGAAAACTAAATACATAAATACTAAGGTTTATGTTAACATTCCTCAGTTAGCATGGTTTGTTTTGAAATTACTACTAAAATGCATGGTCATTTTGCTGGCATTATTTCCCCAAGAGACAAAATTACAGCAATAACAGATTGGAATGAATGTCCATTTCATACTCAAAGACAGTTTCTTGGGCCCTAGTTCAAATACAGACTGAATCTACACCACTACCAAGCATATGATGCAATTTGGGGCTATTTGGACTTCAAAAATTTTTCTACTTCAGTCACCTATATATTTCAGCCAAAAGAAGAGTTTTATTGATGTCTTAGTTTTCATCTGATCTGGCCATCATTGTCATTTCAAATATCATTTCATTTGGAGTATTTAGGCACAGGTTTTGTTTACATGTACATGATAAAATCTAGCACATTGTTGAAATATTAAACTGACTCTCTTTACATCCCAACATGGTTGATTTGATCTATTGTGTTGTATAATTTAACCAACACCAAAGTATGAAAAACAAGGATTTCTAGAGTAGCTTCTTTTCTCAGAAAACCAAGTATTATATTTATAAAATTACAAAAAGAGGCAATAGTATCTCACACCTCAATTCAAAAATGAACAAAAGATATTTATAAACATATTTTAGATAGATATCTCACTGACAAATTTAAATTACGAAGTGAAATGTGAAATTGATGAAATTGGGCATTTTTTGAGGTTCATCTTCCTCTAATACAATTAGAGTTATCAAAGATGTTCGACAAACGATAGCTGAATGGGCTTATTTCTGCTCCTTTTTTCCTTAATAAACTTTTTCTTTCTATTAAAAAAATGGTAGCTGAATGGTAATTTAACAGGGACTTGTTGTGGATATTAGAGGAGTGATGTCTGTTTAGGCAGAACCCTCAATCATTATAATTGGTGGTAATAAATACTTAGGGGGGTTTGATAGACTTCTTGACACTTTTTCAATGAAACTATATTCTCATATTGAAAATTATTTAAAATTTTCACAAGATATTTTTACACAGAATTATACAGAGTAGTAAAAGTACATTTTGCCACATAATAGTGGAAGACACAGAAATCACTTTTCCCTGTTTGTGGGTGGTGAAATTGTGATACTGTTGATAGTATGAAATCTCCATGGAATAGCCTAAAAAGCAAACATTATACCATTGCTTTTGTTTCCATTAATTTATGAGTGCTTATTGAGCTCAGTAATTATTCAGAAGTTCTTGGAATTGCCGATATTAATTCTCACCATTATTTCTTTTCCCTTGTTTTCAGATGCCAATATGAAATAGACTACCATATCAACAAAATCCCTACTAACTCCAAGAGACATATTTAGAATAACAATTCCACAATGACAAGAGTACACAGCAAATTCATTTAGGTCCCCATTGAATAGCTGGAATAAGAGTTCCAGACCTTTTTTTTTTTAAATACAAAATGTGAGGCCTTCCCTGGTGGCACAGGTGGTTGTGCGCAGCGCTGTGATGCTGTACGCAGCCTCTGCAGCGCAGGTTTAATCCTGGCCAGCCAGTGAGGGTCACACAGGGTGCAGCAGAACTCTCTGGTCTCGCCCGCTGCTCCCTTCAGCAGTGTTTTTCAGTTGATCTGCCTATTCTGCTCCCTGCTCTGTCTCTGGCGAATCCCCTCACCCTCACGCACATCTGACCTATACCCCGGATCTTGTATACATAAATAATAAATCTTCAAAAAAAAAAAAAAAGGAGGAGGTGATATACAGCATCCTAGTGAGCTTACCCCTTGCCTCCTGACTTAGTTCTTAGAAGACAGTGAAAGACTAGAGAAATCCATCTGAAGTACAGTATCCAAGCCAATTGTCCCTCTAACCTAGTTGTACTGCCTGCAATAGTCAGTTTTCCCATTTGTGAAAAGTATCAGTGAAAATGAGACTTGCACTACTGTAGATATTTTACCAAGTCCCAATAATGGCTTTACAGTATTATCAATAATAAAATGGTCTGTAATGGTTGCTTCACTAGAAAAGTGAATGATGAACACAATTATTAAAAGTAAGTAAAGAAAATAGAGCCCTGCCTTAGTTTGTTTTCAAGATTATATATGTTTAGTTTCCTCTTGCAATTTAATTTAACTAAATGTAACAAGCAGTTTTTCTTGATTTTTAACTATAGTCTGATATTTTCCTGTAAAAGTTCTGATAATTGTTATTGTCTATGACCTTCTCTGGGGGAAAACAGTTCAATTAACTGCTGTATTAAAAAGTCATTTGCTGTGAGGAGCAAGCATTCATCCTGATTCCATCTCATTTTCATAATCCTTTGAAACACCTTACACATAATGGAAAACAAATAAATATACCAGACAGTTTATCTAGCCAAATAACAGTTCATCCCCTTTCCTCTCATGTATTTATCTTGCCATTTTTCTTGAACATTTTATCCTCTGGGTAAATGCAGTATTTTTTAATTATTTTGAAGAAAGCTTAACAGAGATAGGAATTATCCAATTAAAAATAGTTCTTGTTACTGCGGCTTTGTTACTTGTAGAAATTTAATTCTAGCTATAACTTTGGTTGATAAAGATGTTAATAAGAGATTTTACTGAGAAAAATAAAGCTTACGAAAGAGATATTCCCTAGATGCGATTACCTTCTCTAGAAATTAGAAATGCTTTTTTCAGTGAAAATTCTCATGTTGGTCCTTTGATTAAATTCCATAGTCCTCTTAAAAAAAAAAAGTATCTTTATCTTATATAAATGTCCTACCTATGCTTTTTTACCCTGCCAGTTGACATTTGCTTTTCAGATAATGCCATTTGTGATATCGTCAGCATTATCCACATCTCATAAGTCACTAATTTTTGCATGATCTGAAGCCCCATGTTTCATTAAATTTCTTTACTTTTTAGGACAAAATTTTGTTCATGTTATATCCTAACATTTTACATGCAGTGTAAATGATGCTACCCACTGTTTGTTACTTCTTACTAATTTTCATCATTTTCATCTAATGAAAAAATCTCTGTATTTTTATAATTGAGAACAAGATGCTCTATAGTATGGCAATAATGTGAGTTAATTACTACATGAGGGGTGGTATCCACTTCTTAGAGAACATGTATATTCTCAGAATTTCTAGCTACTTAGAATTTAGTCAGCGTCCTAGAATTTGACTTTGGTGAGCATAGTGGAATCTATAATCTTAAAACTACTTAATCTTTTTTTGCCTTAATTTATCTGTGTGGCAGAAAACCACAACTATAATGCCTAACAAGATTTTTTCTTAATGCAATGCATGTGACTTTGTCCTTTTCTTCTATAAACCCGGATTTACTCTTATACTTCCTAGTACCTTCAAAATCTGGACTCTTCTACCTGTCATATGCTGGACTCTACCTTAGTAGACAGTTGGTTTCTCATTATTACATTGCCATTTAATATCAGTTAACCATTTTGGATTTTCAAAATGAACGACAAGCCATAATGTTTGGAATATTATCATAGTGTTCTTTCTCACATACTTCATAAGAAAATAAGGCTTTAAATAACAGTATTGCTAGTGTTCTAATTAGAGCATATTTTTGGCCTTTTAATATGATTTGGTCTTTTTCTGTACAAAAGGAGCTGGCCTTTAATTTTTATTCTCTTTTCAGAAAGTTTGCTGTAGGAAGCTAGAAAATTTAATTGTTCTCAAACACTCAGCTCTCTCACAGTTTCTGTTCATGTCATTTGTGACTAAACAGCATGCATGCAAGGTGATTTTGAAATTTTAAGTGAAAGATGTAATGAGATGGTCCTTTGCACTGAATATGCCTAGAAATAATTCAGGATGTCTGAGGCAAAGACAGCTGGTAGCGAAAGTAAGAACTCTGAAGTACTGGGAATTTCTCTAGGTCTTACTTTAACTGTGGATTTTTTTATAACTTGTTAGAAACATATAATAAGTATGTTCAAAAATACTTATATTTACAAATTCCACAAAAATATAATCTTCATTTTTTATTCTATGTACAATATAGAGTAAATGTATATATTTAGATACATATTTATATATAAATAAGTATAAATATGTTTGAAATACTGGTTGTGAATGAGGAAAATAATATGAAAACTAACCACTCATGTAAAAATATTTTATCTTTTCTCAAATACTGGTTGATTCCCTAGATCCTCCCCAACTTATCCACAAAAGCATCAAGGTGTTTAAAAAAGGAATCTTCTGTTCAAAGATGTGTTCCTCAGCATCAGCACTACCTTGTGTAAAAGAAAAAGTCAGAAAGTTAAAAATTCAAATATTTCTGAGGAAAGTGATTAAAGGTACAGTCTAGGGAAAATCTTTTTTTTATGTTTTAGTTTAGCTTTTCCTTTATACTATTTATTTCTACTTAGATTTTAGTTTATTCTTAACCTTCTGGGTCCCAAAGATCTGACAATATATTGGAATACATTATATTTCACATATATATATTTCATATATATACACATATATATAATAACTAAAATAGCTTCCTCTGATAAAAGTTTTGTAAGCTTTGTCTCATATTAATCACAGCAGTAAGTTTTTGATAGTTGTTCATTTTTTTTTGCAGATATTTAGCAGAGAAATAAAAACAGGCCGTGTAAATTACATTAATCATAAGCACACAATTTCCAGATTGTCTTTAACTTGGAGATAATGAAACAGCCATGGCTGGTTAACTTTTGATTTACTTTAAATTTCTATGGCTCATCTTTCTATTTAAATAGATTTGTAAGTCTCTTCCTTAGACATTGAATTTATCCAGAAGCAGTCTCTCTTTCCATGAATTTAAATGGATATTGATTTTTCTTTTAGTTTTAAAAGGCAGCAATTGAATTTTTAATTGTATCAATGATTATTATGAACATTAAATAGTGCAAGTAAAATAACCTATTTTAATTAATGTATTTGAGCAGTTAATGATCACAGTTTTCAGATGAAATCCTGTTCCATTTTTTAGTTAGTCCAGTGGAATTTTGTCAGGAAGAAGTAGAAAAGGAATAGTACAGATTGTTTTCATAAAGAGCTGATCATAACATAGAGACTTTCTAAGAGATTGATAACTGAAAATCAAATCTCAAAGAGTTTATTAGATAATCAAAGTAAGGATTCAAACCCAGGAAGCAGTCCCATAGATTTTTCTCTGAAACCTGTTTCAACAAACACAAGTTTGAATTAGTTTATATTAGTACTGATGTGGTTTTTGGAGTTTAGAGTGTGGGGTCCTTGGGTTCACTCTGGGAAAGGTTTCACCAGAGCTTCCCTTTCTGCGCCACGCAGTAAATTTCCTAGGTGAGTTTCTCCATGAGACAGAGATGGTAGTTATATTTAAAGAACAGATTTATGAGGAAAAGGGACAGAAGAATGAAGGACACTTGCATAGACACAAGCGGACAGGAAGAGCTGCCCCAAGAGGGACAGGTTTGCTGAGAGAGGCCTGCGTGGTTGCAGGTGGGCGGCCTTGAGGAGAGAGGCCTTCACTGAGGGAGGTCAGTGAGGAGAATACCCTGGCATGGTACAGGTCACGGGGTGGGCAGAAAGCTGCTGCCTGCAGAGGGACAGAGTTGGTTAAAAGAAGCACCTGCATAGTCGCAAGTGGGCAGACGGACTGCTGGCCTTTGCCAGGGCAGAAACTGCACTAATCTAATCTTTTTCTCTTTGGGAGGGGCTTACTCCTTTGTGGAGTGGCCTGTTTGTTGCTGATTTTGGATAACAATGAAAATCCAAAAGGGACCGCATATTCCAGGATAGGGACCAGAGATTCCAGGATGGGCCCAATCTCTGTACCTTTACCCTCAGGTCTGTGCTCTGGACACTCCCTACAGCATCTGATACCTTCTTGGGTCTTAAGCCTTGTGATAAGGCACTGGCCCCTAAGAATCTTGATTTCTATAGCTGGGTTAATGGTCATGTTAAGCCCCTCTACCCCCACCATCTTGTGTGAGTCAGGTTTTAGTCTTGTGATGCCTCCTTTAGGTTTTCTATTCTTTCCTCCATCAGTACAACAATGAGTTATTGACAGTAAATATGTAATTCTCATTCTAAGTTATTTAAAACTAAAGATACATTGATGCTATGTATGCACAGATGCAATGCAGGATTTAATCTCTTCTTTACTAAAAAAAATGCACTGTCGAGATGCTTAGTATCCATTAATTAAATCTTTATTGGGATCCATGGTAATTAGTGAGAGTTGAAAAGACTGACTTTACCCACCAGCAGCAGATTTTGTATAGCTGTTTCCTAGACTTCAAGTCTATGCAAGTGAATTCGCTCTCTTGTCAGCTAGAATGGGAAGGAATCTTGTTCCCAGAACATTTTACAGTATTTTTATGTTCCTTTCAGAAGCTTAAAGAAGATTTCTTCTCGGCCTTTTGGCTAAGATCAAGTGTAGAAACTTAGAAAAGAAAGAGACTGATGACCATAGCCTAACCCCTTTAAATTTAATTTATAATTCAGGAGGTAAAAATCAGTTTTCTTTGTTTCTCACCCAAATATTCTGACATTTGAAAATTAAAAGGAAAAATTAACCAATCCTGGAGCAACGTATCACAATTGTAGCCATTTTAAAAATGAAACAAAAATGAATTGTTAATTTTACTTTAATTTTCTTATACTCCTTTTTATTGACCTATTCAAATATTTACCTTCACTTTTTCCTGAGAATCGGCTGTTCTTGCTTTTATATTCTTTAAACTACCGGAATTGGTTTAAATTAATCAAGTAAGATTGTAAGAACTTTTATTCCAAAATCTATTTGAGATCTGAATAAGTCATGGTTCCAACTATTCATTTATTCCTTTATAAGACCCGAAGAAATTTGAGGTGGCTGCTACAGCTTTTCAGCTAGAAAAAGGGTTTCAAAGAAGTTTAAGGACATTGTCTCATAGCACCTTAGGCCAAAGTAGAAATGAGCCAAAGTAAAAATGAGCCTAAATTAAAGATATGTGTATACATGGCTTTTATCTAATAGTGTCTACATAATCTAATATATAAGAAGCACACAAAAATTTTAAAGGATTTGTGCTTCCTTGGATTGAAAAGAGTTGTTCAAACTGAAAAGAGGCATCTTGGGGAGAAAGTCTGAGAGAACTATTCAGATGCCAATGTGGGCCTTTCTCTTAGAAGAATGACTCAGAAGATGGAACCAAGATTACAGGGGGCACAGCCAAAAGCCCTGGAGAACTATTCTCTGGGAGCCAAAAGTTTCTGTTCTAATAAATTACATTTCCTATACTCAGAGAGCATTATAAATGCAGAAAAGGCATTTACTTTTCTTATGCAATTACAATTTTAAAAAATGTGAACACTTAGTAAATCAGAAATTGATGGAATTTCCAAAGCCTAGTGAAAATTTTTCACAAAAAATCTAGAACAAACATCACCTTAAATAGAATAACAATGAAAACAAATCTGTTAAAATAATGAGCAAGTCAAGTATGTCTACAACTACAACATCTATTCTATGTTTTATTGGAGGGCCTAGGTAGTATAAGAAGAAACAAGAAAGATATTAGGATGTAGGCTAGAAAAGCAAAAAATATTTGGAGATGAAACTTTTTTTTTTTTTTTTAGATAATAGATTTTATTGTTATATTCCCCATACAATTGCAGCCCCCCCATTCTGGCCCCAATCCCTCCCCTCCCGCCCCGCCCCCCTAAAAGTGTCTCTGGTTCATAGTTTTTTGTTGATTTTGATTTTCACTTTCTTATAGTTATTCATTTTCCTGGTCCCTTATTTAAGTTTTCTAGATTCCTGCTATGAGTGAGACCATCCGGTATTTTTCTTTTTCTTTTTGGCTTATTTCGCTGAGCATGATCCCTTCCAGCGCCATCCATGTTGCTGCAAATTGCATGTGTTTATCTTTTTTGAATGCTGAGTAATATTCCATGGTATATATGTACCACATCTTCTTGATCCAGTCATCTATTTTTGGGCATTTGGGTTGTTTCCAAAGCTTAGCTATTGTAAATAGTGCTGCTATAAACATAGGGGTGCAGGTGTTCTTTGGAATTGATGTTTCTGTGTCCTTTGGGTAAATACCTAGGAGTAGAATTGCTGGATCATATGGAAGCTCTATGTTTAGTAGGTCCAGAAATCTCCACACAGCTTTCCACAGTGGTTGGACCAGTTTGCACTCCAACCAACAGTGCAGAAGAGTTCCTTTTTCTCCACACCCTCGCCAACATTTGTTGTTGCTAGTTTTTTTAATATGTGCCATTCTCACTGGTGTAAGATGGTATCTCATAGTAGTTTTGATTTGCATTTCCCTGATGACAAGTGATGTTGAACATTTTTTCATATGCCTGTTGGCCATTTGCATTTCCTCTTCACAGAAGTTTCTTTTTAGCTCTTCTGCCCATTTTTTGACTGGATTATTTTCTTTGTTGTTGTTGAGTCTCATCAGCTCTTTGCAGATTTTTGTGATCAGTCCTTTATCATTAGTGTTGGGTGCAAAAATGTTCTCCCAGTTGGTGGGGTTTGTCTTTGTTTTTGTTATTGTCTCTTTTGCTGTGCAGAAGCTCTTTAATTTGATGTAGTCCCAGCTGTTTGTCTTCGCCTTCACTATCACTGCTTTGGGTGATGTGTCTGTAAAGATGTCTTTGATGTGCAAATCACGTAGTGTTTCGCCTATATTTCCTTCTATATATTTTATGGTTTCAGGTCTTATGTCTAGTTCTTTAATCCATTTTGAGTTGATTTTTGTGTATGGTGTGAGGTAGTGGTCAAGCTTCATTCTTTTGCATGTAGCGACCCAGTTTTCCCAGCACCATTTATTGAACAAACTTTCTTTGCTCCAATGCATAGTCTTTGCTCCTTTGTCAAAGATAAGTTGACCATAAATCTGTGGGTTTATTTCTGGATTTTCTATTCGATTCCATTGGTCTGTATGTCTGTTCTTGTTCCAATACCATGCAGTTTTGATGATTATGGCTTTGTAGTATAGTTTGAAGTCTGGGAGTGTGATGCCTCCATTCCCTTCTTTTTTTTTCAGGAGAGCTTTGGCTATTCGGGGTTTTTTGTGATTCCATATGAATTTCATCAATAATTGTTCTATTTCTTTGAAGAATGACATTGAAATTTTGATTGGAATAGCATTGAATCTGTATATTGCTTTTGGAAGGATGGCCATTTTAACAGTGTTTATTCTTCCAATCCATGAGCAGGGGATGTCTCTCCATTTCTTTGTGTCTTCTTCTATTTCTTTTAACAGTGTTTTATAGTTTTCTTTGTATAGGTCCTTTACCTCTTTTGTTAGATTTATTCCCAAATATTTGATTTTTTTTGTTTCAATAAGAAAAGGGATGGTTTTTTTGATTTCTTCTTCTTCAGATTTATTGTTTGTGTATAGGAAGGCTACTGACTTTTGCGTGTTGATTTTGTATCCTGCCACTTTACTGAACTGATTGATGAGTTGAATTAGCTTTTCTGTGGAGTTTTTGGGGTTCTCTATGTATAATATCATATCGTCTGCAAATAGTGATAGTTTGACTTCTTCTTTTCCTATTTGGATTCCTTGGATGTCTTTCTCTTGTCTTATTGCCCTGGCTAGGACTTCCAGTATTATATTGAAAAGCAGTGGTGAGAGTGGACATCCTTGTCTTGTTCCAGATCTTAATGGAATTGCTTTCAGCTTTTCACCATTGAGAATGATACTGGCTGTTGGCTTGTCATAGATGGCCTTTATGATGTTAAGGTATGTTCCTTGTATGCCAAGAATTTCAAGGGCTTTTATCATGAATGGGTGTTGCACTTTGTCGAAAGCTTTCTCAGCATCTATTGATATTATCATATGGTTTTTATATTTCTTTTTGTTGATGTGTTGGATAATGTTGATTGATTTTCGGATGTTAAACCATCCTTGTGTCCCTGGAATGAATCCTACTTGGTCGTGGTGAATTATCTTATGGATACATTGTTGGATTCTGATGGTTAAAATTTTATTGAGGATTTTTGCATCAGTGTTCATTAGGGAGATTGGCCTGTAGTTTTCCTTTTTTGTGTTGTCCTTGTTCGGTTTTGGTATTAGTGTAATGTTGGCTTCATAGAACGTGTTTGGTATTGTCCCTTCCTTCTCAATTTTTTGGAAGAGTTTGTGAAGGATAGGCACTAATTCGTCTCTGAATGTTTGGTAGAATTCATTTGTAAATCCATCAGGTCCTCGGCTTTTGTTTTTGGGGAGGTTTTTGATTACCATTTCAATTTCGCTAATTGTAATTGGTCTGTTTAGGTGTTCTATTTCTTCTTTATCTAGCTTTGGGTGATTGTAGAGTTGTAGGAATTTGTCCATCTCCTCTAGATTGTTAAACTTGTTTCCATATAACTGTTCATAGTAGTTACTGATTATTCTTTTGATTTCTGCTGTGTCCGTTGTGATTTCTCCTCTTTCATTGATGATCCTGTTTATTTGTGCTTTCTCCCTTTTTTCCTTTGTGAGCCTGGCTAGGGGTTTGTCTATTTTATTGATTTTTTCAAAGAACCAGCTCTTGGTTTCATTGATCTTTTGGATTGTTTTTTTAGTTTCAATTTCATTTATTTCTGCTTTGGTTTTTATTATTTCTTTTCTTCTACTGGTTTTGGGGTTTTTTTGTTGTTCTTTTTCTAGATCTTTGAGCTTCGAGATTAGGTTGTTTCTTTGAGTTCTTTCTTGTTTTTTGATGTGAGCTTCTATTGCTATATATTTTCCTCTTATTACTGCTTTTGCTGCATCCCATACATTTAGGATATTGGTGTCCTCCTTGTCGTTCAATTCAAAGAATTTTTTAATTTCTTCTTTGATCTCCTCATTAGTCCAGTGGTCTTCCAGTAGTGTGGTTTTTAATCTCCACGAGGTAGGAAAGTTCCTTGCCTTCTTTTTATGGTTTATTTCTAGTTTGATGCCTTCATGGTCAGAAAAGATGGTTGATATGATTTCAATCTTGGTGTATCTGTTGATGTTTGTCTTGTGCCCCAGTATGTGATCGATCCTGGAGAATGATCCGTGTGCGCTTGAGAAAAATGTGTACTCCGTTTTTTTGGGGTTTAGTGTTCTATAGATGTCTGTTAAGCCCAATTGCTCTAGGTCCTTATTTAGAGCTTTGGTTTCTTTACTTATTTTTTGTCTTGTTGATCTATCCATTGTTGATAGTGGTGTGTTGAAGTCTCCCACTACGTATGTGTTTTCTCTGATGTCTGTTTTCAGAGAGGACAACAGTTGTCTGATATATTTTGGTGCTCCTTCGTTTGGTGAGTATATGTTAATGAGTGTTATTTCTTCTTGAAGTATTGTCCCCTTGATCATAATGTAGTGACCATTGGGGTCTCTTTTTATCTTTTTGAGTTTGAAATCTGTTTTATCTGATATAAGTATAGCTGTTCCTGCTTTCTTTTTTGGTCCATTTGCTTGTAGGATTGTTTTCCATCCTTTAACTTTGAGCCTATTTTTATCTTTTGTAGCTAAATGTGTTTCCTGGAGACAGCAAAAGGTTGGGTTTTGTTTCTTAATCCAGGCTGCAACTCTGTGTCTTTTTATTGAAGAGTTTAGTCCATTTACATTTAGAGTTAATATTGATATGTTAGCATCTGTATTTGCCATTGTGCTTGTCTTTCCTTTGATTTTATTTATTTATTCTTTTAATAACTTTTTTTTTTTGGCCTTCTTTCATTGTTATTCATCCCTCTGAGGTTCTGGCTTTAGGACTCCTTGTAGTATTTTTTGGAGTGAGGGTTTAGTTGTAATGAAATTCCGGAGTTTCTGTTTGTCTGGGAAGGTCCATATTCTTTCTTCAAAGAGGAAGGAGAGCTTTTTGGGATAGAGAATTCTTGGTTGGCCTCTGTTTTCTTGGAGTCTGTTGACTATGTCCCTCCACTCTCTCCTTGCCCGTACTGTTTCTTCAGAGAAGTCTGATGTCAGCCTGATTGGCTTTCCTTTGAATGTTATCTGTTTCTTCCCTCTTGCCAGCTTCATTATTTTTTCCTTGTCCTGGATTCTTGGGAGCTTTACTATTTTGTGTCTTGCTGTATTTTTCCTTTCGTCGTGGAAGTTTGGCGTTCTTCTTGCTTCTTGTATATCAATTTTCAGCTCCTTCTTCACATTTGGGAAGTTCTCTTCAGTTACCTCTTTGAATATTTTCTCTGTTCCTACATCTCTCTCCTCTCCTTCTGGTATTCCTATAACTCTTATATTTCCTTTTCTCATGGAGTCAGATAGTTCCCGAAGTCTTTCTTTGTTCTTTTTCCTTCGTACTTCTCTTTCCTTTTCTGTTTTGGTTCTTTTTATTTCGGTGTCTTCAAGAGTACTTATTCGTTCTTCCATTTCATCTATTCTGCTTTCATTGCTTTTCCCAGAATTCTTTAGTTCTTCCATTAATTCTTTGATCTCCTGCATTTCTTTTACTTCCCTCTTTAGGGACTCAATTTCATTCTTCTGACCATTGTTTTCCCTCTCTAGGGAATCAATTGCATTCTTCTGATCGTTGTTTATTTTTCCCTTATCATTGTTTTCCTTTATGACTTCTGTCAGTTTTTTAATCACGGCAATTTTAAATTCTCTTTCTGGAAGGCTCAGAAGTTCTTCCAAGTTACTGTCGTTGCAATCTGGGGGCCGCTTTTCTTTTTGTGGTGTGCTTTTTCCCTGGGGAGTTGCTAGGTTGCGTGTGGTTCTTCTCCTCCCTACTGTCTGTTTTCTAATTTGCCGTATGCGTTGGGACACTGTGTAGTTAGGACTGGCCGGCATCTTGGGTGAGCTTCTCTGCTCTCCTCTGGTTCCTCCAGGAGTCATCTGTCAGTTTCAAGCAGTCTTTACTGGAGAAAGGTCCCTGTTCTAAAATGCCGATGTGGGGACACACTCCCCTGTGCGCCTGGTCTGCCCCGGCGGTGGGTTCCTGCTCCCCTTCTGGGCTTGGACTGCAGGCCAGATGGGGTCTGGCATGGGCGAACTTCCCCTGCTCACCTCTGGCTCCTGAGGAAGCCTTCTGCAGGTAGTCTTTACTGAAGAAATGTCCCTGTTCTAAGATGTTGATGTGGGACACACTCCCTGCACGTCCGGTCTCAGGCACACTCTTCTGCGCGCCTGGTCTGCCCCGGCTGTGGGTGCTCGCTCCCCCTGTGGGCTCAGACTACTGGTCGGAAGGGGCCCGGCGTGGGCTAACTCCCCAGCCGGCCACTGGCTCCTCTAGGCGCCTCTGCTGGCTTCAAGTCGCTAGGTGGCGCCAGAGATCTCTGGAGATGAAACTTTTATCATTCACATAGCATATGCAAAATAATCCATAAACCTAGCAAGAGACAATATAAAAAGTCAACAAAATGTATATATATCAGAAACAAACACCTGAGGGTTGGGGAACAGACTCTTAGAGAATATATTAAATATCATTTGCAGGAATGTATGAATAATTCTATCAAAGATATATTAAATACAGGTACATTATAAAACTTTTAGTGCAATTAAAATAACTGAAAAAACTTAAGAGATATTGTAAAAAAAAAATTAACTTCCTGAAGTAGACCTACAGATTTCATGTAATTCCAACAGAAATTTCTATAGTGTCATTTTTAATGGAGCTTGTTCATATGATTATAAAATTTATATGAAAAAATAAAGAGCCAATAAATAATCAAGGCTTATTTGAATAAATGCAAAATGGGTGCACTTGTCTTATATATTTTGAAGTCTTAATAATTGAGATAATGTGGTACTGAGGCAGAGAGATACAATATGATCTAGCCAGTAAATAGAAATGCTAAAACATAACAAGCATGTTTAGAACGTTGTCACATGAAAGAAATAGCATGCACGATCTCTCCTTAAAGGTGGAAATATTCAATAAATGGAAGATGAGAAACATGGTTATCCAAATGGCTAAAGATAAAATTAGATCCCTACCTAATAGTGGATAAAAATTGATTCCAAAGAATTAGTACTTAAAACCCCTTAGTTGAAAATACAGGTAATTCTTTAAACTTCAAAATAGTAGAGTTTCCTACACTAATATAAAAACCTTTGTCCAAGAAAAAAATTGATACATCTGACTTTGTTAAAAAGGAGAACATTAGAAACTAGATCAAATTGGGAGATGATAATCATACAACTGACAAAGTAGTGGTGTGGATAATAAATAAAATTCTACTGCCAATCAATAAGAAGCAAAATAAAATTAATAAGAAAATGGTTGAAAGTTATAAATGGAAGTTTCGAAACTGAGACTCATATTTGGCAGTAAGCATATAAAGAAATGCCTAAGATTATTAGTGATTATAAAAATCCAAATCAAAATTGTTACCATTTTACATTTGCTTGAAAAAATTATGAAATCAGATAACACAAGGTATTAAAATGCATGTATAGTGAGAGGATCTCTTAGATATTGCTGAAGAAAGTATAATTTAGTGCATCCAATTTGAAAAACAATTTGGCATTTTTTCCTAAACCTGAACATTCTATGCCTTATGGTGTGGAAATTTCACTCCTAAATATACATCAAGAAAAACCAACCCATCTGTACAACAGAAGATAAGTACAAGGATATTCATAGCAATACTGTGTTTATAATAACAAAAGCTTAGAAATAGCTCAAATGACAATGAATAAATTGTGGTATCTCACACACTAGAATATTGTATAAAATTCAAAATGAAATTTGAAAGCAACTATACAAATTAATTTGAGAAAAATATTAAATAAATCAGTTCTCTATATATGTAGCCTGATATACTTTAATACATTTAAAATGAGAGTATCCTTGTTCAGAGACAAGGATAAGAATATAAAAGAAATGAAAGACTTGGAATTCAGAATGATGTTTGTTTAGACTTAGGAAGATGGCAATATGTGACCTAGGATAAAATACCATTAAAAAAAATTTTTATCGCCTACCTTCTCATCCACCTAGAATGGACAAGACATTGGAAATATATCTGTTCCCAAGAACCTCTCATTATGTGGAAAACTAGAATAAATAAATGTGATTCTAGGGTAAAAGAAATAAATACTTTCATTAGGACCTGGGCAAACAAATACTTCTTCTGGGAATCAACTAGAGAACCAGCCCCTGAAGGGAACATTGTGTTTTCTTCTCATCACCCCACATGATACTTTCCTAAACTATTGAGGTAGTTTTGCTATACGTAATTTTCACCTTATTTGATTAATTTCATATATATTCACATTATATTCTTTCTTTTTGCAAATTAGCAATTGCTCTGTAAGTTTTTCCAGTTTTCTTACCACATCTTACATAGATGTAGGTTTAAAATGTATAAGAAATTGCTAAAGTTTTCCAAAGTGGTTGTTCCATTTTATCACCACCAAGAATGTATGAAAATTTCTGTTGCTGCAAACTCTTACTAACATTTCATTGTGTCTGTCTTTAATTTTAGCTATTCTAATTGTGTTTTTAAATTATCATTTCCCTGAAAAGTAGTGCTTGATGAACAACTTTAAATGTATTTATTGATCTTGTGAAAATTACTTCTCAAGTCTCTTGTCTATTTTTATGGCATTTATTATTATATTGATATGTAGAAGTTATTTGTATATTTATGATATGTATTCTTTGTGATATATGTATTATCATTTTTTATAAACAGCTCTCTTGAGGTAATAAACAACATACTATAAATTACAAAATTCTTGCAGTATTAAAGTTGATAAGTTTGATGCATGTATGCAACCATGAAAACTTGACATCAAGATAATGAATATATTCATCACCAAAAATGTAACTTAGGAAGCTTTTGTAAGCTACCAAGAAACTACTACTGATGTGCTTTCAATCACTATTGATTAGTTTTTAGAATTTTATGTGAGTGGAATGATTCAGTATGTAATATCTCATCTGGATTCAGTATAATTACTTTGAAATTCATATATGATATTGTGCATATCAGTTCTTTTCTCTATATTGACGAGTAGGATTTCATTAAATGGATATACCACAATTATTTATCTATTCACACGTTGATGACATGTAGGCTATTTACATTTTTTGTTATTAGAAATAAAGCTGCTATTGTTACAGGGCAGGGAGAAGGGCACCCCAGTAACCCCAAACCTGCCCGCTCTAAATAGCTTCTGCCATCTGCCACATTAGGACAAAATATATAAGACCTTTACTGCAAAGGAACTTTAAATAATTAGTGTGCAATACAGAAAAGACTAAGAGTATTGCTTACAAATCTAGCACCCAGTTACCCATGCCTTCTTGGGTAAAAGTTCAGCCAAACAGGATTGTCCTAAAACAAGGCCCAAAAACCTGTCACAAGTCCAAAGTGCCTTCCGGCAGGACCTATAAAAACAGTCAGACAAGAATGGGAGGAAAAGAGCAAAATCAAAATCAAGATAAAAGCTGCCATTGTTAACCTCCCCATGGGTCTCTCACTCACATCTGTTTCACCCAGTCCAAGGCCAAAGAACAAACACAGTTTCTTCACATGTCTCTCTGCTCTTTGTGCCTTCTTCAGGTCACCTTCTGGCTCTCCATCCTGCTTCCATCCCATTCCAGACTACTCTCCAGCTTCTTCTCCTCCCTACTCAGCTTCACCCCTTCTTGGGTGGGGCAGGGAACCTGGAACCTCCCCTTTTCCTGGGGATCACTCTGTTATACTTTTCAGACAGGTGTTTGTGTAGACACTTTTTTTTTTTTGAAAATACTTATAGAGTAGCTGAATTATGTAGTACATATATTTTTTATATTTTTAGAAACTGCCAAACTATTTCCAAAGTGCTTTTACCATTTCACATTACTACCAGCATTGAATGAGAGTTACAGTTCCAACACATTCTAATACTGTATAAGTCTTTTTAAGTCTTTTTAATTTTAGTCTTTCAGATAGTAGTGTTCTCTTTGTAGTTTTAATTATTTTCTTTTTCTTTTTTTTAAAGATTTATTTATTTATTTATTTGTTCATTCATTCATTCATTCATTCACGCACTGGGTACAGTCAGAAGTGTGGGAGGGTGAGAGAATTCACCAGAGCCAGAGCGGGGAACAGAAGAGGCAGACTGACGAAACACACTGCTGAGGGGAGCAGTGGGTGAGACAGGAGAGGTCTGCGTGCCATGTGGGACCCTCGCCCAGCGGCTGGGGATTGAACCAGTGCTGCAGAGGCTGCAGGCAGCTTTGCAACCCAGCACTCAACTGCTGCGCCACCGGGGAGGCCCTAATTATTTTCTTTATGATTGTGTTAACTTTTTATATGCTTGTTTGTCACATGTATATCTTCTTTCATAAGCTATGTGATAAAATCCTTCTGCCCATTCTTTTCATTGGCTGCTTCTTTGCTTGATACTGAGTTCTGAGAATTCTTTATACTTTCAGTATATAAGTATTTTACACCTATATGATTTATCAATATTTTGTCAGTTTGTGAGTGTGTTTGTGTATGTGTGTGTTTATTCTCTTAACATGATATTTTGTAGAGCAAAAAGGCTTTTTTTAATGTTATGAAAGCCAGTTAACCATGTATTTCTTAGAAGGACCAGGCATTTGGATTTGCCTAAGCAATCTTTTACCAAAGTCACAAATATTTGCCTTTATATTGTCTTCTAGATATTTATTATTTTTTAAAGATTTATTTATACAAGCACTGGGTACAGTCAGAAGCATGGGAGGGTGAGAGAATTCACCAGAGCCAGAGTGGGGAACAGAAAAGGCAGACTGATGAAATACATTGCCGAGGGGAGCAGCGGGCATGGCAGGAGAGGTCTGCATGCCATGTGGGACCCTCACCGGTGACCGGGGATCGAACAGGCGCTGCAGAGGCTGTGGGTAGCTTTGCAGCCCAGTGCTCAACCGCTGAGCCACCAGGGGAGGCCCAATGTTTATAATTATGTTTTTTATACTTAGATCTAGCATTTTAGTTGGTTTTGTAAATATTACAAAGTATCAATTTGCAGTGAACATCCTTTTCTTGTTCCAGCTCTTAGAGGAAAAGCTTTCATACTTTTACTGTTGAGAATGATATTAGCTGTGAATTAGTCACATATGACCTTTATTATGTGTGGTTTATTGTGTTTTTTTTAATATTAAATTTTATTTTTATATTCCCCCATACAATTGCAAACGCCCCATTCTGACCCCAATCCTTCCCCTCCCGCCCCCCACCCCCCAAAAAGTGTCTCTGGTTCATAGTTTTTTGTTGATTTTGATTTTCACTTTCTTATATTCATTTTCCTGGTCCCTTATTTAAGTTTTCTAGATTCCTGCTATGAGTGAGACCATCAGGTATTTTTCTTTTTCTTTTTGGCTTATTTCGCTGAGCATGATCCCAGCGCCATCCATGTTGCTGCAAATTGCATGTGTTTATCTTTTTTGAATGCTGAGTAATATTCCATGGTATATATGTACCACATCTTCTTGATCCAGTCATCTATTTTTGGGCATTTGGGCTGTTTCCAAAGCTTAGCTATTGTAAACAGTGCTGCTATAAACATAGGGGTGCAGGTGCTCTTTGGAATTGATGTTTCTGTGTCCTTTGGGTAAATACCTAGGAGTGGAATTGCTGGATCATATGGAAGCTCTATGTTTAGTAGGTCCAGAAATCTCCACACAGCTCTCCATAGTGGTTGGACCAGTTTGCACTCCCACCAACAGTGCAGAAGAGTTCCTTTTTCTCCACACCCTCGCCAACATTTGTTGTTGCTAGTTTTTTTAATATGTGCCATTCTCACTGGTGTGAGATGGAATCTCATGGTAGTTTTGATTTGTATTTCCCTGATTACAAGTGATGTTGAACATTTTTTCATATGTCTGTTGGCCATTTGCATTTCCTTTTCAGAGAAGTTTCTTTTTAGCTCTTCTGCCCATTTTTTGACTGGATTATTTTCTTTGTTGTTGCTGAGTCTCATCAGCTCTTTGCAGATTTTTGTGATCAGTCCTTTATCATTAGTGTTGGGTGCAATAATGTTCTCCCAGTGGGTGGGGTTTCTCTTTGTTTTTGTTATTGTCTCTTTTGCTGTGCAGAAGCTCTTTAATTTGATGTAGTCCCAGCTGTTTATCTTTGTCTTCACTATCACTGCTTTGGGTGATGTTTCTGTAAAGATGTCTTTGATGTGCAAATCCCGTAGTGTTTCGCCTATATTTCCTTCTATGTATTTTATGGTTTCAGGTCTTATGTCTAGTTCTTTAATCCATTTTGAGTTGATTTTTGTGTATGGTGTGAGGTAGTGGTCAAGCTTCATTCTTTTGCATGTAGCGACCCAGTTTTCCCAGCACCATTTATTGAACAAACTTTCTTTGCTCCAATGCATAGTCTTTGCTCCTTTGTCAAAGATTAGTTGACCATAAATCTGTGGGTTTATTTCTGGATTTTCTATTCGATTCCATTGGTCTGTATGTCTGTTCTTGTTCCAATACCATGCAGTTTTGATGATTATGGCTTTGTAGTATAGTTTGAAGTCTGGGAGTGTGATGCCTCCATTCCCTTCTTTTTTTTTCAGTAGAGCTTTGGCTATTCAGGGTTTTTGGTGATTCCATATGAATTTCATCAATAATTGTTCTATTTCTTTAAAGAATGCCATTGAGATTTTGATTGGAATAGCATTGAATCTGTATATTGCTTTTGGAAGGATGGCCATTTTAATAATGTTTATTCTTCCAATCCATGAGCAGGGGATGTCTCTCCATTTCTTTGTGTATTCTTCTATTTCTTTTAACAGTGTTTTATAGTTTTCTTTGTATAGGTCCTTTACCTCTTTTGTTAGATTTATTCCCAAATATTTGATTTTTTTTGTTTCAATAATAAAAGGGGTGGTTTTTTTGATTTCTTCTTCTTCAGATTTATTGTTTGTGTATAGGAAGGCTACTGACTTTTGCGTGTTGATTTTGTATCCTGCCACTTTACTGAACTGATTGATGAGTTGAATTAGTTTTTCTGTGGAGATTTTGGGGTTCTCTATGTATATTATCATATCATCTGCAAATAGTGATAGTTTGACTTCTTCTTTTCCTGTTTGGATTCCTTGGATGTCTTTCTCTTGTCTTATTGCTCTGGCTAGGACTTCCAGTATTATATTGAAAAGCAGTGGTGAGAGTGGACATCCTTGTCTTGTTCCAGATCTTAATGGTATTGCTTTCAGCTTTTCACCATTGAGAATGATACTGGCTGTTGGCTTGTCATAGATGGCCTTTATGATGTTGAGGTATGTTCCTTGTATCCCAAGAATTTCAAGGGCTTTTATCATGAATGGGTGTTGCACTTTGTCGAAAGCTTTCTCAGCATCTATTGATATTATCATATGGTTTTTATATTTCTTTTTGTTGATGTGTTGGATAACGTTGATTGATTTTCGGATGTTAAACCATCCTTGTGCCCCTGGAATGAATCCAACTTAGTCGTGGTTAATTATCTTATGGATACATTGTTGGATTCTGATAGCTAAAATTTTATTGAGGATTTTTGCATCAGTGTTCATTAGGGAGATAGGCCTATAGTTTTCCTTTTTTGTGTTGTCCTTATTCGGTTTTGGTATTAGTGTAATATTGGCTTCATAGAACGTGTTTGGTATTGTCCCTTCCTTCTCAATTTTTTGGAAGAGTTTGTGAAGGATAGGCACTAATTCGTCTCTGAATGTTTGGTAGAATTCATTTGTAAATCCATCAGGTCCTGGGCTTTTGTTTTTGGGGAGGTTTTGATTACCATTTCAATTTCGCTGCTTGTAATTGGTCTGTTTAGGTGTTCTATTTCTTCTTTATCTAGCTTTGGGTGATTGTAGAGTTGTAGGAATTTGTCCATCTCCTCTAGATTGTTAAACTTGTTTCCATATAACTGTTCATAGTAGTTACTGATTATTCTTTTGATTTCTGCTGTGTCCGTTGTGATTTCTCCTCTTTCATTGATGATCCTGTTTATTTGTGCTTTCTCCCTTTTTTCCTTTGTGAGCCTGGCTAGGGGTTTGTCAATTTTATTGATTTTTTCAAAGAACCAGCTCTTGGTTTCATTGATCTTTTGGATTGTTTTTTTAGTTTCAATTTCATTTATTTCTGCTTTGGTTTTTATTATTTCTTTTCTTCTACTGGTTTTGGGGTTTTTTTGTTGTTCTTTTTCTAGATCTTTGAGCTTCGAGATTAGGTTGTTTCTTTGAGTTCTTTCTTGTTTTTTGATGTGAGCTTCTATTGCTATATATTTTCCTCTTATTACTGCTTTTGCTGCATCCCATACATTTAGGATATTGGTGTCCTCCTTGTCATTCAATTCAAAGAATTTTTTAATTTCTTCTTTGATCTCCTCGTTAGCCCAGTGGTCTTCCAGTATTGTGGCTTTTAATCTCCATGAGGTAGGATAGTTCCTTGCCTTCTTTTTATGATTTATTTCTAGTTTGATGCCTTCGTGGTCAGAAAAGATGGTTGGTATGATTTCAATCTTGGTGTATCTCTTGATGTTTGTCTTGTGCCCCAGTATGTGATCGATCCTGGAGAATGATCCGTGTGCGCTTGAGAAAAATGTGTACTCCGTTTTTTTTGGGTTTAGTGTTCTATAGATGTCTGTTAAGCCCAAATGCTCTAGGTCCTTATTTAGAGCTTTAGTTTCTTTACTTATTTTTTGTCTTGTTGATCTATCCATTGTTGATAGTGGTGTGTTGAAGTCTCCCACTACGTATGTGTTTTCTCTGATGTCTGTTTTCAGAGAGGACAACAGTTGTCTGATATATTTTGGTGCTCTTTCGTTTGGTGAGTATATGTTAATGAGTGTTATTTCTTCTTGAAGTATTGTCCCCTTAATCATAATGTAGTGACCATTGGGGTCTCTTTTTATATTTTTGAGTTTGAAGTCTGTTTTATCTGATATAAGTATAGCTGTTCCTGCTTTCTTTTTTTGGCCCATTTGCTTGTAGGATTGTTTTCCATCCTTTGACTTTGAGCCTATTTTTATCTTTTGTAGCTAAATGTGTTTCCTGGAGACGGCAAAAGGTTGGGTTTTGTTTCTTAATCCAGGCTGCAACTCTGTGTCTTTTTATTGAAGAGTTTGGTCCATTTACATTTAGAGTTAATATTGATATGTTAGCATCTGTATTTGCCATTATGTTTGTCTTTCCTTTGATTTTATTTATTCTTTTAATAACTTTTTTTTTTTTTTTGGTCTTCTTTCGTTGTTATTCGTCCCTCTGAGGTTCTGGTTTTAGGATTCCTTGTAGTATTTTTTTGGAGTGGGGGTTTATTCGTAATGAAATTCCGGAGTTTCTCTTTGTCTGGGAAGGTCCATATTCTTTCTTCATGGAAGAAAGAGAGCTTTGCGGGATAGAGTATTCTTGGTTGGCATCTGTTTTCTTGGAGTCTGTTGACTATGTCCCTCCACTCTCTCCTTGCCCGTAGTGTTTCTTCAGAAAAGTCTGATGTCAGCCTGATTGGTTTTCCTTTGAATGTTATCTGTTTCTTCCCTCTTGTCAGCTTCATTATATTTTCCTTGTCCTGGATTCTTGGGAGCTTTACTATTATGTGTCTTGCTGTGTTTTTCCTTTCGTCGTGGAAGTTTAGTGTTCTTCTTGCTTCTTGTATATCAATTTTCAGCTCCTTCTTCGCATTTGGCAAGTTCTCTTCAATTATCTCCTGGAATATTTTCTCTGTTCCTACATCTCTCTCCTCTCTTTCTGGAATTCCTATAACTCTTATATTTCCTTTCCTCATGGAGTCAGATAGTTCCCGAAGTCTTTCTTCATTCTTTTTCCATCGTACTTCTCTTTCCTTTTCTGTTTTGGTTCTTTTTATTTCGGTGTCTTCAAGAGAACTTATTCGTTCTTCCATTTCATCTATTCTGCTTTCCTTGCTTTTCCTGGAGTTCTTTAGTTCCTCCATTAATTCTTTGATCTCCTGCATTTCTTTTACTTCCCTCTTTAGGGACTCAATTTCATTCTTCTGACCATTGTTTTCCCTCTTTAGGGACTCAGTTTCCTTCTTCTGATCTATCACTTTTTTAATCATGGCAATTTTAAATTCTCTTTCTGGAAGGCTCAGAAGTTCTTCCAAGTTGCTGTCGTTGCAATCTGGGGAGTGGTTTTCTTTTTGTGGTGTGCTTCTTTCCTGAGGAGTTGTTAGGTTGCGTGTGGTTCTTCTACTCCCTACTGTCTGTTTTCTAATTTGTCATATGCGTTGGGACACTGTGTTGCTCGGACTGACTGGCATCTTGGGTGAACTTCTCCGCTCCCCTCTGGCTCTTCCAGGAGCCATCTCTGTCTTCTGGGGGAGCTTTCTGCTGGTTTTAGGCAGTTTTTACTGAAGAAATGTCCCTGTTCTAAAATGGCGAAGCGGGATGCAGTCTCTGCGCCTCCGGTTTCAGGCACACTCTTCTGCGCACCCTGTCTGCCCCGGACGTGGGTGCCTGCTCCCTCTGTGGGCTCAGACTGCTGGTTGGAAGGGGCCTGGCGTGGAATAACTTCCCAGCTGGCCACTGGGTCCTCCAGAAGCCTTCTCCCCTTTTCAAGCAGTCTTAAGAAATTTCCTGTTCTATGGGGTGTTAGTGACTTTTTTTTTCCTGGTCGCTAGGTGGCGCCAGAGATCTCTCCTATTTTCCTTGGGGGGCTGTTTTTCGCCTCCCCCCACCCCGTGGGACAGGGAACAGAGCGGGAATGGTAGGGTACACCTCAACAGCTTTGGGGTGCTGTGTCTGCCTTGTGCCCCACCGTCGTGGTGAACCCACACCCCGATTTTTCATGCCCCGGGTCTCAGTTCAAAGCCCCCAGTTACAGGACGCGGGCTGTAGCCCAGTTCAGTGGCGCGGGAATGGCGCCTTTTGCACTGCTCCCGTGCCTGGGTGCCTGGTTCCTGCTTACTCAGGGAGGGACCTTCACCTCAGTGAGGACCTCTGCGCGTCTCCCCGCAAGCCTAGATCGTCTCCCCGCAAGCCTAGGTCGCAGGCGCGAGGACCTGGGCAGCCACGATCCCGGTCTGCACTTGGCTTTTCAAGCGCGCAAGCTTACCGGCAGCCCAGGCTGTGTGCGCGTCTCCCGGGGTCTTTGTTCTTCTCTAATGGCGCCCAGAGCCGTTCGCTCACCGCCTCAGCTCCCGTTCACGGGGTGTGGTGGCTGCAATAGTTCCTTTCCACTCACAGTCCCGCTTGCTGCGTTGTTTGTTCTTGTTGGCCGTTTTGGTTTGTTGTTTTCCTCCTCTCTGCCAGTCGGAGAGTGCCGCCTCTGTGGGCGGGGGAGGGGAACAGGGTTCTGTGCTTCCCTCCCTTCTAGTCCTCTTTTATGGCCACTTTCTTCTTCGGGTAGTTTGCTGGAGTCACCCGTTTATCTTCCGTGTCCCAGTTCTCACTGGGACCTGCCGCTTTTCCTCCCTATTAACTTTTTTTAATGGGAGATCTTACTCGCAGCGTCTCCTCGCCGCCATGTTCTGTGTGGTTTATTGTTATTCCCAATTTCTTGAGATTTTTATGAAGGATGTTGAATTTTGTCAAATGTTTTTTCAGCACCCATTGAGAGGATCATAATTTTTATCCTGCATTCTGTCAATATAGTTTATCTCATTTCTTGATTTGAGTGTATTAAAACATCCTTGCATCTGTGCCTGGTGCTAGAATGTGTGGGCTCATACTCAGTGCTGCCACTTACATGGAATTTCCTCATTTGCAATCTGAGGACATCAGTGACTAAAAGTTTCAGTGGTTCAAATGTGCAGGTTTCAATGGTTCAAATGTGCAGGTTAATATCTGTTGAGTATGCATTTTAAATCCTAAAACAACCATATAAGATATCCCTGCTAACTTTTTCATCCATTATTTTATTAAAAAATATTTAATGAGTGCCTAAAATGCTGCAGTGATCCTGGTGACATCCTAGGTAGTGGGGATATGAAAAGAAAAGTCCCTACTTTCATGGGCCTCATATTTCCCCTATGTTTATGAAGAATATTTTTAATAAAACATAAGACTATGTTTTCTTCCCTTCTGAGCAAAAATATGGAATATTGAATTTAATTATTTTTGTGAATTCTGTCTAGTGAGTAAATACTACAGTCATCAGCTAAAAGCTGATATAACAGCCTAAACAACATCTGGGTTAACATACAAACAATAAGAACAGCCATATGAGACAATAGACAGCAGGACATTGTTCAACCATACCAGTTGGAGGAAAGAAAGAAAGGGTATGTATTGCTGGGGTTGGGTGGTAAAGTGTGGAGGATTTTATCTTTGAGATTTGCCCTGTAATATATTCCTTCTAAAGACATTTCATTTATTAATGATTATAGAAATTGAGATTTCAAAGCAAAGAACTAATGTGGAATTGAGAGCTATGAATTGCATCATAATTAATTGAAACCAGACCTTTGAGCCAAAAGACAAAAACAATTTTCATGACTTACACTCCTCTCAAATGTCAGTATTTTGTATATATTAGATTGGAATGCAAAAATTATAGCTTGTGCTAACTTCTCAAATGATCCCAGAATATCTTCATTCTGTTTTATAATAATGACAGTTTATAAATGAGAAGCCAGTGAATATGATTCATTTAAATCTGTTGCACAAATGCTGTTATCTCTCACATAAGTTGCACGACAGCTTCTTCATTAGTAGTCAGGAAGTCAATATTTAATATTTAATTTTCAGGCCCATGAGAACTATCACCACCAACTTTTCTATGATATCATGTCTTGTCACCATAGAGATAAGATCCACATATTTCAGTCTCCACTGAGAGAACACTAGTTACTAGACAAATGATAACATTTGTATTACTATTAAAGATGGAAAAGTAAATCCCTCATGCTTTTGTTTGAGAAATACTAGAAGGAAAATAAAAAATGAAAACGGAGAAGAAAACATCGTTGCTTATGAAAATAGGACACCGCCACACTCCAAACTATGATGAATAAGATACTTTTGCCAAAAGGAATGAAAGATAAATAAATTTGAGGAAAAGCAAACACACACTCAGCATGCAGAAATGTCCAAGTGATGAGGGCACAGATTGAGTATTTGAGCCAGCGATTCCTTCCTGGTAAGTAATATTTAAATGTGCACACAAGACACAGTATGTACTGGCCATTTATATCAAAGTAAGCAAATCATATTTTATACACAAACACTACATACATCATAGCTTTGCAAGAAACAGAATTTAAACATGATTAGAGAGTAAATGAAACACAGCAGTTAACTGTGCAATAAACACTGGCATTGGTCAATTCAGAACAACACTTACTTTACAGAAGGATTGTGGATAGGCTATGGGGCTTTCCTGGAAACAAACCTTCTTGCCAGTTCATGGAAGAACATATCCTCAAGGCAGAGTATTAGTGAAAATTACTAACCATCTCTTTTCTTCTTTGAAGATTTATTCATTTATACAAGAACTGGGGTATAGGCCAGATTAGTGGGAGGATGAGAGGATTCACCAGAGATAGAGCGGGGAACAGAACAGGCAGACTGACTGAAATACACTGCTGAGGGGAGCGGTGGGTGAGACAGGAGAGGTCTGCTGCGTCATGTGGGTATCTCCCTGGCAGGCCAGGATTGAACCCGCACTGCAGAGGCTGCAGACAGCTTCACAGCAATGCGCTCAACTGCCTGCGCCACCAGGGAGGCCCATACTAACCATCTCTTAAACCAAAACTTTCTGCCTCAAGGAATTGATCTGCAGTTATTCATAGTAAGCCTTCCATTAATTCACTCATTCCCTGGAATAGAATCGATAGTCATGAGTCCAGACCGGGTAAAATGCCACAGCCAGGACATTTTTTCATCTTAATTCTGAGCTCAGTCTTCTTGAATTGAATCAGTAGCTCTTGTCTACTACTTTATCCATGAATATGATGTTCTCTTTCCAAATTCAGCTTAGAATTACTTCCAAAGTTTCTGTAATTTCCTGAAATTGGGACTCCTCCATTAGAACAGAGAGATCTGCTGGGATGGGGGATCCATGAACATTATAATTTTGATGATATAGTATGAAAATAAATGTTCTATTTTCAAGTTAGCCTTTTCATTTAATTCATTTGTGATGCTTTTTTTTTTAAAGATTTTATTTATTTATTTATTTATTTATTTATTTATTTATTTATTTATACAAGCACTGGGTACAGTCATAAACGTGGGAGGGTGAGAGAATTCACCAGAGCCAGAGCGGGGAGCAGAGCAGGCAGAAGGACCGAAGTACACTGCTGAGGGGAGCAGCGGGCGGCAGGAGAGGTCTGCGCGCCATGTGGGACCCTCCTCCAGTGGCCGGGGAGCAGCCGGGGATGGAACCGGCGCCACAGAGGCTGCGGGCAGCTTCGCAACCCAGCACTCAACCGCTGCGCCACCGGGGAGGCCCCATTTGTGATGCTTTTAATTTTTTTTGATATCCATATTCACCATTCAAGCTCATTATTCAAACTCATTAATCTACTATGGTTGCTGTGAGAAATTACCATTAAATTGGTAGCTAAAGACAACAGATGTTCATTGGGCTGAAATCAAAGTGTCAGAGTAACTGCACCGTGACTGTAGGTGTGTACTCCAGGGACAAATCAGTAGACTCTAGGGGCAAATCTGTTTCTGTCTCTTCTAGTTTTCTGGTGATTGCCAGCATTCCTTGATTTATCACCATATCACTCTAATCTCTATCTATTAATCCACCTTTTCCTTGTGTCTGTATTCAATTACTCTCTAATTCCATTTGATGAAGATAATATGTGGTAGCATTAGGGCATGCCCAGATAATCCCAGATAATCTCCCTGATCCTTAATCTCATCTACAAAGATCATTTTTCCAAAGGTTAACATTTTCAGATTCCAGGGATTAGGACTTGATATTGTTGTGGCCATCATTTAGCACACTACTGACTTTGTAGATTTAAATGTTTGTTCATTGTTCAGATGTCAGACACAGAGGTATTATTTCTTTCTGTTTTAAATCCCATCTGCTCCTCCAAATTCGATCCAGTAGGATCTATTTTCGTGGAAGAACTTACCCATTGTTTAAAAATGAAATCCTTCCCGACTTTATCTATCTCTTTGGGAAATTACACCCAGATATCTATACTTCCATCAGCTAGCCTTTAAACCAGACTTCTGTTCTGCTTAGAATGGATATGCTTATCTCTCTTTCTTTATATCCTGAACTTTAAAGCTCCACTTAGACCCCTGACTCCATAAATGTCATGGTAATGGTTCATGCTTAAAATAACTATCAATACTACTATACAACACACTGTATAAAGCCTCATGTGTTCTCATTGATCTTCACATTCCTCTTTTAACTCTTAAAATTGTATGTTGCCACTTCACATCGCTATACTTTTATGTGTTTAAAAGGAATTTTCCAGTAGCTCATAGCATTGACTTCTTAGAGCTTTAGAAACTAATATTTAAAGGGTTCTTGGATCCAATTTTCCTTTAGGGAAATTATTTAATAGGTTGGGGATACATGTTCTATCTTTTTGAGTATATTCCGTCTAATAAGAGTTGAGCATGAGCCCTAAAACCTTAAACTTCTCTGATTCATTTCTTTTTGCTTTTGTCATCCCATAATTTCTTGGTTGTTCATAGTGATCTTGTAGTTGAATTGTACTGTGACTTTGTTTCTTTAGACATGTAAAATAATCTGTGCCAAATATTCTAATTCCTTGCTAATCAAAGTTTTGATCTTCAATTGACATAATTAGTATGTCATAGGCATCCCTTAGGAGTGAAAAATATATTAAATTAGATCTTCTATATTAGAGCCAGAATTTTATCAAAATCTCTATTGATATTAAAGTTTAGAAAGTGCTGTTCTAACTTAATCTAATGTAAAAATTAAGCTACTTTAGGTTTAGCAATTGTTTTATTTAAATTTATAAATTTATTCAGATTTTTCTTTGATTTCAGTCCAGTTAGTGGTCACCATTCACATCAGATTTTCTGTTATTTCTTGTATCTTCAGAAAGAGACTAGTGGTTTCTTTCCAACACTCTAGGCATTAGGAAAATGATTTTGAAGGCTACCAACTTTGATATTAAAAAAGTAAATTAGTATAAAATATTTGATGGATGGAATTGTACAAAAAGTAATGTGCATTAAAAGCAGCTATTTTTGAGACATGGACATAATACAGCAAATATTACTTTGCTAACAAATTTGTTCATTATTTTCTCATCTTGTTTATTGACTATATTAGCCTATATTCTGTTTTAATTCTTAACTCCAAAAAAATTTTTTAAATAAACTACTGAAGTTTGGTTAATATGTAGATAATTCTTAGTTGCATTAAAACATTTTCAGGGTTTTTTTTATAAAAAATACTTTGTGGACTTAGTTCATAATTTGTGTACCCTTCTGCCTAAATAATTGGCTGTAAAAGTCTATTAGTAAGGGCCTCCCCTGGTGGCGCAGCGGTTGAGCGCTGGGTTGCGAAGCTACCCACAGCCTCTGCAGCACCTGTTCCATCCCTGGCAGCTAGCGAGGGTCCCACATGGCATGACAGACCTCTCCTGCTGCGCCCACTGCTCCCCTCAGCAGTGTATTTCATCAGTCTACCTGTTCTGTTCCCCACTCTGGCTCTGGTGAATCCTCTCACCCTCCTGCACTTCTGACTGTACCCAGTGCTTGTATAAATAAATAAATAAATGCTTTTAAAAATTTAAAAAAAAAAGTCTATTAGTAAGACATTACAAATAATTTTAATATCAAAGTAATGAACAACAGAGAAAGCACCCTTGTTTTTTAACCTGGTCTTTTATTTCTTTTTTTTTCCTGTACTGTTTATGTTTAAGTGAAATTCAGTTTTTCTGATAGGAGTCAAGAGAGAGAGAAAATAGATGGGAAATACAGGCAAAATTTAAAGACTTGAGTTCAATGTTAATTTCATCTCCATTCAAAACCTTCATATAGTCCAATAACATGTTTAGTCTAAGTTGGTGAGTCTGAATCAGATCAGAATTTACATAAAAAATAGACTATCCGGGCCTCCTCTGGTGGCGCAGAGGTTGAGCGCTGGGCTGCAAGGCTGCCTGCAGCCTTTGCAGCGCCGGTTCATTCCCCGGCCACCGGCGAGGGTCCCCACCCCCCCCCCAAAAAAAGACTATCCATTAACATCAATAAATGTATTTTTGCATTTTTGAAAAAATGATAACCATAGCAGAACTTGAGAAGTGGATTGTACTTATCTTATTAGAAAATACATTTTATTCCTAGTTTTTATGTTACCATCTAATGTTAAATCTTTTAAAAGTCTATTTTACATCATTTATAATTTATAGAATTAATTTATAACATTTGAGTGTTTACTTTGGCCTAGGTACTGTTCATTTTATTTTCCACATTTCTTTATGAGTTGTTGATCATATTGGTAGCTTCCTTTGGCAAATAAGGGAACTGAAGTAGAGATTATATCACTTGACAGAATGTGCTTAAACTAACCCATTTCTGGGGCTCCCCGGTGGCGCACCAGGTTGAGCACAGAGCTGTGAAGCTGTCTGCAGCCTCTGCAGTGCTGGCTGGATTCCCAGTTGGCCAGGGAGATTGCCACATGGTGCGGCAGCTCTCCTCTCTTGCCCACTGCTCCCCTTAGCAGTGCTTTCAGTCCTTCTGCGTGTTCTGCTCCTCTCTCTGTCTCTGGTGAATTCTCTCACCCTTCTGTGCCTCTTGCCTATAACCCAGTGCTTGTATGAAGAATAAATAAATCTTTAAAAAAAAAAAAGCGTTAAAAATTAACCCATTTCTGTAAGAGGGAAATTTAGCTCTCATTTCCCATTTACCTTTATTACCATCTAATTATTGCTTACTTTTTTCACATTTCTTGGATACATTTCAAATGATTATAAAATAAATATATTTTACTTTGCATTTTTAGCTATAATTAGTATTTAGAGCTCTCCAGATAATGTGTTGTTGGTGGGGTTCAGAGCAGGCTGCTCCCAGACGTGCCACCATGACACATTGATAATTTTAAGAAAAAGTTACTTAAGAAATAGCTGGTTTCGGGCCTCCCCAGTGGCGCAGCGGTTGAGTGCTGGGTTGCGAAGCTGCCCGCAGCCTCTGCAGCGCCTGTTCCGATCCCCGGCCCCTGATAGGGGTCCTACGTGGCGCGCAGACCTCTCCTGCCACCCGCTTCTCCCCTCAGCAGTATATTTCATCAGTCTGCCTGTTTTGCTCTCCGCTCTGGCTCTGGTGAATCCTCTCACCCTCCTGCACTTCTGACTGTACCCAGTGCTTATATAAATTAATTAATTAATTTAAAAAATAAAAGAAATAGCTGGTTCTAAAAACATACTTTAACACTCCTTTGTCTTTGCAAATAAACGTTGGATTCTCATATAAAAAAGTCGTCTCCCTATACAGGGAGGGAGAGTAGAAAATATCCTTATTGTCAGAGAAAGGGAATTTAGAGTTGAAAGGCCATGTTAAGAGACTTTGTTACTTTTTTACTAATTAATAAACCCAAGCCTTTTTATTTTCCTTCTCAAGTCTTCTTTGTCTAATATTACATAAAGCATTTCTCTAGGTCCCATATTATGTCACCTCCATAACTAATGGACATAAATTTGTTTTTTTTCCCTTCTGTTTACCTATATTATGAACATTATTATACCAGCTAAAGAATCTAGAAAGGGGGTTAAAAGAATAATATTGGTTACATCATCAGCTATTAGCTTTCTCCTTCTAGCTTATTTCATTTAGGATTATCTCTTCCAGCTCCATCCATGTTGCTGCAAATGGATGAGTTTTTTGTTTTGTTTTGTTTTTGATTGCTGAGTAAAAATACATACTTCCTCTCCTTCTTCCTATAATAGCCCTTAGAAGATATACCATATACCTTTAAGATACCTTTAAGATATATACCATATCTCCTTCCTATTCAATGTCCTTTAAGTCTTACCTTTTAAATACGGTTTCATAACTATTGGCCATGCTGATTATTTTTCTTCACTTAAATTTTTTAATTATCTTAGAGTCTGTCGCAAAATGGTGAATAAAGCACTAATTTCTTTTCCTCCATTCCTCTAGCCACCAATATGCTAATAGTATAAACCTACCCTTAGCTTTTTTTGTTAATTCCAACTTGGCTGACAATGAGTTTGAGGCCCTTCAAAACTCTCAAAGACTTTCTACATTAATTGCTTTTAATTATGGAATAAATATTCAAATTTCAATTGTACTAATGAATATTTAGCCTAAAACCAAGATTTTATGTTGATTCCTGCTGAGCTGCATTTTATTACTTTCAGTCTATAGTTTGGAACTGACAGAATAGTTTCCATGTTGATTTGACAATTCTGACCAACATGTGCCAACAGAAAATTTGAAAAATCTGTCTTCTAGTCCTTTATCCAAGTTATTAAACAAGTTTTTAACTTACCCCTTTTGCACTCTCCGCCCCAGATAATCAAGCTACAGCTAAACATTATTTCAACCCACTGTCTCTCCCCAAATTCTATTACTATGTGAAAACATTTTCATGCTTTCAATGAAGTTGTAGTTAAAGATTTCATTAAATGCCAGATAAAATTTAAGATTTATTATTTATATGGCATTCGTCTGATCTGCCAATCTGGAAATAATCCTCAAAAAACAATTTTAATTTTCCATGACATTTTAAGTCAATTCATCCTCATTCCTAGAAAATATATCTTTATCATAATGTTCACAAGCCATCTGTACAAAAGTCTTTTCTAGAGTTTTGCCAAAGTATACTTTAAATATATTTAACCAGTAGCATATGAAATTCCCCTCTTCCATGTTTGAAAATCTGGAACAACATGTGCTAGTGTTTAGTTATCTGGCAGATCTCCTATACTCAATGAATTCTGGAAACTTAGTAAAAAGACTTTATGTTTCTTGTGATGAGTGTATTGTATCTGAACCTATAACTTAAATCTTCTGAATGCTTTGAATTCATTTAGAAAGGTTCACTACTTCACTGTTTTATTTGGTAACTAATGCTTTAATCACTGTATGTTTGTAATATCTGTTCTACCTCTTCCAATCTGAAGGTAATTCTTTTAGGATAGGGAGATAGAAGCTAACAGAGCTTATGTAATAACAGTTCTTTCTTCTCATCTACTACCATTGACTTTATTAAAAATTGAGTTGATCCCTTCTACTTTTGCTTTATTTACTCTTATGTTTATAAAATTATTTTTAGTCTTCTTAGTGTTTTTCAAAACTTCAGTACATTGGGTACATTAGTCTAGTGAATTTTAGCCTTTCATATCAGTCATGCTCTTTGATCATGTGCCTTCTATTTCTCAATTTAGTAAATCTTAATTTATCAGTAATTTATTTTGAGGGGCAATGTCATTGTTAATTGGCTGCTTTCTTTCCGCAGCTATCTTTAGTATCAGCATAATTTAGAGTCGTAGGAGACAGATATTAAAAATCACTTGGATTCTTTTAAGCCTGACCTATCTGAATGTGTACCTATCTTAATGTGTTAATTATTTAAATCTCTTATTATTAGAATCATCAACATTTTATCTTCCTTTTCTCCTGTTTTGCATTATTAGCTATGTCTTCTTTAACTCCACAAATAAGTCCAGATTAGTAATAAGCTTTATTCCTTCTAACTTTTGTGATTGATTTTGGCAGATTACCATTAGATAGCCATGTGGTATTTTTTAATCACTTATTTCTTCTCCTACTGTAATTGTGTATCTAGAATATATTTTCTTCTTTTAATTGAGGTATCATTGATTGATAACACTTTGTATGAGTCACAAGCATAGGATAATAAATATCTCCTCAGATAGATGTCACCATACCACACCTACCACCAAGGCACTCAGTATTCCTCCACAATATTCCTTGTGTTCCCTCCTCACTTTATTTCTCCACACTCACTACCCAAGGATTTGTTGTTTTGTTTCTCTGTGTTCCACATGTAAGTGAAACCATTTGGTATTTGTCTTTCTCTTTTTGATTTATTTTTGTTTAGCATTATCCCCTTCAATTCTCTGTCACAAGTGGCAAGAGTTCATCCTTTTTCAGAGCTAAGTAGTATTCTATCACACATGCACATGTGCACACTAATATGTTTGTGTGTATAGACAACATTTTTCTAATTGACTCTGCCCTTTGGCACTTAGGTTTTTCCATAATTTGACAATTGTAAATAGTACATATATCCCTTTGAATTAATGTTTCTTCATTCTTTGGGTAGATACCTAGGAGTGGAATAGCTGAATCATATGGTAGATATTGTTCCCTCTTTGTTTCATATTGCCTTGATGTCTCAAGTTGCTGCGTGTTGTGGATTTTTTGCCTGCTCATTTTGCTGTTTTAGATTTTCTCCCCAGGAGTTCTGTACTCTCCGTTGCATCAGGCTGGCAGTTTTAGGGGAAGCCCAAGAGAGCAAATTGGAGCCAGCTCAGTATAACTCCTTACTTCCCACACTGGCCACCAACAACCAGGATTCCCTATGTTCACAGGCAGTGTTTGCCATGGCTATTCATAATTTCTGACCACATACTGTGGGTATAGGCCCAGAGGTTATGCATGGGGGAGGGATGGGTTACTTCCCATGTTTTTAAGTTCTGTAAAGTCACCCCCTGTAGGTAAGATTATGAGTGAAATGCTCAGGAGGGTTTGTGCCAGTGCTCATACCAGTTCCAGGCCTTCACTTTTATGAAACTTCTCAAGATGGGCATAATAAACCCTTTTGGAATTCTGTGTTCTCTGTGATTACTTGTACTTTCTGAGCATGGATTGGAGGTCACACGTGTAATGGAGGCTAGCTATCCAGGGTTTCCAAAGCCTATGGTTCTGGAATCCTCTGTGGATAAGGCTATATGAACAATATGCCTGAAAGTCCTGAACTCTCCCATGGAGCAATGAAGTATAGGGGCAGAGAAGCCAATGCCGCCAGAGATTATGCCAGTTCCATGTCCTTTACCTCCACTTACTCTCCAAGACAAACACACTGAGCCCTCTAGGTAGTCTGTGTTCTTTGTGGCTACTTGCAGTTTTCTATTATTTTCCTGAGGGGCAGACCTGGAGATTGCATAGGGATTTCCAGGGTAGGCATAAACAATCCTAGGATCCTGGAGATTGTGTAGGGGATAGATGAGTGGTTCTTCCCAGTGCTGAAATAGTCACTGGCCACCTGAGTACCCTTTGTTAAGTAGTAGAACTTCTATGCTGTCACTAAGAAGTCCCCATTCCAGAGTGGGGAATAAGGAGACTTACTGGTGAGAAAAAAGAGCTTATCCCTCCTGGTGATCTGGCAATGTTCCTTACTGTTTTTCAGTCTCCTACCCCTTCTGGTGGTTTGTTTCTCTTCTCCTTGCTGGCACACTGATTCCATTAAAGATGTGGCTGCCCCCTCTAGAGGCCTATCATAAGTGTCCCTAAAGTAAGCAATGATTCAAGGATCCTGTCCATCTGCTGTCTTTCCTACCTTCTATAGCCTTAGTACTGTTCCAGTAATACTGCATCTTTCTCCCTATGCATTATCTTTCCTGTAGACTCTCAGGCCCCCGCCACTGCACTCCATAATTCTTTAATTTTTACATATACAGGTATTTATTTTAACCTCTATCACTGATTTATTTTTGGTGTTCATATTCAAATAATAAACTGTACTATTAAAATCTTACAGTATCTTATTCATGAGAATATATACTTTGTTTAAAAACAAAGTATATTCCATCATGTACACACTATGTAATTAAACATGGATACATGACATCATATCTATGACATATTTTTGCATGTGTGTATATATGACACATGTGTGACATGAATACATATAAACATTGTTGTTGATCATTATCATTAGTTTTCCCCTGATTATTACTAAAATCTTGTCCATAATATTTTTCTTTTTGTTATACAAGTTTGTCCAGTATAGTTTAATTTTCCATTATAATTTAGGATTGTTTTCTTCTCTTAGTTTGAATTAACTTCAATGTTTTGATAAAATCACTCTATTGCTTAAAAAAATGCTTATACTAACATCCTATTTTTATCCTTTCATACTTTACCTCTTGGGTATAGACCACCATTATTTAAATATTCTAGCCATCATTGATGAAATATTTTTCACAGTTTTTCAGTTTCAAGTATATATTTTTAAATTATTAATTAAAAAATGCAATAATTTCTGAGGATGAAATGTTATTAAGACTAACAAGGTTTCTGCCTTCATGGAACTCACTCCTGTGAGAGAGACAGACAGTATATTACCAAATACATAGTAACTATAAGATGTGGCCAGACCTGTGCAAGGAAAGGAAATCTTGCTGCAAGGTGATGTAAAAGTGAGTAACTAAAAAAGAAAAGGCTATGTTAGAGAAGGGATGACTACTAGAGTGGATCTGAAGTTAAAAAAAAGAGATTAAAAAAATCAGTATTCATATTCCTCTCTGTTCTCATTCCATGGTTTTCAAGAGACTAGGAATACATTTGTTCCCATGGGAATCAACTGAATCAATGGATTTGAAAAAATTGAGGTGGATTCTTAAATACATTAATAATGTAGATAATAACATCTATATCAAATTCCATATCCACATTAAAAACTCAGTAACAGTGAAAACCCATCTTTTAGCCAATGGAGCTCTTAAAAGGATCCAACCATTTTTATGCATGATTATCTGTTCATCTTAGAATACTGTTGTATACTTGATGCTATTACTTCTTTGGAACATACAGATTTACTGTTCCTTTCAGTGGGTAAATTGGTAGTTCAAATGGTGATTTTTTTTAACATTTTATTTTATTTTATATATTTTTTACATCATTTTTCATTTTTGCACAGTGTATGCATTTTCATCTTGGTTATAGTCCCCATACAATTCCCACTCCCCTTGTTTTGATCCTACTCCCTTCTCTCCCCCCCCCCATAGTGTATCTCTGGTTTATAGTTGCTTGTTGATTTTGATTTTATTATAATTAGTATTTTTCTTGGTCCCTTATTTAGGTTTTGTAAATTCCTGCTGTGAGACCGACCATCTGGTATTTTTCTTTTTCTTTCTGGCTTATTTCACTGAGCGTGATCCTCTTTTCTACCTCTTTTTTTTTTTTTATCATTGTTCCTCGTTCATCAGCCTTTGACACTGACTTTAGTTTTCTTCTGTACTCTTAGACCCTTTCTTGTAAAGTCTTTCCCAACTTGTCTGGTGGAACTCTTCATTTTTGTGAAAAAATAAACAATAAATCTCCTCAAAATCATTAATTATATTCACAGATATTTGCTGATTATCACCATTGTCTAGTATAGTCAATTTACAAAGAAACATTTGTGCTATTGCTACTATGCTCTATTCCAACCTTTCAGAGAACAAGCAGTCAGTGACTGAACCAAAACTAAAGTGGTTTTTCCAATTCTAACTCAGATGTTCTTTGCAACACACAACAAGTTGAAGTATTTGGTAATTTTTCAGTTTACTAGACTGTGTGCTAAAACTTCATATTTGAGATTGTCTCTCCTAGGGGAGGAATTCTTCCTTGGTGAGAGTGTGTCTCTGTATTCCTACCCATCTTGGTGCTGTCTTTTTATCCTTTATTGTGGAAGCACTACTCAGTTTTCAGGTCTTTCTCTATGTAACTTATGTAGTTGTAGATTTGTTGTGTCCATGGGAGGAAGGGAGTTCAGGTTCTTACTGTACCACCGTCTTGAAACAGAGCCTCAAAATTGAAATATTTTATGATAATTTAGCAATAGAATAATAAAATTATACAGAACCTGAGATGATCATTTCTTCTCAGTAAATTATCTTTTTATGTCTTTGGAGTGTTGGCATATTATATTTAGAAAATATACTGCTCCAGAATTGAAAAAAATACAAGTAAAATTTCCAATTAATGATATAATTTTTTATTTATATTTTTTCTATGTTTTGAAATATATTTTAATATTTTTAATTTTAAGTTTTTAAAGTCTATTATAGTTCTCCCTCCACTTTCTTTATTTTACTAAAAATGTTGGTAAATATAGAATTGAAATTTTAATGGTGCACTTTTAATGTATACGTAGATTCTGATTTCTTTTTTTAATATTTTATTTTATATAATTCTTACATCATTTTTCATTTTTGCACAATGTATGCATTTTCATTTTGATTATATTCCCCGTACAATTGCACCCCCCTTATTTTGATACTAATCCTTCCTTTTCCTGCCCCCCACCCCTGCCGTAGTGTGTCTCTGGTTTATAGTTGCTTGTTTATTTTGATTTTTACTTTGTTTTAATTAGTCTTTTTCCTAGTCCCTTGTTTAGGTTTTCTAAATTCCTGCTATGAGTGAGACCATCCAGTATTTTTCTTTTTCTTTCTGCTTATTTCACTGAGCATGATTCCTTCTAGCTCCATCCATGTTGCTGCAAATTGCATGTGTTTATCTTTTTGAAAGATGAGTAATTTTCCATTGTGTATATGAACCACATCTTCTTGATCCAGTCATCTATTTTTGGGCATTTGGGTTGTTTCCAAAGCTTAGCTATTGTAAATAGTGCTGCTATAAACATAGGAGTGCAGGTGCCCTTTGGAATTAATGTTTCTGTGTCCTTTGGGTAAGTACCTAGGAGTGGAATTGCTGGATCATATGGAAGTTCTATCTTTAGCAGGTTGAGGAATCTCCACACAGCTCTCCATAGTGGTTGGACCAGTTTGTACTTCCACCAACAGTGCAGGAGAGTTCCTTTTTCTCCACATCCTCACCAACATTTGTTGTTGCTAGTTTTTTTTAATATGTGCCATTCTCACTGGTGTAAGACGGTATCTCGTGGTAGTTTTGATTTGCATTTCCCTGATTACAAGTGATGCTGAACATTTTTTCATATGGCCATTTGCATTTCCTCTTTGGAGAAGTTTCTTTTTAGCTCTTCTGCCCATTTTTTGACTGGATTATTTTCTTTGTTTTTGTTGAGTCTCATCAGCTCTTTGTAGATTTTTGTGATCAGTCCTTTATCATTAGTTTTGTGTGCAAAAATGTTCTCCCAGTCGGTGGGGTTTCTCTTTGTTTTGGTTATTGTCTTTTTTGCTGTGGAGAAGCTCTTTAATTAGATGTAGTCCCAGCTGTTTTCTTTGCCATCGCTATAACTGCTTTGGGTGATGTGTCTGTAAAGATGTCTTTGAGGTGCATGTCATGTCATGTATTTGAGGTGCATGACATGGTAGTGTTTTGCCTATATTTCCTTCTATATATTTTATGGTTTCAAGTCTTATGTCTAGTTCTTTAATCCATTTTGAGTTGGTTTTTGTGCATGGTGTGAGGTTGTAGTCAAGCTTCATTCTTTTGCATGTAGCTGCCCAATTTTCCCAGCACCATTTCTTGAACAAGCTTTCTTTGCTCCAGTGCATATTCTTTGCTCCTTAGTCAAAGATTAGTTGACCATATATCTGTGGATTTATTTCTGGATTTTCTGTTTGGTTCCATTGGTCTGTGTGTCTGTTCTTGTTCCAGTACCATGCAGTTTTGATGATTATGGCTTTGTAGTATAGTTTGAAGTCTGGGAGTGTGATGCCTCCATTCCTTTCTTTTTTTTTCTTTCAGGAGAGCTTTGGCTATTCAGGGTTTTTGGTGATCCATATGAATTTCATCAATAATTGTTCTATTTCTTTGAAGAATGTCATTGAAATTTTTATTGGAATAGCATTGAATCTGTAAATTGCTTTTGGTAGGATGGCCATTTTGATAATGTTAATTCTTCCAATCCATGAGCAGGGGTGTCTTTCCATTTCTTTGTGTCATCTTCTATTTCTTCTAACAGTGTTTTATAGTTTTCTTTTTATAGGTCCTTTACCTCTTTTGTTAGGTATAGTCCTTTTTTTTTCTATTTCTTCTTCAGATTTATTGTTTGTGTATAGGAAGGCTACCGATTTTTGCATGTTGATTTTGTATCCTGTCACTTTACTAAACTCATTGATTAGTTTTTCTGTGGAGTTTTTGTATGTTATGTATATTATCATAGCATCTGCAAATAGTGATAGTTTAACTTCTTCCTTCCCTATTTGGATTCCTTGTATGTCTCTCTCTTATCTTATTGTTCTGGCTAGGACTTCCAGTATTATATTGAAAAGCAGTGGTGAGAGTTGACATCCTTGTCTTGTTCCAGTTCTTAATGGAAATGCTTTCAGCTTTTCATCATTGAGAATGATACTGCCTATGGGCTTGTCATATATGGCCTTTATGATGTTGAGGTATATTCCTTGTATCCCGAGAATTTCAAAGGCCTTTATCATAAATGGGCATTGTACTTTGTCGAAAGCTTTCTCAACATCTATTGATATTATCATATGGTTTTTATATTTCTTTTTGTTGATGTGTTGGATAATGATTGATTTTCAGATGTTGAACCATCCTTGTGTCCCTGGAATAAATCCTACTTGGTCATGGTGAATTATCTTATGGATACATTGTTGGATTCTGATAACTAAAATTTTATTGAGGATTTTTGCATCAGTGTTCATTAGGGGGATTGGCCTGTAGTTTTCTTTTTTGTGTGCTGTCCTTGTTTGGTTTTGGTATTAGTGTAATGTTGGCTTTATAGAACGTGTTTGGTATTATCCCTTCCTTCTCAATTTTTTGGAACAGTTTGTGATGGATAGGCACTAATTCGTCTCTGAATGTTTGGTAGAATTCATTTGTAAATCCATCAGGTCCTGGGCTTTTGTTTTTGGGGAGGTTTTTGATTACCATTTCAATTTCGCTGCTTGTAATTGGTCTCTTTAGGTGTTCTATTTCTTCTTTATCTAGCTTTGGGTGATTGTAGAGTTGTAGGAATTTGTCCATCTCCTCTAGATTGTCGAACTTGTTTCCATATAACTGTTCTTAGTAATTACTGATTATTCTTTTGATTTCTGCTGTGTCCATTGTGATTTCTCCTCTTTCATTTATGATCCTGTTTATTTGTGCTTTCTCCCTTTTTTCCTTTGTGAGCCTAGCTAGGGGTTTGTCTATTTTATTGATTTTTTTCAAAGAACCAGCTCTTGGTTTCATTGATCTTTTGGATTGTTTTTTTTTAGTTTTGATTTCATTTATTTCTGCTTTGGTTTTTATTATTTCTTCTACTGGTTTTCGGGTTTTTTGGTTGTTCTTTTTCTAGTTCTTTGAGCTTTGAGATTAGGTTGTTTCTTTGAGATCTTTCTTGTTTCTTGATGTGCGCCTCTAATGCTATATATTTTCCTCTTATTAGTGCTTTTGCTGCATCCCATACATTTGGGAAATTGGTGTCCTCCTTGTCATTCAACTCAAAGAATTTTTTAATTTCTTCTTTGATCTCCTCATTAGTACAGTGGTCTTCCAGTGGTGTGGGTTTCAATTTCCATGAGGTCGGAGTTTTCCTTGCCTTCTTTTTATGGTTTATTTCTAGTTTGGTGCCTTCATGGTCAGAGAAGATGGTTGGTATGATTTCAATCTTGGTGTATCTGTTGATGTTTGTCTTGTGTCCCAGTACATGATTGATCCTGGAGAATGATCCGTGTGCACTTGAGAAAAATTTGTACTCAGATTTTTTGGGTTTTAGTGTTCTATAGGTGTCTGTTAAGCCTATGAGCTCTAGATTTATTTAGAGCTTTAGTGTCCTTACTTATTTTTTGTGTCGTTGATCTATCCATTGTTGATGGTGTTGTGTTGACGTGTCCTACTACCTATGTTTTTACTGATGTCTGTTTTCAGAGATGATTATAGTTGTCTGATATATTTTGGTGCTCCTTCATTTGGTGAGTGTATGTTAATGAGTATTATTTCTTCATGAAGTATTGTCCCCTTGATCATAATTTAATGACTGTTGGGGTCTCTTTTTACCTTTATGAGTTTGAAATCTGTTTTATCTGATATAAATATAGCTGTTCCTGCCTTCTTTTTTGGCCCATTTGCTTGTAGGATTGTTTTCCATCTTTTTACTTTGAGTCTGTTTTTATCTTTTGTAGCTAAATGTGTTTCCAGAGACAGCAAAAGGTTGGGTTTTGTTTCTTCATCCAGCCTGCGACTCTGTGTCTTTTTATTGACGAGTTTAGTCCATTTACATTTAGAGTTAATAGTGATAGGTTAGCATCTGTATTTGCCATTTTGTTTGTCTTTCTTCTGATTTTATTTATTCTTTAATAACTTTTTTTTTTGCCTTGTTTCGTTGTTACTCATCCCTCTGTTGGTTCTGGCTTTAGGACTCCTTGTAGTATTTTTTGGAGTGAGGGTTTAGTTGTAATGAAATTCCAGAGTTTCTGTTTGGGAAGATCCTTATTCTTTCTTCATAGAGGAAGGAAAGCTTTGCGGGATAGAATATTCTTGGTTGGTGTTTGTTGCCTTGGAGTCTGTTGACTATGTCCCTCCACTCTCTCCTTGCCCGTAGTGTTTCTTCGGAGAAGTCTGATGTCAGCTTGATTGGTTTTCCTTTGTATGTTATCTGTTTCTTCCCTCTAGTCAGCTTCATTATTTTTTCCTTGTCTTGGATTCTTGGGATTTACTATTATGTGTCTTGCTGTATTTTTCCTTTCATCATGGAAGTTTGGTGTTCTTGCTTCTTCTATGTCTATTTTCAGCTCTTTCTTTACATTTGGGAAGTTCTCTTCAATTATTTCCTTGAATATTTTCTCTGTTCTAGCTCTCTCTCCTCTCCATCTGGCATTCCTATAACTCTTATATTCCCTTTCCTCATGGAGTCAGATATTTCCTGAAGTCTTTCTTCAGTCTTTTTCATTTGTATTTCTCTTTCCTTTTCTGTTTTGTTTCTTTTTATTTTTGTGTCTTCGAGAGTGCTTATTTGTTCTTCCATTTCATCTATTCTGTTATCACTCCTTTTCCCAGAGTGCTTTAGTTCTTCCATTTATCCTTTGATCGCCTGCATTTCCTTCACTTCCCTCTTTAGGGACTCAATTTCATTCTTCTGATCATTGTTTTCCTTAATGACTTCTGTCATTTTTTTAATCATGGCAATTTTAAATTCTCTTTCTGGAAGGCTCAGAGGTTCTTCCCAGTCACTGTTGTTGCAATCTGGTGGGTGGTTTTCTTTTTGGTGTGTCTTCTTCCTGAGGACTTGCTTGGTTGCATGTAGTTTTTCTTCTCCCTGCTGCTTGTTTTCTAATTAGTCCTATGCTTTGGGACACTGTGTCGCTGGTACTGGCCGGCATCTTTTTGGTGTGCTCTTTGATGTCGGAAACTAGTGTTCCAGTGGAGTCAAAAACTGTTATGTCTGAATTCCAGTAGGACAGTGCTACTATGAAAATGTTAGTGGTCGCTATCACAGAGAATCTCCTCCTTCTGTATTTAATTCCAAGGAGGGTCTTATGGTCACAGTCTACCCTGTGGTGGCAGGATCACCTGCTAGGCTCCAAATCGCTGGATACCCCTCTGGGCTCAGACTGTTGGCCAGACAGGGACAGGCCTGTGGGGCTTTTTAGCTCACTGGCTTGTGGGGGCTTTTCAACTCACCTCTGGCTGTGGGCACAGCCCTTTCCCAGCTCCACACAGTCTAGGTGTGTTGAAGACACACAAAAGGTCCCTAATCTAAAATGGCAAGTTGGGAGGGCACTTCCATGCACCCTCAGTCTGCCCAGGCGCTGACTGAATCCATCCCTCTGGGCTCCTGAGGCTGGATGGGGACTAGATTCTGATTTCTAATGATACACACCTGAAGCTTTATAATATAATAATGAAATACTACTTCAATATATATAACAACAGTTAACTAATTTTATCTAAAAGGTAATAATAAAGTGATATGTTAAAAAAACATTTAATTGCAGACACAAAAATGATGTTTCACAATCATTGGTAGAATCTAAAACATGTTTTTAAACTATGTAATTATGACAGTCCTTGCTTAAAATATATTTAAGATTTACTCTTCAGAAAATTTCTAGAAATAGTCAAAAGTCCGTGTGCTCGATTTATTCTCTCGTCATAGTTGATGCAACAACTTAAACCTTTTTGAAATTGTTGTAAGTGTTTAACACTTCAAATACATCAAAGTATGAGGTGATAACGGTGACATTTCTGAATTGCACTAGACATGAAATGTAAAGTAATAGTATGGCTACTTTACTTATAGGTAATAAATGCATTCCTTTTTAATATAATAGTCCGTAAAAAACCCTTCATGTTCACTGGTTCATAACAACTATTAATGACCCAGAAGGCAAAATAACCAGTAAGAGTAATCTGTGCTCTGCTGACCAAATTGTTTCATGAACATTCAATCAGTTTTTTCAAATGTCAGAAACTTCAGTAAGTTATCACAAAATTATGATAAAATGAATACGTCCATATATTTACAAACCATATGTACATCCCCAACATTGTCACATTCCTTCTCAGTCACTGAAAACCCTTCTTCATTCATCAGCTGTATTCTGACCTGGTATCAAAGATTAATTCTAAACTTTATATCAGTAAAATCACATAGTATGTATTTTTCTCGCTTGTTTCATTCATATTCTGTGTATGTTTCCTCTGCATTGTTCTAAGCAGTGGTCTATTCATTTTCATTACCAGAGGGTTGTCCATTGTATGAACATATACCAATTTATTAAGTCATTCCAGATTGACTATGAACATTCTGGTATATGCCCTTCAGCCCACAAATTTTCTTTCTTCTTTTGGCTATTTACTTATGAGTGTAATTGTTGGATTATAGGTTATATTATATGCTCAACTTTAGGTTCTGCTAAACCAAAGTAATGGTTTAATTAATTGTACTAATTTACATTCCCAACAGTGCAAGAAAGTTTCAGTTGTTTGACATATTTAGTAATGTTTTTATTAGTTTAAAATTTTAACTGTCATGGTAATATAAAGTTGTATTTCATTTGAATTTTAGTTATTATTCCTGATGACTATATTCTTTCATATGTTTATTGGCCATTTTGTCATGTTCTTTTGTGAAGTATGTGTTAAGGTATTTTTTCTTCTCTTCTTGGGTGGACTATCTTTTCACGTATTGATCTATAACAGTTCTCTGTATATGTCAATGAAAGGGTACTGTGTTTATATGTTTTACAATTATCTTCTCCCATTTTGCAACTTGACTTTCATTTACTTAAAAGTCGCTTTTGATAAACAGATTTACTTAAATTTAATGTTCAACTTATTAATTGATTGCTGCCTGTTCTTCCCTTTATGTGACCTATTTAAGATATCTTTATTTAAAAATAGAGAAAATGTGTTTGTATAAGTTAGGTTCTATGAGCTTTATTATTTTATCTTTCATATTTAGATTTACAATTACCCTTGAATTGAGTGTAATATACATTATGAGGAAGGGATAGTATTTAATATTTTTTTGGAAGTGGGTATCCATTTGAACCAGACTTTTATTTTTTTTTATTGAATGTATAATTTTATTTCTTTTAAGATCTCTTTCTCTCCTGCCCATATTCTATAATCACAATGTTGGTACAAAATAACATAATCCAAATAATTCTACAAACCAGAAATTTGGGATTGAAGCTGGTATTTTTTTCATCTTTCATTCCTATACTACCACTCTGATGGTTTAAATCTTCATTATTACTTAATTACTGAATATTTTCATATATGTAGCTAGACACTGACACAAAAACTAAAGGTAATTCTGACACAGTTTTAAGTTCTGGTTCTCATTCCTTCTAGAATCTAAGCTGCATTTTTTCATTGCCAAAGATATCCTAGATCCTTCTTATCAATTCCTCCAATCCAATAAACTCCAATTTCAAATCTAATAAGCTGGCTAAAGTAAAGCTGTTACCTCTTACTTAAAACTGAATGACCCTACCTACTCTCCATTCCAAATATAATGAACTATATTTTCTCTGGCCACTGTGTTTTATGTAAATAGGTACAGCAACTATAAAAGAGTTGCATTTCCTTTCTCCATGTTACTCTATCCCTAGTAAAATTTTACTAAGAATCTTGAAGATAGGTATTAAGTCGGATTAATTTCCATGTCTCCAGCAACATATACATCACTAAATATTTCTTTAATGGATGAATAGGAGGATGACTGTATACAAGAGTCATTTAATTAAAGTTTTTTTTCTTTTCTGGAAGCCTTCATGATCTTGCCTGTATGTTTTCACCTATATTGCATTGGCTAGATTATATGTATTACCTCTGTTTTTCATCAAATGATATTTTGAAACATATTTGCTTTTATTGCTATTGCTTCTTAACTTTTTAAAACTAATCTGCTGGAACAAATGTAAGTACAAAACACTCCCATCTCTCACAGTAAAGAAAGCAGAATTATACACAGGAGAAGTGAATTTTTTCATGAAATAAGTCCTAGATGGTTAGATAAGAATCACAGAACCTAAAACTACATACTCATATAGACATATGTAATATTTTTATGAATATTGACAGTGATTCCAGAAAGTTTCAGTGTCTTGTCCAAGGAAACAGAGCTAGTTCATAGAGCTGAACCTAGATAAGTAGTCATCTTAGTGAAAGTAAAATACATGCTTTTCTTTGTTCTTACATTAGTAACTATCCTGGATACTTTTTAACTTGTGTTTCATGCATGTGTGACATTGTAACTTATGGCTTCATAGGAGACTTGAAATAAAGATGTTGGGGAAAGAGAGAGTAGTCCAAAAATGGATTGCATCAACTAACACAAAAGAGGGCAACAGTCAGGAAAGTAGACTTGTATAGTAAATCAGAAAACCAAAATATGTAGATGATAACACATTAAAGCCAAGAATAAATCTTATGTCAGGTAGATTAAAAATTCCAGATAATATACTCACTAGCCATTCATAGTTATTTGGCAACAGTCAGATATTACTGATTATTGTTACTGGTTCTAGATAAGAGGAATTTACTCAGGCTACTGTTCATAAAAATTGAAATGAATTTTCAATAAATTTTTCATAACTGATAAATTAGCACAGTCCTGCAGGTTGAAAACAAGAGAACTTTATATCAGGCATGAAAGAAATAAAATTGCAAGCTTCCGCAATTTTCAAAATGAACTGAAAATAATTGTTCAAAGTATAGCAATCCTTTGGGCTACCGATGCTTCTGACAAATTATATGTCATTTTCATAGAAATGATTTTTTTAATTGTAAATTTTTTATTTTTTTAACATGGTAGAGGATGTATGTGTGGACAAAGTTTTTTTTTAATGTGTTATAAATTAGTAACTTTTTAAAAGAATAAGTTACCCAATATGTCATATGAACCGTATGGGTATTTTAAAATGTATGCTTGAAAATCTATAGAAAGGTATAAACATGCACACAGGATTCTGAAACTGAAATTTCCTTTGAGGAATCTTTTTCCATTCCTTTTCCTCAGTACTCTCTATATATCAGCTACTTACAGCTGTGAGATCTATGGGGTGTTGTCAGTGTTTGATGTTTGATCCTTTTTCTGATTACCCTATTGTCAGCAACTACTATTAATTGTTATTTCAAAGTGATTTTATCTATACCCTAATGAGATTTAAGAATAACAAAATATCCCAGCATTTCTTCTCCATTAATATCTGCTGTAATTTCAAGTTTCTTTTTTTTTTTAGGATTTATTTATTTATTTGTTTGTTTATTTATACAAGCACTGGGTACAGTCAGAAGCGCAGGAGAGTGAGAGAATTCACCAGAGCCAGAGTAGGGAACAGAACAGGCAGACTGAGGAAATACACTGCTAAGGGGAGCAGTGGGTATGGAAGGAGAGGTCTGTTGCGCCATGTGGTACCCTCGCCGGTGGCCAGGGATCGAACCTTCACTGCAGAGGCTGCGGGCAGCTTTGCAGCCCAGCGCTCAACTGCTACTCCACCAGGGGAGGCCCAAGTTTCTTTTTTTGATGTGAGTGGAAGCAGAGCATGACATTGTGAAGGTACTATTGTTGATCTTATACATGGCTTTCATGTCACCTATATTTCGGTTAAATCCTCCCTCAAAATATAAATAGATGATATTGAGCTAGTTTGTTGTCTTTTAACCTTTCAAACTGTTTCTTAATTTGTAGAGTGACAGTGTGATTAACTGAAAAATGCCCCAACATCTCAAATATCAGGTCTTAATCAAGAGAATCTGTGAAATTATAGCATAGACTTTGCAAGTATTATAAAGTGAAGGATTGTGAGGTGTGGTATATTAATTTATGTGCAGTCATAATAAAGTACCACAGATTAGGTAACTGCAACAACAGAAAATTATTTTCTCACTTTTCTGGAGGCAATGTCCAAAATGAAGGTGTTTTCTTCTGAAATCTCCCTCTGGTTTGTAGGTTACCATCTTTGCCCTAAGTGTTCAGATGGTCTTCAGTCTGTGTATACCAATGCCTTAATTTTCTCTTTTTAAAGACATTACTAATATTGGATTAGGGTATAAATAATAACCTCATTTTAATTTAATTATGCCTTTTAAAGCCCTAGTTCCAAATACAGTCACATCCTGAAGTACAGAAAGTTAAGAACTCAGTGTATGAATTTTAGGGGACACAAATTTGGAGGACAAAGCCCTCCAAAATTTGTTGCTCTCACATGCAAAATATATTCACTCCATCTCTATTGCCCCACACTTTTAACCAATTCCAGTTTCAACTCTACATCTAAAATATTAATTAAATCAAGTAGCCCACTGCCCAGTCATTATAAGAAAATATCATGAAGCTATATAGTATAGTGATGAATAGCTCTCATTATCTTAGTTATTAGATACAAATTCTACTAGCAATTTTGGAAATATTCTACTTGACCTTATTTTCTGTATTTGGTAATATTTCTTTTTATTAACATTGAAGAATACAAGTTGTGTAATTTCATTTACTTAAAGCTCAAAAGTAGGCAAAAACTTACTCTTTTCACTTAAGATGCCTGTATTTCCATGCCTCTCCCTGTAGATCTACATAATTATATTAATGCCTATATTATATTTTTATTGATTGGATAGCAACTCATTTATTCTAATTTAAAACCCTCAGGGTATTTTACTTGATGTGTGTTCACCAGCAAAAGAAGAGTTAATGTTCAAAAGTTATCAGCAGAACATTCTGATTTTCTTTTCAGTTATTTCCTATGATTTTTAAAAAGCAGACAACTTCTTGGAAGACATATGTAAGAGTTTTAATTTTATGTAAGTTTATGTTTTAAATAAGCCTTTATCAAAGAAGTGTGCAAGCAACAAAGGACATAAATTGTAAGTGTTCAGTGAATTTTAAAATGTGAACATCATAAGGAAAACCACCATTTATTAAAAAAAATAGAATATTGCTAGCATCTCCAGGGTTCCTCCCCAGTCACCAGAAAGTTGACTATGAAATGAAAAAACTAAATCAACCCTGTCTGCAGTTACTTTTAATTTGAACAGCTAGAAATATAAAGTAGAAGGAGGCTCTGGCTGCATTTCTATTTTGATAAACATACATTTATTAATGAACAGTTTTAATAATTGTCTGGAAGGATTATTCTCAGAACTCCTTTCAGAGTAAAAGAATTTTATAGTAGCCACAGGAAGCAAGATGCCAGACCCATGAGGAGAAACTTAGGATATCTCATTTGAGAAAAAGGAATAGGCTTATAATCTAAAGATTTTCAAACTATTTTGTTGATATTCTGTCCTTTGAATGAAATTATGAAGATTGTATTGTTGCATCCAGTCAAGATGATACAAGACTACACATAACTATCTCGCATTCTTCTTGGAATTGTCTTAAAAGCACAATGAAATAATAAATCAAGGATATGCCGAGCTACTCTTTTGAGTATCATTTCCTTATCTTAACAATATGAGGGAGTTAGATTGAATATTCCTTAATGTCCTACTTTGCTTTAATAATGAATCTTATTGTTCTTCTGAGCACTATATGACATATTTATGTTGCTATGGAAAGTAAGTGCAAATTACCTATTTTTTATGAATAGATAGAAGCACTGTTGACAAAAAGGTGAATAAATATTGTTCTGAATCATTTTATATGCATGACTAGAAAAATATGCTCCACTTATTTTAAAAACAAAATTAAAGGCATTCACAGTTACTTCATAGTGAAAAGATAATTTCTAATTTTAAAACTACCCTGAATTGATGTATCCATTTATCCATTAATAACTGAAAAATAAAATTCAGTGTCACTGTGTAGGGCACTTATTACAGAGAGAGAGGTGAAATGGCAGGGTGATGGAGATAAGGGGGAAAAAAGTGAAAAGGGAGGGAAAGGGAAGAAGGGGGTGTAAAGGAAGAGAGAGAGAGAGAAAGAGAGAGAGACTATCCCTAAAATATATTTTTAAAGTTTGCACTAAAACACATGTGCTCTAGTTTACAGTAGAAGATGTATCACAACCTGAAAATTCTAAATCACTTCTTGTGTCATTTTTCTCAATGAACATATGTACCTATAATATGCATTATATCACTAAGTCATCACAAGAGTCAATGAAACAGACCTTTGCATTTTGAAATTAAGAAACTTAGGTGTAGAGAGATAAAATAATTTTCCAAGTCATCAGGATTGAATGACAAAGCTGAGGATAACATTGTGACTGTCCTCTAAATGCCACATTGTCATCTGCTTTAGTATATTGGCTCTTGTCTTCCAGTTAACAAACCACTCCCCATGATTACTGAGGAGAGACAATGTGAGAATATTTTATAAACACTCTAAGAAAGAAAGTGAAATGTCAAAGGAAAGATAGCAATTTTTTCTAATTTAAAGGTTATCCTTTTCTGTTCTTTATTCTTTGAACGTTTAGTTTGACAAACTGAAAGGTCAAATTGAAATTATGTTTCTAATTGAAACATAATTATAATTATGTTCAAATAATTTATAATTCTAACCATTTAATTGTACTTTCATCTTTATTCAAAATAAAGTCAGGTCCAGAAAGATAAAATTTCATAAATTATGGTTTTATCATTTACAGTGCCTCTTTAGTGCAGAATGTTTATATATTTATAAAGCATGATATCTAAACATAATTTACTTCAATGATTGTTATCTGGTTGTGGTGAAACATAAAAGAAGGAAATCCAGATGGAACTGTTTATTCTATACTGAGCAACTACCTTAAAGAGCAGTCAAACTATGAAAATCTCCCAGCCTTGACCTGATTTCCTCCTTCTGTTTTCCTGTGCAGTGGGTTGTTTCTTATCTACTGGTGTATCTTATCTCCTTGGATTAATTTTTGTCTTATTTTATTGTCTGTATAGGGGTGTATTTGCAGAGATTGAGTAGGTCCTCTGGAATTGTAGAATATGTATGTTTATTTGCTAACTCTTTGAATCCTCTGTAGAAACTTGACATGACCATAATTAGATGCTAAAATAATCCGTAATTTCTCAAGGTTATATAGGCCTAATGGGGCTGGGGTTGAAATCCATGGCTCTCCTAATTTAAAAGTCTGTACTTTATTACATAATGAGAACTCACAGTGAGACAAAAATCACCAGATGGTCCCCTTGTGTATTATATTACATCCTGTGATTGGGGACACTCCTATTTTCCTGCAAATATATGATTTTTTTTTAAATGAAATAAAAGGGTGATTAAAAATGTTAGGAGAATTATCCAGTCATCCAAGATGCTCTGAGCTCTTAGCTACTTTTTTTGATAAATCAAATGGCTCTTTCACTATTCCTAATTAAATGATCAGTATTGTCCTTTCATCCTCTCCCTAACCTCATTTTGAGTGTTTAATAGAAATTAATGACAATGAGTAAAAGGACACCTAGAACATAATTCCAGTTCTACCATATGTTCTCAATCTCTAGGTGAAAATCTTCTAATCCCTGGGGATCTTGTTTCTATACATAAAAAATAAGAATGCTCCATACAAGTTGACTGACTGGTTTGATTTGGTTTTCTTTTTTTTTTTAAATAATAAATTTTATTTTTATATAACCCATACAATTGCAACCCCCTTATTTTGACCCCAATCCCTCCCCTGCCGCCCCCTAGCCCCCATAGAGTGTCTCTGGTTCATAGTTTTTTGTTGATTTTGATTTTCACTTTCTTGTAGTTATTCATTTTCCTGGTCCCTTATTTAAATTTTCTAGATTCCTGCTATGAGTGAGACCATCCGGTATTTTTCTTTTTCTTTTTGGCTTATTTCACTGAGCATGATCCCTTCCAGCGCCATCCATGTTGCTGCAAATTGCATGTGTTTATCTTTTTTGAATGCTGAGTAATATTCCATGGTATATATGTACCACATCTTCTTGATCCAGTCATCTATTTTTGGGCATTTGGGTTGTTTCCAAAGCTTAGCTATTGTAAATAGTGCTGCTATAAACATAGGGGTGCAGGTGCTCTTTGGAATTGATGTTTCTGTATCCTTTGGGTAAATACCTAGGAGTGGAATTGCTGGATCATATGGAAGCTCTATGTTTAGTAGGTCCAGAAATCTCCACACAGCTCTCCATAGTGGTTGGACCAGTTTGCACTCCCACCAACAGTGCAGGAGAGTTCCTTTTTCTCCACACCCTCGCCAACATTTGTTGTTGCTAGTTTTTTTAATATGTGCCATTCTCACTGGTGTAAGATGGTGTCTCATGGTAGTTTTGATTTGTATTTCCCTGATTACAAGTGATGTTGAACATTTTTTCATAGCCTGTTGGCCATTTGCATTTCCTCTTCAGAGAAGTTTCTTTTTAGCTCTTCTGCCCATTTTTTGACTGGATTATTTTCTTTGTTGTTGTTGAGTCTCATCAGCTCTTTGCAGATTTTTGTGATCAGTCCTTTATCATTAGTGTTGTGTGCAAAAATGTTCTCCCAGTGGGTGGGGTTTCTCTTTGTTTTTGTTATTGTCTCTTTTGCTGTGCAGAAGCTCTTTAATTTGATGTAGTCCCAGCTGTTTATCTTTGCCTTCACTATCACTGCCTTGGGTGATGTGTCTGTAAAGATGTCTTTGATGTGAATATCATGTAGTGTTTCGCCTATATTTCCTTCTATGTATTTTATGGTTTCTTATGTCTAGTTCTTTAATCCATTTTGAGTTGATTTTTGTGTATGGTGTGATTTGGTTTTAATGAAGGGTGCAGAGAAATAGTTTCTCTCCAGAGTTTCATTCTTTTTCTAGAGCCCTACAAAGGTGTAGGCCCCTCTGTGCTATTTCTGGCAGATTTATCATGGGTCATTCTTAATCTCTTCAATGATCACTTCTCTTCTGCTTCCAGAGGTAGATGGTTTGGTGTGATTATATTTAATGCATCATTTGAAGACCATACATACATCCAACAGCTATTGCTGTTGTGCATCTGAATTAGAGTTTAAGACCCAGACTCTAGAATTTCAGTCATGCTTTTCAGTCATCTGAGTTTTCTCTTGTATGTTTCAGTGCCATTCAGATGTGAAATGGCGTGTATTTTTTAAACCCAAGTTATTATTCCTGACATTACTGCATCTGAATTAGAGTTTAAGACCCAGACTCTAGAATTTCAGTCATGCTTTTCAGTCGTCTGAGTTTTCTCTTGTATGTTTCGGTGCCATTCAGATGTGAAATGGCGTGTATTTTTTAAACCAAGTTATTATTCCTGACATTACTATTTCAGTTTATAAAATATTATTTTCAATTACCCAGTTAGCATGTCAATACTGAGCATTATATAAAGCCCAAGAGTCTCAAGAAACATGTATTGATCTTATGTGTTCTCCCTCTACATTGAGACCCTCAGAATAGTTCAGAGTACCACATCTCCTTGGATGTAGTTAAATGCTATGTAGGGAAAATTAAGAGTGAAAATCAAGAGTCAGTAATAAAAGGCTGTATATATGGGGGTTAGCCTCCATCAAAAGATGGAGATGCTGGAATATTGTGTCAGTGTAAACATTCTATAGAACTTGTGAGTACAGTTGCAGAGACACACAAATATTACAAACTTAGGTACTGCCCACTGAAAGTAACTGAGAATTAAGAAGGGCGTTCCCCACAGGGGACACAGAGAAAATGAGCAGTTGACAGAACAGAAGGGATGTTGAAGAGGGAGGCTATGTTTTTCAGAACATAGAAGCTGAAACATAATTGAGGAGTCTGCTAATCTGGCAGGCTAGATAAATTTTGTTAGTCCAAATGATTTTTTAAGGCTGTTTGTAAAGCTGGATTTAATATACCTTAATAGGGATTCATTAAGGAAATGGCTTGTTACCATTCGTGTGTTTAATGATTATGGCATATTTCCTTAACTAGACGTGCAATTGATTGCTTTAAACACCCGGCTCTGCAAGGCTATTTCTGTTCTTTGCTACTTAAGATAAGCTTATTTCACAGAAATGCCTCTATCTGGGAAGAGATAATATTAAACACCTGTAGTTTGTAAAATGATATGGTACACTGTAAACACCAACACAGTGATTTAATTATTAAAACTGTGATTTTTCTGTGGCCTTATATTTCATTTTAGTTACTTAAGGCATACATGTGCATTCCGTCATGGGATATTACATAAAAACTAATGGACAAAGGAAGAATTCACAGACTTATCAAGGCTAATATATTTTTCTATATTGTTTTCTCCTCTTTGCCTGGTGACTATCAGTGGGGTGAGCCTGTAGTGAGACGCAGACATCTGCCATTTTAATATCCCATATATATTATCTGGAACTATCATTCACAGCCCATATTTGCTTATTTGACAAATATCAATGCTAGAGAGAGGCACTGTCATGGAATGAAAGAAACTTAGACTGAGAGTCCAAAGATATCTATTCCAGTTCTTTTTCTGCCATTTGAATACAGGTGGCACTGTATTACAGTCAGTGTTTGTAGGGTAGGCAAAAGGTATCAGGCTTTTCTGCCCTCCCGCCGTTAGATTAGATGAGGGAACCCTGTGGTCCTGAATGCATGCCTGATGGCGGGCACCTGAAGTGGGTATACCTGGACTGAGAGACGGCGTCATGGATGCCAGCATCCCTGAGAGAGAGAGAGAGAGAGAGAGAGAGAGAGAGAGAGAGAGAGAGAGAGAGAGAGAACACTGGAGAGCCCAGATAGAGTGAGGACTTGCTAGGGGCTGGGAGGCCTGCCAGCCTCCCTGTTCCCCAGTACCCCCGCCTGCTGTGTACCTGGTAAACCCCAATAAAAGCCTGCAAAAAGCCACTGAGGACTCGACTACTACTTTACCTGGTCTTCTGGATCATAGAAAACCTGCACTGTGTCCATTCTTGCCTTGACAATGTTCTAGGACAGGTAAATAAAAATGAGAAGTTTCCTGTTCTCGTGAATGACAATGTCACAGGGTGGTATTTGTTAAGGAGAAGAATAAAGCATAGGGAGTGGAGGGCATGCTAGAGAAGAGTGGTAGAAAGAAAAATGGCTCAATTTTATTTTTTAAAAATTAAAAAAATAAAAATAAAAACAAAAAGAATGTGTTTTTTAAAGATTTATTTTTATTTATGTATACAAAATCTGGGGTACAGGCCAGAAGTGAGGGGGAGGGGGGAGAGGATTCACCAGAGACAGAGTGGGGAGCAAAACAGGAGGATCTACTGAAATACACTGCTGAGGGAAGCAGCAGGTGAGACAGGAGAGGTCTGCTGCACCATGTGGGTCAGCTCCCTGGCAGGTCATCGAACTCCTGCTACAGTGGCTGATGACAGCTTGATCATGCTGAGTCTTTAACACCCCTGCCACCAGGAAGGTCCAAAAAGAATGTATTTTTTAATGAAGTACTTTTTTTCTTCTGTCCGCATTAATTTTTTGACATTATAGGATTTTTCCCCTCAGACTGCGGTCCATCACCACAGTCTCTTGTGGTCTTTGCATTCTCCCTCCCCCCTCACAACCCCCCAATGACACCATTTCACTCCTACTTCTCTCCTTTCTGGATGCCTCAGATCAATTTTAAATGGAACAGAGAAATTATCTCCAAGACAATGACATTGAAGCAAAGACTTACAGGAGATGAAATTGCAAGCCATATAGATATGTGTGAAGGAACAGGGAGTATTTGATGTCTGTGTTTGTTCTAGTTCTTATTTAAATCAAATTTTCCTAAAAGCAGGATAAAACTGCAAAAAGGAGTTTCCTTTCCTACAACATATCTATTGAAGTAGAAAGTGTCTTTAAGTGATAAATAGCTCACCTTTCTTCTCTTTAGCATTCTGTGGATGATTTAGCTTATTAAAATGGAAATCTTAATACATTTCCTGTGATGCCATTTTATCATTTCACATTTCTAAAATAGAACATGCCATTTACTTTACATTTGAGCTAATATTGACTAGGAATATAAAGCAGCAATTGTTTGGCCAACTGCCAAGGTAAAAACATATATTTAGAAAAGTAATTCAAGGATATACACGGTGTCAAAGTGTATAACATTTTTTATTAGTACTATTATTTTATTTTTAATACACATTGTAAGGGACAAGTGACTGCCTCTTTCACATTTTATAAATGCTAAGACTATACAGTTTCTCAAGTTCTAATATGCCAACTGCAATAATATGCTTCACCAAAACTGGCTACTTTGATCCTGAATTTACTCAATTTTTAGCACTTAAGACAAAGTTTTAGTCTTTAGCAATGCTTGTTTAAATAAAAAGTCAAGATTATAAATGAAATGTAAATGAATTCTGGTAGTTTAAGAGGAAAATCTTACAGGGTTGATTGCTCTGTATGTCAAAGAACAGCTTTCTAAAATGACAGGCCTGTCAATGTAGGATTAATGCTACTTGAAAAAAAATTAAAACTAAATTCTGCCATCAGAGAATGAATCCTAAAACTACCTCTAATTTATATTCTTATCTTAGACAAGTTATTAGGCATGGGTTGCCCTTCTGTGAAACTGGCTTAATAGGTACCTACTATCAGAGGTAATAGTGAGTATTAAACATGAAAAAATATGTGGTGTATTATATTTTCAGTATTTAATAGATATTAATGTAGCTTTCTTACATAAAACACTCTGGACTTAATATAGCATAAATAAGACAGAACCCCTGAAAAACTCCGAGTTCTCCAGAGAAACAGAACCACTAGCAGGTATTTTTTTTAATATTTCATTTTATGTGATTCTTACATCATTTTTCATCTTCGTGCAATGTATGCATTTTATTATGGTTATATTCCCCATGCAATTGCACCCCCCCCTTATTTTGACTCTAGTCCTTCCTTCTCCCGCAGCTCCCTCCCCCCCCCTTAGTGTGTCTCTGGTTTATAGTTGCTTGTTGATTTTGATTTTTACTTTGTATTGATTAGTCTTTTTCCTGGTCTCTTATTTAGGTTTTCTAAATTCCTGCTATGAGTCAGACCATCCAGTATTTTTCTTTTTCTTTCTGGCTTATTTCGCTGAGCATGATCCCTTCTAGCTCCATCCATGTTACTGCAAACTGCATGTGTTTATCTTTTTTGATTGCTGAGCAATATTCCATGGTGTATATGTACCACATCTTCTTGATCCAGTCATCTATTTTTGGGCGTTTGGGAAAACTGGGTCGCCACATGCTAAAGAATGAAGCTTGACCACTACCTCACACCATGCACAAAAACCAACTCAAAATGGATTAAAGAACTAGACATAAGACCTGAAACCATAAAATACATAGAAGAAAATATAGGTGAAACACTACATGACATGCACATCAAAGACATCTTTACAGATGCATCACCCAAAGCAGTGATAGTGAATGCAAAAATTAACTGCTGGGCTACATCATATTAAAGAGCTGCTGCACAGCAAAAGAGACAATAACCAAAACAAAGAGAAACCCCACCGACTGGGAGAACATTTTTGCACCCAACACTAATGATAAAGGACTGATCACAGAAATCTACAAAGAGCTAGCAAGTATTTTTATGTATAAAGAGATTTACTTTAGGGCCTCCCCAGTGGCACAGCGGGTTTTGCGCAGTGCTGTGGAGCTGTCCGTTGCCTCTGCAGCACAGCCATTCCAGGGGAGCCAGGGAGATTCCCACATGGGGCAGCAGACCTTTCCTGTCATGCCCGCTGCTCCCCTCAGCATTGTATTTCGGTCTTTCTGCCAGTTCTGCTCCCCACTCTTTTCTGGTGAATCCCCTCACTCTCCCGCGCCTCTGGCCTGTACCTCAGTGCTTGTATACTACTTTTTTTCTTCAGTTAAGCATCCACCCTCCTTCCTGATTCAGTTCAACCTTATGGGAACACATTAGAGAAGAGTCAGTCAATTTCATAATCTCTTGCTCCTCTTGGTGGCCAGTATATGAGGATTAGAGAGAAGGGGTGACAATGTTTTATTCTAATTATTGATACTTTTTATTGTTCACTCTTGGTTCTTGAATATCTTTCTCTAGGTCGGTATCCAAGAAACCATGTATTTTAAATTTTTTTTAAAGATTTATTTATGGGCCTCCCCAGTGGCTCAGTGGTTGAGTGCTGGGTTGCGAAGCTGCCCACAGTCTCTGCAGCGCCAGTTTGATCCCCGGCCCCCCGCGAGGGTCCCACATGGCACGCAGACCTCTCCTGCCACCCCCTGCTCCCCTCAGCAGTGTATTTCGTCAGTCTGCCTGTTCTGCTCTCCACTCTGGCTCTGGTGAATTCTCTCACCCTCCTGCGCTTCTATCTGTACTCCAGTGCTTGTATAAATAAATCTTTAAAAAATAATAATAAAGATTTATTTATTTAAGCATACTGGGGTACAGACCCAAGGTTTGAGGGAGGGTTGTGAGAGGACTCACCAGAGACAGAGTGGGGAGCAGAACAGGCAGATTGACTGAAATACACTGCTGAGGGGAGCAGCGGGTGAATCAGGAGAGGTCTGCTGCATCATGTGAGTAGCTCCCTGGCCAGGGATTGAACTTGTGCTGCAGTGGCTGTGGCTAGCTTCATAGGTTGCATCTTAACCCCTTGAGCCACCAGGGAGTCCTGAGAAACCATAATTAAAAATAATGATATGGGGCCTCCCCGGTGGCGCAGCGGTTGAGCACTGGGTTGCGAAGCTGCCCGCGGCCTCTGCGGCACCGGTTCGATCCCCGGCTGCTTCCCGGCCACTGGAGGAGGGTCCCACATGGCGCGCAGACCTCTCCTGCCGCCCGCTGCTCCCCTCAGCAGTGTACTTCGGTCCTTCTGCCTGCTCTGCTCCCCGCTCTGGCTCTGGTGAATTCTCTCACCCTCCCATGCTTCTGACTGTACCCAGTGCATGTATAAACAAAAAAACAAACAAACAAACAAATAAATAAATAAAACATGCCTCTATTAAAAAAAAAAAAAAAAAAAAAAATAATGATATGTATACTTCCCCAAAAAGTATAGACTTTATTTAAAAAGTAAATGATAGCAATATAAAAATATTTATCATAATATGAAAGAGATTTAAACTTTACCATTTAAAAAGCTCTTTTAGAAAAATAAAAATCTAATTTTGTTTTTTAAAAGAATATAGCAAAAGATCATGGTCATCGATTCACAAAGGAAGACACAGAAAAGTTTATTAAGTAACATACATGTTAAGAAGGAGGATTTCAGAGTCATTCACCAACTGTGAAAATGTTGACTAATTACTGGTACAACCCAAATATCAAGTAATTTTTAATTTGTAAAAATTGAAAAGTCATTTATTTCACATTTGTTTTGTAAAATAGTGTTTAACACACATCTTATAAATAGTAAGGGCTAACTAAATGGTAGATTTCACTATATAAAAATGTTAAAGGAAATAAAACTCAAAAAATGTAAGTAAGATTTTCGGTTGTTTAGAAAAATAAAAAATACTGTTATACACATTTGATAGTTCTTTGATTTAGGAATATTTCATATAAATTTATGGCTTTAGAGTCAAAATATTGTGACCTTTATGTTCTTCACTTTGCAACATGTAAATTCTAAAATATTTATACCCAGTAAGGATGGCATAGAAAAGTGGGAAAATGGGAATGTATTAGAAGTAGTAAAGGCAGGGCATTGTTCTTGAACATACTTTTTGTATTGTTCTGACTCAGTACCCTTGTAATGATTACATATCAATAATCAAAACCAGCAATCAATAAAATCAGTCAGGTGTGTATGTAGCAGTTGAGGAGGGAAGTGAGAAGATAAAAATTTAAAAGCAATAAATCTAACTCAATTACAAATAAATAATAGACCCACACTGAAGGAGGTAGAAAACACTTTTTTTAATTAAGCAATTTTTATTTTTATTTATTAAATATATATGTGTTTATATATATACACACTCATCATTGTTCATATTTGTACAATATGTGCTTTCTCCTCACAGGTGTAGTCCTGTAAAATTCCCACTATCAATTCACCTGTGAACCATCACCATAGCCCCTTGTGTTCTTCCCTCCCCTGTTTTAATCCCTCTGCCTCCCCGTCCCCTGAGAATATCTCTGATTTTTAGTTGCTGGCTAATTTTTCCAGCTCCATCCACGTTGCTGCAAATTGCATGAGTTTATCTTTTTTTTTTTTTTTTTTTTGGTAAGACCCTCGCCGGTGGCCCGGGATCGAACTGGCGCTGCAGAGGCTGCAGGCAGCCTCCCAGCCCAGCGCTTAACCACTGCGCCACCAGGGGAAGCCCAAGTTTATCTTTTTTGACTGCTGAGTATTCCATTGTGTACATGTACCTGGTCTTCTTGAACAAGTCATATTTGTTTTGGGTTGTTTCCATGTCTTACTTATTATAAATAGTGCTGCAGTAAACATAGGGGTGCAGGTATCCTTTTGAATTAGTGTTTTTGTGTTCTTTGTGTGGAATGGTAGCTCCATTTTTCGTAGTTTGAGGAATGTCCACACAGCTTTCCATAATGGTTGGACCAGTTTGCATTCGCACCAGCAGTGAAGGAAAGTTCCTTTTTCTCCACATCCTCACCAACATTTGTTGTTGCCTATTTTTTTTAGTATGTGCCGTTGTCTTGGTTATAAGGTAGTATCTCATTGTGGTTTTGATTTACATTTCCCTGATTATAAGTGATGTTAAACGTTTTTTCATGTACCTGTTGGCCATTTGCCTTTCCTCTTTGGAGAAGCATCTTTTTAGCTCTCTGCCCATTTTTTGACAGGATTGTTTACTTTGTTATTGCTGAGTAGTGTGAACTCTTTGTAGATCTTTGTGATAAGTTCCTTATCAGTTGTACTGAATGCAAAAATTTTCTTCAAAATAGTAGGGTGTCTCTTTGTTTTGGTTAATATCTCTTTTGCTGTATGGAAGCTTTTTAGTTTGATGTAATCTCAGCTGTTTATCTTCACTTTCTTTGCTTTGGGGGTGAGTGTTTAAAAGTGTTAATGAGATGTATATCATGTAGTGTTTTGCCTATATTTTCTGGTTTCAGGTCTTATGTTCCATTATCTTAGCCATTTTGAGCTGTTTTTTGTGCACGGTGTAGGTAGTAGTCTCGTTTCATTCTTTTGCATGTAGCAGTCCAGTAGAAGAGAAAACACTTTGGAAAACATTATTTTGACTCAAACTCTTTGATTTGATTTTTTAAATGTTGCACACAGATATCGATGCTATTTAGTAAATGTTTCTAAATAGAAAGGGCTGTGGATTAACTAATATCAATAAATATTTTGTGTATTCTGGGAATAAAAAAATAAGTAAATTTCTTTGGATTATGAAAGTCAGGTTTCTCTACTAAGAAAGAAATTACAAATAAAGAAAAGGAGAAGGCTAAAATAAACCCTGTGCTATTGAATTGCAATTGGAGCTATTGCTATTAATTCATGGTTTTTAATATATAGACAGATAAATCTATACATGTAGATGTGTGCTTGTGTGTTGTGTGTATGTGTGATCAATACATAGTTTCCCTGGCTGCAAGAATCTAAAAATAGTGACATACCAATTAATAGGGAAACTTAGCATACAAATACTGTATATACACCTATTGTAAATACCATCCTCCAATAAAAAGTTTTCTTAGAGCACAGTTGAGTCTAGGGCTGTTTTGAAAAAGGCAAATCCTAAATGAAAGGTGAATATCTTGTGGGGCCAGAAAAAATAAAGAAGTAATGGAAACAGGATAGAACTATGTTAAAAGAACACGCAAGCTTATTTGTAGGTGTATGAAACGACCAGATCTAGGAGAATTTAAGATAAAATGAATAATGATAGGGATGAGTTAAGTTTCATCAAACAAATACCTATGAGTCCATACTGATTAAAAAATAGTATATACACATGGGACAGAGGGATAGCTTTTTCCTTACAGTTTAACAAAACTTAAAAGTTTAATTCCAATAAATGTAGAAATAATGAAGTAAATTGAATAATCACCATTTAGCAAGAGCCACAATAATTATAAATTAATTTTTTTAGTGATGATAAGTATATATACAGGAGAAATGAAAATTCTGTGTGTGTGTGTGTGTGTGTGTGTGTGTAAAGTGCTAGCATTGGGAAGGCTGACTGAAGAGTATACAGGAACAGTATTTTTTGGAACATTTTAGTAAATCTAAAGTTATTTCAAAATAAAAAGCAGGAGAATATAGACAGGTGATGGAAGCAAACATTTAAAAAAAAAAAAGAGGAAGCCACTGTAGGGCAGAACTGAATTTTGAGTGCTGCATTGCATAGAAATTAATTTTTGAACATGTTAAGCTTTGGTTAAGTGAATCACTAAACAGGAAAAGAATAGAAAGCAGTTTCCTGTAAGATGTCAGGACTGGAAACACATTCACATGTTCTTGACTGCCAGGGAACAGTAGAAGACAAAGAGTTAGAAAAAATCAACCAGACAGAATGTGTGGAGAAGTGTGGAAGATGAACACCTAGGGAATAGAAACTGAGAAGAAATAATGAGGGAAAAAAAGTTAGGAAAATCGAGAGAGAGATGTCATGTGTTTCACCTATCTTTTCTTCTAAATATTTAATATTTCAGGTCTTATGTTCAATTATTTTATCCATTTTGAGTCTTTTTTTAATACATGGTGTGAGATAGTAGTCCAGTTTCATTCTTTTGCAGGTGGTGGTCCAGGTTTCCTATCACCATTTATTGAACAAACTGCCATTGTTCCATTGCATAGTCTTTTCTCCTTTATCAAAGATTAGTTGTCCATGTATGTGTGGCTTTATTTATGCCTATTTGATTCGATTCCATTGGTCTGTGTGATTTTTCGTTGTTTTTTTTTTTCTCCAGTATCATTCTGTTTTAATTATTATGACTGTAATATAGCTTGAAGTCTGTGATGCCTCCATTCTCCTTTTTAGTCAGGTGAGCTTTGGCTATTCAAGGTATTTTTTTGTGGTTCCATATAAATTTCACCAATATTTGTTCTATTTCTTTGAAGAAAGTCATTGAGATATTTATTGGGATTGCATTGAATCTGTAAATTGCTTTCAGTAGTGTGGCCATTTTAATAATGTTAATTCTTCCAATCCATGAGCAGGGGATGTATTTCCATTTCTTTGTGTCTTCTTCTATTTCTTTTAAAAATGTTTTGTAATTTTCTTTGTATAAGGAGGTTCACAGGTGAATTGGTGGTGGAAATGTTACAGGGACTACACCTGAGATGACAAAGCACACGTTGTACAAAAATAAGTACTGATGTAAAAATATAACCAAAGAGGTGGTATCAAAGAGCAGAAAGATTAAAGAAAGAGAAAGTTATCTACTTATGAAATATTTCAATGGGAAAGTAAAAGGAGAAAAAAGAGATGGAAGGAATTGGAGACATGTTCACTTTTCCCTTCCAGGTTATTTATTTTTAACATCCTTCTTTATTATTTTTTTTTTTTTACACTATAGGATTTCTCCCTTCAGGTGCAGTCACCATAGTTTTCCTACCACCAAAGTGCCCGCAGTCCTCCCCTACACTCCACCGTGCTCTCCTACCCCATCCTTCTTTACCCTTCCCATGTAACTCCTCTTCCCTCTCCCCTGCTAAGTGTCTCAGATCTACATTCTGCTTTCAGGAGTCAGTCTTACAAGCTTGTCTTTGCCTGATCCTTTGTTTGATTTCTCTAGATTCCTCATATAGGTGAAATCATCCAGTATTTATCTTTAACCTTCTGTAATAATCCCTTCCAGTTCCATCCATGTTGTTGCTCTTGGATATATTGTGGCCTAATTGCTAAATTTCAAGAAGAATAAGAAAAGTTTACAAGGCCCCCTACAGAAACACTTTTCAAAAATCCATTTAAACTACTTAATTTTCATCTGTCACAGTGGAAGCTAAAATACTTGGTAATTATTTATGAATTATTGAGTGAAGGATTGTTTTTCCAGAATACTCTATCCAGCTGAGATATAATTTATCTGTCAAATAAAAGAGAAACATTTTGGACATGAAAGGAATTAGCAGGTCTCCAAGACAAATTATTTAGCCAAGAATATGTTCAAGAAGACATTGTAATCATTGTAAATTAAATTAAAACACATATCCCACAATAGGAAGACAGATACAAAATGTTTAGAATACTGTTATAATTTTTTTTATTTTGCCTTTAAATTCTAAATGTGGTATAAAGTCAATAGGATCCTTGGATTAATTTTTTGTGACATTAAAAAAATAGTTAAAAGGAGAAATACAGTAACAGTATAGAATCAAAATTTATTTTCTATCTCTGGGAAACAAGATTTGAATAAGATAAGAGAATGAAAAATAAAAGCATTCAGGAGGAGGGGCGGAGCAACATGGCGGCGAGGAGACGCTGCGAGTAAGATCTCCCATTAAAAAAAGTTAATAGGGAGGAAAAGCGGCAGGTCCCAGTGAGAACTGGGACACGGAAGATAAACGGACGACTCCAGCAAACTGCCCGAAGAAGAAAGTTGCCATAAAAGAGGACGAGAAGGGAGGGAAGCTCAGAACCCTGCTCCCCTCCCCCGCCCACAGAGGCGGCACTCTCCCACCGGCAGAGACGAGGGAAACAACAAACCAAAACGCCCAACAAGAAAAACGGACGCAGCAAGTGGGACTGTGAGTGGAAAGGAACTATTTCAGCCACCACACCCCGTGAACGGGAGCTGAGGCGAACCCTGCAGGATCCGCGCGGAGGTGAGCTCCAGGCGCCATTAAAGAGAGCCCCGCCCCCCAGGAGGAGACCAGCACCAGCACACAGCCCCGGCCGCCCGGTAAGCTTGCGCGAAAGCGGCGCTCGGATTGCAGCTGCCCAGGGCCCTGCGCCTGCGACCTAGGCTTGCGGGGAGACGGCGGAGGCCCTCCCTGAGTGAGCAGGAACAAGGTGCCCAGGCAGGGGAGCGGGATTCAAAAGGCGCCATTCCCGCGCCACTGATCTGGGCTACAGCCCGCGTCCTGGAACTGAGGGCTTTGGAACTGAGACCCTGGCGGAGGCCCTCCCTGAGTGAGCAAGAACAAGGCGCCCAGGCAGGGGAGCGGGATTCAAAAGGCGCCATTCCCGCGCCACTGATCTGGGCTACAGCCCGCGTCCTGGAACTGAGGGCTTTGGAACTGAGACCCGGGGCACGAAATTAGGGGCGTGGGTTCCCCACGACGGTGGGGCACAAGGCAGACACAGCACCCCAAAGCCGTTGAGGTGTACCCTACCATCCCCGCTCTGCTCCCTGTCCCACGGGGTGGAAAATCAGCTCCCCAAGGGCTCTAGGAGAGATCTCTGGTGCCACCTAGCGACTTGACCCCAGCACAGGCTACTGAAGGAGCTAGTGGCCAGCTGGGGAGTTAGCCCACACCGGGCCCCTTCTGAACAAGTAGTCTGAGCCCACAGGGAGAGCGAGCACCCACAGCCAGGGCAGACCAGGCGCGCAGAAGAGTGTGCCTGAGACCAGAAGCGCAGGGAGTGTGTCCCACATCACCATTTTAGAACAGGGACATTTCTTCAGTAAAGACTACCTGCAGAAGGCTTCCTCAGGAGCCAGAGGTGAGCGGGGGAAGTTCGCCCACGCCAGACCCCCTCTGGCCTGCAGTCCAAGCCCAGAGGGGAGCAGGAACCCACCGCTGGGGCAGACCAGGCGCACAGGGGAGTGTGTCCCCACATCGGCATTTTAGAACAGGGACCTTTCTCCAGTAAAGGCTGCTTGAAACTGACAGATGACTCCTGGAAGAACCAGAGGGGAACAGAGAAGCCCACCCAAGATGCCGGCAAGTCCCAACAACACAGTGTCCCAACGCATACGGCAAATTAGAAAACAGACAGTAGGGAGGAGAAGAACCACACGCAACCTAGCAACTCTCCAGAGAAAAAGCACACCACAAAAAGAAAGCCAGCCCCCAGATTGCAACAACAATAACTTGGAAGAATTTCTGAGCCTTCCAGAAAGAGAATTTAAAATTGCCGTGATTAAAAAACTGACAGAAGTCATAAAGGAAAACAATGATAAGGGAAAAATAATCAACGATCAGAAGAATGCAATTGAGTCCCTAGAGAGGGAAAACAATGGTCAGAAGAAAGAAATTGAGTCCCTAAAGAGGGAAGTAAAAGAAATGCAGGAGATCAAAGAATTAATGGAAGAACTAAAGAATTCTGGGAAAAGCAATGAAAGCAGAATAGATGAAATGGAAGAACGAATAAGTAATCTTGAAGACACAGAAATAAAAAGAACCAAAACAGAGAAGGAAAGAGAAGTACGAAGGAAAAAGAACGAAGAAAGACTTCGGGAACTATCTGACTCCATGAGGAAAGGAAATATAAGAGTTATAGGAATACCAGAAGGAGAGGAGAGAGATGTAGGAACAGAGAAAATATTCAAAGAGATAATTGAAGAGAACTTCCCAAATGTGAAGAAGGAGCTGAAAATTGATATACAAGAAGCAAGAAGAACACCAAACTTCCACGACGAAAGGAAAAATACAGCAAGACACATAATAGTAAAGCTCCCAAGAATCCAGGACAAGGAAAAAATAATGAAGCTGGCAAGAGGGAAGAAACAGATAACATTCAAAGGAAAACCAATCAGGCTGACATCAGACTTCTCCGAAGAAACACTACGGGCAAGGAGAGAGTGGAGGGACATAGTCAACAGACTCCAAGAAAACAGATGCCAACCAAGAATACTCTATCCCGCAAAGCTCTCCTTCCTCTTTGAAGAAAGAATATGGACCTTCCCAGACAAACAGAAACTCCGGAATTTCATTGCAACTAAACCCCCACTCCAAAAAATACTACAAGGAGTCCTAAAGCCAGAACCTCAGAGCGACGAATAACAATGAAAGAAGGCCCAAAAAAAAAAAAAGTTATTAAAAGAATAAATAAATAAAATCAAAGGAAAGACAAACACAATGGCAGATACAGATGTTAACATATCAATATTAACTCTAAATGTAAATGGACTAAATTCTTCAATAAAAAGACACAGAGTTGCAGCCTGGATTAAGAAACAAAACCCAACCTTTTGCTGTCTCCAGGAAACACATTTAGCTACAAAAGATAAAAATAGGCTCAAAGTTAAAGGATGGAAAACAATCCTACAAGCAAATGGACCAAAAAAGAAAGCAGGAACAGCTATACTTATATCAGATAAAACAGATTTCAAACTCAAAAAGATAAAAAGAGACCCCAATGGTCACTACATTATGATCAAGGGGACAATACTTCAAGAAGAAATAACACTCGTTAACATATACTCACCAAACGAAGGAACACCAAAATATATCAGACAACTGTTGTCCTCTCTGAAAACAGACATCAGAGAAAACACATACGTAGTGGGAGACTTCAACACACCACTATCAACAATGGATAGATCAACAAGACAAAAAATAAGTAAAGAAACCAAAGCTCTAAATAAAGACCTAGAGCAATTGGGCTTAACAGACATCTATAGAACACTAAACCCCAAAAAAACGGAGTACACATTTTTCTCAAGCGCACACGGATCATTCTCCAGGATCGATCACATACTGGGGCACAAGACAAACATCAACAGATACACCAAGATTGAAATCATATCAACCATCTTTTCTGACCATGAAGGCATCAAACTAGAAATAAACCATAAAAAGAAGGCAAGGAACTTTCCTACCTCATGGAGATTAAAAACCACACTACTGGAAGACCATTGGACTAATGAGGAGATCAAAGAAGAAATTAAAAAATTTTTTGAATTGAACGACAAGGAGGACACCAATATCCTAAATGTATGGGATGCAGCAAAAGCAGTAATAAGAGGAAAATATATAGCAATAGAAGCTCACATCAAGAAACAAGAAAGAACGCAAAGAAACAACCTAATCTCGAAGCTCAAAGATCTAGAAAAAGAACAACAAGAAAACCCCAAAACCAGTAGAAGAAAAGAAATAATAAAAACCAAAGCAGAAATAAATGAAATTGAAACTAAAAAAACAATCCAAAAGATCAATGAAACCAAGAGCTGGTTCTTTGAAAAAATCAATAAAATAGACAAACCCCTAGCCAGGCTCACAAAGGAAAAAAGGGAGAAAGCACAAATAAACAGGATCATCAATGAAAGAGGAGAAATCACAACGGACACAGCAGAAATCAAAAGAATAATCAGTAACTACTATGAACAGTTATATGGAAACAAGTTTAACAATCTAGAGGAGATGGACAAATTCCTACAACTCTACAATCACCCAAAGCTAGATAAAGAAGAAATAGAACACCTAAACAGACCAATTACAATTAGCGAAATTGAAATGGTAATCAAAAACCTCCCCAAAAACAAAAGCCCAGGACCTGATGGATTTACAAATGAATTCTACCAAACATTCAGAGACGAATTAGTGCCTATCCTTCACAAACTCTTCCAAAAAATTGAGAAGGAAGGGACAATACCAAACACGTTCTATGAAGCCAACATTACACTAATACCAAAACCGAACAAGGACAACACAAAAAAGGAAAACTACAGGCCAATCTCCCTAATGAACACTGATGCAAAAATCCTCAATAAAATTTTAGCTATCAGAATCCAACAATGTATCCATAAGATAATTCACCACGTCCAAGTTGGATTCATTCCAGGGGCACAAGGATGGTTTAACATCCGAAAATCAATCAACGTTATCCAACACATCAACAAAAAGAAATATAAAAACCATATGATAATATCAATAGATGCCGAGAAAGCTTTCGACAAAGTGCAACACCCATTCATGATAAAAGCCCTTGAAATTCTTGGGATACAAGGAACATACCTCAACATCATAAAGGCCATCTATGACAAGCCAACAGCCAGTATCATTCTCAATGGTGAAAAGCTGAAAGCAATTCCATTAAGATCTGGAACAAGACAAGGATGTCCACTCTCACCATTGCTTTTTAATATAATACTGGAAGTCCTAGCCAGGGCAATAAGACAAGAGAAAGACATCCAAGGAATCCAAATAGGAAAAGAAGAAGTCAAACTATCACTATTTGCAGACGATATGATATTATACATAGAGAAGCCCAAAAACTCCACAGAAAAGCTAATTCAACTCATCAATCAGTTCAGTAAAGTGGCAGGATACAAAATCAACACGCAAAAGTCAGTAGCCTTCCTATACACAAACAATAAATCTGAAGAAGAAGAAATCAAAAAGACCATCCCTTTTGTTATTGAAACAAAAAAAATCAAATATTTGGGAATAAATCTAACAAAAGAGGTAAAGGACCTATACAAAGAAAACTATAAAACACTGTTAAAAGAAATAGAAGAAGACACAAAGAAATGGAGAGACATCCCCTGCTCATGGATTGGAAGAATAAACATTATTAAAATGGCCATCCTTCCAAAAGCAATATACAGATTCAATGCTATTCCAATCAAAATTTCAATGTCATTCTTCAAAGAAATAGAACAATTATTGATGAAATTCATATGGAATCACAAAAAACCCCGAATAGCCAAAGCTCTCCTGAAAAAAAAAGAAGGGAATGGAGGCATCAGACTCCCAGACTTCAAACTATACTACAAAGCCATAATCATCAAAACTGCATGGTATTGGAACAAGAACAGACATACAGACCAATGGAATCGAATAGAAAATCCAGAAATAAACCCACAGATTTATGGTCAACTAATCTTTGACAAAGGAGCAAAGACTATGCATTGGAGCAAAGAAAGTTTGTTCAATAAATGGTGCTGGGAAAACTGGGTCGCTACATGCAAAAGAATGAAGCTTGACCACCACCTCACACCATACACAAAAATCAACTCAAAATGGATTAAACAACTAGACATAAGACCTGAAACCATAAAATATATAGAAGGAAATATAGGCGAAACACTACGTGATTTGCACATCAAAGACATCTTTACAGACACATCACCCAAAGCAGTGATAGTGAAGGCAAAGATAAACAGCTGGGACTATATCAAATTAAAGAGCTTTTGCACAGCAAAAGAGACAATAACAAAAACAAAGAGAAACCCCACCAACTGGGAGAACATTTTTGCACCCAACACTAATGATAAAGGACTGATCACAAAAATCTGCAAAGAGCTGATGAGACTCAACAACAACAAAGAAAATAATCCAGTCAAAAAATGGGCAGAAGAGCTTAAAAGAAACTTCTCTGAAGAGGAAATGCAAATGGCCAACAGGCATATGAAAAAATGTTCAACATCACTTGTCATCAGGGAAATGCAAATCAAAACTACCATGAGACACCATCTTACACCAGTGAGAATGGCACATATTAAAAAAACTAGCAACAACAAATGTTGGCGAGGGTGTGGAGAAAAAGGAACTCTTCTGCACTGTTGGTGGGAGTGCAAACTGGTCCAACCACTGTGGAAAGCTGTGTGGAGATTTCTGGACCTACTAAACATAGAGCTTCCATATGACCCAGCAATTCCACTCCTAGGTATTTACCCAAAGGACACAGAAACATCAATTCCAAAGAACACCTGCACCCCTATGTTTATAGCAGCACTGTTTACAATAGCTAAGCTTTGGAAACAACCCAAATGCCCAAAAATAGATGACTGGATCAAGAAGATGTGGTACATATATACCATGGAATATTACTCAGCATTCAAAAAAGATAAACACATGCAATTTGCTGCAACATGGATGGCGCTGGAAGGGATCATGCTCAGCGAAATAAGCCAAAAAGAAAAAGAAAAATACCGGATGGTCTCACTCATAGCAGGAATCTAGAAAACTTAAATAATGGACCAGGAAAATGAATAACTATAAGAAAGTGAAAATCAAAATCAACAAAAAACTATGAACCAGAGACACTTTTAGGGGGGCGGGGGCGGGAGGGGAGTGATTGGGGTCAGAATGGGGGGCTGCAATTGTATGGGGAATATAACAATAAAATTTATTAAAAAAAAAAAAATAAATAAATAAATAAAAGCATTCATTGTGAAGGAATGGGCACATGCACAGGAAGAATGATAAAACACTATCTTGAGGGCATTTTATTTTCTCATAATTATTTAATTGTGTATTTTTTTTTAGAATACAGTAAAATAAATTTTGAATGACAGAGATGGTAAAATAAACATTAGTAGACCACAAATGTTAGCATTAATAATACTGTCAAGTTAACAAAAAGAGAAGTAAAATTAAAATTTTCCCAACATAGCAGAAAGGGACAAATAGAAGTAGAAGGAAAGAGTTTGTTAATATAATAGGAATGGAATTTGTTATTATAATAATAGGATACATATTTGAATACACAATATATTTGTAAAATATAAATAAATGTAATGTAAAACAAGATTTATAGAAATGCTTGCATCTAAGACTAGTTGACAGTTTGCTTTATTTCCTCCTTAAATTAAACTACTAAATATGTGCTCATATAAATTCTACCTAAGAGAAAAATTTGACTTCTCTTACTCAAAATTGGATATCCAAAATTTTCTCCATCATTTTTGTATGTTGTTTTCACTTTGTCTGTTAGAGCAGATTTTTTCCCTTTACAAAATTAAAAGAGACTTCATCAGTCAAATATTCAAACATAGTGTTTTTCTTTAGTAGATATTAATGCTTTGCTCTAAACTCAGCTTTAAGAAAGACCCAAGTTGGGCATTTTCGCCTGTTATTCCTTATCACAGAAAATCTCTCAATAAAATGTAATACCTATATTTAACATACACACACACATATAAAATAGCATATGTTATGTATGCTTCCACTTTTTGCACAGAGCTTGGCAAAGAAAAAGCAATCAACCAGTTTTAATTGAGTAAATTGAGTAATTGAACAAATGTGTTACTAACACACATTCTGGTGTGTTAGCATCCAGGTTATGGATAAAATCCAAGTTATGGGTAAAAATAAATGGTAATATTAATCTCCAGATTTATTTTGAACTCTAGGATGTTTATATGTACAATATACAATTGTACATAGGTTCTAAAAAAATGGATGAGAAAATACTTCATACAGCATAAGCCATTAGGCAGATGTAATAGAACTATACCTAAAACCTGATAAAAAATTAAATATAGGGCCTCCCCTGGTCGTGCAGCGGTTGAGTGCTGGGCTGCAAAGCTGCCCTCAGCCTCTGCAGCACTGGTTCAATCCCCGGCCGCGGGCAAGGGTCCCACATGGTGCGCAAACCTCTCCTGCCGCGCCTGCTGCTCCCCTCAGCAGTGTACTTTGGTCCTTCTGCCTGTTCTGCTCCCCGCTCTGGCTCTGGTGAATCCTCTCAAACCACCCCTTCCCCCCCACACTTCTGACTGTACCCAGTGCTTGTATAAATAAGTAAATAAATCTTTTTTTAAAAAAAATTAAATACAGATTTTAAGTAAGTTGCAATGAGGCAATATAGTGGCATTTCCTGGGAGGCATTTTCTCATGGATTTTACTAGATGTAGTCTCTGTAATTGCCATTGGAACAAGCCACAAGCAAATTGCTATACACCTTACTTGAAAATTGCTTGTATATTCCTTTTTTCTATATTTGAAATCTGTATACTGTAATCAAGAAGAGCTTCATAGTATATTATCCAATTATTAATAGCTAATCTATTTTCTAATTTTGAAAGGGTCTGAATTCAAATCTGCTATATATCTTCTCCAACCTTTTGAAAGTATTTGGTTGGGCCTCCCCGGTGGCGCAGCGGTTGAGCGCTGGGTTGCGAAACTGCGCACGGCCTCTGTGGCGCCGGTTCGATCCCCGGCTGCTCCCCGGCCACCAGAGGAGGGTCCCACATGGCGTGCAGACCTCTCCTGCCGCCCGCTGCTCCCCTCAGCAGTGTACTTCGGTCCTTCTGCCTGCTCTGCTCCCCGCTCTGGCTCTGGTGAATTCTCTCACCCTCCCGTGCTTCTGACTGTACCCAGTGCATGTATAAACAAAACAAACAAACAAACCAGCAAACAAATAAATAAAGCATGCCTCTATATAAAAAAAAAAAAAAAAAAAAAAAGAAAGTATTTGGTTGCTGTCATGTTTTAAGTCAAGAATCCTTATAGCAGAGATTTCAGGCTCAGAGTCGATGCACAGAGTTTATGGAGCAACCGAACAATGTATATGAAATGATTAGTCTAATTCTTGTCAAAATTCACAAATGGATATTTCTGACAGGCTGTCATATTTGGGATTTATTACAGTTAGTATTTATTTACATGACTTCGATGGAGACCGTTTTGTTATTTCCAGTCAGACAGTGGAGGGAATGACAAGAAAAAGATGAATCATTTGTAAAGCACTTTCTCACTCTCTTAGAACCAGTAATAATACTCTGGGCTAGCCTTTTTGACTTACCTATCTTTATTTATTTATTCATTTATTTATTGTTTGCTTATTTATTTATTTAGACTTAGCTCAGAGTTTCAACTACAGCCTTGATTATTTCAGTAAAATTTCTTCACCAGCAGCATCATTCATATTGACAGCGTCTGTTAGCCATTAAGTCTTGGCTCTGGGTGACTTTTGCATGTCATGCAGAGGCATCATAGCAATCTACTCTTGTCATTGGCCTTGAAACAGGCCGTAGGGAACCAAATGAACGCCAGCGCAGTTTTTAAAGATTTGCTTGGACTTGATTAACAAAGAGCTCGTAATTGAGATATACTTTGGCATTGAAAGAACATTCATTTTTAAGTGCAAAATTCAGTATGGACACCAAGAAGTTACTTATTGATCAGAAAACTTAAAGGTTTGTTGTTGTTTTTTTCCCACATTTATGCTGAGATGACATCTGTTATCACAGACCGGTAATGATAAATACTTGGTCAATTCCTTGTAATAAAAAACACCTCTTTAAACCAGATGACATAATGACTTGGAGAAAGTCAATACAGTCACACAACTCATTGCAAACCTTCATGACCTTCCAGGGAAAGAAGTAAACTCAATGTTGTGTTTCAAAAGCTTGTGGATATTATATTAATATTTTAGTCTACTTACATTTCCTACTCAAAATAAGCACTAAATTTGATTTTCCCCAAAATTTGGCTATAATAGCCAAATACAATTTTCTTGCCAATTGTTTATATACAGGTCTGAAATGCCATCAGTTAAGAATCTCCTCTATCGGCCTCCCCGGTGGCGGAGCGGTTGAGTGCTGGGTTGCGAGGCTTCCTGCCGCCTCTGCGGCGCCGGTTCGATCCCCAGCTGCTCCCCGGCCACCGGAAGAGGATCCCGCATGGCGCGCAGACCTCTCCTGCCGCCCGCTGCTCCCCTCAGCAGTGTACTTCGGTCCTTCTGCCTGCTCTGCTCCCCGCTCTGGCTCTGGTGAGTTCTCTCGCCCTCCCGTGCTTCTGACTGTACCCAGTGCATGTATAAACAAAACAAACAAACAAACAAACAAAGAAAACATGCCTCTATAAAAAAAAAAAAAATTAAAAAAAAAAAAAAGAATCTCCTCTATCCACATGCTTTCCGTAGCAGCCCAGGAAGTACAATCTCCAAAGGGCTATTTTGCAACTTATCCTAAGATGTGAGCACAGCGGTGTTACCCATAACAGTAGCAGTACTACAAAAACATGATGAACTTAGTAATGGAAAATGATAAGCAAATATAAAATGGTATGAGAATATAATGAGTGGTAGGTAGGACTAAAGTAAATGTAAGATTTTGTAGCGAGGAAATATGTTTAGCAACAAAGCAGTTTGAGCTGGAGTTGATGCCACCCATTCCTTATTATGCCATTAAAAAGCAGTCTTGTTAAAAATCTACAAATTTGGGTGATAAATTCATTGGTTTCTTCACAATCATCTTGTTTGACCTCACAGTTGGATTTGACACAGTTCACCACTGGCTACATCTTGAAACACTTGACTTTGAGTGCATTATGTTCTCAATGAACTTTGAGGTGACCCTCAAACTCTCTGTTTGGGAATCCCAGGGCTTGGTGATGGCTGTTCTTTGTGTACAGTATTCCTTGTGTGCTCTATATACTGCTGTGGCTTTAAATACTGTCTCTGTGTAGTGATGACTCCCAGATGTATCCTCTAGTCCTGACCTCTCTCCAGAACTCACATGATGCAAAGATTACCCTACTTTGCAGATTTAACATAGCTCAAACAAGTGACTTCCCCCATAACCATTCTCCACAAACTAGACAGAATAATCTAAATAAGAATACATTACTTCCATGCAGTTATCTCTATTGTTGTGCAAATAATCTTAAAACAAAATCTTAATTCTGTGCTATAGTTTATTGTGTTTCACATGATTTGACCTTTAACTACTTCTCCAAAAAGCTCCCCAGGTATTTCCCAAACAAGTCACAAATATGCTTGCCTTAATATCTTTCCTCTTCTATTTTCTTCTGCATAGAAGACTCCTCCAAAGATATTTTTAATTTAAGAACTCATTTCATTCAATTTCTGCTCATATTGTTATAGGACAGGGGGAGGGGCAGCCCAAACCCCGCAAACCTGCCTATTTTAAATGGGTTCTGCCATCCATCACAAAACATATGAGACTTTAATGAGGGAACTTTAATAAAACTAGGAAACAATACAGGATAGGCAAAGAGTCTAGTTTCTAAATGAAGCACCCAAAGTTACCCGTCCCCTCGTGGATAAAAGTCCATCCATATGGGATCGTCCCAGAACAAGGCCCCAAAGCCTGCCACAAGTCTAAAGCATCTTCCAGTGGGGACCCACAGAAAAGGGTCAGAAACAACCAGACAAGCCCAGAAGGAAAAGAGCAAAATCAACATCAAGATAAAAGCTGCCATTGTCACCTCCCCACGGGTCTCACCCACATCTGTGTCACCCAGTCCACAGCCAAAAGACAAGCACAGTTTCTTCAGGTGTCTCTAGGCTCCATGCGCCTCCTCCAGGTCTCCTTCTAGCTCCATCCTGCTTCCTTCCTTCCTCAGTCTCCTCTGCATCCTCTTCTCTTCTTGCTCAGCTCTACCCTCCCTTGGGTGGGGCAGGGAACCTGGAACCTCCCCCTTTCCTGGGGACCACCCTGTTACAATATGACACCTCCTCAAAAATGCATTCTCTGATCACCATGTGTGATTCTCCATTGCCTATATACTTAACTTGTTTCGTATTTTCTTCATTATCACTTTTAATCTTACTTTCAAAAGTATATATACTCACATATTTTTGTGTTTTCTTGGTCCCCCATGAAAATGTAAGTTCCATGAAGTTTAGGGGTTTATTTATATTTATCTTGCTCCTGCCATATTAAGTACATGGAACAATTTCGCAAAAAGTAGATGCTCAATACTTACTGAATTGATGAATCAGTTATTGCTATGTGACTATTTTTCAGTGTCTTTGTACTCTTCTTTGTAAGAAAAAATGGCATAATAGGAAATGATTTGCTAGTACTTTCTTTTCATCAAAAAATTGTTTTATTGTTATTTCCTGAATGTTTGCATATGGTAACATATCATTATGCTTTCAGTTCACCAGTTTAAGCACTGTGTTGCAGGAAAAAGGTGTGTGTCTGTGTTGGGGAAGGGGGGGCAAGTTGCAAGAATAGATGGCATTAATCTTCCTGTAAAACATTGAGTAACATTCACTGTCCAAAGTATTTGGGTTATAATTTAATACTACAGACCTGGAAAATGCAGCATATATCACCTTCATATAAAATTTAGTTTAAGTAGGAAATAGTATATATAAGGACAAATACTTTTTAAAAAATTTACCAATCTATATGGTACATGAGTAGCAAATATTGAAAATAAACTATGTATGTAGTATTTATTAATCCAAAATAGGAAAAGTAGAACTCAAGCACTCTGCCACTCTGATAACAAATCTGTATCTCTAGATATCTAAAAAATGATGCCACCTAGAACGTTAGGAATAAAATGAAATCATGAAGTGCAAAGCCTGGTCCTGTAAGATCCTTCTAAATATGTTGTGTTCAGGGCCTCCCTGGTGGCGCAGCAGTTGAGCGCTGGGTTGCGTAGCTGCCTGCCACCTCTGCAGCGCTGGTTCGATCCCCTGCTGATCCCCGGCTGCTCCCCGGCCACTGGAGGAGGGTCCCACATGGCACGCAGACCTCTCCTGCCGCCCGCTGCTCCCCTCAGCATTGTACTTCGTCAGTCTGCCTGCTCTGCTCTTCCCTCTGGCTCTGGTGAATTCTCTCACCTTCCCGTGCTTCTGACTGTACCCAGTGCATGTATAAATAAATAAATAAATATGTTGTGTTCAATAAATAGAAAAGAGAAAATGATTTTAATGTAGTAATTAGTTTAAAAATAGAGGGGCCTATTGAACATAACATATTAGATGCAATTATTTAGCCAAAAGACAAGAAAAATCAGACCCTTCAGGGTTTTAATTGGTGGAAATAAGTAGAAAACTAGAAAGAACAGTAGCAAATGCATGCGTGGCTAATGCTGGCCAGTTCTGAGATACTAAACCTTGAGCAATCTGATATCTCTCAGTAAGGAGCTGCGTAACTGAAGGATGGAGGGGGCATTGCAAATTGAAGTGGATGTTTAAAAAAGTAGTCAAAAAAGATTCCATTTTTTTCCCAGATAAAACAAATGTGACTCATAAAGTCCTTTGTGGTGGAGGACTCTTTACTGCAACGATGGCAATAAAGACCATTATTTTCTAAAACTATCAGTTTAGATCATGGGCTCTGAAGGTGAAAACTTAGCATTCTTTGTTCAGAATTTTAACAAATCCTCCTGGAGATTGATCATTGTTAATTTCTTAGTTTCTCTGTTAAAGGAATTAGGTTGTAATTACTAAGGGAGGGAATTGCATGTCTGCATGGACAAAGACCTATGTTTATAGATTTTGATGTCCACTCAGTTCTGGTAGAGATGCTAAGAAAGACTGCAGCTGAGAATTCTTAGCTTTGAAAAATAGTGGTAATTGTTGCAAATTGCCAGCTACATTCCTAAACAATGGTCCCACTTTAGAAATGTAACCAAAAGTTTCTTGTGCTTTTCTTTTAGAAAACTTGAGCGTTACTCTAATACTATTTCTAAGTTGCTAAATTGCAACCTGTATATATCCTGTTAATCTTAATGGTATCTTAAGTCAGATGTCCCATCATTTTCTTTTTTTTTTTTAAGATTTATTTATTTATACAAGCACTGGGTACAGTCAGAAGCACAGGAGGGTGAGAGAATTCACCAGAGCCAGAGCGGGGAACAGAACAGGCAGACTAAAGAAACACACTGCTGAGGGGAACAGCGGGTGGCAGGAGAGGTCTGCGTGCCATGTGGGACCCTCCTCTGGTGGCCGGGGAGCAGCCGAGGATCGAACCGGCGCTGCAGAGGCTGCGGGCAGCTTCGCAACCCAGAGCTCAACCGCTGAGCCACCAGGGAGGCCCTGTCCCATCATTTTCTCAAAAAGATTTTGCGTTGGTGTCAAGTTTCATTTGTGTATAGTTCAATTCTTGAATTTCTTCATAAACATATACATAGAATAATGCTACAATTCATGCACATATGCATTATTTTTTTCCTAGTCAGTCCTGGGTGTTGAATTTCCCTTCAACAAGCCATTTTGACTTAGAGAAATAGTAAATATGTTGCCCAGAAAATTTGAGTATTTTTCAAAGGGTGTGTGCAGAATAAACATTTCAGATGAAGCAAACATCTATTTTTGTTAATTCTGATTAACAGTAGTAGAAATGTGTGGTCTGTCAGTCAAAATCAATGAAAGTGAAGTCCTTGGAGATATGAGCATTTCATTGAACACACATAATTAACTGACCTTTTTCATTATGAGAGGATTTGGTTAATCCCTGTAAGGGTTGGTGCATTGTGGTTAACTCCACAGTTTTGCTGTTGAAGCACAGAACACTAAGTGTCACTTGACTTCCTGGCATTTTTCAGTCATTGAAAATGAAAAGTTGAATATAACTAATGTTTTCCTTGAAAAAGCATGCTGTATCTTATTTCAACTTCCCCAAAATGAATGCTTTAAATACAAACAAGGAAAGAGACACCCTCTTCTAAGTGGAAAAAATGATTTAGAATAATTCTCGCAACAAAACACTGAGGTAGGTAGTTGTTATCTCCATTTTACAAATGAAGAAGTCGATTCACAGTGTTTTAGTAGTTTCACTGAGGTCACATAGGTCATAAATGACAGGGGTGATATTAAAACCCATATCTAATTTAGTTTCAGAGGGAAATGATTAGTAACTATACCAGGGAGAAGTTCAATACACAGAGCTTTAGAGCCTTGCTACCTGGGGTCAAACCCCAGGTTTACAACTACTTGTGTAATCTGGGTCAATTTATCTGTTTTTCTAACTGTAGAAATCCCTTAAATGCAAAATGAAGAAGATAAAATCTAATGTATCTCATTGTACTATTTCAAGCTGTATAAGAAAATATATTTAATGTGTTTAGTACTATATTTGACATATCCTAAGTGTTCGATGAATATTGTATATCCCAGTGTACACAAAATTAGTTTATGGGGAGAAAGACTACATGGGTCTGTCTGAGGAGATGTTAACAGAGTCAGGAAGCCATAGATGGAAAAAACTTCCTTGGGAATTTAGTTAACATATATTCTTTTTTTTTTTTTTATAGAGGCATGTTTTTATTTATTTATTTATTTTGTTTGTTTGTTTTGTTTATACATGCACTGGGTACAGTCAGAAGCGCGGGAGGGTGAGAGAATTCACCAGAGTCAGAGCGGGGAGCAGAGCAGGCAGAAGGACCGAAGTACACTGCTGAGGGGAGCAGCGGGCGGCAGGAGAGGTCTGCGCGCCATGTGGGACCCTCCTCTGGTGGCTGGGGAGCAGCCGGGGATCCAACCGGCGCTGCAGCCGCGGGCAGCTTCGCAACCCAGCGCTCAACCGCTGCGCCACCTGGGAGGCCCTAGTTAACATATATTCTAATCAATAATGCATGGCATATTTTTTGAATGAGTGGTAATTTCCAATTTTACAAGGACCTGAAGAGATTTAAAAAAGAGACATTGCGTCTGTATTCAAGTAAACCATGTCCAGTCTTTCTACCTCTAATAGAGGTAGATAATAAGTAGAATTATTTGAAATAAGAACTGTTAATTACAAAATCCTAAAAGAAGCAAGAAAGGGAACTGGGAACATCATACAACTTTCCAGGAGTCCACATGTCACATGTACATACTGGAAGGAATCTGACTAGGAAAAATGGAGATGAAGCTGAACACATAAGAAAGAGTGATAATATCCCTATGGTAAGGGAAAGAAAAGAAATCAAATGGGACTACCTCAAACTGAAAAGCTAAACTAAAAGGTGGTTTCCCTGAGGTCACATTGGTAATAAGTGACAGAGGTGTTATTAAACCCAGATCTAATTTAGTTTCAGTGGGAAACTAAACCATAATGAAAGAAGCCACCACATGAAAGACAAGGTATCTTATTGATTGGGAGAAGATATTCCAGACTCACACATCCAACAAGGGATTAATCTCCAAAATAAATGACTAACTCATAATAACAACAACAAAAAACAAAAACAGCTCATTTAAAATTGGGCAAAGAACATGCATAGATACGTCTCCAAAGAGATATATATGGCATGGACTACTCTTCAGGTATTAAAAACCAACAACAACAACAAGCTTAAATCTTCCCATTTGCAACATAGATATAACTGGAGAGGATTATGCCAAGTTAAATGTCAGTATAAGAAAGGCAAATAATGCATGATTTCACCCATATGTGGAATATAAAGAATCAAAACAAATGAAAAAATAAAACAAAAACTTGTAGATGCTGACAGCAGAATGATGGTTACCAGAGGGGATGGTGGTAGGAGGTGAATGGAATGGGTAAAATGGATGATGGTAGATAGTAACTAGAACTTGGGTGTTGTGTGGTATGTATATTTGTTTAAGTGTAAAGCCATCCTCCTGAAACATGCATTGTAAAGGAATGTTAATAAAAGAAAGAAAAAACAAAGAAAGGGTCATAATAATAAAGGACAGTGAGTAACAATAGCTTCAGCTTTATCCTTATAGAATAAGGATTCTATCAGTGAAGTATTTTGCAGATATGCTTAGAAAGTCACGTCAAGGGTTGAGATTGGATTGAAGATGCACCATACCAGCTAAAACAAATCTGATTACACCTAACAGAAATCACAAAATGGCAGCATCTCAGTGCAACGGTAGGCAGACACGAGGTGGCAGTAGTGGCACCACCATCATCAGGGGTCTGGCATCTTTCTATTTGCATTCTTTTAATGCCTAGCTAAAGTCCTGAAGTTTACTTCAGAATGACACCTAAACAACCTCTCATTACATCTACATTCCAGGAATCAAAGAGGGAGTTTGGGGGAGGACAACCCAGCTGTGTCAGCCACTTCTAAAGAACTCTCTTTGGTCTCCACCCAACATCCTATTTCCTTTTATTGGCTACACCAAAATGGAACAAAAACTGTTATGCACTGCTACACTACAAAATATAGGGATTTGGTTGCTATAAAGAAGGGGAGAAACAATTATTAATTAGCTGTCTACATAATTAATACTGTAAAATATTATTACAATAATTGAGTTCTAATGAGAACTGCCACTAAGGTGATAGCCGTGAAAGTAGAAGGCAACATAGTCTTACATCTACTAAGACAAGAGCCCTGTTAAGAAATCAACTATTTTTCCCATATTTCCTTTATTTTTCCATACAAACAAAAGTATTTATCCAATCCTGCTCTCCCACAATATTTATAGAATTCTAGTTGAGATTGCATCAAATTTCTTTACTAATATCAGGATAGAATTAATCCTTTTTGATGTTGTCTTTTATCTAAGGATACAATATATCTGTCTAACCTTATTTATAATTTTAAAAGATCTTTAAATTTTCTCCAGATAGCTTGGATATCTTAATTTAATATACTAACATTTTCCTAATTCTCTTATATTTTAAACCATCTGTATAAATTACCATATCTGAGAGAATATTGTTTATAGAGAGAAAAAGTATTAACTTTTAGCATTTACCTTGAATCTAGCTGCATTTAAAAAATATGTTATTAACTCTAACAGGCTGTTTCTAAGTCTCTTGTTTTTTCTAGTCATGAAAGTACATCATAGTTTAAAGAAATCATTTTGCTCTTTCCCCCCCTGCATTTATATGCTTTCTTTTTTTTAAAGATTTATTTATTCATACAAGAACTGGGGTACAGGCCAGAGGTGTGGGGGTGAGAAGATTCACCAGAGACAGATTGGGAAACAAAACAGGCAGATTGACTGAAATACACTGCTGAGGGGAGCAGTGGGTGAGTCAGGAGAGGTCTGCTGCACCATGCGGTTAGCTCCCTGACCTGGGATCAAACTTGTACTGCAGTGGTTGTGGATAGCTTCATAGGTTGTGTCTTAACCCCTTGTGCCACCAGGAAGGCCCTGCTTTCATTTTTATATATAACTTTTTGAGTTTTGATTTCTTCTATCTTTGCTTCATTTTGTGATTTTTAGACTAAACTTATAAAAAATAATTGGGGTATTTTTCTATGGCCAAGATTACTTTAAGTAACTAATTTTTAGAATTATCTGACCTTATGGATTAAATTTGAAAAAGGTGAAATAATATGGTCTTGATGGCTTTTCAAATGATCAGTTTTTGGTTTTGTTTTTAAAGATTATTTATTTATTTATACAAGCACTGGGTACAGTCAGAAGCGCCAGAGCGGGGAGCAGAACAGGCAGAACGACAAAATACACTGCTGAGGGGAGCAGCAGGCGTGGCAGGAGAGGTCTGTGCGCCATGTGGGACCCTCGCTGGTGGCCGGGGTTCGAACTGGTGCTGCAGAGACTGTGGGCAGCTTCCCAGCCCAGCGCTCAACCACTGAGCCACCAGGGAAGGCCTTCAAATGATCAATTTTTAATCACCTCTCCAGCATTTTTACTGATCATTAAGCTGTTCAAATGCAAGCAAAGAGCAGAATTTCAGAAGCCACTGGATTTAAAGGAACATGTGTACTTGGGCAAGTAAAGACCAGAGATAGGAATGAGCTTTCAAACATGCACTGCTGAAAAGACTTTTGGATCTTTTTACACCCTTGGGCAGAGAGGCATGGGCAGGTGTTCTAATAATGACTATCATGAAATTGTCTATCAGTCTAGACAAACATAGGCTCAGTTTAAGTCAGATCTAAGTGACAGAAAAATGACTATACCTTTCTTGCATACTCAAGTTTGTGATGTAAGAATTACATACCTGTATTTGGTGTTAACACTACCTAAGTTAGGTACTCAACCAACTCACATAGTTCCTAACTTTAGTTCTGTTTGCTAAGTCAAGATTTTTTCTTTTTAAAAATACCAGCAGTCAACATACACAAATGCATGTGTACAACTATATATATATATATATATATATATATATATATATACACTTTTTCACAAATACCCATTATTTTCTAATAAGGCTTCTATTATATTTAGATTCCCAAGTTGATATCTTATAATTCCTAAAATAGATTTCCAGTATCTTATTTGAGAATTACTTGCATCTTTCTGTTCTCTTGTTTTAATCTCTTTATTCTCATGCCAATCTCATTATTTTCCTAGATTATATTCCAAAATACAACCTGCCTGTTTACACTGATTTTTACAAGAGTTGTATGCATAGGTCATAAGAAACAAAGGGTAAGGTGGCATAAGTCTGAACAAACTAGTTTGCTACAATCTTTACCAATTGGCAACTTGTTTGAAACAACAGATCAGTTAAATCAGATTGATTATTCAGTAACAGTATTGAGGCTTTCTACAAAGAATCAACCCCTACTCTACAGAAAATAAAAGCATTGTCATTCTCCCCCCTAAAGCCATACACTCCCTGGAAATTGTGACTATGTTTTGAAGGTATGTCACTTCTGCAGCCTTATTAAGACTTTTGGAAATTAAAAGAATGGCTATCTGATCTCTTAGGTAGCAGAACACTTCCAAATCTAAATTCTCTGCTATAACCATTAATACCACATCATCTTTCTTTGAGTGTATTCATTTTTCTCTCTAGGGAACTTTATACAACAGAAAACTAAAAATTGATGTTTTTAAGTGCTTGTATTGCACCAGGAATTACCTTCAGCTTTGTATTTGTTAACTTACTGAGACTTCACAAGAACATGTGGTATTATGTTTCATGTATTATTTTATCATTTTTTTCATATTTTATAATTATTTGTAAGAAGATCATTAAACAAGTAATTTGAGTGAGGAGTCAAACCCATCAAGTCTGTCTTGAGTGTGCTTGGTTCATAACTATATTATATTGCTTACGCAGACAATAAGAAATAGTCACATAACTAAAAGATTTATCAAAACTTAAGAAGTTTCTGAAACCTTTCTTTGAATTAAATGTTAATATGTGCAATGAAATCAAATTCTCTAATAAGAGAGTAAAAGCAATAGCAACAACAGTCAAACCCCACATCGGACATACTTAGTAATTTCATGGGAAAAGGAGAAAAGAAAAAGATATGTATGCCTTGACTCCTAGTCTGTCTTGAGTAGTTTTGATTTTTCATGACACAGCTAGTAAGAAAGTATTGATTAAAAAGTTACCTTCAGGGCCTCCCTGATGGCACAAGGGGTTAAGCACCACACTATGAAACAGTACATAGCCTCTGCAGCATGAGTTCGATCCCTGGCCAGCCAGGGAGATACCCACGTGGTGTGGCAGACATCTCCTGGCTCGCCCGGTGTTCCCCGTGGCAGTGTATTTCAGTCAGTCTGCCTGTTCTGTTCCCCACTCTGTCTCTGGTGAGTCCTCTCACCCCCCGCATCACTGGCCTGTACCCCAGCTCTTGCATGCGTAAATAAATAAATCTTAAAAAAAAGAAGTTGCTTTCAATGGGATGTTCTCCATTCTTTTATTTACCTTTGTGTGTGTGAATGTGTGTGTGTATTCCTGAACTTTGTATCACAAATTTGACTACTTGATATACTGTCATTTTTGTAGTGATGCTTTTGAAATTACTGAAAATGCATGCAGTAATGACATCTTACTGATTCAAAAAATATGAGAAAGTAATTAGTTGCTCTTATTTATTCTCTAATTTATTGAATTTTTATTAAACACCCACTCTGTTTCTGGTTTTAGCCTAAGTATTGTCACTGCAGCTAAGAACAAGGTCTGTTTACATTCTTGTGAGAGAAACAGATAGTAAAGAAGTAGATGGACAGTATGATAGAGAATTATATAAGTATCAGAAAGAAAAATAAAGTGATAGTGTGTGCTGGGGGGAACAGTCTAAGGAAATGACATTTAAGTGAAAACCCAAATTTTGAGGAGTAAGACAAATCAAGATTGTGGTAAATCCATTCATTCAGGCCGGTCAAAGACCAAGTGTAAATGAATGCTCTGAAGGTGGTATTTGTCTAACATATCTTGAGTAGCTTGAGGGCAGCTTAGCTGCAGAAAAGTAAGGGGTGAGCAAATCATAAATGTATCACTGAAGATTTTCAATCAGCACTACAATTTGATTAATTCTTAATGACTTCTATACAAAGACAAAAGTACAAAAAAATGCAGTGAGATGGGCGTGAGAGGTCTGGAGGCCACAACTGGCAAGAAGACTAGAGATGTTTACTCAGAAGTTAACAAAGGGGGTGGGGAGATTAGGAAATTCATAATATACTTTAAGGTGAAGGAAACAGGACTTTCTGATGAATTGAATGTGTAATAGGAAGAAAAATGAGTAATCAAGAATGCTGTGTCTGATCCTTTCAGATTATGTGGGAAAGGAAATACAGCAGAAGCAACCAAAATGAGCAAAACAAAATAGTCTTAAATTCAATTATTAAGTTAATGAAAATGCAAGTCACTTGTAACCATCACAGTTTCTTCTTCCCATGGTTTTTATTTCCAAACAGGTTAGCAACAAGATTTCCATTGATTTCTCCTCTTTCCATTCAATAGTTTCAGTATGTTCTTCTTGCTTGAGAAGAAGTCCAGGATATTCAGTTTACTAACTTTAATTTTTCACTAATCCATCTGGTTTCTCTCCTTCTGGCAAGAGTGATTTTTAAAAAATAAATGTCATCTCTTTTATTCATTGTTTTTAATTTATGCATCGAAGAACTGGGGTATAGGCCAGAGGTGCAGGGGATGGGGGTGAGAGGATTCACCAGAGACAAAGTGGGGACCAGAACAGGCAGATCTACTGAAACACATTGCTGAGGGAGAGCAGCAGGCGAGACAGGAGAGGTCTGCTGCACCACGTGGGTTAGCTCCCTGGCTGAGGATCAAACTCATGCTGCAGTGGCTGGCGATAGCTTGATAGTACTGAAAGTTTAACCTCTGTGCCACCAGGGAGGCCCTGGCTAGAGTAATTTTTAAAACATTCACTATAGTGAATAAGTTTAGTAATCTGTAATGCATCTCATTTCTTGTTTTTCTTTTGCTGGGTGCCTTGCCTATCAAATTTTCATTATTTATCAAATTTTTATTGGACTTAGCTTGTTACAAATTATGAGATTTTGAATTATCTTGATTTATCAATCTTAATTTCAAAAACAGTTGTTATAGCAGGGAAAAATACATTGTTTCTAATCATCTAAAATACCAAAATTCCTAAAGGAAGGGAAAAATAGACATGTTAGTCTTCAACCCTGATCTCAGAACTAAACTTGTGAAAAGGTCATATAATGAATGGTGTATATGACAACTGAGTAAAAACATACAGTAAACAGGAATCAGAAGTTATCCTTAAATAATGTCCTATTTATTCTATGCCAGAGACTGAATGCATCCTATTCTTTTTTTAAAAAAAATATTTATTTATTTATGCATACAAGAGTCGGGGTACAGGCCAGAGGTGTGGGGAGTGAGAGGATTTACCAGGGACAGAGTCGGGAACAGAATAGGCAAATTGACCAAAATACACTGCTGAGGGAAGCAGCGGGCGAGTCAGGAGAGGTCTGCTGCACCATGTGGGTTGCTTCCTGGCCGGCTGCGGGATCAAACTTGTGCTGCAGAGGCTGTGGATAGCTTCATAGGTTGCATCTTAACCCCTTGTGCCACCAGAGAGGCACAAGAGTGCATCCTATTCTTAATCATATAGCTCAGTTGGACTTTGAGAAGAGAACTTAAAAAGCATTTTGGTTTAAGATTTTTAAAATAAAATCAGCAATCATCTCAAAGCATAACAATGCTTCTAGTAGTAATGCAATCACATTTTGCACCTATGATCGACAATCTACACATTGAATGACTTTTTACTTTTCATCTCAAATCAACCAGGGAATTAAATATCAGGCTGCCATTATTTAAACAGGGAATTCACTCAACTAATCCTGAAGCTCTTCCTCTGCAAATGAAAGTAATAGATTTGATTTTCTAGGAAGTAAAATAGATTTTTTTCTAAGTGGCCCAACCCTATAGCAACAAACGAAACAGTTGTAACTTCACATGGTGCCTCAATAACCCTTTCGGCTAGTGAGAACTGCATTCCACAAATAAATGAAAGTTAATAACCTTAGATCCCCAACTGTTTGGTCTGGAGTTTGGCCATTTGGGTTTTCATCATTCACTTCCGAAGCTTACTGACCTCATTGGAAGCCTCAGGTCTTAAGTGTTTGTTTTACCCACCATATTTCATCATTTGACCAAGATCTGCCAGAAAATTTATATTTACTAGGTAAGAGTAAGGTTTACAAACTGAATGAATTTATCAAAAAGAAAAAAGTGCCTCAATAAAGGCTTTTTTGAAGAAAAATACAGTTGTTGGGGTCTGAATCATTCAAAGACTCTATACTAGCAAGATGAAAATAGAAGAAACAAGCAAAGGGAAATACTAATAAATAGGAGGAATTGGGATAAACAGGAAGATTAGAATGAGGTGGGAGGTGCTGAGTGTGTAAATCAGTGTGTCATAGATGAGTATTGAGGCATATTGGCACCAAATAATATGTAATTCTTATTTTCTTAACAACATTTATTTTTTGATATTCTGTATAATTGGCATGTAGTTCAATATCATTAACTGATAGTGACTTTTTTTTTTTGAAGACAACCTATAGAAATGTAACATTATGCTTATATATCAATTCAAATAGAAACCTGCACTAAATGACTGGTTCATTTGGATACATTTGTGTTACTGTTGTCTTCAGGAGAAAGAATAGTTAGCACTTAGCCAAGGAGTACCCAAGGACCCCAGACTGAAGTGCATGCTCTGAAAGGGTTCTACCATCCATGTACACAAAGGCAAAAGAAGCAGGCTGTAAGTGTCAAAGACTTTTGATAGATTGTTGTGCAGAGAGAGAGAGAGAAGGAAGGGTTTCAAATAACAGATTATAACAGATTCTCAGTCAAACTCCCAAAATTACGCATTCCCCCACAGGCAAATACCCAGCCAAACAGGCTCAACCCAGAGTAAGGCTGCTGAGGCATGAACACTTGTCTCAGGTCTAAAGTCACTTCTGGCACAGAACCACAAAAAAGGAGTTAGGCAGGCCCCAGAGAGTTGGGACAAAAGGAGTCTCAAATTCAAAATGTACCACAATAACATGAGATAAAGGCTGCCACTTACTCTGCCAGGTACCAGGAGCAGCCTCTCCCGTGTCTCTCAACCACAAGTCTCTTCCAGGAACCTCTTCCATGTGTCTCAGCATATCTCTCTTCCATGTGTCTCCTCCAGTGTTTCTTCTTCCCCGCTTTGTTTCATCTCCCCTTTATATATCCATATTGCTCCTTCCCAGCTGCCCCCCATTCAGGAACTCCAGTTCATGGCATCCTGGGACTTGTAATACAAGGCAACTGCATGTAAGTGGAAATGAGGAAAATGTTCTCATTCAATGCTGTGTGATGCTCCTCCACCTTTTGTGGAGATGCCTTGGTAAAAGAATGAAATAAAAATAAATGTTTTTATGTAGATGTCACTTAATGATTTTAAATTTGTTAAAGTATCATTTTTCCATATATAACTCCTTTTAGGAAAAATTCCAAGTGAAAATTTGACCTTATATAGTAGAGGGGGAAAAGTTTTTGATTAAAAACATAATTGAATGTAAAGCTTTTAAAATAGAATAGGAGGGCCTCCCTGGTGGCGCAGCGGTTGAGTGCTGGTTTGCGAAGCTGCCTGCAGCCTCTGCAGTGCCGGTTCGATCCCCAGCTGCTTCCGGCCACCAGAGGAGTGTCCCACATGGTGCGCAGACCTCTTCTGCCGCCCGCTGCTCCCCTCAGCAGTGTACTTCGGTCCTTCTGCCTGCTCTGCTCCCTGCTCTGGCTCTGGTGAATTCTCTCACCCTCCTGCACTTCTGACTGTATCCAGTGCTTGTATAAATAAATAAATAAATAAATCTTAAAAAAAAAAAAAAAAGAATAGGAAATAAGTATTCCTCACCACAGTAATTATAACTGCTCATTATTAATCACAGTCCTTCAAAGATATTTTCTTTCACTTCTTCTCTTTGAGTTCTCTCTAGGTAATACCATTTATAAGTTTAACACTCACTCTAATGGGCAATCTCAATCTCTTCAGACCTTGAACTCTAGAGATAAACCTAGAACTGCAGTGTCCCTGCTGACAAAATCAATGTCATGAATTTATGTAGTATTATCCATAAGACAATCTAGAGCATCACTATTCTGCTTTAAAAATTAAACTTGTAATGAATCATTTATGGGTATCAATAATTTTCTTAAAAAATAGATTGTATATATCCAGTTATGTATCCAACAAACATCATGGTACTCTATATACATTATGCTAGGCATTCCTCATACTCTTTCCTCTAGTCTAGCTTTAAATCACCATCAGAGTTATTTTCCCCCAACCCAAATTTTTATTAAAGTCTTAAATCTAAAAAAAAGCAACTCCATCAATTCACTGTTACCAAGTTGAAATTTTTCAAATGCATTATTATGATATAAAAGAACTGTCCTTCCCCCAGAAAGATCTAGTTTCTATTCTGTGCAAACTAAATTCCACCTACATACAAAAGTCTTTACCAATACCAGCAAATAAGATCTTTTTGGTCATCTCTACCAAGGTAAACACTGCTACTTTTGCATAGAAATTTATTATTTCTCTTTAATTTTTTTAATACAAAGCACACAGCTCATTTCCTCAATTTCCAAGGCCTAATATCATGCACACATTTGTGCTTCGTTTTGAGCACTTCACATGTGAAGTTACATTCTGCCTCAGAGTGGTAAGAGTGAGATATAGGAACAGAGGAAGGAAAAGGAGACTAAGAACGACAGGCTACAGTACGAGAGAGAGAGAGGAAAAAAGACAAAAAGCAAAGAGCCTTGTATAAATTTAGGTATCCAAAATGATGATAGTCTTGTATTATCCATCTCAAAGTAAAGTACACATACTGTAGAGACTACACCCACATGTGTGAAAGAATAGGAATCTACAGCATTAATTTGTTACTTATTCCTGGAATATTAGTTTTCCTTGAAGACTAAATTACGAATATTTTATAGGTAATCATATCGTAATATAGCACACAGGACAATGTCAAATATGAATGAATGGTTATGATATTCAAATTAGTTTTATGCTTACCTAGGTTTTTTCAAGTTAAGTTTACCAATCCCCTTTCCATATCTTGGCTTGTAAATTTATCTTTCTCTAATAGGAATAGTTGTCTTTCAGTGATTACAAATAATGGTTTATTTTACTTTACTACCTATTTGACATGTCATATTCAAAAATTTAAAAAGAGAAAAATACCATTAAGAAGAAAAATGAAAGAACAGGAGGTATCAAATAAAGATAAAGGAGTTATTCTCAGCTTACTGGAAAACTGCTGATAAATTGCATTTGAATTTGAAGGCTGAAAATATTCTTCAAAAAGGAAACATGAGGGCCTCCCCTCGTGGCACAGGTGGTTGAGCGCAGCGCTGTGCAGCTGTCCACAGCCTCTGCAGTGCGGGATTGATCCTGGCCGGCCGGCGAGGGTCCCACATAGTGCGGCAGACCTCTCCTGTCTCACCCGCTGCTCCCCTCAGCAGTATATTTCATCAGTCTGCCTGTTCTGCTCCCCGTTTTGTCTCTGGTGGATCCTTTCGCCCTCCCGCACATCTGGTCTGTACTCCGGTTCTTGTATAAATAAATAAATCTTTAAAAAAAAAAGGAAGCGAATACAGGATTATTCATGTTAGAGATTTAAAGGGGGCTACACTAATGAAGACTAAAGAGTGAAGATGCATGAGTAGAGAAGCAAAGCCTGAAACCATGATGCAGTTCTTTCCCTTTTGAGAAGACAGAAGGAAGGAAGGATTGGGTAGGAGGAACTCGGATGATAACATAGTTCTGAGAAAGTCTCATCAGCATGATGTGGGTTCCCAAGTCAAAGTTGCCTATTTGGAAAACACTGGAATAGGTGTTTGGAATAGGTGAGTACTTATAATCTAAAGTGCTTAGTCACTGGCTGGAATTATCTCAGGGGAAATGTAGTCTCAGTATTCAGAGGGCTGACACAACTCTGTTCCATGAAACTGTACAATGCAAATCTCTATGGCTGGACATGGGGGGAAAGGGGCTGAAATCAAGGCAATCAGACAATCAACCACAGAGAGAGAAAGGGGGCGGGGAAGAAGAGGGAGGAGGTAGGGAGAGAGAGGCCTTAGCTACAAGCTTGCCTGGTTCTTGATGGTGGCAGACATGAAAGCAGGTCACAAAGCCCATACACGGGGAACAGGCACAAGTCTTTATTACAGCAACAGAATATAAATGGGTAGCAACAGCATTATCTCTCTGTCTGGCCTCCCATAAGCCCCTTGTCATTGTCAGCGGCAGCAGCAAAGGCAGTAATAGCAGCAGCAGTAGCAACAGTGGCAGCGTCCAGCAGTGGAAGCCCGCTTGGGCTCTGGCTGCAATAGTGACTCCATGCCCCGTGAGGGTGACCAAGGAGTGGTCTCTGAGTAGACAGCGACTGACCTCCCCCCACCCCCTACTTCCCAGAGGAGCCCTAATAGCTTTTATAAAATTTGTAGGCAACAATGGCACAAGGCCAAGTTTAAGCCTAGTTTATAGAAATTTGTGTTTGTGCATGGTAACTATACATCAAGGTTACATGCTATTTACAGCTTTCCGCACATTAGAACTATATCTCAAAGTTATATGTTATATACTAGGTTACCTGTGCTAGAAGGTCATAGTGAAAAATAGTCTGAGAAAACGGGCCCTACAGAGACTAAGTGCAAGATGTCTGTGACAAATGGCAAGATCAGACTGTGTTGCATACATGAAAGATAGTGGTAGAGACAAATTTAAAAAGATAACATGAGGCCAAAAATTGAAGAATCTTTAATAAATGGGGAGTTAGATTTAACAGTCTTTTAAAGTAATGATAGAAATGTTTATCTCCTCTAGAAGAGAACTCTACCAAATATTCCCAGCTTATTACACTATATTTGCTTGTATGTTTTATAAACTTAGAAATTAGTTTCTAAATTCAAGACAGTTACCAAGTTATATAAAAGGTTGATACTTCATAGTTTAACAGTGGTTGTAAAATGTTATATGGCATGTGAATCAAGTCAGAACATTTCCATGACTTGATGTCAGAAAGGGTTCCTACTTACTCACATGAGAGGATATGTTTGTCATCAAATTAATCCATGACCTACAAAGAACTATTCACAGAGAAATTTAAAGTATCTATTTATGTAATGTTGAAATCTAAGCTAAAGGGCAGTAGCAACATTACCAAGGAAGCCTTAAAGAAGTCTCCTGAAGAAACCTCAAATTGTCCTGCTATCCCAGCACAATTTCCTCAGTGACACATGTGGCTAAGACTGTTAGGCATTTCAGAACACCTAGCACTTCAGATGAAAATGTAATGTCAGACATGGGTGCCCAGGTCTCTCCATCAGATGTGGGTAATACCTCACAACACCATGTTGGTAGTCAGTGATGGTTGCCATTCATTTTTCCCAATAAGTATCCAATGGCCTCCTTGCTAATTGGGTGCTTAGCAGCATATTTTATTTGAACTTCATGTGAGTGAAGTAAAGTGAAATACTACTCTTATTCCAATTTTTTAAGCATTGAAACTGTATCTTAAAAGGTTGAATAACTTGCCAATTGCCACAAGATATAAAAAGGAGGTGGAGCAGTAAGTAAAAACCCTATTCTGACATACTCCAAATGCTCTTCTTTTAGAGTATTCTCACAGTGTAATAATTCTATAAATATCAAATGTTAATATAAGCCTCAGGAGTAAAAGATATGCACCTCTTGACAGGATAAAATATGCAAGTATGAGCTCTGGCTTTCTTGAGATCTGAGACTTAATCAAGACTATAACAAGCTTCTTATACTTTTTTCTCTGTCATTTCTCCCAGTTATACCCAGAACACATACATACATTCCAGTAATGGTATGATTTAAAACTCATAATTTTTAAATGATAATCTCAAAAGAAAACCCTGTAGATTATTCAAATATGTAGTAAGACTTTCAGAAAAGCATATGTAAATCTATTGGACTGCTTTATATTTTCTGCCTTCAGCAAAGTAGAGAAAAAATTGCTTTGTTTGAAAAAAAAATGACAGGTTAGTGCTTTGTAGATGATAAGAAGGTAAATAATCTTTTAAGACTAATATCAAAGTTAAGAAAGAGGCTAATATTTAGAAACTCAAAAGAATATTACAAAGGTAATTTGCCTATTTATGAAGTAAAATTGAAAACTGTATTTTCCAAGATTGTCATTTTAATTGAATAAAGTATCAAGATGTTACAAGTAGAAGCCATCATTTTGGATAAGTTAAGCAATTAGAAAGTAGGACTACAGAATCACGAACAAGATGAGTAATTGATTAAGAGTAAATGGATTTATTGGTAGCAGAGTTAATGTCCAATTAAAATGCATCAGGACAGTTATACTAGCAGTCTGGTTTTATTTTCCGCTGATAACAGGCACAATAAAATTTATTCAATAATGTATTCAATTTTTATTTATTAAGTGCTAGTCAAATAGCAGTCACTGTTCTTGCTTGGCACCCTGGGTAAAGCGCTAAACATGATAGAAAAAATGCTGACCTTTTGTGACTTACATTTTAGCAAGAAGAGACAAATATTTTTATATCAATACATTATATAGTAAGTGACTATAAGTGCTGTGGAATAAGGAGGTGAGAGGGTGCCAGGAATGGATGCCATTATATATAACATCAACAGGATGAGCTTCTCTGATAAGATGAAATTTGAACAGTCCCTTGAAGTTGGTAAAGAAGCACATCACAGCTATCAGGAAGAATGTTCTAAACAGAAAGAACAGCAAGCACAAAGACCCTGAGTTCTCAGTGAGTTCCACAAATAGCAAGAAAGTCAAATGTGGCTGGAACACAGTAAATAAGGGGGATTGTTTACCTTATGTAGAATACATTATATAGGTGCAAAGAGGCCAAGAAAGAGGTCATTGCAGTAACCTTAGAGTTAGCATGTCCTTGGCTATGCCAAGAGTCAAGATGGTGAGAAGTAGTTGAATTCTAGATATATTCTAAAGTTAGGGCCAGCCAGATTTACTGATAGATTCAGTATGGATGAGTAACAGAAAGAAAAGCATCAAACATGACAATAAGAATTTGGCTTGAGAAACTGGCTGACTAAAATTTCCTGACTGATAAAGAGAAAACTATATTGAAGGTAAAAACATCAGTGTTCCATTTTAAATGTAAATAATGTATTATATATCCAAGTAGTCAGTTAGATACCTCATTCTGGAGTTCAGGGGGAGTTGAGGCAGGAAATGGAAATTTTGAAGTAATCAGCAAAAAATGATATTTAAAATAGAAAATTGGGTGAGATCATAAAGGAAGTAAATGTAATACACATGTCTGTCTAAATTTATATTGTTCAATTATCAGAAATTTATTATTTCAAACAAAAATTATGCTCTGGATATTTATTCAAAATTACTAATACTTAATACTTGATTTTAATAATGTGTTCATTAAAATTATTTGCTATATCCAAACATTTTTACTTCTATATGTCAACTTACTAAATGAATTTTAAGCTCTTTTACAAGTGTAATGCCTAAATATTTTCATCTTTCTATAGTGCTTAGTGTAAGACTTGGTATGAATTTCAGTAAATGTATTGAATTCACAAATGTATGGATAAAAAAATCAGAATAAGAATCAGAATAAGATCTTTTATTATGATAGGAATATAGTTTGGTCACCTTATTAAAATAAATTTAAAAATAAGATATCACCTGTACTCTAGGAATTTCATATTTCTTATACTCCCTCATAAACTCTAAAAACAGAATGCAATTTTGTGACAAAATTACAGCTGTTGTAGACCACTTACTTGCCGTTGCTCCTACCACAAGTGTAATAATTTATTGAATGCCTTCTATGTGTTATTTGACATGCATTGTTTCTAATTTTTATAACAATCCTACAATAAAAATTGTTAGACCCATTCTACCATTTTAATATGAAAACTAAGAAGAAAAGAAGATAAATTATGAGTAAAGAACTATAGACTAACAAATTGCAGAGCCTGAATTCAAACCCAGATCTGTTTGACTAAGAGATCAGAATTTTATTTTCCTTCTGCCATCATTCTGATACAAGCAGTCTGAATATAAGACTGATTAATGTATTATGAGAATGAGATAACACGGAAACACATTCATCTTGAGGAATTCAAGTGAAAAAAAGAAATTCAACCTTATGAAACATGTAGAATATTGTCTTGATTCTTGCCAGCATCAAAAGAGAAGCAGGATGAAGAATTTTAATTTTATCTTTGTTCCTTACTATTTCACAGACATGTCTCAAATATATAATAACCAGATTTAGAAAGTCATGTTGATTAAACACTTGCCATTCACCTACTATGTGTCATCCCCAGTCCTGAAAGCTAAAAGCACAGATAAATAATTCATGATCCCTATTTTCAAGGTGCTTCCAATTTACTGAGGGAGGCAAATAAGTTAACAAAAATTATAATAAACTGAGATAAATACTTTTTAGGAGGCATAAACTGTTAGTTGATTAGTAAAGAAATTAATACACTTCCTTGAGGTGAATCTTGAAGGATGAAAAGTATTGGCCAGGAAGAGAAGGTACTCTTGGAACAAGGATGGTACAACCAAACATTTGCTAAAGTAACTGTTGGTGAAGGCAGTCAAGAATGTGACTGTTGACTTGAGAGCTGGACCTGGGCAATAGGAGGCTTCTCATCCCCTCCTTGGAATGTGTGTTATAACCTTGCTCCTTGGAATGTTTATTCCCTTAAGTTGCTGCAAGGATACAGACTTGAGAAAATGGGTAATGTGTTGTTGAAACTATATGATGCAACACAATTAAAGCCTCTATATAACTTTCAAGATTTGGCAGGGGATGTAGAGATTTACTTGTCTTGTGATCTCCCAGAACAGACTTCTTAAGGAAATTACCTTGATTTTTAAAACTCTGTCACCTACCACTTTAAAGTACTCTACCTCTTTCTTTGGTCTCTCCTGCACTCTGTAGACAGGGTTCAGTTTCAGATTATACCTGGGACATTCCCAAGGTTTTAACTCAAGAGGAATTAGAAGCAGTTTATTGAGGCTGGACTGGACTACTGAGGGCTAAAGAGGAGAGAAAGGATGTGAGTGATGAGTATTCAGGAAAGGGACTGGACAAATAAATAGGTAATAAATCATGAAAGTCTCTATAATTTATGCTGGGGAATTTGTACTTTGACCTTGAAGGATTCTAGCTTGAGAATAGCATGATAAAATCCATAGTTTAGAAAACATACTTTAAATTCCTAATGTAGTGTGTATAGAATTTATTGAAGAAAAGACACGACCATTCATCAAATAGAAGACAAAGTACAGCTTGTTGCAATAATTCAGGTAAGCAAAGATGATGGTCTGTAGTAAAGGAGATTGAGATACAGAGAGCTTAGTATGTTTAGAAGTATTCAAAACTGTTCACTAGATGGGAATGAGAGAAAAGATAGCCCTCAGTTTCTAGACTTTATAGGAAATGCTCTGAAATGGCAAATCAGGAAAAATCTATTTTGAACAAGGGTATTTGGATAATGATGATCTAGTTTTTGATGTGTTGATACTGAATAACACATAAGATTGGTTGCTAGAGTTGATGCAAGCAAATATGTGTATGAGGCTCTGGAGAAAGACCTGGGCTATTGATATAGACTCAACAGTCACAAATATTTAGATGGCAGTTGAAGCCTAAAGGTATAGCTCAACTCTCAACTTTCATTTAAGATCACCCTGCCTAAGAAGAGAAGAAAATGAAGATCAAAGAAGGGGAGGGAAGGGAAAGGGAAAACAGCATAAGGCAGGGAGAGAAAAGGAAAGGAAGGAAAGGGAAAATATTAGAGGGTTGGGAAATCCCAACACTGAAGTGATTTTTAGAATATATTTAAAGGTTCAAAGGAAAATGGAAAAGTGTAAAGTGAGGGAATGTAGAGAGGAAATTATTTTAATAATATTAAGAGGAAGGTTAAAGCTGTGCCATTCAGATATATCAGTAAATTCCTCAAGCTTGGCCTACATGAGCCCAAATTTGATAGTTGATGTAGAATTAACACTAATGAATGATAAATGTAATGAAGTCTGTGGGAAGTCTGACAAATAGAGTACTGACTACATAGTTGTGAGTGTATTCACTACCCTCTGAATCTGTTTGAAAATTATGAATCAGGCCTCCCCTAGTGGCGCAGCAGTTGAGCGCTGGGCTGTGAAGCTGCCTGCAGCCTCTGCAGCGCCAGTTCGATCCCCGGCCCTAGACGAGGGTCCCACATGGCGCACAGACCTCTCCTGCCGCGCCCGCTGTTCCCCTCAGCAGTGTGTTTCATCAGTCTGCCTGTTCTGTTCCCTGCTCTGGCTCTGGTGAGTTCTCTCACCCTCCCGCGCTTCTGACTGTACCCAGTGCTTATATAAATAAATAAATAAATCTTTAAAAATAAATTATGAATCTATTTGATTGAGCATTGATACTACCACTTCAGTTCTGGCAGTTTCCACTTTTAGCAGAACTTTTCCATCCTAACATTGCTTATTGCTATTGGCAAAAATTTAAACTTGCGCGTTTTCACTTAGAAATGCCATAAAATATTTTTCAATTTTTTTTAAACATCCTTGTTTATTTTTTCACTATAAAAATTTTATGGCATTTTTATATCAGAATTGGGCCAACAGATTAAACCAGACAGATGTTAGGGCCTTAAATGTTTGCATCAAATGGCATGGTTAGAGAATTCCAGATAAAGAGGATAAGCAAATCAAGTGTTAAGGTTGGTTTTTTTTTTTTTTTAACTGAATTATTAAAGACAACTACATACCAAGCTATAATCAATTGAAGATTTTTTTATCACCATTTTAGTTATGGTTAATTTTTTTAAAAGATTTATTTTTTTTAATTTATACAAGAACTGGGGTATAGGCCAGAGGCATGGGAGGGTGAGAGGATTCACCAGAGACAGAGTGGGGAGTAGAACAGGCAGATGGACCGAAGACACTGCTGAGGGGAGCAGTGGGCGAGACAGGAGAGGTCTGCCGTGCCATGTGGGTATCTCCCTGGCTGGCTGGGAATCGAACCCACACTGTAGAGGCTGCAGACATCTTCACAGTGCTGTGCTCAACCCACTGCGCCACTGGGGAGGCCCAGTAATGGTTAATTTAATCCATTATAAAACCATAAATTACACAACACACTTTTGATAGATAGCAATTCCTCTTTCAAATATGCTAACCAGATTTTACTGATGGACATTTTTTTCTCCTAATGGTCACTTACTGATGCATCCAGGGACATGAGGGAGTAAGCAATACAGCTTAAGGACAGAAGACTCTTGAATTCAAATAGGAATTTCAAGAAGTGTTAATAGGAGACAGCATTGTTTAGTCATTTACCTTTGCAAAAATCAGATTTAACTGTCAAATAAAAATATATTGCTAGTATATTTTATTCATCTATGAATGAATAAATTAAACATGCTGAGTAAAGAGTACTCTTTATAGATCATTCCCTTGGTTTAACAAAGAAATTAATAATTTGTCTTATATCATTTCTATCAGTTTCCAGTTTAGGCACAATCATGTTAACATTTCATACAGCACATCTTCCATTTACTGCCCCTACTGATGATTTTCAGTTTTATTGTACCAAAGGCCACTAAGTACTAACTAAATAGTTCTACTTCCTTTTTAGTATTAGAAGTTTTTTTTTTTTAAGTTTCTGAATTTAAAAGCTACATTTCCCAGTTTTCCATTGCAAATAGAGGTACCTGAGAAGAGAGAAGCACAAAAGTTCTTGAAAGGTATCTAGTTAAACTTGGAAGACGCTCTTTTGCCTTTACCTTTTTCTTCTTTGTACATGAAAGAAGAAATACTGTCACTAGTATTACTTAACACTATTTTGGGAGAAGAAAAAGAGCAAATGAGTGAGAATTTGGAACTGTACCACAACAGTATACTCTCAGGTTGATAATATTAGCATGCAATTGGATTCTCAAAACTTTTTTCAGAACCTTCTACATTAATATAAGCTACTATCATTGTGCATTTGCATAAACACTCACAAGTTGAGATTTAGGTTTAGAAATAAAAGCAAAGAATATAAGTTCGTGATTTAATATGAAGTGCTAAAGCATTATAGTTCATTTATAACATAAAAGCAAAATGAGTTTCAGTGTTTTCCTCGTGGAATGCATGTATATATATACATAAAGGCTTCTAAAATTATTTTTGATTTGCCTAGTTTTTACTATAGTAATATAAACAGTGTTTGTAACATATTAATATGTTTGTAATATATAGTAAATGTAACATGTACTACTTGCAAACAAAACCACCTTTTCTCTCTAGTTTGCAATATTTCAGTATTTGTATCCTGATTAGTTTTTAACTATCTAATATTAATATTTCACAAAATTGTATGTCATGATTCAACATAATTCAGGTAATGTAAAGAAAGTGGAACCATTAATATTTAAGCTTGCATAGCAGTCAGTATTAATGAAAATATTTCTACTTGTCTCTAAAATTTGACTTATTTCAAAGAAGTTAGAATATTTTTATAATTGTTCACTGTTGAATGCAACTATAAATTTCTTATCATTCTTAATTATCAGAATAGTGAAGCCTAATTAATTTATATCCATAAATGATTAAAACTATTTGGCTAAGACAGATACTTTAGTTTACATTTACTAAATGTGTATAATAAGAACTTACTATGAAAGGAAAAGAAACCTGACTTCTAAGTGTATATAAACATAGAAAATAACATTTTTCTGGTTTTAAGACTTTTTAAAAACTAAATAGACAAAGTACAATCATAAAAGTAAAAGCTGGAATTTGTTATCTATATCATCCTTTAAATTGTAGAACAGGGGCCTCCCTGTGGCATAGGTGGTTTAGCGCAGCTCTGTGAAGCTATCCACAGCCTCGGCAGTGCCTGTTTGATCCCAGCCGGCCACTGAGCAACCCACATGGTGCGGCAGATCTCTCCTGTCTCACCCACTGCTCCCTTCAGCAGTGTATTTCAGTGGGTCTGCTCTGTCTTTAGTGACTCCTCTCACCCTCCCGCACATCTGGCCTGTACCCTGGTTCTTTTGTAAATAAATAAATCTTTAAAAAAATTAAAATTAAAAATAAATTGTAGAACAGAAGTCAAAATTAACTAAGATACAGGCTGAGAAAAGTGAAAGCTTGTTTCTAGGGTAAAGACCTTCTAGAATGAATTTTTAAAAGTAAAAAAAAAAAAACCTAATTTGATAATGGGCGCAGAATGAGTAAGCAATAGGACAAGAATCAAAAGTGGTTAATAAATGTTGAACAGATTCTCACCCTCACTAGTAATCATAGTGATAGAAATTAAAAGTCAGATGGAGAAAGACAAATACCCTATGATTTTACTCATATGTGAAAGATTAAACAAACAAACAAAAACCTCTTAGACCAGAATGGAAGGAGGTAAGGGGGTGAGTAAATTGAGTTAAAGGGGTTGTTAGTTTTGTGGTGGGGAATGGAAAACAGACTCTTGGTGGCCATCATAATGTAATGTATATAGATGTCAAGTTATAATGTTCTACACCTAAAACCTGTATGATGTTATAAACCAATATTAATTCAAGAAAAAAAATTTTAAAGATTTATTTATTTATGTATAGAAGAACTGGGGTATAGGCCAACGGTGCGGGAGGTGCGAGGATTCACCAGAGACAGAGCCGGGAACAGAAAAGGCGATGACTGAAACACACTACTGACAGGAGCAGTGGGCGAGACAGGAGAGGTCTGCTGTGCCATGTGGGTAGCTCCCTGGCTGGCTGGGGGATCGAATTTGTGCCACAGAGGCTATGGACAACTTCACAGTGCTGCACTCTGCCCTTGCACCACCAGGGAGGCCCAAGAAAAAATGTTTTAAATCAAATAAAATGATCATGAGTTTCTATTTGCACATAAAGAGACATAAGAATTTTAAAATTCTAGTATAACATTGGAAGAGATGTGAAAAATATAAAATATATACATTGTTGGTAACATTAAATCTGTTTCACAATTTTCAACATATTGGTGTTTTGTTTAAATTTGAACATGAATATTGCTTACAACCCAGCAAATCTTCAATTTGATATGTACCCTAGGATATTTTTAAGATATGTACACAGGAGACATGAGCTGTGTTGTTCTTTGCAGCATTGTTTATAATACTAAAAATTGTAAGCTTATTAATTACCCATCAAATGGAATTGAGTAAAACTTTCCTATATTACTGTTAGTTAAATCTGTGGTTTTCAAGGAACATTTGATATTGTCTGAGGACATTTTTATTTGTCACAACTGGACTGAAGGATGCTCTATTGCTCTGGGTACCAGTAAGGTGATCATCTTTTTGTTTTGTTTTAATTTAATTTTATATATTTTTTACATGATTCTTCATTTTTGTACAATGTGTGCTTTCTCATCTCAGTTATAGTCCCCATAAAATTCCCAGTACCAATTCACCTGTGTACCATCACCATAGTTCCTTGTGCTCTTCCCACCCCTGTTTTGATCCTACTCCCTTCTCCCCCTCCCCTTCAGAATGTTTCTGGTTTATAGTTGCTTGTTGATTTTGATTTTTTTACTTTTTTATAATTACTTTTTCCCCTGATCCCTTATTTGGATCCTCTACATTCCTCCTATAAGTGAAATCATACTGTATTTTTCTTTTTCTTTCTGCCTTATTTCACTGAGCATGATCCCTTCCAGCTCTATCCATGTTGCTGTGAATGGCATGAGTGTATCTTTTTGATTGCTGAGTAATATTCTGTTGTGTATCTCTATACCATCTTCTTGATCCAGTCCTTTATTTGGGGACATTTGGGTTGTTTCCCTAGCTTCCCCATTGTAAATAGTGCTGCAATAAACATATGGGTGCAGGTGTCCTTTAAGTTAATGTTTTTGTGTCCTTTGGGTAGATTCGGTGATTGTCCTTTCAGTGAGGAGAGGCTATGAATGCTGTTAAACAGTTAACAATATACATAACAACCATTGACAACAAAGAATGTCAATAATGCCAAGGTTGAGAAACCTCAGCTTAATGAATAACTGCATATGTATAAACATGACTAAATCATAAAAGCATAGTATTAAGCACAGGAGACTAATAACAAAAATACCATTATTATATGCAAATTTCAAAAGAAGCCACTCAAAACTATATGTCATTTTTAATCACATATGTTTGTGGTAACTTTCAAAATGTATAGTATTGGCAATGACTTACTTACAAGATGATGGGAAAATAAAACAATGTTATTGGCATTTCTATAATAAATGTGACATTATTTCATTTTATTAAATATCAGTAGTGAATACCTGGGAGATAATTATAAAATCAGCTGTATCCTTACTAGTTTTGAAAGCTTTATAAAACCATTTTGATTTTTAAAAATAAAAAAAGACCTACACATTGGATTTGTGAGTCAGTAAAAAATATACCATGGAGGGCCTCCCTGGTGGTGCAGGTGGTTGAGCACAGCACTGTGAAGCTGTCTGCAACTTCTGCAGTGCGGGTTCAATCCTGGCCGGCCAGCAAGATACCCACATGACACAGCAGACCTCTCCTGTCTTGCCCGCAGCTCCCCTCAGCAGTGTATTTCAGTCAGTCTGCCCATTCTGTTCCCCACTCTGTCTCTGGTGAATCCTTTCACCCTCCCACACCTCTGGCCTGTACCCCGGTTCTTATATGAATAAATAAATCTTTAATAAAATATATTAAATTAAGTTTTAAAAAAAATGCCAGGGAAAAGAAATCAGTTAAAATGGAAAAGAATCAGAAAAAAATTAACAAACAATAAAGCCATTAAATTAAGTCAAGCTCATCTTATAAAATATAAATAAAATTAAAGTTTGTTAAACTCAATTAAGGAAAAAATTAATTAATGGTAGCTAAAAAAAAAAGGGACTGTGATACCAAGACAGTAAAAGGGGATTATGCTAATAAAAATATCTACCACAGAAAATAAATTGGTAAAGAATATGAAGAATTAACAAATGAGAAAATAATTATGCTGTAATGTTAGCTCAACAATGGGGCAAGAGTGATATCAATACACTAATACATAATAAATAATTGAAAAATGCTATTAAATATTGTCTATTATCTAAAAGGATATTATAATGGTTAATAAGAGGGTTTTTAATATAGGAAAATTCATATAATATGAAAGAAGAAAAGATAGCTTAAGAATTCAAGATAATTACATTTAAAAAATTAAAAATTGAATATGCTTAAGTGCTAACTGTATTTACCTGCAATTGATAGGGCTATGGATATGTTTTCCCCTTCTTCTTTGTAAATTAGGTACTTTGGATGTTTTACTGTATTTTAAAAATGTTTTAAGCTATACTATCAGCTTTCTTCTTGCAACATTAATTCATTATTATCGTAAATTTTTAACATTTTTATCCTGAATTGAATAAAATCATTAAACTAATTATAACATACTCTTTGAGGAGAGAAGTTGCATGGTTCAAGCTCATCAAGTATGATTCAGATGTTCATCTGTGAAATGAATCCCCAAATTAACAACAAAATATATGACATGTTCACTGCAAAACATAATTAGTATAAGTAATGGAAAGTTCATCTTCCAGCACAGAGAATCACTTGTTTTGAGTAGTAAAGAGACACTGGTATTCTGTGGGTCAAACTTAAAAACCCTGTCATTGAAACTAATTCTCTTACTTGATGACTCAACCAGCTGTAATGAACTATATAATCACAGCTGGAGATATTTGGTATAATGACCAGTGATGGTACAGAAGCTATTTTGAGGCAATAGCAAACTGCTGTTCTATGAGCATTAAGTCTCTACCTATTTCATATTTATGTTCCATCGTCCTGAGAAATAAACAGTAGACAGAAATAATGCAACTGCAAATCCATTTATGACTCATTAAAAAAATAACACATCTTTAACATTCCTTATTCTGGAAAAGTGTTCATCTTTAAAAACTGAGTATGATTAAGAGAAAGAATTTCCCAATTTATTGGAACTATCGCATCCAGTCAATTGGTATGAATGTGTGCTCTTTCAAAGTTAGTCAACCATTTGCTTTTCTAGAAATTGTTCTCCCATTTATTTTTTGGCCTTACCATATCTTGACTCATTTATTGTCAAACCATATTCATTTACTACACTGTACCGTCTCTTCTGACAGTCTAATAATGTAAATATCCTTCCCCCATTAAAAATCATATATCTGCTCCTTTGCAATACTTTCCTCTTCCCCTCCTCTCCTTGGTCACCCCTTATTTTTTCCACTCATTGATTCAACTGTTACCTTAGATTTATAAATACTTACTGGAATTCACAATATTCCAAACATTTCTCTAAGTATTTTAAATTTATATATATATTGTATGTATATTCATTCTCAACCCTCCCAACAATCTTGTCAGATCAGTACAATTATTTCTTCTTCTTAGGTGAAGAAACTAAAGCACAGAGAGATTAATTTATTTGTCTACTGTTGCATAGGTGGCTATAAGTGATAGAGTTGAGTTTAGCTAAAATGTGAACTATGGAAGATTAACCTGTTTGTAGAGAAGATAAGATTTTTGTCTACCTGATTCCATGATTTTGATGTCCATGGTGCTAACTAGTAGATTTCTCATTTTTTAAGAATGCTATAGAAAGGTATCTGTTGCTTTATGCTGAGGGCACATTTCTGAAGATAAGATACCTAAAGTGGTTCAACAGGGTCTCTTCATTTTATAACTTAATTGAACACATCATCTCTAATGTCTTTTATCATAGATACAATAACAATCATCATTACTATAGGAATTTAGAATCAATAGATGTAACCAATACTCTGATCTGTCAAATAATGATAGCTGTGGTGTGTGACATCAACCACTTATAATTCATAAATTACACATTCTAATTTATCCTTACAATCTTGCAAGAATCTTCCAAAGTTCACTTCCAAATACCTTATTAGTCTGTTTCTACAGAATGACTCTTGTCCATAGGACTTTTTTCTTTCCTTTCATACTTTTTTTTTATATAAATTTTATTGTTATATTCCCCATACAATTGCAGCCCCCCCATTCTGACCCCAATCCCTCCTTTCATACTTTTCTTTGTCCATAAGGCTTCCTTTCTTTGATACTGTATATATCTTTGTCATTTTAACCACCCTGATATGAATTTGTTCTTATTGTGGCTAATTACTAATAACGTTGAACATTTTTCATGGGTTTATTATTATTGGAATATGTCCTTTAAAAAATGTCTATTCCAAACTTGTGCCCATTGGTTTTGTCTTACTGATTTGTAGAAATTTTTACATATTCTGGATATAGACAGAAATAGTGCAACTGCAAATCCATTTATGACTCATTAGAAATATCATACCTTTAACATTTCTCATTTGGAAAAGTGTCCATCATTAAAGACTGATCAATAAAGCATCTTGATCCCAGCTCTGTCTCTGGTGAATTCTCTCACCCTCCCGCGCTTCTCACTATACCCAGTGCTTGTATAAATAAATAAATAAATAGATAAATCGTCAAAAAAAAATTCATTGAGAAGATTCTCCTTTCCCTGCAGCAATAGTGTCATTTTGTAAGAAATAAAATAACAATATATATGAGTCTGTGTTTTGACCATCACTTATATAATATTCATATCAATTTAATCATGAGAAAATATTGGACAAACAAAAAGTAAGGGATATTTACAAACCAGCCATTTTTCTTCGAAAGTGCTCAGGTTATGAAAAATAGAAAAAGGCTCAGAAACTATCACAAATTGAACTAGACTAAGGAGACATGACAGCTCAATGCAATGTAGGATCCTGTTGGATCCAGAAACAGAGAAAGCAAAGTAGTAGCGAAACATGGTAAATATGAATTAGGTTTGCGAGACCATCCAGTGTTTATCTTTTTCCTTATGACTAATTTTGGCTAGCATAATCCCTTCCAGTCCCTCCATGTTGCCACAGATGGCATGAGTTTGTCCTTTTTTGATTATTGAGTAGTATTCCATTGTGAAAAAAATAACACAGTGATCCATTTTTGATCCATTCATCTATTTTGGGACATTTGGGTTTCCTTTCAAATTAGTGTTTTTGTCTCCTTTTGGGTAGACTCCTAGGAGTGGAGTGTCTAGATCATATGGTAGATCCATTTTTAGTGTTCTGAGGAACCTTCACACAGCCTTTCCATAGTGGCTGGACCTGTTTACATTCTCTCAAGTAATATAAGAGTGTTCTTTATCTCCACATCCTCTTCTACATTGTTGTTTCCAGTAAAACCAGAGCATTTTTTTTTTTTTTTTGCCAACAAACAAATAGACTCTCTGTTGTATTAAAGCTATCATTATATTATATATTATAGCCTGGCATAAGTACATCTCAAATACATTTATTTTTTAGTTTATATACAAGTTTTAAATAAACTTGCTCATACCATTCTGCTTTAGTGAGGTAAGGTTAAATTGGTATTATATGTTAATATGGTTCATGCCATGCATATCAAATTGTCTTTAGAAACACTCATCAGTTATGCCAAACTCAAGTCATTGCTTGTGACTGTCATTCTTTAACTTTCATGTGGACAATACTAAGCAACTTCCTTCTACAACTTCCCCCCACTAGTAATCTGTGGATGCCTTTTCTGGCAATCTCATCTTGCTTGGTCTATCAAGATAGTGTCAGCTCAAAACCAGAACAATTTATCAGAGTCACACGCAAGTTTTTTTTTTGTTTTATAGTGAAAATGGTAACACATGCTCTTGAAATTTTTTCAGGCATGAACAATTTTTATAGTTTGTAGCGCAGGACTGGATCATGTGGGGATACAGGAACTTTTAAGAAAAGGCTTGACCTTGTGTGTAGTTGTTCCTGTAGCACATAAAGAAATGACCTTCCACCTCAGCAAGAAAACAGTCTTTTTCATTTTAATGTTTTAAGAAATTTCTTCACTCTTTAGACTCATTCGATTTAAAGTACTTAAAGCAATAAATAATGTACAGTTCACCAGTTGGCAAAGATCTCAACATTCAAATATCCTTAATCTTCTTGACACAATTTATCTGCAATAGATATAATCCATAAATTATGATCACTATTTGCTTATTCAAATTATTTCCCAAAATAGGTAAATTAAAATTTATACCTCCAATTGGCACATAGCAAGACCTTCCTTTGTAATTTTCCAGTTTCAACTGTGGAAACTCTTCACAGCTAAACTAAAATTCTCATGTTCTTTGGCCATAGTTGTGTACAGAATATTATGTCTTCTTGTTGTAGACTTTCCTCTTATCTTTGTATGATTTGTACCTAAGAATACAGGTCTAGAAAATTTACTTTCTACTCAAGTATCCTAGGCTTTCTTCAAAAGACAGCAAAGCTAGCACTGGACAACGCCGGAAAACAGTGTATTTTTACAACTTTTGAACTTTTTCTTCGAGAGAGAAAGAGAGAGCTATAGTTGCCCTTCACTTTTCCTTAATCCAAAATATTTCCTTTACAAAATCTGGTAAGAATTAATTTAGTCATGTCTACTTTTGAACTGAACCTCTGGTAATAGAGTACTTTTATTGAATCTCTAGTCTCAAAATGACTTATTTAGTGGAGACACAGGATTCAATGATTGTCAGTCTAATCAGATGGAAGAGAAGCAGTTCTCATAAGGAATAAATGAATTATCTTACTAAAAAAGAAAAAAAAATGGAGATTGAACAGCTAACCATAATTTGCATGATTTGTCTAGTTATGCAGATATACTTTAAGAGGCAGGAGTATCAACCATTATATGAAACCTTCCCTTTGAAGCTCGTAGTCAGTCACTCACTCTCCAGAGATATCTATGGAACGTGTTTGATTAAGCATTTATCATAGCGGTGTTCGATTTTGTGTACAGCTCTAGCTCCTTCTCTAGACTGTAATTCCTGGAGGACAGAGTCCATAGTTTAGCCATTCTTGTATAGCAGATCCTGAAGTTATTTTTTATATTAGTAAATGATAAGAATATGTTCATTTGTCTTCTGCTCTTACAAGTTCAAAAATGCTCATGTAAGAACAATTAATTTAGTTCTAACAAAATGATCTTTGCAGAAATGGATTTAAATATAATGATTTTAGCTTTAAGCAATAGATGATCCGAAAAATATTTCTTTATCTTTTGTAGAATAGTTCCTCATGACACAGTTCATTACATTGATCAATGTCCTTACTTAAAAACTTATTTGAAAACGTATTTAAAATCTGACAGAGAAAATTACTCTTCAAATTCATTGCTGACACAAAACATATCTTTCCTTATCATTTGGTATGTTTTCTTCTGCTAAAAAAGAGAATTCAGTAACATCTGTTTCTGTTTTGACTCTCAAGAAACAAATAGATAAAAGTGAAGCTTAATTGTTTTGCTGGTGTGATTTTTTTCCTAACCTGGTTCTCCAATTTATCATGTATAATAATCACCCAGGAAATTTGTTAAAATATATGTTTAGATACTTATTCCTTAGGATTTCAGGATAATAAGTTATTACCCAGAATATTTTGAACTTCTGATAGATTCATAACAGTTAGGTAATTAGGGTATTTTAAATCCTAGGCCCTTCACTAAAAGTTACATTATAAATATATAAAATATGCATAATATATAAATATGTTATTTAGTTCTGAAAAAAATGAACAGTTCACACTTTCAAACAAAAAGGAGGATGGAGAGATGTGTTACCTGCCTCTCAACCCTCAAGTTTTGACTTTTATTTTTCTGTGAAATTTTTTGACTTATTTGATTTTTATACCTCATATGTCCTTTTATGTTTTATATGTTCACATGTGCATGCTTTAACAACCTTACAACAAAGGAAAATTTTAAGAAGGAAGTATTCTAGAAGGAAAAATGAATTGGTTCACTCTTCATTCTTTAAAGGCCTTAATGCAAAAAATTACATGAAGGGTGGCTAGCCAACCTCATCTTTCTCAAAATGAGATTCATTAAGAGGTAACTTATAAATGGGTTATCATGCCTTTTTTGAAAGTATTAACTCTTCTGAGCCCTTTAGAGTCAGAGTATCAAAGGCAATTTGCAATTGTCAAACTGAATTCCCATCCCTCATTTGTGTTTGTGACTGCCAAGTTATGACTGGCAGTGGATGATACAGGATACATGGTGAGACTTCTTCCATAGATACATGTATACACACACACACACACACACAACCATGTTTATATATCTGAATGTACATTATATATATTTATATATATTTTAGGTTCAGTGTTGAATCATTTGCCAAAAACGCTGGAGTTTGAGAATGCAAAAAAATCTCCCAACTATGGAAGAATACATGGGGGGCAGGAATTAATGCATTATATAAGTTGAGTGATATAATGAACAAGCTCATGGACCTGAAAGGGTGCTTTGTAAACTTTCATGGGCCACATAAGTCAAAGAGAAGTTCTTATTGATGAGAAGAACTCTCATTCCAGACTTGGCTCAATTCCAAGGTATTGTCTATATGTGAGCAAGTTTTAAAAATTCCCTGGACTTCTGCTTTTGCATCTGTTAAATGAGAGAGTTAGACTGGGTATCATGTAGTTGATTTCCACTTCAGACATCCAGGGTCTTTGGCAGCCTAGGAGAATAGCTTCATTTCTTCTCATAGATGAAGGGATGGCAGTGAATGATTTTCGTTTCATGAAATGTTTTCTAAAACACATAAAGATTATATATAAGTAAATATATTTTAAAAGCATGTAAAGTATTGTTATGGATATTGATCTATCAAGAATTTAGTTTTAAAATAATAACCATCCTTTATTTTGCCTTTACTGTGCTAAGCCTGTTACACCATATTATCTCATTTTAAACTTTACTGACCTATAGTTTACATATGAAGAGACCAAAGTTCAGAAGCATTAAAACAATTCACCCAGAGTTGTTTACCTTCAGTTATTATTACATTTATTATTAGTATCAAGTCTATATGAGTATGTAGTAAAAACTCTTAAAGTAAGTGAACCAAAAACAGTCCATTATAGAACAAAAAGTATTAACAATAAGACAAGATGAAAGTTCTAAGTGGAAATGTAAATATTTCTTTTCTTAAAAAATAAAAATTTGAGAGCCTCCCTGGTGGCACATATAGACAATACCTTGGAAAGTACACTGCTGAGGGGAGCAGCAGGCGGCAGGAGAGGTCTGCGCGCCACGTGGGAGCAGCCAGGGATGGAACCGGTGCTGCAGAGGCTGCGGGCAGCTTTGCAACCCAGCGCTCAGCCGCTGTGCCACCAGGGAGGCTCTCAAATTTTTATTTTATCAGCCATTTCAGAAAAGAAACACACGTACGAAGTAAATATAGGAAAAGGAATGCAATCTCATTATCAGTTGAGGAAATACAAAAGCCACAATGTGATACTATTTTATAACCATTGAAATAGTATTGAGAAGTATGAACTATAACAAGGTTTGGGAAAGATGTGAATTAACAGTCTTTATTTTATATCACTATAGAACATAAATTTGATTAAAAAATTCTTTGGGAGAAACCCCACCAACTGGGAGAACATTTTTGCACACAACACTAATGATAAAGGACTGATCACAAAAATCTACAAAGAGCTGATGAGACTCAACAACAACAAAGAAAATAATCCAGTCAAAAAATGGGCAGAAGAGCTAAAAAGAAACTTCTCCAAAGAGGAAATGCAAATGGCCAACAGGCATATGAAAAAATGTCAACATCACTTGTAATCAGGGAAATGCAAATCAAAATTACCATGAGATACCATCTTACACCGGCTATGAGTGAGACCATCCGGTATTTTTCTTTTTCTTTCTGGCTTATTTCGCTGAGCATGATCCCTTCCAGCGCCATCCATGTTGCTGCAAATTGCATGTGTTTATCTTTTTTGAATGCTGAGTAGTATTCCATGGTGTATATGTACCACATCTTCTTGATCCAGTCATCTATTTTTGGGCATTTGGGCTGTTTCCAAAGCTTAGCTATTGTAAACTGTGCTGCTATAAACATAGGGGTGCAGGTGCTCTTTGGAATTGATGTTTCTGTGTCCTTTGGGTAAATACCTAGGAGTGTAATTGCTGGATCCTATGGAAGCTCTATGTTTAGTAGGTCCAGAAATCTCCACACAGCTCTCCATAGTGGTTGGACCAGTTTGCACTCCCACCAGCAGTGCAGGAGAGTTCCTTTTTCTCCACATCCTCTCCAACATTTGTTGTTGCTAGTTTTTTTTAATATTGTGAAATGCAATATTCACATGTATGGTGACTCATTAATTCCATTTTTATCTAATATACTCAAAAGAAACTCTCACATATATATTCCAAGAGACATGAAGAATATTCAGAACAACACTTTTATAAGAGTAAAACCCTAGAAGTAACACAAATGCCTAACTATAAAACTAACTGATAAATAAATTTTAGTATATTGACACATTGGAATATTATGTACCAGCCAAAATGAATTAACTGTATCTATATTTACAATATAGATGAATCCTAGAACATTTTACACTATAAAATATTTTCTGATATATTTCATCATAATGTAGATAATGAAATTTAAGGTTACTTATATTTCAGATATTTGGAGGATATAGGCATATATATGCAAATATAAGTATACATATTACATGTATATTTATGTTTAAATAAAGTTAAATCTATATACATATATATATATAAGTGTATATGTAGGTATATATGTTCTTTTAGTTGACAAACACATCAGATAATGACATTATGTTTGCTTATTGTAAATTTGCCTGATTATTAACAATGAAATATAGCACAACTTAGACTTTGTAGGGAAACAAATATTATTAAGGTAATACAACTTCAACAAAACAAACTCACACTCAGTGAGTCTTCATCAGAAAATAATCATTTCTTAAAGATTGCTGTTTTATTATCTAACTGTGGTATGTTACATTTTATGTTGCATTTAGAATCTTATTTTAGGTAAGAATTGTGCATTAAATTAGCGTATCTTTTAAGGAGTATTTCTGTCTTAATTTTTATGTCAGAAAATAATGGTAGCAATCTGGCCAATATAAATATAAATCTTTAAGTAATATAATCAAAATGTTTATCAATTTCAATTCATCTTGTTATTTTTAATGCTCCTAAATGTAAGAAAAAATATAGTACTGTTTCTTGCACTAGGAATAGTTACAGTAGTTCTCAAATATTAGTGTACTTGAGAGTCACTTGAAGGACTTGTTAAAACACAAATCCCAGGACCCCAACCCCAGAGTTTCTGATTCAGTAGGTCTGGGATAGGGCCTGGGAATTTATATTTCTAACAAATTCCCAGGTGAGGCTGATGCTATTGGCTGCAGGACCACAGTTTAAGAAACTATGCCCATCATTTTTTTTCTTTTAGATGCTTTTTATCTTCTTTCCTGGAGTTGGTAAGCTATGGCAGTCACGTGTTAGATCAGAGGTTATACAATCTTGAGTTCTTTCCACTGGTGTGGTCAGACTATCATGTCAACAGTTGCATCATCTATATAAAAAGAGGTTGTAGCCAGTGGTCTCTAAGGTTATTTCAACTCTAAAATTTTACAAACCACTTCTCTTTCAGAATTCAATTCCAACAGTCACTAAATGTTCTTACCCCTTAATATTAGCTGATATCTCCTTTGCCAATATGTTCATGAAAAGTTTGTTAACGTCTACTGGGCTTATGAATATCAATATCCAGGATAATATTTCATATCAAGAATTTTTTCTCTGAATTCTTGATCAAAATAAATGCTGAATATTTGCAAAAATGCATTTAGACATTTTTTAAAGATTTATTTATTGATGCATACAAGAACTGGGGTGTAGGGCCTCCTCTGGTGGCGCAGCGGTTGAGTGCTGGGTTGCGAAGCTGCCCGCAGCCTCTGCAGTGCCGGATCGATCCCCAGCCACCAGCAAGAGTCCCACATGGCACGCAGACCTCTCCTGCCACGCCCGCTGCTCCCCTCAGCAGTGTATTTCATCAGTCTGCCTGTTCTGTTCCCTGCTCTGACTCTGGTGAATTCTCTCACCCTCCCGCGCTTCTGACTGTACCCAGTGCTTGTATAAATAAATAAATCTTTAAAAAAAAAGAAAAGAACTGGGGTGTAGGCCAGAGGTGCAGGTGGGCAGGGGTGAGAGGATTCTCCAGAGACAGAGTGGGGAGCAGAAAAGGCAGATCTACTAAATGCACTGCTGAGGGGAACAGTGGGTGAGACAGGCGAGGTCTGCTGCACCCCGCAGGTCATCTTCCTGGCCAGGATTGAACTCATGCTGCAGTGGCTAGCGACAGCTTGATAGTGCTGTGTCTTTAACCCCTGCGCCACCAGGGAGGCTCCATTTAGACATTTTTATAGTCCAACTTAAAATATTTAGGGAGGGATTGGGGTCAAAATAAGGGGGTTGCAATTGTATGGGGAATATAAAAATAAAATTTATTTTAAAAAAATAAAATAAAATGTATTTTACTGTTTTTTTATTTAAAAAAAATATTTAGGGAGCCACACAATACATAATTTATAATACAGTTTACCCTGTCTAAAGATGTGTCAAGTAACTTTTAATTCTGGCAGAAATTCTTTATCTGCAATTTTCTCCTCTGTATTGTCATAAGTGCTAATTAGCCCAGTTTCAAGAATTTTGTAGACCTCAGAGATGAGCATCTGTCTTGAAAAATAAAATGATTCAATTCAGTTTTTTCTACTTAATAGTGTAGATGAATTGAAGACAGCCATTTAGTGCCAGTTTTTTATCCTGACTTTACCCCCATTTGTATGTTAATGTAAATGAACCTGGAGGCATAGGTACCTTCTAAGTGGGATAAAGTCACTCTAGAGGGGAAAAAAAAAAAGTGCAGTTGAAATAATGTATGTGGTATGTTTTTGTAAGCAGTTTATATTCCCTCATCTCATAAACTTGTTCCCTAGGAGTCCATTAACATCTCTATATTTATAGATACCATCCAGAAAATGAACTATTAGATCTCCACATAGGTGTGATAAATGGTAGCACAGGCAAAGATGAGAATGCAAGCCAAATCTTCAGCCATTTATTTTGGGCTTTACTGCTTAGAACTTTCAGCATGCAATCTTACCTAATGTCCTTTAGTGATTAAAAATGTCTGTAGGGGACTAAAGATGATTTGAAGCAAGAGAATTCAGAATACTGATTCTTCTTTAAATGTATTTCATGTCCCTTCTTTATTTTTGGTAATAAGTTTGATAAATTCACTGTACATTATTGACACAGGACATTTTATATGACTCTGATACCACTCTTAGACATAATTTCAAAAATGTCAGGACAGAAAACAGTTTGTTCAATAAGTAGTAATTCTTTCCAGTTGAATAGCAAAAATGTTTATTTAAAAAACACTAATTTAGGAGAAATAAAACACCACATAGTAAAATCATCACACTTTAAAAACAAGACATCAAATTATATTAGGCACCCCAAAATATAAAAGAAAATGTGAGTTTTTTAAAGACTGCTAGTTGGTTCAGTATAAGCTATTTTTTAAAAAGTGGGTTCAATATCTCTACAACAGGTTTGTAGTACAGCCCCGAATCACTTTTGTCAGGTGAGCAAACTGCTGACTATTGCTTGTATTTTCTTACCATTTTAGACTTAATTTAACTCAGAATACTGAGTTAAAAAGAGAAAATGTTCTTCTGGACCCTGGCATTATCCATGAATAAAAGGTTTGGAGTCCGTTTTTATATGCTTTAACCCAAGGTCACTTCAATAGAGGGATGTGTGTGTGTGTGTGTATGGGAATGTGTGTGTATGTTTGTTTGTATTTGTTTGTGTATATATATGTTACATGGATATCTATGAGTGTGTGGGTGTGTGTGTATGAACTGACATTCCACTGCAGTAGATTGAGCCACTACTGAGACATAATCTGACAATTTCTATAGCTTATAGAGGATAACCATCTGTAGAACTTAGTACTCTATCTGATTCCAGATGACTATCGTGCATATGGTAGTAATAACACTAATAACTAATAACATTTAAGACAAAATTGTTTGATGTTTGTTAAGCAGAGTACCCAATCTTTTCAAATAAGTCTAGATATCTCTTAGGACTGAGAAGATATCTATAGTAGAGAATAACATATATAAAAAGTGAAGGTTCCAATTATCACTACCTTCCAATAATGCCTTTTCTCTTTAGCCATCTTCATTAAGTGTATTGTTGAATGAACTATACATGCATTTTTGAACTGGTGTACACTACTGAGCTTGTGAACTTGTGATCCAGCATTAGAAAACTGAATCAAAGATCCCTGATGCACATGCATACATACGCACAAATCCGTGTAGAGGAGGGCCATGCTCTAAAGATAATGATTCATAGCTTTGAGGAAGGTTTTTAAAAAGGTAGCTATATTAAAAATACATCAACCATGTGATCCAGCAATTCCATTTCTAGGTATCTACCTGAAGAATACAAAGTCATGGAAATACTGATTTTTACATATATGCTCCTATGTTCTCTGAAGCACTATTTACAATAGCCAAGTTGTGGAAACAACCTAAGTGCCCAGGGCAGAGTGGATTAGAAAAATATGGTGTGTATATACAAAGTTGAATAGTACTCAGTTATTAAAAAGTTTGTACCCTTGCCATTTGTGACAACACAAAAGGATCTGGAGAGGATCTGCGCAAAGTGAAATAAGTCAAAAGGAGGAAGACAAATACCAGATGATTTCACTCATATAGAGAATATAGAGAAAACAAAATACAAAAAAAAAAACCCTGCAAAAACTAAATCAAAATAAACAATAGAAATATGAAAAAAGGGGAGCCTCCCTGGTGGCACAGGAGTTAATTTCTCAGCTCTATCAAGTTATTTCCAGCCATTGCGACTTAAGTACCATCCCCAGCCAGGGAGCTAACCCACATGGTGCAGCAGACCTCCCCTGTCTTTCCTGCTGTCCCCCTCAGCAGTGTATTTCAGTAGATCTGCCTGTTCTGCTCCCCACTCTGTCCCTGGTGAATAGTCTTACTACCACCCCTGCATCTCTGGCCTATACCCCAGTTCTTAAATGCATAAATAAATAAAAATAAATCTTAAGAAAAAGAAATATGAAAAAAGACAAAAGTGACAGCCATGCCAGAGCTAACATACATCTATGTTAATAACATAACAGACATTAGCATATGTGTGTTTGAAGTTAATGGTGATTACTGACTGTTGAACCCAAAATTTTTAAATGTCAGATCTATATTTAGGAATATTTTTCATAATCTCAAGGAAAAAAATCTCTTTCCTATAGAGCAATGGTAGAGGTTATTTCCTTTCATATTTTATGAGACAAGCAGTGCAGATAACATTTTACAGATCTTACGATTGTTTGAAGAATCTAGCACAGCCCTATCTTCTGCGTGTATCATCATCAATTATAGTGACATCATGATGAATTCACTTGTGGGAAAGTCCCATGCCAGATCTTACCTACTCTTTGCCTTGGGTTAGCTTAACATCACCACTAGTTAGGTAAAAATAAGATGTGTTTTCTTTTTTAAAAGATTTTATTTATTTTCCATAGAAGAACCAGGGTGTAGGTCAGAGGTGCATGAGGTGAAAGGATTCACCAGAGACAGAGTAGGAAAGAACAGGTGGATTTACTGAAATACTAAGGGGAGCAGCAGGTGAGACAGGAGAGGTCTCTGCACTTTGTAGGTTAGCTCCCTGGCCAGGGATTGAACTCAGACCTTCACAGTGTGTAGTGCTGAGACTTAACCCCTAGGCCACCAGGGAGCTCAAGATGTATTTTCTTAATTCATGAATTTTGTTTCACAGGATTTTCTCACTTATTCTCCAGAAACAGAATTCATTTGCTTCTTTTTTTTTTTTTCTTTTTTTTTCGTTCGCCAGGGAACGAACTGGCACTGCAGAGGCTGCGGGCAGCCTCGCAGCCCAGTGCTCAAACGCTGCGCCACCAAGGGAGGCTCTTCCTTTACTTCTTGTATGACAGCCTAGCTTTACTACCACCACCACCACCACCACCACCACCCCATGCCAAATTATATTAAATTTACTAAATTAAATTTTTGTAGGTTTACTATGTTATGAGTAAATATCATGGAACCAGCTAGATTTAGTGAAATTACAATACATTAGTTATTAGGCTATCACAGTTTATAAAAATTTCCACCTTCCCTACCAAGTGCTCTTTAATAGTTTTGTCTTTCTCATTTTGTCTTGGTCCCAATCTTTCTCTTGGTCCCATCTTAAGAATTTCATCCCTTTCTATTATCCCTTGTCATGTCCACTCCTGAATTGTTGACATGCTGTATAAATCCTACCTAAAACCCCAGACCCTTAGAAATTACAAAATTTTAGGCTTGGGGTTCTAATAAATCACCACCACCTGGATCTTAGATATTATTTAAGCACTTAACAACATTTATAAAGTTAATAAACTTTTTTTTTAAGTAGTTTTTTTTTTTTATAGAGGCATGTTTTATTTATTTATTTAGTTTATTTGTTTGTTTGTTTTGTTTATACATGCACTGGGTACAGTCAGAAGCGCGGGAGGTGAGAGAATTCACCAGAGCCAGAGCGGGGAGCAGAGCAGGCAGAAGGACTGAAGTACACTGCTGAGGGGAGCAGCGGGCGGCAGGAGAGGTCTGCGCGCCATGTGGGACCCTCCTCTGGTGGCCGGGGAGCAGCCGGGGATCGAACCGGCGCCGCAGAGGCCGCGGGCAGCTTCGCAACCCAGCGCTCAACCGCTGCGCCACCGGGGAGGCCCTAAGTTAATAAACTTTAAGAAAATTTTTCACATGCATTTGTGGGTTGCTCTTAATTCACATATTTGTTTTTAATACCCCATATTGATGGGATCATCATTTTCATACAGAACCACTTACTACTTGGGATGAAGATAATTTGAAAATTCTTTTTTTTTTTAAAGATTTATTTATTTATACATACGAGAGCTGGAGTACAGGCCAGAAGTGTGGGGGGTGAGAGGATTCACCAGAGACAGAGTGGGGAACAGAACAGGCAGATCTACTGAAATACACTGCTGAGGGGAGCAGCGGGCAAGACAGGAGAGGTCTGCTGTACCGTGTGGATTGCTCCCTGGCCAGGGATCGAACTCTTGCTGCAGAGGCTTTGGATTACTTCATAGTGCGGTGCTTAACCCCTTGCGCCACCAGGGAGGCCGATAATTTGAAAATTCTTAATACATTCTTGTACTTTAAGATGAGTCAGTAATGTTAGGTGGGGATTTTGTTTAAAATGCACACCAAGGGCCTCCCCTGGTGGCACAGAGGCTGAGTAGTGCCGGTTCAATTCTTGCCGGCTGTCGAGATACCCACATGGCGCAACAGACCTCTCCTGCCATGCCCGCTGCTCCCCCCAGCAGTGTATTTCATCAGTCTGCCTGTTCTGTTCCCCACTCTGGCTCTGGTGAATTCTCTCACCCTCCTGCACTTCTGACTGTACCCAGTGCTTGTATAAATAAATAACAAATCTTCAAAAAAAATAAATAAAATGCACAACAATAAGATGATATTCAAGTCATCCTCAGTTAAGTCAGTAGTGGTTGAAAAAAAGAGGAGATTCAGAAAGAGAGGGTATGGGGGTGTGAGGGAAGAAGGAAGGGAAAGAGGGAGGGGAGGGAGGGAGGGAGACTCTCTTATTTGATATGTTTCACTTTGGAAAAGTAGACCAATTCACTCAGCTCTTTTTATACTCAAGAACTAGCACTTCCTGCTGAGTTACTTCTTCCACATCTATAGAAACACAGGGAGCGTCACAGACATCTATCAATCAAGATCTTATTTCATCTGACATGGCTCAGCCAGAGAGACTTGAAATTCTCTAAAGTAGAAGAAAGGTGACAGTTATGAATAAATACAGAATCATTTGAGGTACATAAGTTTTCTCAGAAGCCTCATCGCAAGTGGTGGATGGGCAGCACTGATATCATTACTTTCTGATTATTTCCCTGGCAGACAGGTGTCACCTCTTATCCTGGAATAACTTTGGAGATTACAGATTCCATAGCCTCTCTCCTGACTATCTCATCTTGCAGAAGTATTCTTGTAGGTTAATGGATTTTTAATATTTCAATTATATTTTCTTTTCTTCACTTTACACTAATTGCTTATCATTTCATACTAATGAGCATTTGTGCTCATAAACTCAATCCTTATGTTTGTCTATTGCCACTCCCTTCTTTGTCAAAGGTTTTCATTTCACTTTGCCATTTGTATGCTTGATTTTCATACTATTCTATGAGAACATGCTGATTATCAAGGAATTATGTAAGATTCTAACTGAATTTAATCTGTGAAAAAATGATTTAAAATAAGTGAACTTTTCTTGCCTGCATTATGAAGAAAATCGTATTACAAGTGAGAGACCCACATCTGCACTCAGTTTTCCTGTTGAAGTTTGGGGAAAGAAATACAAGACATTAGCAAAGGACAGATTCTATAATGACAAATAGTGAATGATGTCTTTTTTTTTTTAAATCTGGCACCTTGAATATTTCAGAAGTGTCAGTTTGATTACATTTATTAGGAATATTGAAAGGACATATACTTACGTGCACATTCTTCTATATAATTTTTATTAAAATCAAAATCATAGGCCTCCCTCGTGGCACAGGCAGTTGAGGGCCGTGAGGCTGTCCACATCCTCTGCAGCATGTGTTCAATTCTGGCAGGCCAGGGAGATACCCACATGGTGCGGCAGACCCCTCCTGTCTGGCTGGCTGCTCCCCTCAGCAGTGTATTTCAGTCAGTCTGCCTGTTCTGTCCACCACTCTGTCTCTGGTGAATCCTCTCACCCTCCTGTGCATCTGGCATGTACCCCAGTTCTTATATGCATGAATAAAATAAATCTTTAAAAAAAATAATAACAGCACAACTATAAAAGAATTGAGAAGCATCAGTGAGTGACAGTGTCACATTTATAAATGATGAGAGGCACACTAGAAGATACCACCATCTAGACTGCTCTGGGAGGGAGTTTCTAAGTGGTAGAAAGAATGCTGAAAAGGGTCCAGTGAGGAAGAGACAGGTGTGATGATTGTTGAACGTAAGTGTGGCAGAAAATATGGATATTATTGATTTAAAGATATATATGTAAAAGTCATGCAAACTGTTCCCTATAGACATGACAGCCTCCCTCTCATATATGCAGTGCTCACCGTTTAGGTCTATGCTGCGCAAGCAAACAGTCAAAACATAACAGTGCCAAAAAGCAGGTTCTTCTATGTGACACTGAATAAACTTGCTGAAGATTGTCACATAAATAGGACTTATTTATCCAGAGCAACATCCTCCTCCAAGTATTCAATAAGTCAACACCTGATTTGTTGTAAAAGTCTACCAGGAAAATTATAGGTTATGTGGTATGAAAAAAAAGCAAGAAAAATAAAAAGAGAGGGCCTACCCTGGTGGCGCAGGTAGTTGAGCTCAGCACTGTGAAGCTGTCCACAGCCTCTGCAGTGCGGGTTCCATCCCGGCCGGCCGGCAAGAATCCTACATGGAGCAGCAGACCTCTCCTGTCTTGCCCGCTGCTCCCCACAGCAGGGAATTTCGTCAGTCTGCCTGTTCTGTTCCCCACTCTGTCTCTGGTGAATCCTCTCACCCTCCTGCGAATCTGGCCTGTACCCTGGCTCTTGTGTAAATAAATAAATAATTTTTTTTTAAAAAATTAAAAAATAAAAAGAGAAATATGAGAGATAACAAACTTATTTTTCCCAATCCGGGCAGTACCATTATTATTTAATTGCTCCAGGAAGACTTAGTACACTAAGCTGGATGGATAATATTGTGAAAGACTGGCTTTAAAAGATATAGCTATAGATATATATATATATGCATCATTCTCTATTTTTGTACAATGTATGCTTTCTCCTCTCAGGTGTAGTCCTCGTGAAATCCCCACCCGAGGAGCACCAGTCTTCCTGGTTGTGAAAGTCATGTTTTAAATTTTCTACATCCTCATGATTTTTGCTTATTCTCTCAATGACTGAAACCGCTAGGATCCCCTGCTGTGATTACTGATTAGTATATTTCTGCTTGTGACTAATCAATTAGGCATAAGCAAGCTTAAATTTTTACATTTTCCTAAAGAAGTAAACTTTACTGTTAAACTTACCTGTTTATTTCAGGTACTGCCTTTTGCCTTGAAGTCTGTTTGCTTGATAGTAATGTGGTTATATGACTTTTTTTTTTTTTTAAAGATTTATTTATTTATTTATTTATACAAGCACTGGGTACAGTCAGAAACGCGGGAGGGTGAGAGAATTCAACAGAGCCAGAGCAGGGAGCAGAGCAGGCAGAAGGACCAAATTACACTGCTGAGGGCAGCAGAGGGCAGCAGGAGAGGTCTGCACGCCATGTGGGACCCTCACCCGGTGGCCGGGGAGCAGCCGGGGATCGAACCGGCGCTGCAGAGGCTGCAGGCAGCTTCGCAACCCAGCACTCAACCGCTGCGCCACAGGGGAGGCTCGGTTATATGACTTTCTTCTGTTTACTGTTGGCAAAATATATTTAGTTTCCAATTTTCTGCACCTTTGTGTTTAATATTAGTCTGTTGTAAACAGCACAAAGTTGTTTTTTTTTAAGATTTATTTTTATTTATTTATGCATACAAGCACTGGGATGTAGGGGCCTCCCTGGTAACACAAGGGGTTAAGTCTCAGACTGTGAAGCTCTCTGCAGACACTGCAGCAGGAGTTCCATCCCTGGCCTGGGAGGTGACCCACATGGTGCAGCAGACCTCTCCTGCCTAGCCCACTACTGCCCTCAGAAGTGTGTTTCATTCAGTATGGCTGTTCTGCTCCCCATTCTGTCTCTGGTGAATCCTCTCACTCTCACACCTCTGGCCTGTACTCCAGGTCTTGTATGCATAAATAAATAAATCTTTAAAAAAAAACTAGGGTGTACGTCAGAGGTGCAGGGGTTGGGCGGGGCCATGAGAGGATTCACCAGAGACAGAGTGGGGGGTAGAACAGGCAGATTTACTGAACTACACTGCTGAGGGGAGCAACAGGCAGACAGGAGAGGTCTGCTGTACCATGTGTGTTATCTCTCTTGGCCAGGCACTGAAATGAACTCTTATGGCAGTGGCTGGAGATAGCCTGATAACGTTAAGACTTTAACCCCTTTGCCACCAGGGAGGCCCAGAGTTGAGTTTTAATACATCCTAATTGTCCTTGTTGCTTTTACAACTTTATTGAGGAATAATCTATTAACAATATGGTACACGTATTAAAGGATACAATTCCATAAGTTCAGACACATGCAAATTTCTATGAAATCAATACAATCAAAATAATGAACATTTCTGACATACCCCAGAGTTTCCTTGTATCTGTTCATTTGATTCAATTCTCAGGTAACCATTCATCTTTTTTCTGTCACTTTAACTGAGCTTGCATTTCCGAGAATTTTGCATTAAAAAAATTATTCATTATATACTTCCTTTTGTCTGGTTTCTTTCATTTAACACAATTATTTTGAGAGTACTGCAAGTTGTTACACAAAATTGTCCTTTTGATTCTATTGTATGCATATGTCACAATGTGTCTATCCATTAACCTATTGAGAAGTGTTTGCATTGTTTGCTATTGAGGCTATAATGAATAGAACTGCTATGAATATTCAGGCACAAGTCTTTATGTAGACATATTTAATTTCTCTTAACAAAATGCGTTAAATTGTATTTGTGTGTTTAACTTTTCAAGAAACTCTCAAACCTAGTTCCTTACTGGTCTCTTTACATTCCAACCAGAGGTTTTGAGTGTTAGGTCTTCCGCATCTTTGTCAAAACTTGGAATGGTCAGACTTTTTAATTTTAGTTATTCTAATAGGTTTTTAGTGACAACTCATAGTGGTGTTGATTTAAATTTCCTTATGATTGGTGCCATTAAACATTTGGTCATGTATTTATTTGTAGCTCTGTGTTTTCTTGGTGAACTGTTCAAAAATGTTGCCCATTTTAAAAATAGATTTCAAATTTTAAAGTGGGTTTTCTTATTACTGAGTTCTATGAGTTCTTTATTTTAGATACAATTCCTTATCAGAGATATGACAGGAAAACGTTTACCCTTTCAATCTCTGCCTTGTATTTTTTTTAACTTGAATTTTCATTCCCTTAACAGTTTATTTCAAAGATCAAACGTTTTTAACTTTGATGAAGTAATATCCTTTTCTTTTTATTAGCCATATTTTGATGTTATATTTAAGAAGGTTTTGTCAGAATCAGATCACATTTTCTTCTCTTCAAGTTTTTACACTTAATTTATGATCCATTTTAACTGAATTATTGTACATGGTACAAGGCATTGGTTTTTTTCTCTTCACTGCATTCAGTTTTTACATGTAGTCAATAGATTTCACCATATATTAAAAGATTATCCTTCTCTATTGAATTCCCTTTGTAATTTTTAAAAAAATCAATAGTATGTCCATGTGTGGCTCTATTTTTAGATTTGACTCTATTAATACATTTGCCTATCTTAACATAACTACCACATCTGTTTAGATTACTAGAAGTTTTTCTTTTGTGTGTGGGTATTTGCTTTTTTCCCTCATTTTTTTAATATATCATACTTCATTTTTTTAATTTTTATTTTATATATTTTTACATCATTTTTCAATTTTTGTACAGTGTATGCATTTTCATCTTAGTTGCTTTTATTGGGGCATAGGAGATGGGTTGGGATAAATCACCATGGTGGAATGCCCATGATGGACATGTCCATTCTAATCTTACTAGCATAGTTTTTGAAACTTTCTTTTTCTTTTCCTTGGCACTGCTGCACTTATTGCCAGCAGCTTCTATAAGTCCATTGCTCCTCCTTGGAAAAGAATTTCCTCTTTTTCTTGGAGACAACCCTGATTTATTCCTCTTTCTGATCACTAACTTGTTACTTTGGGGGAGGAAAGATTTGTTCCTCTTGTGAAGACTTCTGCTGCCAGCTATCACTTCAAGATCACTACAGCTAACTCTTCCTTGGAAAAAGTTTTTTTTTTCCCTTGGGTTTGGAGAAGGAGACAGATGGACTTTCATTGCATTCTCCAGAATGTCTATTACTAAAGTTTTATAATCTGTCTTCGAAGCAGCTAAAGATAGTCCTCCAACTTTGTTCTTTTGAAAATGTTTTCACTAGTCCTTTATATTTCTAGATAAATTTTAGCATCTACTCATCAAATTCTATGAGACATCTTGCTGAGATTTTTATTGGGATTATATTCATTTTCTTACTATTTGGAAATAATTTCACTTAACAACATTGAATCTTTTGAATGCAAAATGTGAAATATCAGTGTCCTGTAGTTTTTAGTCTATAGGTCTTGAACATCTTTTTGTCATATTTATCTAACAGTGTTTCATATTTGTAATATATTGTAAATTATATTTTCCATTGAAATTTCTAATTCTTTTTAAACTACATAAATATAAATGCCTTTTGCCTATTGATCTTTTATTCTGCAATATTTATCAAATCACTCACTAGTTCTATTATCTTTCTTTGTCAATTCCAATGGATTTTCTACATAGTAATCCTGTTCTTTGCTGGTTTCAAAGAAAATGTGACAGTTAGAGATGGAATCTAGCAGTGTTGAAATATTGGTTGTCTTTAAAGATGAAGAGCTACCATGAAGAGTTTCAAGTCAGATAGAATAGTGTGACTGAGTGGGAGCTGTACCATTAATCTGCAACATAGGATGTGTAAGAAGGTATAATATGAAAGTCAGATTAGGAGCCAGTTTTCAGAGGTTTTGATTTGCCTCCCTGAAAAGCATATACCATAGATATTACTTTAAAAATGAATCAAAATCAGGCATTATATTAGGAATTGAAGTCTATGATTTATTAAATATTTTGGGCTATTGGAGATGAAAATGGATTAAATTATTTTGAAAATGAGTAAATAGGGGTAAAAAGTGGTTATTATTCATATTCCTACTGCTGGCCATGAAAACATTCCATTCATTATTAAACTGCAAACTTCTTTGACACTGATGATCTATCACAGAGATAGGGTTCACTGTGAAATAAAGTGACGTATACAGGCATTGTTCATCTGTCCTAATCATTTTTATTAATGTGGTGTTCTAACCAAATAATGATTGATGGGTATTCCTTTTGACTTTGCCATGCTTCTATAAAGACATACCATAGGTCTGCGCATTATCATTTTCAAATTGTAGTTTGTTCTCTGTCCTGTCACCTTCCCTTCCTTATTACTCTTTGTATACATGTAAATATAAACATATTAGCATACAAAAGAAAATTTGAACTTCTTATTAAATCAAACCACTGGAATTTAGATTCTCTTCTGTATAAATATAGTATATGCCATATATGTGTGTCTGTATATGATAAATTGTTTAAATCACTGTCACAGAAGAGATTCAGTTTTTTACTCTTTAGTCTGAGGATGGCAAATCAAATTCTCCAGAAGGACTTTTCTCTCTCTCTGCTTTTGGGTTTCATGAATGAGTCAGTGGTGTGAAGTACTTCAGGAAAGGGATTCTTTGGGTAAGAGCCAGGTGAGAGTGTACAGTCATTTTCTTTGGAGCAAGAGAGGGTATCTGTAGTAGCTCTGTACATATAGAGGTTGAATTATCATGCTATGAGATTGTCTTGAGCTTTTATGTAGTTGTTTAACGGCTTTATGTTTTTGAAATGCAAACAACTCTATGGCTGAACACCCTACCATAGAGTCACATTTATTCCCTCTAGGGGTTGCTTCTGCAGTTGGTCAATATTTATTGGACTATATACCAAGCATTATGAGAACCATTTTACATATACTATCTATTATCTATTTTTATTATTATTGCTTATTTAGTACTTATTTGTTACTTATTAACAAGGTAGACTGAATTTTAGCAGCCAAAAGCAATGAACATTTTTTATCATTTACAATTTCTAATGGTCTGGGATTTAGGAGCATTTAGCTATATGGGTCTGGTTTGGAATCTGTTCTGAGGTTGGAATAAAGCTCTTGGGGGCTGAGAGGGACACAGTCATTTGATGGCAGGAATATCTGCTTCCAAGGTCACTCACATAGCTAAGTATCTCATTTAATCCTCCAGGAACTACAACTTATTTATGCCTAATGCACCCATATTATAGACAAGGAGCTTGTGGCACAAATTTAATGCCATAGTCCTTGTTTTTAACAGCTGTGGTTAAAAAACTCCTGAATGGAAAAAAGGAACTTGCATCAGTTTGCAATAATTACTTTTTTAAATTAAAGAAAGGGAAAAATCTAAATTTACATTAAAAGATACCCAGGGCCTCCCCAGTGGCGCAGCGGTTGAATGCTGGGCTGCGAAGCTGCCTGCAGCATCTGCACACCAGTTCGATCCCCTGCTGCCAGCAAGGGTCCCCACATGGCACGCAGACCTCTCCTGCCGTGCCCGCTACTCCCCTCAGCAATGTATTTCGTCAATCTGCCTGTTCTGTTCCCCACTCTGGCTCTGGTGAATTCTCTCACCCTCCCATGCTTCTGAATGTACCCAGTGCTTGTATAAATAAATAAATAAATCTGTAAAAAATAATAAATAAATAATAAAATATACCCAGTTCCTTCATTTAGCTGAAAAAATTTTGAATATTGCTGAGTATTTATTATTATATTTAGTTATTTTATCCTGAATGCATACATAAGGTATTCTGGATCAAAGAAAGATTTCTTTTTGAATACCTTGCGGTAACTAATAAGTCGGACTTCCTTTGCCCTAGTTCCTACCCTATAATGACAAGATAAGAGCCAAGCCACTTGTCTTATACAAGTGACCAGGTTTATCCATAAGCAAGGAAATAAGGAAAAGGATTTGTCTATGCTTATAAAGTGATGGGAAACAGCTGTCTTCTCATCTCCTGAAAGGATAGTCTTCTTACTCCAGCATTTTGGTATGTAAATAAAACCTTTCCAGAACCAGAGGTTGTCTCCAAGTTATTGAACCTTATTCCTACTTAAAATGAAGGAATGGGCCTCCGTGGTGGCCTACGGGTTAAGTCTCAGCACTACCACTGCAAAGGCCAAGAGCCACTGTCTGAGTTCAATTCCTGGCCAGAGATAAGTTATCTAGACTTTGTTCTCATCTGTAGTTTAGGAAAACAGTTGCCTAACAAATTTTGTATTGATTCATTTAATTGGTAACATGGACATCCAGAATCCTCATTGCAGATTATGCTGGGAAATATAGTTTTATTAAAGCTTTCAGAACATCACAATTCAGGAAGATATACTTGAAGGAGATGAGCATGAAGGATAAGTGAAACTCAATCATAAATAACACAGGGAAGAATTAAAACATCCTATATCATATATTTGATTACATATTGAGCATAGATGTTCAAATTTGAAATTATGTACCTTTGACTACAGCATGCATCTTTTTTTAAGGGATTAATGTTGGAATTTTTAATATTTTTAAAGATAGTACTTTTTTCTTACATTGTTGTTCATTTTTGGACAAGATGTTTTTCCTTCCTTCAGATTTGGTCACCATAGTTCTCCCACCACCAAAGGACCCACAGTCCATCACCATATTCCCTTTACTCTCCCTTCCCCTTTTCTTATCTGCCCCCACCCCCATCCCTGGATGCTGCATATCTATGGTCAGCTTTCAAGGTTTATCTTTGACTGATGCTTTGTTTGATTTCTCTATATCTCAAATGTAAGTGAAACCATCTGATATTTTTCTTTTTCCTTTTGATTTATTTTGCTTAGCATAATCCTCTCCAGCTCCACCCATGTTTTGCTGCAAATGGCATGAGTCTGTCTTTTTCAATCACTGAGTAGTATATTGTCCAACGTGTATATGTACCTCATCTTCTTGATCCCGTCATCTGTTTTAGGGCATTTAGTTTGTTTCCATATCTTGCTGTTGTAAATAGTGCTGCAGTAACCACAGATGTGCAGGTTTCCTTTTGAATTAGCATTTTTGTGTCCCTTAGGTTGATTCCTAGAAGTGGAATAGCTGTGTCATATGGTGGAACCATTTCTAGTGTTTGAGGAATTTCCCCACAGCTTTCCATAGTGTCTGGACCAGTTTACATTCCCACCAGCAGTGAAAAAGAATTCCCAATTTTGTTGTTATTTTAATCCCATCCTTGCCAGCACTTGTTGTTCCTGTTTTGTTTTGTTTTTTTAATATGGGCTGTTCTCACAGGTGTGAGGTAGTATCTCATTGTGGTTTTGATTAGCATTTCCCTGATAAGTCATGATGAATATTTTTTCTTACACCTGTTGGCCATTTGCATTCTTCTTTGGACAAGTATCTATTTAGTTCTTCTGGCCATTTTTTTTGATTGGGTTGTTGCATTTGTTTTTGTTGAATTGTGTGAGCTCTTTGTATATATTTGGTACCAGTCCCTTATCAGAGGTATGGTATTTTCTCCCATTCAGCGGGTTACTCCCTTTCATTTTGGTTACTGTCTCTTTTGCTGCATAGAAGCTTTTTAGTTTGATGCATTCTCAACTGTTTATATTGCCCTTTGTTTTCCTTGCTTCTGGAAACAAGTTCTCAATGGTGTTTCTAAAGTTTTTATCATAAAGTGTATTGCCTATGTTTTCTTCTATATATTTTATAGTTTCAGGTCTTACCTCAAAGTCTTACCCATTTTGAGGAGATTTTTGTGCATGGTGTGAGGTAATAGTCTTAACTTTGATTCTTTTACATTTGGCAGTCCAGTTTTCCCAGCACCATTTGTTGAAGAGACTTTCTTTCTTCCAATGTATATTCTTCACTCCTTTATTATATATTAGTTGGTCATATATATGTGGTTTTATTTCTGGGCTTTTAATTCAATTCCATTGGTTTGTGTGCCTGTTTTTTGTTCAAACTATGCTGTTTTAATTTTTATGGTTTTGTAGCATAGTTTGAAGTCTGGAAGTCTAATGCCCCTATGCCCCTTTTTAGTCAGGAGAACTTGGGCTATTCAAGGTCTTTTGTGATACCATATGAATTTCAGCAGTATTTGTTGCATTTCTTTGAAGAATGTCATAGAGATTTTTATTGGAAATGCATTTATTTAGTAAATTGCTTTGGGTAGAATGCTCATTTTAATAATGTTGTTTCTTCCAATCTATAAACAAGGACTATCTTTCCATTTATTTGTGTCTTCTTTCTTTTAACAGTGTTTTATAATTTTCCTTGTATAGGTCCTTCACCTCACCTGTTAAGTTTATTCCCTGGTATTTAATTTTTTGCCTTTACGAGCACATGACTACAAGAAACTTCCATCATCTGAATGGAGAGTAGCATATATTGAAGAAGGAATACAAAATGAAAGACTAAACTGCCATTTAGCTCCCAACATTAAAAATTAGGGTTTTGCAAATAAGTTTATTTGTTGTGAAAGAATTATTTAAAGATCCTTGACTCTTGCTTTTTAGTACTTCAATAAAAGATACAGTGGGCAAGCAAAACAGAGAAAGATGAAAAAGCCACTCTTTTAATTGTGGCAAGGAAAGAAGGAAGGAAAATTCCAGAACAAAGAATATGGACTTGTGCCTCACACTCTCATTATCCCTATTTTGGCACAGAGAAGGAGTGATGTGTTAGATAAGTGAGGTTCTGAAGCAAAGGAGTCCTAAATCCTACACACACAGACACACGTGAACATGCACACACACCATCTTTAGGGACTTGAAAATAAAAGTACTATCACAGCTCTATCTGGGGCAGTGTCACATGAACTTAGCAGAACAAAGACGAGGCAGAGGTAAGGGCTGTCCCATCACACTGGTCTCCCATGTAAAACAGAAGCAGCCAAAATTCAAGCTGAAGCGCTTACTAGAATGCTATTGTATTTATATGCTGTGCATTGAAGGAGACAAAACAGACCGCTTTGGGGTCACTGAAAGTCCCAGCCAGACTTCAGAAGTATATGTAACCCCAAGAAGAACTGAGATTGAGATTGGTGGAAAATGACTACCAGGCCCTGACTAAAACAGAGAGTCCCTGTCAGAATGGAGCAATGATTATTCAAAGGACAAGCGCATTTAAGTAGACCCTCATACAGAAAGCCAAAGAATTCTAACAGTGCCATAACCTAGTACTTACATTCTACTCTGCTTCACTAAGATGATGTTAGGATGATGAACGGAACTTTCAGAGAATCCAAGAAATTTTATCTGAGAGTCCAGCCACTACTCTCTAAAGTATCTCTTTAAAGTATTAGATCATACTAACCTTGAACCAGTTATAGACTGAGATTTTGTTCTCACTGAACTGGAAGGTAGTGGCTAAGGAGACTAGGCCAGCTTGTTTACTGATGAAATAAATAAAATATATTTCCTCTTCATGTCAGAAGTACAGTGTAAATTAAATATTGTAAAAGCACCACCCAGTTGGATATTTGCTGTGTGTCCAGTCTGACTTGCTCTAATGTCTGTCATGTTAAAACGCCACATACCACTGCCTATTTAACAACCAAAAAAACAGAAGAAAGATGATGAGGACTCGAGCTTTAGTAATACCACTGGATCAGTAGGTATATGTTCAATTAGATGGAAAAAGAGCGAGGCATGGGGTAAAGTAACGAAGTTAAAAAAAAAAGTTTTTAGACACAAATATCTAAAAAGATACCCAATACCTATCTTGGAGTATCTGAAGCAGAAGCAGGATCAGAATATTCCTAAATGTCTTCCATGTGCCAGGCTTTGGGTTTGCCAACATAGAGGCCTAGAGGTCTGGAGGAATGAGTTGTCCTGGAGATGCATTCCGTTGATGAGAGATCTAGGTCCTGACAGAAGCACATATTAGATGGTCATGTTTCTTCTGCCATTGGCAAGTCCCCTGGTCTTCTAGTACTGGAGCCTAATACTAGATCTCTCAATCATGCAGAAAAGAAGCCATCATGAAATCAGATTATTTTTTACCTTTAGCAGCACACATATGAGCAGGACATACATTATTTTAGAGTTATCACCCCTCTAACTCTCCCAAATACCTCCCATTTGCAATTTCCATTTGTTCTACTTATAACATGTATTTCTGATATAATCTGAAAAATGATTATAACATGTAATGGAAAAACAGAGAAAAATAAGATTATCTGTCTTTGAGAACCCTGAGCAGAAGCATCACTCAAACTGCTTAAGGACTGTGAAGCTGTCCGCAGCCTCTGCGTGCGGGTTCGATTCCCAGCTGGCCAGGGAGATACCCACATGGTGCAGCATAACTCTCCTATCACACCTGCTGCTCCCCTCAGCAGTGTTTTCCATCAGTCTACCTGCTCTGCTCCCCACTCTGTCTCTGGTGAATCCTCTCACCCTCCCGTGCCTCTGGCCTATACCCCAGTTCTTGTATAAATAAAAAAAGGGAATAAATTCCTAATAGTTACCTGGTTCTGTATATAACTCTTCTTTACCTGTTTTCTGCAGGCTTCTTAATGAATCCCAGGAGAGAAAGGAGATTTTAAGAGAGTTATATAAGGTGGTTTTGTAACTTCTAAATATTAATAGCTAACCTTTAATTTCCACTCCACCAATTCAAAATGATATAAATGTGAATCAGTAATAAGCGAAGAAACCATGACTGAACTGCACAGATTTGAAATTGCTCTTTAAAAATGTGTTACTGTTTCCCAAGGTGTGGCTTCCAAGCATTTGCATTACCTAGGAATTATTAAAGTGCTGACTAATTCTGCGTGAAACATTTGTAAGCATATTATGTAGATGTGAGCAGAGCAGAACATTCTGAAATATACTATGATATTTAACAAATAGCCAACAGATCATACATTGTAAATAAAATCATAAATAGTGATGCTCAAAATATTTTTAATGTGTGTTTTTTTACTAGAGGCCTTTTTATACCTGGCAGAGTACCACATTGCTGTTTAAACTAATTTAAAGTAGTTTTTAAATTTTGCTTTTTACATTCATAAAAAGGTTCTTTTTATGAAATTTGCATTACTGTCAATGTTTTAAACTTAATTGTGTTTCACTTTCCATGGGGAAAAATATATAGAGCATCCTCTTATCTAAAATTCAATGTATTGATATAAAGTAAAATTTTTAAATAAATTGTTACCTTATTCATTTAGATGAGATTGTTGATATATCAAAGTGGTGTGTAATTTTTAAAAATTAAGACTAACTCACAAGTTAAATAATCCAGAAAGTACTTAGTAAATTTTCTTCCTGTAAGTTTCTCTTTCTTAGTCTTCTTTGTTGGTTCTTCTGCTTTAGACTAATAAATGTTGGAGTGTCTGAAGGATAGGTCATAGTTTTTATCTAAAATAAGAGTTTATAATTTTAGCACTAGAGGTTTAAGGAAACGTATTGGAATCTTTAGGAATCTTAATTAAAAAATATTTTTAAAGCATTCAGAATGGGTAAATTGTGTTTTTACTCTATTTAAATAATCAGCCAGCCAGCGTTTTTTATTTCAACTATCTCTAAAACACCATAGCACTTTTCTTTAGGTTTATTAAAGTTAATAAAAACAGTAAACTTATCTTGTTCATTGATTGTTATGAACTATCACTCCAAAAAGCAAAATATCAGTAGGTAAAAAAGATTTTTTTTCAGTGTTCTGAAATATCTTAATGTTCAAAGCATACATTTACCACATTGATGGATACTTGAGAAGTGAAATGACAAATTGTAGATGTGACTTGAATTTCATATTGCAGTATAAAACCAGATAGAAAGAGAGCTCTCATTCCTGAGGTAGATGCCTCAATTCCTCTGAATGAGTGAAGTGTTCTTGAGTATGGCAAATTGTCATTTAAGTATAACTCAAATCTAGGGTGCTCAGGATAGGGCAAAAGGAACAATTTTTGAAGGAGATATTCATAATGTTGATTTAGATCCTGAATTTAATTGTGAAACCATTCTGATGAATTCCTCAGAACTCCTGCTCACCTTCCATAGTCAGTGATTGATGACTTTAGTATCTGACACTACTCTATCTTGTCTTTTTACCTGTAAATTGAACATTCACAAGGAGGCATGTATCTTACTGTTCTTTAATTTCCTCTCTATCAATGATATTTTCCTACTTACTTCACACTTCAGCCATTCACTTTTGGTGGCCACCTCTTTATCGACAATTATATGTTGATTTTTTAAAGATTTATTTATTTTTTTAAAAAAGATTTATTTATTTATTTATTTATTTGTTTATTTGTTTATTTATTTATACAAGCACTGGGTACAGTCAGAAGCGTGGGAGGGTGAGAGAATTCACCAGAGCCAGAGCGGGGAGCAGAGCAGGCAGAAGGACCAAAGTACACTGCTGAGAAAGTACACTGCTGAGGGGAGCAGCGGGCGGCAGGAGAGGACTGCGCACCATGTGGGACCCTCCTTCGGTGGCCGGGGAGCAACCGGGGATCGAACCAGCGCTGCAGAGGCTGCAGTCAGCTTCGCAACCCAGCGCACAACCGCTGCGCCACCGGGGAGGCCCAGATTTATTTATTTATGCATATAAGAACTGGGGTACAGGCCAGAGGCGTGGGGATGGGAGGATCCACCAGAGACAGAGTGGGGAACAGAACAGGCAGACTGGCTGAAATACACTGCTAAGAGGAGTAGCGGGGCGAGTCAGGAGAGGTCTGCTGCACCATGAGGGTTGCTCCCTGGCCGGAGATTGAACTTGTGCTGCAGTGGCTGCGGATTGCTTCATAGGTTGTGTCTTAACCCCTTGCGCCACCTGGAGCCCACCTGCAGCTGTATGTTGATTTTAAACCATCTCATTCTCTGTTAATTCCTATCCCTGTAGTTTCTTACTTAATTAATCCAGTTGCATCAGCTTTGGATTTCATTGATTCTTTCACTTTGTCATAATGTCCTCATGTTCTGACCTTTCTCCTTAACCAGCCTAGATTTCTAAGTCAATTATTTTAATGAGTTTTTACAAACAGTTCAGCCTTAGCTCCTTATCATACACACTCTCCACATTCCTTCCCTTGAAATATCTCACCTCCAAATGAACCCAGTCATCTATTTTCTTCATCCTTGTATCTGATTAATGTGGAGAAATTTATAGAAACCTGTTAATTGATTTCACTGCAGATTTGGAGCCATAAATGATAATTAATTCCATCGTATTATCTCTTCTCAAACTTCTAAAATAGACTCTTAGCTAATAATTTCATTCCAATATTCTAAGATTAAGTAGACTCAAAGGGGAATTCCTTCATCTTCTGACCAGCAGATGTAATCACACTTTCTGTATCTGAACCCATATTCTCTACCACTCACTCACTGATTATACTATATATTTTGAAACCCTTCCTACTATTCCTTTCTCAAAACCTATTTTCCACAATTGTCCCTTCTAGCTCTGCATCATAAATTTCTTTGCTCTATTGTAACATTCTCAGATATAGTTCTAGCATCTTTCCTCCTAATATATGGAACACTTTTTCTGATTTTTTTTCATAACAAAATTTCTATTTTAAAAAAGATTTACTTATTTATGCATACAAGAACTGTGGTACAGGCCAGAGGTCCGGGGGGGTGAGAGGATTCATCAGAGACAGAGTGGGGAACAGAACAGGCAGACTGACTGAAATACACTGCTGAGGGGAGCAGTGGAGGAGGCAGGAGAAGTCTGTTGTGCCATGTGGGTCACCTCCCTGGCCAGCTGGGGATCTAATTCATGCTGCAGAGGTTGCAGATAGCTTCACAGTGCTGTGTTTAACCCCTTGTGCCAACAGGGAGGCCCCATAACAAATTTTCTTAAAAGAAATGTCTCTGGTCACTTTCTCAAATCTTCCCTGCCCATTTTTTTTCTCAACTCATTCTAAGTGGATTTTCATCCCCTTCATTCCATGATCATCAAGGATCCCCTTTGTGCTAAAACCACATTGGTTATTTCCCTGCACTTGTCCTACTTGAATTTATAGGTAGCTTTCAACACAGATCATCAATACAGATGATCACATCTTTTAATCAGTTTTTTGGGATGTCTAGGATTCTGAGAAATACTTTCTCCCAATTTTCTTCCTATAAATTTCTCTTTCTTAGTCTTCTTTGTTGGTTCTTCTGCTTTAGACTAATAAATGTTGGAGTGTCTGAAGGATAGGTCATAGTTTAACTTTATTTTTTGCTTCTAATGGTGCTTTTCTTCCTTGTTCATGGAACAGTGTTCACCAATTGTAAGAGATCAGGATTCCTGGGAAACTGACTCTAAGATGGAGATTTATATGCACAAAGTATTTTGGGAGTCTTTGGGATCAAAACCTGTATAAAGAGTAAAAGAAGCCAGATTAGGCAGAGGGGGAAGTTGAACTGCAATGCAATTGCAGAAGTCCATCCTAAGAGTTTTGGAATTGGGATGTCCTGAATTGGGGAAGGAATCTCAAACTCTAGACTTTGATATGAACCAATCTTTGATTGAGAGCAGGTTTTGCAGGAGGGTGAAATCTTGGGGGAAACTATCTTTTTCATCTATGAACATTCCCTAAGAAGGGAATCAGCTGAGGATTGTTAGGAGGCAAAACTACCAGAAGTTTGAGAATTATATGCTTCAGTCCCAGTAGAAGGGGGAATCTGGACAATGCTTCACAGCAAACTATACCATTCAAAGTTTCCTTCCTTTCCTAAGATTTGTCACTTCCCACCCCCCCATCTTTTATTGCTACCAAAAATTACCTTGCCTAATTGTTACTTATATACTTTCTGACCATAGAGACCCTATAGAAAGCTTGAGAAAAATAAGGACCTTAGTTATCTTATTCATTGCTATTGCCCTGGTATCTGGAAATGTCTGGCCAGCAAATAATTGACATTATTTCAAATTACTCAAGAAATAATTTCTTGAGTAAATAAATTCAGTCTCAGGCAAAAGATTTTTATATGCAGTATACATCCTTTTTCGTAGAGGTGGAAACTCAAAGTTATGTGCACAGAACTCTCAAGAGACTGATTAAGAGGAGGTAATTTTGGCACAGTGAATACAGTCCTGAACTGTAAAACAGAACAGTCAGGGCTTCCTGCCACTCAGCAAATAATCATTTACCCAGGATTAAGTCAGGTCACCTATTTGGACCTTGATATCATCATTTATTAAAAGAGCTTATATAACTCTAATGTTTGATAACTAAGCAGGACACATGGGGAACATAAAGATTACTGATTAAAAGGTGAGAGGATTCTACTTATGTAAACATAATACCAATTTTGTATTAAAACAAAAATAGAATTGCCTTAATAAATAAGATAAGATCATTATTGTGTAAGTATAGCTTAATATAATAAACATACTCTTGTTAAGTGTAAACAATATAAATAATCAGAGTGTAATTGCTTGTTCATTTTGAAAATATTATCTGTTTTAATTTTGTTCAACTTATATGACCTCTGAAGTGATTCTCTGAATAATCCCAAATAATGCTAATACTATAAGTGAAAGCTGAAAAGTAAATGTTTGGCAAAAAATGAAGATTTATGTGGGGGGAGTATGTGGATGTGTGGAAGTGGATGTGTAGGCAGTGCTAAGGAAAATATAAGAAAGACCTAATTTCATTACGTATCTAAAATTTTAAGAAAAGGTTAGTAACTGTACCCTTTAAAATAGTATGAGAATCATTATAATATAATGAATCAAATAATATGTTTTTTAGAACATAGCTAATTTAAATGTCTATTTGTAGTTGTGATACTGGTGTAACTACGGTGTTAAATACATCTTAGAATGCTGAGGACCATCCTGGAAAAAAGGAGATACTACTTTTCATATTAAAATGGCTAACTGAACAGAGGTGTCAAAATTTATTCCTCCCAAATGGCAGCCAAAAACTCAATAAGTGATTTTAAAAAGAGCTTTTAAAAGTTAACCTAGAGGACAGTGAAAACAGAAAAAGAGATAAAATGCACAAGTTTTAGAAACTGGGAAAGAGATTAATTACATTGGTAAACAACTTGGCAGTGTAGAGAGCTGAATGTTAAGCCAATAAGGACAAATACTGAGAAAGAATCTGATGCTTAGAATATCCAAAGACTTAGAAACTGACAGTACCAAATACCTTTAGATGGAGTTCAAAGGAAATGCTTATTAATACTAATTTGATGAAAACCGTATGAACAGAATACTACTAAGTCCTCTCATTTTTACCAGGTTTTGGGGTTCCTAGATATTCCTTGGTTTGGGGATTTCTCAATCTTTGACTATGGCGTGAGAAGAATTCAAAACCACATCTTTAGCAGAAGCAGAAGCAAAGGCAGAACTTATTTAGAGACACTAAAAGTAAACCCAGGAAGAGGTCCTGGAAGGTAGTATCCAGGAAAGGGCAACTGTGAGGGTAGCAGGGGAGCCCCTGGCTTAAATAGGGTTCAGGAGACTTCTCATTCAGACCCTTCCTGGAATATACTTCTCAGGAGCCCCTGGAATGTTGGTATCCATCTGTGAAGCAATTTCTAAGTCACCCCCACTCTACTATGCTCCCAGAGTATATTTTTCTCAGCCCTAGCAGCAGGTTGTTTTGGGAGAGTGTGGGGAGAACATTTGGCCAGAGTTGCCACAGTGCCAATGAACTTCTCTTGGGAAGGGGGAGAGCATTTGTTATTTTTCTGGGAATTGCTTGACCTGTTTAGGGGCATTTCCTTATAGTCTCAAAACTGGACAATTTTGAGAAATTCTCACCCTTTGGATGCTTCTTCTTTTCCTGAGTTCTCTTGGCCTACTGTTCATTGGGGTGAGTAACTGACCTGGGCATTTCTTGGCTCTCCCCAGGCTTTATGGCTTCTGGCAGGTGTTTCCTGGGGTCCTGGATACAGTGGATGCATAATTTTCTTTAGGCATTGCTCTCCTTGTCCTAAATGTCTAACATCACTATCATATGTTTCTGAGAAACTGATTCTTCCCATAATAATTCATAGCTTGGAGAGAGTAAAACACGGGGTATCAAGTCTGGGGATTGCAGGGGAAAAGTTAAAGGCATTGATACAGTAACAAAAATAGGTGGCTTGTGACCTTATGCAGAGTGTATGGTGAGGTCCCCAATTTCCCATTCTAATTTTTGCTTTCTAATTAGGTCTCTGATTTCAGGTTTCACTTCACTGACAAAAGTGAGGAGAGATCTGTTATTTTGGTGCCTTCTTAAACTCCCAAATGTTGTCAGAAGGTATTTTCCAGACTGTCAAAAAAAAAAAAAAAAAAAAAAAGAGGAGAAGGTCCCCCTATGGTTTCATTTCTTTTCTATTTTAACTTATAGGTTATCAGATGACTGATGTCAAGATTTATCATCTGTCTGGTTGCTACAAAGGTTGTAGATTCAAGTTTTATTTTCTTAGATTTTCTGGCCATTTTCCACTTTGATATTCAATGTCTCAGGTTGCACACTCTACTTCCTAGAAAAATACATTTCATTTATTATTTCATTAATTAATGAAATAACAACTGTTAATTATTTCATTAATTAACAAAAAAATTCTTCTAGCACAGACAGAATTACATTGAAAGATGTCTTCTATCATATAAAACATGTCATCAATTATGATTGATAAATCATTTTATAAATTGAAGTCCCATGAGTTTAGTCATGTGTCTCATTTTCACAAAGCTTGAGTACAACCAAAAAACTTGAATAAATGAACACATGAAGCTGAAGATGCAATTTTGAATCTTTTAATTACTCAGCCAAGCACTCACACTGGAAAATTCAGTCATAGTTGCAGAACAAATGCAATGTGTGTTTCTCTTTACTACTCTGCTGTCATGTAGCATGTAATTTCGAATTTAAATTGTGTGTTTTTAACAAAATAATTCTAATGACAAAAGCCATTCCATTTTTTACTGTCTAACTAATTCACTGTTTCCGGAAGCGTGTTCTTTGGAATATTATCACTGCAGAATCTAAATGGGTATTAGAAAAAAATTGGAGAGGAGGAAGTGAGAGATGGGTTTGCTTTTTCTTTTAAATGTTTCTCAAAGCACATTTCAAGGTAGACATATGTAGTTTTCCTTTTTAGTATACAATCTGTGAAATGTCAATAAAATACTTCAACTAATGAAATTATCAGACAAGTCAAATGTTAATGAAGATGGAAATAGCTGCAAAGAAACCATGAATAATTGCTTAAGTAGTTTGTGTACTGTAAGAAATGAAGTCACTAGGAAAACAAAAACCTCTCAAGATTCTCTGCTATTGTTGAATTCTGTGAAGATTTCTAGCCTAGGGGAATGAATCACCATCACCACAGCTGCCTCTCTGTCTTATTAAAATGGCATTTATGGTCCGATTATGCTGAAAGTCTTTCATAAGGCATTGATCATGTGATCTTGCCTTTGAAAACCTGTGAGAATACTAAATTTACATTTATATTAGATAACATTTGAGAAAAAAATGCATTTAAAATTTTAGAATTCAGTTAATGTAACTAAGGAAAAATAAAAAATCTTGCATTCAGGAGATGAACCGAAGCAAGTAAATAATTTAAGAGTGTATAAGTTAGGGTAGAAAGTTAAACATTGGAGAGCATATTATTAGGGAAATTTTAGAAGTTCTTCATGAAAAGTGTTCACATGTTATTCATGACACATTCTACACAATCAAGTCTTCATCCCTAAGGAAAAGAAATTATGCCTAAATGTAAGGGGACATAAAGCTTTTACCAGGGAATAGAAAAAAATTACAGATTATACAGGGCGGACGCAAACATTCTCTTCTCCTCTGCATAGGCCTCCTACTGCTCTCTCTTATATTGTAACAGGGTGGTCCCCAGGAAAGGGGGAGGTTCCCTGCCCCACCCAAGGGAGGGTGGAGCTGAGCAGGAAGGGGAGAAGCTGCAGAAGAGACTGAGGAAGGAAGCAGGATGGAGCCAGGAGACCTGGAGGAGGCGCATGGAGCCTAGAGACACCTGAAGAAACTGCGCTTGTCTTGGTCGTGGACTGGGTGACACAGATGTGGGTGAGACCCGTGGGGAGGTGACAATGGCAGCTTTTATCTTGATGTTGATTTTGCTCTTTTCCTTCCAGGCTTGTCCGGTTGTTTGTGACCCTTTTCTGTGGGTCCCCACTGGAAGATGCTTTAGACTTGTAGCAGGCTTTGGGGCCTTGTTCTGGGCCAATCCCACTTGGATGGACTTTTACCCACGAGGGGACGGGTAACTTTGGGTGCTTCATTTAGAAACTAGACTCTTTGCCTTACCTGTATTGTTTCCTAGTTTTATTAAAGTTCCTTCCCATTAAAGTCTCATATGTTTTGTGTTGATGCGGCGGATGGCAGAACCCATTTAGAATAGGCAGGTTTGTGGGGCTTGGGCTGCCCCTCTCCCTGACCTATAGCAATATCATTTCTCCTGTCTTCTCCTCCCTTAAGCCTTCATATTTTGTTGGTGCTAAGCAATGAAGCTGATTTCATCAGTCTGCCTTAAACTTTAAAATAAAGAGTAAAAGGAAAAGTCAAGGCTTGTAGAGATACCTTTACAACTAGTCAAATGTAGACTTAGAAAAAGGAAAAGAAATTTATTTCAATAACAGCTCCATGAAATGTTCTCAGGAATTCCGAAAACCCAAAGAAATCCTTGCTATTGTAACAGGGTGGTCCCCAGGAAAGGGAGAGGTTCCCTGCCCCACCCAAGGGAGGGTGGAGCTGAGCAGGGAAAGGAGAAGCTGCAGAAGAGACTGAGGAAGGAAGGAAGCAGGATGGAGCCAGGAGACCTGGAGGAGGCACATGGAGCCTAGAGACAAGTGAAGAAACAGCTTGTCTTTTTGGTCGTGGACTGGGTGACACAGATGTGGGTGAGACCCATGGGGAGGTGACAATGGCAGCTTTTATCTTGATGTTGATTTTGCTCTTTTCCTTCCGGACTTGTCTGGTTGTTTCTGACCCTTTTCTGTGGGTCCCCACTGGAAGATGCTTTAGACTTGTGGCAGGCTTTGGGGCCTTGTTCTGGGACGATCCCATATGGATGGAGTTTTACCCACGAGGGGATGGGTAACTTTGGGTGCTTCATTTAGAAACTAGACTCTTTGCCTTTCCTGTATTGTTTTCCTAGTTGTATTAAAGTTCTTTCCCATTAAAGTCTCATGTTTTGTGTTGATGCGGCGGATGGCAGAACCCATTTAGAATAGGCAGGTTTGCAGGGTTTGGGCTGCCCCTCTCCCTGCCCTATAACACTTTCACAGGAAGCTTAGTCACTGGACTCAAAGCCACAAAGTCACCACTGTATGATTCCCATGGACACATCACTTTCCTCTAAAGTAGAGATAAGGAAAGTCTTCCTCCTTTTCGTTACTAGGAATGAATATAAGAATAATTTTGCAATTGCAGAATTGGTCAACAGAAGTGAAAGGTTCGGCGCGGGAAAGAAAAGGAGAGCCAGGCTACATTCCTCAAAGGGAGAGAAAGTTTATTGCACCCAGGGCGGACCTCACACACCCAAGGTGGGGGTCAGTGAAGCCGCAAACGTTGTTAGGGGGAAGCAGGGTTTTATAGGGTGAGGAGAGGTCAGGTGGATAGTTGAGCTTGTAAGGTGGGAAAAGTTTGTAGGGCGCAAAAAGGTTCGTGGGGCAGGTAGAGGTTCTTTGAGAAGAGACTCCTGGGGGGAGGCTCACTGCCTGAATCCTCCAGGCAGGTATCCGCATTCCTGCCCCCCAGGTGGGCTTCCGGGTAGGCTTTTGCATTCAGGCCTGCTGCATGGACCTTTCAGGAAGTCCCGAGTATTTATTTATTTATCTGAGTTTTCAGAATGGTACTATTTAGAGTCTCAAGTGTGAAGCCTTGCTTCCTCTACTGGAAAAAGAAAGAGTCATTGGGCTAGCCATTAAGATGGCTAGGTCCTGCCAGACCTCATCCTTCAGAGGAGAATTTTGGTTTAGGGATTAGTCAGAATTTTTTTCTCCTTTCCAAGATTCAGCTTCTTGAAAACATAGTATTTTTGGGGTCTGAAAAAAAAAACAAATCTTTTCTTTCCTGAGGCAGTTTTTGTGAAGACATGTTTTGTCTGTCTGTTTAAGTATAAGCTGAACAGAGAGAGAAAAGCAGGCACAGAAGGAAAATCATATAGATAATTGTTTGGAATGTGCCATTTATCATTATTTTCAATATTGGCCCTGTTCTTGGAATCATTCTCTTATTTCACTGATTCCTAGAAAAAATTAGAAAAGGAGAAGAACTCCCTGCTTGTGGAGTTAAAATGGGGTCTCTATTTCACTTTTCATGTCCCGTTGGAGACCACACCCAGCTTTTCTGAGGCTTAAGAGTGGTATTTGAGTAGATATCCCATATCTAAAATGTGTTCCACTGTCCCTGTTGGACAGAGAGTGATTTCTGGATGACCACAGGCCAGGTTCACTGCATCATACCAATTACCAAACAAAACCCACAGCACTTGGAATCCCCTTTTCTAAAATCATTCAGTGTTGGATGTTTTCCCCTTTGGGTAGCCTCATTTTTGCACTCAAACTTAAATGTTTCATTTTTGCCTGTTCTTTTGCTTTGTTTTTTCATATTCCATATATGAGAGATGGCATCCAATATTTGTCTTTCTCCTTTTGACTTATTTCACTTACATAACCTCCTCAAGTTCCATTCTTCTTGCAAATGGCAAGTTTTTTTTTTAATATAGCTGAGTACTATTCTATAGTGTATGTATAACAATTCTTTCCCAAACACAAAAACATTAATTCAAAAGGATACCTGCACCCCTATGTTTATTGCAACACTATTTACAATAGGTAAGATATGAAAACAACCCAAATGCCCAAAAATAGATGACTGGATCAAGAAGATGTGGTACATATACACAATAGAATTGGATTCACAGTCAAAAAGATAAACTCATGTCATTCACAGAAACATAGATGGAGCTGGAAGGGTTTATGCTCAGCGAAATAAGTCAGAAGGAAAAAGAAAAATATTGGATGGTTTCACTTATAGGAGGAATATAGGGATTCCTCCTATATTAAGGGATTCAGGAAAAATAACAATAATAATTAATAAAAAAAACAAAATTAGCAGGCAACTATAAATCAGAGACATTCTGTGGGAGGGTGGGGCAGAAGGATAAAAAACGGGAGGGAGGAGCACAAGGCTCATGGTGATGGTTCATGGATGAATTGGTGATGGGAATTTTATGGGGACTACACCTAAAAGGAGAAAGCATACATTGTACAAACATGAACAATTATGTAAAATATATATGAACAATTATGTAAAAACAATTCTTCTTTCCCCAATCCTCTGTCCTTAGACACTTAGGTTGTTTACATAGCTATTATAAATAGTGCTATACTAAACAGAAGAGTGTATACATCCCTTCAAATTAGTGTTTTGTATTATTTGGGTAGATAACTAGGAGTGTAATTTTGGAATCATATGGTACATCTGTTTTTAATATTTTCAGAAACCTCCAGACTTCTTTCCATCTACATTACCACCTACAATGTATGAGGGTTCCTTTTCCTCTACACTCTAGCAATACTTGTTGTTTCTGGTGTTGTGTTTTTGTTTGTTTTTTGTTTTTTGTTTTTTTTGTATAGGCATTCTCACAGGTATCTCACTGTGGTTTTGATTTGCATCTCCCTGATAATGAGTGATGATGATCATTGTTTTTTAATTGCCTGTTAGCCTACTATGTTTCTTCTTTGGAGAAATGTCTATTTAGCTCTTTTGCCCATTTTTTATTATTATTTATCTTCTTTTTGTTTAGTTGTGTAAGTTCTTTGTAGATTTTGGTTATTAGTCCTTTTCAAATGTATGACATTCAAAATTTTTCCTCCCTTCAGTGGGGTGTCTTCTTGTTTGAATGATAGCTTCTTTCTCTGTGCAGAAAGCTTTTTAATTTGATGTAGTCCCATTTTTTATTTTTGCTCTTGTTTCTCTTGCCTTTGCAGTCAGGTGCTCAAAAACATCTAGTATAAGCATACTTAATTCTATTACAGTGTACAATCACAAATGGCTAAAAAGGAAAATTTTATGTAATGTATATTTGACTGCAATTTAAAAAATTTGTTCAAAAGGCTCTTCTTTCCAAAATTTGTTATTTTCCATAAAACCTTAGCATTATTGCACTTAGATTTGGGATCACAACCTATAATTTTGGCAAATCTTGAAATTATAGAAATGTGGTATTTCTTTTGTAATAGAATCCAGTAGTGGATTTAAAGCTTATGCAAACAGGAGATGCCATAACAACACCATATAAAATAATCTTTCTCCACATAAGTGGGTAAAACTTCTGTGATGGTCCAGATCAAACTTTCTTGTTCACAGGCATTCAAGGTACTACATAGTCACACTCAGAGTGCTTGTCTTTACATCAACAAAGAAACCAATATAAGAGCAATGTAAATGTAGACATTTGTGTAGCCTTCCACAGTAATTGTCAGAAAGTTTTTTGTATATTCTATCTCCTCGTAATTTTATATTTTTGATGTTTTTCATGTATAAGTGTTCTCTATGGGGGATAGTTTAAAGTTCAATTAAATTTTCTTTAAAATAAAATTACCACCTCAAATTCTTTTATTTTGGAAATAGAACTAATTTAATTTACGAAAGTAAGTGAATGAAACATTTGATGGTTTTGTAATAATTTATATTTAAGTGGAGATGTCCTAGAGTATTGCCAAACCTTACCTGGGAAACAGTGGAATAGTTAAAGCAAAATAACTAGTTAGAATCTCAACTGATTTACTATTGTGCATGGGTAACATTTGAACAACATCCTCCTCCTTTTGTTTTATCATTTATTTGGTAAGAAAGAGTCCATAAAATCAGAATTCTGCTCTGGAGTCATTGACAAGAGTCTCATTAAGGTTGTACTCAAGTTTTATTATTTCAAAAGACAATAAGCCTTCCGTTTTCTCTCTGCAACCTTCTCTGCCACGTACTCTATATTGGCTCAGAAGAACATCACCACCATCTATGACAGTCACTTGGGGTGCAGGTAGAGTAGTGTGGTTTGTCTAGTGTTGTGATTGTGAGAACAAGCTTTGGCTATAAACTCCCTTGTTTTAAATCCCAATTCCACTATTTATAATATTGGAGTAAAAATTAGTCAAAAGTACCCATCTGCTGCATTTCAGGTGGTGGCAGATTAATATAATATTAAATGAGCAATCTTAGTCAAGTCTCTTAACCTCTCCAGTGTCTGTTTCCACATTTGTAAAATGGGAGATTATCATATTAATAATTCTGCAACCTCAGAGCATTCCTCTGTGAATCATAGGAGGTTCTAAGAGTCAAGTACAGTAAGTCCTCATCTAATATTATCTAAGGTTCTTGGAATGATATGCTTTATTTAACAAATACGTTATACTTAACAAAAAGAAAAATTGGATGTAGTTACTTAAGCTATTTTTGGTGCGAGTTATTCTTAAAAAAAGGGGGGGATAGATGGCTCTTAACAATATTATGTGTGAAAGAAGCAGGACAGCAAAGTAATGGTAAATTCTTCATGTTGGCCAAACAAGGTCATGAGGTCATGAGATTACATGCATATACACAATTGGAAGGGAAGGCTATGGTTCGGATATGTATGTGGTCAAAGAAATTTATTACACGTTAGGTAGCAGTAAATAAAATGAAAGGATTTACAAAGATTGATCATATAACAACAGATGAATACATTGTGATAATTCTAACCTAAGAGAATTCCACTTTTAGAAAAACTATTAATTGGGCCTCCCTGGTGGCGCAGGCGATTGAGCGCCGCACTGTGAAGCTGTCCGCAGCCTCTGTAGTGTGGGTTTGATCCCAGCCAGCTGGTGAGAATCCCACATGGCGAAGCAGACCTCTCCTGTCTTACCTGCTGCTCCCCTCAGCAGTGTATTTCATCAGTCTGCCTGTTCTGTTCCCCGCTCTGTCTCTGGTGAATCCTCTCACCCTCCCTCGCATCTGGCCTATACCCCGGTTCTTTTATAAAATAAATAAATCTTTAAAAAAAAAAAAAGACAAACCATGATGCAATACCATTTTGCAATACCATGCATGCAATACCACATACAATACCAGTAACCATACAGTTACTAAATGGCTAAAACTTTTAAAGATACTGATAATGCTCAGTGTTGACTTCACCAAACTACTGCAATTCTTATACACTGCTGGTAGATATATAAATTGGTACATCCACTCTGGAAAACTGGCAATTTCTTATAAAGTTAATGCTGACTCACTTACTTTGTCACTCAGCAACCTCTCTCCTAGGTATTTCTCCTAAAGATCTGAAAATTTAGGTGCACACAAAGTTCTACATAAATGTTCATAGTAACTCTGTTCACAATAGCCAAAATCTGAAAGTGATCCAGGCTTCAGTGGGCAAATGGATAAATGGTGATATATCCATACAATGAAATAGTTCTCAGCATAGAAAAAAATGGCATTTTGGTATATACAACCACATGAATTTATCAAAAGCATTATGCTAAGTGATAGAAGCCAGTCTCAAAAGTTATATATAGTATGATTCCACTTATATAACATTCTTGAAAAGACAAAGCTGTATGACAGAGCTGCTAGCAGAGAACATAATGGTGGCTTTCAGGGATTAGACGTGGAAAGAGAGTTTGACTACAAAGGGATAATTAGGAGGTATCCTGATTCAGTATCCTGATTATGGTTAGGGTTATACAAATCTGTACAATAGTTGAAATTCATAGAACTCTTTAACAAAAAAGTTTAATTGTTCTGTATGTTAATTAAAAATAAAATTTAAAAAAATTAAGAATAATGCCCATCTTTCGAATGCCATTGTCTTTCCCACAGCTACTTCTCAAATTCAGTCCAGTCCACATTGAATTACCCTTTTCTGCCTCTGAAAGGGTATTACTGAGCATATCATTTATCATTTGTCATTTGTTGTTTCTTATCAACAATAGAACTCACTTCCTAAATCAATAATAGTATTTGGAAAAACATCATTTGCCCCCTGCATCATTTATCACTTGGCACTTATCAGTAATTGCTTTTGTGCTATTACTCACCTCTCCCAGGTGGACATATCTTATTTGTCTAGGAAGAGTAGACTAGCATTTATTGTTATATCCTTCTATGTATACATGCTATTTCATTACTACTACATATTTTATCAGAGCAAGCTAGTGAGATAGTATTAATATGTTCATCTTTTTGGATGAGGAAATGAAATCTTGTAAAATTACAAAAATGTCTAGAGTCACAAGTAGTAAGAGGCAAAGCTGTGCTTCAAAATAGGCCTGGGGCTTCCCTGGTGGTGCAGGGGTTAAAGATAGATAATTATCAAGTTATCGCCAGCCAATCAGCATGAGTTCGATTCCCAGGCCTGCCTGGGAGGTCACCCACATGGCACAGCAGACCTGTCCTGTCTTGCCGGCTGCTCCCTTCAGCAGCCTGTTCTCCCCATTCTGTCTCTGGTGAATCCTCTCACACACACAACCCAGTACCTCTGGCTTGCACCCCAGTTCTTGTATACATAAATAAATAAATATTAAAAAAAAAAAAAAAAAAGAATAGGCCTGGCTGAATCCCAAGCCTCTGTTCTTTCTTCTATACTGCTGTATGCACCACACCCTGTTGGCACACTATTCCAGATAGGAACAATGTCATGCTTTAAAATCCCCATCAGTCCTCGAAACTTACTGAAATTTGAGTAGGAAAAAAAATGACATTTATTTCTGTTCACAGTTCTAGGGTGTTTGTTCTAGTTGGGCCTTGTGCTTATCCCTCAGACTCTCCCTCTCAGATTCTGCTGAGGACAGGTATGTAGTTAGGCTGATGTGAGTTGACGGTGGTTGTAAGGGGGGTAAAATCTCAATAGATGGAAACACAGTGAGAAATTTTGTTAATACCTAGATATTTCCTGAGTACGTTATGGAAACATGTTTTCTAGCATAATGAGATGTCACTGAGACTATCAGTTCCTCTTTTACTTAAAAATTACAGGGTTTTGGGCCTCCCCGTGGCACAGTGGTTGAGCGCTGGGTTGCGAAGCTGCCCGCAGCCTCTGCAGCGCCGGTTCGATCCCCGGCTGATCCCCGGCTGCTCCCCGGCCACCAGAGAAGGGTCCCACATGGCGCGCAGACCTCTCCTGCCGCCCGCTGCTCCCCTCAGCAGTGTACTTCGGTCCTTCTGCCTGCTCTGCTCCCCGCTCTGGCTCTGGTGAATTCTCTCACCCTCCCGTGCTTCTGACTGTACCCAGTGCTTGTACAAATAAATAAATAAATAAATCTTTAAAAAAAAAAAATTACAGGGTTTTGGGATTTTTTTTTTTTTTTGCTACATAACTACAGCAGAGGCACAATCATGAGGAAGTGCCTTTCTCTCCTTTTCACCTTCCATAGTCTCACATTTAAATAAAGAACATAAAAAATGTGGATTATGTTATATCTTCTCTTCTTGAATTTAAAAGGACCAGTAAAGTTTTGGCTGAGACTTTAGAACTGAAGAATTGCTGATTTCTGTTGTTTGTAAAAGAAGGGCTAGCTGATATTCTACAAGCTCTAATAATTGCTAGATGAGCAGCTGTCACAGATAAATCTGTGCTCGTTGAGTCATGTATACATTTGCAAGAAGAGTTCCAGAAGTTTAGGAAGGATGAAAAAAAAAAAAGTTTAGATAATATATATTTGAAAAAGAAAACCTTTTGTTATTATTTTTCCCTTGAATTTTCAGTTTTAGATCTTACAATATTCTGATGTTTGCGGTAGGTTTTTCATACATGACTTTTATTATGGTGAAGTAGTTTCTTTTTTATTCCTGGTTTTTTGAGTGCTTTTATCGTGAAAGGGTATTGAGTTTTGTAAAGTGCTCTTTCTGAATCGATGGAAATAATTGTGTTTTCTTCCCCCTTCATTCCACTGATGGATACATTAAATTGATTTTCATATATTGATTCACCCTTGCATTCTATGACTAAATCTCACTTGGTCATTGTGTATAAGCATTTAAAAATGTTGCTGAATTCTATATTCTAGCATTTTGTTGAGGGTTTTTGTATAAATGTTCATAGGAGATATTGATGTAGAGTTTTCTTCCATCTTTGTCTGGCTTTGGTATTAGGATTATGCTGGTCTCCAAGAATGAATTAACAGGCAACTGTAAATCAGAGATCAGGAAAAATAATAATAATTATTATGGGATGTCCCCTCTTGTTCAATTTTTGTGGTAAAGTGTGAGAAGGATTACAGTTAGTTATTTAAATGTTTGGTAGAATTCTCTAGTGAGCCATAAGGTTCAAAGTTTTTCTCTGCTGGGAGATTCTTCAATCTCTTTAGTTGTTACTTTACTCTTCAGTGTCTTCGAATAACTATGCAATACTCCCTGGAGCTTTTCTTGTGATGCAGCTGTGGTGGTAACAAACTTCCTTAGCTTTTATTTAACTGGGAGTATTTTAAATCCTCCCTTACTCTGAAGGATAAATTTTACCAGGTATAAGATGTTTGGCATTGTGTCTTTTAATATTTGAATATAGTGTTCTACTACCTTGTATTCACCAGTTTCTGGCAAGAAATCTGCTCATCTTATTGAGGATTCCTTCTATGTGATGAAGATACTCCTCTTGCTACTTTCAAGATTCTCTCTGTCTTTTGTTAAACACTGGACATTTAAATCTAATAATGTGATAACACTGGAAGTCATAGTCTCCCACTTCCCCAGGAGCTGTGATTTTTTTTTCTGTTGATTTTGTTTATTGTCTTTGTTGTTGTAATAAGTTCTCCTGCTAAGAATCATCCTAAGGTACAATCTTATGGTCTTCTTAGGTTTTCTGTGAGTTCTTCTCTAGACATGCATGTCACTTTTAAATTTCCCTGTATATGAAGTTGTTCTGAATGCCCTAGTCTTTAATGTCTGACTTCCAAAAGAGGAAAAAGAGAAAATCGAAGAGGAGAGGAAAAGGCACTAACCTTTAAAAGTCTCTTAATTGGGCCTCCCCGGTGGCGCAGAGGTTGAGCGCTGGGCTGTGAAGCTGCCCGCAGCCTCTGCAGTGCCAGTTCAATTCCCGGCCGCCAGCGAGGGTCCCACATGGCGCAGCAGACCTCTCCTGCCATTCCTGCTGCTCCCCTCAGCAGTGTATTTCGTCAGTCTGCCTGTTCTGCTCCCCACTCTGGCTCTGGTGAATCCTCTCACCCTCCCGCACTTCTGACTGTACCCAGTGTTTGTATAAATAAATAAAGAAATCTTTTTAAACAAATAAACAAACAAATAAAAAAAAAGATAAATAAATAAATAGAAGTCCCTGAATTTCACTTCAGCCTGGAAGGGAAAGGCTTGCGATAATGAGGGCAGGTGCAATTAAAATGGTCGTTAGACTCTTTGCACCTTTGTGATTAGATGCAGCAATCAGCATCCACAGCACAGATCACCAATATTTGAAGGACAGAGTCCTTTTTGCCTACTTGGATCTTGGAATCTGAGCAAACTGCTCCCTAAACATGTGCAAAGCTACCACTCATATGACGTGGTCAGGCAAGAGAGACGGATAGTAATACTTTGCTAAAAGATGAAATAGGCCAAAATTAACCACCATTTATGGTAATCCTTCCATGGAAGTTGCAAGCCTTCAGTAGACTCCACAGTTCTAAGGGTGTTAACATCAGAAAGATTCTGCTAGAGGGAAAACAGATCCCTGATGCTTCCTACTCTGCTGTCTTAACCTTAAAAAATTCTTAATACAAACTTAAGAAAGAAATTGTGCTTTCACTGAAAAGTAATTCATATTTCAACATATTATTAGACAGAGATGTTTAATTTTTCTCACTCTTCAACAACTAACTTCTATATTATTTGTGTTTGTGATAGCTAAGGCAAGAGTGGGAATATCATTAGATGTTTAATATACTTAGGAGAAGATGAGAGGATGAGAGAAAAAGAGAGAATGGAGAAAAGAATGATTACAAGGCATATATGTGAAGAACATTATTTAGTAAAGTCTGCACAGATTTACACAATATGGCTTCTACTTATTCATGTTGCTCTCGTCAAATTGTTGTTAGGTATTGAATTGCTTTGGAGTATTTTTTCTTCTACAGTATGCTTTCTATATATCCAACTGCCTGCTTTTAAATATATTTAATTTCCTTTATATATGTCTTCTTGTTTATGGATTTGTTATTCCTTATGTTTGTAATATTCCTTTTCTCCATGACCACTTAGCAAATTCCTATGCACCCTTTAAGATTTAGCATAAATAATCATTGTAAAAATGTGCCTACATTTCCTTCCTTCTCTATGCAAACAGAGTTAATAATTCTTTTTTGCTGCTTTTATTTTCCAACATTTGTTCATTCCCCTCTACTTCATTATCGTCTTGCACAAATGCACAAATTTCCCATCTGTCTTCAAAGGAAAGGGTTTGTCCTATACATGTCAACTCCCTGATAAGAAAGAGGCAGGTTCGGTAAATAGTAAGAAAGAATTAGTAAGCAATTTCCTTTTTTTGCATTACAAAGGAGTTGGGAATTTTTTACAAATATAGACATCATAAAAATAAAATAAGTTAGATTTGTGAAGAAAAGCAGTTAAATGGTAAGCACATTTTGAAAGATTGTCAGTATGAAGAGTTAGGAACTATAATGATTTCCTGTGTAATTCCAAATTAATCAAAAAGTAAAATAAATCAGACTTCCCTTGCCCAAATAATCAGGAAGCTCACGGTATAGTACTTGCTTTGTTATTAGCTAGCTGTGTGATTTTAACAAAAATATTCATCTAGGGCTCTATTTTCTCACTAGTAAAATTAAGGGGTCAAGTTATTCCTCTGCTATGTGAAAATCCTATTAAATGGACCATTTCCTTAACTTCTAAGAGGAAAGTGAACTGTACTCTGATTGGTGTCTTTCCAGAAAAGAGATGACAGCAGAGATTTACAAATGCACTTTGAATTCCCTAATGATCCAAAGTTAAGAAGGATAGAGCACATTGGATGTTGAGCAAAAACAAATGCTTTTTATTACTTTTGGACCCCCAGGGGAGAGAATGCTCTCTGGAAAATCTTTAGACTTACTCATGTAAAATAGGGAGTTTATGAAATCAATTTATTACCATTTGGAGGGAACAACTCTCATGGAATGACAATGAAAGAGAATTAACTTATCATGGGTAAAAGCCAAGAGCCAGCAAGGGTGGATTTATTAACTGAGGTCACAGTGATGTGTATGAAAGGACACCTTGTCATGATTTAGTGACATCTTTATGCTATGGAAATAGAAGATGGTAGTGAACGTGAATAAAGACTTGAAATTGAGATGAGAAATTTTCTTAAGTATGCAGATAATAAAGGGTGAGATACAGGAACTTGAGAGATAGAAAGTTCTGTTATTTTAATTATGGATAGATAGGGGTATGCAGTATTAAGTCCAAAGCCTCAAGTGTAGATAGTGGCCAAAGCATAAATCACAAAAGGTTTCATTAAGTTTATAGTCATGAATGCCATGGGGTAAATGATTTGCCTTTAATATGTTGTCACTTTTCAGTTTAGTGAGCTATGATTTTGGTTTTTCTTGGCTGCAGGATTGATTTCTTTGTTGGGGAAGAATTTCTAGTGAGAAGTGTTTTTCTTAGTTTTCAAAAGTGAAACCGTAACAATGAGAGAGGTTACCTAATGAAACTGAAAACTTAGAGAAGAGGCTGATGTGCGAATTGTCTAGTACTGTGAAAGGTTGCAGAAAGATTTTCATGACCTTTAGTCTGTCAGCAATAAATATAGTATCATCTCTTCTGGTAAAGTGGGTACACCTCCCAGAGGTTGACTTTCTTATTTGTAAGTCCTTTGCCCAAGACAAAAAAGTGGAGTTTTAGTGTATATATATCTCATTAATCAACAATATGAAAGTTCTCAGAAAATAGTAAATCCATTTCTGGAGGTCTTGGGATAAAAGGAAGTACCTGAAGACATTAAAGAAGCAGAAACCAGGGGACTCCCCAGTGGCGCAGCTGTTGAGCGCTGGATTGTGAGGCTGCCCGCAGCCTCTGCAGTGCCGGTTCGATCCCCGGCCGCCGCCGGGCAAGGGTCCCACATGGTGCGCAGACCACTCTGCCTTCCGCTGCTCCCCTCAGCAGTGTATTTCGTCAGTCTGCCTGTTCTGTTCCCCGCTCTGTCTCTGGTGAATCCTCTTTTGCCCTCCTGTGCTTCTGACTGTACCCAGTGCTTGTATAAATAAATAAATAAATCTTTAAAAAAAAAAAAAAAGCAGAAACCCAACTCTGGTGTTCAAGTAGTTTTAAGAAAATCATAAAGATAAAACATGCAGGAAAAATTACAAGTAAGAAGTAAATGATAATAGGGACACACATTATGTTGATTTAAGGACTCAAACTACAGAAGTCAATACAGCAAGTTAGAATTCCCTTCAGGTTCCATGAACAACCTTATACATTTTCAATCATCTCTCCAAATTAGAAAGATAAGATAGGCTCATCTTTAGTAATGAGCTCCATCTAACATCCAATCTTTTTTCCAGTTTCACCCATTTGCTAACTGAAATTCCTTTGAATGGTATACAAGGCCTTAATGTTTCCATAATTGCAGAAAAGATTACACCCTCACTACTTAGGAAAAAATTTCTTCCACTGAATATTTTTTCCTAAGATTAAATTTATGTATGTACAGTTAAAGTTTTATTTTATTGTGGTTATCTCCCTAATCTAGGAGTCATATTGCTACAGACATTTCTTTGATGCATGATAATATATATTATCTAGGTTAAGATTTCTAGGCATCACTCTTGGTATGACAGTCAAGGGAGTAAATTCTTCAATAAATTCCAAATACCTCAGGATGCTTGTTTGGGGGCTGAGGAGTGTGTGTGTGAGTGTGTGTGTGTGCGCACGCACAACTATGTTGCTAATATATATTATTATTTGAAGTTTCCAAAGTATTATTAGCTGCTCGAGGTGATTACCATTAGCAGTTATTAAGCATGTTGTGTTTTTAGGGGTTTGCATTTCTTTTCACTGTGACACAAAATCTGTATTTTACCATTTGTTCCATCCCGTTTCCCATTGTGATGTGAAGAGTACCAGGGGTCACCTACATGTCAGTAAATTGTTACAAAAAGGAATTCTGAGCTTAGAAAATCTAAATCTTTTGTACTGGCCAGTGAGCCTGACTGCCCTTTGCTCCAGTAAGCAACACCAATCTATCTGTCAACTTTAAAACTGTTGTTCGTTTTGCAAACATTTTTGAAAAGGTTTCCCAAAAGATGTTTCTTACAGCAAGCTATGCAGAAACATGAGAGACTGTGGATAATCACAATGTGATTATTTAAATTTTTTTTTTGAATTTTAAGTAAGGAAACACTTATTTTACCTAGACCACTTGCAGATATCTTCTCATCTGTACTTAGCATGACCACCAGAGATTTCAGTTCAGACTTGAGTGAAATTTGTTGATAGTCCTGCCTGTGGCGGTGGCAAAATTATTGACCCCAATAAGGGATGATCTCACAGCTCATGTGCCCTGAGTTCAAATCACATGATAAGCAATTCTCAAATCTAATCGAGATGGTATTCAAATCCCACCCTGGTGGTTGTATCTCTGGACTGGATTTTGCATTCTTTTGACTCATAAGAAATATAAATGTCTTTGTGTCTTTATGTAAAAGATTCTTGATCTTGACGGAATCTTCTAGTTTCCTCTGTATGTTTCCTGCTTAATTATGAATACTAAGTAATATATAGAATAGGAAGATTTATGATAGTTTGACTTACTGTTGTATTTTTTCTCTTTTTTTAGATTTTATTTGTTTATTTATTTATTTATACAAGAACTGGGGTACAGGCCAGATGTGCGGGAGGGTGAGAGGATTCACCAGAGACAGAGCGGGGAACAGAACAGGCAGATCGATCGAAATACACTGCTGAGGGGAGCAGTGGGCACGACAGGAGAGGCCTGCCACACCATGTGGGACCCTCACTGGCCGGCTGGGATTGAACCAGCACGGCAAAGTCTGCGGACAGCTTTACAGCACTGCACTCAACCGCCTGCGCTACCAGGGGAGGCCCTGTTGTATCTTCTAAGGCAAACTGACTGACACTAATAAAATAAATTTGTTTTCAGAGGCACTAGAACGACAGTCTTCAGGAATAATTTCTTTTTTTAAGCTCCAATAACTTTGTAGAATATACATAAAAAAGAATAATATCCATTGAGTTTGTTTTCTTTACAAGAGTGACAACTTTTCTCTCCCATCTTTCATGAGACTATCATCTAAAATATAGTAAAAATCTTCATTGAATGCTGAGTTTGTGTATTCCATTTCATCTTTTACCAACTTTTTGGCAGATAGCATATAAGGTTTGTTTAATATGGTTTCACAGTCTCCTTGGTTTCACTATTGGGTGTCTCTAACTGACTGTCAGCCAGAGTTAGAATCAATTTAAAAGGGTAGCATAGCTACCACTAGTTACTATGAAATACAGCTTCAGGTTGATGGCCTCTATTTTCATACATATAATAAAATATTTAGATAATGCAAATAAGATTAAGTGAGAAGCAAGTCTCCCTGATACAGTGATTCCTATGCTTTCTTTTTTTTGTCAGCAACCACTTAGATTAAAAAGATATTCTGTATTCCTCTAGAAATTTCAGACAATCACCCTTTTATGTTAACTCTATGAAAATTCAAAATACATACATTTTGGTTTTTTATATTTTCATACAAGTTTTTTAATTATTATTAACATATAATAAAATGCACATCTTAATGTGCAGTTCAATGACTTGTGAGAATTAGATTTATCTGTGTAATCATGACCCATATCAAGATATTAAACATGCTCATAACTCCAAGTCCTTTAATCTTTCACATCATTTCTGCTGAATCCCTGACAACTTTCAAATTTCTATCACCATAAGTTAATTTGCTTGTTCTTGGTTTTCATGTAAATAGAATAATACTCATCTTCAGAATTTTTTTCAACATTTTTTCCTTTAGGCTTCTAAATTTTACCTTTGTGAGCAATATGTGTTAGGGGTCTATTAATGTTTTCTAAAAAGTTAATAAATAAAAATTATTGAGTATTCTATCCTTTTCCCACTGATTTATTGACACATGCTATCCATGTTTTATTCCAAGCTTTCATAAGGAGTGGTTCTTTTTCTTAATCCTCTATCCTGATTGTCTATCATTCTGTCCACCCCTAGTGTCATAATTATTATAGTATAGTATAATTATTATAGTATAAAATAAAATTTTTATAAGACAAATACTATTTCTTTACTTCAGCATTATCATTTACTCTACAATGGATTATGTGACAGCTTGCCAAATTTTAAGTAAAAAATTATTTGAAGAAATATTGCATTTATATTTATAATTATGCACTTCCCATGCTTACTTGAACACAGTATGGCTATACATTCATTCAAATATTCTTTTATAACTCTATTATGACACTAGGAGGTGGACAGAATGATAGACAATCAGAATAGAGGATTAAGAAAAAGAACAGCTCCTTATGAAAACTTGGAATAAAACATGGATAGCATGTGTCAATAAATCAGTGGGAAAAAGATAGATTACTCAATAATTTTTATTTATTAACTTTTTAGACAACATTAATAGACCCCTAACACATATTGCTCACAAAGGTAAAATTTAGAAGCCTAAAGGAAAAAAACAGTGTATTCCTTTAAAACATATTATTGTTAGGTATTTTATAGAAATTTATAGAATATTTTATTCTGTAAAATATTTCAGCTTTATATAGCTGGGTAGTATTCCATTCTCTATAGACACCATTTCTTCTTTATCCATTATATATTGGACACAAAGGTTATTTTTATAACTTGGCTGTTGTAAGTAGTGCTGCAATGAACATATGAATGCATAGATCCCTTAGAATTAGAGTTTTTATTCTTTAGATAGATAGAGGGGAATATCTGGATCAAATGGCAGATTTCTTTTTAATATCTTGAGAAACTTCCATACTGTTTGGGGGTTTTTTATAGGATTTTTTCTTTTAGGTAACATTGGTTTACACCGCTATATATGATTAGAGGTATAGGATCACACCGCCTCAGAGCATGCCGCCACACCATACCCACCATCAAGGTGCCCACAGTCCTCTACCATAGACCACTGTGAACTCCCACCCATGTTGTTTTATCCCTTCTTCTCCCCAAATATGGCCTCAGTTCTACAGTAAGATTTCTGGTTTGGTTTTGTCTGACCCTTGATTTTGTTTATTTACATTCCACATATAAGTGAAACCATCTAGTTTTTGTCTTTCTCCTTCTGACTTATTTTGCTTAGCATTATTCCCTCCAGTTCTATACATGTTGTTGAAAATGGAAAAAGTTCATCATTTTTTATAGATGAGTAGTATTTCACTGTGTATATACACCACATTTTTCTAACCAACTCTGCTGCCTTTGGGCATTTAGGTTGTTTCCATAGCTTGGTTATTATCAATAGTGCTGCAGTTGACATCAGTGTGCAAATACCCTTTGAATTAGTGTTTTTTCATTGTTAGGGAGATGCCTAAGATTGGAATTGCTGCATCATATGGTAGATCTGTTTTTTTAATGTTTCAGAAACCCATGATTTTTTCTATAGCGACTGAACAAGTCTACAGTCCTACTGACAGTGTGTGAGCATTCCTTTTTCTACACATCTTTGCCAACACTTGTTTCTGGATTTTAATATGGGCCTTTCTTGAATCTCATTGTGATTTTGATTTGCATCTCCTGAGAAGTTATAAAGAACATTTTTTCATGTGCCTATTGGCCATCTCTATGTAGTAAGGTAGTGGGGTAGAGCACATTCTCTGTTTTTTTTTTTTCTTTACAAGGGGCCCAGTCTTTGTGGAGCACCCCAGCTCCTCTTTGCAGGTTTTCCCTCATCTAAAGCTGTATGACTCTACACCCTTTCCACTTTCTCATTTCAAGGCCTCTGGCTGAGCGGGCAATCCTCCCATCTGTGGTCCCTGCTCTGGACTTCAGCCTCCTGGCATCTCTGCCTACCTCCCATTCACTGAAGCCTGAATCTTCTCCATGTCACCTTTGGTTCTGTCCGTGTTAGTTTCTGATGTCTGATGATGTCTGATATTGCAGTCTCACACTGAACTATGGGACTCTCAGTGCAGTGTCCCTCGTGTTAAGGGTTCCATGATCCTAGTGTGTACAAAGCAAGGAACGTCTTCTGTCATCATCTGATGACATAATTTCTCTAATTACAAAGGATTTTAAAAGCAGGTTAAGGAATATAGAAGGGAGAGCAGAGTCACAGAGGGAGTTATGACAAAAAAGTAGTCCTGAGTGATACAATATGACAAGTACCCAACTTGTTCCTGCCAAGACTTCTTTTGAATTAGTGTTTTTGTGTCCTTTGGGTAGAATACTATCTGAGGCAAACAGCAGAGAAAGAAAGAGAGGAGCCAAAACAGGGGAGGAAAGATGTAAGGATATAAATAAATTTTAAAATAAAATAAAATAGAAATCAGGTTCAATGATTCCCCTTCCTCCCCCCAGCCCCACACCCTAATGTTGACACTCTAGATAAAGCTTTGACTCGTGGCTGGGTCCACAGGCTGGTCCTGCTCTTGTTCACACTCCTCTGCTCTCTCTCACTCACTGATGCTGGCTTTTCAGCACTTGGCCTACTTCATGGTTGCGGACCAGGGCCAGTGCATATGCTGTTCTCTCTGCTTAGAACACTGCCTTTTCTGTGTATACTCAGGAGCTTTCTAGTGATTCTTTGTTGTGTGGCTCCAGTGCAACTTTCCCAGGAGAACCTTCCATCATAGGTTAGATGGGGTTTTCTGTAAGTTCTCAGAGTATCCTGTGGTCACTCCTTCAGCTGCAGTGGGGTTTTATTAATGTCAGTCTGTAAGTTCTCAGTAGCCTGTAAGTTCCTTGGGGGCAAGGACCAGATCACATCTGCCTGGTTCTCCACAGATTCTTCAGTACCTAGCAGACAGTACCTAGGTACGTAGGGAGGGTACCTAACAGGCACACAGTAGGTGGTCAAAAAGAAATATACAAACAGTAGTTGCTATTTAAAAATATTTAGAATTGAAAAATGAAGAAATATTCACCATTTATCAAAATGTATATGATGCAAGTAGGCATTACTTAGAGGTAAATTGATAGTTTTAATGACTGTTTATGAGTTATTTTGGTTAGGGTAAAATCTTAACTGTTTTAAAGGAGAGCCTAAGATATTCCTGCTTAAGTCAGGTAGATTTCTTTTCTATGAAACAGCACAGTGGTGAGTGGTTTGAACTTGACAGGGCAGCTCAGGTTATCATTGTTTTCCAAGAAGTTAGAAATGTAGAAGGATAGCCCAAGAAAGATTGCTTATTTTTAAAGGGTTTGTACAGAGTTGTGTACAGTACTTACTGACTCAAAAGTTTTGCACAAGGTCACATAAAGTGCAAAAGGAGAAAAGGGTCCCTTGGAACTATGCTTTCACCAAAGGAGGCTACTTTGAGCTAGATATTAATAGAGAAAAGGAAACTGCAAATTGCATTTTAATAAAAAATGACTTCAGAAGTTAGAAGAGAACAGCAGCAAATCCAAAGAAATCAGAGAAATAAAATAATGAAAAATCATAGCAAAAATAAAGTATAAATTTAATGAAAAACATCCATGTGGTTCTTTGACAAAATTAAGGAAATTGACAACCCTCTGGCAGAAAAGATATAGAAAAAGGTGGACATGAACCAAATAAATTAGGAATGAAAAGGACAATTTTACAGATGTAGTCTATATTAAACTAAACTGTGAAATGATTCCTTATATGCCAATGATTTTCAATATCTAGATGGAATAAATTTACAAATAAATATTTGTACAGAACTCAAGAAATAAAAAGCTGTAAATAAACTGAAATGGGAATCAGAAATTCTCACCACTAAAGAGAGACTAGGCTGAGAATATGTTGCAAGGCAAGTTTTCCTAACTCTCCAAGCATAGATAATTGTGTTTTATACAAACAACTGATTTCTTTTTTTTTTTTTAAAGATTTATTTATTTATTTATACAAGCACTGGGTACAGTCAGAAGCTTGGGAGGATGAGAGAATTCACCAGAGCCAGTGCAGGGAGCAAAACAGGCAGACTGACGAAGTACACTGCTGAGGGGAGCAGCAGGCACGGCAGGAGAGGGCTGTGTGCCATGTGGGACCCTCGCCAGGGATTGAACCGGCGCTGCAGAGGCTGCGAGCAGTTTTGCAGCCCAGCGCTCAACCGCTACGCCACCGGGGAGGCCCACAACTGATTTCTAAGAATAGAAAAATATTGTAAACTAAATATTCTAAACTATATATAAATATTGTAAACTACAAAGTCCCTTTATGGAACAGAGGAAACTTTATCTTAAGCCTAGACAAGAATTATACAAGAAAACCACACGCAAACCTCATTAACAAATATAGATGCGTGCTGGAATATAGAAATAAGGAAGGTGATGGCCAGAGTCAGGAAGGAGATACGTATTTTTGAACCAATAGGAGAAGACAATGATAAAGCTGGGAGAATACTCTCAGGAAATTAGATAAGGATGAAAGAAAGATATTTAGTCTTGCTTCATTCTTTAGAATTTTAATTTTGCAATCATTGTAGATCCAAATGTAATTGTAAGAAATAATACACAGAAACTCTGTGTACTCTTTATCCCAATTCCTCCAATGCTAACTTCTTAGAAAACTAAATTATAATATAACCATAATATTGACATGGACATAGTCAAAATACAGATCATTACTTTCACAACAAAGATCTTTCATGTTCTTTAATAGTGGCACCTGCTTTTGTTTTTGCTCCACCCCTCTTAAATCCCTAGCAACTACTAACCTGTTTTCCATATCAGGACTTTTAAATTTCAAAAATATTATTTAAGTGGAATCCTACAGTATGTAAACTTTGGGGGATATTTTTGCACTCAGTATGATTTCTTTCTGTGCCCAGCCAGGTGATTGCATGTATCAGGAATCACGGTGCCAGTTAGTTATCAGTGTTCATTTTCATGCATTAGTAGTCTATTCATTTTTATCGCTGAATAATAGTATGTATGTAGCACAGTTTGTTTATTCACTCTCTGAAGGACATTTGGGCTGTTTACAGTTTGAGGCTGTTAATACTAATCTTGATTTGTATGGAATACCTCCCCAAAACCAAAGCAATCCTGAGAAGGAAGAACAAAATTGGAGGCATCACTGTATAGTAATCAAAATGGTATGGTATTGGCATAATATTAGACAAAATCAGTGGGTGGAACTTTCTGTAGAGACCTGTAACTTTCTGTGAAGACCTACCTGAATCCTTTCTGTTATCACCCAAAATGTCTGAGAGGGTTGAAGGACTCTTGCAGTTGAGGAAAAGATAGGCTCTCATTTCCCTTTAATAGAGAACAGTTGAACTATAGGATCAAGGCAATTAAAACCATACAGATTATATCACAGAGGACAGTGATATAAAAATGACTTTTTGATGTCTCCTGGGAGAGGGTGACCAAGAATGGTACAAACTTTATATTATTTCATGGAAAGAAGAGTAGGACTCAGATATAAAAGCTCTCTGGGACCCTTAAGAGTATATAGTCATGTTAAAGATTCCTGTTAACAAACTAATTGTGTGCTGTTGTGATGTAACAAGACTTAATAGGATAGGGTGTTTCCCAAGTGTCAGGTGAGGATTGGGATCACAGAAAAGTAATAATTCACAAGAGACCACTAAGGCCCATCATTGACAGTCACAGAGCTAAAACGAGATTTGTATTCCCTTTAGATTGGATAGCAATCTATAGGACAGAAAGGACATTGAAAGTCTAAATTTGGGGTGAGAGACTTAGACTACATTTTAACAATTTTGTGTCAAATACTCAAAATTGACCTTACAAGTCCCAGTTTTAAAGTTTCTGTAATAGTTATGTGATTTATATAAGTGCATGGTCAATTGGGGGGAAGAAAATAACTGCTGTTCATTATAGTACTTCTGTGAGTATTAACAAGTATCTTATTCAAGAATGAAAAAATTGGAAAAAATTGCATTTATAGTTAAAATTTAGAGAATTAAGATATTTCCATTAGAAGAAAATTAGATTATTTTATACTTTTCAGTGTTACCTGCCTTCTCTGAAAATTGTTAAAAGCCATTAAAACTTGTTTTAAGACGTCCTTGAATGGTCTGAATCCCAGCAACATGCCTGGCTTTTTAAGAAGCTTAAATAAATGGATGGAATTTAGTAGTGGTTTCAACTTATGACACTTTCCTGCAAAGTGAATTCCAAATTCTAGAGTTGTCTTTTTGTAGCCCCTCAAAATGGCATGCCAATTTTGAATTGCTACAGCACATACACTATGATTTGTGTAAATAACAAGAACACAGTTTCCTTGAATGATAATATCCTTGAATAAGTCACTTTGAAATTAAGTTAACTTCATTTATAAACAAGGTTCATAATATCTGACCATTATTCCTATAAAGAGTGAATAGTAGGGGGCCTCCCCTGGTGGCGCAGTGGTTGAGTGCTGGGCTGCAAAGCTGCCCGCAGCCTGTGCAGCGCCGGTTCGATCCCAGCCGCTGGCGAGGGTCCCACATGGCGCACAGACCTCTCCTGCCACGCCCGCTGCTCCCCTCAGCAGTGTATTTCTTCATCAGACTGCCTGTTCTGTTCCCCGCTCTGGCTCTGGTGAATTCTCTCACCTTCCCGCGCTTCTGACTGTACCCAGTGCTTGTATAAAATAAATAAATATTTTTTTCAAAAAAGAGTGAATAGTAGGAATGGGGCCTTCCCCGGTGGTGCAGCAGATTGAGCTCAGTGCTGTGAAGCTATCCGCAACCTCTGCAGCTCAGGTTTGCTTGCCAGCCAGGGAGATACCCACATGGCGAGGCAGACCTCTCCTGTCTCGCCCACTGCTCCCCTCAGTAGTGTTTTTGGTCCTTCTGCCTGTTCTGCTCCCTGCTCTGTCTCTGGTGAATTTTCTCACCCTCCAGCGCCTCTGGCCTGTACCCCAGTTCTTGTATAAATAAATCATTTAAAAAAATGAATAGGGCTTCCCCGATGGCACAAGGGGTTAAGACTCAACCTATGAAGCTGTTGACAGCCTCTGCAGCATGAGTTCAGTCCACCGGCAGGCTAGGGAGCAACCCACATGGTGCAGCAGACCTCTCTTGACTCGCCCACTGCTCCCCTCAGCAGTGTACTTCAGTCAATCTGTCTGTTCCATTCCCCACTCTGTCTCGGATGAATCCTCTCACCCCCCACACCTCTGGCCTGTACCCCAGCTCTCGTATGCATAAATAAATAAATCTTAAAAAAAAAATGAATAGTAGGAATGAATGTTGAGTAATGCACCCCAGATCAGATAAGCAATGTACCTTAGCTATAACCTTGAAAGTAATGCTTTGTATATATGGCAAACATGGCAAACATGTCCCTATTTTTTTGGAAAACCACATCATTAATACTGCTCTTCAAACATTCATTTCTTTTCTGTCGCTTTATATTTGATAACAGTAACTATTCTTTCCAAGGTTTCCACAAGAGCCAGTTTTTGGAGAGATTCATTGTTCAGCATCTGTTAAGAGAACAACATGAAAAGCTTTGTAAGGGTGAATCTGTTTACTTTATATGCCAGAATGAAAGTGAACTCACAAAACTGTGCTCCCAGTTTTTTTTATAAGAAGTGACCCAGACACACAAGAGCGGTTTAGATTTTAGTTCTTGATGGTTAGTTTTTGAGTGAGTAGGGTACAAAAAAAAAATTATTCTTTGGTTTCATGACAAAATTCTGGCTAACAGAATTAATAGGGAAAAATTGTAAACTTTATTCCTCAGTGACCATTTAAATACTTATCAATCTTAAGAAATTTCTGAGCAGTGTGTGATTGAACATGAGCTGAATTAGAGAGACAGCAGTCTGGCTAGATTAGGAATGGAAGAGTGTTGATTTGGAGTTATATATTGGACATTTATCAATATAAATGCTAATAAAATAAAGGCAAACCATTTGAAATAATAGCAGGTTCATGATAACAATATTTTGAAAAAGGCAATTTATTGAATATGACATTTGGCTTTTTCTTCCAAGTATGGCAAGGGTTGTATTTCCTCTCATTCCAGTGGGATGGAGGTTAGAATGAAATTAAGTTGAATCAAAGAGGAAATATAATGTCTATTTTTGGTGTATCTGGTGGACAAAATTCGTACTTGCTGCAAATTACTGAATTTACCTCACGTGAGCAAACATATTTGTTGGGAAACACAATTGCCTTAGGCCCTGAGTGTTCTTGCAAAGCCAGAATGCAAGAAACTAACCACTCTTAACCTAAGTTATTTCTCATGGTTATGTTTGCAACACATAACCTTGAGGGAGGAAGGAACAGCCCTCTCCAAAGAGCAAGATTGCTTCCTTTTAATATAAAATCATTGACTATCTTAAGCTCAGTGTTACCCTCCTGTAATGAAACCCAAAGATGGACAAATGCGAGAGCATGCACGCATGCGTGCACACACACACACACACACACACACAGAGGAATCACTGCCAAGTTATGAAGTAATGGAGTCTGTGTATCAATATATGAGTAGAAGTATCTGGTCAAATTAAATGCACAAAACTCAGTAATTTTGCTTGAGTGATTCAGCTCTTTCTAAAACAAGAATAAACATTAGCACATTGTTTGATCACCCCTATTTCAGAAACCTGTGACAATGTCCATTATAGTGCTGTTTTTGATGGCAGGAAACCGGAGATGATTTCAGTGTCTTTTTATGAGGGTGGAAAGGTCAAACATGAAGAATACACATCATGGACTCCAATGTTGCACTTAGAAGCAAGAAACTGAATTTGTACTTGATGATATGAAGAAATTGTGAAGCCAATACTAAATGAAAAAAGTGTTAAACTCTATAACACAATACTACTTGTGTTACATTAGAAATGCATACACATAAAGCTTATATTTTTTAAAAAAGAAACCATGTACAAGACAATTATTGGTATATCTCTCTATGACCAAGTTTAAAAACATTTATATTTGTATATGCTAAGTTACAGATTCCAAGAGCCCCAACAGATGTTGTGGTTGATTTAGACTTGCTGGGGCTGGATCCAGTCCTTCTGATGAATTCTCATTGTCTTTTTAAAAAAATTTATTGTGATTAAAACACGTAAGATCGATCCACTTAAAAAATTTTAAGTATACAAAACATTGTTAACTATAGAGACAATATTGAGGACAGATCACTAGAGCTTATTCATATTAATTAACTAAATTTTTCATACCTGTTGGCTAATAGCGCCCATTTCTTCCTTTCAGCACTTGGTAACCACCATCCCAGCCTTTGATTTTATAAATTTGACTATTTTAGATTCCACATGTAAATGAATCATGCAGTATTTGTCTGTGTCTGTTTCACTTACCATGTCCTCAGAGTCCAACAATATTGTCATGTATAGCTGTTGGCCATTTGTATATCTTCTATAAAGAAATGTCTATTCAATTTGAAGCTACCAGCAGGGGAGATGGATGGGTCAGGCTAAGGGAGAAGAGAGTCTAGTGCACAATGGTGGAGAAAATCTTGGTGCTTTGGTGGTGTAAACCTATACACCTAAATAGTATACACTTATTACAATAAAAGGATTTCAATTTTAAAATAATAAAATCATAAATATACATAAATAAATAGAAGGGAAGGAATAAAGAAAGCATGTTTATGTACATCTTTTGTCCATTTTAAAATTACATTATTTGGGATTTTTTCCTATTGTAGAAGTTCCTCATGTATTTTGGACATCAACCTGTTGTCAGATATATGGTTTGTGAGTATTTCCCCCATTCTGTGGGTGGCCTGTTCACTCCATTGTTTGTTTTCTTATGCTGCAGAGGTTTTTTAGTTTGATGTGGTCTGGCTTGTTCATTTTTCTGTTTGTTGCCTGTATCATATCCAGGCATACATTATTGCCAAGATCAATATCATGAAGCTGCTTTTCCTCTGCTTTTCCCCTATGTCTTCTAGGAGTTTTATGGTTTCAAGTCTTACCTTTAAATCTTTAATCTATTTGAGTTGATTTTTGTGCATCATGTGAAATAAGGCTCCAATTTTATTCTTTTACATGTGGGTATTTGGTTTATCCATTACCATTTGTAGAAGAGATTATTTTTCCCCATTGTGTATTCTTGGCACCCTGTTTAAGATAAATTGATCATTTATATGGGATTTACAACTGGGATCTCTATTCTTCCATTGATCTATGCGTCTGTCTTTACGCCAATATCATACTTTTTTGCCTACTGTAACTTCATATGTTCTCAAACAGGAGATTTAATAATGCCAGCTTTTTTCTTAAGCTAGATATGACTACTCATGTTCTTTGAATTGGTTCCATATAAAGTATAGAATTGTTTTTTCTATTTCTGCAAAAATGTCTTTGGAATTTTTATAGGAGTTACAATAAATTTGTAGATCACTTTGGGATCTATGGACATTTTAACATCAGTTCTTCCAGTTCATGAATACTGAAATTCTGTCTGTGTCTTGTTTTATCAATCTCATCAGTGTTTCATTATATAAATCCATTTATCTTTAGTTATGTTTACTCCTAAGTATTTTATTATTTTTTCATACTATTATAATTTGTATTGCTTTCCTAATTTTGTTTTCAAATAATTTGTTGTTACTTAATAGAAATACAATGGGTTTTTGTATGTTTGCCTTATGTCCTGCAACTTCACTGAATTTTTTCAGTGGTTTAAACAATTTTTTATGTTATCTGTTGGATTTTCTATATAAAAATTCATGTAGGGCCTCCTCGGTGGTGCAGGGGCTTGAGTGCAGGAGTGTGAAGCTGTCCACGGCCTCTGTAGCACGGGTTCGATTCTCAGCTGGCCAGGGAGATACCCACATGCAGCGGCAGACCTCTTCTGCCTCACCCACTGCTCCCCTCAGCAGTGTCTTTGGTCCGTCTGCATGTTCTGCATCCCGCTCTGTCTCTCACCCTCTCATCCCGCATGTTCTCTCACCCTCCCACGCCTCTGGCCTGTACCCCCATGCTTGTGTAAATAAATAAATCTAAAAAAAAAAATTCATGTGGTTTACAAACTGGGATAATTTCTTCTCCCTTTCCAACTTGGCTATCTTTTACTTCTTTTTCTTGTCTACAGTCATACATTGCTTTAAAACATTTCAGTGAATGATTACTGCATATATGATGGTGTTCCCAGTAGGCTATAACATTGCATAGGTATGAAGTACACTATCTTATCTAGGTCTGTATAATTAGATCTATGAAATTTACGCAATGATAAAATTATATAAGGATGCACTTCTCAGGATGTGTTTCCCTTATTAAATGACACATGATTATAATTTCTCATGCTAGGGCTTCCACTAATATGGTAAATGGAAATGGTGAGAGTAAGGATCCTTGTTTTGATTTTGATTTTAGAGGAGAAGCTTCCCAGTTTTCCACCATTGGCTATAATTTCAGCTTTTCATACATGACCTTAATGGTGTTGTATTTTCTTTGTATTGTTATTTCAATGAGGGAGTTTATCTTGAAAGTGTATTGAATTTGGTCAAATGCTTTTTTTGCATCTATTTGGAAGATTTTGTGTTTTTTCTCTTTGATTCTGTTGACATGGGACATCACGTTCATTGAATTTTAATATCAAACCATCTGTGTCTTAAGGGATATATATCATTAGGCTGTGTTATATGATCCTTTTAATGTGCTGTTGTAGTAAAATTGCTAATGTTTTAGATTGTCATGTTTTATTAGAGAAATTGACCCCCTTTACTATTGAGTAATGCTCTCCTTTATCTCTGATAACTTTCCTTGCTTTGAAATCTGTCTCTGAAATTGAGATAGCTATTTCTGCTATCTTTTGATTAGTGTTACCATGGTATTTTCCCCCATTCATTTACTTTGAATCTATATAGTCTTTATATTTTAGTGAGTCACTTATAGACAGTGTATCATGGGCTCTTGTATTTTGGTCCACTATGACAATCTGTATGTTTTAATTAATGCATTTAGACCATTTATATTCAGTGACTATTGACAGTTGGAGTAATATCTACCATAGTTGTTGCCGTTTTTTGTTGACCTATTTGTTGCTATTTTTTGACTTCTGCTCTTTTTCTGGATTTTGTAGTTTAATTGAGCTTTTTATATGTGCCCATTTTCTCTCCTTTCTTAGAATTTCAGTTCTTTTTTTGCTTTTTAAAGTAGTTGCTCTAATTATGGTGTAAAGTATGCCTTGGTGATGGCATGTAAGTGTCTTTCTGCCAGTTCCACACTGTTTCTGTTACTCTTAGCTTTGTAATATGTTTTAAAATCAGGAAGTTTCAGATCCAACTTTGTTCTTTTTCAAGTATTTTTCAGGGGTCTTTTGTGTTAAAGTGTGACTTTTCCATGCATGACAGACAGACTAGAAGCTTATTTGTATTAAAAAAGAGAGAGAGAGAGAGAGAGAGAGAGAGAGGAAGGGAGGGAGGGAAGAAGAAAGGGAGGGAGGGAAGAAGAAGGGAGGGAGGGAGGGAGGGAGGGAGGGAGGGAGGGAGGGAGGGAGGGAGGGAGGGAGGGAGGGAGGGAGGCTAATCAAATCAGAAGAAGAGATGCATTCTGTGGGTGCCAGTGATTCAATTCAATGAGGAATGCAATAAAGAATCCATTGGGAGAAAATCACCACCACCACTTCAATAAAAGTCTGCTTCAACATCAACCTTAGAACCTATGTAAAGAAGTTTTTCTTCAGATTTGTAATCATGTACATCAAAGTATGTTTCTTTCCTTCCAATTTAGTATTTGAAGATTCTTACTAGATATATGTTAAACCAAAACTCTTAAACCTTGGAGGATTTGAATGGATAATTCATCTATTCACTTATGAAATGTGCCCCCTGCATTATTGTATGCCCTGGGTAGTCAGTGGTGGCCAGAGGGAAGCAGGCCCTATCCTTGCCCTCCAGTCATGGAACTTGACTCAGCAGCTTTTTGGAATGTGGATAGAGCCTAATATGTGTGTTGATGTAAGAGATAGTTTTCCCTTTCAAACTATAGAGTAGTTTCCAAATTTTTCAAGGGCATACTCTTTGATGAGTTTTCATTGAGGTAAAGGGACATAACAATTTTCTTTATAGTATATGTAAGCATTTTGTAGGTCTGAACAAAACACATGCCATTCCTGTTATAACTCCAAAACAAGACATTTTGCTTTAACTTAAGCTTATTTTAAATTTAAATAATTGATTTATTTCTCTAAATTCATGAAAGAACTTCTCATACTCTAATGAGTAGTGAGAACTGAGATATTTACTGACAGGCAGAAGAAGAACAGAATTAAATCCATGGTCTGCTGTGTGGAAGCAGTGACTAAATTGTACCAAAATAGCTTTTAAAGGATAATTGTCTTTCAAATTTGTAATTTGTAATTACTGGGAAATTCTCTGCCTAGGGGTTGAAAATAACACATGAAGACATTTTGTTTTATCTAGAGTATTTTCATCATGCAGATACATTTTCCTTCAGAAGATTTTAAAATATTAAGAGCTACTTAAGGCTCCAACTGGGAAGTTGGGAACAAGAGTCTTGTTCAGATTTCTATTGCAGAATTCTCTACTGTATTAGGTTTTTGATTAGAAATTAATTAACCTCTTTGTACCTCATTTTCATTTCTATGTATTTTTTTCATAGCAATGTGGGGATGATAAAAATACTATCTTCCTCACAGAATTGTTAGGAGTATTATATAGGTTAATATTTAAAAAGCACTTATGCTGTCAAAGGGGGAAGGGAAGGTGGGAATAAAGTGTGGAGGGGGCCAAATGGACTGTGGTAGAGGATTATGGTACCTTGCTGGTGGATGTGGTGTCATGACATACATCTGAAGAAATGTAAACCTATATCTCTGAATCATAAATGGTGTTATATATCAATTTTAGCTCAAATGAAAACTAATGCAATTTAAAAAATAAAACATTTTATAAAGCACATAGAAAAATGGCCTGGCGAATAGTATGCATTATATAAATGTTAAAACAATAAATTTGTAATGTCCATAGCTTTGTGTGCTTTCTCTATGTTGTTTTATTTGAAAAACTATGAGGTTTATGATAGAAATGGAGGGATTTACTTGAATGGAATTGGGGGAATATATATAATGCAGATACTCCAGTTTTGCTAGAAACTTTTTTGTAATATGGCATAGGTAATAACATAAAGTCTGTTCATGTCCTGTTCAAATGTAATGTTTGGCTCTTGGTTATTAATTTGTTTGTGTTTTTTTGAAGGCTATATTTGTTTGGGGTGATTTGAGTTATGACAGGTTTCTGTTTATATATTTATGTGTTTCTGAGATATTAGAATTAGGTTAACAGTTTTATCATGAGACAGTCAATGTTCTAGAGATAACCTTTTGTCCCTGGTTTGGTTCACTTTCTGCAAAATCTCCAAGCATCGAAGTAGTCACAAATTTATTTAGAGAGAGAACATTCAGAGCTTCCTGTATGAAATATTCTTTCTTTGCACTGATCTGCATTTCAAAGGTTGGAGTTAGGACCCTGACAATGTGAATTACTTTTTAAAAAGTGGATATGTCATTTATTTGTTGACTGAATTATTTAAATGTCCTTTCTATGTGTGTGAATGACTACAAAGCTTTCATTTTTAAAAATTTTAATTAGATCTGTGAGAATATCCTTAAAATATTTGCATACCAAAAACATGTTCAGTTTCATAAAATGCTTCAGTAAGGTATAATAGCCTATCGAAACACTGACATGTTATATTGTATTAGCATAGCAAGAAAGCACCTAAGAAATTACCTGATAAAGATTAGTATGCTGTGGTTTGGTCAAAGTTACAATAATGTGAAAAAGATGACCCTAGCAAAAAGTCAAACTTCAGACTTTGGAAAATGCTTCCAATACTAAAGCTGCTTTACCTTTGATTTTATTTTCTAGGTTATTGTTTCCCAAACTAGATGCTGAATCCCCACTGGGACTGTGAAGATGTGAATGTTCTTGGTGATCAGAGCAGAAAAGATACAACAGCGGTAGGTAGCAAGAAGGCACTGACTGCCTGCAATTATATAAAAAAACCAGATGACCTCTCTCTTCTGGTCCTTCTCACAGTAGATCCAAATCAACATGCTTTCTTCTAGTCTTTTCTTCTGGACTTCTCCCTTGCTGAAAGAGAGATGATGAGCACTGGTAACTTTCTATTTTTTTCTTCCTCTCCTTAACAATTATAGCTAATGACAATTGACCAACCATTTTGTGACATGAGATAATGTAATGAGTACATTAAAAATTATTTCACTTAAAACTCAGCGTGATTCTTATAGATATAGATATGTTTTTTCCTCTGCTTTATAAATGGAGAAGCTGTGTCTTGGGGGAGGGGGGGTTAGTCATTTGTACGAGGTCATTCAGTCAAAAAGAGATGTTTCAAATTTTGAACACAGGCAGCCTGAATGCAGGACCCACAGTCTTTTCTCTCTCCTCTCCTTTTGTTCTTATCCTGAATCTTACCAGATGAAATGGTCTATGAGCCACTCCTTTATCATTATCAACTAGACTGTGGATGGGGAATAGGCCATCTGTGGGGTATCTCAGAGAGAATATTCTTAGAAGCTTTTTTATATGACAAAATGCTTTTACAGAGATTAAAAAAAATGCCCTATAAAACCCTCAATCTCTACTTAAGGATTACTTTGTTTAATGAGAGAAAGAAATTACTATTTTAAAAATGCAGTAGATATGAAAGGCATGGGGGTTGACAAAAATTTAGGACCCTTTAGTTAATTTTCTACTAAGGCTGCTATGACACAATTACATATTTTTGGTGAGGCTGACATTTTTGTGTAGGAATTCTTCAGTCTTTTTCTCTGGGAAGTTGCTGAAGTGTTCCCCTTTTGCCTCTTTACCTCCTTCTGCTATCCCCTGCTTCTCATGAAAATAACTGTCTAATATTATGATAGAGACCCAAGAGAGCCCATGGTAAAGTTCTAGTCTCAGTCTGAAGGCCTGGAAACTAAGAAGGTATTTAGTATAAGTTCTTGTCCAAATGTGAATTTGAAGGCAGAAGACCAATGTCCCAGTTCAAAGACAGGCAAAAATTCCTTTCAGGCTTTCAATAGATGGTATGACACCCACCCTCATTGGGGCAGGCATTCTGCTTTACTTAGTCTACTGATTCAGATGTTAACGTCATCCAGAAACACCCTCAACAGACACACCCATAATAATGTTCAACCAAATATCTGTTTGGCCAAAGAACTGACCTTGGTTAGAAAAGCACATCCCAAAACTTCATGCTTATGATGGGGCATAGGTTATGCTGGCCAAATTCTTGTTATGTGAAGGCTCAAAACTACTATAGTAAAGATACTACAGTCACCTAGGCCAAAATAGAAACTGCTTAGTATTCCTGGTTAATCTCAGCCCAAAGAAATATTCGAAATAAGCCAAAAAGAAAAAGAAAAATACCGGATGGTCTCACTCATAGCAGGAATCTAGAAAACTTAAATAAGGGACCAGGAAAATGAATAACTATAAGAAAGTGAAAATCAAAATCAACAAAAAACTATGAACCAGAGACACTTTTAGGGGGGCGGGGGCGGGAGGGGAGGGATTGGAGTCAGAATGGGGGGGCTGCAATTGTATGGGGAATATAACAATAAAATTTATAAAAATAAATAAATAAATAAATACTAAAAAGAAAAAAAAAGAAATATGTCTTATATATAAATATTAAACTCTAGTTGAGCACATTAAAATCTAGTTGGAGAAATGGCAAGCTAATTATAACACAGGACAACCTGGAGTACAGGTTAGGGACTGAAAATGGCAATTTAGTTGCATCTTAACTATTTTCATCATTTACCTTACCCTGTGCTTGTTTGGGGCAAGGTTTTTGTATGTTTTGTTTTAATTGAGGTATAATTCATACACTATAAATTAAAATTTTATAATTACGAGATTTTCAATATATTTGTAAGTTTGTACAACTACATCATTATTTAGTTCCAAAAAGCTTACTTCACCCTCAGGCCAGTTTTTGCTTCATGTGGTATGTCATCAATAAGGCATCGACGTGTACTATTTGAGAGTGTAACCATTTCAACTTCTCATACTGCATCTTGCCCTAACATTTTACTAAGTGTACTTTTATATGTTGTTCTTGTTATGTTCTCACCAAAAGTCTCACTGACTTTTCCTTTTAAGGGAAATAAGTTCTAATACTAAGTAACTTGCTCCCTGAGCCTTTTTACTGAAAGCTTTACTTTGTTTGGGAATTTCAATTGCCATTTAAAATAATCAGTATCTTTACTTGTTAAATTACTGTAATTTGTGGTTCAGTGTCTCTTCAATTTTGCTGGAACTATTGCAGCAGTTGAAAGTTCTTTGCCCTAAACCACATGCAATGAAAGAACAAGTTGGACTACCAACCCATGTAAAATAAAGAGGTAGGGTTTTTTTCTGTTTTTGTTTGTGTTTTTACATGGATGATTAGAATGATACTTTATTCATAGTTTTCACTACTTTTTTTTAGAGCTATCCCTCACTATTTTTTTTCAATTATGTTTATGGAGATAAAGTTGGTTTATATCACTGCATCTTTGGGAATTTTTTCTGTTCTGTGCCTTATTGCACTAGAGCTGCAAAATGACTCAGAAGATTATAATTATTTATCACTAATCTTACCAGATTTGTCCATAGATCTAGGCCTAGAAACTTCCTTTTTCATCTCAACTTTTCTTCAGAATTCATCACATTGGTCTATCATGTTTCTGCAAAACACAAATACTGTATAAAACAGAAGGACATACCAAATAACCAAACAAGAAATTTTCAAAACTGTATCATAGGACAGACTGCTTCTAGTTGACCCCGTCTCTACTTTCCAGTGTTTATAATAGCAGGATATCAAGGAAAGAGTTGAGTCACAGCATATAAAGGTTCCATCTTGAGAATGAAATGTTCTCTTTGACTCTACTATACTAGCAGAAATTGTTTATGTTGGGTAAACACAAGCTGGGGAAGGCAGTGGATGGAGAGGTTGATATTATCAGTCCACTGTCCTACACCTTCTGGGCAAGACTGACATTCATTATAAATGCCCCTTTATAGTATCAAACCTCAATAGACACACCCAACAGACAGTGGAGCCAACCTAAATTCCCATTTTTAATACTGTTATAATGTATATGCTTAATATTTAAATCTGATGCTCTTGAGCAATATAATCAGTTATTTTTCTACTGGTGCTAATAAATCTCATCTGAGTTGCTGCAGTGTCTTCCCTCACAGTCTCTGTGCTCGACTGTGTGTGACCTAAATGGAATCACTAGGCCTCTGCTGAAAAGGCCAATGAACAGAAGCCTCATTAGGGCCTGGCACTAAACTCCCTTTACTACTTACCAACTCTAATTGTCTGTTTGCTTGTCAGTTTTCCCCGTTGAATTGGATGTTTCATGAAGGAAAGATTTTTTTCTAATTTACTATTAAATCCCTGGTATGTTACATAACACCTTACAAATGCAAATGTTCCTTAAGTGTTTACATAATAAGTGAATGTTGAACTCCCTAAAACATCTTGAGCCCTCCTGCTTCGTGCTCATTTATGAAGACAACTACTCCGGCAAAATATTCAGTGTAGAATCATTTTAATAGCAACAAACCCCAGCAGGCACTGAATAAAAGCCTGACTCTTAAAAATGTATTAAAGTACCAGTCATTCAATAGATGGCAGAATGAATGTAGTTTTTCCTGGTGAGACAAAGCAACTCAAGTAACACTCAGTATTTTTTTAATGTACTTTGGCCTGTGGGCTACAAACAAATGAAAAGTAATCTTATCCCAGCTAAACAATCACCTTTGGGGAATCCCAGAGCTTGTGGTACCTTGAATTGCTGAAAATATCTCAGCTCTGGTGTCTGCTTAAGGCATACATTTGTAGATTGTGCTCTGCCGATGGGGATTATTTAGTTGCGATGATGCATCATATGAAGGGCACAGAATGTTGTCCTTGCCTCAGACTCTGGGGATATTTGCAGGAAATTAGATACTTTACTTCTGGAAAAATTCATTGACTTGAGTTATTTGTTTCCCAGTTCAAAGCATTCCTTTGCTTCTGCCATGGAATATGGAAATTGCCAGGGCATTAAAAAAAAATGAGAGCTATACCACCTCTTGTCTTTTATCCTCAAGGGCATGTCATGCCATGAGGATGACAGTTAAAAGCCAGGTGACCTTTTTATTTGCCCTTATGTAACTTCTTCACCTGACGGTGACATACTGAATCCTGTCGCTTTATTTACTGCAATTTAGCCCTTTAATTTTGTTAGTGTCTTTAATGTCTTCCAGATCAGATTATTAATGAAGTCATCATTACTTTCTTATAAGTCTCTATTATCATTTCTTTGTCCTTGTTTCTTGTTTACACGTCATCTATTGGTGTCTTCCAGGCTCATTATTCCTATTCTGATACGGTGTTCCCTATTTAAGGCCCTTTGGTTTTTCTTTCCTACCTGCTTTATTTTCTTTCTTTCTTTTTTGGTGGAACCCTCGCCAGCGGCCAGGGAATGAACCGGCGCCGCAGAGGCTTCAGGCAGCCTCACAGCCCAGTGCTCAACCGCTGCGCCACCAGGGGAGGCCCCTGCTGTATTTTCTTTTTCAGAATCATACTTTGCATAAAATCTCTAGTCAAGTTAAGCCACTTCTCACCTGAGCTCTTATTTAAGATCCACTTGACTGTGATATTCTTCATGGACCACATCACACCTAGAATATGTAGATTGACTAGAAAGAAATGTTTAAAGGTATGCTGTGGCTATTTCTTTTCCCTAAAATAACTCAGCATTTGCCAAACTATCTTTTCACTTTTCGTGAAGTTGGCCTTCCTCAGAATGGTGGGCATCATGAGAGAAAGGGAATATAAAGATACCCCTATCAAGTATAGCCACCATAGTGCAAGTACCCCCAAAGACCCCTATAGTCCACCACCATAGCCCATGTGTTTCCTTCTTTATTCTTACCCCTCTTCCATTGTTCTTTAAAATGTTGTATCGTTAGTTTTAATTTTATCAATTTAGATCTATTAATCTAGATTTCTGAGATCTATAATCAATTAGCCTTAATGGTTCAGAGTTTATATTATGATGAAAATGATAAGAGGATTATTCACACATGAGCCACGTAATTTACTGTGATTGACATTTCTTTTCTTGCTTATCCTTTTGTCTTCCGAAGTAGTAATGTTGACTCATTTAAAATTTGATTTTTTTCACCTATCATTAACTCATACCAAAATTTCTCTCAGAACAATCCTTTCAAACTTACAAGCATATTCAGTCTATCAGTTTCAACTTTTTCTTGGAAATATTTCTCTTTGAGTTTATCCTTCTCTTGCATTAATCTGTAGTGGGTGATTTTTTTCATTATTCTGAGACCTCACTTCTCTTTTTTTTTAATGGGGATTTCTTTGTCTTGAATTTCATGTCTTCCTTTTTCTTAGGTTTTTTAGGTCAAGTAATGACTCCTCAAAGATGTGTACATCCAAACTTTTAGAACTGTGTCTGTGTACTTTACACTGCAAAGGGGGCTTTACAAATGTCCTTACGGGAACTTGAGGTGGGGAGAGTATTCTAGATTATCTAGGAGGGCCCAATGTAATCACGTTAGTTTTCATAAGTGAAAACACAAAAATCAGTATTAGATTCAGGGAGATTAGGCGGTGTTATGCAGCTGGCTTTGAAGGTAAAGGAAGGGAACATGAGTCAAACTTCTAGAAACTGGAAAAGGCCAGCTAGATCCTCCTACAGGAGAAAAACTCTACCAGCACCTTGGACTACCAGCACCTTTAGAACTTTTAGGACTGTGAGATACTAAATGTGTATTCCTTTAAACTACTAAGTCTGTGGTTGCTTGTCACAGCAGCAATAGAAAATTGATGTGGTGAGTTACTCTCTAATTTTGGTAAAGCCCCTCCTCTGAATGCATGGCTGATAAAATTTTTGGTGCTTTGAATATCCAGAGATATCTTTATTTTTACTTATGGGTTTCTTGAGGATGGAAATAATTTTTACTCAGGATTTTGAGATATGTATTATATTCTTACTTATGGTGAGAAATTTAATGCCCTTCTGATGCCTGGTGCTTGGTTTTACATCTTATTATTTATTTATTTTCTCTGGGAAAGCTTCTAATATACTTTTTTTATCCCAAATGTTGAGAATATGTTTTTGCTTTAGTGTGTTTTTCCATCTAGTGTATTAAGCACTTATAATATGGAGAAAAAACTTTTTCAGTTGTAGAACATTTTCTGAATTATTTATTTGATGATTTCCTGCCCTGCTCTCCTCTGTTCTTTCTCTTTTATTGTTCTTTCCCTTTCAGACTGTTGCATGTTCTTATAACCCTGGAAATTTTCTTTTTTTCCCCACTCCTATTTTCTGGTTCTGTTATTGCTTTGCTTTTTGTTTTGCTTTCTGGTGATCTGAACTTTAACTACATCCTGTAGCAATTAAGTTTGTCATTCTTTCTAGCTTATTTTTAATTTTCAAGAATATATTCTTGAATTTTGAGTATTTCTTAAGCATTTGACATTCTTTTTTCATAAATAAGTTGTTTTCTCTTTCCTTTTTAATGAAAATATCTGCTGCCCTTTAAGGAATCTATTTCTGCCTTCCCAGTCCATTTTAGTTAAACTTAAGAAATAAGGAAGCTTTTGAAATATCTGATGCTCTTAGTTTACATACTCACATTTAAGGCTGATTCTCTCTCTTTTTTTTTTTTTTAATGAGGAGTGCTTTATCCTGGTTATCATGTCTTCCTTTTTCTTGAGTTTTTAAGGTCAAACAATAACCCCTCAAAGATGTGAATGTCCAAATCTTTAGAACTGTGTTTGCGTTACATACACTGCAAAAGAAGCTTTGCAAATGTACCTTGAGATGGGGTCTTTTAGGATTTTTAGAATTTTGTGTGTCAGTGTGTGTGTCCATGTGTGTGCATGTGCTCATGGCAGAGACACTGGCTACTCATGATGGTTTTCACTTTGGCTTGGCTCTTTCAGATGCCATGTTCGAGGTGTTATTTTGGTGTTTATTGTTTGTCACTACTCCCAATGTGTGCTGACCAGTTACTTCAAAAATGAACCCTTAGATCTACCCAAAGTACACAGAAACATTGATTCAAAAGAATACCTGTACCCCTATGTTTATTGCAGCACTATTTACAATAGGTAAAAAACATGGGAATGACCCAAAAGCCCAAAAATATATGACTGGATCGAGAAGTGGCATATATACACAATGGAATATTATTCAGCAATCAAAAAAGATAAACCCATGCCATTCATAGCAACATGGATGGAACTAGAAGGAATTATGCTCAGTTAAATAAGCCAGAAGGAAAAAGAAAAATATCGATGGTTTCACTTATAGCAGGAATATAGAGGAACCAAATAAGACATCAGAGTAAAAAAATAACAGTATATAACACAACAAAGCAAAAATGGACAATTATAAATCAGAGACATACTGCAGGGAGGAGGAGGGAGAGGGATCAGAGGGAGTTGCACAGGGGACTGAGGTGATGGTGCACGGGTACATTGGTGAACGAAACTCTATGGGGACTTCTTAGGGGGTGGGGGGAAGCAAATATTGTTTTGAAATGAACAATGATGTAAAAAATTTTAAAAAAAGAAAGGAAAGAAACCCTTTAATCTCTTGTCTGAGAGATACAAAATTTCTGCTACTGTTCTTTTAAAAAAAAAAAAAAGATTTATTTTATTTATTCAAGAGCCGGGGTACAGGCCAGATGTGCGGTAGGGTGAGAGGATTCACCAGAGACAGAGCGGGGAACAGAACAGGCAGGCTGACTGAAATTCACTGCTGAGGGGAGCAGCGGGAGGGATAGTAGAGGTCTACTCACCATGTGGGTTGTTCCGAGGCCAGCAGGGATAGAACTAACACTGCAGAGGCTGCAGACAGCTTCACAGTGCTGTGCTTAACCGCCCGCACCACCAGGGAGGCCCTGCTACTGTTCTTAATGACAAAGGGGAATAGGGACTCATATCTCACTATTCAATATATAGACTTTCACTTAATCTTTCTGTTTTAAATTTGCCTGGGGTCCTATAGAGTCATCCTGATTTCATCTCTCCAAATCCTCTGTGGGGATGGAGGACAAAACCTGTGTTTTCTGCAGCTTCTTACTCAGATTCTTTGACAATCTTCCTGTATCAAATTTAAGTACACCCTTACAATGCCTCCAATTTCCAAGAATTTCTTTGAGGTTGTTCTCCGAAAGAAATTTCTGTGCTCCAGTCAATTTCTGGCTTCCTCCATTTAGGGCTTTTCTTATATGCTAATTCTCTTTACAGTTTAAAAAAATTGTGTCACTGTCATCCCTTCTTGGGTTCATTTTATTCTTCTGAACCTCTTTAAATTTTTTCAGTATCATTTTAGCAAATTTCAGGATAGAACAGTAGAAATGAAATGTGTTCAATCCTTCATGTTTGACTGAAGTTCAAAAATATTCTTTTTAATTGTATTGATTTTTTTTAAGATTTATTTATTTATTTTATACAAAAACCAGCGTACAGGCCAGATTCGCAGGAGGGTGAGAGGATTCACCAAACAGAGCGGGGAACAGAACAGGCAGACTAATGAAATACACTGCTGAGGGAAACAGCGGGTGAGACAGGAGAGGTCTGCCACGCAATGTGGGACCCTCGCCAGCTGGCAGGGATTGAATCAGCGCTGCAGAGGCCGTGGACAGCTTCACAGCACTGCGCTCAGCTGCCTGCGTCACCAGGGGAGACCCTTTAATTGTACTGATTTTTAACACATTTTGTGGGTACTGGTGCTCAGTTTCTAAGTCAGGAAGGTATTCCCTTGTTTACTGAGTAACTGGTGAACCTGTAAAATTATATTGTCCTTTTACCAATTTTCTGGCTGTGTTGGCAGTTGGCAACTTAAGTGTCTGGGGCAGCACTAAGGGCGTTTTTGTACTCTGTCATTGTTAAATCCACATGTCATATAACAACTCTTTGAAAATTAATGATGGTTCAAAAATTAGTGAGCTTTTCTTAGACATATACTTTACTTAAAGATTATGAAAGATATCATTTGTTTACATGTTGTTGAGAAACCTTTTCCACTGTTCTCTTCTTTAGTTGAATTTTGGTTTTATAAAAAGTGATTTCTGAGAATTTTTTGAAACACCAACCCATTACATATTGTGTAGTTTGTTAACTTTTTTTCAGTGCTGTTTTAAATTTTTATTTTCTGATTATGATTTGTGCTACTATGTAAAGTATTACCCTAAAATTATTTTTTAAGTTTCAAGAGAGTACCTACTTCTAATACTTTGGGATAAATTGAAGAAATATTTGCTTACCTTATCCATGTTTTTACGGATAGTCATCTCCACAGCAACTTATTCTGAATCTTTTTATAAGGGAGAAGCTTAATTATTTTAGTCTGTGTTCAAACTGATGTCTTTCATTTTAATTTTGTGCCTTTGGACCTTCTCCAACTTCATTATGTTTGTTTTAAGGTTCATTAACCAGAAAGTCATATGGCACTTCTGGTGTGAATTCCTTGTGCATTTTTAATCAGGAGAGAATTTTGTTTTCTGTTTGGTTCAGTGTACTTCCTGATGAGGTCCAAAACTTTTCTCATGAGCTTCATTCCAAATTCTTCAAAGCATCTGTAATGATAACTGGATTAACTTCCAGCACAAAATGTGATCTTTAGTTCTGTCATTTTTATTTAGAGTAAAATAGAGTAGGAGGTAGAAGGTTATTTAAAAATCATATTGCACAGTTCTATATGAGTGAATAAAACGCAAAAGGAACTCAAGTTCCTAAGGTATAGCTTGTCTGAGAAACTTGGACTCTTGGCTCATAACCAGAAATTTTCTCACCATATAAGTCTGCCTAACAAATAATATCTAGCATACCTAAATTTATTTTTTTAATTTATTTATCTTCTTACATTGTTGTTCATTTTTATATGATTTTTGATTTCTCCCCTCAGGTATAGTCCCTGTAGTTCTCCCATCACCAAGTTAACCTTGTGCTCTTCCCTGCCCTGGTTTGAACCTCTCGATCCCTGCCCTCTTGCTGTTAGCTTACCTAAATTTAGATAAATCCATGGCTTAGGTGAATTTGGAGAGTCATACTTGCTGGGAATATGTATTACTTCTGTTATGTTTTTTATCCCAAATTCTTTCCCCTTTGTCTTTCTCTCCTCCTTACAGTTTTCTCTTACTTTCACCGACTCTCTCCTTATCTCTCTCAGTCCTGCCTCCTCTAACTCTGTTATCATCCGTGAATTCGGTCCTCTCTGCAAATAAAAGGATTAAATACCATAGGTTTCCATGAATTTGGGCTCCTTCTCCTGAAATATGCTGCCCTGGGATCTTTGTATAGATGGACCCTTCATATTAGCCAGAAATAACTTCAAATATTACCTACTGAAAAAGGTCTTATCGTTCAAACCACAGCAGCATATTCTTGTTTTCAGTCACTTTACGTAACATCATTTTATTATCTTCACATTGCTTGTTAGAATCTGAAGTCATCTTTTTGAGTTATTTGTATACTTTTTAAAAGTGTAGTATGCTTATTTTGGTTAATTTTTTAATTTAAGTGAGTTTCTGGTAAATAGCATAGAGTTTGTGTTTATCTGCTCTGTCAATCTCTGTCTTAATTGATGTATTTAGACTGTTTACATTTTTGGAAATTGATATGTTCTTAATTTGTCTTTTTTTCCTGTGTGTTTCTTATGTCTTTTTGTTCCTTTCTTACTCATATCTTCCCTTCCTGTGCATTATTGAACAGGTTTAAGAGAATTCATCTTAAAATGTTTAGTGTGTTTGAGTTCTTTTAGTCTCCGTGTAGTTTTCTTAATGGTTGCTCTGGGTATTACAATATATCTGTGTAACTTATTTGACTGCTGGTATCAATAGTTTACCACATCATGTGAACTGTGAAAAAACCTATTTCCGTTTAGCTGACTTTGCCCTCCCCACTTCAAAATGTGGTGGTTTTAGTATCAGATGGTGTTACAATTTTGTTTCAATTTGGAAAACTCATGAGGAGGAATGTCTATTGTATTTACCTATATTTTTGCTCTTTTCACTGTTCCCATTCTAGATTAATAATTCTTTTAGCATTTCTTTTATATTTGAAGAGTTTCTGTTGGACAATCTTTATGAATAGATCTGCTAGTAACACATTATTTTAGTTTCCTTCACCTGGGAATACAGTTATTTCCCCCTCAATCCTAAATAATAGTTTACTAAACAGTCGCTGACAAATCTTCTATTTCATCTGTTGAAAATGTGTGCCATTTCTTTTTATCCACCACAAACATATTACTTTGTTTTAGTTTTTAGAAGCATCATGGCATGGATTTCTTTGAGTTTACCCTACTTGAAAGTCACTCAGTGTCTGAAATATATGGGGCTATAAGTTCTCACCAAATTTGAGAAATTTTCAGCCATTACTTCTTGAATGAACTCTTTCAGCTGCACTCTCCTGTATCTAGAACTCTGATGATAGAAATGTTGGATCTTTTTTATAGTTGCATAAGTTCTTGAGGGTCTGGTCTTTTTTTTTCCAGTTCGTTTTCCTTTGTGGTCCAGGTCAGGTGAATTCAATTGATTTGTTTTGTTTTGTTTTTTATAGAGGCATGTTTTTATTTGTTTGTTTGTTTGTTTGTTTGTTTTTGTTTATACATGCACTGGGTACAGTCAGAAGCACGGGAGGGTGAGAGAATTCACCAGAGCCAGAGCGGGTAGCAGAGCAGGCAGAAGGACCGAAGTACACTGCTGAGGGGAGAAGCGGGCGCTGCAGGAGAGGTCTGCGCGCCATGTGGGACCCTCCTCTGGTGGCCGGGGAGCAGCCGGGGATCAAACCGGCGCCGCAGAGACCGCGGGCAGCTTCGCAACCCAGTGCTCAACCGCTGCACCACCGGGGAGGCCCACAATTGATTTGTTTTTAAGTTCACTAATTGTGTGCTGGGTCACCTCCACTCTACTATTGAGCCCATCTGGTGACTGTTTCAATTCTGCTACTGTATATTTACCAAGCCTTTCATTTACACTTGGTTGTTTATGATAAATTTTCTTCGCTGATATTTTCTATTTTGCATTTATTTCAAAAGAACTTATAATTCCTCATTAAATCATTTTTATGATAGTTACTTTAAAAATCCTTTTCAGATAATTCTAATATCTGATTCATTCTCAGTGATGGTGTCAGTTGGTTGTCTTTTTTTACATGTGTTGTGATTGTCTTGGGGTTTTATATGATGCACAATTTTTGTAGGATTTTCTTGACAATTTGTCTATTATTATAGAGGACCCTGAGTTATATTTAAATTTTTAATTTTAGCTGGCAGTAGCCCTTTTTAGATTAATACACAGGTCCTCACTGTTGTAGGCTCTGAGTCCAGTGACATAGGCTTTGTGATCATATTTTTGTGACATGTTTTATCTCTAGAGCTCCCACCAGTCTCTTTTGGTGCTGTTGCTTCCAGGTAGGCTGCCTTGAGATTCTATGTGGGAGAGAAAATCTCTGGCCTAGGGGATAGAAGAGCATTTCCTGGATTTGATCCTTAAGGTGGGAATCCCTCTGCTTGTGGGGGATGGAGTAGCTCCAAGCTTTCATGTTACAAGTTTAAACAGCTACAGTCTACCATGTAGACTGAGTTTCAGAAAAAACATCTGAAGAAAGGAGAAAAAGGTATATTTATTAAGAGATGGAGCTCCCCAATGGCGCAGCGGTTGAGCGCTGGGTTGCGAAGCTGCCCGCGGTCTCTGCGGCGCCAGTTCGATCCCCGGCTGCTCCCCGGACACTGGAGGAGGGTCCCACATGGCGCGCAGACCTCTCCTGCCGCCCGCTGCTCCCCTCAGCAGTGTACTTCGGTCCTTCTGCCTGCTCTGCTACCCGCTCTGGCTCTGGTGAATTCTCTCACCCTCCCACGCTTCTGACTGTACCCAGTGCATGTATAAACAAAACAAACAAACAAACAAATAAATAAATAAACATGCCTCTATAAAAAAAAAAAAGAGAGAGATGGAGCTGGAGAGAAAGCGAAGTGTATCTTCAATTCTTCATAGGATTTAGCTACATTATGATGCATTCAGATTGCATAAAATATCCCTCTGTCCTTAACGTATATTTTCCTTCTGTGCTTGTGAGAGCTGAAGTTCATTTATGCTACTGACAACTGAATTGTCCTAATACTATATGATTAAATGAAATGATGAACTATTTGAATGTTTATTTTTTGTGTCAAAAAGAATTTTATGAGCTAAAATGTGTATCTCAAATACCACATTATCCATTATTTCTATAGGAAAAAAAAGTGTGTCCAAATAATGTACATAACTTTTTAAGTAAAACCTAAATTCTAAGTTTGGGATTGCTACACTTAGTTTTCATCAATTGCACTTTTTAAAAGCACATATTTACATCCATATCTCCCCTTTAATTTATGTCCTTTGTGGAGAATAGGACCCATGGTCAGGTCCTAGTACACAACTGTTATTGACTATCAAAAATTCTCCCTTGGCTATTAGTCTATCTCAAACAAGCTACTGATGTTTTCACTCCAAGTTTTTGGAGGAATAATTCATTATCAGTTAAAAATTTGTCATGTGGATTAGCATAACTGAACACTAAAGGAAAATGTCTTTTGCAGCACCCACTTTTCTCAAAAAAAGAAATCTAATCCAAATATCATTTTTGCCATAAGATTTTAAAAATGCAACATGAAGAAAAAAGGAAGATTAAACAAATCTAACCTTTAAATTTAATTGGCTTCACTGGTAAATAACATGTGAGTATTCAGCCATGCTTGCAGGTAGCTGAGTTTTATGGTATGGGGGGGGGGTTTGGGGTTTGGCGGGGGGGGGGGGGGTGTTTTAGGCTTTGAGCTGCCAGTAAAGAATTTTAAGTCAGCCAGATAAGAAAAAAGATAAACACAATATGTTAATTGCTGAGGCACTATCCAGTGAACATCAATTAAAACAAAAGGCTCTGAAATCTGTGCAAAATAATTTTAAAGAGAGCTGTTGTTTTTCTTAATTACAGAGTAAGAGTAGGGCTAATCTCCTGCTTCCGTGCCACCCCCCACCCCTCAATCATAAATAAAGGAATCTCAGTAACATATCATTCAGTACAAGAACTTTACCATCAGTTTTATTCATCAGCAAAACCAAAGAAACAATTGCAGCATGTTTGCTGTTATTTAGCATGGAATGTCTTTATTGCTTTATGTCCTTGTCTGACATTTCTCCTTATTTATTGCCATTAAATGCTTGGCTTTTATTCACACAGTGTAGAGTCAAATACAGTCAAGGACAGGAGTTTAAATTACTTACAGGGTTATAGCAGTGTCACCTTTTGCTTAAAACAGTTGGTCAACACTGACAATGAAGTTGAGTGTATTGGAACCCAAATAACACAAGACCATATTGATTATCCCGAAATGCAAAACAAAAAGTGGACCATACTGAGAATGAATAGATTGAGAATGTAATACTGAGAATGAATAGATTGGCCAACTGTATGATCCCATTGATGATTTCATTTCTTAAAGATATAGTAAAACCCTATAATGCTCTGTGGTTATAGCATTAAAAGTTACGTTTACTCTCTTTTAGCAAATATTCTTTTGGCTATGTGTTTTTCTTTTTCTCACTTATCTGGCTTTTCTGCAGATGGACAAAGGCAACATATTTGAGCAAGGTAATCATTCTGCTGTCATTTTCCAAATAACTCTAATGTGACTTTCAGAGCATGACTTCCATAGATCATTTATTCATTTAGTGGTGATACTTATGGAAGTAGATAAGTCAGATTTCCTTTTGTGATACTATAATTTATAAGGATAGTTTGGCAATTTTATGTTTGGATGCTTGCCTAAGACACTTTGGCTATCTTTCCCTAACTATATGATGACTCATTTTCTATACCTTTCAATCCTTTCTTTCAATCTTTTGCTTTGGGAATGGTTTCTGGATATAGTAAGAACAGCTTCTGAAGATGATTGTTGTGCGTTGAATACTGCTTGGCAGCCTTGAAAAAGTAATGATGCACAATTCTTTTTTCCAACATGCCCAGTATTTCCTGATGATTTTCAATTTTATTATTTCTAGATGCATGTACCAAACACATCTGTATTAATTAGCTCTCCAATCCTTCTTAAATTCTTCTCACGTCTAATATTAAGTCATATTATAAACCTAGTGAAGTTTGACTGTGAATGTGGCTGGGTTTTAAATATGTCCCTCTGAATTAATGCTTTGTCTTTAATATATGTTCATATGTTCATTTGAAAGCCTTTATCATGAATTGACTGCTTTCCATTTCAGTAATAAATAATTGAAGTACTGTGGGGAACCAGCCTCCAGCAAAATGTCGTGTCAGGGGTTCCTGAAAGGATGAGATGGCCTAGGCAACATGTAAGGGGCTAAAGGGAAGGGAATTAAGGAGACACTGATACTGGATGGGGTGCAAGTATATTCTGCCGAGAGACTCAGCAGGTCTTTTATTTATTCATTTTTAGCAAGCAAAAAAAAAAAATACATCATCATGTGTAAAGCAGAAACAATTAGTGTATTCTATTCCCATGGACTTCTGGCTCCTATGGGTCTCAGCTAGACTGTAGCTTTCAAGGTTAATAGATAAAAAACCAAACCTAATACTAAAACTTATTATTTCAGCTAGACAATTACCTAAGATAGTTGATAGCCACCAGTACATCCCTATCAGCTGAAGCCTAAACATCAAAAGACTATTCTATTCATATGGCCTTCAGCCAGAGACCAGCTGCTACTCAGCTATCAGAACTATTTCTACCTAGAAACTCCCTAACACAGTTAACTTCATTTAAAACTTTCCTAAGAAACTTCTAAAAAAGCAAAAGAAGGATTTACTATAATTGTTGTGCTGGATTGTTTGTCAGATATATACAATAGATTGTCTCCCATTGTCAAGTGGGCCAAATTGTTTAATAACTAATTTCTAAACAGATAATTTTCCATGCCATTTATTTGCAGTATACTGATGCATATAATTTATTGCCTAAACGTACTTTCTGATAAATTTTGTCTCTCTTTATGACCAAGAACAAAAAATGAAGGAATGTTAGATCTTCAGCCCCACGTTGTGAGGCCCTTTAGCTTCGCTGCTTGCCAGTGTCTTATTTGGCTGGGGCAACAAGGCCCCCTGCAGCAATGTACCTTTAGGATGTTAATATTTCTGGTTATGTAATTTATGTTTTTTAAACATTTACATAACACTATATTTGAATGTTTCTTATCTTGGAAGTTATTTATGAGGTTTCCAATTTCAGAAATTCCTTTTTATTTAGAGCTAAGTATCATGAATACAGGTTTTGGTCAGTAGTAGTAATTTGTTTAAGAGGCTCTCTTTTGTAGAACTACACAAATCTTTCTGCTCAATGAGAATTAGTTTCCAGAGACTTGAACAATTTGGGGGGGGTGATTTTTTTAATTAATTGAATTTTTTAAAGATTTATTTATTTATACAAGAACTGGGGTACAGGCCAGAGGCGTGGGATGGTGAGAGAATTCACCAGACACAGAACGGGGAGCAGAACAGGCAGACAGACCGAAGACACTGCTGAGGGGAGCAGTGGGCAAGACAGAAGAGGTCTGCTGTGCCATGTGGGTATCTCCCAAGCCAGTCGGGAATGGAACCTGAGCCTCTGCAGCGCAGCGCTCAGCCCGTTATGCCACCAGGGAGATACAATTAATTGAATTTTTTTTTCTTATATCATTGTGGTCCCTGTAGTTCTCCCACCAGCATACAACCTGTGAACCATCACCATATTCCCTTGTGTTCATCTCTCCCCCACTCTGTCCCACCCCCTCCTTTCCTGTATGTCTCAGTTGTACAGTCAGCTTGCTTATGTTATCTTTTTCTTGACCTTTTATTTGATTTCTCTGTATTCCACATATAAGTGAGATTATCCAGTATTTATCTTTTTCCTTCTGACTAATTTTGGTTAGCATAATCCCTTCCAGCTCCATCCATTTTGCCACAAATGGTATGAGTTTGTCCTTTTTGATCACTGAGTAATATTCCATTGTGTAAATATAACACAACTTTTTTTTTATTATTGTAGACTCCTTGTTTTTATTTTTTTATTTTTTTTTATTTTTTTTAATAATTTAGATATTTATTCTTTTTTTTTAAATAATAAATTTTATTTTTATATTCCCCATACAATTGCAACCCCCCCTTTCTGATCCCAATCCCTCCCCTCCCACCCCCACCCCCCCCAAAAGTGTCTCTGTTTCATAGTTTTTTGTTGATTCTGATTTTCACTTTCTTATAGTTATTCATTTTCCTGGTCCCTTATTTAAGTTTTCTAGATTCCTGCTATGAGTGAGACCATCCGGTATTTTTCTTTTTCTTTTTGGCTTATTTCGCTGAGCATGATCCCTTCCAGCGCCATCCATGTTGCTGCAAATTGCATGTGCTTATCTTTTTTGAATGCTGAGTAATATTCCATGGTGTATATGTACCACATCTTCTTGATCCAGTCATCTATTTTTGGGCATTTGGGTTGTTTCCAAAACTTAGCTATTGTAAACAGTGCTGCTATAAACATAGGTGTGCAGGTGCTCTTTGGAATTGATGTTTCTGTGTCCTTTGGGTAAATACCTAGGAGTGGAATTGCTGGATCATATGGAAGCTCTATGTTTAGTAGGTCCAGAAATCTCCACACAGCTCTCCATAGTGGTTGGACCAGTTTGCACTCCCACCAACAGTGCAGAAGAGTTCCTTTTTCTCCACATCCTCGCCAACATTTGTTGTTGCTAGTTTTTTTTAAAATGTGCCATTCTCACTGGTGTGAGATGGTATCTCATGGTAGTTTTGATTTGCATTTCCCTGATTACAAGTGATGTTGAAACATTTTTTCATATGGCTGTTGGCCATTTGCATTTCCTCTTCAGAGAAGTTTCTTTTTAGCTCTTCTGCCCATTTTTTGACTGGATTATTTTCTTTGTTATTGTTGAGTCTCATCAGCTCTTTGCAGATTTTTGTGATCAGTCCTTTATCATTAGTGTTGTGTGCAAAAATGTTCTCCCAGTTGGTGGGGTTTCTCTTTGTTTTTGAATATAACACAACTTTTTGATCCATTCATCTGTTTGGGGGCATTTGGGTTGTTTCCATATCTTGACTATTGTAAATAGGGCTTGCACCATTATTGAGTCACTAAATATTTTTTGAGTCTGCCTTTATTATATATCCCTAGTCTATTCACTCTCCCACACCCTTAAATGATAATTTCATATAGCACCTCCTTCTCCAACATCCCTTTCCGCCTCTTATTTCACTGACATGTCCAGAATCAAAGGAATATCTTCTGATTGCAAAAGAGAACTTAAGCCATCCACTACCTCTATCTATCTACTTGTTTCTATCCCTACGTATTCTGCCTTCTCTCCTATTTACTCCAATAAGCCATTTATGTTCCTAGCAAATGCTAGTATCTCTGTTTTTCCGAGATCCCCTTTTCTTGGTTTCTTGAAGAAATTGCTCTGATTTGGTCAATTCAAACCAGAATTCTTTTCCCTCTCTCCCTCACTAACAAGTTTTCCTTCACATTTGGAGCATTATCAGTCTAGAAACGTGTAAATATTTTTCCATCTTAAAAACACTCAATGGAACCCCCACATCGCCTCTATTTCTGTCCTTTCTCAAAATTGTTTTATAATTTTATACAGTAAAATTTACTTTCGTACTGTTTTCCAAAGTTACTGTATCATTTTCCATTCCCACCAGCAATGAGGTTTCCAGTTACTCTGCTTTCTTGCCAATACTTAGTATGTAATTTTCTTTTCCTTTTTTACTTTCTTTCTCTTTTTTCTCCTCCTACTCCTTCCCCTTTTGGATTTTAGACATTCTAATAATAGGTATAAAGTGATATACCTATATAGCTACATAGTAAATTGACATTTATTAAATTGACATTTACTAATAATTTTGAACATCTTTCCAAATGTTTATTTGCTATCCATATATTTTCTCTAGTTAGGTGTCTAGTCAAAACTTTAGTTCATTTTATATTATGTTACTTGCTTTCTTAATGTTGAGATTTGAGAGATTTTTTTTTTATGTATATCATATTTTATTTTATTATTTTTTTTTAAATTATATTTATATTTTATTTAACAACACAGGAAATCTTTTTTTTTTTTTTATAAATTTTATTGTTATATTCCCCATAGAATTGCAGCCCCCCATTCTGACCGCAATCCCTCCCCTCCCGCCCCCGCCCCCCTAAAAGTGTCTCTGGTTCATAGTTTTTTGTTGATTTTGATTTTCACTTTCTTATAGTTATTCATTTTCCTGGTCCATTATTTAAGTTTTCTAGATTCCTGCTATGAGTGAGACCATCCGGTATTTTTCTTTTTCTTTTTGGCTTATTTCGCTGAGCATGATCCCTTCCAGCGCCATCCATGTTGCAGCAAATTGCATGTGTTTATCTTTTTTGAATGCTGAGTAATATTCCATGGTATATATGTACCACATCTTCTTGATCCAGTCATCTATTTTTGGGCATTTGGGTTGTTTCCAAAGCTTAGCTATTGTAAACAGTGCTGCTATAAACATAGGGGTGCAGGTGTTCTTTGGAATTGATGTTTCTGTGTCCTTTGGGTAAATACCTAGGAGTGGAATTGCTGGGTCATATGGAAGCTCTATGTTTAGTAGGTCCAGAAATCTCCACACAGCTCTCCATAGTGGTTGGACCAGTTTGCACTCCCACCAACAGTGCAGAAGAGTTCCTTTTTCTCCACACCCTCGCCAACATTTGTTGTTGCTAGTTTTTTTAATATGTGCCATTCTCACTGGTGTAAGATGGTATCTCATGGTAGTTTTGATTTGCATTTCCCTGATGACAAGTGATGTTGAACATTTTTTCATATGCCTGTTGGCCATTTGCATTTCCTCTTCAGAGAAGTTTCTTTTAAGCTCTTCTGCCCATTTTTTGACTGGATTATTTTCTTTGTTGTTGTTGAGTCTCATCAGCTCTTTGCAGATTTTTGTGATCAGTCCTTTATCATTAGTGTTGTGTGCAAAAATGTTCTCCCAGTTGGTGGGGTTTCTCTTTGTTTTTGTTATTGTCTCTTTTGCTGTGCAAAAGCTCTTTAATTTGATATAGTCCCAGCTGTTTATCTTTGCCTTCACTATCACTGCTTTGGGTGATGTGTCTGTAAAGATGTCTTTGATGTGCAAATCACGTAGTGTTTTGCCTGTATTTTCTTCTATATATTTTATGGTTTCAGGTCTTATGTCTAGTTCTTTAATCCATTTTGAGTTGATTTTTGTGTATGGTGTGAGGTGGTGGTCAAGCTTCATTCTTTTGCATGTAGCGACCCAGTTTTCCCAGCACCATTTATTGAACAAACTTTCTTTGCTCCAATGCATATTCTTTGCTCCTTTGTCAAAGATTAGTTGACCATAAATCTGTGGGTTTATTTCTGGATTTTCTATTCGATTCCATTGGTCTGTATGTCTGTTCTTGTTCCAATACCATGCAGTTTTGATGATTATGGCTTTGTAGTATAGTTTGAAGTCTGGGAGTCTGATGCCTCCATTCCCTTCTTTTTTTTTCAGGAGAGCTTTGGCTATTCGGGGTTTTTTGTGATTCCATATGAATTTCATCAATAATTGTTCTATTTCTTTGAAGAATGACATTGAAATTTTGATTGGAATAGCATTGAATCTGTATATTGCTTTTGGAAGGATGGCCATTTTAATAATGTTTATTCTTCCAATCCATGAGCAGGGGATGTCTCTCCATTTCTTTGTGTCTTCTTCTATTTCTTTTAACAGTGTTTTATAGTTTTCTTTGTATAGGTCCTTTACCTCTTTTGTTAGATTTATTCCCAAATATTTGATTTTTTTTGTTTCAATAACAAAAGGGATGGTCTTTTTGATTTCTTCTTCTTCAGATTTATTGTTTGTGTATAGGAAGGCTACTGACTTTTGCGTGTTGATTTTGTATCCTGCCACTTTACTGAACTGATTGATGAGTTGAATTAGCTTTTCTGTGGAGTTTTTGGGGTTCTCTATGTATAATATCATATCATCTGCAAATAGTGATAGTTTTACTTCTTCTTTTCCTATTTGGATTCCTTGGATGTCTTTCTCTTGTCTTATTGCCCTGGCTAGGACTTCCAGTATTATATTGAAAAGCAATGGTGAGAGTGGACATCCTTGTCTTGTTCCAGATCTTAATGGAATTGCTTTCAGCTTTTCACCATTGAGAATGATACTGGCTGTTGGCTTGTCATAGATGGCCTTTATGATGTTGAGGTATGTTCCTTGTATCCCAAGAATTTCAAGGGCTTTTATCATGAATGGGTGTTGCACTTTGTCGAAAGCTTTCTCAGCATCTATTGATATTATCATATGGTTTTTATATTTCTTTTTGTTGATGTGTTGGATAACGTTGATTGATTTTCGGATGTTAAACCATCCTTGTGCCCCTGGAATGAATCCAACTTGGTCGTGGTGAATTATCTTATGGATACATTGTTGGATTCTGATAGCTAAAATTTTATTCAGGATTTTTGCATCAGTGTTCATTAGGGAGATTGGCCTGTAGTTTTCCTTTTTTGTGTTGTCCTTGTTCGGTTTTGGTATTAGTGTAATGTTGGCTTCATAGAACGTGTTTGGTATTGTCCCTTCCTTCTCAATTTTTTGGAAGAGTTTGTGAAGGATAGGCACTAATTCGTCTCTGAATGTTTGGTAGAATTCATTTGTAAATCCATCAGGTCCTGGGCTTTTGTTTTTGGGGAGGTTTTTGATTACCATTTCAATTTCGCTAATTGTAATTGGTCTGTTTAGGTGTTCTATTTCTTCTTTATCTAGCTTTGGGTGATTGTAGAGTTGTAGGAATTTGTCCATCTCCTCTAGATTGTTAAACTTGTTTCCATATAACTGTTCATAGTAGTTACTGATTATTCTTTTGATTTCTGCTGTGTCCGTTGTGATTTCTCCTCTTTCATTGATGATCCTGTTTATTTGTGCTTTCTCCCTTTTTTCCTTTGTGAGCCTGGCTAGGGGTTTGTCTATTTTATTGATTTTTTCAAAGAACCAGCTCTTGGTTTCATTGATCTTTTGGATTGTTTTTTTAGTTTCAATTTCATTTATTTCTGCTTTGGTTTTTATTATTTCTTTTCTTCTACTGGTTTTGGGGTTTTTTTGTTGTTCTTTTTCTAGATCTTTGAGCTTCGAGATTAGGTTGTTTCTTTGCGTTCTTTCTTGTTTCTTGATGTGAGCTTCTATTGCTATATATTTTCCTCTTATTACTGCTTTTGCTGCATCCCATACATTTAGGATATTGGTGTCCTCCTTGTCGTTCAATTCAAAAAATTTTTTAATTTCTTCTTTGATCTCCTCATTAGTCCAATGGTCTTCCAGTAGTGTGGTTTTTAATCTCCATGAGGTAGGAAGGTTCCTTGCCTTCTTTTTATGGTTTATTTCTAGTTTGATGCCTTCATGGTCAGAAAAGATGGTTGATATGATTTCAATCTTGGTGTATCTGTTGATGTTTGTCTTGTGCCCCAGTATGTGATCGATCCTGGAGAATGATCCGTGTGCGCTTGAGAAAAATGTGTACTCCATTTTTTGGGGGTTTAGTGTTCTATAGATGTCTGTTAAGCCCAATTGCTCTAGGTCTTTATTTAGAGCTTTGGTTTCTTTACTTATTTTTTGTCTTGTTGATCTATCCATTGTTGATAGTGGTGTGTTGAAGTCTCCCACTACGTATGTGTTTTCTCTGATGTCTGTTTTCAGAGAGGACAACAGTTGTCTGATATATTTTGGTGCTCCTTCGTTTGGTGAGTATATGTTAATGAGTGTTATTTCTTCTTGAAGTATTGTCCCCTTGATCATAATGTAGTGACCATTGGGGTCTCTTTTTATCTTTTTGAGTTTGAAATCTGTTTTATCTGATATAAGTATAGCTGTTCCTGCTTTCTTTTTTGGTCCATTTGCTTGTAGGATTGTTTTCCATCCTTTAACTTTGAGCCTATTTTTATCTTTTGTAGCTAAATGTGTTTCCTGGAGACAGCAAAAGGTTGGGTTTTGTTTCTTAATCCAGGCTGCAACTCTGTGTCTTTTTATTGAAGAGTTTAGTCCATTTACATTTAGAGTTAATATTGATATGTTAACATCTGTATTTGCCATTGTGTTTGTCTTTCCTTTGATTTTATTTATTTATTCTTTTAATAACTTTTTTTTTTTTTTGGCCTTCTTTCATTGTTATTCGTCGCTCTGAGGTTCTGGCTTTAGGACTCCTTGTAGTATTTTTTGGAGTGGGGGTTTAGTTGCAATGAAATTCCGGAGTTTCTGTTTGTCTGGGAAGGTCCATATTCTTTCTTCAAAGAGGAAGGAGAGCTTTGCGGGATAGAGTATTCTTGGTTGGCATCTGTTTTCTTGGAGTCTGTTGACTATGTCCCTCCACTCTCTCCTTGCCCGTAGTGTTTCTTCGGAGAAGTCTGATGTCAGCCTGATTGGTTTTCCTTTGAATGTTATCTGTTTCTTCCCTCTTGCCAGCTTCATTATTTTTTCCTTGTCCTGGATTCTTGGGAGCTTTACTATTATGTGTCTTGCTGTATTTTTCCTTTCGTCGTGGAAGTTTGGTGTTCTTCTTGCTTCTTGTATATCAATTTTCAGCTCCTTCTTCACATTTGGGAAGTTCTCTTCAATTATCTCTTTGAATATTTTCTCTGTTCCTACATCTCTCTCCTCTCCTTCTGGTATTCCTATAACTCTTATATTTCCTTTCCTCATGGAGTCAGATAGTTCCCGAAGTCTTTCTTCGTTCTTTTTCCTTCGTACTTCTCTTTCCTTTTCTGTTTTGGTTCTTTTTATTTCTGTGTCTTCAAGATTACTTATTCGTTCTTCCATTTCATCTATTCTGCTTTCATTGCTTTTCCCAGAATTCTTTAGTTCTTCCATTAATTCTTTGATCTCCTGCATTTCTTTTACTTCCCTCTTTAGGGACTCAATTTCTTTCTTCTGACCATTGTTTTCCCTCTCTAGGGACTCAATTGCATTCTTCTGATCGTTGATTATTTTTCCCTTATCATTGTTTTCCTTTATGACTTCTGTCAGTTTTTTAATCACGGCAATTTTAAATTCTCTTTCTGGAAGGCTCAGAAATTCTTCCAAGTTATTGTCGTTGCAATCTGGGGGCTGGCTTTCTTTTTGTGGTGTGCTTTTTCTCTGGAGAGTTGCTAGGTTGCGTGTGGTTCTTCTCCTCCCTACTGTCTGTTTTCTAATTTGCCGTATGCGTTGGGACACTGTGTTGTTGGGACTTGCCGGCATCTTGGGTGGGCTTCTCTGTTCCCCTCTGGTTCTTCCAGGAGTCATCTGTCAGTTTCAAGCAGCCTTTACTGGAGAAAGTTCCCTGTTCTAAAATGCCGATGTGGGGACACACTCCCCTGTGCGCCTGGTCTGCCCCGGCGGTGGGTTCCTGCTCCCCTCTGGGCTTGGACTGCAGGCCAGAGGGGGTCTGGCGTGGGCGAACTTCCCCCGCTCACCTCTGGCTCCTGAGGAAGCCTTCTGCAGGTAGTCTTTACTGAAGAAATGTCCCTGTTCTAAAATGGTGATGTGGGACACACTCCCTGCGCTTCTGGTCTCAGGCACACTATTCTGCGTGCCTGGTCTGCCCCGGCTGTGGGTGCTCGCTCTCCCTGTGGGCTCAGACTACTTGTTCAGAAGGGGCCCGGTGTGGGCTAACTCCCCAGCTGGCCACTAGCTCCTTCAGTAGCCTGTGCTGGGGTCAAGTCGCTAGGTGGCACCAGAGATCTCTCCTAGAGCCCTTGGGGAGCTGATTTTCCACCCCGTGGGACAGGGAGCAGAGCGGGGATGGTAGGGTACACCTCAACGGCTTTGGGGTGCTGTGTCTGCCTTGTGCCCCACCGTCGTGGGGAACCCACGCCCCTAATTTCGTGCCCCGGGTCTCAGTTCCAAAGCCCTCAGTTCCAGGACGCGGGCTGTAGCCCAGATCAGTGGCGCGGGAATGGCGCCTTTTGAATCCCGCTCCCCTGCCTGGGCACCTTGTTCCTGCTCACTCAGGGAGGGCCTCTGCCGTCTCCCCGCAAGCCTAGGTCGCAGGCGCAGGGCCCTGGGCAGCTGCAATCCGAGCGCCGCTTTCGCGCAAGCTTACCGGGCGGCTGGGGCTGTGTGCTGGTGCTGGTCTCCTCCTGGTGGGCGTGGCTCTCTTTAATGGCGCCTGGAGCTCACCTCCGCGGCAGATCCTGCAGGGTTCGCCTCAGCTCCCATTCACGGGGTGTGGTGGCTGAAATAGTTCCTTTCCACTCACAGTCCCACTTGCTGCATCCGTTTTTCTTGTTGGGCGTTTTGGTTTGTTGTTTCCCTTGTCTCTGCTGGTCGGAGAGTGCCGCCTCTGTGGGCGGGGGAGGGGAGCAGGGTTCTGCGCTTCCCTCCCTTCTCGTCCTCTTTTATGGCAACTTTCTTCTTCGGGCAGTTTGCTGGAGTCGTCCGTTTATCTTCCGTGTCCCAGTTCTCACTGGGACCTGCCGCTTTTCCTCCCTATTAACTTTTTTTAATGGGAGATCTTACTCGCAGCGTCTCCTCGCCGCCATGTTGCTCCGCCCCTTCTGAGATTTGAGAGATTTTAATAACATGGCCTGTGTTTGATATGTGATTTGTGAATGTTTTCTTTCTGTTCCTAGTCCTCTATTGAGAAAGAGTGTTTTCTTGTTGCTGTTTTTTGTTCTGTCCATATTCACTGTGTCCTCCTGGATACCCCAGAACCAAAGATGGGAGAA